>NC_085060.1:16241518-17740135 GCF_963662255.1 Cinclus cinclus | reverse complement strand
TGTCACTGAAGGCATGCTTTCTTCATCTCAGCACTATAAGATAGAATTTTTAGAATTCTTTTTTAGTGATCCGACAACACAAGAAAAATAAAACTCGTGATTATTTTCCAAGGGGGTTTTTAGGCTCATCTATCTGATAATGCTTATGCTTCAGACTGAAATTCTTCCTAATATAATGCATTAAGGAACACTGACATTCTGTCAGCAGTCTGCACAAAGAATCATCAACTCATACTACTTGTTTTTTTCACTAAAATCTGTATTTGAGAAAAGCTTATGACACATGACAGTTTCCATGGAATTTCCCAACGCAAAGGCCCAGACTGAGAAATGCCTCAGGAGCTTGGCTTCCTCCATGAAATTCCACAGGAGGAATTGTCAAGAAACAAGCAAAAGATACGTTTGTGCAATCGCAGAAGCCCACGATGGTTTGGGTTGGGAAGGACCTTAAAGCTCATCTCATCCCACCCCTGCCATGGCAGGGACACCTTCCATTATCCCAAACCCCAGCTCTGTCCAGCCTGGCCTTGGGCACTGCCAGGGATCCAGGGGCAGCCCCAGCTGCCAGCCCTGCCCACCCTGCCAGGGAACAATTCCTAATTCCCAATATCCCATCCATCCCAGGACAATTCCTAATTCCCCATCCCAGCCCTGCCTTCTCCACTGGAAGCTATTCCCTGTGTCCTGTCCTCCATCCCTCGTCAAAAGTCTCCCTTCTACTTTCACTGCCAGGACAACCTTTGGTGGGAGTCTTCGGGCACCAGAGGTGAGGAGAGCTGAATCTGTGGGTGGTTTGTGTTGTCACTGTGCCAGCTGTGCCCTCACACCCTGCCTGGTTTGGTGGCACTGCCACACTGGGCACCGTGCCCCTGCTAAAAGCTGGAGTTGCTGTAAACTGAGCCTTTATTCTCTGCGGCTGAGCTTGAGTTTGGACTCTTGGACAGCCAGGGATTGAATTTGGATTGAGACTTTGGGACAGTGAGGGGTTACTGCAGGGCTGGGATGTCTCTGACGGTGTCCCACAGCCCCTGGAAGGTTTTGCTGTACTCTGCTTTTAGAACATGGCAGAGGTTCTGGTGGTGGTTCCAGATGGGTTTTAAGGGATTGCTGGATTTAGCATTGCCAATCTCTCTTGGGCTGGTGGAAAAACTAATTAAAGTTGTTTTTTCCTCATTGGACACAATGTTTATTTTCCCTTTCCCCCCCACCTGTAATCCCTCTGTACCCAGTGCCTCATTGCCTTTTCACTCACCCTGCTCTTTGCCTGCTGCCTCTTCGCATCACATTCTGGTGCTCCCCTGCTTCTGCTGTGTCTTTGTCAGCCCTGCAGGGCTGTGAGGAGGTCCTAGCAGTACCAGAATAATGGTGGAATTACATCTTTCGTTTTCTTCCACGTCCCTCCAGCTGCTGGCTCCCCAGAGCAGCAGATCTCTTGAGGAACCAGCAAACCATGGTGGTATTTCCTGCTTCTCCTCTGCCCTTGTCCAGTTAAACCAGTGGTGGATCTGCTGAAGTACCAGTTGGAATGTGATCCCTGGAGGTGAGATTTAGGCTTGTTTTTAAATCATCTGGGGGCACACATCCACATATTCCACCTCCCTGGAGAATGCCCAAAGAAAATTGTAAATGTACTCTGGCACTGGTAAAAGTGTTGTAGTATATTGGTTGCTGAGGTGAAAATCAGGGTGGAAAAGCAATGAGAATAAATGTTTGTATGACAGAATCCAGTTCTACTCCATTCTGTATTTTATCTGGTAGTTTCTTGACTAACCCAAGGGCTATGGTGGAAGTACCAAAGTGTAAAACTGAGGCGTGTAACAGAGCTGGGTGTTGGATAACACAACACAGCTACAGGTGTGGGGCAACTCAGTTCATGTCTGTATTATCAAAACCTATTGAAGGTTTGCTTTGCAGACAATGGAATGTTAATTTACATGTCTTCAGTGTGTGGGTTGTTCTCTGCTCAGCTCAATAGGGAGCTGAAAGGGTCATATTTTCATAATTTTCCTTAGTATGTGTTTTCCAGTAGACATTACAGGATCTGGATAATTGGTTCTAATCTGAATGTTAATATTGACATTATTATTGTGCTTGACAGGGAATGAGGGCTAATGACTAAAACATTGATAAATTGAATAAATTGATATAAGCCATATTTAATTTGCTTCTTTGCTATGTATTGGAGTCAATTATTGCCCAGGATTTGTACCCTCTTACAGGGAATTTGGTTATATCATAAACGTTCATAAGAGAGAAGCTTCATTCTTTTCTCATATAATGCTGTTTCTACATAAGTGTGTAAACTTGTGAGGAAGAGATGCATAAATCTACCAAGGAAAAAGTTCAGATTGTGTTGTACTGACAGATTTACTGTTCCATGAGGTCATTACCTGTGCAGCTGCCAGCAAGGCTGGCTTTGATGCAGGGCTCCAAGAGCAAGAAGTATGAGGAATTTTATATGTCTGTAAAAGGCCTTATCTATCATCCAAAATGGTAGTGGCTCATCTTGGAAAGAAACTTCAATTTTGATCATTTTTGCCTGAAAATATTGAGTAAACTCAAACCAGTTCTAATGGAACAGTGTTTTCTTGGGGATAGGAACAGTAATATAGATAATGCTCTCAAATGTTTTAAACAGTTATTATTTTCAGAAGTTACAGTGGAAAGAATAAAGGTTGCAGAAAATTATAGAGCAAAATAGAGTGTTGGGAGGAGTAACAAAGGGAAGGGAGAAGAAACAACTCTGTGTACTGGGTGGGGGTAAGATGCATTTGAATTTCAAACATCCCCAGTGGCTTTACTCAGCAGAAATGATCTGCAGCTCCTTTGTGTGAGTAATATCTCAGCAAGCCTTGGAACAAATCCTCACACCCTACTGACTTCTAATGCTTAGCAGAAAATGAGTTGCTGAATAAAAGATGCAACAACTTAAAAGGGTCTTTTCATTGGGAGTCAAAATAAATGCTGCAGAGAGTTGGTGCCTCTGCTGTCAGGAGCAGGTGAATTACTTTCCACTCTCATCCCATCTCACACAACTGCTTGCAGCTTTCCTACCACACACCTGGGGATCTCTGTTCATGTGAAACTTAATCCATTTATGTGCAGGACAGTTAAGAGACCAGCCTGCTGCTCATTAAGGGATGTAAAAGGAAGCCCAGGATAAGGAACGTGTCTTAAAACAGTGCCCAGGAGAGGAAAGGGCTAGGCAGAGGATTGGAATGTGAGTATTAAAAGAGTTTTAACTGCCATTATTTTTTATTAAGCATTGAGAAGTCTGAGGAGACTTTCTAACAGATAAGATTTAATTCTTTGTATGGTTTAAGGGCCAAGAGAGAGGATTTGTTTTAAGACACTGATGTGAAAATGAGTTGCATCATGTTTATAAAGGGATAAAACAGATACAAAAGGGGGCTCTGAAAGTTAATATCAAGTCATTCACTCATGTCCTATCCCTTCTTTCCAATAATCATTAACTGAAAGGCTCTGATATTTTTATGAGGGTAATTCTAGATTAGGGTTGAGCTGTCCTCAAGCAGCAGGGTGTGCAGAGCTTACCTCATTGAAAAAATGCTTGCAAGATCTCTAGAAAGTTCCTTGGAAAAAATGAGTTTGATAAATCAGCAACTCGATGAAAATAGATAGTAAACATTTATGACAGGTTAAAAGAGTTTCTATGGCAGGTTGGCAGCCTTTTGCCACTGAATTATTGCATGAAAATAATGTATTATTTTACTCCTATAGTAACTTGCAGACATTCCTGTTAAGTATGTTTTATTTATTATGTCAATTATTTTTTCCATAATCCTCAGTGCCCGTGGAGAAGTCTCTTGTGAATGAAGCAAACACTGACATTTCTAATACTTAAAATTATCTTACACCTGTTATGTGTTGCCTTAATGCAACAGCTGCCTGTATCAGCAGTGGTAAATCTGGATATTAAAGACAGCTTCTCATTCTTGGAATTCACACCAGATCAATTTTATTACAGGTAGAGCTGACAGCTCTTTTCTGCATAATGGAAAACAAGTCCAAACCCAAAACCACCTCCAACAGGTTAGACATGGAAGTTTTATTCCAATTGCGTTTAGAAATTAAATTTATATCATTAGAAAGAAACTTAAGATTTTTTTCCTTGTCAAAATATATTATTCCTACAGAACTGTACCTATCCTCTTGTAAATATTCTTGCAATAATTGCACGTATCAGAGTTTGTTGCCAGACAGCAACAACAGCAGAAGCTTTCTAGGAAGCAATTAGCTCAGTAGAGATTTTTTTTCTATTTTTCTTCCTGAAAAGACTCTTTCATTTTTAAATGAGAATTTCCAGGTCCAGTCTTGTAGTTGGCAGCAATTGTGAAATAATTCTGAGGTATGTTTTAACTGACCTGTTTACAGGAAAAATGAGTGTGAATACAAGAATCTACTGAAAAGCCAGACATACAAAGTGGAGAGCTATAATATGGTTGCCATAGACACAATTTCATATTCTCTTCCCTGTTTACTGCATTGATAACTCCTTTATTGAAATCTAAGGGGAAAAAAAAAAACTAAACCCAAAAAAACTCTTAACAAAACCAAAACTGTGGATGTTCTGAAAAGGCTGTACTCCTTTCTGTTCTGATGAGATTATTTTCAGAGCTCCTTTAACCACTAATTACCATAAGGAGATTGGCCAACGAGCTCCAGTTGAATATTTGAGTGTGAAAGAATATATTCAAGATCAATATGTAATGATCATATGCACAGAGAGATTTTTGTAGTAAATTTAGTAAAAACAGATGGGCTTGCTACATATGGCTAATAGAGATCTAAAGTTAGTAAGAAATGCATGAATTCTGTAGATGCAAGGCTAAGATTCCTTATTCTCCTTTACCAAGCAGACAGCGTGTTAATTCATTTGAAGTCTGCTGCCTTCTTCTTTTGTACATAATACCTAAAATATCAGCAAGGGTTGATACATATGTGCATGTGGCAGAGAGAAAGCTCAAGCTTTTCTCCTGGTTTTGCATGTTATTCCACTTGTAAAATTCTCCACCCAACCACTGAAAGTTATAATCTGCTCTTCTGCTGTTTTGATGTCACCACAGCACCCCACTAAATCCTTGAAAATTCTATTTATTAGAAATAGATGTGAGATAGATTTTTTTTTTTAATGTCAGAAGGAAGACTTCATTTTGTCTAATCCAAGGATGAAAAAAAAAAAGCCAAACCAAAATAAAAAAAACAAAAAAAAACCCAAAACAAAACAAAAAAAAAACCCCAGACCATTCATTCATTTTAAATCTTTGGTAGATGGAATCTTCCAAAGATGTTATTGCTTAATAAAACCTTGACAAGGCAACACGTGGGGATTTAGCAGGTAACTGCATTAACAGCCAGAGGAGCAGTGCAGCTAATCTCTGCCACTGCACAGGCTGCTGGCAAGCTCAGCTGCTCCTTCAGAGCAGGGAATTCACAATTCAGGGAATTGTGGCAACTGAAAGGTGATTGTCACAGAGAGAGAGACGGTGTCTGAAGAGGAGTTAGACAGGATGTTTTCATTAACATTAAAGAGCTCTTGCTAGTCATTAGGAAACTTGCTCTCCAGACCACGGCAGAGTTGTCACTCACAGTGTCTTTTCATGAGAAAAGGATGTATCGTATAGAATCATGTTTTATCTGCTTCCTTATGGAGTTTCTGCACAAAAGCAAAATACAGATAGTTTTGGATTTTTTTGTTGTTGTTGTTAGAAGAGTTTATTTTATCCTAAATTTTAAACTGATTTAAAAGACCTTTTGTTGTTATGCTCAAGTTAACACACCACGTATATAACAATTTGCAGCAGACCTCAACAAAAACGTGGTTTTGACTTTTCACTTTCCTGCTACACTTGCACTCCGCTTTTCCTGGTGTTGTGTTCCACACCAGCATCCTTCTGACCTGTGGGAGGGTTGGTCCTTCATTGTACAACAGTCCAGGAGAAGCAGAAGTGGTTCCACGCTCAGGAGGGCAGAGAGGACAGTGACCCGGCTGGACAGCCAGCGATGAAACCGCTCAGGACAGCGCAGAGGCAGCGGCCGCGCTGACAGGACGCTCGTGGCCCAGTTGCCAGTGTCCGGCCTGGGCAGGACCGCGGGTCCTCTGCCCTTGCCTGGGCTCTCCAAGGCTGCTGTAGCACAGCTCGAAGCAGCAAACGCCGCAGGCGCTGAAATCAGATGGGAGTGCTCCAGAGTGAGGACGTGGGGAATCCACCGGGCTCTGAACCCTCCTTAAACCGCGGCCAAATCCCTCCGCAGTTAATAACGCAGCCCAGGCAGGTGGCGGAGGATAGCAGGTGGCTGGAAGGAGGCCCCTGGGTGGCTCTGAGCTGAAGCCACCAGTCTGGGCCGTGCCTCTGGCACCCCGAGCGCTGATCACAGCTGCGCTGGTGCTCCCTGCTCCGTGTCCCTTGGATCTGGTCTTGTATCCTGGTGGGAACAACCCAGATTTTACCCAGGGGTGAAAAGCATGAACTAACCTAGATGTGGTCCCTTCCTGCAGCCCTCCTTTCGGGAAGTTGCTGCCCAGAGGAGCCAGGGTTTGCCGTCTGTGTCTGCTCGGGGTCTCAGGCCCTGCAGGCTGGCAGAATGCTGTGAGGATTACACTGCACAGAGCTCTTCCTTTTGTCCCTGCTGTTCTGAACATTATTTTGAAGGGCACCAAACTTTACTCCTGTCTGAAGTTGTTCTTCTATAATAGCAAAATGAAAAATATTATTTCAGAACTTTCTAACATGATTCTGAGTAAGTCTCTAATATTGTCCTGCTTACAAACAACTGTGACCTTTTTATTCTTTTGAAAGTTTTCCTAGATAATGAGAGGCATTTATCGTTCCCAGTCTCATCTCCTATGCAAACTAGATTGTTCTGATGGGATTCTGTTTGCTTTATGCTTTTAAGGAATGAGCTTTAGGAATGGACAAGAGAGATGAAACTGAGAATTAGTTGTTTCAGAATTACATTCAGGGGTAGGGTTTTTTCTGCAATACCCAATTAAAATAAGAAATTTATTTTTTCCTCCTTTGCTTTCTTCCTTTTGCTCCTGATCCCATTATTCCTTTGAAAGTGGCAGTTCTAACTACAGGGGTGTATATGTACTCAATATAGAAACTTTCACCTAAATGGAGTTCTGGAGTCATAGGGAATGCAGGAAATGTCACATTAAAGTTTCTTTGGTGCTAATTTTATTATATTTTCATTTTTGTTTCAGACATTATTTTGGATACTTTGCTTGAAGATTATAAAATCATTAAATCTTTAAAATTGTGGTTATCTAGGAGCAGAATAAAAGGAAATTGTTCCATCTCAGAATAACGTGAATACGTGGATTGCTATTTAATTAAAAAAATGTGTCAAAGTTGTACTGCAACATATGAGGTTATACTTTTTGTGTTCAGGATAAGCAAAATATGAACAGTGTGGAAGTTATTTGACTTTATGGGGCAATAATAAACCTTAATCTAGGTGTAGATTGATACCTTCCTCCATTAGTCATATCTAAGTTTTCCTTTAATTTCTTCTTCCATTCTCTTTACCACCGCATTTAAATGTGGAGCTGCACTGTGGTGTTCCAGTCAGGTTTTAATTAGCTTTATTATCTATTGTGTAAGGCTTAATCAATTCTGTTGGATGTTATCTGCAGGTGCCTCCGTAAGGGCATATTACATTGATTTTTCATTTCTCACATCAAACACGCCGCACACATCCAGTGCTTGCTGTGTTTGCTATTGGCAGCAGGGTTATTTAGGACAGCCAGGCAAAGTGTAACAGGGATCAGGACAATTACAAACCCCCCAGTATGGATTTATTAGTCAGCAAATAAGAAAATAGGAACTTGTGGCAGCTGGCTGTCCGAGAGGGAGGGCTCAGAAGAGTGAGGAGCTTGGGGAAATCACTGCACTTCAGAGGGAGAGTTTCCAGCTGAAGGTGAATGTCCTCCAAGGAGCTGTGGTGAGTGCAGCAAGATGCTGCCTCCTCCCCAGGATGGGTGTTCTTATGCAAGCAAATACTGCATTTTTCCAAACTACACATCAGAATTGTATCCCTCATGGTGGAAATTTTATTAAAGCCTGCAAAACCAGTTCAAATCTCTCAGGTGGGGCTGGCTGGGGCTAGGATAGAAAATCATCTTAGTTATGGGGAAGAGCAGCAGGAATGTGTTCACAACCCTAACATGAAGAGAAAGCCTGTCCTCATCCACTGCATTGTGTCCTCTGGAGCACTGTGCCACCGAATCTGCATTTTCACTTCAGGGCTTGCTGATCCAGGTGCTGTTCTCCATCCAAACAGAGCCTTTTGGGGAGGTGAGGTTTTGCCTCCAGTTTGGAAGTGGGCAGACTCAAAAACTACCCTTAAATTTAATAAAACATATTTTAAACCTGTTTTAAATTGTGCCTCCTAGCTGCCCTTCCCCTAGAGAGCAGTATCCTATGCAAAATGGGTACTTTTTCCTCTTGCAGTAGTTCTTTTATCAAGGTTTCCAAGGTAATCTTAGTCACCTTAGATTCTCTGTACATTTTTTTTTTCGGATGCTGTGGTCTACACAGGGAGTTAGGTATTATCAGTTCTGATATTTTTCTTTTTCTGTAGAGGTTAATAAAAATCTACAGCCCAATTTTGTGCCTATTTTTTTTTTCTGTTGGTGAACACAAAGTAGATTGATTGGAGTCACTGTTTGGGAGTGGAGCTGTGTTTTGACTGAAGAAAAGGGCTATAATCAAGCAGGCTGACAGGAGATAACAAAGAAATGCTGCAAACACTTGTATTTTCATCAGAATTTCTTTCTAGGTCTAGCTCTATCCTTTCAAACCATGAATAGCTTATTTCTTCTTGCCTTAATTTCTTATCTAGTTGTGGAGAGATCCGGAATTGTTTAAAATCCAGGGTGTCCATAAAATCACCGGGTTAAATTGACAAAAATACGGAAGAAAAACAATTGGGTAATATGTAAAGACTTGCTTGGCCTGATTAAGACTCCAGCAGAGGTTATTTTCTTCTTTGAGACACTTTGGATGCCAGTGAATTTCCCTGGAAGGTCCTCAGCCTTGCCTGTGATTCCATAAAGGGATTTTCCTTTGTCTCCAAGCCCACACGTGTGCAGCCAGGTACAGCCCCTGGGCTGAATTGCTGGCATCTCCGAGTACGTTTTACCTTGCATCTCACAGAGTCGCACGATTTCTGCCCAGTATCTTTGCAGGAATACTGGAAAATTTGTTTCTTGCTCCATTCCATTAGAAAGATCGATGTCAGAGAGATTTCCTGCTTTAGAGGAGGCGCTGGTCTGTGCTTGCTTGAGCAGTGTTAAGGATTGGGTTGCACCACTGTAATCCATTCCTCTTGCTGATAACAAAGCAGAGCAATTCATTGCTTAAATGGAATTTGAATAACACTGTTGAAATCGATAGTGGCTCCTTATCCATATAAAGATAATTGATCTTTTTGAAGCTCTTTAAATACAACGAGCATTTGATTGTGTTTCCTTCCATTGCTCAGCTTAACACGGTACCACAGTGAAATTAAATGTTGCTTGTAAAATGACTGGAGCATTCAGTGGTTTTTACTCCCACAGCACTTCTTTGGTCTGTTTTTGCTGATTAGCTGTAAATGAAGATAAGAGCTGCTGCTTTGAAATGGACAATGCAGCAAGAATGTTTTTTGTGTAGAGAAATCGGTCACTTCTGTGGCCTCTGGTCACTGCGCTACGTGCACTTCATACTGGGTTTTGCACTTTCTAATGTTGGTCAGATACCTCTGTTGGTCCCCCTGTGCCTGTCTGCTCTGAAATCAAAGTCTGCAACTGGAGATGCAAAGGATCTTTTATGTTTCGGGTGTGTGTACACCTGAATCCTGCACTGAGCCTGAGAAGCGCAGTTCTCTGCAGAAACACGTGAGAATTACGAAACACAAGTGACCTGCGAGCCTGGGAGCTTTCTCAGGCTCTCTGTCCTGTGATGATGCCGGCCAGAAACTGCTTCAGCCTGTGTGTGGTGGGGCCAGCCCATCCCACCCACAGCACGTTCCTGCTGGGTATCATGAAGTGCGGAAGGATCTGCCCTGCAAAGAGGAATCTTATCCTGGATTTCCTAGTTCTTTTTTATTTTTCAAGGTGTGCAACAAATTTTTATCCGTCACTGCTCTTAGAGAAAAATACTTCTTGTTTTGTTATTAGGTCAGAAAGTTCACTTCATTTATTTCGAATGTACTGAACATCGAAGTTTGGGCTTGTGTGTTAGAGCAGAGGGTAGAGCTTTGAAATTTTCAGTGAATCACTTGTCATAAACAGCTGCAAATGTCACTCCACCAGAAATTTCCCCAAAAGTGTGATTTATTTGATTTTTTTTATGATCAGTTAGCTATCACCTCAAGCTATTTTGTTTGCTTTTACTCTTCATGTATCTCAATCAATTGGTCATTGAATTTACCACGACCAGAGGGGAGTCCTATCATCCTGCATTACCTCTACTTTGTATCTTGCATCACTTTTTAAGTTTGAAAAGTATACAGTCTTTAGACTATCAGTTGAAAATGTTGACGAAAATTTTAAATATTAATTACAACCTGAAATGGAAAGGGAAAGCAAGTCTTTTCTATGCCATATACCCTGAAACTTTTATCCAAATATTCTCTATTTTTGTCTAGTACTGATGAATTTTGCATTACCTTTCATCCCACTGCAGGTGACAACATTTATCACATACACTCTATCGGAGCGTGTGGCTGATGAAGAGGTTTTGTCACCAAGCTGATGACAGCTGCTCTCTGTAACTTGCATGCGTTCTCTCAGGTAAATCACACAGTTTCCAGCTGGCCTGTGAAAATCCTGCCCTATTCCATTTCAGCACAAGCATTTTGAACCAGCATAGCAACAAATAATTCATGCATAGAAAGCAGAAGTTAAGAACTTTTTGCAAATTATATTTGCTTTAAAGGGCAGAAAGTGTTATTGAACAAGTAAATATAAAAAAAAAAACCCAAAGCAGAACCTAATTACTCAGTGATGGAGATGCTGTGGTTGAGACTGGATGTGTTTGTAGTAGGTGCACACATCTCTCAGAGCAGCTCTACACCCTCACATTCACTCCTCACGCACAAACAGGATCAAAAGCCTCATCCTGTTCGCTCCTCTGACTGATCAGGCTGAATTCTGAGAGTAGGGTACAGATATTTTGGACACACATGTGTGTGTGCAACATGTACCTCCTCAGGAGGTGCTCCCTGCACACCTGACTGCAGCTGCTGACACTGGGATAGCCTGGGACTGCTCCCTGCACACCTGACTGCAGCTGCTGTACCTGGGATAGCCTGGGACTGCTCCCTGCACACCTGACTGCAGCTGCTGACACTGGGATAGCCTGGGACTGCTCCCTGTACCCCTGACTGCAGCTGCTGTACCTGGGATAGCCTGGGACTGCTCCCTGCACATCTGACTGCAGCTGCTGTACCTGGGATAGCCTGGGACTGCTCCCTGCACACCTG
The DNA here is from genome assembly GCF_963662255.1 of Cinclus cinclus. NCBI lineage: Eukaryota > Metazoa > Chordata > Aves > Passeriformes > Cinclidae > Cinclus > Cinclus cinclus. The sequence goes on along the minus strand of NC_085060.1, from coordinate 17,728,642 downwards.
ACTGCAGCTGCTGTACCTGGGATAGCCTGGGACTGCTCCCTGCACACCTGACTGCAGCTGCTGTACCTGGGATAGCCTGGGACTGCTCCCTGCACACCTGACTGCAGCTGCTGACACTGGGATAGCCTGGGACTGCTCCCTGCACACCTGACTGCAGCTGCTGACACTGGGATAGACTGGGACTGCTCCCTGCACACCTGACTGCAGCTGCTGACACTGGGATAGCCTGGGACTGCTCCCTGCACACCTGACTGCAGCTGCTGTACCTGGGATAGCCTGGGACTGCTCCCTGCACACCTGACTGCAGCTGCTGTACCTGGGATAGCCTGGGACTGCTCCCTGTACCCCTGACTGCAGCTGCTGTACCTGGGATAGCCTGGGACTGCTCCCTGCACACCTGACTGCAGCTGCTGTACCTGGGATAGCCTGGGACTGCTCCCTGCACATCTGACTGCAGCTGCTGACACTGGGATAGCCTGGGACTGCTCCCTGCACCCCTGACTGCTGCTGCTGTACCTGGGATAGCCTGGGACTGCTCCCTGTACCCCTGACTGCAGCTGCTGTACCTGGGATAGCCTGGGACTGCTCCCTGCATCCCTGACTGCTGCTGCTGTACCTGGGATAGCCTGGGACTGCTCCCTGCACACCTGACTGCTGCTGCTGTACCTGGGATAGCCTGGGACTGCTCCCTGCACCCCTGACTGCAGCTGCTGTACCTGGGATAGCCTGGGACTGCTCCCTGCACACCTGACTGCAGCTGCTGACACTGGGATAGCCTGGGACTGCTCCCTGTACCCCTGACTGCAGCTGCTGTACCTGGGATAGCCTGGGACTGCTCCCTGCACCCCTGACTGCAGCTGCTGTACCTGGGATAGCCTGGGACTGCTCCCTGCACCCCTGACTGCAGCTGCTGTACCTGGGATAGCCTGGGACTGCTCCCTGTACCCCTGACTGCAGCTGCTGTACCTGGGATAGCCTGGGACTGCTCCCTGCACCCCTGACTGCAGCTGCTGTACCTGGGATAGCCTGGGACTGCTCCCTGCACCCCTGACTGCTGCTGCTGTACCTGGAATAGCCTGGGACTGCTCCCTGCACACCTGACTGCTGCTCCTGTACCTGGGATAGCCTGGGACTGCTCCCTGCACACCTGACTGCTGCTGCTGTACCTGGGATAGCCTGGGACTGCTCCCTGTACCCCTGACTGCAGCTGCTGACACTGGGATAGCCTGGGACTGCTCCCTGCACCCCTGACTGCTGCTGCTGTACCTGGAATAGCCTGGGACTGCTCCCTGCACACCTGACTGCTGCTCCTGTACCTGGGATAGCCTGGGACTGCTCCCTGCACACCTGACTGCAGCTGCTGTACCTGGGATAGCCTGGGACTGCTCCCTGCATCCCTGACTGCTGCTGCTGTACCTGGGATAGCCTGGGACTGCTCCCTGCACACCTGACTGCAGCTGCTGTACCTGGGATAGCCTGGGACTGCTCCCTGCACACCTGACTGCTGCTGCTGTACCTGGGATAGCCTGGGACTGCTCCCTGCACACCTGACTGCAGCTGCTGTACCTGGGATAGCCTGGGACTGCTCCCTGTACCCCTGACTGCAGCTGCTGTACCTGGGATAGCCTGGGACTGCTCCCTGCACACCTGACTGCAGCTGCTGTACCTGGGATAGCCTGGGACTGCTCCCTGCACACCTGACTGCAGCTGCTGACACTGGGATAGACTGGGACTGCTCCCTGCACACCTGACTGCAGCTGCTGTACCTGGGATAGCCTGGGACTGCTCCCTGCACATCTGACTGCAGCTGCTGTACCTGGGATAGCCTGGGACTGCTCCCTGCACACCTGGCTGCTGCTGCTGTACCTGGGATAGCCTGGGACTGCTCCCTGCACACCTGACTGCAGCTGCTGTACCTGGGATAGCCTGGGACTGCTCCCTGCATCCCTGACTGCAGCTGCTGTACCTGGGATAGCCTGGGACTGCTCCCTGCATCCCTGACTGCTGCTGCTGTACCTGGGATAGCCTGGGACTGCTCCCTGCACCCCTGACTGCAGCTGCTGTACCTGGGATAGCCTGGGACTGCTCCCTGCACACCTGACTGCAGCTGCTGTACCTGGGATAGCCTGGGACTGCTCCCTGCACACCTGACTGCTGCTCCTGTACCTGGGATAGCCTGGGACTGCTCCCTGCACACCTGACTGCAGCTGCTGACACTGGGATAGCCTGGGACTGCTCCCTGTACCCCTGACTGCAGCTGCTGTACCTGGGATAGCCTGGGACTGCTCCCTGCACATCTGACTGCAGCTGCTGTACCTGGGATAGCCTGGGACTGCTCCCTGCACACCTGACTGCAGCTGCTGTACCTGGGATAGCCTGGGACTGCTCCCTGCACACCTGACTGCAGCTGCTGTACCTGGGATAGCCTGGGACTGCTCCCTGCACACCTGACTGCAGCTGCTGACACTGGGATAGCCTGGGACTGCTCCCTGCACACCTGACTGCAGCTGCTGACACTGGGATAGACTGGGACTGCTCCCTGCACACCTGACTGCAGCTGCTGACACTGGGATAGCCTGGGACTGCTCCCTGCACACCTGACTGCAGCTGCTGTACCTGGGATAGCCTGGGACTGCTCCCTGCACACCTGACTGCAGCTGCTGTACCTGGGATAGCCTGGGACTGCTCCCTGTACCCCTGACTGCAGCTGCTGTACCTGGGATAGCCTGGGACTGCTCCCTGCACACCTGACTGCAGCTGCTGTACCTGGGATAGCCTGGGACTGCTCCCTGCACATCTGACTGCAGCTGCTGACACTGGGATAGCCTGGGACTGCTCCCTGCACCCCTGACTGCTGCTGCTGTACCTGGGATAGCCTGGGACTGCTCCCTGTACCCCTGACTGCAGCTGCTGTACCTGGGATAGCCTGGGACTGCTCCCTGCATCCCTGACTGCTGCTGCTGTACCTGGGATAGCCTGGGACTGCTCCCTGCACACCTGACTGCTGCTGCTGTACCTGGGATAGCCTGGGACTGCTCCCTGCACCCCTGACTGCAGCTGCTGTACCTGGGATAGCCTGGGACTGCTCCCTGCACACCTGACTGCAGCTGCTGACACTGGGATAGCCTGGGACTGCTCCCTGTACCCCTGACTGCAGCTGCTGTACCTGGGATAGCCTGGGACTGCTCCCTGCACCCCTGACTGCAGCTGCTGTACCTGGGATAGCCTGGGACTGCTCCCTGCACCCCTGACTGCAGCTGCTGTACCTGGGATAGCCTGGGACTGCTCCCTGTACCCCTGACTGCAGCTGCTGTACCTGGGATAGCCTGGGACTGCTCCCTGCACCCCTGACTGCAGCTGCTGTACCTGGGATAGCCTGGGACTGCTCCCTGCACCCCTGACTGCTGCTGCTGTACCTGGAATAGCCTGGGACTGCTCCCTGCACACCTGACTGCTGCTCCTGTACCTGGGATAGCCTGGGACTGCTCCCTGCACACCTGACTGCTGCTGCTGTACCTGGGATAGCCTGGGACTGCTCCCTGTACCCCTGACTGCAGCTGCTGACACTGGGATAGCCTGGGACTGCTCCCTGCACCCCTGACTGCTGCTGCTGTACCTGGAATAGCCTGGGACTGCTCCCTGCACACCTGACTGCTGCTCCTGTACCTGGGATAGCCTGGGACTGCTCCCTGCACACCTGACTGCAGCTGCTGTACCTGGGATAGCCTGGGACTGCTCCCTGCATCCCTGACTGCTGCTGCTGTACCTGGGATAGCCTGGGACTGCTCCCTGCACACCTGACTGCAGCTGCTGTACCTGGGATAGCCTGGGACTGCTCCCTGCACACCTGACTGCTGCTGCTGTACCTGGGATAGCCTGGGACTGCTCCCTGCACACCTGACTGCAGCTGCTGTACCTGGGATAGCCTGGGACTGCTCCCTGTACCCCTGACTGCAGCTGCTGTACCTGGGATAGCCTGGGACTGCTCCCTGCACACCTGACTGCAGCTGCTGTACCTGGGATAGCCTGGGACTGCTCCCTGCACACCTGACTGCAGCTGCTGACACTGGGATAGACTGGGACTGCTCCCTGCACACCTGACTGCAGCTGCTGTACCTGGGATAGCCTGGGACTGCTCCCTGCACATCTGACTGCAGCTGCTGTACCTGGGATAGCCTGGGACTGCTCCCTGCACACCTGGCTGCTGCTGCTGTACCTGGGATAGCCTGGGACTGCTCCCTGCACACCTGACTGCAGCTGCTGTACCTGGGATAGCCTGGGACTGCTCCCTGCATCCCTGACTGCAGCTGCTGTACCTGGGATAGCCTGGGACTGCTCCCTGCATCCCTGACTGCTGCTGCTGTACCTGGGATAGCCTGGGACTGCTCCCTGCACCCCTGACTGCAGCTGCTGTACCTGGGATAGCCTGGGACTGCTCCCTGCACACCTGACTGCAGCTGCTGTACCTGGGATAGCCTGGGACTGCTCCCTGCACACCTGACTGCTGCTCCTGTACCTGGGATAGCCTGGGACTGCTCCCTGCACACCTGACTGCAGCTGCTGACACTGGGATAGCCTGGGACTGCTCCCTGCACACCTGACTGCAGCTGCTGTACCTGGGATAGCCTGGGACTGCTCCCTGCACACCTGACTGCAGCTGCTGTACCTGGGATAGCCTGGGACTGCTCCCTGCACCCCTGACTGCAGCTGCTGACACTGGGATAGCCTGGGACTGCTCCCTGCACCCCTGACTGCAGCTGCTGTACCTGGGATAGCCTGGGACTGCTCCCTGCACACCTGACTGCAGCTGCTGTACCTGGGATAGCCTGGGACTGCTCCCTGCACCCCTGACTGCAGCTGCTGTACCTGGGATAGCCTGGGACTGCTCCCTGCACCCCTGACTGCAGCTGCTGTACCTGGGATAGCCTGGGACTGCTCCCTGCACACCTGACTGCAGCTGCTGACACTGGGATAGACTGGGACTGCTCCCTGCACACCTGACTGCAGCTGCTGTACCTGGGATAGCCTGGGACTGCTCCCTGCACCCCTGACTGCAGCTGCTGTACCTGGGATAGCCTGGGACTGCTCCCTGCACCCCTGACTGCAGCTGCTGTACCTGGGATAGCCTGGGACTGCTCCCTGCACACCTGACTGCAGCTGCTGTACCTGGGATAGCCTGGGACTGCTCCCTGCACCCCTGACTGCAGCTGCTGTACCTGGGATAGCCTGGGACTGCTCCCTGCACACCTGACTGCAGCTGCTGACACTGGGATAGCCTGGGACTGCTCCCTGCACACCTGACTGCAGCTGCTGTACCTGGGATAGCCTGGGACTGCTCCCTGCACACCTGACTGCAGCTGCTGTACCTGGGATAGCCTGGGACTGCTCCCTGCACACCTGACTGCAGCTGCTGTACCTGGGATAGCCTGGGACTGCTCCCTGCACCCCTGACTGCAGCTGCTGTACCTGGGATAGCCTGGGACTTCTCCCTGCACACCTGACTGCAGCTGCTGACACTGGGATAGCCTGGGACTGCTCCCTGCACACCTGACTGCAGCTGCTGTACCTGGGATAGCCTGGGACTGCTCCCTGCATCCCTGACTGCTGCTGCTGTACCTGGGATAGCCTGGGACTGCTCCCTGCACACCTGACTGCAGCTGCTGTACCTGGGATAGCCTGGGACTGCTCCCTGCACACCTGACTGCAGCTGCTGTACCTGGGATAGCCTGGGACTGCTCCCTGCACCCCTGACTGCAGCTGCTGTACCTGGGATAGCCTGGGACTGCTCCCTGCACCCCTGACTGCAGCTGCTGTACCTGGGATAGCCTGGGACTGCTCCCTGCACACCTGACTGCAGCTGCTGTACCTGGGATAGCCTGGGACTGCTCCCTGCACACCTGACTGCAGCTGCTGTACCTGGGATAGCCTGGGACTGCTCCCTGCACACCTGACTGCAGCTGCTGTACCTGGGATAGCCTGGGACTTCTCCCTGCACACCTGACTGCAGCTGCTGTACCTGGGATAGCCTGGGACTGCTCCCTGCACACCTGACTGCAGCTGTTGTACCTGGGATAGCCTGGGACTGCTCCCTGCACCCCTGACTGCAGCTGCTGTACCTGGGATAGCCTGGGACTGCTCCCTGCACCCCTGACTGCAGCTGCTGTACCTCGGATAGTCTGGGACTGCTCCCTGCACCCCTGACTGCAGCTGCTGACACTGGGGGTCTGTTCCCCCAGAGCCCACAGCCCCACTCCAGCACAAATTCAGAACCAAGTTGTCATAAGGGAGCTGTCCCTGAGCTAAACCAGAGCTTCAGGCTGGAGAGTTCAAGGGGAGGTGCTGAGCTGATACCTGTGGCCTCACAGAGCCAGCAGAGTGGCTGGCTATAATTGCCTCCACAAAGGCAATGCAAATTGAACAATATATCTCAAGATTGTTAAAACAACCCAAACACCAAACTGTTTTCTTTTTGGGAGTGAGGGGTTTTGCCCAGCTGTGTACCGTTCACGGAGCAGTTTCACTTGGAATGTGCGCTGAATTTGGCACTGGGATTTGACAAGGGGCCTCACTGCAAGCACACACCATGAGTGGGTTGTGAGCCTGCTCAGTGGGGCAGGGTGGTTGGGGCACTGTGCTTTACCAGCGTGGATTATTTGCTCTTTAACCACCTGATTTTACTGCAGCTCCTTTTTTTAGCTCACATTGCAAATCCAGCATGACCCACGCAGAGCAGTTTGCTGGATGGTGATGATGATGAGCTCTCCTATAAACAGGAAAAAGCTGTGGTTCTGAGGCTTTTGTAACATTTATCAGTAGGAAAACAGAAGTGGCAATTGCTTTTAATTGCCCAATAATTTTATTATTCAAAAGATGGAACTTACAGGAAACAGCTGCAGTTATAACTGAACCTGCTCTTTAATGTGTTCCTGGGTTTTTTGCTGTGTTATATTATCTAATAATGATAAGTTGCTGGTTTCAGTCAAGCTCTGAAGTACAATAAGAGTTGGATTTATTGAGCCCTGGGATGAATACTCCACTACTCTCACTGAAAGACACCTTTGTGAATGTTTTGGTTCTGAATTGTCTGTCGAAATCCCATTCCTTATATTAAATCAACTTTCATTCTTTGTTCTCTCAGTACACAGGAATTTTAAGATTCATAACCTATTTCTGTTTGGTTTTTCTCCCTTTGTAGTTTTCCCACCCGCCTCTGTGTTGTTATTCAGTGTGTAAGGAGATGCAGCCCCACAATGAACATGCACTCTGAATTAATTAGCTACTTTCTGTAAATACAAATAAATGACAGCAAGATCAAAATGAAAAGCTGGAAGGGGAGGAGCAGGTACTGTCACACCTGTGGTGTTAATATTACTGTTCCTGATTTTTCGATAGGTTTTGGAAGGTGCTGTGCTGCCAGATTATGTCCATTGTCACTGTCACTGCTGCTCGTGTGCTCAATTCCCACAGCCCAGAGTTGTTCCTGAGGGTCACACTGAGCTCAGGGCTGGTGTGTGGTTTCCTTCAAGCATCAGATGCTGTTTGAAGTCTTTGAACAGCTAGTTCTTATGCACCGCAGACTAAAACAAGAATTTCCTCTTCTTGCTGCCACTTTTTCAAGGATTATTGGTAACAGTCCTGATTTTCCAGCCTTGTCTTGGTGAAAATTTCATTCGGTACAATCTTAATTGACAGCTGGAAACAGAGTATGGAAAACTGCAGTGTGAGCTCTTTCAGACCAAGCCTATACCCAACTTGCAGCTCAAATATAAGAGATGGGAAAATGAATATTTCAATTTGCTTATCCTCTGACAGTTACGTGTTTATTTGAAAATCAGTGGTCAGAGTTTACAGAGCTGAAGTTTCTGTGTGCTGGTATTTTTCTGGAATGTGAGCAAGGTGACAGTTGGCATCCTGTGATGCTCTTCACTGACTCACCTACATTCCACATTAATATTGAATAGGACTCCAGAGAGATATGACTGTGCTTTTGTTAGCCTGGACAGGCAGTTATAAAACAGTGTTGTAATTAAATCTCTCTTTTGATTTCAATGGTGGAATTAAACAAATATTTTCCTTTGGAGGAAAGTAACAATTTGATGTTAATTGCTTCTATCTGTTTCTCAGCATTGTCAAATAACCTATTGTAAAAACTACTTAATATTTCCAGGGGAATGCCATATATTGCATAACTTATTTCCTTTGCTGGTTATTTTGTTTGATGGTTAAATGGTAATTGGAATGAAAGGAATAAAGAAGCACTCGTGGGTTGGGAACCACTCAGGGGATTGAGAATTTAAAGCAGAACAATGATTTAACATTTCTTTCTTTTGTTAGCTTTTTCTTTTCATATGTGAATTACGTGCAAGTAAGAGAGATTATAGGGAGAAAAATAAAGGGAGAATGCAGAAAACTCATTTAGATCAAACTCACTGTGCCTAATAAGCTGACAGAAAAATCTACAAACTGTCTAATCTTCACAGTTTGTCCTAAGCCTTCTTAGATGTTGTGGAATTCACAGAATCATTCTGAGGAAGAAAATCAGCCTATTAAATATGAGAAAACACAGAAACAAAGCTTCAGCATCATTCCAAGAGGTCTGTGGCTTCTATTTACTGTGGAAGGGAAAATCACTAGGAAAAGCAGGAAAAGGGAGAGCAGCCACAGTAGAGATGTCCTGAAATGAAAAAAATGTGTTTGGTTTTCCACATTACTGAACTTTGCTATGGACATGTTAGGAGTGCAACATCCTAACTGGGAGAGCCCAGTGAGGGTCAGGGCTGTTCCATCTCAAGGCTCTGGGCATCTTGGGACCTGGAGGAAGTTTCTGAGCCAGGATTTGCAGAATTAGGAAGTGTTTTAGTGCATGTCGTTGAAGGGGAGATGGATTGTCCAGGACATTTTTCAGCAGGAGCTATGAATCAGTCAGTGTCACCACTTTTGGGGTGCAAAGTGAGATTTTTCCCTACATTTCTGTCACAATTTGGGGCTGTCCTCCCATGGGTACATGGCATGTGAAGCCACACCAGTTATATTGAAGAGATGAAGTGGGGGTCTTCCAATTTATCATAACCCCCAAATCACCAACCATGATTTCACATGACAAAAGCATTCCCAGATATTTAGTGGTTAATTATTTCATGTAAAAAATTAAAAGACACAGGTGGAATTCATAAAAAGATATTATATCAAAGTGGTAGAAGATAGATATCGTTCTTTAAATCTGAAGTGTGTTCTGTCTTTATTTTGGTGCTCTGGAAAAGTATAGCCCTCAATTTATTTTTTTTGTTTGTGACTTTTCTATTAACTGAATTCTGTCAAATTGACAAATGACTGAAATTTTGCTGGGCCAATTTTGCATCTTTTTTACCAATGAAAGATGTAACTGGCTTTCCTTGTCCACCTTTACTCTTAGCATGGATTTGGGCAGTAACTCATTTTATCTTGTTTCTGAATTCCTTTTTTGTGTGACTGGAGACTCTTTTGAGGCAGTTAGTTCCTCAGCCTGCTTTAAGCACTGTGCTATTGATAGAGTGGGTATTTTTGTTATCCTTTTTTTTCCTTTTTCAAACTTCTCACTGTTCTCAGAAATGTAAACTTGCACATTTTTCTCAAGGACAACCTGAGCATGCCCATGAATACAAGCTTAGCAAAGAAAGTTCTTCAATACACAGGGTATGTCATACCTTATTTTAGTAAGAACATATTCAAGAGAATATTTTTTAAATCACCACTCCTGTCACTTTAAAGCCTGTAAGTCCATCAGTTATTTGGAATATCTAACTTGATTTTCTCTCTTTTAGAGTCCTGGTGACATAACTAAATAGCAGATGTTCATTTGCACCTTAAGGTGAAGGTTGCCCTTGCTCATGCAGAGAACTGGTGTAGCTCTCATTGCCTGCTTGTACTTTTGAGTCTCACCGTTGTTATTTCATCAGCAAAAGGGGCTTTTCCTTCAACAGAGCCTCCCCCTGCTCTGTGTGGTTTTTACAAATTATTATATACACTGCTGTACCCCTTACAAATAAATACTGAGGGCTAAAAGTATAGGTTGGCAATTAAAGAATTAAAAGTGTGGTTTACAGATTGTTTCTGAGTCTATCTCCTGGTAGGTCTGAAAGCTTTTTTGTACCACAGCCAGGTTTGGAACAGCTCAGTCGCCCATTGTAAGTAACAAATCTGAAAATGGAAAAACTCGGAATACGTTGCAGATTCCAGGTCAGAATGGCTGTGCCTGGAACCATTGCACACAAACATCTTCCTCATCCCAGAGCAACCAGACTGGGGCACAGCATCTCTAGGAGGCAGGAGGAGGAAAATATTTGCTATAGATGGTTCTGTGCCCTTGGAAATTAATAAATTAATAACTTATTTTTTTTCTCCTCTTTATATTGTTAAAAATAATTGTTATTAGTGTGATTTCTCTCTCCAAAAGATTTGGGACATTACATTATTTATTTATTTACACCCTCTCACCAATAATAGGGCAATAATCAATAATCATTGTGTGATTACAAGAGGAAGCCTTTGCACTGGAAGGAGAAAAGTTGAAGAACAAGAGCATCTCCTCAGATCTAGTAGTTTTTCCAGGCATAAGCTGGGAACTGAATTTTGACTTCATAGCTGCAGTGGCTTTGAGATAAAAGTCTTTTAATCTTCCGTTAAGAAAATTGGCCCAAAATCTCCCTGTCAAAGTCCTTCCCCTCCCCTCCAAGAGTGTGATAAATGTTATAAGGTAAGGGCCTCAAATGATTTTTGCAAAGTCTCATAGATGTTCCATATGTCACTTTCTCGAAAATTATAATCTATTATCTCACTCAAGTGGAATAATAATGCATTGAAAAAATGAAATTTATCCCAGGTGCCCCAGCAGGTTGATTCTTCATTATGTGTTAATTGTTAATGGCAATTTTCCATGGAGCATCTGCCAGTTCTAGTGAGCAGAGCTTCCAGAAATGATATATTAATTTTAAGTACGGACTCAAGAGTAGATAAAATGTGTTGGGATTTTTTTAAATCTTACTTTGTGTACATAAACTGGCTGGGCATAGTTATTATTTTAAGCAAGAGTACAAGATAATTTAAAGAACAGCATAAAAATAGTATTTTATTGAAGCTCTAACTCAGTGGAATGTTTTTATTCTGAAGTACTAAGCCTTAAGGGTAAGGCAATGACAAGTATCAGCTGAGATGCTGTGGGAGTATTTTTCCATATGTGTGTACTACAATAGTAATATCATAATACTGTAATGCAGTATTAAGGCTTAAGAATAAAACCAAGCTCAGTTGGTGTGGAGGACATGATGTAATTCTGTATTTCAGTTCTTGTTTCAAGGTAAATGGGCTGGTGAGAAAAGCTAGAGAAAAGTTTAAACTCTCTTCAGTTTTTTGAGATGTGCTCTTCAGAACCATCCTCTCTGTGCATTTAAACAAACTTGGTTAAGGTGACTGCAAGTGTTTCTTCTTGTTGTCCCATGAATTTAAATTGCAAATTACAGTACGTTTTATAAATTCATAAAGGGGTAATACTAACTTCTAATTGCTTGGAGAACATAAAAATAATTGATGTTGACTACATTCCCGACTCCTTTTGGGATCTGTCTTTGGACTGTGTCTAAATCAGGATTGTTCAAGTTCTTTATGGTCTCACAACTGAGCGTGTCTTTGGCTGTGTGCTAATTCCATCTTGTTTAAGATGAGCTGTAGAGTTTTATGACCAAAATCCCAGGGGGTCAAGGCATGAGCTCTGTGTCTGCTTGAGCTCTGCTTCCCTTGGCAGGACAGCTCATGGGGGAGGAGGAGTGTGTGCCTGAAGCAGTTCCATATTAAAGGTGTGGTTTGTATCTGAAGGTTCTTTCCACTGTGAAAAACTCTAAGAATGTGTTAGCAAATCTATTTCTTATCTTAATTCTCTTGATAAAAATTGCCATGCTTCTGTTAAAACAAGGCTATTATAGCAGGTGGATTTGCAATGCATTTTAAAAGTGGTTTTTAGATTATGTCCAACCAACTGCCCAGGTAAAGACCTAAAGAAAGGATGGGCTCAGGACTGTAATTCCAGTGTTGTGTTAACCGCTTTCCAAATACAGGGAAATTTCTGATTGTCTTCAGCCTAACCCAGCAAAGCAGACAGCAGATGGGAAACGTGGGTCGGAGTGGGACAGGGCAAAGGCTCAGCTGCTGATTTATTTGTCCCCTACCTTTGAAATCTGAGCCACTGAGCTGACACAGGTGAGGGCAGAAGGGTTTTAGGGGCAGCAGGGAGCAGACCTGATGTCTGACAGGGGTCTGCACACCTGGCACTAGGCACTGATGGGCACCAGCCTTTCTGTCTTCTGCAGAATAAATTAAAGACAATAAAACAATTGAGCAATTAAAATGCGTGTAAAAATATAAAATTAGTTGTTTATTTTTACGTGTTATCAAACATGTGTGCGTATGTAAAGGTGCCTAAAATAAAATTTAGCTAAGTTTTTTAGAAGTGACTTGCAGAGGCTTCTGATGGAAAGATGGTAATGGTGTTACTTGACAAATATTCCAATTCAGTTTCTGATGGTGTCATTGAAGCATGTTGTATTTTCCAGTACTACATTTCTTACACATTTTTCACATTCATTATCAACTTCTGCTGTGCACCTTGTTTATTATGTAGAATTTATAAGCAAGCTTTGCTGTTTAAATGACCCAAATAATCAGGAAACTGATTATATAAAACATATTAAAGATGATGGAAAGGAAAAGCAGGATATATTATTCCTTCTTAAAACTCTGCATGTTCTTTTTAATGATAAATGTCTTTTTGAGATGAATGTGATTCAACCTGTGATAAATATATCAGTATTTCCATCATACATGCCCAATTTCCTTTGAAAGTCAAAAAGTCAAGAAAGCAGTGTAATTTTCTCTCACAAATACTTTTGTTTTGGGAACTTATTTTTTTTTTTAATTATTATTATTTTCACATGCATGCAGCCCAAACTGGTGAATTAGAGACATATAAAAAAAAACAGGTATTCAGTGGACAGGTGTGAACAGCTCCGTTTCATAGTGTCTGAACAGAAGAAGAAAGTCTCTTCATTACCAGACAACAAAGAGCTCAAAGTTTTCAAACACCCAGTCTTGCTGACACTCAACATGAAATTTTGGGAAGGCATCCACAACAGATCAGTTGTCTTTTTCCTATTTGCAGTATCATAAAATGCACATGATTTAATCCAGCCAGTTTGTTCCTGAGTGCTGGTAGTTGATACTCACATTAATCGTTGTATTTGGCTTTTCATAGTCTGGTTGCAAAGAATTTGATTGATAGCCAGAGCTGGTATTTATGCAAAAAAAAAAAAACAAAAAAAACAAAAAAAACAACAAAACCCTAATTCTGTTTCCAGTTGATGCATTTTTGTTGTGATTCTCAGGAACCAGATAAAGAAGCAGAACAACCACAGAGAATCTGCTGTGGGAATTTAGGAATTATCAAAGATGAGCTGTTTGGACAGATCACAGAGCTGTCATCTCTCAGATAAGCAAATTCTATTTTAATTCAGATTCCCATAAATGGCTGAGAGGATTTAGGGGCTAGAACTTGATTGTTGGGAGTACCCAGCAACATCAGATCCCTGAATACCCTGATTTTGTAAGATTTTACAGGAAAATGCTAAAGATCTTGCAGTTTGTACCTCCCCTTGGCTGTTCAGGTGAAAAAGGCAGATAAAATGTTAGAGTTGACAGGAGGGGCTGTGATAGTGAGGATGATGTGTGTGCCTGGGGCAGTGATGGGAAGTTGAGGGAATTGTTTCTCTCTGCAGTAGTGAAGTATTGTTTTGCCGGGGAGATTTCTAAAATTTTTTCTTAAAAATATTTAGAATTTTTTTCTAGATTTCTAAGATTCTAGCATTACTTTTATTGGTTAATTAAAAGGCTTACTTCCTATAAAATTGCAGGATGTAATAGCAAATATTTGCTGTCAAATCCTAGTTCTGACTTTAATGCCTCACAGAACTTGAGGAGGAGTCCTGCATATAAGGTGAAGCTGGTGGTGTCTGATGGTTTGATAGTTTTCTGTTTTACTGCCAGTATATATTTATTTATTTTTCTAGGTAAGTGAGCCATTTAAAAGCATTATGGTTTTATCAAAATTAATTGGAGATTTTTTTTTTAATTTCACTTTCAATATTGTCTTTCTGTCTACTTATGAAATAATTTTATTTTCTAGACAGTATTATGGACAGTAGTGCTTGTGTCTAGCTGATCCCTCTCTTGACTTGCTTAGAAAAGCTTGTTTCCTTTTGAGGACATGGTTTAAAATAGGCCTAAAATGCTGAAGTCTTGTTGAAACAGCTGGATTCCTCTTCCGTGAGGGTTTGCAAGAAGCCTACAATGACTTTAGAAGCAAAAGCATTTTTTAAAATCCATGTAGCAATACAGTATCCAGAAACAGTTGCTACTGATTTTATATGTGTCAATAACTATTTCTGTTCCTGTTTTTTGGGATTTTTTTTTTTTTTTAATGTCTACCTTGTGTTTTATAAAGTACATCTTTATCCTTTGCTTGTTTTCAGATCTGGTCTATTACTCTTGCATAGCAATAAGTCTTTGATTTTTGGTCAGTGTTTGCAGGTTGCTCTTTGAAATTCTTTGCTGTCTGTACCCTTTTAACGTGGCAGTGATAGTGGGTTCTGATCAGCAATGAGTGCTGGAAATCCATTTTGCAAGATTTAAAGCAAATGGGAGAGGGTCTCTGCTAGTCATGAAGGACCCCACTCCAAATAATTTTGTTCACTGGGGTTGGCTATTTATTTCCAGTCTTGGAGTGGCTGGAGCTATTTATCATTTTTAATATGCTTCTATCAGAGTACTGGTCCACTGCTATTGACAGACCAAACTGAGGATCCCCCAGATTTTTTGCATTTTAAGTAAATTCAATAGGAATGCAGCAGAAGGGTTTCTGTTGCTACCTATGAAAAGTTGTCTAGAAGTAAACTGTGCCCTTATAAAAAATAATCTCTAAAATTAAAGAGACTTGAGCCTTTAAGATGATAAAAAAAATATTTAAAAGAAGAGTTACAGAATTTATGGAATACATCCTTGATGTACTTGAAATCACTCTTAGACATTCATTAAGTAAGAATATCAAGTTCTCCACCTCCTGGAATAGAGTTTGTTATAAAGTGCAAATCAATGCATTTTTACTCATCACTACATCATTCTGCACTAAATGATCTGAGTATTCTGAGGCCATTTTTTAATCACTGCTTGTGGGAATTAAATGAAGTTCCAGGCAAAAAAAAGTTGACCCTAAGGTGGATTCTACCCATTCTGCCCATTCCACCTAATTTCGACCCCTCATCACTCTTGAATTGTGATATCCTGTCTGAAAAGTTGGTAGCTGTTACATATTTTAAAAAGGGAAGGGAAAAAAAAGTGTAAACCTGTCCTCTCTGTTTTTCAGCAGAGATTTTTTTTGTGCTTTCATAATTGATTAATATATTCAAGCATGGTAAGCTAAACAAAACACTTATCTGCCAGCTTTAAAGTCTATATACAGTAGTGATTCTTGCTGTATCTCTGAAATCAGCATGCTCTACATTTTTCCCTCTACCATCTCACCCAGGAAACTTGGAGATTCTCTTTTCCCCAGCTGTTCACACACTGCTGTAATTATTTTATTCATTTTTTTATTTCCTTTTGTGCACAGTACATTGGTTCTGTATCATTTCTGAGCCATTTCTATGGTACTCTGTCCATTCTTTTCATGGAGTCTTAGTTGCTCTCTTAGAAATCAGATCCTTTTTAGAATGTTATGCTTAGCTGCCAAGTTTGAATAGGTATTTCTAGATTTTTGCATTCATAGACCAGCTGAAGCCAGATCCACAGGGTGTTTTGTGACTGGGAGGCAGAAAAAGCAAACAGGTTGCTGGACAGTAATCAAACACTTCCCTTTCTTTCCTGGCTGTTCAAACCAGGAGCAAAAAGCAGCACATTGCATTGTCTACACAGCGAGGCCTCACAAAGGGTTTGTCTCAAAAAGGAACCCCTATACCTGAGCTACAGAATACATTTGCTGCCATCAGATAGGGATTCATAACTCCTGCCATGAATACAGGTTATTTAAAAATATATATATATATACACCTCAGAAAGAATGAAAACATCCAGAAGTCACAATGATGTTACAAGTCCAAAGCAAGAAAGGGTTTATATATTCCGTACGCTTTTGAATAAAATTCAGTACAGATGATAACACATTCAGCTTGTTTCTGAGCACAGGGGAGGAACTGTAATATATTTCTAATAATCATTGAAACGTTCTCATATAAAGCAATATGTTGGACAAATAGAAGTCTCTTTTTTTATATCAGAAATATAAACTTGAAATATAATCTAAACTTGCAAGGTAGCTGATGTAGTGAGTGTAGCAAGTAGGTCAGGTGGGTAGCAGAGAGGAATAAGAGCTGAAGCTTTATTCCTTGGAACAATTAGCTGTTGCTTTGGTTAACTAGAACATCATTGGTGATAAGCTGTAAAATAAGGTTTCTATGTTAATATTCAGGGCTCTTTATAAAGCAGGACCTGTGAATCCTCAGAAAAACTTTATTATTGCTTTTGTGAGCTTTGATTGATGACTTTTTCATAGGCAAAGGTCATGGCAGGATTCTCATTTAACACTGACAATAGAAGAGAAATCATAAATAAATGAGTGGTCTAAAGATCCTCAGAAGCTTCAAGAGGTGTTAAAAGTGTTTTGAGTGGTCTTTGCTGCATCCTGTAGTTTGTTAATTCTCCCAGCCTATGTTCTCTTCTCTTTGGTTTCTGAGTCTGAGCTCTCTAATAAAAGTGTTTCTGTATTTTATATTTTTTCAGAGCATTTCAAGTCCCCTAATAGCATAAACCACCAATATGATATTTAAATTTTCCCCTCAAATATCTTTATCTAGGAATATATTGCATATTTAGATACATGGCATGTATCAACATCCATACATTTGTGTAATTGACCGTGTATGGAGTGCTACCATCTTCTGCAGTGACGGAATTTCAGGGTGGATGTAGATTCTGGTTCTTGAAATATCCATCAGCTCTTCAGATCTTCCAAAAACACAACTTGCAATCTTCCCGTGTTATCAGCACAATTAGGCAGTGCTGTCATTTTAAATTGAGCTGTCAGATTACACCTTTGTTTGCTGGAGCAAAAATAACAACTACTCTTGGATGTTTTGGATCGTTTATGGGAGAAGATGGATTATGTACCTTTAGTTTGCACAGTATTTTGTAAATGTAGATCCACAAAGCCATTTGCAGGTTCACCTTCATCTGCATCCAAATGTTTTGACCAGAACATGTGAAATTGATGCCTTTCTGTTCCAGTTGGTTGGGAGGGAGTGGTGATATCTTTGCTGTTTAAGATGGATGCTTCACTTGTTCACAGGAGGAGAAAAAATTTCCAATCATTCTGCACCACTGGAGTCTGGCATGAGCTGCGGAGAAAAAGGAGGATAAATGCCATCAGAAAAAAGACAGATGTGAGGGTGCTTTCCATTGTAGGAACTCACTAAAGCAGGTGGCTAAAATGCTCAAAATGACAACCTAAAAGTGGCACAATTTAGATTTTACCTTGTTTTAAATATGTGTTATGAATCATTTTGCAGAAATGACAAATATAGGTTTTTTCCAAACCCTTTCCACTTGGATTCCATTTAGTCAAGAGAGTCTCAAGGTATATAACTGTTTATTTTCTTATCATTATGTTTTTGGGTTTTTTTTCATTATTTGGAGATTAGATATTGTGATTATATGTTAAGTACAGTCATGAAGTTATTTTGGAATAGTTGCTGCCATAACTAAGAAAAGCATAAATTCAATTCCAGGGCAGCACAACTTTCCCCATCTTCCATGCTTCTTGTGGAGAGGGCTGGGAGGATGTGGGTGAATGGTTTGGGTGAAAAACCCTCAAACAAGCTAAATCTGACTTTGCTGCTTCTTTCTGGTTTTCATTGTCCTACTGAATGTACTGATTGTTATTTCTTCTGTGTCAAAGTCTTCCACCACGTGCTGTTGCTAAGAAACAGGGCTGTTGTGAGTGATCCAAATAAAAGAATAAATCCCTATTAAATTCACTATCAAAAATGAGGGCCTGTCTGCATGGAGTCAGGATTTTTATTTTTTTTTTTCCCATAAAATACCCCAGTCAGAAATTTCACTTACATTTTATGTATTCTGGATACAGCAGTAGATGAAGTCTATAATGAGTATTTGGAAGATCCCAACTGACTCCATTTGAATGAACCCTCCAGGTGAAAAACCCCTGGCACTCTTTAAAGAGCTTAAATCTCTCTGCTGGGGAAACAAAGACTTGTGTGGAAGTTGCAGAACACTGGACTCTCTGAATAACTGAGGCTGCTTGGCTGAACAAAATAAAAGCAAATAGTCCAAAATGAACTGAACCCTGAAAAAAAAAAAAAGGGGGGAAAGTGATATTTGGAAAAAAAAAATTGGTTCAAGTTGAACAATTTGAATTTTTTTTCATTACAGATTAAAATAAGAATTTCATGCCACAATAAAATAACACAGAAGGAAAGCAGCACACGATGAAAAGATAGGAAATATTTTTTCCAGGTAAATCTCCTTGACAGATTTGTCATTAATTAGCCAGGAAAAGAAAAGGTTTAGTGTGAAATTAATTTCTAATTAGATAAGTACTACCCTGAAGCATCATCTGAAGAAGCGAGAGGGCCTGGTCCTCAGAAGTCTTCAATACACTCACTCCTAAATCCTCAGATTGTGGATTTGCATGTGGATGGCAACAATGCTTTTTTGGAGCCAAAAATGATGTCAGCGATTTCTACAGAGAGCTGATGACAGAATTCCATAGTATTTTCTGAGCCATAGATGATAATTACACTATTCATATATTAATGGAATTTTGTAGCATTTCTATAAAATATCTTTGAAAGCTTTTTTGCTTTAATTTCTGTTTGACTTTGAGTGAGACTGAGTTGTGTGTAGTGAAAAAGAATAGAGTATGTACAGATGAAACTAATTAAATACTGACTGTCACTCTTCATCTTGAAGCCCTGATTTTAGCTTGCTGTCTCAACTTTGATTATTAAAATAGGTATGGTAGTTCTCACCCCACGTTACCTGTGAGTGTTGCTAATTAGGTGTCAGGATGTCAGTGATTAATGCAAAATCATGCATAAATTACCTATAAAAGCCATGCACGTGTACAGAGCCATTTAACTATTTGGAATGCTCTGCAGCACAAAGTACACAGTGATAGCCACTTTTCTGACCTTTGGGTTGCAGTAATTTGCCTGGAATTTCACTAATTAACTAGATGATAATAGTCAAGTCAGAGTCTCAACTGGAAATCTCATTTGTCACAACAAAAGGTAATCTCCACCTGTCCTTATCCAACTGATTTGATCTACTTTTTAGTCCTGTGACTATTAGTCATTTGTCATTTATATAATGGGCGGAAATACAATTAAGGCTGTGGTCCCAGATTCTGATTAAGACTTAATCATGATAAACACAAACACATAAATAATAGAGATTGGGAAATTGTGCATTTTTGCTTAAATTTGTCCAGCTGCTTTCTTTTGGTGTCTTTCTTTTCATGGAAAGGAGGCTACAGGCATCAAATTAAATGTGGTGAGAGATGGACAGAGCACAACTGGAATCATTCCTGAAGTGGAAGGAGTAGCTCAGGGAAGAAACTGCCACCAGTCCTGAGGCAGATCAATGTCTGGGCTTTCTGAATGTGCTGCAGAGTTCTTGATCTGCATCCAGGTGCAGTGGCAGTGACTGAAGCCTGGACAAATCAATGATTAATACCTGCAAGGCACAGAATCCAGGCAGATATGCACATTCCTGTGCTGCTTAGGTAGCACTGATGTCTTCTTGTCTGCTTGCCTGTTGTGTAACTGTAGGGAGCACAGATCTCATGACATAATTGTTTTGAGAGCTTTTCCCTGAACTGGTGTCTGTTGTTTCCACTTTGTCTCATCTATTCTTTATCAGAGCTGTCACGACTTTTTTTCATCTTGTGAGTCGTGTTTTGGGTATTTTAAGAAAAGGGGAGATTTTGCTCAGAGACCAACCTAAAGCATTTTGATGCTTCTGTTTCTCTGAATGAGGGATTAAATGAAACGCAAACTAAAAGCAAAACCACTGCTATTCCCCAAACTCAGGGAATAAAACACAATGCTTCCAAATGTGTGCTCTCTCCATACCCCAGCTGCTCTGTAAAATTGTATTTTTTTGTGTGTGTGTTTCAATTTCTCTGCTTCTCCCCAAATATCACTTTCCCTGAGCAGATGCATGGCTCTCAGGATCTGTGCCTTATGGCTGTTGTGCCATGCAGGACTTGGGAACCCGGCCCAGAACTTCCAGACTTGCAGCTCTGCAGTGGGGAAGCCCCAGGAGTCCTGGATCCAACCCATAATTTCAAGGTGCCCAGGTCTGTGATGCCAGCAGGGTGCTGGGTGGGGTGAGGGCTCTGCCAGCTCTTGGGCTGCTGGTTCTGGAGCAGGGCCTGGAGGAGGCAGGGCTGGATCCAGACTGATGTGATGAAGCGATGTGCAAAGCTTTGCTGCTGGGTGGAGATGCTCGGTGTCTGTGTCCTGGATTCCACTCTGGTGTCCAGCAGCTGCTGCGGTCCTGTCCCTCGGGGTCCTTCAGCCTCAGGGCCAGGGAGCACACAACAAACTGACTGCAGAAATTGAGCTCTCTTCATCCTCTTGAGCAGGGCTGTGTCCAGTGGCTGCTACAGCTCCCTCACAACCCAAAACCAGGGCTAGGAGAGGCCCTGATACACCTCATTCACCAGGACAACTTCATGGAGCTGCTCCTGGTCAGATTAATGCATCATCACTGTTGGAGAACCGTGGTTGTTCATGTTAAAAAAACAGCTCCCAGCAAGCCCTTCCCAGTTACCAGATCCAGGATTTGCTGAACATCTGGCCATTTAGCAGAACTATGGTGAGATTTGGAATAAGTAACAGGAAGAAACTGAAATGAATTTTCATTACAGATCTGTATGAAATTTAAAATCCAAGATGAATGGATTTAATTAGCTGTGGACACTTTGGTTTTTCCTATAATTCAAACGTGTCAACTTTACAACATGCCCTCAGGCCATCATTTGAGTTGAGTCATCTTTATGTTATGTGTTTAAGATGGGCATATATTCTGGGGTCTGTGGTACTCTGTAAAATCTGACGGATTGTGACTGGGGGCTGTATTTTCATACCTGTAAATAAAGAATTGTTTTACGACATCCCAGTACCTCTGTTTTACGATCAGTCGTGAAAAAGCTCAGAGAACCATTTTTAGAAGAGGCAGTGGATCTGCATTATTGTGCTTTCAGTTAAGGTAATGGAAATTCAATAGAGCCCTGCCTGGGTATATCCTACCAATGGTGCAATAAGGATCAGTTTGATCGGCTTTAATTACTTTAATGCTCATTCAATCAAGTTTTTATTTTTATTTTTATTTGGACTCATGTACTACAGATTTAGTGCATAGTTGCTAGCCGCAATATCTTTCCTCTGTCAGACTTTTAAATAGAGCTACTGCACGGAAGGTGCATCCAGCAGCATGGAATGTGAAAAGAGACACCTGAAATTACTGGGAATTTTGGTTCAGGGCATACCTACTTTGGATAATTCACTTTTTCTTCCTTAAGGTTTATGTTACAGGCTCATTTCCTCAAGAGGTTGTGCCAGATTTCAGTATTGATGTGAACCTGAAAATGCATGAAATAAATGAAGATATCAGCCAGGGGCCAATTACATCACACACTATCAAATTATACTGAGAAGACCCAAGCTTCCCATTCAGAAATGACACTGGAATGGCACTTGTGAGAATATTTGATTTGCTTTATAAAAGGCTGTTCATGAAAAGACAAGATAAATTGCTAGTTTTATATAGCTGTATAGACAAATTAAAGCAATAGATTCCAGGGTGCTGGAGAATTGTCCTTGCTCTTCGGCTTCTGTCCACTTCTGTTCCTCGAGATCTTGTTTATGCTGGGGATTTGCTTCCATTTCAGCCAAGGGCAGGCTGCTGTCAGAGCAGTGACTCTGCTGGAATGCAGGATGTCCATTGCCACGTCCTGTCCTCTCTCCCCCTGCTCTCGGGGAGCAGAACTGGTGCCAGTCCAAGCGAGGAACTTCACCTGCACGGAGACCGGCTGGCTGTGGGGTTCTGAGCAGGGGGAGAACCCACAGCTGCTCTGCCCCCTCCTCACCTGGCTGAGCTCTGCTGCTGGAGCAGCACCTCTGCAGGAGGGAATTCCACCAGGGATAGGGTGAGGGCAGGGAGGGAAGGCTGCGCTGGTTTTGCTAGCGTGGAGACACACAATCACAGGATGATTATCTGCAGGTGCTTTTATTGAAGACTCTGGGAGCCAGGGTACAAACCCAAATCTGACTCCAACATGGATTGGAGATGAACATGTTTTTATACCCTTTTTGTTATATAACTATATATTAATTATTAAACTCATACTGTTCTATTGTATACATTGATCTTATCCAAGCATGAATTCTCATCATTTTCACCAGGTCCCCCAAACGTCTTTCTCATGATTCTTACAATTAAATAGTAACTATATTCAACTACCAAAGAATTGCATCATTAATCATATGATGATTACACAGGTGCAGTTTCACTTGATCTAATTTGTTCCCAGGGCATAGTTCCCATTCCCAGGGCTGAGTTCCCATTCCCAGGCCTACCAGACCCAACCTTTCTTACCATCCCCTGAATCTATACAATTCCCATGATTTTAGAGACATTTTAACCCTATACTATCAGTTTCAGGCTCCCAAAAGTGCCTGCCCTGGCTGCTCTGGAGCCTGGCAATGTTCTTGCCAAGAAAGGCTTTGCAGAGGCAGCAAAGAAACCTCTCACTGCTGCCTGGATTGGCGTTGTAAAGAATGGACAACTGTGAGCAAAGAAAGCTGTGGTTCTCCTCTGGTCTGTGCGCAGAGCAGGGCACCAGGCTTCTGAAAAAGACATTTTCATCATCTCTATTAAGAGATGTTGAACATGTATTAACATATTCAAAGTCCTGAGCTTTTGCAGAAACTTCCTATAGAAGAATTAATTTTGCTGTGCTCGTTCTTTTTGGGCTGAATCTGATTCTTTCCTCATTGCCAAAAAGCAGGAATAACAGCTTGAAATACTGGAGCCAGAGAAGAGCTAACTTTGAGGAGGTACATAATGGTTTAATTGTCCTGGTTCAGATATATAATACAAGCTTCCCTGGGGGAGTGTTTTTCCTTGTTAACTCATTTATAAGATAACTGAGGCTACAGGTGTTCAGCTTTAATAAGGCATTAGTGAACAATTATATAAGACACTAAAAATAAAACTGGAGTCTGCATGGAGGAAATCAACACTGAGTGAAAAAAGAATTAAAAACAAAGCTGCACAATCAAATAAGGGTGAAGATTTTTAGAAACTAAAATCGTTGGATGATATCTTTAATGCATATATGAAGGATGTTGTTGAAAGAATGGAAGATGGTATATTCTTCTGTGCCAGATATGAAAAGACACCAATAATATATAAAGGAATAACTGGTGCTAACACTACTGATAAAATAATTTTCTGTTTGAATTAAAGTAGGCTTTAGAATATTGTTTAAAAATAGTGAAGAGCCAGCTTTCCACTAACATGCAATGCTGTATTCCCTCGATTTATGAAATCTCATTTCAATTGCAAACCAGTGGCTCCTCTGTGTTTGTGCCTGTGCACTGTGTAATGCTGCAGACAGCTCCAATAGCAGAGAAAGAGGAAATTAGATGTATTAAACCTGAAGAATCAGTGACATTCAAATAACAGCTTTGCTCTGGTATTTCTCATTTGTTAGGAGTTCCTAATAAAAATTCTAATGTGTCTTAGCCTTGGAAACAATGATCTGTTCTATTACTTTTGACAGAACAAATTTAGGACAGAGGTTCTGACACTTTCTTAATTATAAGAAGATACCTGAAGTGCTTGCCTCCCATTTGTCTTCATCTGAATTTACCTTTTTACTCTTCATGATGAGAAATAGTAAATTGGGCTAATGCTCATCTCTCCTATGAAATTCCTCTTAGGGTTTGTTTTGTAATGATACGAAGCTGAGGCAGAGGGAGGTGGGAACTCCAACAGTTTGTTTCTTGGTCATTCCCAGCAAAATGGAGAAAAAATTGTTCTCTTGTTAGATCTGTGAGCACTGCTGATGTTTGACTGAATATTTGTCTGTTCTTAAAATAGATGCAAAATGTGGTCCAAGCCTTGCTGCTGTTGACTGGAGTAAGTTGTGATAGATTTTGATGGCTCGCTTCTGGTTTGTCACCTCTTTCAATGCAGGTGTTCATTTTATCCCTCTATCTCTATTTATGTACGTGTAAGCAGATATATAAATATAATTTACATGTGTTTATAGACCAACAGAAGTTTATTTTTCTGATTTTTCAGGAGATACATCTAGCCCTTGTTAACACTAGAGACTCTATGGTAGTAAAATGGTTTTACTTTTTTAAAAAAGTTCTTCAGATTGGAGTTGGGCCACTTTTTTTTAACATAAGTCTCTTACAAAGACTGTCAAACTTATAAATACTTGGTGTCTGTACTTGTCTCTAGCAAAAAGAGAACAGGAATAACTGTTTTCCTTGAAATCTGGTTTTGGTTTTTGTTCTCGCTGGTTAATGTCTTAACATAGCAAGCTAAACGTTCAGAATTAACACAAAAAAATACTGGTTTAGGGTATCCTTTGAAATTCTCATATTTAATACTATTTCTGGATATGCAGTTTTCTTACAGACGCAGAAATCTATTTACTTCTCTGTGCTCTCCTGAAAGTTCATTAAACGCTTATGAATTTTCCAGGGTTATTGATAATTCGGTGTCACAACCTGAAAGCCAAACTTAGACAAATCATGCAACATGAAAGAAGTGTGAGAAGCTGAGGGTGCACAGGTATTTTTAAAAGATAACTTTAGGTTTGAAGGAACATCTAGAACAATTGCATTACACTGGGAACAGAAAAGCAATCTGGCACTGCTAATTGTGTCATAATCCCCTCATCTTCTGTAAAGCCTGGAATTTTCTGTTCTGTGGTTTTTATTTGTCTCTTCATTAGTGGGAAACCTCACCTGTTTCTGCTACATGGGAGGAGGGTCTGAAACCCATTCTCCCATTGAGAACCTGAAATTGTAATTGTGTTTGGCCAGTTTATACCTGAATATATTTTTTCCATGTGATGTTAGTGCTTTAAAATATATTCCTTTCTGGGTGTCCTTTCATTTTCATTAGGTTTCTCTCTATTAAATTATTTATATTATAAAGTTTGTATTAAGTATTTGTACTTTGTGGTGGCTATAGTAACAATTCTGAACATTTCTGAATTTCCTGTGTGTTTCTGGTTACTGCAATTAGACCTTGCTGTAGCTAATGAAACATATGTGATTTGTTTGTTTATGCCTGAGGTCTGAATTTGCTACTGAATAATGCAAAAACATATGCAAGGACAAGTGTAGTGAATGGAATTGGGAATGTGCACAGAGAAGATGTGAGCAGAGTCAATTGAAGGAGGTGTTAAAGCTCTGGCTCTACCTGCTCAGTCCAAGTGGAGACATGGTTGTTAGATCGTACGGAATTTTTTACCTTGAGCAGAATTAAAAACAGCTGGAAGAGTCCAGATGTTGATGTCCTATTTGGTGAATACAACTGTTTGCTCTCCTGCCCTGTGCTGTGCTGGCAGAGCTGTCTCTATGTCCCTCTGGAAAAGCAAATGAACATCCATGTTCCACTTTCAACTGTGTAGTGTTTGAAGCCAGGACATAAATATTTTCCTAACATTTATTCTATAAAATTAAAAGGTAGCTCCTTGTTTAGGAAAAGGCTAATATAATTCTACCCAAAGTCAAGAACTTCAATTTTTTTTAATGACACAGCTAATCATTCTAAAAATCACCTTGGCCCACCCCCTGCCATAGGCAGAGACACTTTCCACTGGTCCAAACTCCATCCATCCTGGTCTTGAACATTTCCACGGGTGCAGCATCCACAGCTTCTCTGGGCAGCCTGTTCTGCTGCCTCCCCACCCTCACAGTCTTAACCTGGTCCACCCAGAAAAGTATTAATTTAATCTTCTTTTAAAACAATGTATTTTTTTAAGCAGTACAGATGAGATGAAGGGAAATCCAGTTTGTTTAATTATGAGTTACCAACATGCTGCAGACTTATGTTAGTGGATTAGATTAGATTTTCTCCCAGAAATAACTTCAGTGGAATTACATCATCAGTAAATGTGGTCCAGTTCATCTTGTAATTATATTTTGGAGTGCAGAAGTAGGGAAGGATGGAGTCCTATCCATCTCACATGAAAAACCCCCCCTTTGATGTTTCTTTGAGGAACTGCTGTGATTTTTAGATCAGCAAAGCAGGCCCAGAAGTTACATTTTTTTTATCACAACACCTGCTTTTGCCTGGCATCTGCAGTGATGTGCAGTGTCAATACCATTGCGCTCATCAGCTGTGACAGGCTCTGGGTGTAATCCCTGCCCCAGCAGCCAGGCTGAGCTCTGCTGTCCACCTCGTGCAATTTATGCCACACAGCTCTAAAATTTTGCCTTGGGTGTGTTCCTCGTGTCCTTTGGCCTGTCCCTGTTGTTCCCTGTGTTTTAAATGAGCACAGAGAGAGCTCTGAGCTCGATTCGTCCCACACGTGCTGGGTGCCCACACCAGGATTGGTGCTTTATGCTTTGCTGGGAGTTTAGTTTTACATCAGCCAATTGTACATCCTCTGTGGGGATGGTTTTGTTCAGATAATCAACAGGCAGAAGAGAGTAACTCAAAAATCTCTCAAAAACCTCAGTGTCTGGTTATGGGGGCACTTGTTCAGGCTGTTAAACCCGAATATCTGAGACCTTCCCATAAAACAAAAGATGTTTACTCTTTTGTAACGGGCTGGTTTGTGCTTTCTTATTTTAGGGGGTAAGCAAGGCTCTGCTCACACGCCTTGTCTCCCTTGCTGGCTGATTTCTCTCTGTGTGTTGCCTTAGGCTCTCCTACCTCAGGTAAGCATCAGACATCCAGGCTGCTTTTGAATTTTGGTGTTTCCATGGCTCAGATCACAGTCCTCACTGGCTGTGACGTGCAAGGCAGTGACTTTCTACCCTGGATCAAGACAGCTCGCATATGCTTTGAGCTTTAATTATTTGAGTCATGTTGAAGTCGTTAAGAAGATGTAGCCTGAAGTTTTCCATGCATATGTGGGCAAATGTCTGCAGAATCCAACTCTAATTTCACCAATTAGTTTTGAGGCAAGGCTTAGAAGGAGGGCAGAGTTTTACAGATTGAGGTGGAAAAAGGAGCAGGTTGTTTGAGGAAACTAAAGATTAATAGAAACCATATGTAGGACTCCAAGTGATTCAGTGGGGTCTAGACAGTTGCCCTTTCTTGCTGTTCCAGTGTCGTGTGTGACAGTGACAGGAGCCATATGTGAGCCACAAATAAACCCTGCCTAACTCGTGTCTTCTCTGGTTAAAGTTTAATCAGTCTGGTTTAGCTGAAAGAAGATGAATGTTTCGGAGTGAAAATGTCACCCAAAAAGAGTATCAGCATCTTGTAGCACAAGGGAAACTGCTGAGTGTGCTGGGAAACTCAAACCATAGGGTGTGCATTCATTTCTTACTGGAACCCAGTGACAGCAGGAGCTCCAAAATGCCTCCTTGTGTTATAGTGGGTGCATCTCAGTGTTAATTCTTCCTAACCTCCCTCTGTATTCTGATTTTCTTTATTTCATGCATTCCTTGTTGGGTTTTGTTTGGTTGTTGTTTGTTTTTGTTTTGTTTTGTTTTGTTTTAAACTGGATTTATTTCCTTTTTCTTTGCCTTCCTGTCAGTTTTTCTAACATGATTTCCCCCACATACTTTTATTCTTACTTTTAGGCAATTGGGTATGTTTCTCCATGCTTTCTCTACCTGCCTTTTTATCCCATGTTTCCAACTTTAAAAGAAAAAGGAAAAAACTTTACTGCCTGTTGAAAAAAATTTCAAGAACAGTTTCAATTCAGGAAGTCACACTTGCCAGGAGCTTTGATTCCATTTCCAAGACTGATATCAATGTGAAGAAGCCAATTTTTACTGCATATTTTTTCTTGAATAGACTGGATTTTTTTAGGTAATATTTGAGAAAGACTCTAGGCTTGAAAATCCCATGTAAAGAATCAAGAAAAGAGAAAACAGTAGAAAAATCATAAATTATTATTTTAAAAAGGAGGTGAATAGAAGAACAGGAAAAATACTATTTTGCCTATGAGTTGGATCCAGTACCAAGTTCAAAGTCTTTATATAGCTTGTCTTGTCTTTCAGTTTGTCATGATCACAAATTCTGGTCTTCAGCTGCCTTCCCTGCACAACTCCCCAAATTTTATCCTGAAGTGCTGCATGTGCAGGAGCTCTCTGGCCTGGTTTGTATTTTCCTGTTAGTACCCTGCCAGGATCCTCACATCTTCAAGGGAGACGAGTGATGTTTTCCTGTGGCTGAAGTAGTAATATAATGCAATAATATCTCTTCCTTTGATATTTCAATCATGGGTCCTTGTTACCACCACCTTTTGTAACTGTGGTAAAGTCAGATGTGTGTGTAAGGGGGAGAATGTTCTTAATAGTGCCATGAAATGGAATGGAATTAAATGGAATACCATATTCATAATGGAAAAAAAATCTTTTAAATGCCTGCATATTTTGTTTTGGCTTTTTTTGTTCTAAACAAACTGCATTCATGTTGGATGCCATCAGAAAAAAATGTGCCCTTAATTAGCATCAGGTTTTGTTACCTTGCCAGGAGTTACACTTTGTCAGTTGGTAAACAAATATTTGACTCCAATGTAATCAGTGACTTCAGCATTTACACATTGTATAGCTGTCGTAATATTGGGAAATCAGATTTTTCCTAGGCCAGTGCAAGCATTAACGTTCAATCCGTCACAAAGCTTAGGTAGGTCCTGACATGCTTTGAAAGATTTATACTGTAACAGTACATTTAGTAATGGTAATAAACTGATTAAAAATTGTATTTCACTGCAGTGTGCATTTCTAAGGAGTTATAAGATATTCAGTCACTGTGTGAATGCACACCTAGCAAGACATGAGATCTCTGGATTGGTCTCACTTTTAAATCAAATTATGTGCTATATTAACAAATGGCAATCTTAACTGAGGCAGAGTGGAATAATTCAGCCAAAGCAAATGCTCTGAGTGCTGAGCTATTTCCCTGTGTGTCATTGCAACTTTTGTCACTGGTTTAAAGAGCAAGGAGACTCTGCTCCCTGGGTTTGGGGACATCTTTCCATTTTATTTGAATTTAAAATTGATTTCACTTTTCACTGCAAAATATTTGGAAATTCAATTAAGAGCAGAAATGTTTTCATATCTATATCTATCTATATCTATATATCTATATCTATATCTATATCTATATCTATATCTATATCATCTATATCTATATCTATATCTGTATGTATGTATATGTGTCAGTTTTTACTGAGATTTGGATCTCAACACAGCCCAAGACAATCCCTGCAGTAGCTTTA
The DNA here is from genome assembly GCF_963662255.1 of Cinclus cinclus. Taxonomy (NCBI): domain Eukaryota; kingdom Metazoa; phylum Chordata; class Aves; order Passeriformes; family Cinclidae; genus Cinclus; species Cinclus cinclus. Next base: position 17,699,052 of record NC_085060.1, on the reverse strand, counting down.
GAGTCTCGTGTCCTGCCATGGCGTTCCTGCTGTCTCTGTGCTCTGACATTTGCTGCTTTGGGCTGGAACCATTCCTGCAGGATTTTTCTCTAAACTGCATCAGGGATTTGCTGTGTTTTCTTTTAAAACCCAATGATCTGGGTCACAGCAAGGCCTGACAGTGTCATCCAAAGGAGATGTAGCCCCTGAAGGTGGACAAAAACAGAGAGCAAATTATGGAGTCAGGGCTGTCCCCTCTGGTGGCGAGCTCTGTCCTCACCTCAAGCAGAATTCTGGCACAGCCTCGAGTGGATTTTGCCACTTCAGCATTGCACAGGGCATGTTAAGTGTGTGTCCTTACTAAACATATCAGTGCTTTTCTTAACAACCAATACCAACTTCTGGGAAACAATCTTTTGGATTTCTTGAAAGTCTGTGTTTCAGTAACTGAGCTTATTAATCAACTATGTTTTAAAACACTTAGGTAGGTGAACAGTGCTGCTGAAATAAATTTTACCAAAATGCCAAGTAAATCTGTCAATTCAGAGCAAAGAAAAATGTCCAAGAAACTTCAGAAGATGATTTTTCCCTTAACACTCTAAAAGGGTTTTATCATAATATGGAAAACATTTTTTTCTCAAAGCCAATGTGCTTCATTTCTTTGGATTGTTTGTCTATACTGTCTATATCCTCCTTTCTCCTGATGACATTTCCTGAAAGTTATGCATATTCTTATTAAATGTGTGATCAGACCCCAATATTTATTTCAGGTAATGGAAAAAGTAGCTGGAAATTGGATTTCTGTATTTTGCAAAACACACAGAAAATAAATTATCTTCTAACTTGCTCTAATCTTTGAGCACCAACCTTTATATTATTTACAATTCAGGAATGTTCCAAAAAATCTCATTTAGTGAATGAAATTATTTCTGAGAGGTTTATTGTCAGTCACCTTGCTGCTTACTTGGGCAGTTCATGTCAGTTTCATTTTACATCTGTAAAAGCTGCAAAACCAAAACTTTGATTTTCTCAAAAGACTTCAAAAGTGTTTTTCTAAAAGTTTACATTTTTCTGTTAAATATAACAATCAGGTGAGTTCTATTAAAAATTTTAAAATTAGAACTTTTTGAACATATTTGGCTCTGCCCATTTCCCCAGAACATTGTATGGTAGAAATTGTGAGAAGTCTGCAGGTATCTGGTGCCTAGTAAGCTGTCAAGAATAGTCCAGACCACTACAATGTACTTTAAAATAAAATACAACCCTATATATTGATATCTGTGCCTTTTTGTTGTTGTTGTTTTGTATGTTCTTTGATTTTTTTGTTTGTTTTTTTTGTTTGGTTTTTGTTCGTTTGTTTTGGTTTGTTTTGCTTTTTTTTTTGCTGTTGAAAAACCTCAACTATAAATGATCAACTTTAGAACTATTCACCTTGGACATATGACTAAGTAATATTTCCTTAACTGTCTTTGAAGACAACTAATTTTAAGCAAATCGGTATTTTTGTGTAGCTTTAATATAAGCCAATAAAGTAACCTAGACTTTTATCAAGAATGGCTAATGAGGGCCTTCGAAAACCATCTCATATTCAGTGAGATGGGGAGGCTGGGGCTGTTCATCTTACACCAGAATGAATACGAAGGGGCACAGTAAAAGGATTCACAATGCATAATTGGGTGCCTAGGTAGATTAGTTTATTTGTTTAGGGCTTTATTCACTCTTTCTAACAAAATAAGACAGCCAATCAATTTGAAGTATGTGAATGAAAGTAATTTCTTTCCCATTCCCAATTAACACACTGAATTCACTTCTGTGAATAAAGAAATAAATGGGGGTAGTTTCTTAAAATCCAAGAAGTGACACAGGGCACTGATAATATCTGCATCTCCTCCCTCACAAAGTCTCTAATACTTCTACAGTATGATTAATCCTATTAGAGAAAAGTATTTTGCTGGAAATATATTTTCTCATTATTGAAGCAGTGAAAAACCAAAGTAAAGACAAGTGCAGGGGTGTTTCTGTAGTGGTTCAGTTTTTATCTGACTTTACAGTAGTCCCAGGCCCTGAGATCTGCTCTGGTATTTTTGTGACCAGTTTAACATCTCCCCAGGGCTGGCTGCAAGAGTGTGTAAATAGAGAAATTTAGCCTGGAACAACCTGAGCACTGTGAACGTTCCCTGGGGACATCTGTTGGTGCCTGATTCCACAAAAATCAGATGGATCACAGTGGCCACTGCTGTTTCTGGGCTTGCTGGAGCTGCATTGCTGAGTACAGGAACAAAGCCCCAAACCCCCACCTGACTGAGACTGCAAATCAAGGTAATATGTCCATTCCCACATGGTCTGATGGTTTCAAATATACCTTTGCCATTTGAGCTAAAAGCAGGTGATTGGTACCTCAGTGATGCATTGGTCTCTTTTTTCCCATCTGGTAGAAATCTTTTGTTTTATTTTTCTCCTTCTGTTCCCTTCTTTTAAGTAACATTTTTTAGCTTTATTTTTCACTATAAAATCTTTTTAAAAAATGGAGATATTTTCTTCAGAAAATATGTTCCTTTGTTATGCTACTCAGTTTATTCAAGAAATTCACTAACAGGGATTGCAATTGTTGGAGATGAAGTTGGAGACAGGAAAAGTAGAGCTCTGAGCAGCCTAGAAATTCAGACGAGAATGGGACATACTAAACTAGGAAAAATGAGAGTGAGGAATAAAGAAATAAAAAGGGAATTAGAAGAGTGAGTCGTGATGGAAGACAACAGTGAAGAAGATAGAGAAGCAAACACATTTAAACACTGACATGGGTAAAGAAAGTGTTGAACAGCTTTTGTCTGGCAAATACTTGCTGGGTGTTAAGAAGTCCAGAAGACAGAACGTGTAACAAATCTGAGCTGCCCAAAGCCATGTGAAAGGAGAATGTGGCCTGGATCAATGCTGGGGCTTTGACTCTGTGTTTTTCTGCCAACAGGTTAATCACAGGCTCTTTCTTTATTCACTTTTCTTCCTTTTATGTTATGAATGGCTACCAGAAATGTTTTCTACTTGATATGTTTGTAGAAAGGAATAAAAAAGGCCTTTATGTTTTATTTGGCTGATTACAGCCAGTATATGTTGGATAGTCACTCTCTTCCTGTCAGTGGTTATTGCGAACAATTATGCAGGTAATAATTAATTGCTCTCTTTATACTGCACTTTAATTAATAGCTTTCTCTGATAGGATACTTTGCTAGATTTTTCCCTTGATATCAGCAGTGACTGAATCCTAAATGGCATCTGTAATGAGGAAACTTAACCACACCAGGCTCCCTCTCTGCTTCCCAAACTGAGCTCATTTTTTCCTCACTGTGCACTGGTGGTGAATTATCTTTAATGTTAATGCAGAAGGTTGATTGAGCTTAAGATAGTCATAATATTTATCAAGATAATGATAAATGCAGTGGAAACAAATGCAGTAATCTCTCAGGAGACCAGGCTATCTCATTTTCAGGTGCAGGATCACTACTGAATCAACTTACCTATACACTTGTTTATCATTCCCTAAAGTCTCTTTGTTATTAGAAAATAGAAGTGATTAAGTCATTGAGCGTTGTAGCTTGAATAAAAACTCTCTGCAATGTAGATAACTTTGGTGACAAAGGAAAGGGAAATGGGTGTTTGGTGTCTGACACAGGCAGGTAATGGAGCCTGAATGTGCGTGACAAACTGAGCTAGAAAGCTCAGCTTAAACAAATTTGAAAGAACCAAGCTCATGGTTACATTTTAGAGCATAGAGATTTAGGCATCCTGTAAAGTGAGGAAATGAAATTGTTGTGCCTGAGAAGCAGCCAGCAGTATTGTGCACATGTTAGAAAGGAGGTGAGATAATTCCTGATTGGGGAAGGCAAAATCTCTTCATGAATATTAAACTGCACAGAAAAAAAAAATCAGAGTCAAGGCCACACTTAGTGTTATTCTGTATGTAGTAAGGGATATAAACAAAAGATTTTCATCTCTGTTTGGAAGATACCCTGCCTGGAACATTAAAAAGACACAAAAATTGCAACGTATGAGAGGACCCTATGCACCTCTATGAGCTACACCCCAGAGAGATCTGTATTAATGGGTTTTTCTTCCTCAAATACAGTGTTAAAAATCAAGGAAACAAATCTCATGGCCTGACTGCTGCTTTAGTTACTTAAATCCCAAAATTGCCTACCTACGCTGCCAGCAGTAAAGTTCCCTTGATCTCCAAATTGTCATCCTTAAATTTTACCAATGTCAGAAGCTGGGTGATCCTCAGACTTAAACCTCTAGTTCTTTTGTCACTAATACAGATTAAAGTAGGAAAATAGCAAATATATTGACGAGATGTTTGCAAAAAACAACAAAGAACAAAAAAACAAACAAAAAACCCTCAAACACCCCCTATTCTTGTCATAATTAAAAAAAATAAAGCTTAAAGCTAATTAAAATATGTCTTGATAGCACTGGTGACAGGTGGATTGGACTATCCTGGAATTTGCAGATCATATAAATTAAAGCAGAAAACCATTTATAAACTGCTTTCATAATGCTCTGCATTGCTATTCCTCTAATCCATCACATAGCAGCAACACTGCTTTTGGGAAATGATTAGGGAAAAGTTGATTGTATTTACAATATTTGTGTCCAATGTCTGCTGTTATTAATGCAAACAGCTTTCGTATCTCACTGTGCACTGAAGATGTGCACCTCAGTGTCATCCTAGCAAAGATCTCTGATGGGCTGAGGCTTCTCAATTCGGCCAATGATGTTTGGTAAATTCAAGTTTGCTTTTCAGCTCAGAGGTAGTTGGCACAGAGTGACACTAAAGCCCAATTACTGCTGGAGTTCCTGTTGTGATGTTTAGTTCCTTAGCCTTTGAGGGAATTAAAAGAAAAAAGAAGTAATTAGTTTTGTAATGTCATAGTCCATTTCTTAGCTTGATAGGTTGGAAGCAAGAGACCAAATTAAGTAGGAAGAGATAGTAAATTAGGGAGAAAATTCTTCTGACATAAAACTGGGCGTGGAGTAATATCTTCAGGGTTTTCTTCGCTAAACATTGGTACCACAGTGCAGTGTCACAGCTACGAGGAGTTGGGTTGGGTTTTTAATTTTATCTTCTGTCATTAAATTAAACAAGTTTATTTCTACCTTAAAAATTATCAGTGATGACGGTACCCAATACTTCTGCAAACAATCCTGTTGCACTGTATATGCACAGACATATCAATTATTGTAACTTGCTGGCCAAAAATCAGTTATTACTGTTTGCAAGAATTCTTTGGTTTATTATTTTTAAGCACATTTGTCAGGCATCTTTTATGGAAGAGTCTGTAGCTTAAGGTTGAGGTTGTAATCATTGTCCTGTTTGACAGTTTCCCTGTCTTATGCATTATACAAAATTCTGAGGTGAATTTGTCTTGCCTTTCCCAGGAGAAAATGGGACACAGTTTAACTGAAAGTTTTAACCACTAAACTTTCCACAAGTAACATTATTATCACTAGAATTTGTCTTTCTTTAAAGTGATATAGTATACATAGAAATTGATAATATTTTGTATTGTTAATGTGGACATATCTGTCTCTCTGTTCATGTATGTCAGGGAAAATGTCTGGATTTCTTTCTTCCTGAAGCCTGCGCTACTTTTATCTAATTAATTTCATTTAAAGGAATGTGTTGCATGGAAAATTTCACTGCTACTCACAGGTCCTTCATAAATACAAAATGAATATTTCTTTTCTTCTTCTGGAAGTAGTGGCTTTGTCTGCAAAGATTCGTAAGCAGAAATTCTAGGAAGAGTGTTTATAAAGGAAGAGCTTTAGTGTTTGTGGTTGAGAAGGGATGGAGTTCTGCTGTGCCATGGGGAAGGTCATGTACTTAATCCCGTGCTCCTGGGCTGCTGTAGGGACTGAAGGTCGAGGTTTTGAGCAGCCGTGGAGAGCCAAAGGCAAAGTGTGACAAACATCAAACCACAGAGGTGTAGGCAGAGGTGCTGGTGACCTTTCCTGCAGGCAAGGACCTTTCCTCTTCTTGTCAGCCCAGTATCCAGGGCTCAGGGTCTGCATTTTTCCTTGGTTTTAACAGAGCAGAATCTATTCCACACTCTTCTCTTTTGGATGATTCCTGTTTTGGTCATGGGATTTTTTATTAGACTTTAAGGGAAAACTAGATGCAATCTGTCCTGCGGGTTTTATTGTTTGGGCCAGAGTGACACCCTCTGAGCTCTGAGAAATTCAGCCCCAGGATATTCCAGAGTTCCTCAGTGTCACTCTGGGCCGTGTGATTGCTCCTGCAGCCCTGGCATCTGCTGAGTTCCTGACTGAGGTTCCTGTGGCTGAAATCCAACGTTGCGTTCAGCCCCTGTGCCGGTGGCAGCTCAGCCCATCAGCTGGACTTGCCCTTTGTCCTGTCAGCATGGCCTGGCAGGGGCCACCTCCAGCCCCGAGGGGCACAGTGCCCCTGAATATTAAGAAATATTCTTAAATATTCAGGCACTTGGCTTTGTCTTGATTAGGTGGAATTGATATTTGTTCCCATGCTCTCACCTGAAGACACTTTCTTCCTCTTAGTGTAAAAGTCGCTGTGTATCTCCAGTTGTTTGTAGTCCCCATAAGTATTGGGACATTTCCTTGCTATGAGGTTTTTTTTTTTTTCCCCAGAATAGCACACTGAGAATCTTCACACACATGAGGAAACTCAGGTAAATTAAATTAATTGTTTAAAATCATGCAGGATGCTGTCATAAGGCATGTCATCTTGATTTCTAATTTTCACCCTTGTGCTCTGAGTTGGTGAATTCTTATTAGTGCCTTGAATGTATTTTAAGGAAATCTCCTCTTATTTTTGTTATTTCAAAAATATCCTTCATTGCATATAGGAGTTTTGGGACCCTGCAAGGAAGTGCATTGCAGGAACATCTTCTGTAACAAGATGACAAAATATACTCTTGCCTGGCTAAACTTAAGGTCATTTGTACATTTGTTCTGTCCCAGATGAAACTAAAATCCTTTTCCTCATACCACTCTTCTTTCCGGCATCTGTCTTTCCTGGCTGCAATCCTTCTGGATTCTAATTAGGCTTCCAATGGCTTGGCTCAGGGTGTAACCATAACCAATTTATCATTCCCTTAATCTCCCTCCGGGACATTCACTGAAAGAACAATACCTGAATATTTCCCCTTTATCTACAATTTCCAGTCTATATCAAACATGAAATCTTGACAGATGGAGTCCAATCTGTCACAGTGAGTTAGTGTATTTTTCTTCTGATTGAATGTATTAATTGCACAAAGAAAGATGGAAAAAGTGTAAAGATGAATATTTAAAATGTGGGTTATAGAATGGTTAGTTGGGCTGGGCATTTCTTTTGGTTGGGGGTTTTTATATCTTTTCTTTTTTTACAACTGAGGTTCTTTCGATTGCGTTCGATGAGCGAGGAAACAAAATGAGACTTGTTTTTGTTGACATAAGAGGAAGAACAGATCTGATCATAACAAAAACAGATGTAAAGCCATAACGTAGTCCCTCATGTTATCTACTCCACACTCTCACACTGACCAGCAGAGAATTCAAGGAAACATTCTGCCTTCTGCCAACACAGCCCCTGCCAGCAAATCAGTGTGTAAGACAGTTCTTGAAATACATTCTGCTGCAGAAAAGTGTGATAAAAAAATACCCTGCCAAAGTGCTGGGCCAATCAATCAAGTGTTAATGATGGATCATGAAACCCATTTGTTGACAAATAAAACCTTGTGTGCTCTGCCAGTGAAACCAACTGTGTCACCCGTTTTTCAGTGACTGCCTGAAATACCATGTGCAGGAGTGGAATTTATTGATGGCAGGGGCTGGCAGCACAGCCAGCCCATCCAACTGGATTTGCAGGTGCATTGTACTCTTAACTCTTGATGGTGCTTGGCCCTACAGAGGATTTCAAAGTGTTCCCCAGACCAGGGTTCTGTGGGAGGCAGAGGACCCAGCCCAACAGAGCCTGGCTCATTTAGACCCTGCAGCTGCTTTCAGCGTTTGTGCCCACGTGGTGCAGAGAGCAGGAAAACCAAATGAAAGGTTTTATTCTGGGACACAGCAGAGCTGAGCAAATGCGTTTGAAACCTCAGAGGTTCTGCAGTAAAGATCAGAGCTGGAATTGTCTCTATTGCCATGCCTACAAGCAGGGTTGAGAAGCTTTCGTGGAGTGAGAAAATCAGCTGGCTATCCATGTGTAGGTACCTTTTGTTTCTCATGAACAGATTTTTTCTCAGCATTTATTTGACACACACAAGTTTAACTGATTGTCCCAGTAACTCTGATCTCGTAGGAGATTGCCAATGGAGCAAAGGGAGGATTTGACCAAAGTATCCCTGAGGTTGTATCCAGGGATTCCTGGCTCCCTACCTGCCCTGACATGCCGAACCAGAAATACTTCATTCAGAGAGGCTGAGGAAGGAAATTGTGATAGAAACCTTGCCACTGTTTGTTACTTCATTTTTCCAACTCCTTTGTCCCAGCCTAAACAGAAGGAAAATTCTGAGCTCTTGAGGAATTTTAATGTTAAATTGTAAATAACCTAAGAAATAGCAGAGTTACTATTTTAGTAGGTGATGACTGGATGTTCTGCACTGTGGTACCCTAAGACCTCTTCAAAATGACATCAATATCTTTGTTTTCTCACATAGTTTCTCCTGTTGATCTCTTTGTTTTGCACAGTTTTACCTAAAATGCATCATGGCATGATCCTTGCTATTCAAAAGGATAGTTGCAATGAAGTGTTTCCTGGGAGAGAGATTTCTCAGGAGAATTTCTGAGCCCTCAGAGTTCCTTCAATCAGGTGAAAACCCTTTAAGTAATGAACTGGAATTTGCTGTAGTGCCCTTGTTAATAAGAATCACAAAAGGCCCTTGTTAATAATAATATCAAGGAGGAGAACTGAAAGAGAAATCTTTTAGCCTTCAATGCTATTGCAGATTTTTAATTCCCTTAGAAGAGAACAGAAGTTACCTTCTAATGGAGAGCCTGGGTGCATGCTGTGATTTTTGATGTTTATATGCCAGATTTTTGTCTGGCATTTGCAATTCCTATTTTTGTAAAAATACACAACCCTTCTCCTCCCCCTCTTTCCCCTTGCCCCCTTCCTTATCTCAGAGAATGTTTTGTTACCATCTATGAGCCTATTTGGCTTTAAAGAAGTTATGGAAATAAGAAACTTAAGCTAAAAAGTCTAAGTTTTTCCAGAAGGGATAAGTAAATTTCCCAAAGTCTTTTTTTCTGTCCAGAAAGTATTTGACTGATTTGTACTGGACAATCACAAAATATTCTATTCGTACTTGCAGCGAAGCGCGAGAATTTAATTTCAAGATTTGATTTATACAGCATGGTGTTAGGTGATTGATGTTCTATTCAGGCATAAACGAAAATATTGATTATAACTCAGATAGGAAGCCAGCAGCTGCAGCTGTGAAGATGAAATCTCTCTGTCATACTTTCCCTAGGCAGATATAAGTAGCTGCAAGAAGCCCCTGTCAGAGGTATTGATGCTCACCATGCTGGATCCTTCAAGATGCTATTTGGTATGAAGGACATTGTGCAATTTCAGGAGTTCACTGACCAGCTAACTTGCTTTTGGAAAGCAAACAAACAAACAACACACTTAGTTGTTCATTCAAATGCTGCTTTGGGTTTTGGATGCAGAAAGACCATCATATGCTGCAGCAGTCTGTGCTCTGCCCAGCACAGCCCCTCTCTCTGTCTCTCATAATCTCTTATGTTGGAGAAACAGCTCCCCAATCATTTACAGGCTCATAAACACGATCCAGCAACATCCGTCTGCCCAACAGAGCAGGGAAACAGCTCCAAAATGAGAGCCAAATAAAACAATAACTCACGGCAAACAAACAGGCAGCTACTACAATCAGATCATGCTGCAGGAGCTGTTCCAACTACCCAGACACTTCATTAGGCATGGAATAACAAAGGAAAATAGACCAGAGTCAACTCATTTAACTCTCTTAGGCAAATTACTTCTCTTGTTTTCCCCTCCCTAACTCCTATTTATTCTTAGTTTCTGCTTGAGGTGAGGAAATGCAACTTATGTCTGGAGAGAGAAGGAGCAGTGCTTGCAGCCACAGGGCTGGGGCTGGAAGAGTTCTTGCATTCTAGTTTTTCTGTCATTGGCATTCTTCATAATCTTTGGCATTTTAGTTATTTTCAAGATCAGGCTTTTTATTCCTAAATGTACAATCTGCATTACATTTGTCCACAGTAGAACTCTGGAAGAGAATTGTCCTTCACTACGTATCAGATGCTTTGTGCATCACCTAATAGTGTTCTTGGGCTTTGTTGGATTGTAAGATCTGCAGTGACACCTTATTTAGGGAACTTTTCATGTTTTCTTTTTTTCATCTGTGAATGCTCCCTTTTGTGGCAGTCTCCCCTTTACAGGGCTCTTTGGTCACCTGGAATTGGGTTTTTGCAGCTTCTCTTCTCTTCTCTTCTCTTCTCTTCTCTTCTCTTCTCTTCTCTTCTCTTCTCTTCTCTTCTCTTCTCTTCTCTTCTCTTCTCTTCTCTTCTCTTCTCTTCTCTTCTTTCTCTTCTCTTCTCTTCTCTTCTCTTCTCTTCTCTTCTCTTCTCCTCTTCTCTTCTCTTCTCTTCTCTTCTCTTCTTTCTCTCTCTTCTTTCTCTTCTCTTCTCTTCTCTTCTCTTCTCTTCTCTTCTCTTCTCTTCTCTTCTCTTCTCTTCTCTTCTCTTCTCTTCTCTTCTCTTCTCTTCTCTTCTCTTCTTCTCTTCTCTTCTCTTCTCTTCTCTCTCTCTCTTCTCTCCTCTCCCCCTCCCCCTCCCCCTCCCCCTCCCCCTCCCCCTCCCCCTCCCCCTCCCCCTGCCCCTCCCTCTCCCTCTCCCTCTCTCCCTCTCCCTCTCCCCTCTCCACTCCCCTCTCCCTCTCCCTCTCCCTCTCCCTCTCCCTCTCCCTCTCCCTCTCCCTCTCCCTCTCTCCTCTCCCTCATCCCTGTAAAATTCTCAGAGGCTATTCAGCCTCTACAATTTCTAAAATTTTGATCCTTAAAAACCCCTCCTCACATGCTATAGGCACAACCAAACTGGTTTTTATGAACCATTTTTGGTTCTAACCTAGGATGTGGAGGTTCATTAAGAGCGTCTAACCTGGCACTTACAAGTGCTTATGTGTACCTAGCACAATGTACCCCAAAAATGCCGAATTTTCAACATACAAAACGTCTAGGAAGATAAATGTGTTTCGAGTCTCCTAAGGGAAAATAAATGATTAAATAAAGATGTGGATTAACTCTGCTGTGCTGATGCTTGTACCGATACCAGTACATCATATGTGAAAAATCTTTTCAAGTCATTATTGAATTGTAAGCAACAGATATCCTAAACTTTGGAAAAAGTCACAGGTATCTCCCTACTTCCAGTGTTTGGTTGTTGTTGTCAGCTTTGCATTAGATATAGAAATGAGATGAGATACTTGCTTTTTTTATGCAGAATAGTTAAATTTTATTACACAGAGCTCATTTTTATATGGCGTCATGAGATATTGTGTTTGAATCTAATTGGTCAGTAATCTAGTGAAACTCAGTTTATTGGTTGGTAAGGGTTACTGAACATGTTTATTAGACTTTTCTATTTTTATATAGTTTTGGGTCTTTTTATGGATCTTTATGGGATAGAATTTTTGGTTTTGCAGGTGCAACCTGTTTTTTTCCACAAGAACAGATTGTTATGCAAACTGATTTTCATTATTAGAATTAGTTTTTTAATGGGAACTTAACAGGCTAGCTGTTTAGCTGAAATAGCAATAAGGCCTGACTTTACAAGGCCTTTCTTTTATAAGGCTTTACTTAGAAGCAACATTGGATTGAACAGGTATTTTGTGTGAAAGTGGTGCCTATCCCTCCTTCCTTCCAGACCCACAGCCAGGTGTCAGTGACTGCCCTGCCTGTCCCCTCTGCCGTGTTATTGCTGGGCTTTGTTGAGAGAGCCCCAATGGAAAATGCAGCCTCTGATCAACACACGTAGCAGAAACGTCCACTTGGAAAAGCTGCTTTACACAAAATGGGAAATGCTCAGGAGGAAATTCTGCTGGAAAATGCATTCACATGCTTAAATATTTAGTTTAATTGTCAGAGACCGAATTAATCACTGTCTGTATTGTTCCCAGCCTGACCTGTGTGTCCCCCCCTGAGCAGAATGCCTGTGTGGGCTGTTTGGACATCAGCTGCTCTGCTGACCAGGTTCTCCTTATCTCTCTGCACAGACCATCAATGCTCTGCAGTATAAAGAATGTTTTCCTCCTCCTGTGTCCAGCTAGACTCCTGACTATCATCACTCATGTGAGGGAAGGCAATCTTTCTTTTAGTTTTCGAAGCAAAAGCCACTCTTCCAGTTCAGAGACGAGCAATCCCTCACTTTTTATCTTCCCTGGTGAAAATCCACTGGCTTTTCATCCCTGACTCCCTCATGAGCTGCTGCTTTGGCTCCCCAGTGAGTGACAGTGATGAGCTGTCCCAGGAGCTGTCGCACTCAGGGTCAGGGTTCAGAACTTTGGGGTGCTGCTGTTAAATTTGGGTTTTCCTGCTGACTGCCTTTCAGCAGCTAGATGTCTCTCTTCCCTGCCTTATTAAGGGATAATGGGAGGGGTGCTGCTCTTGCCTTTGGAAAAAGACTTGTTGCCCTCCATCATTTGGCCATTTTAGAGCAAATTTAAAATCTGGATTTTGCTATAAATCTGTAACTCAGTGAGCATGTGGCTTGATTTTGCACACAGTTTTTTCAGATCATTGATTGTCTCTCTCTATTAATCCACTGGGGCCTGAGGCTGACCTGTGCTTTTGCTTCTTCTCTGTCCCTCTGTGCTGGTAGGTCAAGACACTTTCTGCCTGTGGCACTCTTATTTTCTCTTCATCACAGCTGCTTTCCATGGCATGTTGTAGTTTGCATTCTGTTAGATGCTTTAAGTCAGATATGCTATGATGCAAGAGCCAAAATCTTTGGTGGAAGAAATGGATTTTTGTGGGTGCTCTTCTGGAGGGCAATTCCCTTGCATGAGCCACTGTATCTTCTGCAGGGCAGTAAATTATGCTGGCTTTGGTGAACTCAAGGAGAATGCTTGAAATCTGGGGAGGTGCTGTCTTTTTTCTTTTTTATTTATTTATTTATTTAGCTTATGGTCGAAATTTGTGACATTTTATTTAAAAGGTCTTTCTTTTTGTTCATGTATTTTTTGCATATTTTGTGTTACTTAATTTTTTTTTTCTTTTATTTTTGGTTGATTGCCCTCAGATTGTTTCTGGAGGTGTGGAATCACTGAGAGAAACGAAAAGAAAAGTTCTTTCTTGTTTTCATTCATTATATAGTGAAAATAACAGGGCTCCTCTCATGTCTTTCTCTAAACTGTTAACTCTATGCCTAAAACAGCTGCAGCTATTCCAGCCCAGACAGTCAATGTACACGCATATATGTATATAACATGTTTAATATACAGGAAACACAGAAATTATGTTTATTATGCCATATTTTATCTGATGCATTGATGCATTTATATTGTTGCATTTTATAATTTTGTGTTGCATAAAGTATGGAATATAGACATAATATTAACATATACCTATCTGAAATACGTGCCAATGTAATTTAGTAACATCATTGACATAAACATACATATGTGCCCATATACGAATGTGTATTTATATTTGTAGGAATTTTGTTGTGCAGTGAAGTATCAGTGTAAGTGTATGATACTATTTTGCAGGTTTGCAAATGAAATTCCATCCACGTGCTTAAACATTAAGCTTCTCTGCAAACTTCTGAGTATATTGTATTTTAGCAAAGGGAAGAAGAATAGACTCAGCATTCCTAAATGTTGGAGTTATTAGTTTGGCCCAGGAGTTTAGACTTGTGACTTCATTTTTATCCTGCTTGGAGACACGTGGCTGTGTGGGCACATGGGTGTCATATATTGTGTATAAAGCCAGCTGCACTTCTCCCATTTTTATGGTCATTTTTGGAGGAAGTTTTAGCCCTTCATTTCTGTCAGTTATCAAATAATGTTGAATTTGTGTAAATAAGAGTATTGTAACCACGTTCCTCATGCACAGAAGGAAGTTTGTGTGTGTTTGTAAGGAGGAACCAGAGTCATTAAGGTTTAATTCATGGAGAACACGGACCCCTTCAGCTGGTGTGCCTGGGAATTCATTTCTGGGTCTGGAATTTGGGCTCTCAGCATCGATGCTGTTTGCATGCTGGGCAGCCAACCTTTGCACCTCTGAAAATATCACCCCAGTCTCTTCTGCCTGCTCTGCTGCAACCTACAATAATAACCCATTAATCAAGTGTCACCCTGCCTAATACGGAGGAGCTCTTTTTTTATTGCCTTCATTTATAATAATTTAGTTTATACTTTACAATGTTATTGATTTTATGAAATGGCTCATTACATCTACACAAAGCTAAATCATTCAATTAGATGCTTTAAATTAAGTCATATAAATTTCTTACTAGATTTAGTGTTGGATTGAATTGGAAATCAAGCCCTAAAAAATTATTTTTCAAATTGTTATTGGGAAGACATTCTTACTTATGTTATAGGCTAGCACAAGAATATAAAATACTCAGCAAGATTGTTTAATTGTTAAAACCTAAATCCCCTTTTGTAAAGTGCTGGGTGGCATAAGCAGTGAGAAGTTTGCTTGACTTCCTCTGCATGAACTTGACAGGGGAAAAGCTCCATCAGAAGGGATTTTTTGGAGATTCAGCTAAGTGAAAAAACCCAGTATTCTGGAGAAGGGTCCATCAGTCAACCTTTTTTACCGTGGCCTATGCATAGAGACAGAAAAGACAGGGAAGAGGGGGCAGTGAAAGACCTTGGCCTCCTCCTGCCTTCTGTGCTGACCCATGAAGAAAGGGTGAAAGCTTTTTAACAATTTCAACTGGAAGAAATCAGTTCACTAAATAAAAACCTCTGCAAATATTGAAGCCACTCGTGGATGAGCCCAGTGCTTCTAAACATGAAGGTATTCCAGTTTTTCTCCTTTCTTGGTGATGATGCTGTGGAAGTTATTATAATATATGCAATTAAGAAAATTAAGCATTTTTTTTCACTCTTTTAAAGCTGAAATGAGGGGGAATAGAGGCACAGCAGAGGGAAGTCTGCTCTGAAATGCCTGGGTGGTTTTGGAGTGCTCATCATATCTCTGTGCTGACACTGCTTTTCAGCAGAGAAATTGTCAGTTTAGAAGCAGAGACAAGAACACATTGTAGTCACAAAATGAACTTCAATAACCAAAGCAATAATTATTTATAATTCAAAATTTGTTTCCCTTTTCTTCAAACTTGTCAATTTTTTCCAAAGGGAATTAATTTTAGAAATGGGCTTGTCTTAAACCATGGTTTGGCCTGCTGCTCTTCCCTCAGCTTCTCTTTGTCAGAGATGACAGGCTTACCATCTTGAATTTTTTTGAATAATTACAAGCCTTGAATCTTTGGTTACTGTCTGCTGGACAGTCAGGATTTGTAGCTTCAAAACCTCATAATTAGGTGCACTGCACTCTTCAAATATTCCAGAGGTATTCTGTCTTTGGCAATAAAAGCAGTTAGAAGGGAATCAATCTATTCTTCACAAGAAATTATATTTTGTGTGAATGTGGAGTTTCTAGGGGATATTTTTATTTCTTAATGCATACTAATTGAATCTTTTTTCACTTAACCTTGATTTTAATCAATTCTGGTGTTAGATATAATATGTTTACCGAATAATTGTGTCACTTCATTGGCTTACTTTATAAATTATCAGCCTTTATGTTGGCTGCTCTGTGTTAATTCAGCATTGCCTAGATGCCCTGGAAAAAAACACTTTATTTCTTTGTTGTCCTTTTTTTTTTTTTTTTTTTTTGTGTGTGTATGTCTCATATAATCCTTAGCAAGCCTTTCCAGTGGGTCACCTTAGAGGCAACTGTTGAATCTCTAATCACGTTCCTGAATTAAAGACAAGATGCTGTGGGTTTTGGTTTTTGAAATGATGTTAAAGATTCCCCCCTCCAGTGCTTTTCTTCACAGTGTGATGTCCCATCACCAGTGCCTGACCCAATGCTGCTGCCTGTGGTGCAGTTCTCCTCAGCCTGTCAGCTTAGAGCACAGAAGACTTAAACTTGAGCCAAGTCTCGCAGACCTGTCCCCTTGTGTTGTCACGTCAGCTTTGGGACAGTCACAGCTCTGCCCTTGCTAGGACAGAGCTCCTGGCCTGGGGGATCAGCAGAAATCTCCTGGATGGTCTCGGCGGCTGCTCAGTTTTGGCTGAAAATGGAACAGCACCACTTTTCCTGCCTGTGGGGCTCCTGGGGGCTCTGGGGATTCTGCACGGGGGGATTGGCTGTGCTGTGCCAAAGCAGGAACCTCGTGGGTGACACAAAATGGGCTCACGCTGGGGGGAAATGGCTTGTAAAGCACATCTCAGTTAAAGCTGCCAGTACCCCAGGCAGTGGAGAAAGGGAATTGGGTAAAGGGATTAGTTAGAGAAGGGAGAAAGTCAAAGTCACCTATTTGGTTTTGTTTGTTAGGAGCTCACTTCTTGTGTATTGTCTGGTTTATCTTATCCCACCCTGCACTGGAGGGAAAGGGATAAAGCTCTTTGGATTATTCTGCAGCTTTTCATGGGAGGTTTTGCCTAGCTCAACCCCAAACTCTCTGATATAAATTATATTAGAAATATCTCACATGTTAGTGGCCACATAAGTTCATCTGGTAAGAGCACGGGGCTAGTACCAAGGTTTGTGGGTTTCATGCTGTGTGCAGCATTCACTTAAGAGTGAGACTTGATCCTTGTGGATCCCTTCCAACTCAGAATACCCTGTGATCATACAGAATTGCTACTCTGAATTAATCCTTGTTCTGCTAATATTTGTTCTTTTAGAGATTTCATCTGGATCTCCCAAGACTCGTCTTGAGAGTCTTTTCCAGCAGGACAGTTAGCAGCTTTTCTCTCTGTGTCCCACACTAAATTTGGAATTATTTATTCAAAAAGCAGTGATTGCGAATCGAGAAACTTTTATTCAGAATAACCTAGGAACTGTTGGGGAGTGTAACCACCCAGGCAATGGCAGAGGGCAGCCCACTGAGATGGAGGCTTCCATCCCTTCATTCCCAGAGCTCTGAGTGGTCAGAGAAATCTGCAGTGTGTGAAATTGTCCTTTTCCCCCTCCCTCCACACGACCTTTCCTCTTTCATGCAATTGAAAAGGAGATTTCTGATGCCATGTAGAACATAACATTTACTTGTTTCTCCAAGAAACCCCAGCTATGGGTTGCTTGCTGAGAGGTTGAGAAGAATGAAAAACATTTATGTAGCAAGTAAATCACATAGCAAATAAGTAGTTTTGGAACACTGCATTTCATTTGCCTGTGGGACATTAATGCCAATCCTAGAGGACAGAACAGAAAGAATAAAATTGAGTTAAATAAAACCAGAGTTTAGCCTTATATACTCACCAGCAGCCATCAGTGCCAGGCATTAATTCCTTTCCTGCTGGCAGCAGGAAGGTGGGTGAGACAACACTGTCAGTTGCACAAATTAAGTCACTGTGGCAGCAACACAACACAAATAAATAGGAAAAAAAAACCCAAACAAAAAAACACACACCGAAAACCAATGCAAAGAAAAATAGACCGTTGTTGCTGCATAAACCTTCTTCCAAGCTGGAGGCACAAAAAAAGAAAATTTAATGACTTGGTGCATGACATCTTATAGCCTGACAAGCCCTTTCAGAACAGAAAAAGAGAGTGAGATGCCAGGAGAGGTCCTGCAGCACATTCTGATAGAGAAAAGGGGCTTGGAGGCAGCAGAATCTCCTTCTCAGTAGGCTGAGAAATAGAACAACTGAGCTGTGCTGAATCCTGAAAGCTGATGGAAACCCTAATCAGGATTAAGCTGAAAGAGAGGACAGATAAGTGATAAGAATACACAGGGTTTTCAAATCACTGCCATTTAACTGCTATGATATTCCAGACAAATTTCCAGGACTCATTTACATAAAGAAAAGAAAAACATAAAATCCATTTTCAACAAATATATCTAGAAGCTCCTAACAACATAGAGGCTGCTTTTTCCCTTCAATCAGATTATATATTTATGGCAAGAAAATTGCATTTTATATAATTTTTATTTATAAATGTCTTATTTATATGCACAACTATAATATTTAAGCTTGTTTTAAAACAGTTTTAGCACTTTTTAAACATGATCCCATTTCTTTATTATATTCCCAACTCTGTTGTTTGCAGAGAATTCAAAGAGTTGCAAACAGAAATTGAGGATAGAAATCATTTCAAAGAAGAGGAATTGAGTACATGTCCCAGGTGCTTGTTGCAAAAATCTGCTGAGAAATTACTGTGGAACCCCTGGAATTCTGGTAATAATTTGGAAGTTCACCTCTTCTGTGTTGTTCATTATCTCTAGACTAATTTAGTGTGGCTAAAATGATTTGAAAGTGATGCATGGAATGGGTTGGTTTCTTGCTAACTCCAAAGGTCCTTGAGCAGTCCAGGATGGTGTTCCTTCTGTAGCCAGCACTGAGCAGGAGCACTGGGATGATGCCATCTACAGAACTGGGAGAAGAGAGAATTTACTGACAGTTCAGCTCGTCCCACAAAGATTTTTACTCCCCTCCCCAGTGAAGTCCAAGGAATGGTTATTTATTATCTTTACTGTGTGAATCCCTGCTGCTGTGCTGAATTAAGGGCAGGACAGGAAAGGCAGGGGTGAGAGCAGAGGACGTGAACAGGATTGTCAGAGGGGCTGGGTTGGATGGACAGGACTGAGCCAGGCCAGCTGTGGCTTCTGGGACTGCAGTCATTTCACTGTGCTTCTTTTCTGCTCGATGCATCAAAGTTTCCCCAGCTGATGATCCAGGAACTTGAGCAACTTGTCAAAAATTTTGATTTCCAGCGTAAGCTCAAACTGTGAGGCGAAGGAAGAGAGCAGATCCCCCTTTTGTCTTGACTGAATTTGTACTGCGGCAGCGCTCGCCGCGAGGTGCTGGAGGTGATCCTGCTGCTCTGAATATGATTAAGGGCATCATCTTGTTCCTGCTTCCCTGTCAGCTCTGAAAACCCCATCTACTCAGCACGCAGCCCCAAAGTCTGAGAGGTCAGGAGGTGTTCCTAGATGAAAAAGGTCATTATTTGATAATGCCACTTGGTAGCTGACATCCCAAGTTTGTATTTAGAGACGTGCTTTCTTTAGAAAGTGTTCTTGTCCTACAGGTCTAGCTGAAGACAGTAAAAGCTCCTGCTTTGAGGATTCCATATATTAACAGATGAAATTGTTCAGGTCATTAATTTTATTGTAAGGCTGGCAAATCATTTTTCCAGCAGCTCAGAATAAGATCTAATTCTTATATGTTTACAATTGGTTCTGGAGTTTCATCCTATCCCCAGGAAAAAGATTTCTGTAGTACCCTAAATGCAGCAAGAATGTGAGCTCCAAAAGAAGAGAAAGGAGCTAAAGTGCATTTTTATGTTGGGATCTAATGCTCCTGGAATTCCCAAACAAATACGTGTGGGACAATGAAGTTTCATCTCTTCCTGAACCTTTGAGAGTGCTAGGTTTGCAATTCAGTGTTTCCATAGTTATTACATTTGCTTTTGAGCTCATCTAAGAGGAAACTCTGCTGCTGCAGAGGCTGATGGAGGAGTGACCTGGAGAAGCTGCACAGCAGACCTTTGAGAAGTTGCAAAAGGGAAATGGCAGGAGGGAACCTGCAGTGGAAATGGATCTCAGAGATGGGAACGTGATTCCTGTTAGCTTGGGCAGCTCTTTGATTTGCAGGTCCAAACTCTTAGACAGCAAATATTATTCTAATAAATGCTTTCTTTAAATTTTTAATTTCTAATTTTTTTTTTTTACAATTCACTATGTTTGGCTTTCTTACCATTTTAAGATATGAAAGGAGGTAATTTAGCCCTAATTTTCTTCATTGAAGGAATGATCCTATTTCAACTTATCATACAGTAAACAAGAAGATAAGTATTTAATTTGCAAGCTGCCTATTTTCCTCCAGTTCATCTCATTTGCAGGTGAAGATTTATTGGCTTCTCTTGTCTAGCTGGATAGAAAGAACATGTTGAACAAGAGTCATTGGACAGAAAAATAGGTTCTTACTTGTCCACATGTTTTTGAGTTACTTGAAATATAAATTTAAACAGCTGATGTTTATTTGTGAGAACTTAAACTCTATTCCATCTGCCTTTTGTTAGGTACTGATATTCTAAATTTATATTGGTTGTTACTGATACATGGACAATCAGGGATTTTGTCAATTGGACAGAGAAAGCAAATTCTATAAATCAAATATTTATATGTATGTATATGTATTATAAAATTATTTAGAATTAAGAAATTAGCAAATAATTTTTGAGTGATTAGTTATTCATATTGTACCAGGATAGAGAAAATAAGGATGCAAGATTCACTTCAAAATTTTTTCAGTAATTTTTAACAGCTACCATGACAAATTTCAGGGAAACAATCCATGTTTTAGTGTATATTTAAATTAAATTGTGAAATATATCAACCTAGACATGTGTGTAAAATCTATAATTATGACTCTCTGGTAAGAAAGTTGCCTTCCTTCCTTTAATAGGAAATAATGACAAATTTCAATGGCAAGCAAATTTGTAATAGTAATAATTCAATTAAACTAGTTCTTAGCTTAATCTTTCCCTTAATCAGTGCTTTTGGGTTAGTAATTGCCAATTGGAAAATTGGAAAATTAATTAAAAACCATTGTCTGATATTGAAATGGCCAGGATGTACTGTATGGAACAAAGGAAATGTACTCTCAATGCCACATTTTCCTTTTACATATTAAAGAAAAGGGGGAAATACTGGTCTCTAAGGAGCTACAAGAGGTGCTTGAATGCAAGGTTAAAACTGGTACTAATAAATTGGAACAAAAAAAAGCATTCCTTGCCAGTGTGTGACAGCTCCACAAACAAATTTGTGAGGGATACAGACAGGACCACTGGGGTTTCCCTCCTCTCACATTAGCCAGTAAATTCTGCCAAGAATTTTGTTTGTTACATACAGATGAGAAGTCCAGGATTCTGATATCATTCTTGCTGATAATTAACAAGTTTAAAGCCTGCAGGAAGTGAGTGATTCTCTCCATACCAGGATATGATTTGTTTTGGCAAATCACTCTCCCAGATTTCGAGTTACAGCGCTGAAATGTGGTGAGACATTAATCTCATTTGAGAATACAGGAAAAAGAGGAGAAAAGGCATGTGAATATAGTTTTTGGCAACACTTGATAACCCCAGTGGAAGAGCAACATCCAAACCAAGTGCCCCAGTATTATCCAGCAAATGGGAGTACCACACAGTGGCTGGTAGCTAACAATATTTACATTTGATTCACCTGCAAAATTTTTCAGGTTTGTATCATATTCCTTGGAAATTTGGGATTCATTCAAACCAGTCTAAATGTGAATCCATTTTTGAGTGACCACTGCTGTAATTTGTGGGCAGGGTGAAAGGGGGCATCCTCTGGTTCTCGAGCAAAGGGAGTGAATGAATTTCAGGGTTGCCAAAACCTTGTGAAAGTGTTGAATGGTGGGATATAGGAGTGCTAGCTCAATTTCTGTGGTTTTCTGCTCTTTCTTAACAAGAAGGAGGGGGAGTTTGTGCAGCTCGCATTGAAGAGTGCGTGGGTGTGTGTGCCTAAAGTATGGACAATCAAGCAGCATTCCTGAGTTTCCAATCAGCATGAAGCAGTGCATAATTAGTTTCTGCACTTATTGCTGTGACCTTCCTCAAATCTTGGCTCCATAATCATAAAAACTTGGTCTTAACATTTGTTTGTCAGCCCCGCTTTAAATGTCTTCCTCTGCTCTTTATTTATATTACTAAAGCATAGAAAAGGGTATCACAAGGAACTTTGCATGATAATTAATTTCACTCAGTGTGGTCAAGAGGTAAGGTTGTAGGTTTTAGCAGAACTGTCTGAAACAATATTCCCACAGAGCTGCAAGGGCCACAGTTCTCAGAAATCTGAAATAATGAATGGCAGCCTGCCTTTCCCAAGGGCATTTTAGGAATATTTAGCCTGTGAATGCATATGGAAACTACAGTGGACTGCAAAGAGTCCTGAATTGCACTCAGCATTATTGAAACTGAAAGGCGGTGAAGAGGTGTGGAAGTGAATGGGCTCCTAGAGGCTTTTTTATAGATTATGGGGGGAGGATGTGTTATAATAAAAGGTAATAAGAGCTTTCCTGACTCCGATAGACTCTACCTTCAACTAACCTACAGCTATCAGGAGTCAGTAATCCATGTTGGATAAAGAGACTTTGAGGAGCAATTTTATTCTATTGCAATGCACCAGTTTGCACAATGGATTTGTTCGCTTTTTGCAGGCAGCCTTCCTGAGGGACAATATTTCTGAAGCTCCACAAAGCGCTTTTTCTGTTTTCATTCCACAGTCCTTTAATTGGATGAATGGGCTGCAGGAGCCTGGAAGTTGGACTGTGTAAAATTTGCACTCTTTGAAACACCAGCCAAACAAAACATGTCAAGCAGTTTCTCATGACGCTGGGATAAAGCGAGCATGAAAGGGAAGCCTATTTAAAGAACAGAGCATTAATGTTTTAGTGGTGTTCACTTCAGGTCGGTACATTTTACATGAGTCTTTTTCCCTTATGGGAAAGTAATATGCTCTAAGTTGACTAAGTGCAGATCCTTTTCATGAGAGGTTGAAGGAATAGGCATTGGGAATGCAACAACTGTGGTGCAGCGAGCGCAGAATTGGGATATAATGCCATAAGGCTAATTAACATCATGTTCTCCCATTGTGCTCCCTTTGGGGGAATCGTGGTTTTAAATGATAAGTATGCAGACTGAAACATTCTTAATCTGGGCAAGTGGCACAGTAAAACATTACTCACCAAATAACAAAAGGAATATAAAATGGAGTATGGGCAGTATATTTAAAATAAAGTGCAGAGTGTCCTTTTTCACCTTTTCACTGTGCTTAGTAACACTGATTTATTCACTGAAGGGAAGACAGAAGACGAACTCTTTGAGACTTCGGGTATAGGTTTGGTTTATTGCAATATATAAAGAATTTTGACTTCTGATGGGTTTGTCCTTTGGAATATTTTTCCTTTGGTGCAATCTCAATGTTCAGCAGTGACAGGAAAAGTCATGCAGAATCTTTTTGAAGGGTCACATGGAATAAGTCCTTCAAGAAGCATTGATTTGCAAGGTTTTCCTTGCATATGTCAGATGCTTCAGAACATCCCTTATGGGGCACAGCCAGGATCTCCTGCTACTGAGAGTTCCTACTGTCTCAGAACTCGTTGGAAAAGTGATTGCAGAGACAGGAAAAGACAGAAAAGTCACATCTGAGGTGGGAACCATTCCTTCAGCTGGTATAATTAGCAGGGTGAGACCTCAGCAAGGTGATGAATGTGGCTGCAGAATGGGAAGGTGCATTTTTCTGGGAAGATGTGAAAGATCCATCCTGGGAAAAGGGAAGACAACCAGCGCAGCAAAGAGCTTCAGGGTGAACCTGGGAATCAGACTGGGAATAGGAGCAAGGGAAAGGTCAGAAAACAGATTATTCTCTGAGGGGAAAGGATCTGAGAGCTGCACAGGTGAAACGAGTGTTTGCATGGGAAAGAGGCTTGGCTGAGTGTGCCCAGCTCTCCGGGAATGGGAACGCATTGCTTTTGGGATTGTTCTATGGCTTTGTAGGGCTGCTGTGCCTTCAACAAGGTTTTGTCCTATTTTTGAATTAGGCAGAATCCATATCCCTCTAGCAGAGCTGAGTTTTGTGATATGTCTAGGAATAGCAACAATTGTAAGTCTGAGTCCAATGATTCTGAGCTGCAGTTCAAACTTCAAGTGTAGTGTAGATCACAGTTTAAAATACCTGACAGTTTTTGATTTGTCTTCTGTCACTGAAGGAGAGAGCAAGTTAAATGGTCTGTAGTAAAAAGTGACTGAACAAATCATTTTTAAGAAAAGAACAAGAAGAATACATTTCTTTTTCCACTTGGTTGCCAACAGTAGCTTTTTGGTCTTTTGAAATATTCTTGTTTCATAACAAAGTAAGTAGCACTATCCAGGGAAAAAGCTGCTTGTATTTTTATATATTTGGGGCTTTTATATTAATGCACATAACATATTCTAGATATAAGTAACCTTAGCACACCACTTCTAGAGAATATGCAGAAAGTTTTCAACTTTCTCTTCATTTCTCCACTCTTTCTGGAGACTGAAAACAGGAAGCTGCCATTTGCTGAAGTAATGGATAAATGCAAATAGGAACAAAAATTATTGCATCTCTTGATTCTTTTCTCCACAGCATCTCTTATAATACAGGAAAACCAGAATATTCTAGGGTGTTCAGCAGTATTAACCTTTACATTCAAGAGCATATTTTATCTGGTTTAGTCATAGGAAGGTGTTTGGTTTGTGACCATCTTTCAGGTCTCGTAAACAAAGCAGACTTGACAGAGCCAAATTAAAGCTCATGTGTGTTTTATTGGTGATGGGGATTTTTAGATTATATTTGACCGAAGGCTGAATACTTGCTTCTTGAGGATTTGCTTCTAGCTTTATTTTTAGCTTTTTGGTTTTTTTTCCTTTTCTCGCTGAAGGAAAGACTTGTGTAGAGGTTTTTATCCATTTTTTTTAGGTTGGAGGTTTTGGTCATTGCCACTGCCACGTCTTGTTTTCCCCTTCTTCTTCTGTTCAGGATGTAATACTTGTCCTCTGAATCATGCTGGAACATATTTTGGGAATTCATAGGATTATCACCAGGGCTACTGCTATCAGGCAGAACACATGCACATTTTATTATCTCACCCAACAGGTTTTCATTTTCTGTGCCCATTGAGTCAGCACAGAGGGGGGAACACGCTGCCATTACCACTGGCAGAACTCGATAAATATTATAACAGTCTTTTCAGTCCTGCAGGGGCTCGTTCTGTCATGATAATTCAAATTCTAAGTCCTTATTTCCTGTCTCTTCCTTCCTCCCACCTGCCCTTCTGAAATGGGTGGTATCCTGACCACCTAAAAGATGGTGCCTGTTACTGGGCTACAAATTGATTTAATCAGTCAAATGAATTTGTGAAGCCTCTGAAATACAAACACTTCAGCTTTCCATATTTTCCACTTCCCCAGCAGGCAAAAGTAAAGAAAACAAAGGTTTGGTGTTGGGGTTTTTTTGTTTGTTTGTTTTTGTTTTGTTTTGTTTTTCAAATCAAGCTTTTCTTGCAGAATTTTATCAGTGTGTAAGGATAAAAAGTGTCTGTGATTTTTAACATCTCTGCACATCTGAAATTTAAAGCTTAAAACTCCTGGTGTGACATGCGGTTCAATTCACTTAGTGTTTTTGTTTTGAAACAAAAGTGCTTTTTTACCTTTGTCAGTTGCAATTTCTTTCCTTCTGTGTTGTAGAAGAAATGTTGAGGTTACTCTGTGTTTCCTTTGTTGCTCATTTCATCTAGATATGTTTCCATAACTGCTTATACCACTTCTTTTCTATCCGTTTGGAGTGTGTGATCCTTTCCTTCATGGATTTTTTCTCTGTCTTCTCACTTGTACCTGTCCCCCACCTCTCAATCTATCACAGGCCATTTTCAACTCTGCTGCTGTTTTTTTCCCCCCAGAGTTAATCCATCATCCCTTGTTCCTGTTGTTCAAACCTTCACATTCAAACCTATGCACAAAGAGTTTGGAAATTCTGCATGTTCTGGATATGACAGGACAGGAGTTAGGTTTGGAGTTTGTGTCCAAAACTTGTGGAAGATGTTCTGTAACCTTTCATTTCACTAGCAAAGATAATTCTGTCTCTATTTAGAAGGGCAATAAAGAGCAGTTAACTAGTCAGATCATATTTTTAGGATCAGAAACCATCCTGCCTGCAACAAAATCTTTTGGAGTTTGTTTTGCAATTTAGAGCAAAACCCAAAAGCAGTAATTTCCTTGTGTTGGAAAGGAAACAGGTTGAAGTTAACTCTGGTACATACTTAGGGAAGAGGAATTGGTCTCACGATGCAAGAACATCGTGGCAACAAGTTGAGAATTCTGTTTTCCTAATTAGGCAGAATACTTTCAAAAATAAATAACAGATACTTCCTTCTGCAGCACCTATCTGCAATAGCTTAATCAACGACAGCAGTGTGAGAGCAAGCCTTTATTAACCCTGGCCATGCCTTCCTTGGGTTCAGAGCAACAAGACCCAAATTCTGTCTCCATTTGGGCACTGCCATTGTCACTTCCAGGCACATCCTTGACACCGTCACCCTGAGCACTTCTACAAAGTAGGCTTTGGATTGAAATGCAGGATTTTGAAGATCTAATTTTTATCTTGTTTTCCCCTGCAATTGAAGTACTTGAATATACAAGAATTGCTGTGATGTGGGCAAGTCAGGAAACACAAAGTGTTCCCTTCCACATGTTTGGGTGGGATGTGTTAAAGTTTCGTGCCCAGGGGAGGGTCAGGAGCGTGCAGAGAATGCATTGCCATCCATAATTCTCTTGGTAGTGAAGAACCTGAATTGTTTTTTGTTTTCCAGCTGTGCCCTTCTTTGTTGTTTTTTTTTTTTTCTTTTATGAGCCTCATCATAGGTCTTTAAATATGGGATGTTGTTTGCTATGAAACCACTCCATTATTCCAGGAACATATGTTCGTGACAAGTACAAGTCATGAACATTTGAATAGTCTCCATCTGGCATGAATTAACATAGTATCATAATAAATGAGAAGTGTTAATACTGAGAAGATTGTCTGGGAATTCTAGATTTAACCAATATTTCTAGTTATATATGGAACTTGCTTTTGGTTTTGCTTTCAAGAGCATGGACAAAGGTATGATGATTCCAGTAGTGTAATTCTTGAAATAATTTGATTATGCAGTGAAGGCTCTGTGAAATCCCCACATGCTTTTTTTGCTCTTAGAAACACTTCTAAGGAAAATAACGAATGAAAAAATTGAGCATGTTACTATTTGCTACGGTGAAGGCAGCAATGCTGGTTGCCAACTCAGCATTATTTGTTAACATATGTACTTTAAATCCTTCAGTGCCCCTTGAGCATGTAACATATATCTCACATCCATATGGCCATATGGAGACACTGCACTCATTTAAATAACAAGTGCACAGGAAAATTATCTTGGCCCCAGAGTGCATGTTGTTTATAACAAGGAGTTACTCTTACTTCCTAAGTTAAACTTCTTTTTTTATTTTTTTTTTCCCTGTAGAACCTTAAGGCTAAACTATTAACCAATATAAATTTTGGGACAAGATGAGCTCTTACCATAATATATCAGACACTGGTCCTTATTCACTGCTGTGTATTCTGTAGAACAGTCAAATATATTTTAAAAAGTCAGTATTTGTTTCAATTTTTTTCCTACTTTGGCTAGATATCAAGCTTTCCTGTGCATTTCTACAGTCTTCAGAAATCTTTTTCTTTTGGGTTTTCAGTTTGTTTTGATAATCATTAAGTATTTTTTAAATGCATGGAAAAAATGCAAAACATAACACCAGCAATGAATGAATCCTGAAATAGTTCTGGGATCTGGAACATCTTGTTAGACACAAAACACTCACAGCATTTGAACTGAATGACCAAAATTAACCTTAGGATGTGTTCCCAGGCCCGGGGCAGCCTCAGGTGGGGATTTGGGTGTGAGGAGTCCCAGAACTCGGATCTCATCTCCAGTCCATATTTTCACATTCATATTTTCCATATTCATCCTCTGCTGGAATTGTTTCCCCACAGTGCCCCAAGACGTGGTGTTTGTGAGGAGACAGATCCTCATCAGGAACCATCCCTCCTGATTCCCTTGCACTTGGATGAGGTGTTCTCTGCAATGGCTTTTGCTCTGGAGAAAATCAGAAATTGTACTGGCATGAGGAGCTGAAGGAACAGAAATACACAGAGCCACGAATTTTCTAAGAATTTGCAACAGCAATTTATGTCTTTTGGCTGGACTTCCCGTGAAAGCCAGCAGGAGAGAGGCAGGATTTTCCCCATCCCTGGAGACGTGAGCGTGGCACGGCGTGAGAGCCGGGAGCAGGAAAGGGGCAGAGTCTGGCAAATTGCATAACCCAAATCCTGTTCTTTAGAAAGACCCTTGGATTTGGCAGCGTGGAAGAAGCAGATGGGCGGCTGCCACCCCCGGGAACACTCAGCCCCTTGTTTGGTGTGTCTGGGCATCACTTCGCTGACACACAAAGAAGTATTTTTAGGAGTGATGTCAGTTCGTTGGCATTGTTTGCCTTGCTGAAATGATTCCCAAAAGCACTCCCTGCCTCTGAGAGTGGAATGGCATTATCCTGCACGGTAGTGACTGCTCTGAAGGGCAGGGCAGGTAGTCAAATAAATGTGTACTTGGTGCTTTTTGATTGTTTCTAACACAGGCAGGGCAATTTCTGCTGAAGGAGAGCGGGTCTGAAGTGTGCCAGAAATGGTTGTGGTTTGCTCGAGAAATTCCAGGGGCTGTAAGCACAGCCAGGGGAGCTGGGCTGATGTGTGCTGCAGAAATGAGCATGTGGTGCTCACAGCATGGGCATCTCATCTTGGTGCCTCTGTGCAGCAGAGACAAAGGGGGACAAGGGGCAAAACTGGCTCTGAGTTGTGACCTAGAACGTAAGCATAGAAATATCAAATAATTGTGTTTGTGCTGTGAATGCTGCTTGTGTGGATGTGTGCAGTGTTTAGTGACACCAGACAGGAAATACAATTAATTCGGGTTATTTCCTACTTACAGCATTAAGAAATGCCAGAGATTTTTAAACAGGAATGGCTCCTTTTTCCACAGCTCTGTGGACTGAGAAGGCTGCATTACAAAAAACCTTTACCCAAATACCTGCAAGACTCTTGAAAACATTTCTGAACAGTTGAGAAGCAGGTTTATCTGGATTTCCGAGGGAAGTATTCTCCTAAGTCACTAAAGCAATCTACAGAATTCCATCTGTAATTACTGAACACAGTCAAAGAGTGAGGAATAATAAGAGGAAAATATTCTGAAAGTTGTTGGGCTCTGACAGTGTATAATGAGCATGTCAGGTAATACAGCTATTCTGTATGGCAAAGTACAATCTTTCATCCTGTGTCAAAAAGCTTCTCTAAAGTGCTTTTCATATTAAAAGTGTCAGGTATATATCAAGTTTTTTTTCCTCAGTTTTATGAGGCAGAAAGTGAAGAATGAGTTAGTGATTTGCTAAATTCACTAAGAAATCAAAACCAGAATGAGGAGCTCAATTCTACTTTCAGGCCCTTCCTTTACTTTCATGGCATTTTAGGAGTTTTTCTTTTTAAATAATTTTAGAAATGGAGGAATGATACATTCAAAGACACCAGGTATCACATCCAAGCCAGTGGGGTTAATTCATTTCAGCATGTGACTGTCATTTTGTGTCACTGAATGCTAAGCCCTCATTTTACAATTCATCTAAATGGATTTGTTCCCAGCTTCTCGGTAAATCTATTTTATAAAAAGTTCTGAGCTCTCAGCAGTATTCTTGACAAAAACCAGCATTAAACCAAGATATTTTGGGTTATGCTAAGAAAACTGAAAGGGAAGAAGCCAGCGGTTGAGTTATCTCAGTGCCAGCCATGAGCTCTCTCCTTTTTCTGCTTGTTCTGAGCATGGTGGTGGTGGTGTGATGTTGTGACTGAAGATGGGATTTCTTCTGTCTTGTCTTCCATCAGCCCAAAAGTCTCGTTGAACGCAAGGCACGTCAGTTCCAGTGAGGTTGTCTTCATGTCTGGCACAGCCTTGGCAACTCTGCAATGACCCTGGGAGCCACAATTTGGAATTTGGCTGCTGGAAGTTGTGGTTTTGGCACACTTTGGGGGAATGGCCTGCTCATTTCTTAGCACCTTTTAATTTTCAGCACATGTTCACATCTATCTGCTCCTCTCCATCCCATGGAGGCCGGCAATTTGAGCTCGTCATATTAATCAGTCTGACTGTTAAGAGATAAAAGCAGCATGTACTTTACAGCACTGAGGGATATGATCAGGGGAATTGATGCTGACCTTGTTCCTCTTGGCAGTTGTTCCCAGCCTGTATTTAAATGAACTTCACTGCTTTTGTTTCATTTCCCTGGGAGCGCTGGAAATAATGAATTGTTCAAATAGCAATTTTAACCTCGGTCTTGAAGCGTGAAGTTTTGTGACACCTAAGATCATCTAACAGCTTGCTGCTTCCTGCTGGGCTTCCTCTCCCTCATCCTGCAGTCCAGGCACTTCTCCAGCTTCTCCCGTGTCAGCTCCAATACTTGTCACTTTTTTCCCTTCTGAATTGTTATTTTTCTGGCAAAAAGCTGAACTGCTTTCTGGAGAGGTCAGAGGAGAGTGCGGCCAGTCCAGGAGGGTCTGGGAGCAGTGGGATTGCCCCTTTTGACATGAGCTGGCCCTTCCAGCTCCTCAGGTGTCTCACGGAGCCCACCACAAGCTGTATTTTGGCAAATGCTGAAAGCTGCTGCCAGCAGCAGTCCTGCCACCTCCTGCCCCAGGCAGCTCATTCCTTCCCATGTGCCACTCCTGGAGTCCCTGCCATGGTACCTCTGAACTGAAATGATTTAATAATGAGTTTAAAATAAGCAATAGTGCTGGAGTAGTTCTCCTCATTTCACTGCAAGGATCTCCAGTGTGTTCCTCAGAGCTTCTGCTGTCTTGGGGTTTCTACTCTGTTCCACGAGATGTTTTCATCCCTGCCACCTTGGTTCTGCTGACCTAGATGTTAGTGAAACTATTCTGGGCTATCAAAGCAAAAAATTGTTTTTTTTAGATTTCTGAGACAAATCCAACATGTTTTAACCCAGTCAATTTCAGTTATCAGCCATAACCATAAAAAGCACTGAGCTGCAGCTTAGAGCCAAGAAATTCTGAAGCAGCTTTGTAACTGAGGAAATCATCAGAGTAAACTAAATTGACCCGTTATAATTTTAAACAGACCTGAGAAAATCCACTTAAAGCTCATGTATTCTGCACTATTAGAAGCATCAAGATTTGTGTTTTCCATTTTTTCCCCTAAGCAGAAAATTCCCAATTACTATTGCCTACTCAGAGAGCACATTTACTGCTTTTATGATTTTCTGAGCAGTCCTATGAAGTGAACCAATCATATTAATATAAGAAAACTGTGATGATGGAAATTTTGGAAACTTCTGAGAAATTAGAGAGTTTCAGTGTTTGACTCATGTCCAGTTTATTGGATTTCTTCTACCCAGCATTTATTTGCTGCAGAGGTCTGTGCTTTGTAGTTGTGCACATGGCTTCACCTCTCCTTGCATTCCTAGCAATGTTTTACTGACTGGCAACCAAAACAGCTGATGTTGGCAGAAAAGAGTTTACGAACCTGACTAAATGGGATTTAACAAATTAGATTGCAACTTAATTTTGTTTTGTATTTTTGAAGTTGTCCCGTAGTGATATTGAGACACAATGCTCCATTATATTAATGCATTATCATATTAAGGCTTCTGAATGAATCCCTTAATTCTATAAAAACTGGGTGACAGTTTGATGGAGTATGGCTTCTGTAGTTGTTACTGTCTCTAAGATGCATTTGTCTGTTTGAGTTTTTATATTTAAGAGGGTAGATTCCATTTATTTTATTTGTCCTATGTATTTAGAAAATGAGACTATTGATGCTGAAGCTCTTTAAATTTGTTCAGAAAGAAAAAAAAGCACAGCTGTACGACAAAAATTCGATCTCCAAGTAATTTTATCACAACAAAAAAAAATACATTTTAGCAGTGCATAATTTTATAATTTTACAGGTGTTTGGTATAAATATATGGTTTAGGCTGTTAAGTTTTTCATTAGCTAGACTTTA
This sequence comes from Cinclus cinclus, assembly GCF_963662255.1. Classification (NCBI taxonomy): domain Eukaryota; kingdom Metazoa; phylum Chordata; class Aves; order Passeriformes; family Cinclidae; genus Cinclus; species Cinclus cinclus. The sequence continues at coordinate 17,667,209 of NC_085060.1, read as the reverse complement.
TCCTGAGTATCCATCCCCTGTGTTTTTCTAGTGAGACTTTTTGATGTTGAATAAAAAATGTCCTTTTATTTTCTCTGCTAAATTGCTGAATAGGGGTGGTTTAATTGTTAAGAGCAGAGGATTTGCTCAATAATATTCCTTTTATCTGATGCTGTTTGCGATGTTTGATGATCTTGGTGACAAGAAATGTTAAAAAAATGCATAAAAGATATTTTAGACTTTAAACAGGTTGCTCCAGTTATTTGTACTTTTGTGCACTTCTGTATTTGCTGTTTGTGCTCCTCTGGTTTTGGACCTGTGTATAAATAGAATGAATCTGTATTTACAGATCCATATTTTGAGACATTGTACTTTTCATTGCAAAATATGAGGTGGAACATGAGCTGAAGAATCTCTATTGAAAAATGCAACTTTTACAAGGAAACATTTCTGCTTCCTGGGTTATCTGTACCTGTGCAGTTTAACATGGGTTTTCCATGTGTGCTTTTCCCAGGGAGACAAAGACCTCCCATCCCAAATTTCTCACAGGGATCAAGTGTGCATGGTGGCACGAGTTTGTGCAGGAGCTGGCTTGAGATTTCGGGCAAAAATATTTGAGTTGTCAACAGAGATGTAATGAGGCACCTGAAGTCTTAATGCTCAAACCGCTTACTTCCAAGCCAGGAAAATGTTCTTTCAGCTCTGTTTATGTGGAGCATCCAGATGTCAGTTAGCTAAATCACAGCCATCTATTCCCCAGGGAGATTTTAGGTCTTGTTTCCAGTTAAACGATCCAGCAGGTGGTAATGAGGATTCAGATCAGATGGCAGCACCACCAGAGGATTTTGTCATCTCTCTCTCCCCCCTCCATTTTTTGGGTTGTTGTTTTCACATCAGGTGGACAGAGGAAAACAAAGTAGCGTGGTAACACTTTGATAGTTGCAATAAAAGAGGATTTTAATGTAAGGAAAAAGAATGAATATTTCTTAGCAATTTATTTTGGTTCTCTTAGCTTGAAAAAGTGACTGAATGGCTTGTTTTAATAATTAATGCATTGTGAAATCTAAAGAATTTAAATAACAAATCTAAAGAATATGAAAAATGGTAAAATATGTGTACAATATATTTTAAATTTAATTAATCAATTGGTTATTTTGAATTTTACAGAGAAACAGCAAATTACATATTTTCTTTCTCATTCACTGATACTTTTTCATTTCAAGTGTGTAGTTATGTGCTTTAGCCTTAGATTTTTTCTGAAGCCATCACTGCTTTTTAGAGATTTTTTAAATTTCTTCATAACTAAACCTGAAGATTTCATATATTTGAATAGAATTCAAATTAATCAGAGCCTCTGAGTGTGGCTTTATTTGGAATGTTCGGTGATTGAGCAGGCCAGGTTTTAAATTTCATTAGGCAGGAATATTGCTAGGAACAACATTACTAGTAATTCTTAATTATCAATTGCATTTATCCATTAACAATTTTTTTACATGAAAACTATAAAAGTTTGTTGTTCTTTTGCATAGTAAGACCATTCCAAACCCACAACATTGTGCTTTTGTTGATGCAGAGCACTACTTATTAATAAACCCAAAATATTGATATTAACACAAAGATTTAAGCATTTTGTTGTTAGGCCTTAGAGGTACCCTAAGGCATCGAATCTTGGTTAATCTCTTTTAAAAGGCCTGAATATGCTGAATTTTCATACTGTTGTTTTCATGAGCAGCTGGACTGGGCCACTTCTCAAGCCTGTGTGTCCATCATTCCACGCAGAGGAAGAAGATCTGGACTGGGATTCCTCCTGGCTGGCCCCTGATGTGTCCTGTCCCAAAGGTTTTGGGTTTCGTGGGCAGTGACAGCTGGATCTCAGGACAGCCAGCATTCAGGCTGCTCTGACAATTGCCCAGCTCAGGTAAAGGATATAATTTCTACTATTCACAACAGCTGCCTGTCAAACTCAGGTCATTTTGTTCTTTCACAAGCCAGTCAAGAATTTTACACGTTTCAAATGTTGTAATGGTGTAAAGAAAACTTCAATTCTCTCTGGGCTGCAATACCTTCCAGGATAGAATTTATTGTCTGATTATGGCCTAAAAATCTGATTTTATCTTAAATCTGTGTCCTTTAGTGGATTCCTCTGCTGTGCAAAGTGGTTTTAGTGCATGGCTAAATGTAGACAAGAACAGCCAATGAGGACACAGAGAAAGAAGCAGACGGACTCTTGGTATTTGGAAAAAGGGAAAAAAAAAAAAGAAGAGGCAGTAAATCAAGCATAGTTACTTCCAAACTTTTAGAGCAGTTTTGTTTCTGGTGCACATGGCAGCTGAGTGTGAGCCCCGAGCAACAGAGGGAAGCTTTGTTCCAAAAGAGAAAGGCTAAGGGGTGTGCTCATTAGATGTGCTGCAGCATTCCTGGGGAAAAAGCAACAAACCACAAACTTTTTTGTAAAGGTAGTGCATAACTTAGGGCTCTCCCTTGATGGCAGTAACTTTTGAACTGAAAATTTATATACATTCCACGTGCTTATTTTGCTCTGCAGTTCATGAATAAATGAACTGGCAGTGTAACAATATTCCAGCTCAGGGTACTGCTGTTTTTGTTGCCTGTCAAGTAGACAGTTTACGCTGTACCAGGGTTGTGTGTGAGCTCTGTCAGTGTCTTGGTCACCTCAAGATGAATATTGATAAGACTCAAATGCTACAGCAGTCAATTTTCTATAATTTTCTCTTTTACCCTCTCTATTAGTTTTTATGAGAAAGGAAAGCGAAGGAACAGTGCTGCTGCCTGGTTTTGCATCTTTCCCTCTCTCTTTTCCTGTTGCCATCACACTGCTGTGGGTTACTTTCCACTGACATAATAGCATGGCCTCCAGCTGGAGTGTGTCATCGCAAGCCTTTGAGCCCAGCAGTTCAGCCAGTTTTATTCAACCCACCTGCTCAGCTGTCTGCTCCTCTGGTTCCTGCCTTGTCAGTTTGTCCATGAGAACATTGGGGCAGACAGCACTGGAAGCCTTGCTGAAGTCGAGATCCGCACCAACCCTGCTCTGCCATCATCCACTGGGCACCTCTCCTTATGGGAAAGGTCATTCTGCTTTGTAAATCCATGCTGACCACCCCCAGTCATCAGCCTGGATTTATCTCGTTATTTCCCGTGCTACAGCACAAGTAAGTCTTTGTTAGAAAGAGTTGAGACTAGGAAATAAATTATTTTCATTCTGCATTAATGCCTTAGAGAAGTTGTGTTTTATAATGTAACCTGTGTGACCGTAGGGCTGTGATTTCCAAAATTGTAGGAACGAGTAAATGCGGTCATAGATCTTCACCTTCGCGTGTTATTTTTAACAGACTTTATTGCCACATAAAAAGTGTAAAAAAAAAAAAAAAGAGGGATTTCCAATATCTGGAAAGACTTGTCATAGTTAGATATTGTGTTTTGTTCCACAGGTCTGCTTCACCTACAAGTGAATCCCCACTTCTGATAGTGAACTATTAGGACTAAAGTAGAAAAGTTGCTGGTTTTTATTTCTCATATCAAAATAACAGAAAAAAAATGTTTTTTTCCACTGTTTATAAAGGTTGCTATTTAATTATGTTAATTGGCCATTTCCACCCTATTTATTATTAACAGCCTGACAAGTTTAGAAAAACTTTTCAGGCTCTGTAACAGTAGCTGTTCCTGAGATTTGCTAATTAATAGTGTCCAATGCATTAATTATTTGTTTTCAAGCATGTTTAAAATGCCCCAAGCGGGATAATTCATGCTGCCCAAAAATTAATGTGAAAATGTTACAAGGCTGAAGATAGCCAGAAGCAAACTCTTTGACAAGGGCTGCAAATCTCATGTGTGTGTGTGAACTTCAGTGCTCCATGGATTGCTGGGAACTGCTGCCTTATTAATATAATTGTCTGTATTAAGGGAATCTGTGTTCAGGGCTTTCCCTGCTCCAAAGAAATGCTGATTAGTGACTATATCATGAGGTTTTGGACTCTGTCAACTAGAAAAAAGTCAGATGGAGTCATACTTTGGTGCATTGTGAGTCAGAGGTGCATGGAAATGGTTTTTGTGGCAGTTTTATTAGTACAGGTAAATGTTTCACAAAGCCCATACCTGAAGCAGGAAATATATTAAGAATATAGTCTGAAATGTGCTGAGAAGAGTGGCTGTGGTGAGCCAGGGCAGAGAAAGAAATGGATTTAAATATTAGGACGTATATAATGTGAGGCAGTAAGGCTGTGGGAGGATATTCAGAACCACAAAGAAGCTCACACATGGTTCCAGTGCTGTTTCAGTGACATGTACCAGAAAAATCTCAAAAGATTCTCAAACCCTGATGGTGGTTTTGGGCTAATAAATGTCTTTGGAAGAAACTGGACCTTGGCTTTTGTGGTTCAAAACAAAAGAGAGTGGATCTTACCCCCTCTCATTTAGGGAAGAAAGACTTTGTCATAGAGTGACAGTAAAATAAAAAAAAACAAACAGAACCAATGAGGAAAAAATTGTAATCTTAGGCAGGGCTTTTTTGTCTTTTTTTTTTTTTAATAAACAAATTTATGCCTTTGACTCTCCTTTCCCATTGTATACAGGGACTGTGAAAGGCTTTGCCTTTTCTCCAGGGTGTGTTTCTGGGAAACAATACACATTTTCAATACATCCATTGAAAGTCTGGCATCTTTGTTACCTTTCTTGTTTTCTTAATTACACATCTATTAATTTTTAAGGAGTTCTTCACAAATCTTGCCCCATTCCATTTGTAATCGAACCTGAGCAGTGCTCCTTTTCTGATTCCAGTTTTTTTTTTTCCTTCATGCTGTTATCTTATAATTTTTGTATGAAAATATATATTTCAAATTCCATGTACATTGAAAAGTGACACTGCTGTTTTTCAGCTCCCTAACCTGTCTTAAAATAATCTCTGTCCACACACAGGGCACTGACAGCACTTTTTAATTTACTTCTAGAAGTTGATTTTTTTTCCCCCTGTCCTTAGTATGGCCATTCAAAACCAGCTAAACCTCTTTGTCTTTTAATATACCAGTTTTTATTTGTTTCTAAGGTCTCTAAAATGTGCTTTAATAGACACGTTTTGGGGTTTATGGCACAGTCCAAAGTAAGGGTCCTGAATGGAAAGAGAATAATGCATCAGTGTTGGTTTTGGTCTGCTGAACACAGACTGTTGTGGCCACAGAATCTCCATCCAGTCATGAATGATGTATTTGTGTTACTGTTAAAAGAATATGGCCAAAGACAGCAGCAGATGTTCCCTGCTTTGATATCAACCAGAATAATTCTGTATTTATTTATAACCAGCTACACATGGCCCATGCCATGACATCTACGGTTAGTGAAAAATACCAATGCCAAATATTGCAAATTTGCTAATTGAAGACTTAATCCCGACTGGTTAATGGGACAAAAAGAGTGAGGGCTTGCACTGAGAGGGTGAGAGTGAGTTATTGTAGAGATGAAGAGGCTCCCTGCACCACTCCTGTAATTCACAGTGGTTCTGTTCTCAGACAGGTTTCGTGGATTTACACTTAGGAGTTCTTGCCTCTTGTGTTGCCACAGCTGAGTAGTTCTTTTATTATTTGATTGCTGAAGTATAAGTGTATGTCTATAAAAGTAATAAGCATAAGATTTACAGAGTAGGAGAAAAAAACTACAATGTACCTTAGTTATGCTTTGGAAAGAGACACTAATTTTCTGTGTTTCATCACATTTAAGTCACAGAGGTGTGCTTTTTTCTTTGTCCTGTGACTGTTGAGTTATATTTACTGTACTTGTACCTGGATAGACAATGAAGTGTTACATTCAATTTGAATATTGGCTTATGATGGTTTTTTTTTTGTATGTGTTTATATTAAACACTCCAATCTCAAATTGTAGCCCAGATTTTACTGCCACTTGCTGAGGCTGATGGATTCTGGAGAAAACTCTGCTATCAGTCCTTAAAAAGCATCACTAACAGTAGTTGGAGTGCAGCTAAAAACTATTTTCTACCTACAATAATTTAAAGAATGCACTTAAATCAGGAATTACCTATACCTTAATGTGAATTATATTTGTGTTCCAAATAGTTTTGTCTTTCAACAGTGAGGACATTACAAAGAACACAATGTGAGTCCCACACTGTAATACAGACTGCAAATTATCTGTAATCCAGTCTTTCACTAACCTAAACTAGATGGAACTTGATAATTTTCTGACATGGAATTGCTTTTTCTTTTTTAATCTCAGCAAACAACTAAAACAATATGATCCCTGAATATCCCAAACTACTGACGAACTCAGCTGTACAACAGTTCAACGTATTTATGTGTGCAAACAAAAGGCAATGGAAATTTCTATCTGATTGAGATGTTTTAGAAGATTATTTTTTTAAATGGACCACTTTTATCAGAAGTAACATGGATTTACAGCAAAAAGATTGTAAATGTGTTCATTTGAGGAGTTTCACGCCATTTCTTGTAACAGGATAAGAACTTGATGAGTTAAATGTTCTGCTGTCTCTCCAACATGAGCATCTCCATACTTCTAATTGGAAAACTGGAATTTTTAAGCTGCTGGAGCTCTACTTTTTGTAGAATTGTGATCGGTGCTGAAGCTCATAAATTACAAAACTGCTTGTTACTTTGACATCTCTGCTCTGCTAACTGGGAATGGATCCTGGTGTGGAGTTCACCAAGCATTCAGGTGTCAAGCCTGGCAACAGCCCTTGAGTGGTGTGTATTGTCAGCTCAGACATCCCTTCAGTCTGCTCTGGGTGCAGATGTGTCACTGCTGGGTCCCATGCTCAAAGCACTGTTCAAAAGATGTGCTTTTGTCCCTGTAAAAACACTCAAGTCAAATGTGCTTGTTTGGAGAACTCCTAAATTACTAAAAAACTGAATTTCACCTTCTGCTGAGCTGTGGTAAATTAATTTATAGAGGTTTTGAAATGAGCAAGTCAGTTTTCAGGGCTCTGAAAATGCTTCTCGTGCACTGATTGTCAGCAAACCTGATTAATTTGCAGTGTTTGCATTAATTATGTCTCCACTACTGTAATGTTCTACATAATTTTAAAATAATGATCACTTAAACTTTCACTTAATGCAGTTTCAATGAATGAGTATACAAAATTCTTCCTGCAAGTGAGAGTTTTCTGTCTCTCTCTGCCTTAAACTTGCTTTTCAGAGGGTTTTGGAAATCTTTCCAATGTGTTTGTAAGGACATAGGCATTCAATTTAACCTGCTTTCCTGAGAGCAATCAATGCAGATTTTTATCTTTTGATTGCTTCAAACACTTTCCTGTCTCTCTTTTTGGAGGAGAAGGGCAATATACAATTTAGTCAAACCTGTTTTATAAAAGTTTTCTGTTTAACATCACCCTGGTATTCCTGAAACAAAGCTCATGGAGTGCACACAATACAAATATGCAATACCATAAATGCATTCAGTACTTGGAAACCTCTACATACCTTGATACTTCCTTGAATTTCTTTTGTCCTGCTCCCTTTTGTCCTTGAATACCAGATCAGTTGAGTCTTTGAACTCCCTCAGATGAGTTTAATTGCTGGTATTGATGAAGAGCACAACCTAAAGTCTTGTTCTGTAAAACCTGACTACGAAGTTAAAGAGATTATGACTTTTGATGGATACTTTTGACATTGGAAATTGACAGTGCACTCACTATATTTTTGTCTAGCATCTCTTCCAAACCAGCCAGCCCAAACAGTCTGAACTGTCCAAGGACTCATTTTATCTTACAAATGTTTATGCAAATGTGTTCTGTACGAGTTAACATATTACATAAAGTGAGTTTTATTCTCAAGTTTAGCATTTCATTTTATCAGTCTGTCATTAAAAATAACCAGTTGCAAATTAGCAGTGCTAGCTGACTCTCTTTAATCAATTTCCTTAGCAATTGTGAGGTTCAGAATTGCTTTCAGAGGCATTTAATAATGCCAGTGTTACATTTATATGGCATCTCAGGACAAAGGAGTTAATCATGACACAGAATCTAAACTGCAGATTGACAGAAATAAATCAGATGAGGGAAAAGAATTCCCACCAATATTATTTTACAAACGGTGGCGTCTAATTGCCTTCTGTGTGTTCACCAGGACTGCTCTGAATCTTGTTTCTGAATGATTGATTGCTCAGCTCAGCTGTTAAACTGGATTTGCAGTTTATCTGAGGCTGTTGTGGAGTGAGCAAGCCTTGAAAATGAGTAGGATGCTGTTGTACATTACTGCTGGTTGGCCAGTGCAACATGTCCAGCCCCTGCCATCCTCACGGGCATCACGATCTGCTGGGACTGCAGTCAGGAACGAGCAGCTCAGCAGCAAAAGCCATTTGCTTCTGTCGGGTTGGGAGTTTGTCCCAGGGATTCCTGTTGCCTGACAAAGGGATGTACAGATTATTTGGCCACTGTGTTCAGCTGGAGCACCTCGAGGAGCTGCAGCCCTGTTCAGCTCTGACATCCTGAAGGCTGCTGGCCCCACACAGAATCTGTGGGTGCTGCTGTGGAATCACCTCTGGGATGCCTTATCTGGGCTACCTGAAAACAGAGGCCAGACAGAATTAAAGGAATAAAAAGCAGTTTATTTACTGAAGGACCTTCAGGTACATTTAGGGACTACACCCAAAATAGACAACGTGTGACAAGTTTTCACACTTTGATAAGTTCGGTGCATTTGTAGACTGGGGTTAATCTTCCAATTACAAATGCAGGTAACGAAGTCATTTACCCCGAGTTTGCTCCCCCCTGGAGAGGAATTGCTGTGTCTGACCAAAACGGGAGAGCAGCAGCTCACACTGGGTGCGGAGTTTAGAGTTCTACACTAAAGAATTGCAGGATTATAAAGGTATGAAAAATATACTAAAATCCTAAGGCATCAGTGTATCATCCGTTTTTCCTCCCTGCTGCTACAGCAGAGCTGAAGCTGTCTCCCATTACCCAGAGGTCCCCAAGGACAGGCAGGAGGCTCCAGAGTGCAAAGCCCATCCCTGTCCTCAGCTGTGCCCTCAGGAAGCAGCCCCAGGGACAGTGCTGGGGAACCACAGAGTGCTGGGGAACCACGGAGTGATGGGGAACCACAGAGTGATGGGGAACCACAGAGTGCTGGGGAACCACAGAGTGATGGGGAACCACAGAGTGATGGGGAACCACAGAGTGCTGAGGAACCACAGAATGATGGGGAACCACAGAGTGCTGGGGAACCACAGAGTGCTGGGGAACCACAGAGTCATGGGGAACCACGGAGTGATGGGGAACCACAGACTGATGGGGAACCACAGAGTGATGGGGAACCACAGAGTGCTGGGGAACCACAGAATGATGGGGAACCACAGAGTGCTGGGGAACCACAGAATGATGGGGAACCACAGAGTGCTGGGGAACCACAGAATGATGGGGAACCACAGAGTCCTGGGGAACCACAGACTGATGGGGAACCACGGAGTGATGGGGAACCACAGAGTGATGGGGAACCACGGAGTGATGGGGAACCACAGAGTCATGGGGAACCACGGAGTGATGGGGAACCACGGAGTGATGTGGATGCTTGAGAAGTTCCAGGCTTGGTTCACAGGTTTTTTGCCACTCTTCAAACGCTGCAGTAGGGACATCATTCTTCTGGTTTTTCATGATATTTCAGGTTGACTAAGAAATCAGCTGTACAAAGAAACCTTTTGGTTTTCAGTCTAGGTTTAGCTTGGTGAAAGGTAATGCTATATTTCAAATAACTTGTTTTGGGTATTTCCCAAGCAGGAATGTTTATTTGAGTCAAATATCAGCTGAGCACGTCCCCAGTCACTGATTTGTGCTGACATATGCAGCATATTTGAGTCCAGCTGGCAGGACTAATAAACAATACTTGTCACCATGTCTTATATTTATTTAAAGAGAAAAACATAAAATATTTAATACGTGTGTATGATACACAAATATATATTTATGAAGATACAATATTGTTTTAAAGTAGAGGTCAAATGTCCAGTCTGTCATGAATTTGGTCTCTCCAGTTTGGTCTCTCTGTGTTCTTATGGCTCCTGGTGTTTGCTATGGGCTGTTCTGACAGCTCCTAGTATGGCTAAAGAATTATTCAATGTCATTTTAGGTCACTTTCACACAAGAGCAGCACAATGCTGTAGTGGGAACTATATGCACTGGCAGCTTGCCCAGCAACAAACCCAAAATATTAATTGAGAAGCAGAAATGTAAGTGGGGAATACTGTGGGCACTATGTATCAAATGGGAGGGCTTGATTTCAAGAAGGATTTTCTTTTTTCTTGAATATCCCAAGATTCTGTTTATTTTTGTTTGATGCTATCTGGCTAAAATATTTTCTTCATGGTTGTACATTAAAATTTAAATAACTCTTCTTCCCATAGTCATTGCTTATGGGCATAATTTGAAGCAGCTGATTAATTTCTCCATCTTTTCTACAGAAATCAATAATGGACACTGGGAAGATTAATATTTGTGAAAGAAAAGATGATACAACTATAATAAATCTTCTGTGGGATTCATATGTCTTCTTCAGTTGCCAGGACAGAAATGATCAAGTTAAATATTAAGGACTGGTTGTTGGCTGTGGGGCAGAACGCAGCAGTGCTGGGAGGAGCAGGTGAAGCCTTTTTGGTGACATTGTGAGGCTTTCTTGGTGACATCGTGAGGTCTTTTTGATGATATTGGGTGGCCCCAGTTGTGCAGCAGAACTCCTGGCATTCCTGCCTCAGCATCACATCTGGGGCATGGTACTGAAGAGTTCATGCAAGACTTTTAAAAGTTCTGTGGAAATAAAATAACTTTTATATTTTCCCCTGGCTTTTTTTGTTTGTTTCTTTGTTTTTGTTTTGTTTTGTTTTGTTTTGTTTTATCACCAAACTACATAAAGTTAAAAAAGAAAGCCCTCTTTGAAGTAATGTTCTGAGGAACAGGTCCCTTTCCAATTCTTTCAGCATAACTGACAGGCCATAGAAACTCATCTCCCAAATGTTTCATGACAAATGCTTTGCCAGGATGGCTGAGCAGGCTGCACTAAAGCCGAGTCCCAGCTGAAATGTGAATAATCTCCACCCTGAACAATTTGGAGCTGCAGTGAAAGTGTTGTCGGATAACAGATGGGTGAGTCCATGCCACAGCAGCTGAGGGAGTTGCAAGAAATGCCATGTGGCTGGATTTTATTTTTAAATTTTTTTCCAAAGCCTCTCTATTGCTGCCTTGCCACGGAAACCTATTCCCCCAGCTTTCAAAGTGAGAAGGAAACTTTATTGTCTACTTAATCTCAAAGTCCTTTCCCACCAGCAGTACCTGGAGAGCAAGGGGACAAAATCTATGCTGAGACACAGCAAAGCAGTTTTCCTTCACTCAAGAGGTTTTACTTGTGAAGTCGAACATCCATCATAAAGGTTGTTTTTACTCCAGTGGTCCTGGCTCCCTCCTAACCAAGTAACAATGTCAACTAAGCCCAGCTGCTCAGAGCAATTCAGATCTCCCTGTCAGGTCCTGCACTCCTGTCTCTCTTTCAGGGGTCACGCCAAGAATGTTCTTTGGCCACGGATTTCCATATGAAACAAAATTCAGGCTCTATGGACTAGGAAGTTTGACTTTTATCCTCCAGTTTCCTCTTTGCAGCTTCCCTATAGGCTCTCTTTAGAGGTTATCCTGACAAACAGATGAGAGAAGACTAAAAGCAAAAAAGAAAATCAGAACTCAAAAATACTCAGAATTGTCTCTGGAGTGGGGACTCCCCACGACACTGCACAGGCTCCCAACCAGTCTTCCTAAATTTCACACCAAAGGAAGATGTTTTTGTGCTGAGCTGACCCAAGAGGAGGCTGTGGAAAGCTGACTTTGAGAGCCGATTCCTCCTGGGCTCTTACTTGTGAGTGGGATGAGGACAATGTGCCAACTTCCGAGCTGGAAGGGGAGCTCTGCAGCAGCTGCCATGGGGACCTGGGAAAGGGAGAGGCTTCTGGCAAGAGCAGGGAAAGATTCTCACTGGGACCAAAGCTGGCTCATCCCTGAGATATGGCCTGAGCAACTTAGAGGTTGCTGAGGATGTTCAAAGTAAAGGGATAATTTCTTCAGAGTGAGGGATAATTTGTGTTTCTTTAGCAGATTTATATTATTTTTTGTCTATTTTTATTTTTTTTTAATTTTTTTTTTAATTTTAGGAGGGGTGGTGGTTTTTCCCCAACCCTGGGGCCATTTTCCATGTGGAGTTTTTGAGGAGCTCCACGCCCTTGGCACAGAGCTCTGGGATGTGCTGATGGGGGACAGGGCAGCCAAGGGCAGTGCCAGAGTGCTCAGGAAACTGCTGAGCCTCAATTCTTCCTCTGAGCTGGGCTCTGCCTCCCTGGGGCCTCGCAGAAGGGGGGGATGAAGAGGGCCCCAGGTGCCTCCTTGAACACGTTTTTATTTCCATTCAACTCCTTATCGTGGAGTGCTTTAGTATTTGAACAGATATTTTAAAGTCGTGGATTATTTAATATATTGTATGTGCAGGAGTGGTGGTACTGCATGGAGGCAGTTGCAAGCTGTAGATTGACACTTTTGTACTGCAGGTAATTTTCTCAAGTGAGAATAAAAGTTTTTATTTCCAGGTGCAGGAAGTGTGAGATTGACTGCGCCAAGTTCCCATTGGACTTTGCAAAAAGACTGAGTTGGCTCAAATGAATTCTGTAACATCAGTTAAATCACATCAATGCTGTTTTAAGGAAAAGTTTTTGAGATTTTTACAAATGGAATTTGGTTGAATTTGTGCAGCTTTATAACTTTTTTGAACACTTCTATGTCTGCATTTATATATATATTATTTTTTTGCCTAACATACTATTTAAATAACTAAAGAACATATGTAATATAACAGTTTTGTGGACCCCTGCTCTCACTGGATCACTTTTAACAGGATGTAAATGTCATTACATGATTCTTTTTTCATTGATTTATAAAATCAGAGGTTCTTGGTTTCATTCTTGCTATGGTATGGTGTTGCAAGCAGCAGCTCCTCATACTTTCAACCTGAGAAATTACCATAACATTTTTAGTGTGAAGCATTAGGCAATTTTAACTTTAATTATTGGGAGTCTCAAGCTTCATAACCTTAATCTTGAAATATAAATGAAATATAAGCATTAATATTTATTTATTGGTATTATTTATAAAGTGCAACACAGATGTCTGTGTCCAGGGATTTCTTTCAATTTTTAATATATACTTTTAAAACAGGACAAAATTAATAATTAAGAAATTCCTCACATATCTAAATTACACCAGATAATATAAAAATGCACATTATAGCAGCTCACGAGAGAATACTGCTTGAGAAAATTTTCAACATAAATTTGTCTGATAAGGTCAAAGTAATGCTGCTGACAGTAGAATAAGGAAGAGAAAATACTTTGCTGCTCCAAGGCATCTTCATGTTAAGTCAAATAAAGAATAACAAGAACGACTCAAGATACATAAGGGGGGAAATTCACTCAAAGGGAAAACACAGAAAACGTTTTTGTGCTCTTTGTACCCTTGCAGGCTCCGTGGCTGCTGTAGCACGTGGAGGTTGTTTTCCATATTAGCTGAGGCTGGATAAAGGTGCAGATCTTGTTATCTCTGGGTCAGGTAAACACACCCTTTCCAACCCAAAAGCACAATCCGAGTGAGGGTTAAATCCTGACAGTCACTCCTACAGTTTAAATTCACTTTCATGTTTACCTTCAACTTTATTCACCTTGGACAAGCCCCAAAACTGAACACAGATTGAAGGTGTGGGGTTTTTCTCCTTAGCATCCCCAGAAAGAGCAGGATTTGGAAACCACCCTTGTGCTTCTGGATGTTGTGTAAATATGGATCAGTTCTAACTTTGCTGGTCTCGGGTGATTTGTATAGGAACAGATTTTAAAGCTAAATAAGGATCTAAATACAGGCATATGAATCTCTAAATGAATTTACAAGGCAGATGTGAATATTCACTCCCTTGTCCCTAATTTCTGGACTGCTCACTCTGTTTCTGTGCATTAGACTGTACAGAGTTCCCAGTTTAAAGGTTTAAACTGTGTCCTCACTGACACTAACAGGAGTTCTTAGCTCAGCACAGAGCCCTGCTGCTGCTGATGCTGCTGCTGTGCTCAGGAGCAGGACTTGGTGGCTGAGGTCTTTCCAAAGGATGTTGTCTCAGATTAACCTCGGTCTGTTCATCTGAGAGCTCACTGAGAGCACTGCCCTGCTGCAGAGTCCGCCTGGTTTTCTGTAGGTGAATTATGTCGTGCTACGCTGCAGAAACACGGCAGGAGAATAATTCTGTCCTGCAGGCAGCTCCCGTGAGCTGGAGTACCTGTGCTCTAGGAGCCTCCTGTGGGCTATTCTTTAAGACAGTTATGAACTTATTTTGGGGAAAATGAGAGTTTATGGGCAGTGTCCTGGAGATTAGGGAGAATCAAGTGCAGGGGAGCCACAGTGAGTGGGGCAGAACAAAGTGAGGGTAGCAGGGAACACAAAAACGCAGCAGCTCCAGAAGAAATGAGAGTGAGCAATGAAAGGGAAAAGTAGCCATAATCTCAGGAAAAGAGCAGGAAAAGTTCCCTCAAAGTAAAGTTTATCCTGCTCCTCTTCTGGCATTCTTTCCAGCCTTTCTTGAGGCAGGAGTTTTAGGCTGTTTTTCTTCATGTTTCTCTCACCATACAGATTGCTTTTCTGATTCTTTGAGTATGTTGCATATCTTTCACTTTCAGAATCTATTAGCATTTCATTATTTTTGTCTGTATTTCCTCCTGGTTCATATGGACTTTATGCATATTTCAGGACGTTTTTCATATGATATGTAAAAATATCTCTACTTATTTCCTGCCTCTAACTTGGCAACGTGGCATATTGATTATTGTTCTGGGTGCTTTCAGTCCCTGTTCCAGAGACTTATGGATAGGCAAGCTGAAGTTAATTTTATAAATAAGATTTATGGAAGAGCGTATTTATTGGATTACTGTAATTGATTGTTAGGGATTGGGCAGATTTTACTTTTACTGGGGGTAATTATATTCCATTCTGTGCCTGGCATTGGATACTAAATCCAAGTTGTAGGCTATGTTTGAGACTCATGACTGAAGCCTGCTGTGTGTATTGCTTCACATCAGCTCAGTCTGGAAGATCCTGATTACTCCTTTCATTCTCAAATATCATTGCCTTTTCCAGCCAAATCTGTTTTAGTGAAAACTTCCTTTCTGAAACCTAAAATTCTCCAATAAAACAGTGGTCTTAATCAGGACCATGAGAAAAATGTAGGATCCAGCCATATGTATTGAAGTAGCATTTAGTGCATCCAAGGGCCATTCAGACCGAGTTCAACCCTCTAGCATTCCCTAGGCCAGGGATTGAAGATTTGGGAGGATCCTGAGGGATAATCCAGGACTCAAGTGTCTTGCACAAGATTGCACACAAAAGGTTTGTGTTCTGAGGGAGAGTTATTGCGAGGTGTGCTGCAAAATCAACACAAAACTGATCACTTGCTTTCAGTAGCTCCTCTGGAATTTGGAGTCAGTTCCTTGGTTTGTGCTCCCTGCTGGTGAAACCCTTGGGGCTGCATTTCCCACTACCCAAAGCCCACTGCCACTGGGCTGCAGCAGGGCTACATTCGTTTGAAATATTCTCCCAGAGAGGAGTTAATGGTCTTGAACGTCTCTGATTTCAGTACTGCTTGGGCTGATCTTTTTAGAGGCAGAGGGGAGAAAATGGGCTGCCTGGAGTAGACACCACTACTCTCCACTTTGTGATTCAAAGAAAGCCTCGTTGTGCAGGACTCCATCATTTGAATGCAGATTAAACACTCAGTGTGCACCCCTATCTCTGTGCAGCAGGAGGATGTGCAAGCAATTTGACAAAGCTGAGTGCAGATTGAATTCACTCCACGCTGCAGGGTTCTCACACACCAAATCCTCTCAATCCTTGGCAAGGAACAGAGGGCTGGGCTCCTGCCTGGATGGCATTGCACAGAGACACACACTGCCCTGCCCTTGACTTGCAAGTTCTGCTAACTTCGGGGCAAGTTTTGAGACTCTCCATGAAAATAAAAGCAGGAAAATATCTAGTTGGAATTTTGGGTTTGGTTTGGATTGTTTGGTTTTAAAGGTTGTTTTAGCAAGGAGATCATTAGCATTTTCTATAGGAATAGCTTGTAGACATTCTCAAGAAATTAATAAGAGCTCAAGGTCTTTTAGGCAAGAGAAGATTGAATGATATCCTTTTCATTTTGGATTGCAGTAATTCATGTACTGTCAGACCTGACAGCATGGGCTGTCAAACTTACTATCTCAGGCAACTCACTTTTTATTTAAAATTAATTCTTTGAGGTTGAATCATAAGGTCTTTGTTCTTGCATCTTGTTCTTACATCTGAGTCTTACATGACTCAGATTGTATGCTGGGATTCCAGCACTTTGTCAACGTTTTTTAGACTTCTGATTGAGTCATTTGTATCTTCATTTATACTTATTTTTTCATGAAGTATTTCCCTTCCATCTGATTAAATATGCCCAGCCATGTTCATTAAATATGAGAAAATTTCTAGATGTTTCTCACCATGATGAAAATAAAATACTGGATTATTATGTTTAAAGACTAGATTAAAAAAATAATAATTGAGGGGAAAAAAATATTATTTTTTTTTTGTCCTCGGCACTGCTAGACAAGCACCCAAAAATCCTGACTATTTTATTTTGTTACCCTATTTTCATAAAGGTTATAGCTATATTCATTGACCACGGTTTTTTGCAAGCTGAAAGAAATTGTTATGAACGTCTTTCTGTTTTAAAAAAAATAATGGGCAAAACTTCAGCATTGTTTTAGTCCTATGAATTTTCACATAGAGGTATGAATATTAACAAAGCTGAGAAAGTGCTCAGCAAAAGTACCTGTCTGATATCCAGAAACTGAAACCCCCCTGCTTGCATCACTGTGTGCAGTGCAGTTGCTTATTCAGCCCAACCTATCAGCATTTTAAATTTGTTGCCCTTAGTACTTATATTTTACTTAACTTTCCACTGGTTATGACAATATAAACTTCAGTTTGCTGAAGCAGTCATTGTATAAAGTAACAGTATTGCTCCAATTGCAGTAACTTTATTCCTGTGTGGAGAGGTGAGCTCTGCAGTCTTGAGCTGAGAGTGAGAGATGCCATCTGTGGATTGTAACAGAAAATGCAATGAAATCCAGTGGAGTTTGCTCTGTGTGCTCAGGACAGAATTTTATGGCTCTTAATTCTTTGTTTTAGTCATCAGCAGTGTCCCTGGAAGGGTCTGCGGATCAACCCAACCCACAGGATCTGCTGCAGCCACCACTGGGGGGTGATGGGTGAAGTGTGACCCAGCTGCTTGGGGAGCATCCAGGCAGCACTGACAGAACCACAGGACACAGCCTCAAGCTGCACCAAGGCAGGTACAGGTTGGATATCAGGAAAATGTTTTTCACAGGAAGGGTGATAAAGTACTGGAATGCTCTGCCCGGGGAGGTGGTGGAGTCACCAGGCCTGGATGTGTTTATAGAAAGACTGGATGTGGCACTCAGTGCCGTGCTCTAGCTGAGGTGTTGGGGCATGGGTTGGACTCGATGGGCTTGGAGGTCTCTTCCAGCCCGGTGATTCTGTGATTTTGTCATCTTCCAGTGCTGCACGAGGTGATATCTCTTGCCTTCCTTAAGAAAGATTTCACTTTCAGTCTTGAAGTAAAGAGAATAGCAACTGCAAGTTCACACAGAAACTGAAAACCTACTTTTCTGCTTCGGCTGTTTAAGAGAACTTATTTAAAGCAATATTTACGTACCTTCATTTAATAAACAAGTGCTTTCATTAGCACTTGCATTTTCATTATACCTCCATTAGAAAGAGCTCTGGAAGTATTTGCTCTGTGTCCAGCAGTGATGGCAGCAAATAAGCACATTAAAAAACTGTCACTCAGCCTGGGACATTAAGTAATGGAATCAGAAGGCAAGAGACAGGGACTTTGGGTGTTTGTCAACCTCTGACAATTTGAAATCAATAAGAATTTGATCGTGTTGAACTATACTCAAGGATCATTTCCTGGCTGGGTTTTCCTCAGCCTTACTGCTTTGGCCGTATTTTCTTTTACTGCTTAGCTGAAAAAAAACCAGAACTATTCAACAGTGAGCACGTTGGTGTAATTAACAAAGGAGAGTGTATCGAGTGGGATAAAGGTAATGAGGAACAAATTATCTTGTTTATAGCTTGCACTGTCCAAACCCAAATATATTTTACTTCAGGCTTGCAAAGGTAGATTCCTTTCCATCCTTCAGTGGAGCCTGCCTCATGTGAGGGATCACATTAAATAAGAGATTGCTTTTGTGAGTAGAGGTAGGTCAATAATACCATTTAGAAAATAGAGGTGGTTTATCAGCTTTTGTGGTGCAAAATGCACAAATGCTTTGGGAAATTTGGATAAAACAATTATGGTTATAAAACTCTAAAGCTTCAAAGTTAAAATGTGTAGTAAAACACTTTAATTCATAAGTTAAATTGTATTTCTTGTGGCTATGCTATGTATTTAGGGGTTTGCTCTTTATTAGTAGGGGTGCCTTGTCAGAGGCATTCCTTTCTAAGTGTTTGACATATCAGGAGTCCTTAATAATGCATGAAATTTAAAAAATGCACCAAACAGCCAAAATCTGAGAATAAAGTGTCACACAAGACAGGATGCACACAGTGTTATTTATGGGTTTCTAACATTTATTTTATTTTTTTTTTCTTTTAAAGTACAATTTGCATATATTCCTGATAGGGAAAGAAAAGTTAACAGCACTTTAAATACAAAATTAGATCTTTTTAGGGGGATTTCTAGAGCAACTATTTGTAATATTTTCAATCTTTGTGCTTTTCAGCCACTCGAGGTCATACATAGTGACCTCAGCTGGACATGGTAGCACTTTCAAAGGAACTTGTTCAGAGAGTGAGAACAGAAGGATCTGAGGACATTAATTCCTCTAAAAAGCAAAATATATTTTAATATTAAGTATATTTAACAAGAAATAGACTTGCTGTTCCTTCAGCTTGTTTATAATTAGAAATTGCTTCATGTTTTCACTTTGATGTTCAGCTGAAGAGCAGGACACATTTCAGATCATGAATGCTGTTGACTAGAATGAAAAAGTTTGATGATGAATGTATTTCATGGCAAGGTAATATTTAAAAAAAAAAAAAGGAGTTTGTGGAGAATTAATGTTCATTCCTTAATTGTGTTCCTTCCTGTGAGTCAGGCTTTGAGTGAAAGCAGAGCAGTTGATGTTGGTGGAAACTTCTGGTTTGCTCAGCAGTACCTGTGTCAGCCTTGATGAGATGTGAAGCCATCAATCTTTGGTTTAGACTAAAAAAGAGGATGCAGGATTAAACTTCAGCCTCTTGATTAACAGAATTAATTATGGAAATCAGGATGCAGTGAGCCCATTAAAGGGAACCTTTGCTCTCTGTGGAAGCAACTGCACTATAGGCTCACTTGCTTTGTTGAGATAAAAAATGTTCCCATCTGTTTTGCTGATGTGAGGACAGCTGCAAGGTCCCCCAAAGGGAAGGAGCAGTTACAGAGCACTGAAATCATGGATCTGCAGGTTTGGTGCCCAGCCTTGCTGGTAATTCTGTGAACTTCTGCAAATCAGTCACTGGAAAACGGATTTTGATAGTACAGCTTGTAAGATTGCAAGGTCAGACCTGCTTGAAAATTATGGCAGTGGTATAGAACACAAGTCTGCTTTATAAAGAGCAGCCCAGTAATTCCTGATAGGTTTTTCTCATGTGCTCATTTGTTTAGAGTTACTCTCTGGCAAACGTGTTCTAGTAGTAGAGGTAATGGAATTAATTTTCTTCCCTCTTCATGATCTGGCAAAAGGACACTGGAATTTGTTAAGACTTGACAAGCCCTGCTTGGTATTCTATTGTTAAATGAAAAAAATGTGCCCATTGTTACCTTTTCTAATCAAAACTCTTCTTACCCGCGGATGAGCCTATGGAAGGGGTGTCTGGAGGTCATCTTGGTCCAACCCAAGATTCACAAACCTGTCAAGTCCCTGTTAAGCTCATGTGGGCTTTAAACATTCTAACCCACTCTGTGGAATCTGCATTCTAGCTGGGAACAATGTATAACAAAAAACTTACTGTTTTTTGAAAGGCACTTGCCACATTATGAGATCAAATCCTTAATTACTGTGGTATTCAGCAATTTCTTTTTTGAAGTACTTTCTTTGAAAGAGCTATTTCAGAACAAATATGTCAAGCAAATAGGCTTCTAACTGAGGCCTGGTTTGATGTTTCAGTCATTCACTGTCACTGTTGAACCATGAGGAGAAGGTCTTTCTTTTATTGTTCTTTACAAATAAGCTAAAATAACATGTTTAAAGTAGTTCAGCTGTGAAGTAATGCAAGTGAATTTAGATTCAGTATTCTGGGAATATCAGAATCAGTAATTGTAAAATATGTTTTACTTTCAGCAGTTGTTGAGTTTCCACTATTACAAAAGTTGTTGATTAGAGAGAGGTTGGATCCCCAGGTGCTCCTTTCTGGCATATGATCACTCAAAAAAGCAAAAATATAGTGAGGTATTGGTTAAGGATATGGTCTTGCAAAATGGTCATTTCTAATTTCTCTAACACTGAAACCAGCTGCATTGAATTCCTGCTGTATGATGTGGTGGAAAATAAGATGCAAATGAAAACCTAAGGCGGTGACTTGAGAGAATAAAAGGGCTCGCTCTTGCCCAAGATTACAATAATTGTGTTGTTCTCAGCAAAATCTTTTCTAAGCCAAGAGCAGTACAAATGTTTTCTGGAACATCACTTCTCTTTTTCCTTAAAAAAATCCAAAAACCAACAACAAGAAAAAACACCACAAAAAAATCTTGGCGATTTTGCCTTCTCTTTGGGGATGAAATTATTTCCTTGACAGTTGGCAAAGGCAGAAGATTCACAAGTCTCAGCAACTGTTCTGTTTTCCTGGTGGAAAAATCTAAGTGAAATGATGAGAACATCTGGCAAAGCTCTTAAATAAAACAGTACTTTGAAACAGAACTGATGCAGGGTATCCTAGGACATTACATCAGTGACATTAAAACAATTAATATTCAAGACGTGCTTAATTATAATTATACTCCACAGATGTTCCATGGGAAAAAGTGGAACATTTTGCTTTCAGGTTGAGCTCTCAAGCAGGCAGACTAATACAGTGGCACTTTACTTTGTCCCTATAACAAATATTAACAGGATTGACTGTTAAATCAAAATGATGCATGAGAATCCCAGCAGCAGCACTCAACCAGCATTGGGGATTGTGTAAACAGTGAATATATTGTTTTATTGACTGCATTAGGCTGAAAAATTCTGCACGTGGTGGCACGTTCCTGATAAGCCCTTTGTTCTTGAGCCTGATCTAATGTGAGGATAATGGGAAAGAAATCAAGGATCTCCAGGCTGAGGGAGGTATTCTGATACTTTCAGCATCAGTCTCTGTGTTGTTTCTTTAGAACCTCTGTAACAATCACTTGATCTCAACTGAAATCAAGAATGCAGCTACTTCAATGGGAAAATGACTCCCCAGTAATGTAGTCAGTGGGGAAAAAAATCGGGATATTAGTAGCCTATTAAAAATTAACAGTATTTAATGGTGCCTTGGAGGTAAACCAAGGTTGAACAGGAAACCCTGGGGACATTTCCTAGCCTTCAGTACTTGAATTAGCAATTTTAGCACCATTTTTAGCAGTGGAAGAATTTGGTTTGTATTAGGTGCTTATGAGCTAAGGATAATTCAGCTAAGAATGCAGGATATATGTCATTTAAGACAGCTGTGAGAAATCACTGCAATTTAATGCTGAAAATGAGCAGTTACCAGATCAAAACATGTATAGGGACCTAATTTATTGAAGACAAAGATTTTTGTGTCTTCATATCTCCTGTTCTCAAGACGTTATATTTTATAAGATAACAAATTCTCAGTTAACAGAGTATCAGACAATATCCATCTCTCCTTCTAAGAAAAAGAAGTCACTATTTTTGTTGCTTGCTGAGGTCAAAAGTACAGCTACCACTCTGGATGAAAAAACAACTTCATGAAGTCCCTTGGGAATCCTGTAAGTGAGTTGAAGTGCAACCTTAACTCATCTGAAAACAAAAAGTGCTTTTACAGGAGATCTGCACTTGAGATTTGATTAAGAAAAAAGGAAATAATGTACTCTGACTCCATCAAGCTTCCAATGAAGAGCTGCAGTTAACACACTGCTAGCCCTGTTCCACTCTCATTCAGCCACTTGTTAATTGTGTGCAAACAGTTACAATAATTTATGCTTCATGGGTAAAATTTATGGGTATAGACATTTAAAGTCCAAGAATGAAATATACTTCTGAGTTCCAAGAAATGAGGATAAATTATTAAAAACTCCTGATTCCAAACAACTTGAAAATGTGTCCAGTACTAATTAAAATTACTCAGCTGAGCATCTGATTTTAATTAACTGAATGAGGTTGGGTTGGATGTGGTGTTTGTCATTTTGTCTCATTTTTCATATCTAATGAAACTTCACATTTGCTTTCTCAAACTGTGAGGAAAATAAGCGTTCTGTTCTTTAAATAGATATCTCTAAAACCACCTTTAAACAGATATTTCTAACCCCCCTGTAAATATAAGAGGTGAGTTTTTCCATAAAACTGAAGTGTTCACTGCATAGAGTACCTTGAAGAAATCGTTTGGGTTTAAGAACCCAAGGAATTAGCATGGTGGTTTTTCAGCAGATCAGATTTTACTTTCAGTCCCCAAAGTCTCAGGGGTGTACTGTGTACTGTGTAACCTGCTTGCAATACTGTTTAAGTGGTAGCTATTTTCATATAGCTGATGATTCGTGCTGCATTTGGCTCACTGTTGAACTAAAATAATATTTACACCTGTACCCAGCCAGTGATTCCTCAGTATATTCTTCTTTTCTTAATTTTTTTACCTAAGCAAGCCCTAAGATTTATCCATCAGCTCCATGTTGGAATGAGGGGAGAGAGGAAGAACGAGTGGAAAGAAGCATTTCCTCCTTTAACTTTTCTTTCTCTTACCTAGCAGTTACTAAACTATGTTTATGCAGAAAATGTTGTGTAATACTGTTTAGTTCTGCTGACTGTAGTTGATAGAAAAGCACTAAAAGCAGCAGGAGTTTCCACATTCCCTCTTCTCATGCAGACAGCCTTGTGGGACTTCTCTTTGACTGAAACAACGTGAATTAGGGTTTTGTGGGGTTGGTTTGTGTTTCAGATGTCTCCAGCTCCTTTCTCTCATCACTTTTAAGGTCAGAGAACAAAACCAGTCATTTCCCAAATTGCTGCTTTTTGAGGGCATAAACTGTTATTAAAGAGGGGTGGTTTTCCACAAGCTGCTGGGGGGTTTCAGTCTCATCAAACTGATCTCCTCAGGTTACTGCTCACAGCATCTTGGGGCTCGATTTTACAGAGAAATCCTGAGAAAGTCATCCTGGGCAGGGTGTGTAGGGGCAGTGTCAGGCGCTGCTGCCATCCAGTGTGACCTGCAGGACAGAGATGTCCTGCACAGTAAGCTCAGCCTAAACCCGTGGCTGAACCCTTGGCAGGTGATTTTAGGCTGACCTATCTTAACTTTGATCCAAGAGCTTATCTGGGCTGCTCTCAAGAGATAACAGGAATCAAGGTTAGTGGGTTTTCTTTCCTCTGCAGGTCAGGTCAGGGCAGAAACTTCTGAGACTGAATGGATTTTTATTTCTGCTTTTTAATATTTATTTCAGTAGCACTTCAGTAAAAACTCTTGTTTGCAAAGCAAGGAAATAAAAGCCCAGATGTGCCAAAATTCACATGTGGGATGTCATGCTTGTCAGCCATGTAAGCTTGTTGACACCTTGTGAAACACAATAAAGAAATTGTACTATTTAGTTTGAAGTTGTCTCCAAACGTAAAAGTAATGTAATTGGAGTTTAAAATAAAGGGAAAATGTGTTCTGTTGTGAGGTAATTGCAACTAGAGAGATTTTAGCTCAAGATTTCCGTTATGGTTATTAGAAGCCATTTCCTCACTCTGCAAGGTGGTGGCCTGTGTCTTTGAGACTCTGCTGGAGAAGATTCCACACCTCCCCTTCCTGGGCTATATGACAAGGACAGTAATTAGCACTAAACTCCAAGGCAATTTATTTTCATAAAATTAATAATAATGAAGATAATTTCATTTTCAAAAGCAGCTCTGTGAAAAGCCATCTCAGATCACTGCGTGGAGATCTTGATTATACAGTGAAGAGCAGCTATTCACAGGAGGGAGTATTAACATAGCCACATTCCACTAAAAACACTTCTAGTCTTGCCAAGTTTCTGTGCACAAAATGATATGCTTGCTGTGCTGATGTTATTAGTTTCCATCCTTCAAGCTGCTGCAGTCCCCTCTGTATAAATCTATCCTGAAGAATCTTTATATGCCAAGGAATATGATCCCTAACCACTTTAAAGTGTGATGCATTTAAAAGAATGCAAAACAAAGTGTGTTAAAATCCAGAAAAGGAGACTGGGTGGGTGCCTATTTGAATTATTTCTGTTTCTTATCTGTGAAAATTGAATTGACTGACAGTAGAAAGAAACATTTAGCTCGTTTTATTATATTATATTTTATTTCATTTGCTTGTCTTTAAATTCTATGAGTTCTATAATCAAAATCTTGAAGTGGAAAGCATCTTGAGACATTATGGAGTGAATGTATAAATTTTAACCCGATTTGAAAAATACTGCTCTTGTTTTCTTTCAAAGCAAAATATTATGTGGTTCATAATGTCATTGCAACATGTACAAATAAATCACTATATTAACTTGGTAGGATGACAGGCCTTTAAGTTCATGAATTTGTGGTGCCTGAATGCCTTCCTGAACAGAACATATTGAATCAAACATATTTTGTGAGTCTGCTTTGCAGCCTGAGCTCTGAGACCATCATCTCATAGGGAAGTGAAGAAGAAGCTTTGGCCTCCTCCATTTATTGTTCCTGAGCAGCTAAACTTCATCCATGGCCTCGCAGTTCTCATGTCATCCATGAGTTAAAATGAATGCACGTGGATGTGTAAATATCATCAAGGGGTGTAAATATCATCCATGGCATTTACATATTGATGAAAATGATTGGTCAGGTGGAAGGTAAATTATTCATGAACGCCTGTTGAAAGATTATTGTTGATCATCAAGTTTTAATGAATAAATGCACCAGCTCTGGCACAGGGTATTTCCAAAATTTAGGTGACTTATTTTGCTGCTGTTTCATTTACAGCCTGTTGCATTCTTTTATAATTTTTTTAATCTTTCTTTCTCCTGCAGAGTCACCAGATGGAATCGGATCATTGTCTAGGTTTTAGGAGTGATATCTTAAACCGCTCCAGATTATTGCAGGTGTGACTACCCTGATCCTGATGAAGGTAAGTAGTGAAAAGACTGAAGCTGCAGGCAAAAAACAAGAAATCATCTCTCTGGCTAAACAGGTTAGCAGGAGATTGTTGTGTTCCCATTGCTCACATTTTATTCATGCATCCAGAAAAGTTAATGGTCGGGATATGTAGCTGCACATTTGACATGTTTCACATGATTATTATAAATTTAATGTGACTAAACTTTATTATCTCCTACTTGAGAATGCCTTGGGTATGGATTCGTTTTGATTACTTGGTACAAAAGTTTCTCGTAATATAACCCCCATTCTTCATTGTCCCAGATTCTCATTTATACAAATTTCTTGTATCATGAATTTTGTACAGATTCCTGACAAGGTCCCCTATGTCACTAAGCTTGTTAAGGTCTGTGCTGCTCCATGTGGTACATCTAAAATCAATTTCAGTCGCATTTGACCACTGTGCAGATGGAACATTACTCATGCATTAGACTTTCTAAGTGGGGTAGAACAGAACCTTACATTTATTCCTTACAATTGTATCTGCATTTTTGTATTATATATGGTTCAGTAACCTTTTGTGGAAGACCAGAAGATGCCTCTGGAGGCAACACAATGTGCATCAGAACTGATTTATACTGAAACATCTGTCAACTTTTCCCTAGGACCTAGTTGTGCCAGGATACACATGTCATCTTTTCTAATGACTTATCCAGAGACAGGGGCTGACTGTGGGAAGAGGTCTGTCACAGGAGTGAGTCTGATACTGCCTGCTGCCATTTTTCCAAGGAATACTGTTCAATGTGCTTTTTTTTTTTTTTTTTGGTTCAGGGATTTGTAGTTTGCAGTTTAGAGAGCATTTTGCCCACAGGGTTAGCATTTTTATTAATGAACTTCTGAAAATGGGGCATAGAAATGCTGTTGGAAAACGTGGAAAGCACACATGCAAAGAACTTTGAGAATATTCCAGAGAGCTTAATTTTCCTTCTGAAATTTATAAAATACTCTTCAACCAACATCCGTATCTTCCTGTGTCTCCAAGTAGCAAACAGGAGAGCTTAGAAGAACCCAATTTTATATTTTGTATTTTATAGCCCTGGACTTGGAAATGGATCTGTTGACTCTCATGTGAACATTCTGCCCATGTGGATCCTGTATGTCTCCATCATTTTGGATAACCATGATTCAATGTGCCAGGTGGGTGACAGGTACTCAGAGGAGTTACCTACAGTCTAAAAGATTTAGCACTTACAATTCTCCCTCTCAGTTTTATACCCATTATCCCTTTATTCTAGGGTTGTTTTCTAACTCTTAATTGAAGCAGAATTTCCATCCTGACTTCAGAATCCTTCCTCAGAAAACACCAAATACTAAAGCACCCTCTACTATAAAATAGTCACATTTTAGCAGATAAGTTCAATCACAGGAAACGGAAATATTTATCAGATCCACAAATATTCCTTTACAAAGGAATTGTTCCCATAATCAAAAACACAAACAATGATTTCCTCCTGAAGGCTGTATTCTTATTAACATAATTAATTTAATATTTGCAATATTGCATAAACTTTTTTCAGTTCTGTTGCCTGTGAGCATGATGTAAATATGAGCATTTTGTCATGAGAGGTCTGATAATGTCCTTTTTTGTGCTTCAGGTGATCACCAGCTAAACTGTAGCAGTTCTGAATTAAGTGTGTAAATGAGCAGGAATTTTCTGTTTTCTTACAGGAGAAATTGTAATTTAACATGGAGGAACCTTATTTTATTCTGCCTAAAAATATATTTCCTCCTATTTGTAAGTAAATTTACAAACTGTAAAATAGTGTTTTATTATAATTTTCAATTTAAAATATTTTGGTTAATATTTATTAGACCAAGTAATAATTTTTAGGGCTATCCATAATGCATGCATATGTACAAAGTAAAAATTAAAATGAAACTTTAATTTAAGCTAAGCACGACTCCAGTTTTCATCACAGATTTTATGGGTGTACCATGTTTTGTGTCTTTTTTTGATGGCTGGCTTTACTGTTTTTACATTGATTCAGTTTAGCAGATTGGCTTATATGTTAGAATGATTTAGGATGCTGTATTTTTTATTTTCCAATTTAGCTCTCTCTTGTATGTGAAAACACTGTGTGTAATTGTAGGGCAGGTATTTATGGGTTAACTGGGCACAGCTCTATTTTAAGGATTGAACAGAATGTTGGAGTGTAACAGTTCTGTGTTTATTACAGGATTTGAGGTGAAACTCCTGTTCCACCTGAGTTGCACTGGCTGTTCAGGGGATGGATCATCTCACTGCCTTCTGGCGGCTGACTGTGTTCTAAATAATCTAATATTCACCAGTCCAGGGGAAGAAATCTGATCTAAAGAGCTAATTAGCTTAATCAGTGGAGCTATCTAGAATGGGAGGCCTGGCTTCAGTCTCATGCAAAGCAGAATAAACGTAAAAGAAGAAACTGAGTTTCCTGCAAAGAAAGGGCGCTGGACTTGGCACGTTGCTCTGGAATATGGCAGGGTGAGTGCTGGGAACTTGGACAAGCCTTTTGCTCAGGAATTCTTGGCTTGCTCTGTGCAATTCTTCACTGTGGTACTTCAAAGCCAATGTGGCATCAGTTAGCAGCAGCCCTGCCACGAGGTTTTTCAGTTTGGGCGTGGTCCCATGGCCTATGTGATGGAGATTCCAAAAACATTTGCATGCTAAGGAAATATTGTCAAAACATCATCCTTCAGCAGGTCAACCAAGTTTCTTCATGTCCATTCTTTAGTGCTTACTCATTTTGGAAAATGTTAGAACACAGGGACGTGACAGGATCTTTTATGTAATCAAAATGAAACAAGCTTATGGAATCAGAGAGTCATTTAGGTTGGAAAAGACCTCCAAGATCAAGTCCAGCCTTTGACTGAGGTTTAGTTGACACAGTGATGTTTCCCCAACATTACTAGCACTAAAGGCTATGAGCAGTAGTTAAATCATTTTGTTGTAACAAGCAGAAAGGAAATGTGCATTTTTTTCTTTTTTTTTTCTTTCTAATCACGTTTTTACAAACCTCTGACCCGTGCAATCCAGTATTAGATCATTTAGTGGGAACTAATTTGCCACTATGGGGCCAGAGACTCATACTTTGCTCAATATCTAGCTCAAAATCTGTGGAAAGTGAATATATTAATGGCTTTCTAACTGTAGTCTAATTTAAATCTGTTAATTATTGCCATTTCTACAAGCATCCTTTGTGTTGCAATGCACGAAAAACAACATTTAAGAAAAATGAGTGCTGTGGGTTTCTCTCTTGAGATGTCCCCATTTGGAATGAATAATGGTGCTGCATTACCCTCAGAAGGTCAATGGGGTTGGAACGTTGTATGGAGCTGGATCAACCAACACTGACTTTCCATTAACTTTCTGTTCCATCTGTCCTATGTACAAATCTTCAGACCAAAGCTGTGGGTATAATTCCTTTTATTGTTTTGGTCAGGGGAAAGGATTTTTGCCTGTAAACATTCCAAAAAAACTTGTGTGTGGGTGCCAAGCCAAGTGTTCTGTCTGGCATTTGTGAGTTAATGAAAGAGCTGCTTTAGCCTTAGAGCTGGATTTCAGAACACAGAATCTGGAGAGGAATGTTGCAAATGTAATGTTACCCAAGCCTCTCCTAATGAGAATTTACATAAAGAATGACCCTGTGGAATTGCAGCAATGTATGGTGCTGCAGTTTAGGAGAATGGAATTGTGTCTCCAGCCCAGAGCAACTTAAAAGTAAGGATTGCAGGGTTTTGGTCTTGGGGGACAAAGTAAGTGCTTTTCACTTTCTCAAACCATTCACTGAAGACTGAAGTGGCTTCTGTAGGTAGCTGCTAATAGAAAGAAAGGCTGAAGTTATTGGAACATGCCTAATGTAGTGAAAAAAGTTGTACAGGCTTTATTTAATTGTGCTTTTCAATCAATGGGGAAATAATGACAAGGTGAATGTGTTTTTAGAGAACAGTGGTACTTATAAATAAAATAATAAAACAGTATGAAAAGCCTGAAACTTTCAGTATTCCTAGGTGATGACTAATCCAAGTGATTAATGCAAGTACTATTATAAATTTACTTCTGAGACTGATACGTTTAACCTGCTGTGGTCACATGGGTAAACAGACTGGAGGATACAGAAAGTGGGAGAACAAGGGTTCTCCCAGCCACTCACAATTTCCAGCTGAAGATCTCTATGATCATAGAGTCCCCTCTGTAGTCATGAAGGAGAAAGGTGCACATCAGGAGAAAGGTGGTGGTAGAAGAGGAATTGTGCTCTGCAAATTCTGCATCTCATTTTTGGCAGTGCACAGAATCTGCAGTTCCTTTTAACTCCATTAAATGCTTGAAGTTTGAAGGACAGCTCTAGGTTTAATAATTTTTCACTCCTGTTCCTACCTTCTCAGCTTATGGAACAACTGTTTACTAATTGCTTTAGGAGAATAGACAAAAATGAAGGCTGTTATAAAATGCAAAGCAGTATCTCAGAGTTACTAGCTGGAAACTTTCTTGACGTGTTTGAGTTTCCATCTGTGTGTTTATATACTGTAAAACATGAAATGGAAATGCAAGTGTACCAAAAATAGTTTTAAAAAATTCATTGACAAACTCATCTAGGAGATGTGTGTATATATATATATATATATATATATATATATATATATAGATATAGATATAGATATATATAAATATACACATATATAGATATATAGATATATAGATTATAGATATAGATGATATAGTTATAGGTATAGATTAGATTATATAGATTAGCTATAGATATAGATAGATAAATACACACATACCAGAGTTCCTGGAGTGGGAATATTTGCTAAATTAGGAGCTTACAGTGGTGCTAATTGCAGTGGTCCTGCAATACATCACCATCAATGATGCTGAGAAAAATTCTCCCCAGGCACAATGAAGGTCAATGTTTGATATTAAAAAAATTCATTTATATTTTCTTAGGTCAGTTTTATTTCAGTCTGAAGGTGTAAACAAAATCCAGGTTAGATTTTCTGGTGCCATGAGGTGTTTGGAGGTAGATTTGTGAAAATGGCAGGCTTTTAAAAACACACAGTTTGATCAAAAGAGATTTGTTACCTCAGAAATCTTTTCAAGTCCTAAGTAATTGCCCACCACCCCTCTGAAAGAGGTTCATAGGAAAATGCACATCCTCCTCGTCCTCGTAGAAATGGAAGAAACTTGAGACAGAAATGAAATTTTTTCCACAGGGCCATGAACTGCAATTGGAATCAAAATGATTCTGGAGTAGTTTGTGCTTCCTGCCCCATGCCTGCAGTCCCAGCCTGGCTGCCACTGCTGGAATGTCTGGGAAACAGCCCTGGGAGCTGTTTCTCCATGAATGATGGTCGTAGTTTACAGCCTCAGCTAATTCAGAAGCAAGTTTTGTGCATGTGGTCCCCTTTTATTTTTTCACCTGTCCAATGTTCCACTTCTAGATATAAATTGTGATTGAATGATTTGATTCAGATTGTTTCCAGTGGAAATGCTGCTTCTATAAATTGTTCCATGAAATATTTCCATTTCCTTCAGCAAATATCAAGTGGTTTTCTGGTACTTGGGGGGGGAAAAAAAATCTTCATTTCAATGAATATTACTGCTTCAAGCAATTGCATGCCGTAATACCTTTTATTTAGCTGACTTGAAAAGGTTGAGGAGAGGATCAGACTTTCATTTCTTTCTGCTTCTGGAGAAGTCAAAAGTGATACTTGTCACCAAGGTTAAGGGGAAAAGCTTTTGATCCTGTCTGAAATCGGGTCTACACCTGAAAATGCTCAGTTCAGAGGAGTCCTGCTAGCAGCTGGAATGCTGAAATCCAGGGGTTCCTTGATTCCTGTGACCCATCTAATCACCCCTTTCCCTGAGATGAATAAGGCACGAAAACAGCACCTGGCCTTCAAGGTTCTCACTGAAGCCACTGAAGAGATCAAACAAACAATTTTGGGAGGTGGCAGATGATTCAGTGGCTGTTCTCTTTGAGCCAGGCCAAGATGGAGCTG
Source organism: Cinclus cinclus (assembly GCF_963662255.1). NCBI lineage: Eukaryota > Metazoa > Chordata > Aves > Passeriformes > Cinclidae > Cinclus > Cinclus cinclus. Next base: position 17,635,802 of record NC_085060.1, on the reverse strand, counting down.
CTCCTGCTCCTTAATCATGGTTGGTTTTGATGGATGGAGACCTCAAACAACACCTTCTGTGAGGAACTTTTAGCACAACCAGGCTCACCAGAGCTTGCCTCTGGCAGGAGAAGGTTTATTGCTGCTTCTCAGCATATTTGAAAGAAGATTATTGCTGCTGACGCATTGCAAAAAGGTAACATTTGTGTGCATCAGTGACTTAATTGCTTTCTATTGTACCACATCCCATAAAATGACAAACCTCATCAATAAAAAAATGCAGTAAAGGAGGTGCTTTGGGATTTGTCTAGCTGTGGGGAGCTGGAGGTACTTAATAATGTTGAGTAGCTATTTCCAGCGGCAGGTAGGAGGAGTTGCTGCTTCTTAATTGGAAAACTGCAGATTGTGCATGATTTTTTATTAGTTTTTTTTTTTCCCTTATTTGCTAATTTCCCAGATAAAGAAGGAAATCATTAATGGCACCATTGGAAAAAAAGAAAAAAAAGTAGAAAGAAAAATCTATTCAGAAATGAGCAAATAAAAGATAAATACTGGAATGCTGAGAGGGAAGAAAAATTTTGAAAAAATTAACATGAAATTTTGTCCAAGCTGTATGAGATTTAAAGCCATAAATCATAAGAGAGTTAAACCCATAAGAGGCAGAAAGAAGAAGTCCCAGGTGGCTGCCAGGTGACCCTGGAGGTGAAGCATTGGCAGAGCAGTGCATGGGAGGTTTCACATCACTCTGCAGCAGCTCCTCCAGCTCGCTGGCTCTGAAACTGCCTTGGTCTTGTTAACAGCTTTAATTTATTCTTTTCTCAATTTCTATAAACACAGTGCTCTCGGTTATCTTCAGCTGTAGTCCAGCCTGAGGGAAGTCTCAAGAAGGGCACAGAGCAAAGTGTGTTTCCATGACCTGTGACTTCCTTTTATTTTTCTTATTTTAGCAAATCCAAAAACAAATACAGTTTTCTGTTTAGGTGCTGTTAAACACACCTACCAAGTGTGCACCAGTACTTCATTCTAGAGGGGTAAAACATATTACACAATGAAGAAAACAGAATAAAAAAATAAATAGAAAATAGAGTTTAAAAAAATAAATTCTCATCCCCAGTTTCACTTAAAGATTGTTTATAGTTCTAATTACCTTAGATGTAATTGGTCATATTCTTCTCAACATTGAGAGGAATAATCCTGTTTCTTGAATCTTCTGTTCTGATGCCTGTAAATATGCAGGCTATGACCTAATTCCACCAGAAATAAAGCATTCTTAAGGCTTTATTTTTGCTTGCTACAATCAGTGATTTTTTTAACTACAGAATCTATTTCTCTGAATCAGACTTACACAATTTTGCTTTCATAGAGTGTAGTTCCTGCTAAAGGAAAATACCAGGTGTTCAGGTATATTCTTTTTTTTCTAGTCTTGACATTTATGGACATATAAAGAATCAGAGAATTAGAGGAAATAGAGCATTTGTATTATTTATCTATTTGTCTTTGCATTTAGGACAGGAACTCTTTAGACATACATTGAATAGATCAACAAGAACTCACTCTGGAGTGGATAGACTTCGAGGTACATATTTTATACCTTTAACCTTTCTTTGTTAAAGCAAAATTAATCTTTCCTTCTTCAATTTTAGCCAAAGGTTACCATCTGTACCACAGCAGAAGTGTGACGAAAAGTAGAAAAGGCAACAAAAAGGGATATTGAGAAAACGGGCAAGATTGAAAGCCAGCAAGATATTTAACTTTGCTGCTTGGCTCAGGGGTGATGCATCCCTGAGCATGCCCCATCAGTTCTAGAACATCCTGCCCTCGGTCCAGCAGAGAAAATGGGGACACGGATGGAGCTGCACCGCTGCTGGCTCTGTCCATCCAGCACTTAGGGCTCGTGCTCTCTCCTTTTTGGCAGGGCTTTCTTTGAACCAAGCAGGCTCATCCTGTTGCTGTTCCCAGGTTTCCTCTGCTCTGGTGTGGGTGGTTTGGAAATTGGTGTTTTAGCAGTGAATGGGTTACAAATTGACCTACACTTCCACTGAACTACAAAAAAAAAAAAAAAAAAAAAAAAAAAAAAAGCCAAACAATAAAAAAAACCAAAAACAAACAAAAAAACCCCCGAACCCAAAAGAACCCCCACAAAAAAACCACAAAAGAAACAAACAAACCCCCCCCCCGTTAATGTTACATTAATATTACATTGTTATGGGGCAGATATGAAAGCTGCTGTTGGAATTAAAATCCATAGCATTCAATGATTTTACATGTTGATTAATTCTGTTTATCTGATAATGGCTCTGAATTTCAGAGAGAATTATGTCTTCATTTAAACTTGTCTGAAATAGTGAGACTTTATGAATGTTATAACAGAATTAATATTATGTTTTCTTGCATTGTTTTCTTGCTACTTGCAAGCTTCACTGTACCAATTGCAATTTTACCAGACTTCTGCAAATACCAAAACGTTGTTCTTTTTTTCCCCTGAAAATACTTTTTTGATTACATTAATTTTAAGGTATATTGTCAAATGCTCTGCTACTTTTGTGGTGATTATTAGCAGTAGGATTTCTTTTGGATGTAAAATAACTTTCAAATGTGTGACTTTTTAGGTGGCACACAATGCTTTCCTGGCTGCCTCATGTTGCTCTGAATTAACTTCAAAATTTTAAATCAAGGACTTTAGGAAGGCTGCCCTTACATAAAGTAATCACTGATGAAACTGCCATTGATTAACTGTTGGGCTTTCATTGATTGCACATTTCCAGTTCCACAGGAAGATTTCCAACTTTATTTGTGTAGTATTTCTAAACCGTAAAAGAGCATTTTGTGTATTGTATGCATTATGGCATTATTGTTAGATGTAAATCAGGAAGAAGGAAGGCATTTTCTTCACAGCACAGGGTACCCCTTACCCCTTCCCTAAATCCACATTTTGCCTTCTTGTGTCAGCTTATCCCTGTTCTAGTAAAGTCTTTCATTAAGTTCCACCTCACGTACCACTATCTACAAATACTACAGTATATTAATTTTTTTTAAAATATGTATTTATTTATTTTCCACCTACTGCACCTTCTACTTTTGCTTTTCAGAAGCTGGCCTGAGCAGTAACAGGGTGCCTGCAGCTGAACCCAGGCACGTTCTAGAATGCAATGAAAGAGTTTTGTGGCAGTTTGGATGTGCAGGGTGCAGTGTGGGTGTATTTCTGAAGTAAATCCAGATAGAGTGGTTTGACCAGCACTTGGTCATGTTTCTACTGTTTGTGGGCATTCTATTCCACTGTGGCTTACCTTGGACATGTTTCTTGTTTTTCCTCTCAGGCGGGGACACATCACCAATTTCCAGGAAAGTAATAAACGCAAATTAACAAATGAAAACTCTTAGTAATTCCCAGTACTCTCATACAGGTATCTGAGATCCCATTTAGGTGCTTTAGAGATTTCAGATAGGTGATTTTTGGTGATAGGAACATGGGCTCATTGTGTTGTTTGATGCTCACCCGAGTTAATAAAGGGTGACAAAATGGGCTGAAAGAGGTAGACTAGCCCAGGGAGTGGAGCAACTCACAGCACCGAGAAAATACAATTACAGATTGGTTTGGGGTTTGTGTCTTTTTCCCTGGGAAAAGCAAGGAGAGCAGTGAAGTTGCAAGGAAACAAATAGAGGTGTTGGTTTGCAGAAGCTGAATAAATAATGAGCAGCTCCCAGCTGCGCAGATTTTATTATTGAAAGAACAGATTTTGTATTATTGGGTTGGCTTAAACCCTTTTGTTTCATAATTTATGACAGAACTTTATAGTTAACACTTGTATAAGGGAAAGAGTGGCAGAAATTTATGACTTTCAAAACCACTTAACGTATTTTGGCAAGTAGTGTGGAGCAACTATCATTTCAAATAATGAAGATACTTAAATAAGGTAATAGATTATTCCTGTTATCATGTTACTGCATATATTTTGCCCAGTAAAGTTGACATGAAATGACAATTTTATTGTAATCTTCTTCACAAAATTTTATTGCTGTAATTTGTAGCATGGTTATAAACTTGTGACTGGGATAGAAAATAGATGCTGGAAGGAACTTTTAAAATCAAATAGAACTGAGCCTGTTTGCATATATAAAATTATGGTCATATTTTACAACTTTTCTTTATTTGAACATATTGGCTTTGGCAGATTGTTAATTTTGCTTTTAGGGTGTGCAATCAAAGTTTAGAAGATGTTTTTATTGAGGTTGTTAGAATCAGAATCTGCTGCATGGGGCCAGTAAGTCACATTTTTTCTTCTCAGGGTAGTTACAGTCCAGAGCTGAGTTGCTAAATAATATGAGAGGTTTCTAAATAGAGTAATGATTTTATTATTAAAATATATGTGGGAGAAAGCTTAAAATGAAGAGATGATACCTTGCCAAGTGTACTTACAGAAGAGAGACATTAATTAACTCTCATAAAATGTCTCTGAATTCTCCAGTCCAGCAACTTTAAAACAAAAAGTCTGACATAAGCAGTGATTGTGCAGCATTTAATTGTTAGTTTCATAAAATATGTGGGAGCCAAAGGAAAAATTGGGCAGAAATACATAGAGGGGACATGGCTTTGAATACCTGAATCCTTTGTTTCACTTATTTCAAAGCGTATTTATAGCACAGTCAGTAACAACAACTGTGCTCTGTGAGAGAGCATTTGGAATTAATTGCATTAAATAATTATTGTTATATTCTGAATCATGAATTCTTTACCAAGTAACCTGCTTGTATGCAGTGATGCTCAAGGACTTAACATATATATTCTTAGTTCTCTCAACCTACAGAATTCTTTAGCATTCTGCAGTACTTAGTGAAGCCTTTTCAGAGTGATGCCTATTAAAAATAAATGTTAATGTTTCAGGAAAGTGTAGATGTTTAAAGGTGATTCATGGTTTCTTTCTTTTAAGAAAAGGAGATTTGTGTACTGCAGGACGAGTTCAGGAAGTATGAAAGCACTTTACAAAGGAAAGAGATTGAGTTTGGTGTAAAATATTAAAGCTTTATACTGACAGATCTGTTTTTATTTAAATTTTTATTGAATTTTTTCTTTGAAGTAACAACAAGAGACACATACTGTTGGCAGATAAACGATGCTGTGCTGAATGAGTGGCTACTTAACCCTAGAACTGTCAGGCACCATTATTCTCAATGTCAAAGAGCTGGAAAGCTTTATGCAATGTTTTCTGTTCTTCAAATGAAATTGGTCAAATTTCTGTTCTTTCGTACGTTTCTATGCCACAGCTACACGTGATATCTAGACTAGCTCAGCAGGGAGTGCTGAATTTGGCTCTAGACCTGCTTACAGCATGAAGCCAAATTATGCTCCAGGTTATCTTTAAAGCTCAAGCAGCAGAGCCTGAAGCACTGATGTTGCTCTCCTCCTGCTCTGAGCTTTACAATATCCTGCTATCTGAAGCTGCCGTGCTGCTGTCCTGATTAGTAAATATAACAACACGAACATCTCTCAAGAGCACAGAGTGTGATTCTCTGAGTGCAGGACTTTGCAATATATGAGATTCTGCTTTCACAACTGGCACTAACCCGTAAAAAGTGAGGACATATCTGCGTTTGAAATTAGGGATGGGCATTACGCACATTTCTGATGATTGCTGTCACAAAAGGCTGGTGCATTCCTTTAGAATTAACAAATACTTCAGTGCTGGTGTTCAAGTGTGTTAGCGTGGGAACCCTCCTGAGGATTCCTTGTATTAAAGTCATTTGGTATATTCTTGGATGGTGGTTGTAATAGCTCATTCTAGCAATCATTCTCTGCTCCCTTATTTCCTTTTCACTCACACTTGGCAGGCATTCCACTCGTGTTTTGAGCTTCAGGAAAGAAGTTCTTTTACCCTGGAGTTCTGTGGTTAACTTCTTATCTATCCTTAAAATTACCTGATCAAAAACCCCGCATAGATTCTTGTAATAAGTTCTAACGTGAGCTCTTCACTTGCTCACACCCTTAATTTACTTCCCAAGAAGAAAACTCATCACATCAGTGAAATTGTGAAAGAGGGTGAGTTTTGACACCATGAGAAATCAAGACAGGGATGTGGGAACTGCCATTTGAGCAATCCCTGTCGGCTTCATCACCACTTTCCATTCCAGTGCTACAGAGTGCTAATGACTGAATTCCTTGATTGCAAGCTCGCGGAAGCCAGTGGGTTGTGTTTAATCTGAGAATTATTTTACGGGGAATTGTGCTCAGGTAACAAGTGTGATGGGGTGAGCAGAGCAACCCCAGTGTGTTTATGGTGTGGAAATTGGTGGCAGTGGCCACAAAGAAGTTCCAAAACTGATGAGAAGAGGCTCCTGCGCCAAGTCACTCCCTCCCCATTCTCCATACCCGATTTGCTCTTTTTAAAATACATTTATAAACTAGTGGGTTAATGACAAGTGGTTACTTCAATCATTTTACTACATGAAACGAGGACAGAATTCTCCCTGCTGCATTTTCAAAAGGTCTGATTTACTCTGGCAAATGGTGAAATGCTCTGCAAACGCTGCAAAAGCAGAGTTGTGGTAGCTGAGTGTTGTGCCTGAACAGCAGGAAAGGAGAAAACAGGTGCTAAACAGCAACAATTAGCATATGTATACCAACTGATGAGGTGTTAAACACAGCCTCATGCAGAGGTGTCAAAACCCTGGCCAAAGGATCTGTTAGAACCTGCTATGTGAAATAATACAGATGATATAAACCACAATGGAACATAAAGGGCTTCAAACACCAAATGTCCTGGTCACAATCACAACAACTCATTTCGCTGGACATGTGTTTTCAGGAGATTTGCAGCGTGTGTACATGACGTGAGAAATGAGTGGCTAATTATCAGATAATTTTGTAATGATTTCAAAACAAATTTCATTTCTGCTGTGCCAGTGTAGCCGTAAAATTCGATGTCATATTTTCTTTTGTCACTTCTATCATTTACTACGTGTTTCTTTTTTTTTCCTTTGCTTGCAGTGAAAGCTGGAATGTAAGATTTAGTGTTCTTAGTTTAAATTGTTGTCATGGTCTGCTGCTTTTCCCACTCTGAAATTATCGGGTTCTATTAGAGACTGTGATCTTCTCTTTCATTTTTATGCCATATATTCTTTATGATCATTTAATGAATGCACTTAACAGTAATACATGGGAATCTGATAGTCATGCATCTTTCATGATTTTTTCCTTCAACTTTTGCTCTCCATTTCATGCCCCAGGCATGGCTTGAACTTTTTTCCTTCCTAGTATCATTCTAACCTTCATTGTCTTACTTTTCACGTTGTTGTCTTCAGGAAAACTGAAGGATTCAGTCCCCAATAGAAAAAATTGCTACCTTTTACTGTTAGTATTTATTCTTTGTAATATCCAAGTACTTTCAATTACAGTAGAGTAAATAAGTGTTATTAAAATAAGATACTGCTTTCATTTTCTCCCTCTCTTCCTTTCCCTGCTACTTTTTTTTTTTTCTCTTGTAGTTTTATGAAAAGTGGAAGTGTTAGAAACTGCCAGTCAGCCAGAAAATGACTCTGGGTATTCCTATGGGAACTGTTCTCACACCGAGACACTACCCTGCCCTGCATTAAAGTCTTCCTCTTCCCAGCCCTCACCTGGCAGTAGCCCCCTGCATGAAAGCCAATCACCCTTAATCATCCAATTTTTTACGATCGTTATATAAATTAACCTTGGTAAAAAACTTGGTTCTGGAATTAGTGCACAAGTCCCTCTTGAAAAATAATTCAATGTCTGAAGGTGCAGACCAGTCTCCAAAATGGTCCTCTCCCATCTGATCTTGCCTGACCTTGCTTTGTGACCCAAGCAAAGCCTCCAGGCAGATTCTGGTGCACACGATAATCTCAGTGTTACCTTGCCCCGTGGTGATTCTTCTGCCAATTTGACTTAGCAGCATTTTGAAGATGTTCCCAAAGTTGGATAACACAAGGTAGGCTGAGAAATGGGAGAATGTGGGCTTCAAGCCAGCATTCTACTTCAGATCATCCATGAATTAAATGAATTATCCAGCATATTGTCAATTGCACTCTAATCTCATGATAAAATATCACAGTTACGGCTGCAGTAAATGAGAGTATAATAAAGTTTAGAAGTAGGAACGGTGCACTGCTCACGCTGCTCAGCATAGTTCTTCTCCACCCTAAATGGCAAGCAAATATTCTTTGTTATCTTATTTTTAATTATATTTTGTGTGTTTCAGTCAGCACATCGCAAAGAGATTGATTGTGGTGGTGCTGGTCGTGTCTGTACCTCGCTGGTTTTGAGCACAGTGACTGATTGTTCCCAGGTGACAGCAGTACCAGAAACTTTTAAGCATCACCTTTTGTCCATTTGCTGAGCCACAGCAAGAAGGAATTTAAGGGCAGAGTCAGATGCAGCTCTTCAGATCCTGGCGCCCTTGAGACGGTGAGTCAGCTTCACCTGCACGGAAAGGTGGAATTTTCTTTGACTTTACACTGAGCTACATGCTAATGCAAAACTCATACCTTAGAAAAAGGGATGTGCATTTACAAGGGAGGATGTCAACTAGTATATATGCAGACTTCTCTTTTTTTCCCCATTATTTTAATTTTTTGAGATTTTTTGCATTTGATGATGAATGAGCCATTCATTGCCATAAGTTTGCCACGTTCCTGGCTGATTTGCCAGGTACTAAGAGAATTTCAGAACTGAAAGTATATCAGGTTACAGGCCCTTTATATAAATCAATTATAATAAAATTGTTTCAGAAATCTACTTTCCTGTAGATTCAAAATTAATTAACACCTTCCAATTAATTAGATTTCTGAAAATATGGTGAGGTGGGCAAACTGTGCTGTACATTATCTGAAGGCTAAGTGATTTAACTGCTAAGCCTCATGTGGAAGAGAAAACTGAAAAGAAGAAAGAGCAAGAAAGCTATATGCTACTTTTCTACAATAACTTATTTTATTTTTTAAAAAATAGTTGCTTCTTGAGCCTTATGGGCCCTGAAGCATTAGAATGGTTAGGATTTCAAGAAAAGTTGACAATAATTTTATTCAGTGGATACGGATCAGAGTTAGCACATTTCCAATGTAGCATTGAAACCTTCCTCAGGAGCTGGGACTGGGATTTTGGAAAGGGAAGGAGCACCAGATGGAGTTCATTAGCGTCCACTCAGATAACAGCAGAGCCACTCACTGCCAATAGGCCTTGAGACATTAAATAAAAATAATACATCTTCCTTGTTACTGTGTAATTAACTGTTAACATCTTAAGTGAGGTCTCCTTGGATTCTTTACATGAGGTTTAGGATATGAGTAAAGAAGTTTGCCTGTTTTCTCCCAGTTGCTGCATGAAATCTTGACTAGTGGGTGGCTGAAGGGAAGATTTGAGGCACCTTACAGAGGGTGGCAGAGGATTAAATAAATTCATTACCCTGCACTGTGCCATTGGTGTTCTGGGATACTTTCCTGTACAGGCTGCAGTTGGGATGGCCTTAAACCCTCTTGGGAGGGAATTTCCCAGCAAGGGCTTCTTCAGCACGACTTCTCTCTGCTGTTTAATATCTCGTTTCTCCAATAATAGGTCACTTTGTTCCCACACATGTTAACCACAAAGTTCATTTTCTCCTTTCTGGTTGCGTTAGAGACGCGAGGCAAACTTCCCAACAAATGTAACTGACTAATGTTCAAAATCTGGTGTGAGGGAGTTGGATTTTCATAGCTTAATTAGTGTCAGCAGGTTGCCAATTAATTAATGGAGTTCTTTTGTGCTATCTCCAGCTGTATTTAATTAGACTGGTTATAGAGGAAAGAAGGCTACTGTATGAATTCAGCGAGGTGATGAAGCTTTTTTTTTTTTTGGAAATTGTGCTTTACACCTTGTTAGGGGCGTTTTACTTCCTTTCAAATTCTAAATTCTTCGCATTCTGCAAACGAGGACAGTGCGTTCTGTCAGCAAATAAGTGGTTAGTGAGCTTGTTAGCTTTATGGTATGACGTGGAAGTATTTCTGGATTACAGTGTTTTAGACAAACCGTTGAAGTTCACAAGAAAAAAAGAACCACAACAGTGTGATTAATTAAAAATGTATTTGTTTAGGTTCAAGCTAGATGCTGGTATAATCCAACCTAAAGATATGGCATTTTAGAAGAGGTCTCTATTAAATTACAGCGGGGAAGACCCTATCATTCTCTTTCTTTTTGTTAATTTAAAAGACTTAAAAATATATCTAAAAGTAAAGGCTGATTTAAAGTGCTGCACAAGTCAAAACTTAATCAAAACATCAGAATATCTGTATTGTTGGATTTATAGTAACAGAATTTGTGTCTTCTGATAAAATGAACTCAGTATCTCTCTGTAGTTCATAGTTGGCTTTCCAGTTCCTACCAGCACACCCATATTAAATATACTGATTACTGTCAACTTTGTTTAAAATAGAAGATATATTTAAAATAAACAACAGTTAAAAAACACAGCAAAAAACAAAACCAGAAACAAAATTACAAAAAATTAACTAACCAACCAAAAAATGCCATAAAAAAATAAAAGGTAGGAACTTTTTATTTTTGGTAATAAAGTAACAATGATTATCACAGTCATCTTTGTTTTCTTAATTTTCTAATAAATTTAAGCACCACTTTTCTGCATTTTTCTCTTTCATACTTGAGCACCATTTATGATTAGTCCAATTCACCATAAATGGAAGGGCCTACCCTGGGCTTTGATAACAAATGTGGAAGATTTCAGCATTTCAGTGGACAAAAGATTTCAAACATTAACAAAAGGCTTCATTTTGAGCAAATTTAGTCCTTGAGAGCCATTTTCAAACACAAGAGAACTTAACTCCATTCTTTCATTGAGAAGTGGTAAGTCAAATAGGTGTGAGTAAAAATGCAACTCTGTGTTTATAGAAAATGAAATTTAAGGTGTAGCTTTATTTCCTTTCCCAGACCTAGCTGTGCATCACCACCCTCTGAACAGTGAGCTCGGGGTGGGATATTTATCCAGATGAATGCTGCAGAGGCAAACCTGGCCCTCAATTTGACAATCACAGTACAAACGGCCTCAGATCAGGCTCAGATATTACATTTAGGGGTCTGAACACACGTCTGCCTGTGCCTGCTCACACACATCTGCATGGAGAGATCCCAGTTTGGAATGGTTTTAATGGTTTTGCCGAACTCTTTTATCTGCGTTTCGGAAAAAGAGCCATTCCACTGTAGAAAGTGCCTTTCCATATTTATGTATCGATGTTCATCTCTGCAGGATCATGCCGAAACATTATTGTTTAAAGAGCATGTGCACAGCTGGGAGCAGCTATTCACTTCCTGTGCATTTTGTGATGATCTTGTCAGTTCATCACTGAGTTCCTTGGGCATCTCCATCCAGGTGCACTCAAATTGCAGTCACTGCAAATTACATCCTTACCTTGGCAAAGCCTCCTTCCTTCTGTAGCAGCACAAGAGCTCCAGCTAACGAGAAAATTCACTCCACTGATTTTTTAATATTAAACAATAGAAGCATTTAAGATATTATTTATATCTCTTAGCCAGGGAGAGTAATGGAAGGAACACCCTGCATGAGTGAATCCGGTTTCCTACTGGTGCAGTCAGGCATAGGAGAGGGATTGTAAAATAAATGGATCAAGCTACATCTCAAAAGCAGTTAGGATCTCTGTGTTGACTCTGCTGCTTCAGGATGCTGGAATGCTGCTCCAGAACAACACAGCCCGAGGAATTTTAATTTCACTCCAGTTTATCCATGTACTCATTGACCTTCATTTGTCTCACTGCCTTCAAGAGCATCATTGCAGTTCTTGCTTCATGGAATCCCACATAGCTGATTCTCCCTTAAAAACGTCAATGTTTAGGCCTCTTTAATAGCTCTGTGAAATATCTCTGCTCCCCCTGTGTCACAAATGATGAAGCAATGTGGAAATGGCTGGAACAGAAGTGTGTGTTTTAATTCCTCCTTTCTGTTCACTGCTACAAATGCTGTCAGGGTTCCCTCTCAAGCGTTCACATACAGAGCCCCTAAAAGCCAATGTTTTCAATTAGGTGAGAAAGTCATCACTTTTGGACTGAATTCAAAAGCCACGTGTTTGTAAAGGAAACAAAACTTTCGGGTACTGTTCCTCTTCATTTACAAATGGTGCTGTGATCACAGGTAGGCTGGCGCATCTCTGCTGACTGCAACCAAATTGATCTTGCTTAGGCCAGCATTTAATTTGGCTTTCTGCTGCAAAGGTCTAGGAACAGAGTGGAGTGCTAATAATGTATCCACTAAATCTGTTCTTTATAGTCCAGTGGGGAGGTAGTTGACTATTTTATTGTGACAAAGAGCTGTACTCAAAGAGGCAGCTATAGCTTTTAGGCTTCCCATTTAAGCAAAATCCACCTTTTGGCATTTATTTGTTTTATGTTATAACTTTATATGCTCTAGAAATAAAGGCTTATTAATATAAGCATGGTTAGATAGAGAGAAAAGTAACTTATCTAAGAATGTATTTTGTTTTCATTTTAAAACAGAGTTGAATCTGAAAAGCTGTGTGGTTTCTTAGAAACCTTGTTGACTTTTTTTAGAAAGTTTTGGAGCAGAATTACTCAATGCTGTGTGTGCCTGATGCTGCCTTTATTAGAGTAACTGCGAGGTTGCGTTTTCAGATCTCAGTAAAGATTATGGTGGTTGTTTTTTCTTTATTGCTAAGTCATGGAGTACTATTTCAGTCCCTGTGTTTGGGAATCATGCAGAAAGCTGAAAAGGGGGGGGGGAGGGGGGCAAACTGGAGTTTTCTGTGTAAACCAAAGTTGGGTTGTTTTTTTTTTTTGTTTGTTTGTTTGTTTTTTCAAATGAGACGAGCAAAAAATCTGTAATGGGCAAAAATCTGCTCATAGTCCTATTGTGAAGAGCTGCTTGGATATATAAACATATTAAATGTCTTTCCAGATGGTGTCTGCTTTCCTCTGCTGTTTTCATGTTTTACTTCAGTTGTCCTGCCCACAAATAAGAGTGTGTAAAGGTCTGAGCCTGAGCATCTCCTCATCGTAAGAACCAGCTGAAGTAACGCAGCTCTCCAAAGCAAAGCAGGCGAGGGATTCACATAAAGGGCTGTGTATCAGAAGGCTGGGGCTGTTCATTGGTGATATTTACAGATTATTTGTTTCATTTGCAGTCCTGGCTGCTTTGGCAGTGGGTGTAAAACCTGCTCATGAGCTGAAAGTCCAGTGACTTCCTTTCAGCACACTTGATCGGAGCACATGGCTCCCTATCACCTCTCCAGTGCCTATTCAAGTCTCTGAACCAAACATAAATTGTGCTTATTTTTTAGTTCCTGGGAGATGAAATGAGAGAATTTAGTTTATTTTATTTTTGTGTGTGCTTATAGCAGCAGGGCTGGGTTTCCTTATCAAACCCTACCTTATCTTCCTAAATACTGCTATTTTGACTTCATCATTGCCACTAAATGGCAACAGATACTGATATAAACTTGAATAGGTAAGTAGCAGTGTTCTTAAGATATTTGATGAAATTTTGTTACTCACTCAAGTAAAAAAAATGCTAATAGGATTGAAGTTATGTTTAAAATACAAAACTGCAAATCCAATAACGCTCCTTTAAAAACTGTAAAAAAATAAACTTTCCCTTTACTGTTATAGAATTCTCAGAAGCTGCATTAAACTGACATTTTATGTACATGATATGTTCTGAATTACAGCTTTTCCACAGGTGGAAGAATTTCAAACCAAAAATGAAAGCAAATACATTTCTCTACAGTCTTTATCCCTATTGGTGATAAACGTGATAAATTGGATTTTTTCTTTTTGCCAAACTGCTCTTTCCTCTGCATGTTATGGATGCATTTCCTGCAAAACTACAAATATATATATATATATATATATAAAAAATCCAACCGCTGCCAAATAACAGCTTCTGAATTTTGTGCTTGATTATCAGTGGTTTCCTTCTTCCAAAATATAAAATCTCCTTCCCAAATGTCACACAGACTGTTGAGTCTTTTAGCTCTAAACCTGTCACGTTTCTCTTTTCTTCTACCTGATGAGATTCAGGCTGCCAGATTTTGCACATATGCTTAAAAAAATGAAAAATAAACCATGTAGAAAGGGCTGCCTGTTGAAGAAAGCAGATCAGGAGAATCACACCTCTAATCTGACTGAAAGACCCACACACGAGAGGCTTTTTGCATCAGTGCCAAGGAACTAAACTGTCTCAAAACACAGAAGGTTGCAGTTCTATCACGTGCACTGAAATTTGGGTGAAAAAATGACAGTAAAAGTGCTTGCCCCTCTTTCTAAAATGTTGTTTGGCAAACACTGCTAGTCAGTGCAAAGCTGTTGAGATGCAGATATTGATATTGCTGATGTTGAGATGTTGATATTTCTTTTTTTTTCTTTTTTTTTTTTTTTTTTTTTAGTTCTTTTTGGCCTAACTGCTACACCAGTTTTCAGTTTTCTGCTCAGTTTCTTTCTGGAGGAGAAGTGGGGAATGAATTCCTGTGAATCCTTGCAGGCAGCAAGACCTGGACCAGAACAGGGCTTCTGGCTGTTCCAAGCTGCTTCTGGTCAGCCTATTGCCCAAAAATTCATATTTTTTTATGGTTCCCCTGCTCCTCTAGGCTCTCCAGCATCCTACTCATGTCCCTTCCATGTTTTTCCAGCTCTTCATCCATCTCTCCTCACTGGTCCCTCCACTGTTTCCATCCCCTGCAGAGATCAGCTTGTCAGGGCTTTGGTGGCATGTGGGGATTTTAATGGTCCCTATTCATGTGCAGGTGTTTGAGATGAAAATTCTGCTCTTTCAGTGGCTTCTGTATGGAGGCACACAACTGTTAACAGTGCCTTTAGCAAGTTTTGACTGGCTACAGTGTTGGAAGATGGATGAATTGCTCCTGAGCTTCAGCAAACAGGTGCCTTTTACTTTTTTGGCATCTGGTCCTCCAGCTTGGAGCCAAAGTGCTGCAGACTCATCTATCTGGAAAAAGAGAATACGTGGTGATGTAATAAATGAGGCAGTGCTCAATGTAACCATGAGTTTTATGGGTTTTATGCAGATGAGCGCTAACCTGTGTTTCATGAGTCATTAATAGCTCACTTCTGAAGACTCATGTGACTTAATTATACAAACACATATATACAGTGTCTCAGTCTTGTAAAGGAGATAAAAAAGAAGAGATTTATACGATTGTGGGTCACTTGGGGTCATCTGAAGTGACCCAGGTAGGTTCTTGTGCACAGACCCCACCTTGCCAGGCTGGGTGAAAAACTGAGGGGCTGCCCCTCTGGGAGCAGCTGCTTTTGGTTTAATTAATAAGCCCTTTCAACTTGCAAGACAAGTTGCAAAGGTTATTGAAAGAAAGTGTTGGTCCTGATTTGTGGCTGCTGACTAAGTAGGTTTCTGTCTGTGTATCAGAGTTTCCATTAGTGTCAGATTTTTAAATTTACATTTTATAGCCTGTGTAATTTGTCCCTGAGAATCGCGGTAGGTTCATTGTAACAAATAAAATCACAGGAAAATAACTGCTTTTTTACAGATCACAGATTATTGAATTGATGCTTTAACATGAAAATCTAGCATTTAAGATCTACGCTATTACTGCCATTTTGGCTTTAAAGAAGCTTCTCAAAAAGTCCTTTCACTTTAAAACTGCCTAAATGCTTTACGCTACACAGTATAAGGTAAATCTAACTTTGAACTATTGAACAGCAGGACAAAACCTGCCCATTAATAGACCGAGGAAATGATTGGGAGAAAAATGGAGTAGCTGAGTTTAGAGAAACTTGTACTTTTTTCTTAATGAGCAGTTTAACTGCCAATTGATCGGTCATTCAGCATTACAGTAAATGGTCAATGAAATATATAATGATGCAAGACTGCTCTTTAACAGGACTAAATCTTGCAGCAATCAGGAATGCTTAAGGCAGAAATATACAGAGAGAGCAAATTTCTCTCTGTGCTTAATTAAAAAAAAATACAAAAAGAGCGCTAACAGCCATTCAGGCAGGTAATCTATGGTATTCCTTATGGTGGTGGTGGCACACTTGCTCATGAAATTTCCATTTTGAGCTTTTGTCTCTTGATTGTTTATTTTGTGCCAAAGGATTTTTTTACTGTTGGATTTTAGTCAAACCTGGCTGCTGGAGAATGACTGAGTTCTTAAAGTCTTGAGCTCGCAAATCTCTAGGGACTTATTTTTATACCTGGGAGCTTGAGGCAGCTATGCAAATGGGTGAAACTCAAAATATTGGTACGAGTTGCAATATTATTCCTATATTAACACTTAGGTAGGCTAAGACTGAACGCAGCACAGAATTTCTATTTTTATAAATGAAAAAAAAAATTAGTTGTTGAAAGGAAAACTTAGATCTTAATCAAATAAAAATCAGAGCCCATCGCTGTGGTGTTCCTCAGCAGCACCATGTTATGGAGTAGTCCCCTGGTGACATCTGCCAGTGTGAAGGAGAAATAATGGCAGGACAAACAGGGATTTTTCTTTTTTTTTTTGGCCCGGGCTGTGACACATACCATTACAGGTCGGTGTGAAGGGGTTGACATTTACCTAATTTATGATGTGTGAAAATAGACACCTCCCCAGTGGGAAGAGTCCCCAAGAGCTGGGTTCAGGGAATGTTTGCCCCTCTTTCCTGACTCGGGTGTTCTGGCACTGAATGCACTCTTTGCAAGGTTGTTAAATATTTGTCTTTTAGCTTGTTGCCTCCCCTTTCCAGTGAGAAGTGAAATAGAAAAGCTCATCCTCAATGAACCTCTCAAGAGATCGTGTGCAGTGACGGGCACCACTTCCCTTTTTTGATTCCCGAGATATAGAAGAAATATTTTTCCCCTAAGAGCTAGCACTGAGTGAAATTGCTCTTCTTCACAATGATCCTGGGGGGCCAAGCAAGCCACAGTTTGCATATAAAAGCAGCAGTCATGCCACAGGTGAGCGATTCTGATGCATCTTCCATTGGCAGTTTCGATCTCCAGGAAGGTTTGGGCACCGTGTATTTATTTCTGTGTATGGAGGGATGAGAGGAGTTCTGTCCCTCTGCAGTCTCACGCGTGGGAGCTGTACATGACCAGCCCAGCTGGATCTCACAGCTGGCGCAGGTCGTGGATTCAGTGTTCAAGTGCTCTGCAAAATGGACAGAGGAGTTTGGAAATTGCAGTATTAAACAAACCAATTATGATAGCATTACAAACTCTTCTGCATGCGCAGCTTTAATTAAATTTGATTTTTTACCTCACAGAACTGTCTCTGGGCTTTGTGAAGAGTAGTAGCTCTGGCATTGATTAAGACCGAATGTGATTAACATTAATTATTGATTAAACTTCCCCATATCTTCACATAGTATCAAAGAGAGATTTATTGATGAACTCTGAAAGGTCTCACAACTGTGGTTATTATGCTGTAATTCCTTCTGGCTACAGCTAAACTGGAGCATTCACAAGATATCTTTATTCCGTGCAAAACTGAGTGTAAAGTCCATCTCCTCAACACTAGCAGCTCGGGCAATTTAAGTATTCTTGAAATATCCATCTTTATTGAAGCATAAGATTGTGTTGTGGGGTGCTTGGAATATTTTGGGGGGGGTGAGAGAGGAGGGAAATGAAGCAATGTAGACACCAGATCAGGACACAAAGCTGAGATATAGGAGAGGCAGTTCTGATTATATTCCTGGAATATAATTCCAAAGCATTTCAGGCAGTTTTGTGGCTCTCTGTTAGTGATTGGCTTCAAATGTATTCTCTTGGGTTTTTAACACCTTGCTGGTGATAAAAAAAAAAGGCATCGAAAAATGCTTTGCCTTTGACAAATCATCATATTGCAGCAAAAAAAAAAAAAAAAAGTAATTAACAATTTAAGATGAATGCATGAATAAGTAATGCTCGAGTGAGAAAAATACTATAAAATTGATCTTCTGGACCTTTGGGAATTGGAATGATTGTTACATTGGATTGTTAATTATGGAAGTCTGTTACAGAATTCTGTCTTCAAATAAATATTCGTCAATTGTAATTTTTCAAGGAAAACGAAACAGCAATTTACGGCCTTTTCAGATTAATTGATCTACCTCTTTATCAGCTCTCCCCTGTGCTTGGTAAACATTCAATTGATGCTTCCGAATGGACCAAAGAACAATAGTTCTGTTAAATAAAGGAGGATGCAGCGGTGAGATAAAGGAGATGTTGCTTTAAAAGGGTGATTGTATGACCAGTGCACCTTCAGGCACCAAGCTGCAGGTGAGAATTACAGATCCAGACAAGAGGGGATGGATGATGTTGAGGCTCAGGGGGGAAGAAGCCTCCCTTTCCTGCTGGTTGTACTGGTTAGACAATTTGGGACTGGTATTCATGACTCTCCCTATGCTTTCTATAGGGAACTCGTCACCCAAATTACTGAAATTCCTGAATAAAAATGTTCTTGCCAAATGGGAATAAACATAAATCTAAGAATTTTAGACTGTTTTCCAAGTGTGCTAATTGTCCTGCTCTTTAGATGGAAATAAAAGTTAATGATTTTGAAGTTGGCGTATTTGTTTTTCCTTGTGAAAAGCCAGAAAAATAAAGAAAAGTAGTTTTAACTAACATTGTTTAAAGCAGGACGATTACCATTTTCAGTATCTAGGTAATGGAATATTTCTTTGGGACCTGGCAAAACACAATGTACTTGCTAACGCCATGGAAGGTCACCAGCACACTGCTGTAACTGCTGAGTGCTGATATTATTTTAATTGGGTTTTGCCCACTGATCTGCATGGTCAATTCACAGAACATGCCAGAGAACATGTGGCTTTGACTCGAAACCAGACTCCCCACACAGCACAATTAAAGTTTGCCTTAATGCCGGTGTAGGACACGGGATTTTGTCACAGCTCATGGACAGACACAGCTGGACACTTGACACTGAATACTCGCAGTCAATTATTCTCTATTTATGTTTCAGGTTCACAGAGAAAAGCAGTGATTTGGCCAGACTGGGTCATTGAGTTCAGAAGTGAGGTATTGAAAAGGTGAATTATTTGTGGATTTTGTTTTCTCCAGTTTTTTGCCTCTGTCCCATGTGAAGGATTGATGTGCAGAGCTCACATACAAGAAGAAAAATGTTTGCCTTTACTGTGGATTCATCTTTGGAAATTGAATAGCAACCCCACATTCACTTTTCCACGTCCACATCAGCCCAGGCTGTCGCCAGTTCCTCCTTCTGTGTGTGTCTCATTTTTCTGTTGCACGACGAAATTTCTATGTTTGGTGCTCCTGTTTTTCTGGGGCTTTTGATCATGTTGAGTTATTTCAGAAGGAGATGTACAGCAGGTGTGTTGGAGGGCTTGTAGTAATATTGTAGTAATATAAAAAGTGTGTTTCTGAATCTGACTTTGTAACATCAAGGACAAGGTTCTTTGCATGAAATCTCTAGACAATTATTTTATATTTTTATAACTGGTTTTAAATTCCATAATCAGAATTGTACAAAAAAGGTGGAGGTTTTTTTTAACATATTTTTCCCTAAATCATCTGCAAGCTGGCAATAAAGAACAATGCTTCACTTTCCAGCATTTCTGATTTTATTTTCCATGTCAGCATTGCAGCACTAGCTGTGCTTCTGCAGTTGAATCATTCCTTAACTTATTTTTGAGCATTCTGTAAACTGCAGAAATAGATCCTTTGATAGTAATTGCACCCATGAATGTATATATTAAGGACTAAAAGTGAATTATTTTTCCTGATACCTTTTTCTGTGCATTTAAAACAAATGTTATACTCTGAATTGAAGGTGTCTTAACAAGAAAGACACAGTGAACATTCATCAGTTCTGCTTCTGGTTTCTTTGTTTCCTACAGCTTTCTCTTGTTAATGTGGGACATAACTTTTGGTTCTCTTTGTAATTAATGAATAAATGATGCCAAGTAATTAGCTGAGTTGAGACACTCAAAGACAAGGTTTCTTAAAAATCGGGATTTCTCAGTTTACGTGGCCACTATTTATAAGTAGAGATAGAATTGCAGATGAGAGTACAGGAGATGAAGAATTCTTTGCTAGGGAATAGCTACAAACAATGAGATAACTTTATCTGATGGTTTAAAGGATTACTGTGTTAATCTATGTCCCTCTGAGATGAGGTTTTTGTGTCTCCCAAGGTAAGCAGTGATCTGATCTGGACACTTTTCGGGAATCGCAGAAACAACGCCTCAAACAGACAAAATGTGCAAAGAGCCAAAGCTGTGGCGCTCTGGGCAGCTGGGACAAGCACGGGATGAGCTGGGACAAGCACGGGATGAGCTGGGACAAGCACGGGATGAAATGTGTGCGCAAGGAAAGGCAATGCATCAGCTCCCTCCTGAAGAGCCTCTGTCGGGGTCTGTGAGCAGTGCCCTGAGCACACAGCTATTCCAGCAGGGAATTCTGGCGGTCTGCAAACCCACAGGCACAATGTGACAGATTTAAACAGAAATGTAAAGCATTTTCTCTTAAAAAAAAAAAAGCAAAAAAAAAAAACAAACAAAAAAAAAAAAAAAACAAAAAAAAAAAACCTCGTGTGAGGTGGAAAGTATGAAGGTATCAAATATTTTAACTGCTAAAAGCTCTAGGGAGCTGATGTTCCTAGGCAGGCTTTTTGTGTATCAATGAGTGGTTCAGACAAAGGAAAACCAGAACGGACAGGTTTAGCTTGGAGACTTGGAAATAATTATATTCCAACCAGTCTTAAGAAGGAACATAGAGAGTGTATTAACAATGGATCATGACATAGATTCTGGCACTCAGATGTAACTGCTCATGTAAATTACCAGAAGCAGGTTTTGTGATCCTCTAAGTTTTGTATAGTCATTCACAGCTCATTAAACCTTCAGCAGTGCTGTCATTCACTAAACACAAAGGTAGCTGGGGAACTGCATAATTGAAGTGTTTTAGGCAGACTGCTGTAGCTAAATTTCTAAACAGTAACCACTTTACCTGTGGTTTTGTGCAATAAGGAGTAGTGCAGATGATGAATAAGATCCCAGAGCGTCCCAGAAGCTTTGGCCTTTTATTGAACCTCGTAGACCTTCCCAGTGTTTGAGCCTTTGATGTCAAATAATTCTGGGTACTGAAACAAACGGTGGTCCTGCTGTCCCGCTAATGCTTAGATTAATATCATAAGTACATTATCAGAATACGATATCGTGGTCATTTGGCAATGAAGTTAAAAGCAGGTGAGTATTGGGGGCCACTTAGTGACACACTGATAACATCTGAGCCTGTGCCCAAACAGAGTGTGGAATTTATACTGGGGAACGACTTGTTAGTCAGAACAAGAAAACAATCTTTAAATAATTTATTTTGTGCCAAAATCTTAATTAACCAAGAAAACACCTTTATGTATGGGATTGCCTGCTCTTGTCCACCTTCCTTCTCAGCTGCCCACCGGTTTGCGGTGGCAAACCCGACACAAATCACCCTCCCGATCCTCAGTGAGCATCAGCGCCCATCGCTGCCTCCTGGTCAGCCCTGGCACACTTTCCTGGCAGAGAAGAGTGGATGGCAGGACGCTGATCCCTAATGAGGTGAGAAGTGGCCACGGGCAGCCCCACAACCTGCGAGTCCCATGCTTTGGAGGGGTGTTCGCACTGCACCTTCACACTGACAGAGCCGGGCTGTTCCTCACCCGGGAGGGGTCTAACCCTGCTGATTTAGGATTTTTGTCCCGAATTCTTTTGTGTTTGTCTGATAGACAATATAGATGCCATGTGTTTAATGGAACGCTCAGAGCAGCTGCCTTGCCTTCTTCCAGGTTGCCTCATCCTCATTGTTCCTACAGTCCTTCACTACAACTCTGACAAATGCAATAGGAACAACAATGTTTTCAAGGACTTTATCCCCATTCTGGCCTGTGTTGCATACATATAAATTCAGTGATAGTCTCTCTTTTGGTTTGAACTAATTCGTTTTCTCTCCAAGCTCTCTCTAACACAGGTGTGTTCCTGGGAGTCCCTTGCTGCACTGACTTCTCCCACTCAGCACCACGGAGGAGGCTGTCCCTTCCCTGGGACACTGCCGGGACAAGCTGCCTGCTCCCAGGAAAATCCTGTGCTCTGGAGCTGCACAAAGCAAACCTGCCATTGTGGGGCATCCGTGCCTTGATTCAAGTGGGCTGCAGCACAATTCATCAGATACAGATTCTTCAGGTACAGATTCACAGATCCATCATATCAATACTCATTCCAAAACCCCACAAAATGCCACATGAGCTATTGGAACCTCATGGTGTGAAGCTCCAGGGGATCCGGGGCCACTCTGCACAAGCTGTCTGAAATTTGTGATTCACTCCCTGCATGGGAACTTAATTAGTGCTGCACACAGAACAGTGTGAGTTTGTTACTTGCAAGGTCCAGAGTAAAAATATCCTTTCTCTATTAGTTACTGGCTGTGCCCATTCGTTCAGGAGCTTTCTGCCCCTTGCAGCAGGTTCTGTGCTCACCTCACGTGCAGCGAGGTGTCCCCAGACTGACTTTGTCTTCCAGGTGATGACTTTTCTTCCTTTTGCCTACCACGGTCATGTAATTTAAGCACCTAAATTTGGGAGTTCTCTGCCTGCTTCCCTGGGTCTAAGTTACTGCTGCTGTCCCTCGTAGCATCAGCCTGAGGATGATCTGGAGCAGCATGGCAGGCAACAAACAAGGCTGAATAAAAATGCTTGGAACCAGGAATATGTGAGCTCAGTGGCCACACCAGGATCAGAGGCAGCACCAGAGAAAGGGTGGGAGGGTGCAGCAGGAGCATCAGTGCCAAAAGCAAGGTGCCATTTCTCAGGGACAGCCCATGGCATGGGCAGCTGAATCTTCGTGCAGCCACGGGGTCGAACTCGACATGGAAATGAGCTAGGGGCTCCTGAAACAGAAATTCTTGTCCCTAAAGCAATCCACATTAATTCACTATTCCTTTGCTCGTTTTTTGGGATATATGTATCTCAAAATATTTCATCATGTTTGTAACAGCATTTTCAAAAGTTTTTGGTGCTTGCTTTTTTTGGACAAAGCAGGGCACACTCCAGTGGTGCTGCTCTGTGCTTTAATTCTGCATTTAGTGCTAATGATAAAATCTTTCTTTCCTAGCTCAAAGCAGGTTTTTATATGTGCAAATGTTCTTGTTTTCCACTGCTAGTCAATGCGGTGTATTGTTTGCCTAATTAATGTAATTATTGCTAATTATGTAATTACTGTAAATATGTGTAATCAGTGATTCTAATTTGTAATTATAGAATTTTGATGTTTATTTGTGCAAAAGTGCTTGCAAAACTTAGAAGAAAAATTGGTCATATACAGCAGGTGATTTTAAAAATTTGTAAGAATGAAATTGCACTCTCTTTTTTGCCAACTGCCAAAAAGAAATTAGTTCTCATTATTTACTAATTGGGCATGCTTTTTTTATAGATATATAAAAGGTAATAATTACATTACAGAAGCCTAAAACTAATTTTCTCTCCTCTTATGTTATAGCTTAAATGAGTTAGCAAAATATTAGATTAGTAGAGTGTAGGTGCCAAATTTAACCTGTAATTACAGTAGCCACTTGAAGTGAAATTACAGCACAAAAATTCTAACCAAAAAAAGATAAAAATGCTCTTGCTAAACTGCCTTTCCCCCATCCCACTGTAGGAAGTAGGTTATTTACAGAGAACTGGCTATTGCTTTCAATGCAGACATAAAGCTTCTGCTAGGGAGAGTGTAATTACCCAGTGGAAAAAAAAAGTCAGATGGAAATTAGCTTCTTACCATCTGCATATCATGAAATACTTGGCCTATTTGCATATTCTCAGTTCTCCTTCTTCCCCATCCATGGAAACCAGAGGAATTCCTGCAGCCTTTAAATTCTTCTTGGGTCTCTTTAAGCAGAGATCAATAACTTTAGTCCAATTTTTGTTTATTTTTATTATAGCTGTTGGTTGCTGATATTTATATCTTCTTATTTTTTCGGAGACAATCTGTTCTAGTGCTATGCAAATTGGTTGGTTTTTTAATTTGGTAACCAAACTGGAAGCATAAGAAACCTGATCAAATCCATCCTCACTGTGTTTTCCATTTGCAAGTAACAAACAAGAAACACTCGAAAATTTCTTTTGGGGAAAATGTATTCAGGTTTGCCAGGTAGAAAAAGGCCTCAGAAAGTCAGGAAGGGCTTCAAAATGATGGATGGTGGGAGTATTTTCCATGCAAGTTTTCCTTCTGTCCATGTAGAGGCAGAAGGGTTGTTTCCATTGAGGGTTCTTTGATCTTGTCCATTTGAGCTCTTCATGGTTTCTCAGGTACTTTAGGACTGAAAAGTTGGGGTTTAGCAGTGGAGTTTCTCCTTGGCACACCAAATCTTGTCTACTCTGCTTTCTGGAGTGAGCCATGATTTGTCATTTTGCTCCCTGCCTGATGTAGAAGTGTTTTTTTATGCAAGGATAAATTTCCTTAGTGCATCTATTTGTGACTTTTAATGATAGAACGCACGGTAGTTTAACCATGGTTTAGTGGATTATAAACCTGAAGTCTTTTGAGTCTTGCCTTTTAAATGAGGGCCCTGGTCTTTAGCTTGGAGCAGAACATTTCTTCTGGATTATTTGTGAAATTTCCTGTTATCCACCCAGAGCCTAAAACCCCCCAGCCCTATAAACATCTTCATTAAATGATGCCTGGAAGCAATGACTTCCATTTGTTAATTATGTATTATTTAAAAAAAAATCTCTTTTAATAATTACTTCCCAGTTTCCATTAGCTCTCAGATCATTTATGATGAGATGTTGAATTTTGATTAACATAATTCATTATCTTATATACCTATACCTGTCATATCCTTTCTTGAATCAATGTAGGGAACATGATTTTTTTCCCCCAAACTTCTTGTTGAGAAACGATGTCATTATTTTAATTGATTAATTTAAAGGACAGTATTATAATCTAAAAAAATGCCACAGAACACAAGTTCTGAACCAGAACAGTATTGGTGTGGTAAGCATGGATGTGATTCCTAAATTCTTTGCATTTCAGTTTTGTGATTTGACCAAAATGTTGAAATATTTAATATCTCTAAATACCAGAGATCAATCAAATGACCTTGTGATATACTCTCAGCAGATTTTTATAAGAAAGAAGCAGAGCTGAAAGTGCTGTTGAACATCTTCAATCAATGTTTTCCATGCAGATTGATAAGGCCAGCTCTGAGATCACCCTTGGCTGCTCATGAGGCTGCAAAATTGTGTGACAAAACCAAGCTGCTGCTCTGGGCTTCCTTTATTCTGCCCTGCTGGGAGATGCTTCTACACAGAGTCATTGGCTAGAAAAGAGTTACTCTTAATAGCTGCATTTTGTGCATAGAAACAGAATTATTTAATAGTTAATAAAATTTATGTAGTGCTGTGCATTTACATAACAGTTTATAAACATTGACATGCTTCCTGCCCTGAAGAAAGGAAGGAAGGAAAATAACTTAATTTTTTTTTATTTTTTTTTTTTTTAAAGTGGGTCAGTGCCAGAGGTGCACTAATTACAGAACAGCCATTGGCTAGAGAGCTGATGTATTATTTTGTAGAAATCTTAGTATCTCACATTTCTTATCTTCCATCAATATATTGCAATTGTTTCAGGGTGAATGGTAAGTCAAAAAATATTCTTCTTGAACATTTTGGCTTCTTCCAGTTTGCCTCTATCACAAGCTACTGTCTCTTACAGTTTTCTTGATGGTTGTGTTTGCCTTCCCTCACTCTATTACCACAGTTGAAAAATGCTCTGGAAATAATACACATTTTTGAAAAGATCAAAACATATAATTTTTCCTTCTGTAGTTTTGGATGAAAGCGTGACTGTAGTACAGTATCAGACTATGGAGTGTAATGTGTTAAAGGATTCGAAACCAGCAAGCACAGCCAATATTCATCTGTGTTTAAGCCCAAAAGGACAAAATTTGCTATGTGTTACACTTTTATAAATATAAGGCTTTCCTCTGCAATCAGCAGAACAACATCATTGCAAAGTGGCAGCAAATGGGAGGAGGATTCATGAGGAAATGTCTTCTGAGCTGCCTCACCAAACCCACCAGGCTCAGCTTTTCCAGCTGCTGCAGCCAGCTCTTCATGAACTGTGTGTGACACCCAAGGTGTTGGAAAATGTGTGAATGCAAGGGGACAGGGAGTGTCTGCTGCTGCACTGTGCTTCTAAAAGTGACCAACAGCACATCCAAGGGGATGGACTGAACCTGATGCCTTCCGTTGGAGTTCTCATATTTTCCAGGCTCTGACTGCACTGGTGTGTGACTCTGAACTGCACACCAAGTGTTCCAAGTTCTGCTCCCAGCTCAGTCACACAAAACAATCCTTTTCCAGCCCAGAACCAAGGACACCGCTGCAGCTCCAGCCCCAAAAAGTGCAAAGAGCAGAGAATTGAGGAGAGGATCTGGGAGGGTGGGACTGCAGAACCTGGAGCTGGAATTGGACAGTGAGCCCCAAGATGGAAATGGACACAAAATTATAAAAGTGTGAGAACTCGTGGCTCATCACTGCCCAAGGTGAATCTTTTGAAGTCCTTTGAATAAATCCCTGCTTTATTCCTTCAACACTGTCCAGCCTCTGTTCCAGGGAGCCTCTCCAGGTATCAAACCAGGCAAGGAGATGCAGGCTGGCTGTCCTCACCCAGGAGGAATCTGCTCCTCCAGGGACAGCCAAGGCCCAGCTGAAGGGGCTGATGCATTTACAAAGCCTGTTAATCAAGTAAGCGTGAAGAACACAACCAAAAGTGACAAACAGGGTGTAGTGAAATGTGTGTTAACTTTGCTGGAGTCTTTGCCTTCCCACATTCCTCCCAAGGAGCGTGGAGTGTATTGCTCCCAACCTTCATATTAATGTGCTCAGAGTCTAAATGCAGTTACAGCCCGGGCATAAAGGCTGTTAACTCGAAAATCTTATGAGCTGGGACCTGCAGTTGCTCTCAAATACTTTGAGAGACTGAGATAAATGGTATATTAGCAATTTATCAGATGGTGTTTAATCCCACAGCTTTCAGACCAGACAGGTCTGGTGGAGGGAAGGAGGAGGTCAAGCCCAGTCTCTGAAGAAAGCAAGAACTTCATGGCTGGTGAGCAAAAGTCATTCTCATAAACTAAAAGTGCAGTGTTATTTGCATGGTCAGCAGGGAAAAACTGGGAGGAAATATTCAGCTTTCAGGAAAACACTCTCTTTGGCTGTAGACAGATAAAATTGCAAGAGGCTGGAAACAATAAAGAAGGGATGTGATGCACCATTATATTTATGTTCTAGGAATAGTAAATGTTGGAGTTTTGAATGCTCAGTTGTTAGTGTGAAATTATGCAACTATTAAATGTCTTAATTTGCATAATTTTTCTATCATACAAGCCCAGTTTTGAGCACTTCCTCATCTGTCCATTTAGAGATAATGTGAGTTTTGATTACCCTTGAGCCTGAAGGGAGGGATGGTACTCACAGCATGCAAACAGCCCTACAGAATCTCCTCTTCCTGCACAAACACAGGAGCAAAACCAGAAATGCCTTTGTAGCTGGGGCCATTGCTACCCAGGTGTCTGTGGAAGGACAAACATCCAAAATTCCTGTCACACGTGGCAGGGTAAAAGTAAGACTTTGCAGGTCACGATGGCATTTGTCAAGCTGGTATATGAAATTTTGATTTTTAGGTAAAATATTAAATCAGCAGTGCGAAGAAAACCTAGGAAAGGTAAGAGAGGATTGGACTATTTGATATTTTTTTTTGTAAATTCATGTCCTGAAAGTGTTTTACGTGGTGGGAATGTGCATGCTTCCCTCTGAAATAATCCAAGTGCATGCATGTAAACACTTGTATTTCAATGTAGCCAATCTAATCTGAAGGGGTGTTGTGGTTAGAGTCATGCTTTGAAGCAGTCCTTTAGAAAGCCAGTTCCTGCACGGACAAGATTAATGACAATTCTCATGGTGCAACAAGCACAGATCCTTTCCCAGCTTCAGGAAACACCGGAAGAGTTTGATAGATAAAAGATACATACTCATTTCAGTCAGACTTAAACAAGGAATCTCCTTTGTGTGTCTTTAAATGACAAAAGCACACAGAACTGCGCACAGCATCCTTGCAGATTGCCTTTGTCTGGTGTTTAAGAGTGTTAAAGCATCTCATACTGAGCCTGCAACTTAAGAACTTGTACATGTCAACAGCTGTGACCTCAGCCGGGCAGGAAACTGAGTTTTCAGATAGCAAGCTGTGCCTCATTCTTCCTTGGCCAGAGCTATGTATATTTAATTAGTGTCCTCTCACCTTCACACTACGTGTTTTCCCACTTGACGCTTCCTGGCATCAAAAGAATGTCCTTGAGAAAAAGTCAGGCCTATTGACTCCTGAGCATATTATTTGACTTGCTGTTCAAGTAGTCTGAAGAAAGAGCTGGAAATAATGAAAGACACTGCAATGTGGAGCTGCCTTAACTGACAGTGTCAGGTGGGTCGAAGCTATTGAACAGTTCCTATTAAATTAGCTTACCTTCATCTCAGCTAGTTAAAGCTGGCATGCTGACAAATTAGTTGCCTTCTGTATATAAAAGAGGAGAGGCAGGATGAGATTCCCATTTTGTAGCTTAGTGACAGTAGATATGTCACATCACAAGGTCAATAACAATCTGTCCATGGAAGAGATGTAAATGTGTGGCTGGTGTCAATACATTCTGGATTAGATTGTGAAATATTCATTCCTATAGCAGATGAGCTCGTTTGCACTAATAAAGACCACTTTATTCCAACCCGGTTAATTACAATGCCTTATATTGTCTGTTTTAAAATCTGATTACAGCTTTTGTTTAGCTTTTCCAATATTAGCTCTTGTGCATTCTATGTGTTATTTCTGTCCAAAGAGTGTTAATAGAGAAAGTTAATGGACATGCCTGGAATGTGAAAAGGGTTAGGGGGATATTTATTTATTTATTTTTGCTCATCAGAGCAGATGGATTTTACAGTTTTCTTTAGAGGGAGACTCTGTCATAGGCTGTGTTTGGCAGAAAATATTGTTTTGGTTGGTTGGTCGCTGTAGCTGTAGATTTTCTCATATGGCTAAACTCAGATTTTAGGAATAAAAGTGCTTTAGAGGTAAAACTGTTTTTATCACACTGTGATACGCTAAGTGTTGGGCTGGGGGTACTTTGTTTCTCCTCTTGGCATGCTCCAGACTCCTTCACTGCCGGGTTTTGATCCTAAATTACTTTCTGCATAAAGGGCTGAACTTCTCCATCTTTGGGAGTAATCTCTGGTAAGGACATCATGACCTATGTTTAAGCACAGTCAGAGCATGCTGCTAATTACTGCAGCACTACCAGGTAATGTGCTCAGTCACATCACTATTTCTTACACACCAGTGTGAGCATTCTAGATGTGCTAAAACAAAAGTATTTTGAAATTTAATTACTAAAATCACCAGTTCAAATTACTATATCATTTTTGGAGGGCTGGAGAGGTTTCTTCTTTATAGCTGTCCTTTGATAGGGCTGTTCAATTCTGTGAACAATTTCTGTCTCTTCCTCTTCATAATTTAATTTTTTTTAAATGAAAATATGTGAGTGCTGTAATTATGTCCTGGAGTACAATACTAAACTTGCTTCTGCTGTTTCCAGGATGTCTGTAAATCTGTGAAGTTTCATTATCACTGAATTTAGTCTTGCCAAGTCATTTGGGCACAAACCAAAGCTCCAGTTGTGCCACTTAACTTCTGATCTGAAAAAAGTGCTGTACTGCACAGGGCTTGATTTGAATAGAGGTGAAGATATTTGCCATCTCAATGGGTAATAAACCTAAAAGAAAGCTTTAATATCCAAGTTTCAAAGTCATAGCATGGTATTTTGACACGTTTTAAGGCTCTTACAGAATCACAGTATTTGAATCTCACTTTCCTCTGAGGAAGATTATGCCAGCTGTAAGTGTATCTTCAGATGTGTTCAGTTTTCATTTGTTGTCCTTTATTTTTGTATTCATTAAACAGTTCTAAGTAACTTGACTCACACCTATGAAAAGCTTCTCAGAAAGTCTCTTAGTGTCTTTCACCTCCAGCAACCTGTGAAAGATTTGTACTCAGCTCTCCAAAGAGTTTAGAAGGTGATATTTACTTATTAATAGGGTTTTTTTGGCATCATCTTGCTGTAGGCAACGTGAGCTGTTTTCAGTGTTTTTTTACATCTACTGCAGGGCCTGGATTCTGCCTGGAATCTCTCCAGGAGTTGGTCAGTCCTTGGTAAGGATTGTGGCCATGCAAGAAAAGTTGACCTGCAGGAAGACACCAGCTCCAGTTAACGCCTTCATTTCTCCCATCACAATTCTCAGTGAATCTGGCATGACCCCGTGCATTTTTTGTGTATCCTATTCTGCCAGA
The DNA here is from genome assembly GCF_963662255.1 of Cinclus cinclus. Lineage (NCBI taxonomy): Eukaryota > Metazoa > Chordata > Aves > Passeriformes > Cinclidae > Cinclus > Cinclus cinclus. Next base: position 17,605,465 of record NC_085060.1, on the reverse strand, counting down.
GAACCATTTTATATTGTGGTTTAATGTATGAAAGTCCCTGCATTCCTTCAACTCACTTTCCAAACAGCCTCAGTGTCCGTTCTCCAGGAGCTAAGCCCAGTAAACAGCATCCTTACATGTAGTGAAGCACTTCCAGGTAATTGTGAATGGGCTAATTCATGTGGAAGTGAAAATTTTTAATTAAAATATGAAAGCTCCTCTGCAGTTAAACTTTAATATTGAGGATTTTTCTCATTGGGCAGGAAAACAGCTGATGTGCCATGTATTTCCCAGGATTTATCTTTGAAAACCCTCCCTGTGTGACACTTTTGCTCTTGTGTAGGGAATGTTTTATCAATATTTGTATCCATTTAACAATTATACACATTTAGAAATTGAAAGTGCAGTCAAATTGCATCAACATCTAACAGGGAAAACACATGAACCTCGTTATAAATAAATTATCTGGAGTAATAAGAGAGCTGGTGTTCTATGAGCCAGCCATCAGCCTGATGCCTCTACCTGGAGGCAGAAAAGAAATAAAGTCACTGGTATTCCATGCTTCAGATTCTGATGAACACAGAATAGAATGTGGAAATAAAAAGATATTAAAAGTATAAATTTTTCATCTGGTGTGCTCAGCAGGCTTGCTCTTTTTGCTTTATCCTGCCTTTCAAGCCTGTGAGTCTCTTTACTGAGGTTACTGAGCTGTCTTCATATTTTACATCAGCAGTAGCTGGAATGAACACACGTAAATTATCCACAGGTAGTGGGGTCTCTAAATGAACGAGATATTCAGAACTTGTGATCCCCAGCTTGCAGTGCCTGATGTCCTGTTTGTGTGTGTCTACCTATTTTTATCAGAAAATATGGAGGACGTTTTGGCAAAGGCAATGGAAATTTTTATTTTCTGGAGTTATCTATAGAAGCTGATTTTAATTTGAGTCTGACAGAAATTCATTATTGGCAAGCAATTTTAATCAGAAGTGATATGGCATCTGCTGTAGAGGTGTAAAAGTGCATAAATATTTTTGTATTCTCAGTAGAAAAATAAACACTCCCGAAATATCTCATCTGTAATTTTACTTTTGAACATCCCCCTACTTTTAGCAACAATTATTACTGACAGATACCACCTATACTGTGTGGCAGTCCCTTGAATCCAATTAACTGCACAATCACACCCTGAGGTATTGAAAATAACAACCCACACAAGTATCACTGCTATTGGTCAAGGAAAATGCTCGTTCAGTTAGAGTTAGCAAAGAGTGGATTCTTTTTCATGGTGTTGCATGTGTTGTTTTGTACTCAGTCTCAGTTTTAGACTGATCTCTAGAGGGGAAGCACGTAGGGAAAGAAGCACAGAACAAATTCCACACTTTCCAGCTGTGAAAATGCAGCTTCCTTCGAGTGGGTGTGGGAAAGAGGGCAAGTTCTTGAACTCCAGCTGCTTCTCCAAAGCTATTTGGTGGTGAGGATCCATTATTCCAGCAAAATAATGTCGATTTTTGTCCGTGATGTGGATTATCTTCTCTTTTCCTTTCATCCCTCCTAGCTTGTGGTGTCTTTCTCCTCCTGTGAAAAAATATTCAGAAAGAACTATAAAAGTGACTAGATTTTGTATGCCATCAGGCAAATTACTATGATGTTCTTTTTAAGGGATTTTTTTTGGCCTTTTCTTGAGATTTGTAGAAATAGAGGTATCAAAGTGACATGAAAGCCCTGTACAAGAAATTTTCTTGTGCCTCTCCTTTCAGTAGAGCAAAGTAAAAGAAGAATATGGTTCTATAATTAACTAATTGAAAAGAAACCATACTATTGGGTTATGGAAAGATATTTCTAGCTTAGGCCAGGTTGAAATTCCCTGTTTTGGAGCATAAAAGAAACTTCAAAGTAACTTTGCTACTCATCAAAACAGTAGATTGCATGATCATTGGTTTTGGTTTTTCATAGCTATTTCTGTACTGTTTGAAAAGTCTTAAGTCTTATTTATTAAAAAATATACTGGTGCCAAGGTCTGTGAAAGTTTCACTGGAAGCAAATTAAGCTGCTTACACAGTTACCTGAATTTAAGCAAAGATTGTGCTGAGCGCTTGTCTCAGCTCAAAAAGAGATGGCAGGTAGTTCAAAGGGCAGAATAAGGACTCACTGCACAGTCTGTAATGAATTTTGTCTGAAATCATGCAGCATCTCCTGGGGGAATCCGTTGGTAAGGCTAGGGCAGCAGTGACAGGAGCCTGCCACGAGTGACAGTTCTGATACAAGCAGCAGTGGCTGGTTGAATGGATTTGAGCATGACATGCCATTTCTGGTGACAGAAGGTACATTGCAGCATGATGGAGGAGATGCTGGCCAGCAATAGTTGCTTTTCCCCATCTGTTTCCAAAACGTTTAGTGAGATCTGCAGCAATGAACCCAAATCTCCAGCATCTCGTCCAAAGGGTGGCACAGAACCGAGTGCAGTGTTAGTTTTGGCTGGGTCCCAAAAGCCTGTCTGGGAAACAGAGGCACCTCCTGCTGGCCCAGGAGGGAGGGCTGCCAGAGGTCACCTTCAATGCCCCTGGGAGGTCACCATAGACATTGCTGCCCTACATGGAACTGCTGATGTGAAGTGGAAAAGCCCCCACAGCTGAGTAATTCACACTTCAGAGACAGAACTCAGATTGTAAAAGTTGGCTGCTGTTGGTGGGACTTTTAATAACTGCGCTGGAGTATGGGTGGGTAACAGCAAGAAGTTGAGGGAGCTCAGAGTTTGGGTTATTACCTTGAACCAGGCAAACCCAGGAAACAACTCATTCCTGAGTGATCAAATGGTAAATGTTTAAAATTTCTCTTTCACTTATCCCCTGCTCTCAGTTTCATGCAGATTTTCTGGTCACAAGTTTCACTAGACTGCTTTTATGTATTCAGACAGTGCTACTGAAGTGCTGCTGCTGAGCTTACAAGTTTTCTCAGAAAAGCCATGAAGCAGGGGCAAAATACTAATGGGATGCTTTGACACCACTCCATCAAATATTTAACCTTTTTCATTTCTTCTTCACACACTGGTTATTCCAGCAGCTCTACTTTAATTGTTTAGGGCTCAGTTCTCACAAAGTGCTACACTTGTGACCCACTTTTAGTGCCATCTTATCCTTAACAGGAGACGTGGGAATGGCAGAACTGTGAGCAGCCTCCGGGATTTTCTCACTGCTCAGAGATCTGCTGCTCCAGCATCCCTCTGACCCAGCTGAGGAATTCTTCCAGCCACACGGTTGGATTTCCACACAGCCCTCTCCAATTCTGCCAGGGGTTAAAAGTAAAAGTTTAAGAATAGATCTCCATGTAGGAAGAGAGGTATTCCAGGCTTTATGTTGGGCCCAAATTTACAATGAACCAGATAAATTTTGTGTACAAACTTCTGTTAATGTCCAGAGGTTCAGGCTCAGTCTCAGTGAGCCTGGTAACTCGGGCTGGTTTCATCCATGACGTCTGCTTTCCTGGTTGTTTATTATAAACTCACTGGTATTAACTGATATTAATTAAGACCTACCAATATTAATGTTAATTTAGAATTGTTGGCAAGCACCAATTCCTGTAGAGAGATTTTGCTGGACATGGCTGTACCCAATACTTTAAAAAATAAAATTACTTTGAAATGCAGAGATTCCAAGTCCATTGCTGAAGTTAGCAGCAATATGGGGCTCCTCTAACCTGAATTTTTACCCAGCTTCCTGGACCATGTGGTTATTGGCAGTGGGAGGCTGCCATCCCTTCATTCTAATTCTGATGGAAATTGCTTGCCCCATCCCTGCTCTGTGAAGTGCAGCTGGCAATAAACTGCCAGCTTGCTCACATTTCCAAATGGCCTTATAAACTGCAGAAAATGCTTCATGTGAGGGAACAGTACCACTCTGTGCTTATCTGAATAGAACTGACAATTATAACGAAATCTGCTGCTCTTTTTCTGTTATATACTCTTGCAAGACAGAGAAGTGCTTATGTACAGAGTTTTATCTGAGTCTGCTGATAGTACTAAAATCTTCTGGAATCTTGATGGAAATTCAATCGCTTTTCTCAGAGTTTCCTCACCAGCTTTGTACATGTTCTTTCAGTAGTACCCTTGTTAAAGCTAAAGAGATGGGAAGATTTTCATTCAATGGTCTTTTCAGACTTCTCCCCTCTGAAGATTACATAATTATTCTGGGGAAAGAGTGGATGGCAAAGAAGGCTCCTTTTTTTTTCTTTTTCTTATTTTTTTATGCCACTTCTGATATTTATTTTACAGTGTGCACTCATCTACTGATAATTATTCAGTGCTCTCTACTAGGATAAGGCATTCGGTGAATATAAACAGTGGTGCAGCTTCTGAAGGTATTAAACAATGGCAGCTTCTTTGAAATGGAGTTGCAGGTATTCTATCTCTGCTTACATGATTATGTATGAATTTATATTTTATTCTGCTGTCTGTGTGGTACCATTGTGGTTCAGCAAAACTAAATCTGTAGGGAAAAGAACTAATCAGATAGGAAGCTGAAACAGGTTATAAATGAGTTCACTATGTAGTCAGAGAAGGAATATAAAAATCATATTCATTGCGAGGAGGGAGAGAAGATTAAAAATAGTTGGTGTGAAATGTGTTACCATTGTTCCCGTCCAAATTAAAGTTAGAGCATGGGCTATTCATGAGCAAAAGTAGAGAACATGATTTCAGTAAAAATTATCTTGGCTAATCATACTTTACAAAAAATTATATAAAGTCTATTCTGCAGATTAATTCTGCAGAATTAATCACACTAAATGTTAGGACTGGAAATAGCAGGTATCTCAACTGGGAGTCCAGGCCCCTCTATCATCAGGAATTAAATTATATAATCCTATTTGCAAATGTTACAAGCTTTATTTTGCAATTAATTAGATTTCATCCCTGACTATTGCTGTGAAATTGTTATCTAAACACTCTAAAACCTTACTCCCAGAGTAGGCATGATTAGGTAAAATTACAGAATCACTCAATCATTTAGGGTGGAAAATTGAAATTATATCATGGAGTCCAGCCTGTGACCAACCCCCAGCCCAGATTACATTTCAGGCAAACTTTAATATTTCAGGTAGCCCATTCAATGGCACATGAGCTTTTTGTTGTTGTTGCTGGAGCAGCGTGGATCAGGTTCCCACAATCAGCCTCTGAAACACTTCAGGACTTCCCACTCATATTGTCACACGTGTGGGATTTGCAATTCCTCATAAACAGATCCTGCTTCCAAGGCAGGAGGCACAAGTTGACTTTATGGAAATGAATTACCCTGTTAGACCTTTCCCAGTTCCAATTAAGCCACATCTTTCCAATGTTTGAATCACTGCTTTAAGAGCATAATTTTTCTTCCAATTTCATGTTTCCTAACAAGATCTCAGAAAAAGTGATTTGATTCCAGTCTTGGTGCTTTTGAAAAGTTCTGCTTTTCTCTTTTTTTCACTAGGAGATTCTTTCTTAAAAGAAGTGAGGTCTTAAGATTTGAAGCCATAATTAGTGGCAAATTGCCATCCTAGGGGAAGATTTGTTCCACTTCCTCATTCATTTTCAGTAAAATGTAAGTTAGTAAAGTGCTTTAAGTATGCTACGTGTTTTGCCAGTTTATATTCATTTGTTTTGTGCCTCCCAAGTAATATGATGAAAGGTAACCCAATTTATTATGACAAACTATACAGGTAATTAGAACCATGCTTAGATCAAATCTATTACTAAACCAAATCTCCATTTAAAATGAGTAGCAAATGGACTTCAGAGTGTGTTCAAATGTACCAGATATGTTCAAATGTACCAGATATCAAGAGTTCAGGATATCACTGTCTTCCAAAGAAACCTTTTATGAGTCCTCTTTCCAAAAATTTATATTCTGTGAAGCAAAGGGTTAATACAACAAGTCTCAGAGAACTAAGATTTTGTATGAAGCCAGTTCCCAAAATACTTATCTCCATTTTGTCACTCTGCAAGGAATTCATCATTGGAGTCAGGCATAGTTAAGATGGATTTTTCTGTTTATGTAGATGTGGAAAAGGATTTTCTCCTTTGCTGTTCTGTGTCACAGGTCTTCTAAATGAGATAATGAGTGCTGTTTAAGCATTTATACACACTTCCAGCTTCACAATCACGAATTGTTTTCATTACATTTGATACATGACCCAACCCCAAATGTCCCTTTCATGTTGTTGAAATCTTTCTGTTCTAGACCTGATGCTGGATAGTTTCTGTATCTGCCTGAACTTCAGCTAATGGCTAATAGAAACTATTCTTGCTGTTTTAGACACCATGATCAGATGCAATGGAAAATGAAAATATTTCTTAAGTTCTTCTTGATGACCAAGCTCTATTCCCAAAGGACGTTTGCCCCTTGTCAAGGTAGATAAATTCTGGGCCTCATCTGAGTTTTTTTCCAACCTGTTGAGCTCTACAGGTGGCCCAAAGTGTATCTACAGCATTCCCATCTAAGGGGAGTCAAAAATACCAACCTGTCTTTCCTTCTAGCCTTAATAACAAGAGTTCCTCCTTTTTCCTAGTTAGTGTGTTACTGAGTTGGACAGCATATTTATTTGCTTGGCTGTGGACAGAATTCCAGTGCATTTGGAGGTTTGGGGTAACTTTTGCCAGGTGTTTTGTTTGTCCCTCCCTCCCGGTGGAATTGGTGAGTCCCCAGCATGTTCAGACTCATGGTGCATCAGGAAAGTGTGACAGAGCAAGGTCAGCTAGAAGATGTCAGTGGAACTGTGGTCTGTGAGGGGCAGGGATGTGTGAACTCAGATTTACAGGCTCTCTGTTGAGACGTTTCCAGAATATTGCTCATAATGCCACCATGCTCCATCCATCATCTTTCCATGGGCTTGCTCTAACTCACTTCTTTTAAAAGACAAGAAAAATAGTTATTTACAGCTTTCCATTTGTATTCTTAGCATGATTTGAAGCTTCATAGGCACTACTTATGGGGTTTATCTTTTCTCTTTTACTTGTTTTACAATTTTTCTACTTTTCCCAACTTTTCTAAGCATTGCTTATTGTTGAGACATACAGGTGGAATTACAAACAAAACACAAAAACGCCAACTCTAATTCAACAAAGAGTGGAAGATTTGCTGAATTAGTGGTCTGTTCATTCTTAATCAGCCTGTCATTAGTATGAATTTGAATATCTTTAAAACAATCATCATGGACTTTACGTCCTTTAAAACAGGATGCTCAGAGCCCACATAATGCACGTTTTTGTTCCTCTTCTTGTCCTAAGTTATGATAGACAAGTAAAATCATGCTATTAAGAAGGAATTAGTTTCTATCTGGCTTTTGTGTGGAATTTGAAAAAAGTCAACTGTCAAACCAATAAGAGGAAAAATCTCCCTGTAACTAGGGAATTATAACTAGGGAATCAGGGCACAAAAAGAAGATACAAATATCCTTTCAACCCAGGATGCCCAAACCAAGGAAGAAAATGCTGGTGTTTTCAGTGTACCCATAATTATGTGGAACTTTGTATTCTTATACCATAGCTTAATTGACTTGATGAGCTGTAATACCGTATCTATAAGCACGATCAATTTTCAAAGCTGTGTGCTTGGGAATTAATGAAGATCCCACAGTCCCCAGGAGGAAAATGACCAGCTATAGAAAATCCTAAATTAAAGGGATTGCATAGCACTACATTGTGCAACAAAGGCAATTCTAGTTTGTGTTTTAGAACAGCATTCAGCTCTTCTGACTATCAGAAAATCCTTTTTTTCTTTTTTTTAACAATGATGTATTTACATTCCAGCTTCTACAGGAACTGAAACAACAAACAGGTGCTCAGTGGGTTTGTGTGTCATCTGCTAATCAGTCACTCAATATGAGACAGACAGTCTCATGTATCTGGGTTTTTGAGTGGTGAAATTTCTCCACTGGTTTTTCATCACATTGCTCTGTTTCCAGCATCAGTTTTGGAGGTCTCCAGTGCAGTGCTCAGACTTTGCTGCTCAGCCCAGCCCAGCAGAACACTTTGCTATGGTGCTCACTGCTGGCACATCAGCCAGGGTAGGAGGGAACAATTTACTGGGAGATTTCAGATATCTCCTGTAAAAAATGTCCAGCTGGGTGTCCCATTCTAACTGAATGCTTCCTAGAAGCCATTTCTCCCTACCTTTATCTGTTTTCTTCTCCATTTTCTTCACTAAACCAGAAGGGTTTTTTTGCTACTCATTTTTAGTTCAGTCCCTCCATATCCATAAATAGGCATCCCATCCCAGTGTCCTGCCTCAGCCCTTGCTAACTGTCCCTCTCAGTCTGTGTGCTAAGTATAAAAGTGATATCCCATGCTGCCAGAGTACTTTCTTTTATTTTATTTTTTTTTGGGTGTTGACTGGCAGCCACATCCTGAATTCTAGAATAAAATCAGGTTTTTTCTGCTGAATTTGGTGGTTTGGTTGTGTTGAGCCCTCTTCAAGTGTAGCTTTGTTAGTGTGTATGTACAGTCAGCCTTGAATGTATAAAATTTCCTTGTGGCAGCTTAAATTTCCTTTAAAATGGTCTAGAAAATAATGGCTCTACCTACAGTGAACAAAGGCAAAGAAATAGTTGATGTAAAAAGCTTAAAACCACACCTCAGTCAGAGTTTCTCAAGTTAATTAAAGACCATTTCAGCATGAGGAACAACTGTTGGGGCAGTAGCTCATGGTGACTCTGTGATTACGATTTTAATATTTTTTTCCCAATTTCATTCACACATTGCAGTGACTCATGAAAATTTCCCTAACATCTATTTCAGGATTCAGACCTGGGTTTTGTTTTCACAGAGGCTGTTCTAAGGAGTGCAGAGGCAGACTCAGCTCGGGTGGGGTTTTGGCAGCCTGGGTTCACCCCCCAGTTCTCTGAAGGTGCAGGGAGCCCAAAGGAATCGGATGGCTCAGGGTGGGATGTGCGTGGCACTGACTATCCTGTAAGGACTGAGAACACCTTCAGAAGGTCCTCATCTCTGCCTGCTGCTTATGAAATAGAATAGAATAAATTTAAAGGGTGTTGAGCCATGGGTCCCATTAAACGCAAAGGAAACAAGGGAAAACACAATTTCAGTGAAAAATACGTCCATAAGTAATTCCCTGGGGACTCGCTATGGTCTGGGGATTAGGTTTGGGATTACTTTCAGAATTTAGCAGTGACTTATTGTGTAATTTTTGGTAAAACCATCTAAGCTTGGAATTTTAAGTTTTCTATTGAGGACTGGGGTTGATAGTTTTCTGTCACACACATTAGCATTTGTAAAGCATGCTGTGCCTTTTCTCTACAGTTCTCTACATTAAACCAGCTTCTCCAGGTGCCTGGATTTATTTTTCTTTATATGTTTTTAGAACTATATTATTTCTTTTCTGCTCAAACTGTTCATGAGAAATGCCTCCTATCTGCTAACCATGGAACAGAATTAACATATATATATATTTATATATGTATGTATGTGTGGGTGTGGATAGTATTCAAACCAAAAACATAGGTATGTATATTTTGACTGAATATATGGGAAATTGAGCTGAAAAAAAAAAAAAACAACCAAAAAACAAATAAATTTGTCCCCCACAAAAATTAGGAGAGAAAGAACGAATAAAAAAGGAATTCTGCCAATTGCTCTTGATTTAATGGTTGCTGGTAGCTCTTCTATTAAGCAACACGTGGTGTGGTATCCATCAGATAGGACTTTGTGGGTGGCATAGGGCTTTAGTTCATTTATTTTTGTGGCTGCTTCTTAATTCAGTTTCTTGGTCATACATTAGGTGAGTGCATGACCTTCCAGTAGCCTTGAGCTGTTCTAACTCAGGAGCAGGACATCTGTACGGGTCCTCAGCTCTCTTGCCTTCATAGCTGTTCATCTACAGAGCACTGGGGACGTTTCTGCTGCCACCACTCAGCCTAGGATTGTGTTACTGGATACCCAGCCGAAACCTTGGGCCTCTTGAGGGGCTGCCAGCTGATGCAGCTGTAAAAGCTGCTGTAAATCCTCATGGGGTGCTCTGTTTCCTGAGCTGTGCAGCCTCCCGCAGACTGGAGGATGGGATCAGAGGCTGCTGTCCTCACACATTTGCCGGTTCCGACCCACAGAGCAGTCCTGCGTGCAGGGAAGGAAACTGTTCCCTTTTTACCCAAGGTAACGAAGAATTCATTATTACTTTACACATCTCATCGTTGCAAACTCACAAACAGCGTGGTGGGTGAGCTCAAACACATCTCTGCTGTTTCTTTATGCTTATCCTGCCAAATTAACTTCTGTGTAACAGGTTGTTGGTGCTCGCTTGGGTCCCACCTGCACAGCAGGAACAGCTTTCAGGTATTTCTTGAGGTGAGTGAATAATTCATCAGTATTTTTGCAAATCTTCTTGCTATCAGTCCACAAACTGGAAGGACTTAACATTTGTCTTATGCTATTTACTCCTACATTCCCCTCCATGTATCAGATGTCACTGCTCACCTCTCTGTTGAGTTTCAGCTGTCTGCCAGGAAAAACTTTCAATTTACTGCAGCAGCATTGCTGAGCAGCTGGAAAATAATTTTTCTAACATGTGGCAGAACAAATTATTGCTCAGGAGGGGGTTAATGGAATTGTCTGGCAGAGGAATAAATAATTGAAAGGACATGGATCTACTTATTAGCTTGAGTAGAGTCTTGATGTCCTAAATTATACCTGGTTAGAGGTAGGGAGCCCATGCTTTGTTTCAGCAGAAGCTGACTTCAGGAAACAGTGTCAGTGTACCTGATATTTTTGTGTGTCACATATATCCTAAGAAGCTGAAAAACCAGAATTTGTAGTAATCCTCACTAAAGATACCATTAACTCTCTCTAGGAATTTTTTCTCTGTTACAGTGACACAACAGAGTCAGAAGGGTAGAAGGTGAAGTGTCGTCTTTCAAAACAAAACAAAGCTACAGATATTTTATTTTGTTCTGCCTAGTACTGCTATTATATTATCTGCTATTAATACTGCTATTAATGACAGGACTTTCTGAAATACAAACTCCATGCTGGGTTCTTTTCATAATTTTCTTCATGCAATATTTTTCAAATAATGCAAATGATGCAACAAACCTCTCTGCTGTTTTCACACTAAATGTTTAAAATAAACTACATCATGCAGTATGAAGTTGTAACAGTTTTTCTGGAGCTGTTTGTCAAAATGACATGGTTACTTAAAATTTTATTTCTACTTCTGTTTTTACATAGAAACACAACTCAGAGCTGACTGCTTAGAAGAGTACTTCTTACTCTCTGATTTTTTTTTATTTTATTGTATGCATTTCATAGCTGTACCTGCAAAAATACCCCTATATGTTTTCAACTAGGAAGAGCAAAGTATTTTCTTAAAATTAAGGGAAATTTTGTTTGGTTTGGATTTTTTTGGTAAGAAAACAAAAATTGAATGTGTTTTTTGCTGTGTAGCAGAGAAGATAGAAGGCAAGGTATAGAAATTGCTAAACACATTTGGGGATTGATTTTTGTTATAAGGTTATTATATGCGAACATTTGGGCAAAAGGGCTGGATATTCTAAAGTAAAACAAATATCCCCTTGAAAATACGATTATATACTTCTATGCATCTTCAAGCAGTAAAGAATTTTGACAATCTTCCCGTAAGTAAATTAAAATGCTGGTTACAGACTTCCAAAATCAGCTCATATAAAAACTGACTTCAGCTACCGATGATTTTACTGAGGCCTCGTGTTCTTCATTCAATCACCTTGGAGTGCCAGCCTGAAGTTAATCCTGGGATTCTGATGCAGGACTGCTCTACAGCAGAATTCCCCATAATTGCCTCGATTCCTGCTGACTGGTTATTTTTGCACCAGTGACTCAAATTAGGCACAGCTGGCCCTCGCAAGTTGGAGTTTAATAACAGCCAATTGTCAGAAAGCAGCTGACGGTCAAGGTTTTTGTCTCAAAAGGGTGAAAGGAGCAGTGACAGCTCTCCCCCTCTCCCTGCACTGAACAAGGAGGGATCTTCTTTCTGAAGCTGCAGGAGCAGTGAGTTGAGCAAGCTCCTTCCTGTGGGGAAACGTTCTGAACCCTTGCCATAATGTTGAGGTGGCTGTAGGAGACACATGAATATTTGATGGTCTTAACAACAAAGTGCTACAAACATCCCGTTCGTTTTTGCTCATAGGCGTTGTACATTGGCCCAGTAAAGCTGAAAAAAATGGAAATTAGGTTTAAATTGAGAGGGGTGGGTGACCCAGACAGCAGTGAAATCTTTACATCTGAAATGAGACTGAGGGTGCTTTTCCAGGCACCACACTACACCTTTCCTACAGCTGTTGGCTGATTTTACAAAAAAAAAAAAAAAAAAAGGCATTGACATCCAGAATAATGAAATATAGAAGTCCACATGTCAGCCAGAGCAGAGTCTCACTGCTGAACAGACAACTGTCTGGATCTTGCTGTCATTTGTTTGCTGCTTCTAGCACTTTGTATAAAATGGTATCTGATGCTCTTTGTCTCAGTGGAGATGGGAATGTCTTTTGCAGCAAACGTGGCAGGGCCTTTTTAAAGGACTTACTGTGAAGATACAGTTCTGTCAAACACAGACTGAAAATATTTCAAGAAATCATCTGCTGAGTAAATCTATGGATTTGTGATGTCAAATTTCAAGCTGCATTTGGTTCTAACAAAGTGCACAAGGTTTTGTAAAATTCCCTGTTCAAATTCTTGCTGGCTGTACTGCAGCAGGGTGTGCACACCTGATCCTGCATCCGGGAGGTTTAGATCCATTACTGTGTTTGCTTCAGTGCTCACCTGTCCAATTAATATGAAAGAACCCCTTGAAGTTAATTAATGTTGCATTAAAAGAGATCGCTGGTGACAAAAGCCACATATCAAAGTTAGTTAAAGTTGGAAATGCTGATTTTCATTCACTACCTTAAAGCTATCCCGGAATACCAGCAGCGTGCATTCAAAGGCAACGTGCAATGCAAACAGGCATTCTGAAAATAATGTGAAATATTTGATAGCAGAATACATGGTGAATCCAAAGACATTTGCTGCTTGTGTCTTTCTTCATTATTTTGCGAGACCTTTAAGAACCACAAATGCCAATGTAGAGACAGAATATCAAGACATCCCAAGGGTAAGTTGAATAGAAATTCCCTAAAGCCTGTAAATCTATTTGAAGGTGATAACCTAATCACAAGTATGCTTGTCAAATCCCAAGGAAAGTGATAAGTAAAACAGTAATTCTATGGAATATGGACTTTTACTTATCTGGCTTGACCTTTCCTCCTGCTCTTTAACCCTTCTGCCCTGCAAGCCTCAAGAAATGGCTGTGCACAAAGAATGACAGAATACACACTTGTACCTGGTGAGCTGGAGGTGTTGGGCACTTCAATACCCCATTGAACCCTTCACCCACTGAGGATTTGTTTGGAAGCCAACACAATGAAATGAACATAATGTGGTTGTGTTAAACTGGCCATTTGTGTGAACACAGATGTGTTCCTTTTTGTGAACAAGAAGGTTCCATGGGCCAACGGGCCCTGGATGATGCTTTGAAGCTCAAGTTTTGGAAGTGATGTGGCCAAAAAGATGTTGGCTGAGGGTGTGCTGAGCTCTGTGCTTCCCTAATTAACAACTTTCAGCTTCCAAACTAGGTCATCCCACTGTATTGCTGAGGTATTTCTTCACTGCCATCCACAGAGAAATGCAGAGAAACCTGAAAAACTGAGCAATAAGCAATTGGATCAAGGTCAGGACAAGAAGTTGATTTGCAGCACCTTTCCTTAAGGGGTGTTGGACCAGAACCTCTGGTGAGCTGGTGGATACCAGCTGTCAGTGGAAAGGCTTGACCAGCTCCTCTTAATGAGAACCCTTGTTTTCCACAGACACGCTTAATAAACATTCCGATTAAATTCATGGACCAATCAAGGATCCTAAATGATGGAAAGGATGATTAAATCTCAAAATTAGCAAAGTGACAGGGAAATTAAAAAATACCTGCAGTCTGTAATGGTATGATTTTTTTATACAAAACTGGAAATGCAAGTCAAGGAGTTGCACACCAAATTCAACACGGATGTATTAATTTGAAGGAAAAAACCCAAAGTAGAGATCTTTCTCTTGCATTAATTAACTTCTGTTTAGTCAATAAAATAGCAAACATGAATGTTTGATTTAAGCTCTCCAGTCAGAGTTTGAGTAATGGTACTGGGATGTTGTGCAGATTCATTTCACTATATTCATGCTACTCCCATTCATTCAGCAGATACAGTCACACAGAAAACATGCATGTAAGGCACTCTATGTGATAACAATTTTGCTTTTAGCTCTAGTCTAATCTAGTCTTGATTACAATAAATCCAATATACCATAAATTGCACTCATGTGTGAGTATATAAAGTTTTTCTTGAGACATAAGTAATTAAAGGTCCAGGAAGAAAAATCAGTTATAGACCCAGAAGAGCCCATATGAAATACCTCAGTGTATCTGTGTTTTTTTGTCAAGAGGAGAGTGAAGAGGGGTGTACATGTGTATGTATGTAAATGTCTGAAGGAATGATTAATGGCTATACATATTAGAACAGCACCTGAATTATTTGAAATGTGTTTGTAGTGAGTTTCCTGGTTTCTGCCTGGCACTTTAGGAAGGTGTATCTGACAATGATTTGTGCTTCTTAGGGGAACTGCTGGATTGGGAAGATGTTGGAGAAAAGATGAAGAAATGCAGTGAATTTCTCTTTCTGATGCTTACCTGAACTTGAACTTCCAGTCACACATTTTTATGTGTTTCTGTTTGCTTGCTGGTAGTGACATATTTGGGCTAAGAAAGCTGTGCCTGTGAAAATGGGTGATGGAGTGCGATCACTGGGAGAAGCTGAGGAAAAAATGTTCAAAGTCATTTGAATTGCCAGCCTAGATTACAGTCTGTCGAATAACCACCCCATTTAAGGGAAGGAGGGTCCTCAGATCATCAGCTTCTGTTTCCCTGGGCTGGGTTCCTGAGGGTCAGCCTTGCTGAGCTTGTCCTGACCAGCTGAGTCTGACCTTTGAGTGTGCTGCATGTTCATTACTCTACAGGTAAGAAAAGTCTCATTTCTGGCTTTTATCTCCTCAGTGTGCTTTGGTTATGGCTGCTCCATCTCACTCTTTGTTCTGTCCTCCTAATTCTGTGTGCTGCCATTCACCCCAGCTATGGCCCTGTGTTACAATTGGTGGAAAAATCCCATGTATTTTCCTCCTCAGGCCTCTGTTGTAGGATCAGCTTCTGCCTGAGTATGGTACTGACTGTGTTTTTAACTCATTTAATTAATTCAGAGGTCTTTAATCAAAAGACTGGGGTTAAGCTTTTATTAGAATGTGTTCCTGGCCATGGGAATTCTTGTGTGCCCCAACTCTTCTGTCCTGCTGCATCCTCATTGCCAGCTGGCTACTCTACCCTCTCACCCCATGTAATTATAATTACAGGAAATAGGGGCTTGTATGCTACATATATTTTAATTGTTAGTAAAAAGGTCCAGAAGGTTAAACTTGGTTGAGAGGAGACCGACCCCAGAGTACTTTTCATAAGGATCCAGTCTTGACTCGAAATGTGAGATGGTTTTCCATTTCATAGAAAAAGAACAATTCTTTTTCCCCAACAAAGTGGAAATTATATACTTGATATTTTCCCTGAAAAGTACAGCAGGTGAATAGTTCAGCAGTTATGCTAAAAGACCTCATTAGGCAAGCTAATTAAATGTGGCTGGAGCAGGGAGCTCTTTATTTCTGGTGCAGAAGTTGGCTTTTAGTTGACTTGTCTTGAAGATGTATCTGTGTGCCTTTTTACATTCCAGGAACTCGCTCAGCACCAAAAGAATTACAGAGCCATTATGGAAGCATACCTATTCCACAAGTACGTTGGTATGTTCTTAAAATGTTATTTTATTTTGGTTTATTTTGGTTTTCTGCTGCAATCTTATTCAGTGCCATCTGCTCTTTGGCTTGCTTTTCTCTATTTCGTTTCTGTTTTTAGGCTGTACTAGAGAGAACATAATTTTTAAATATTTCTGAGATACCAGGTCCACTTCTGATGACGCATGCTGCAAACAATTGACAATTGCTTGCTTTCCTATTATTACTGCAAAGAGAAACATCCAGAGAGACTCACAAAGAAATGAAATATTTTTCCAGACACCCCCTTTGGACAGTTCAGACACTTTAGCTTTTCAACTAGAGACCTTTTAAAACTAAATTTATATAAAAGTGCTATACCTTAACCAACACATTTCTAAGGAAGTCTCCTGGATTTTATTAAGTTACAGAAAATCCAAATGACACATGATTATTGTGCTCTTTGCAGATATAGATTGAAAAATGCATTTATCAAGTACTTAAGGCCATCTCAGCCATCCACCTATCCAGATGGAGGATATTCCTTGTTGTCAGAGGTATAATAACATAACAGGATTATTGCCATAGTACACTTTGCTTTCTTAAGTGCAAGCTTTTCTCCTCGTAGCTTGATTTCTGATTGCCAAAGCTTATTTCATCAGGAGACATCTCCTGAACTCTGTACTTCATCTATTTAATTGTGTTTAGGTTTGTGAGGGTAAACTGGATTTTACTTAACTTCCAGGAATAAAAGACATTTTATGATTTCCAGTAGCTGGAAAAGGACAGGCACACTCATAGCACGTGTTGCAAATAGGCAGCTGAAAATGCTTGAGCCCAGAGTTTGACCTCTCCTCTCCTGCAGTCAGCAATGTCCTTTGCTTCCCCCAGTTTTAACTGGAAGCTACATAAAATTATATTATTTATAAAAGCCCTGTCTCAAAAGGACTATTCTGTGCTCCAGAGTTCTGGTTGTCCAAACTTGAAGTCTGTTTTATATGATATTTTCCACTAAGTGGAAGTAAAATTAAAATAAGGATAAAGTGAACTAAAATATATCCATTTATTTGACATTGTGGATTATTTCCAGTTACTTGCAAAGCATTTGTGTCCTAAAACTGTGGTAACAATTTTTTAAAGACTTTAAGATCATAAAATCACAACCTTTGATCATTTTAGTTTAGTTAATGAGGATATAACCTCTAAGATGATTTTTTCAGGGTATTTTTACCAGTGAGGGGCTGTAAGGGATTCAAGATTTTGCTCAGTATTTTATATTTCACATTAACTCATTAACATTAATTTTCTGGATTTTGAAGGCATATTGAGGTAACCTATTGCCCTGACATTTTTTAGCATTTTTCTGTCAGCCAGGATGACCTGGGAGTTGTGTTGAAAGACTTTCTGAATGAGTTTGGATTTTATCACATCTGAAAGCAAAAATTTGAGTTGTTTCTGAAATTTATTGCAAACTATTTTACTGCTGTAATTTTTAGGACAAGGGAGGACTTTTAAACTGTAATGTCCTTAATAGTAGGCAATTAATAAGTAGATAAATTGGAAAGAAAAAAAATAGTTCAGTTTTTAACTGATTTACTTTTAGTCATTCTCTATCAGTGTTCCAGAAAAAGCATTAAAAAGCTGAGACAATTTCCTGTAATGTAGGAAAGGATAGGAATATTCTTAATAAAAAATACAAGCAGTTACCAACATTTCATTTTTCCAGCAAATTTATTAATATACTGAAGATTTTTAAAGTCCTGTTCCCAGTATATATATGGTAATATACTTTATTACCTTTTTTGAAGGTAGGATGTGTTGCAGCATCAAGTTTATTGTTGAGTTTTGGGCCCCTCATGACAAGAGGGACACGGAGGGGCTGGAGCAGGTCCAGGGGAGGGAACGGAGCTGGGAAGGGGCTGGAGCAGCAGGAGGGGCTGAGGGAGCTGGGGAAGGGGCTCAGCCTGGAGAAAAGGGGGAGCAGGGGGGACCTTGTGGCTCTGCACAGCTCCCTGAAGTTTGGTGTGTTAGGGTGATGGTCGGTCTCTTCCCAGGTAACAATTGAGTGGACAAGAGGAAATGGCCTCCAGTTATGTTAAAGGAGGATTAGATTGGATATTAGGGGAACAAAAATTCGCAGAAAGGGTTGTGCAGCACTGGAAGAAGCTGCCCAGGGAAGTGCTGAAGCCCTGACAGCCTTCAAGAAGGACGTGGCACCTGAGGACAAGGTTTGGTTGCGAACACGGTGGTGGCACTGCCATGGTGGTTGACCCTCAGGACCTTAAAGATTGTGCTTCCATGAATCTGGTCCATGGGAACATGGAAATGCTGCTGGGAGCGCGGCTGAGCAGTTCATTGAAAACCTCTTCCTTCAGGTGCTCCTAACCTCGGCACCTTCCTTTGTGGTGCTGTCTGTCATGGTGCTTGAGGGAAGTGCTGTTGTCACTTCTTGAAGGCCTGGCATCATTATCGGGTTCCTCACCACAGTCAGGAGAAATACAGGGTTCCTACTCCAACAAACTTTTGTTCCATATGCTAACTGCTCCCTGAACCCATAGTTTCTTCCCACCCTACTTTGTAAGGGACAATCCCCCTCTACCAAAGGAGTCTTGCTGGGAGCTGAGACTTCCCTGCCCCTGCTGTGGCTCAGGGTGACTGCCGCGTTCATCCAGTGTGACTTCACCAGGCTGTGATCATTTACAGGTTAAGTGGCCTTGTGCTTGGAGTACAAAGATGTTTTGATGCCTCTTAGTACTTTCTCTCCGTGACTGATTATATAAAATATGAAGCTGCCATGGTTACACGTGCCCATGTTTGTAATCAGATGGTGGCGCCTTCCCTGTTCATTCTTTGAGCAGTCTGGGTCATCTGTGACTTCTGCTACATTTTCTGTGCAAATGGCAAGTTGCAGATTTTGCTTCTTGCAGCTTCTTCTTTCATTGTCAGTTTATAAATTTCATGAGGTCAGGAAAGGAATTACATAGAGAGAACAAAATATGTTTGTTTATCAGCTAGAAGGACAGTTTATAAAACCAGGAAGTCAATATTTTTGTTCAGGTAGAAGCAGAAACAGTCTGTGTAACCCATCTGCACTTAGAGATTCATTATGCTTTTGAAGATCAGTGAAATTTCCAGAAAAAAAATAATTTTAAATAAAAAAAAAAGTATATGGTGTTGAAAATATCCAGTGTTAACACTTTGATTGAGTGAGACATTATAGGTTAAATGTGGGTTTGGTGATTATTTTTTTGACTTTTATTTAAAAGTATTTTTAGTACCACTCCTCCTTTCCAAAAGGCATCTTGCATTTATCAACAGAAATAAAGTGCATTTGTTGAATTAATACCTTATCTAGTAGCTCAGTAGATTGAGAGGCTGTTAACTTCGAGATGTTTGTCTATGTCTGTGTATCACTGTAGCCATCTCTGGTTATGATCATCTTGTTAATTCTGAATCAAGACTTTGCTTCAGCCTTTCATCTCCTGTTTGTTTTTTTTTCCTAAGCAATCGAGTGCCAACCAAATGCATTCATCAAAAATAATTTAGTTCCCTATTGACAGCTTTTAGAAAATGTCCAATATTGTGTGAGCCCAGCTTTCTGTGAAGTTACACCACTGCAGAAATATTCACTTGAAAAAGCTCTGAAGACTATTTTTGCATCTTTGTTAATTCAAATTATATTGTTCCTGCATCATCATCCTTATATAGCCATGAAAAACCTAAGACAAAACATGCTTTTTTACTCGATCATTGAAAGGAAACATTTTTTGTTGAAACTTTCTATCTTTGTAAATATCAGCAAGGTGTGAAAATATGTACTCACTCTTCATAAGTCCTCCTTGGTTAAGCTTTTCTCTTTACCAGCTGCATCACCTTACAATATTTTCCACAATGAATATGCATCACTTTCTCTCTTTACATATTAAGAGATATACATAATCATGTTTTATCAAGGGCTTCTCCTCCAGAATCTGTAGACTAAAGGGAGTCTGGAGTAAGATAACCTTTTCCTCTTACTCAAGATTAGATCCTCCATTAAGGCCTGCTTGACTTTTTTCAGTAGGAGCTGAACACTATATCTGTATTTTTCTTACTATTTGGTTTCTTTATTAAAATATTTATGTTTTTTAGTGGGGAAAAAGGGGACCTGCAGTGCACTGGGGGGAAATTTCTCAGGAATGTCTCGTTTTGTCACAAAGAAAATATTTGTTGTAAAAAAATCTCTGAATTGCTCGTGATTCACCAAACATGAAAACTTGCTACTTGTACCTTCCCCCCTCAACTTTTTAACTGCTTCAGAGATTCATCATCCAAACTTCTGGAAGCTGGGAGCACAGCCTTGCCACTGTTTATCCTTATGATCTCAAATTCCCAAACAGTTTATCTTATTAAACAATATTTCTACGTGCCAAGAAACCTTGTTTGTGTTGGCCAACAAACCATTCCTCATCTAAAATTTTGTGGCAGTAGAGATGTGTTAGAAAAATCTGCTTGGTTCCCACTTCAAAGGGTACCTGCAGTTTTGTCAAAGGGGAGAGAAGAAATACAGAAATAATGTAGGTGGTTAATGTTAATTTTATACATCTGTCATTGCTTTCCCCAGCATATTTTAAACATCTGCTAAAGGTGGAGTTATCCATACATGATCTATTTCTATAACCATTTTTAATAAGGAAGAGGTTATTTTCTCACATCCAACAATGGAAAATATGTTTTAAAACTCGTGAGTTTGCCCAAGCTACAGTTCTTTATTCAGAAATGCCATCTTTCTGTGAAGAAAGCAAACTCCAATATCAGGTCCCAAAAGTTTTTCTTGAGTCACACAAATACTTTTTTCTAAGTACAGTTAAAGGTTGTACGTCCTTGGATAAGCATCTGGTTTTTACAGTGCAAACAATGATAAAGAAAGCAAAAGCTTGAATAAATCCAACTACATAACATACAAAATGTCATGGCAGCAAAAAATAAAAGGTTCCAAACCTTCAGAAGTTCTAGTGCTAATTTGACACCTTTGTGAAGAATATTTTAATAGGAAGCTTCAGACTGTGACAAATCAAGTGTCTGTGTAGTAAACTGGTTTTGGGTTTTTTGGTTGGCTTTTTTTTTTTTAATACTTCATTAGGTGTAACTCTGCATAGGTGTGGATCTTTTGAACTGTCATTTACAAGAAAAAATGAAAACACTTTGTTTTTTAGAGTTCTGCTCAAAGTGCTGGTGGTTGTTACTGGATACATGAGATCACAAGGTGTTTGCTTGGGGCAGGGAAGTCGTATCTGATGTTTTTGGCATAATAAACTTGTCTCAGATCACAGAGTGAGGCCAGTTGGCTTCAGCAGCAAACTGAGGTACTGCCTTTCCTGCCATTTTGGTGTGGTGTAGAACAAAGAGAGGCCCAGTAATGCACAAAGAGCACATTTTAGGCTGTTGGGGGTTTTTTTTGCCAATATGTTTAGAATATTTTTTGTGAGTCTACAGTGAAAGTAAAAAAAAGAGACAGAAGCAGTGAAAACTAAACTGGATGGCTTCTATTTATAATCATAATTTACTGTTTGAAGAGTAAGCTGCTGAAATGAAAATAGCTCTTGACCAATTTTTAATAAAGGAATTTGGGACAAAATTTTGTTTTTAGAACATTAATAAAAAGAAGACAATATAAGCTGTAAATGATTGTTTCCAGATTCACTCATGTAACAGAAATTAGCAGCTCCTTGTCTTCTGTCTTTAATTCCATGCTCTGGTACTTGTGACATGGTGACACAAGGTGAGAATTTAAGTTTAACATGGTTTAGGGTGCTGTTTTAAAATGCTTTGTGGAAAACATTTTTTTTTTTAATGTTTCAGTCAGTTGCAGAATAATAACTGGGAACTAATGAGAAGTAGATACCAAAGAATTTCTAAATGTTTAGCCCTTTAGAAGTTACACTTTTGAAGTTGTCCTTTTAACTTGAGACCAAAAAAAGTTAGGAGCAAGTAATTGAGGCATGGGTGGGATTGCTGTCTTTAGATTAGTAAAACTCAATAAACTGATCAGCTGCGTTTGAGATCCAAGTACAAAAGCAGTCTCATGTAGCAGCTGTAAAGGTAACAACAGATCCCTGACAAGATCACTGCTCAGAAATTCATAATCAGGTGGGTACTCAGTAGTAGCAGTAGAATTTCCCAGCCCCAAATACACATGGTCTTTGGGAATTCATGTGTTCTGGTTTAGGGTGAACACTGTCACTCAACCACAGCTCCACTGATTTAAAGTCTTTGGCTTAAGGCTTGTGGCTTTTACAGTCCAGAGTACAACAGAGAATGATCAGAACAAATCTGAATCATGGTGAAAAAAAAAAAGTGAGGAACTTGAGAGCTGAGAAATGGAAAAAAACCCAAAAAACATATTCCCTGAGATTTCCTGTGGGGAGGAAGTGGAGAAAAAGGGAGATATTACAATTATCACCCAGAAAACTCTGAAAAGACAAATTTTGTATTTCATACAAAGAGGACTGGCCAAGTTCCATGTGGATTTCAGAAGTGCTGTAAGTGGCTGCTCCCTTCCCACTCACACGTGTACGTGGTGGTTGTACCCTATTAGCCCTGATTTCAGAAGCTCCAGAAAAGCCACAGTATTTGTCTCTATGGTGGTGGCAATGTCTATTAATGTTATCTTTTGTGATTTCATCTTCTCATAATGTCTGAGAGCCCTGCTTTAAACTCACAGTCTGTGATTTTGACTGGTGAGATAAAAATTTCAGTGAGATAGAGAAAACTCACGCTCCTGTGTGTGACAAATTGCAATGACAAGGCTGTGTTGATAGCAGCTTATGATGTGAAATGAAATCACAACCACAATGCCATAAAGATGTGTGCTTAGGGCATCTTTACAGAGCTCCAAGTGAAAGAAGATATGGTCACAATGTCTGTAGGCACTGTGATCCTTCCCTGCACTTCATTTTATTGCTGGAACTGGCCAGGACTGCTCAATAAAAATACTTCATGCATTTCAGGCTTTTTTTTTTTTTTTTTTTTTTTTTTTTTGTGGCTTTGCTGGGTATCTCTATTCTAGCTCCTGTGTAATGGATACGACCAAGATCTGAAAACTGGCTAAATTCATGATTCAAATACAATAATTCCTTTAATATTTAAAATAGCTATTTGATTTGATTCACTTGATTGGCTGAATCATCCAGTTGAAGAATGGACAACAGAAAAGGAGAAATAAGAGCAGTTACAGAAGGCATTCTGTGAAACTTCAGGGGGTTACATCAATTTCTTTATTCATATTAGCAATTCATAGGACTGACAGTAGAAGTAAGTATGTGAATCTCTTCTGGAAATCAAGGGTAAAATTCGGTTGCCTAAATATCAAAATCTAAAGCTCTTTTTTTTTTAATATCAAAGACAGCTTTGTGGGGCTGGCAGGTGTAAGGATGGATCGATGGGACACCAACACTCCTCTGAAGCAGCAGCCAGAAGCTACAGATGAAATTGTAAAATGGCACAAGAAACCTGTAATTTCACAACAGAATTACTGAGTAGTGACCTTTATGGCAGCCAAAATTTGGGATTCTAGCAGGTTAAAAATGGTCTCTGGAAATGGCAGGAAACAGGCATTGTGAAACTGAAAAGTAATAGGATTCAAAATTTCTGTAATTTTTAATAATCTCAAATGTTGTTAAGCCGCTAAGAAGAAAAAAGTCTCCAAGTCAGGACATAGATTTGGAGGTGATATCCTTCTAGTACAGAGAAATGTGCACTCAGAGAACAGCTGTAGATATCTTTGAAATCATTTTAGCTTCTAGATATGATCTACTAGATAAATCACTATTGAAGAATTGAATTTTCAGGTTTCTGAATACTTAGTTAGATCAATAATCAAACAGGGGAAAAAAAACTAGAAAATTATTTCCACACAGGACCCATACAGGAAGAGTGTTCATAAATATTATTTTATTCATTAATTATTAATATGTTTATAGGCTTTTTTCCCAACATTATTATTCTATTAAGTGCCATTCAAAGAGTAATTATCATTTACCTCCTCTGCAGTTGCTGTAAATGGTGGTTTGCTTGCTAAGATTCAGGCATGCTCTGCTTCCATTCAAAGTCTGGCTTTGTCATTGATTTCTGTCCCATCACGCAATTAAAACAATAAAAATCATGCTCTTAATGAAGAGGGAAGGGTGAAAACTAATAATTACCATAAACAGGTTTTCTGCTGTTGATTAAAGAACAATCAATAACTGATAATGGTGATGTAAACTGTATTTTCTACCAATAGGTGCCAGTATAAGCTAATTAAGCTAAAGTATATAATGATAGGTATAAAAAACACATATATATATATATATATATATATATATATATATATATATATATATATTCAAAATATCAAAAAAATTCTCTTCATAATTTATCCTTTTGGGTGGGGCAGAACCTTTTTTGGAAGTGCTGATGGCAAAAGGTTGTTCTGTTCCTTCCCTGCTTCTTTTCCCTCCTCTCCAGGACAGCTTAAGATGAGCAAACGTTGCTTCTGTATCTAGCTCATAGATTTTGTTATCAGTCTCCTTTTTTAAACCAGAAATTCATAAAATATCTTTTCCAGGTAGAATTTAGAGGGAGGAAAAACAGCAGAGAGGGATACAGAACAGCTGAATCTTGCCTGTGCAGGCTTCAGCAGCTGAACCTAATTTATAGGAAATAAGTATTTATTGTGGAAGAACAGAGTTAAGCATCGCTGCAGTATTTCTTTAGTCAGGTTTTCCATTTTAGGCATTAAAGATATACCTCAAACGTGGCCTCACAGTCCATGGTGAGCCAGCCTCACGTGAGTGTCTGGTGAGTAGAGCCATGGAGTATCACTCTGCATCATTTTTGTGCAACCTTCCCCCTGTTTGGTGCCCCGTTGTAGATATCTGTAGCCAGCCATGTAATTTAATCTCATTCCTATTCAGTCTTAATGGAGAGATGACCTTTCAGCAGATTAGAATTGATTTGTTTATAAATCTGCTAGTCTTGTCAAAGCTTTGTTGTTACAGACAATAATTTTGCTATCATCTACCTGATACTTATCAGTATGTCACAGCAGCTGTAATGACTTTTTAAAAATATTTTATTTTATTTTATTCTGTTCTATTTTATTTTATTTTCTGTCTTAGCTCTTTTTCAGCTTTTATTGGAGCCACCTCCTCCAAAGTTTGGGTGGTGTCACTGGTGAAGCCTCTCTCTATATATACCACATGAAATGTCACTGTTCCTTCTCTTTAATTTCTTGACTCCACTCTCATTGTAAGGCCAGATCAAACAGAACAATATGAAAAGGATGAACTTGTCAACACCAGCAGAGCTTTTCAGCCCAAATTTTGCTTCCTTTTCAGTTGGCATGGCTGTATCCCAGTTATCTGTAGAGATTCAGATTATCCTGTGGAAATTCAGATTGTGTCACTGCTGCTCTCCGCGACACTCACCTGATTGAACCCTTCATCCATTTTCCAGCCTGTCTTCACTTCCTCAGGGTTCTTGGGGTGGGGATTTTGTCTGGGTTTATTTTTACAGTAATTGAACAGAAGCCACAACAATACCTTTGCTCTCTGTAGGCTGCTTTTGCAAGTAGGGAATGAAATGCACTTCCCAGACTTAATAGAAAACACAGAATTAATTGCTTGGCAGCTTTTTCAGTGCTGATTGTGAGTTTCGTGTCACATCAGCCTTACAAGCATACAGGTGTTTGTACAGAAAGGTAAATTTGGAGAACTGTTAAGCTAAAATATGCTGAGGAACATCCTGTTGGTGGCAGCAATAACTTACATTTAACTTGTTAGGAGTTGTGAAGGTGACAGAGCTCCCTTGCAGTCCGTGGTGCCTGTGTGCAATAATGGGCTTGCTGTGCATTTGAACGCTCTACATTGATTCTTATCTCTTAATAGCTATTTAATCCAGACTTAAAATCACACACCAGGTGTAATGTACAGCTGATGTGTTGCGTACACTTGTGAATCTGGACTGAAGAGTAGTGATATGCCAGGGATGTTTGTAATTCCACAAAAATTACCCTGTTCCTGGTGGTCAGTGGTTTGGGGGATTTTTTTTTTTTTTTGTGGTGGTGGTTTTGTTTGTTTTTTTCTTTGTGTTATCTTTGTTAGTTTGATTTGGTTTTGGTTCTAGGCTTTGTTTTGCTTTGGGATTTTGTTGTTGCTGGGATTTTTTTAGGAAAAAATAAAAAAAGATCCAAGGCCTATGTGCTCTTCAGGGTGCCATAACAAAACATTTCTAGTTTCCCCACTCATAACACGTTTTGGATATTGATGATAGAGCTCTTCTTCCAGGAAAAAATGACTGGTGGATAGTAGATCATGGTGTGTGTTCCACAAAACCATCCAGTGAAATGCACAGAGGCACATATTTTAGCTCTAGCTTGGGTTGACAGCAGTAACTGGTCACAGAGGCCAGTTTGGGCTGAATCTGAACTAAACAATTATTTGAAGTAGAAGCAAGACAGTTCTTTTAAGGTCAAAACCTCCTTAGACCCCGTTTCAGTACCTAAAGGGGTTACAGAGAGCTGGAGAGGGGCTTTGGACAGGGATCTGGAGTGTCAGGATAGGGGGAAATGGCTCTAAGCTGAAGGACAGTAGGTTTAGATTGGGTATTAAGGAAAATTTTATCCCTATGAGGGTGGGGAAGCCCTGGAATGGATTTCCCGGAGAAGCTGTGGCTGCCCCTTGATCCCTGGACGTGTCCAAAGCCAGCCTGGGGAGGGCTTGGAGCCACCTGGGGTAGTGGAAGGTGAGCCTGCCCGTGGCAGAGGGTTTCAAGGAGATGAAGTTTAAGGTCCTTTCCAACCCAAACTGCTCCATGATTCTGTGATGTCCATCTGTGTCATTTACACCGCACGTATCAATGGAATGCATTATTGCACTACAGTGCAGTGCCAGTTGCTGGAGCTGTTTTGCACAAGGGCTTTGACACAAAACTTGAGGAGATCACAGCTATTTATGTGGTTTTCAAGGTGTGCTGCAGCTCCCAGCCTGAGGCAGGGGGATGCAACAGCAGCGCCACAGCAGCTCCTGGAAGTGACCACTTGGGAAGTGTTTGTTGAGGTTGGTGAGGAGCAGTTCCTTGCTCAGCAAAGGACAGAATCCAGACAGAAAGGACAGACTGAAAGCAGCCACCCCCAAAACGTTAATGAGTTGCCATAACTATTTTAATTTCAACCATCTGTACTCAAAAGCAAGGCAGTGTATCCAGAACTGTCTGCTGGGGAAAACCTAGATAAGCCTGGAGCACCTGGGCTCTCAGCGACTTCTGGTGCCAGTGGCTTTGTCACGATTATCCCTCCTGGGCTCTAATCCCAAATGTTAACTCTGCTCTCACGTCTGAGTGGAGAGCTCCCTGCTGAGCACTGTGGGTTGTGCACAATTGCATGTGTAGGTGTAACTTTAGCTCAGTACTCACTGTCCTTTCACTTCTAGGAGAAATTATTCCATTTCTGCTCCTCTCCCTTCTGGGAGCAGAGCAGATGCTCTTGTATCTTTTCCAGCAGCACCAGGTTACTACAGAGAGGAGATGAAGTTGTACTTCACCAGAGAATGTGTGTTTGTTGTTCTATTTGTCACCTGGCTGGGAGTTTTGTCCACTTATTTATTCCCCCTCTATCACCCTCCAGATTAAGTTAGACAAAACAGTTTGCAATAATGGGTTTCCTCTCTAGTTGCAAAGAAAAAACCCATTTTATTGACGTTAGCACTTACAACATCCCAAGACTTTTAAAAATGAAACTTTTCTGAATTGAGTAATTTGGAAGTCAGTAAATTATCAGGATTTGTCCCCCAAATTTCATTTCTAAAGCTACAGGATGCATATAATGTATATCTTATGGCAGATAAATTTTGCACAGAGTCTCCTGTGTTACCACAGTTCTACACCAAAGCAGAGGCTGCAAGACTGTGTTGAACAGTTGCAGAATTGATGTCCATGGCCATTAACTTTCTTCCAGCACATTCAACACACTTATAACATTACTTCATAAATGTACTTGGCATCCAGAGGTCCAATACAAATCTAATGAATAACATAAATTTGTTGCTTTTTATCATAAGTCTTCCAGACCTTCAAATATTTTCTTATTTCAAGGTGTCGATGTCTGTTATTTCCTTGTCCTTATTTTGCTTTCTCAAATATGAGTTTGCGTCTCAGAAATAATTTTATTATATTTATATTTCATGTGTCATACTTAACTGAAGATAGGACACTTATAGATTTGCTGTTTGTTTGTGTTTGTGTCATTGCACTTTCCAAAGGTGCTTCTTTGCACAGGAAGTCTTCCAGTGCTTTTTTTATTGTGGAACCAGGATCTTTTTTGTCCTGAATGAATGAATGCCTAAAACATCTCCCCACCCAATATTTAGTTACTGCTTTTTTTCCCTCAGTGCTTATTTTTGTGCATGAACATTTAGCATATTTGGCTGCAAAGAGAAAGGCAAATACAAAGCACATGAGGGCTGATTTTCTGCATTGTCTGTATTCCCAGCCAGCTATGTCAGCCAAGATCCATGCCTAAAATAAATACAGTTATTTTTATTGTTCTGGATATCTTTCTCAGTGTGTACACTGAATTGTGACAAAATTGTTTGCTTTGTTGTGAACATCAATCCATGGATTCCCAAAGCATCCCAGCAGACGTGGCACAGAAGGGTAGGCAGGGATGTTCTCATCTGCTGGGTTAAAAGCACTTGGCACCTGGGGACCAAAGAAAACACAGCACTGAGGGTGGGCCCCACAGGCTCTGCCATTTTATCTTCCTGGACAGTCTTCAGCTAAGAAAACATTCCAGAGGGCAAGGGCTCCTTGATATGTGGCCAACAGTATTTTATAGGGGGAGCTTGTGTTGCTCAGTGTGCCAAGGTGTAGAGCTGAGGCAACAGGCTGCAATCAACTCACCCTCAGACCATGGTGGCATCTGGATTATTTAGCTTGATGATTTTTCTGTCAGGCCTTTAAAACTGTAAACAGATTAAGGGAAAATGTCGTTATCAAGCTGGAGCGGTGAGTTTTATGACCTTCAAAGAAGATGCAGGTGCTTAATTCTCAAAATATTTGGGGATTTTTTAGTATGTATTAGGTCTTGTGTTGTGTCTCCACCATCTTACCTCAACACCTGAAAGTTTGTTTTTTCCAGCTTGTGCTGAGTACTGTGTTTCCATTCCATAGCTCTGTTCCTGACTGATTTGAGCTTGCAGATATGAATGACAGTCCAAGATCTCCTTGGGATTCGATGGAAATAAACCCTCTGAAGTACCAAAACAACATCTGACTTGGCAGGAAGTAGATACCTTGTGGGAAGTTGGATGGTGCAAGGTGGAAAGGGAGGTGTGAGCAGTTGTTTTTCTGTTTTTAAGCCAGAGCTTGGCCTAATTAAATTCTTAGAGTATTAAATATGCTACAGTGTGCTGTGAAAGAGCTCTAAGAATACACTGACAATGTTAGAGAATCCAAGTTGGTGACTTGTCAGTGTCAGACCTTTGAACTGATTTGGTTTTGTTCTACAGCTTACAAAGCACTTTCTTAATTAGATTAGCCTGCCACAGGCTCTTGGCAAATTCTGACTTTGGTGGCAATGAGAACAAACACAATTAATTAATCCATACATAAGAAAGGAAAGAATAAATGCTCCGGTTACCCTGGCAGGAAAAACTCTGCTGTAACCTCAGAGTCCCACTGACACATGTTAAAGTTCTTTTGTGCAGCCACGGGTTAGGCAAACGTGTCTGGTGGATAGCATGAAAACCCAACTCTGACATATACTTCAAAATTGACTCTTATTTACAAAATTGCAATCCAACTGCTTATTTTTCACTTACAAGGGTTACAAATTTTCCATTTCAGAAAGACAGAACTGGCCTCGGGAGCACCTTGTGTCCTTATTACAAACATTTAAAGTTGGCATTAATATTTATTTCAGTAATGTTGCTTCAAAGTATGGTCTGATGTTTTAATTTTGCATGACATTTGAGAAGCAGCATAGTCTAAGTGATTTTCTGTAAATACGTTGACTTTATAATATTAAAGACGTTATTCTTTGGTGCAAGTTAATAGCACTGTTACCATGGAACACTTATTCCTTTAATTTCATGTAGATTTAAATTTTATGATGTTTGCTTCTCCAAGATGATATAATCCTTTTTTATTGAAAAGAATCACAATTATGCAAATGATGATATCCAAGGAGACAAGCAGCAATTAACTGCAAAAGACAGGCTGTTACCAAAAGAGTTTACTCTCAATGAACAGAACAGGACCCCCTTTAAAATAAACCTTTATTCAAAGAAATCAATTTGGCATAGTTTCTAAAAGAAAGCAATTCATTGAGACAGAAGTTTCTAGTCTTAGCAGCATGTTCAGTAATATATTTGAGGTTTCTTCTTTGACTCCAAGCGCATTATTTCTGTACACAGAACATGAAGAACAGAAAGCTTCAGCATCACTGTGGACTCTGCTGGCGTTGCTTCCAAGAAAGCCCAAAAAAGATTTGTCTTTTTCCAGGAGGCTGTTAATGAAGCAAAATAATAATCTGTAAGCATGGAGTTATTCAGTCTGGTCTTTGAGCAGCCTGGGCTAGTGGAAGGTGTCCCTGTTCATGGCAGGGAGCTGGGACTGGGTGACCTCCAAGGTCCCTTCCAACCCAAACCATTCCTTGATAGTCACTGGTCACAGCTCTGGAAATGTAAAATAATGCAGAAAGAACTGTGTGGGTTAATAGCAGCCTCCCTGGAGAAGGCCTGGGTTTGGATCCAGCCGTGTGCTCTGTATTTCTCTTACACTCCAAATGATATCACCGTCTCCTGTGTGCCTTGGAATGCACTCTAAATGTTCACAGATGGCTTGAGACCATACTTAAGAGCTATCTCTCCTTGGATATCTTCCCTGTGCTTGATGGGAGAGTGAAGCTGCTTCAGATATGGGCAGATATTGCAACTGTAGGCAGTGGATGTGCTGTTATGTATTAGAATTAATTTTGTTTTTCCAGTTCCCTGTGTGAAGAACTGAGCAGTGCTGGAGGAGCAGGAAATAGTAGCTGGCTTCTGGAGAACAGGTTTTTTTTTTCCCCTTGGTAATTTTGATGCTCTGAGCTGTTAAGGAGCCTCAAGGGAGATTATGAAAGGGAAAGCTGGAGGTGAGGGTGGGATTTGAATGGGTCAGAGGGCAAGCAAAGGGTGTCAGAGATCAAAGTGCACTACAGCTACAGGACAGGCTCACGCAGGAGCCACTAAAATCCTCTCTGTCGCTGCAAACCAGCTTATACACATAATAGCAGGTGCATTTTTTCCTTGCCTCTTTACAGATAATAGATGTGAATAAACTCTGGGACCAGGGATATATTGTCCAAGAAAAAACACAGATGTGCTTTTCCTCCTCCACTTTCTCTTCCAGAGAATCAGCCGGGGGAGCAGCCTGGGCAGGGCTCCATCAGACTTTAGGGAGGGCTGTTGCTCCAAACAGAGCTGTTAGAGCTGGGCATGAGCTCAGGGAAAGCTCGTGGCTGCCAAGAGCCTGAAGAGTGTCAATAGATTCTGTGTGCTTTAAATCACAGAACTGCCAGAAAGTTTCATAGCTGCAGATAACTGCGATTAGTGCACCTGGGAAAATATTTTTTCCATTAGTGGCTTTCCCTTAATGAAAGTCAAAGATTAAATAAAAAAAGCTTCCCCCTCCTCAGGAAAGGAAAATAGGCTTCAGAATTTGTCTGATAACTGCAAAGCAGAGAGACCTCATCTTATGCATTCTATTTGCACCTCTCAAAATGTTTTATGAAGTGTTAAATAATAGGTGCGGTAAACAAATGGTATCACATTTTATAGGTGGGTCAACACTGAAAATAGGGATATCCTGTAAACTCTACACTGAATACCTTCTTGGGCAGGGTTTTCATCTGTAATTGTAGTCACAGAGATATGAGGTTGTGTGCTGGACAATTACCTGGCCTGAACATTGAACAGAGACTTTATCAACTTGGGATTGCACAGCTCTCTGTTAATTTTGTTTTAGGATTTTTGTTTATTTTGTGGGGGGGGGTCGTTTGTTGTTTTTGTTTTTTTTTTATGGGGGGGCTTTATCAATTTAAGGGGGTGTTCTTTCCCCATTCTTATGATAAACTAAACTGTGAAAGGATTACTGTTCTTTTAGAGCTGAATGTCAGACAAATGCCAATAATGTGGGTGATATGCTTTCCTGGCTGGGGTTAAGGTGCAACTGTGAGGACCATAGAGAGAAATTTCAGAAAGTTTTTGACACTGCAAAAAGGTTGTAATAAACTGTGCAGGAGCAAGGTAAAATTGGCATTTTCAGTGCAATGTGAATGTCAAGTCACAGAAAGGTGTTGACCTCCAACCATCAATTTTAGCACCGTTCCTTCTCAGTGCTCCCAAGTGCTTTGCCCCAAAGTTGCCAATACCTCACAGCTGGCATTAAAACCATTCCAGCTCAGGAAATATCTCTGAAGTGCAGTGATTAGATTTTTCTCCAGTGAATATTGTGTATAAGAGGTGGTCTTGAACACGTCTTTGAAAAGTGTTTTGGATATCACATGGAATAACATCCAAAAAGGTCACGGTGGAACAGTTAACCAGAAAAATCCACCTAAGTGTACTTCAGATTTGACTTTCTCAAAAATAGTGGGTTTTGGGGGGTCATTTTTGGTAGGAACCAAGTAAACCTCTAGCAAACTGACTGAAAAGCTGAGTTTAAACAGGATGGAAATCACTCTGTTAATGCTTTATTAATGAGAAATCAACCCCCAGGCAGAAAGGAAGTGTTGGTGATGATCACTTTGTAATGCCTGTACAGCAAAATAGAAAATCAGCAATCAGGATACAGCACAGGCTGAAGGAACAAAAGCCTCTCCTTCTGTTATTGCATTGCCTCAAAGAATATTGTTTTATCTTCTTATTTATTTATTTAAGACTAAGTGTGGAGGACTGAAACCTCTTGAAATTAAATAATGAACATTGGAGAAATTAATATAATTCACGGAAAGATACCAAGAAATTTAAACATAATTTGAGTTTTTGACTAACTATATTCAGGTGTGAGGAGTGTCGATGTAAGTTTTGTATAGAGATGTATTTAAAGTGCTACAATTCTAATAAAAATATAAACTATAACCTTAACAAATCCCCAAAACAAGCCAAGCTTAAGAAAAAACCCAAATCTCCAACTCTTAGTAAAGTAGATAGGCATCTTCACCAATCAAGTGAAGCAGGCTGAGAAGGTTTTTCAGAAGGGACACACACAATTTATGAGAAATGCTGAGAAAGAAGCCAGATATGAAGATGTAATATTGAATAAATGTAACTTTTTTCACATTCAGTACCTTGGTTTCCCAAAATAGGTGTTTCTGAAACCCAAGGAATTTTATAGTAAGGGGTTCTTGGAAATTTGAAGCTCAGAACTTTGTATTGTTTTTGGATGCAAAATATCTGCTCACAAGCTCTTGATTTGAGACCACGAACAGTTTTTATATTTGTTTAAAAACCTTTAGGAGATTTTTTTATACCAGAACCTCTGAAAGTTTTAGTTTAGAAGCAGTGAACTGCCCCTGGTTAATAAAGGGAAATGGGTGATGTTCACTTGGCCCAGACTTTAGTGGAAGGAGCAGGAGAAGGAGGATGTCAAACATGCAGAGGTCCCTCAGGAGCAGTAAAGCAGAGACAATCTGCTGAACTAACAGTGGAGCTTTATTGGTTCTTTTTGTGCAAAGCAGATTTGGGGAGCTTAGTGGGACAGACAGAGAAGACTTTATGGAGGGTTACTGGTGAACTTGCTCCAAAACACCTCCAGAGGATGAAAAGTCCAGGCTTTGCTCAGATGAGCTGAGATGAAATCTTTTGTTTGATCTCTCAACTATCCTTTCTTGAAGTAAAAAGATTTTTTTCCCTTTAGAGCTACTGACACCAAGTTTTATCCCCTAAGCCAAAGAAACAGGCACCAAAACCTGCCAGACTTAAGGATATCCCTGTATGGGAACTTTCTTGATATTTATTATAATGAGTGTTTGAAGGAATGAGTCAGTAAAAATAAATAAATGAAAAAATAAAATCCCCTCCTTCTCCCTCCTTCTTCTCCAAGTGCTGTTGGAGTTGGGAGCAATCAACTACTTTTATTCTGAGCAGCATTTCAGTAATTTATTTACTATTGAGAAAAACCTTACCCTTTATAAAACAGTACAAAGCATATATTTGTGTTTCATTATCTTATCTAGATGGAATAGTTTATTTTTTTTTAATTTAAAACATTTTTTTTCCCCAAATAGTACAACTATTTGCTTTCAAAAACTATTCTAAAATAGGAATATGAGCTACCACACATTCACCATTTTCCCCATTTATATTACCCAACTCTCTTATAGGCACAGCTGGGAGGGGAGACCAGGCTCTTAAGGTATGGCCAAACCCAAAAATGTCAGGATTTGAGAAATGCCCTCTTAAATTTGTCAGGCTGGCATTTATATCTCAAATCCAGTATTCCTGGGTATTTATGCTTACTTGTTTATAAAACACACCTAATAAATGCAGGCAGGCTCAACCCAGCCCACACTGAAGGCAATGGTGCAGAAAAGAACTCTCTAAAGCTGGAGAAAAAAAGCCTGAACCTCAGAATCTGTGATGGATACAAAGCTGTATGAAGTTGGGAGATAGGAAAGGGAAAGTCAAGGAAAGGTGATGAGACACAGAATAAATAAGTCGTGGTTATAACCTGAAAATGTTTCCAAAAAGATAAGATGTAAAAGTAAAAATTACAAATGCAATTTAAAATATTAACTAAAATAAAATTAGATATAAAATATGAGATTGCTAGCTTAAATTGATACACTTTGCATTGTTTTATCAGAGGCAAATGGAAGCATTTATTATTTTTGCATCAGTGTCTAAAAGAAGAAGTAGAAACTTCTAAACTCAGTGCATTCCCAGTGATTTCTTTTGGGCTTTTGATCATGGTGTAGAAATGCAGCTTGTACTGTCTTTGTAGGATCACTTGTAGATGGCTGGCTGAGTTTCAAGTCCTTTTTCTCTTGGGAAGTCAAGTCTTTTCCAGCTTCCTAGTAATTAAAAAGAAAAAAAAGCAGACTCCCACTGTGAAGGTATGACATTTCAGCACAATTTTTATAATGCTGGAGCAGAATGATTTCATAAGCTTTGGAAGGACAAAAAAAATATTCGAGTTAGTGCTCTTGGTTGTGCTTTGAATCAAACTCAGAAGCTCCTCATGGCACTCTGGTGTGGTTGTCACTTTCTAGCTCTGAGATTGAGCCTTGCTATAGAATGGGTATTTCTGTTTGTTATAATCCACCTCTTGGAGAGCAGCTTGCTTTCTGTATCGCAGCTGTGTTTTACTTGGAAAGGTAAATATGTTTTGATATTTTTAAGCTTCACACTTTTGTTGTCTGGTTCAGTTTGCCATGTTGCTCAGTGTCACTTAAAAATATCACTTCTAATTATCTTGAATTCAGAACCAGAATGTGTGGCTTGAGATGTGGCCATTCTATCTTTAGTTTGCATATTGTGATAAGAAAAGAGGCAAAAGGGCTTGCTGGACAGTCGAAAAATGCTGGTCGTAGTGGTAATTCAGAAAAGCACATGCTGTCACAAACGACTGCAAAGGGTTGTGAGCCTGGAGAGAAAAATCCAGACAGGCTCATGTGTGACAGAAGCCTCCCAAAAGAATCTCACAGTGGTGTAATACCCATTGTGTTAGATCCAGCATGCCCAGGTGGTGGGGTGTCATAAATCCAGGCAGGGAAATGTAAAAATGTGCAGCTAAGCCTTCAGCACAGTGCCAATTGATGCTGCTGGCTGCAGGAATCACAGCTCACAGTTTGGACCAGAGGGGTAAAAAATGTGCTTTCCAAAGAAGCAATAAGGAATCCCAGAAGAATGAATATTCCAGCAGGGGTATACCATGAGATGAAGTATTCTATTTATATTTGTATTGAATTCCTGCTGTGAAGAGAATTGCTACAATTTGACAGCATCATGTAGGACTTGATGTTTCTTTGGCTGTGAAGGTGTTTAGGAAGGTTTTTTGTTCTCAGCTCACTTTGTTTCTGTAGCATTGGTTAATTTTATCTAAATAAGGTGGCTGTGCTTTGCCCCAGGGTATGACTTGCACCTCTCATCGCTACAGGAATAATTAAGACAAGAGACAATCACTTTGGAAGCATGGTAATACACTCATTTAAAACTAAGCTAAACTAAACTAAAGAGAAACATTTCCCTTCTCTGGCATGAGAAGGCATAAAGAAACAGGCCAGAATGCCATAGCCAGTAAATATGCACAATTTTTTATATATACACAATTTGTAATTTCTAATACAAACCAGATTTACTAAGCATTCAAAACGATGTGGTCGCCACTGTAAATGATAGCAAGAAATCAGAATCTGTGCAATGGCAAACTGACTATAACCCCATCATGAGACATGATGGGTGTCCTCCATTCCATCTTTATTCAAAGAGCTGAGCCAGGGAAGGTCCAAAGTTGGTTGGAAGTCAAAGGAAAAATAAAATCAGGATACGAAAAACAAATTCCTCCTTGCTGAATAGAACATCTGCCTTCTGTGTTGTGCCCCTGTGGCCATGGAGCTCTGATGTCTGAAGATATTTAGCACTTTAATATCCTTTTGTCCTTTCAGGGCTTGAGAACCGAGTTTCCCTGGAGAACAGTTCTAGACCACTGAGATTTTCGAGATGTTTACTCAGTGGCTGCAATTAAGTTAAAATAAATGAATGAAAGTAAACCTAATCCTCGAGCCTGACACAGAAGGTCTGGATGCTCAAAGTTCCAGCATTATACACTCTTGCCATGTTTATTCTGTAGCAAATAACAGTTAAATAAACACAATTTCTTCCCCCTCCACCAAGAAATCCAAGTTTGAAAGTTTCCTTCTGCTGTCTCACATCTTGTCAGTTAGATGTGAATGATTTAATGTTGGTTTTGTTCAGTGTGCTGGGGATTATGCAAGTGCTCCCCAACAGCCTAAAGTCTTATCCTGGCAGAAATGAGGAGGCTTTACTGGACTGCCTGATTTTACCAAAACATTTTAGGTTGACTGTCACCATCTGAGGCACTTCACTGCAATATCAAGGTAAATAAATATAAAGCTTTTTCTCTCTCCAGCTTTCAGGCACAATAGTGGAAACAGGAGAAGCATATGATAATGTTGATTGGCATATATAAGATAAAATTAATTCATTTAATGTAGAAGAGAATAATGACAGAGGAAAAGTGTAGGCTTTATCAGTGGCTTGGAATATCTTAAAAAATAGAAGTATCTACTACTGTTTTTGTTTGTCATGTTTTTGTTTTGTTTTGTTGTTTGTTTTTGGTTTGGTTTTTTTAATACATAATCTCAACCTCCTGAATGACAGATATAAAGTGTCAAAATCTGATACTTCATGAGAGAAGGATGGAGAAGGATAGCAAAGCCAAAGCCATAACAGAAAAGAAGAGAAAGATGTGGATTTTCTTTCCTCTCTCTTCTCTGACAGTTTCTGTCTTACTGTCATTCTACATATGTCTTCTAATAAAACCAAGTACTTTTCTTTACAAAAGCTGCCATCTATAGTGTTAGGAAAAGGGGAATTTACAGTTTTATCTCACTCAATGAGAAAGTGAACACAGAGAGAGATTTTTGCAGTCACCTGCTTTCTCTAAGGGGACAATTTATTTGTCATCTTATAATGACAAACTCACATTCATCTCTTTCTGACCTTTTTTTCTCTTTCTCTCTTTCTGTCTTTCTGTCTTTTTGTCCTTCCATCTCTCTCCCACTCTCTTTCTGCATCTTTTCCCTTCCTTTTGTAAAGCTTTCCACATCTAATCCAATTACTTGGCAGTCTGTGTTTTCCATACCTCAGTTTTCCTTAGGGAATGTTTGAAAGTGTTGGGTTGCTTATTCCCCTTTGGTGGGTTGCCCAAAATATATCTGTGCTCTGCCTTTTGGGGACAGTTTTGTGCCAGACACCCCCATGAATAGTAAAAGTCTGCCTTCGACAGCAATACATACCCTGACCTTCAATTAAGCTGCAGGTTAAGACAATACTGGAAAATCAATAGCTCATTTTCTGTCTTTTGTGCTCAGATTTTGATGTTTGCTAAGATAAAGGATGACAAGGCTGAAGGCAGGAATCTTTGCAGAACATCTATTGATGCTGCCAGAGGCTCAGGGGCCAGGTATGGCCTAATCTTTGCAAAGCTCCCAAACACCAATAAGTCAATAGATATCAGCTGGGGCTTTGCACAACATCCCCTGCCCCAGGATTCTCACCAGGCAGCTTTTTCTCTTCTCCTCCAGTCTCCTGACCCAGGGGTTCCATGGAAGGGTCACGAGAAATCCAAATTCATTGGTGGTTACAGTTACTGGGAGGAAAATCTGCAGCTTGAAGGCTTAAAGTCTTTGTATATTGTTTTTAGCTTAAAGCCATTTTTACTATTAATGGTTTTTGGGTATCTGTGTGTAAGGAGGATGAGTTTTGTTTACCTGTGCAGTTTAAATCTACCCTGATAGTTGCCTCTTTTCTCATCTCTTTCAGTGCCTAAAAGGACTCCCAGAATGGAGAGGGGACATGGAACTCCTGTTTTTGAAGCAAACTTCGATGAAAGGTAACTTTAACCTCCAATTTACATTTGTGTAATTGCACACACAACAGCAATTTATTAATAAATATGTCTGGTCAAAGTGAGTGGTTCAAGGCAGCTCCTCTTTATGGCAAAGATAAAGAATCAGCCAAAAGGTAGATAATTTTGTGTATGACAGGAAAAAATGCATCTTAATCAACTTCTATTCTTCTACATTTTGATGAGTTTTGAAATAGCCTTTGTTTCAATTCAAACATTTTTTTTTTCTCCAAAGCAAAAAAATGATCAATTCATATTTACAGGAAATACTGCTTAACCACTGTGAGTAACTATTAAAAATTATTATAATGGTGACAAGGAATGGACATGACCCCAGTGGGAACATTTTTAGTCCTGGAACTTCTCCCTGAATGTCAGGGTGAGGTTGACTGCCAGGAAGAGATGGAGGAGGGGGGAAAGTCAAGGAGGAAAAAGAGGCAAATTGGAAGGACAAAATAATAGGGAAAAAAAAGCTAATTATCTGTGTTCCTCCAACTCCCATTGTCCATGTACTGCTTTGATGACAAAGGGTTTGACCTGAACTGTAGCTGGAAGTTCCCACAAGTTACACCCTGGGATTTCTCCCAGATGCGTTCCTGTGGGCAAACACAGGCTGAGCAAGTCAGAATTCAATCATAAGAAAATCAGTACCTGCAAAATATCAAAATGAAAATTACTCCTTCTCCTAAATGCATTTGGGTTTTGATCTGGAATATAACATTGCTTGTTCTTAAATGTTAATGATTTGATAATTCTTAATAAATTGTGTTCAAGCGCAAAAATCAGATCTAAAATTTGAACCTGGGGGAGGAATTTGATGCGCCACTCTTTGGCTTTGCACTGGTGTGTGTGCTTGGCCTGCAAATTAAAGGTTTGTTAGTGATGCCAGCTGACCTGGCTGGATGGAGAGGTGTTAACCAACCCTGGGTGCCAGCCACCAGTCCTTGGCTGAAGATCTGACCATTGTGAGACCCCGAAGCAGGGACGTGTAAAGGTCACAAAACCTAAACTGTCCCTTCCCAGAACCTGGAGGGACCATTCCCAGGAGCCTGCCTGCCTGCTGAGTGGGAGCACAGAAAGAACTGCAACAGTTTTGTGTTAAGTGGGAGTACAGAAGAAGTGGAGCAGTTTTGTGTGAGAGAAGTGAAATGTAGCCATGCTCGTGGATCTGAATAAGAAATCTTCCTCTCCTTCTCTGTTTTGTGTCAGCTCCCAGAGCACCTTTTATTTTCTTTCACATTTTTGCAGGTTAGCATCTCTCCTTTCTTCAGGCTGGGTTTTTTGGATTTTTTTTTTTTTTTTGTGAGCCCTGCACATAACAGTCTAAAAAAGAATGAAAAAGAGTACAGTTCTCCCCAGGCGAGGTTTCTGCCTGCCCAATAATCCCTCTGACACGCTGCTTTCCCAGGCACTTGCTGTGCAGGAGTGCAGGGCTGTGCAGAGCAGAGCAGCACAGGAGTGCTGGAGGCATCCTCCTAACGAGCTGTCCAGGTTCCTTTCACCTTCTCTGTTTTACATGCCTCCCTCACTCAGGAAAAGCCAGGACCTCCCTGCCATTTCTTTCCATGCAGATTTTAAAGAGAGAAAAGCCTCGCTCTTCCCTGAACCTTTCCATCTTTTGATTTTAGTGTTAAAACAGTGACGTGCCCTCGTACATGAGCAATGAGTGTTCATATCTTTAATATTTGGTGTGATGATTCCGTTCCAAACAGCAAATCCAAGTTCATTTCTTCCATGACTATTTTATTACCTTTTTATAAAGTAAAAAATAAACTCATCTTTTCCACTGATCAGGGAAAAGCAAGGAAGCAGAACTTAATGTGTTGTTTTCTTCCTCTCCTACAAATCATGCAGTGATAAGTAAAACAAAAGCATCTTCATGTGGGAATATGAAGCCTGAATAAACTTTGTTTTGAGCTCTTGAACTCAATTTTTTTTTCACTTTGCATGCTTTCTGACAATATCTACAGCTGCTACAATCCAAATATATTTCTGAAGTGAAGGTATAAGCAAGGACCTGTTCCCAATGTCATTTAGTAGCTCAGAAAATAATAATGAAGTCCTAGAAGGACAAGTATTGAGGCTTTATTTCTTCCTCAGCTCAATGTGATTTTATGAGAGGGTCTTCAAAATGTGATTACAGCACTGTAAGGTGAATTTTGTCTAAAACTATCACTGCTTCCCTTAGGAAATGATTGCATAGATTAATGCTTTAATTCATCCTTTATATTGAAAGTAGATGAGCAACACAACTGAATGTCTACTTGAAAATGGAGAAAAATGTACATGAATGTGAATTTTCTTACTGAGAAACTTAATGACCCAGAGAAGAAGTGATTCACTCCATAAATCACATAAGTCTGTATTTTCCATAGTTACCACCTGTTATTTCACTCTTCTGGAGGAGAAAGATTAATCTGGTCCTAAGTGGGCTGATATGGAAGGAAAGGAAGGATGGAGTGTGTGCAAAACAGCACTGGAGCTAACACTGGATTTATATTGTTCTCATGAAAAAGTAAACAGGAAGAAACCCTGTTCAATGGACTTAAAAAAACCCAGATTCTCTGTATCTACTAAAATTATAGCTGAATTTCGGTGGAGCTAAGTAGTTCATATATTCACTATAAAATATTACGTATCTTTTTGGCTGTTTTTATCAGCAGATTTTAATTTGTAACAGATATTAATGGTTTAAATAACCAAGTTCTTTGAAATAATTTTGAGTTGCAGAGTTCACGAGCAGCTAGGTTGGTATTGACTGCTGGAGGTTGGGATTTTGTGGTAAATCAGATAAGTCCCACAGCAGTAAAGCCCTTCCAGCACAAACACTTTTGTGTGTGGATTTTACTTTCCTTTTGCAAATACTGGTGCACAGTGCTTTGAAATTAACTTTGCACAAATGTGCATGGCAATAAGTTAGTCACTCAAATGTTCATGAAAATCAAACACCCCAAAGGATCTGAGCACGGCCTCAAAGAAGTGATTTAATAAAATCAGCTGAATATTCAGATAGACTGTTTTCCCCAAGAAAATGGTTATGCCTTGGACAGAACCTTAATACTGACAATTTTTGATAAGTACCTCTGGAACTCTAAAGTGATGTCTTTGCCTGGGGGCACTCATGAATTCAATCACAGCCCGCTTTTGGAGAGATTCTATTAAAAAAAGAAAAAGGTGATGGAGAATGGCATAGTTTACACAAAGTAAAAATATCTCAGATTCTTAGAGCTTGAGTGAACACAACTGCAAAGCCCTTGGAGTCCATCAGATCAGGAGCAGAGGCACAACTGCACATCTCCAGCTCATGGACCAGGCCATGAGTTTCCCTTTGGTTCTGATCATACCCACTTGGAAAACCTTCCTTTGGCATAAAAGGCACGTGTGAAAAGCTGCTGCTTTCCATTTAGCACGGGGAAGTGTGGCTGCCTCAGCTGAATTGGAGATGTGTGCTCCTGTGCTCACGCCCCTGCTCCAGCTGTGCTCTGCAATCCGTGCACATCATCACCCCAGACACCTCCCAGAAAGTCTTCCTGAAGCCCTTTTCCCTAAGTTGAAAAGAATTCATCACTGAAGAATACATGCTTTATTCCTGGTTCCTCTTTATATGTAAGGCTTACAAAAAAAACAAAACAGTTTTTGAAAGTTTTCCTATAGAATTATGAGTTTTGTGATGGTGAAATCTCAGAGTTACTTGTCTGTCCATGACCAGTCCATGATCCCAAACCTAATTTAGTTTTCAGCAATCGGAGTTTCCACTAAATAACATCCTGTAATGTGACCAGATTGCAGCCAACAATGACAAAAACATGAGATTTTGCCAGGATTACTCTGGGTGTAAAAAAATAATCCTTATGCTCTGAAATGATAGAACATGGAGGGCTGTTATTTAACCCACAACTATGCAGTTAAGTTTTCTTTTTCTTCACAGATGTCCAGCATTTACAAAATGGCTTATTTGAAACTCAAAAGTAAAGAAGAAATCCAGAAAACGTCTAGATGTGTATTTGGTCTTTAAATATAAGCATAGCTTTGCATTGTGGTTTAATGGGATTTCCAATTTCAGCTTGAAGGTGCCTTTCAAATCCCTGTATAATTAGCAAGTTTAAATTTAGATAAACATGCATTAAATCTTGGAAGTACCATCAACAACTTTGGATTTAAGGTCCAGATATTAAATAAGGGTTTTTTCACGGGAAGTAACCATAAGATATTTTAATTCTGCTGGTATAATATTTTCTTAGAGTCTACTTTGTCATTCAGCATCTAGAAACTTCTTCCAAAACATTGCCATTCTTTCTGGATAGACCTGAAAGGAATGATAAAAATCTGGAAGTGCTTATTTCTAGATTTCCTCTATCACCTTCCATTTGTCCCAGGCAGTTGTGTGGGAATGTGAGGACAAAGCTGTGACCCCTCTCTGCTGAACTTGGCAATTATTTTCACTGCTTCTGGGAGTTTTTAAATAGAAAGCTTGTAGAGGACTCCTGTTGTTCAGCCCATGTGCTGCTGCTTTTTAGCATTGCTCTGAAACAGCCCTTGCACAGATCAGTGAAAACAGGGTTAAAATTTAATCAAAGATGTTGTGGATACAATTTGTTGAAAAGACTTTCCAGGTGACACTGGAGATCATGTCCTTTCACATGAAAACTCCTCTCCAAGGTTTGTTATGCAAACTCATGCTTAACATTTTCAGGAGTGACTAATTAATTTGTTCTGGTACGGAAGGTTTTATCTTTTATTTTAATTCATCTGTTGCCATCTCAACTAAAACCAAATTAATCCCCTTTTTAAACAGCACTTGTGGCATTGTTGGTGTTTATAGGTTATAATTCATAATGGTGTATTAATCTGGACTGGATCATCATTTTAGGTCCCTTTCAAATGAAATAGTCTCTTCTGTTCTACATGAATAGAGCACTGTAGATTTCTGACCTGAGTCATGAAAACACATTCTTGATGTAATTAAATCGCTTTAAAATATAATGAAATTCAGTGACTGCAAATGTTGCACTCGCAATTTAGAGCATTACATGAGAAATGGGCTTTGAAACAATGCATCTCAGAAAAAATGGCAAATGTGTAAATAATCCTTGAGCCGGCTCTGGTAGCTCTTTTATTTAATTTCTTAGCACCTCACTCATTTAGATTTGACGGGTTTATTGTTATTTTTTTATTTTTTAATTTAATTTTTAGTTTTATTTTTTTATTTTTTATTTTTTAAT
This sequence comes from Cinclus cinclus, assembly GCF_963662255.1. NCBI lineage: Eukaryota > Metazoa > Chordata > Aves > Passeriformes > Cinclidae > Cinclus > Cinclus cinclus. The sequence continues at coordinate 17,561,779 of NC_085060.1, read as the reverse complement.
TTTATTTTTTATTTTTTTATTTTTTATTTTTTATTTTTCCTTCCTAAAGTGTGTTAGCCAATATGGTCACTCCTGCTATGTTCTTTTTAAACTGTAGCACTGTGGTCCTGAGGATTCTACCAAGACAGATTATGAATTCAATTTAAATTGTCTGGGCCTTCTGTGAGTGATTTTTACTTTTTTCTAATGTCAACTATTGAAGTGCCAATAAGGCCTGACAGATGATGGGGGCTCATACACATTTATGGCCAGGAATAATTTTACTGCTGAGCTATTAATACAGATCATCCAAGAGAGAGATGAAACAAAAGTAGGTGCAATCTGTTTATCAGACAGAGACCAGTCATGGAGGCAGGAACAGTTATGGCTTTGGAAAGACCTTTGGCTGGAGGAGAGACTAAAAACCATAGGACATAGAAATGTAAGAGTAGGCTTAGCAAAGAAACAGCTGATCTTACCTGGATTTTACACTAAATGTATGTTTATGAATTAGTAGACTTTTATTCTTTAATTCCTGCTTATGTGGCTGGAACTGTCCTAAATTCCCTTAAAAGGGCTAAGCTCTAGAGATCAGCCATGTGCTCAAATCTGCAAAGAAATAAAACTGCTGCAAGAAATAAACTGTTCATCAACTGTCCTGTGAAACAGTTTTGTAATGTTTGGATGGTAAATTTAGACTGTTTCTCTGAGGTGAAATAGTCATCTTTCCTCCCCTGTGCTGCAGAAGAAAGGAGTGCCATAATTGTGTGGAGCAGACAGAAAAGTATCGAAGCAATTGTGATCACTAATGTGCTTTCAGTACTTGAAATCTGGTGGAATGTGAGTTAAATGTAGTGCAGATGCCTGTGAAAAAATGAAAGTATCACAGTGTCATCCTCACTGCGTGCTGCATTTACCAGGTGTTTCCCACTGGCAGAACTGTGAGAAGGTGACCTTCATTTGTGAGGTTCTGGTGGTTCTTTTGACTGAATTCTGATGATCACAGCAAAGGGTGTTTGCCCACGGAGTCCTACCAGTCCAGCTGACCCAGAGCACAGCAACATAAAGGTCCAAATTCACAAAAATGGACTCTGAACAACCTTCTCCTGTCTAAAGGACTGTGCTGAGTTTAAGGAAATGAGATTATTAGAATGATGTGCTCCATAAATAGCTGTGAAGAGACTGCCTGCACCTAACAAATGGAACATTTCAATGCACTTGCGTTTCACAGCTAGTTACTAAATTCCCTCATGCAAAATACAAATTAATAAATGGGCCTAAATATCACGCTGCACGCGTCAGCAGAATTGTTCATGTGTCCTTTAAGCATATTTTGATGGAGGTAAAAAAACAGACTGAAAATTTCAGTCATCACAATTTATAGGTTTAGAATAATACTGTGAGAGCTTTTCTGTCTTTTTTGGTTGTTACTGCTGAAAAAAACTGCTGCGTACTGGAATGTTTTTCTAAAATTTAAAGGACAGAAAGGAGGGGAAATGTTAAGATTGATAGTAAGAAATTTCTTGTCACTGTCAAAAATATCAATATAATTTTAATTATGGACACAAGATGATTATTGCATTTAAGAATTGTTAAATATCCAGAGAAAAAAAATGCAGAAAAATACCATGTCAGTACTTTATGTCACCTTGCAGTATTATCCTTAAGTATACGATAATGATTTTTTATGGGTATTTTTGTAAATCAGTGCCTCCAGATGACAAAAGTGTCTGTTGAGGCAACTAATCTGCTAATAATACAAAGCATCTCTCACACGTTTATGCTAGAACTGCATATAGTTAAAAATATATAATTGAGATATTTGAATGATTAGAGAACTTTCTAGGATTAAGCCAGAAATTATTTTTTTTTTTTTTGTATTCTCAGCAGAGGTAAATGACTGCTAATTATAAACTATATTTGTTTCATTTGAAATAAGATACTTTCAGTCTGAGAACCACTATCATTTTCAGAAAAGGAACTTGACCACTCCTTCCCAAATTACCATCTTTTAAACCATTATTTCCTTAGAAATAGGACCAGTGGATTATTCTTGTTGCCAGGATAACCTTTAAACCCCCGATTCCCAAATTCACTGGATTATAGCCCATTATCTACCATCAACACTTCTCAGACTATCATGGATTCTTATCATAAAACTTCTAATTGAAAATATTCCAACAGGGATAAGATTTGGAGGCCACCCGTGGAATACCCAGTAAGGTGTAACATAATTTGGCATCTACAGTTGCAAACTAAGAATCTCACAAATAAGAAGCTGTTTGGCTAACAATGGGTTTGATTGTAGCTTTGGGGTATTTCTGACGTGATATGCTAAACTGACTCTCTAAAGCAATTAAATTCAATTCTGAAAAATATTAAGACTCACTCTCCAGCTGTCACGGCATAACCAGAAGGAAATGAGTACCATGGGAAAACTAAACTCTTGCCTCTCCTGGGCTTCTCTTCAATTATACATTGGTATGTCACAGGCAAGACACTTATTGACAATAATGAAGTTTTATGCAAATGTATCTGGTGGGGAGTTTGTTGTTGTTGGTTTTTTTTTTTTTTTGTAATAGCACTTTGAAAAAGTTGCAATTTACTTGTGCCGTTTGATTCCCAGCTCCACCACCTAAATCATGGAACCTCATCTATTTTCTTGGTTTTTGGGTGAGTCTGTCAAGTTGTCAGTGTGACAGCCAACATTTGTTTGGGTTCTTTGTTCTGAATTTTCATCCTATTTCTTGTACAAAGGAGGGATTAGGCGAGGTGACAGTGCCTGGAGGGAGGGGACTGTGTCTGTCCTGGGGAGACAGGAGCCTTGACTGAGGAGTTGTGCCAGGGCCACAAGAGCAGGCTGGACACCCACAGAGCATCCGTGGCTAAACCGTGCAGGGAACAGATCTGAGGCCTCCACAACCTTCTGAATAACCTTCCTCGAACAGCAGGGATTATTGAGATTTTGCCACTCTTCAGAAATGTGCACAGTAGGCTGAAACTCACCTGGAGGCAGGGATTTATCCTGGGACCTGTTTTTAAGTTGGTTTTGTATTTCTGCCTGTATTTAGGTATTTTGAATGCTCTCTACCAAAAGAAACAAAACAACAAAAAAAACCCAACAAAACAAAAGAAAAGAAAAAGCCGTCCCAAATATTTAGAATTATTTTGTGATGAAGGCTAATTCTTGAGTTAAATGTCTTTAAAGAACAATATCAAGACAAAACTGCTCTAGAAGAATGAGTAATTTAGAGTTAAGTTGCTGTGAGTTTTTTCATCTGAGAAAATATCTGTTCATGTGATTGATAATAATGGAAAACTAATTCAAAACTGATTTAATAATTTGTGCCATAATATTTTATTAATCCATTAATATATAAAAAGAAGTAAGGCTGAAAATTTCCAGCTGTGTCCATTTTTTTGCACACATTCAGGAGTTGGGTTGGTTTGTCAGGTTTCTTGGTTAAACAACAGCAGCTTTCACAGTAGTTCCTTGCAAAGTGTAGTGATTCCCCTATTTTGATTCTCTTTGCCTGGATCAGCAGAAATAATCAGGTTTCAAAATTTCCAATCAACACAGAAGTTTAGTTGATCTAGAGTATCAATCTCAGTTCTTGTAAAACTGGGCTCAAATCTCAGGTTTAATAATTATCCACTTTATCTACCTATAATTCTGTAATTTGTTTGGTGCTTATTCTCATTATGCTAAATATTTCCCTTCAGTTTCACCTTACCAGCATACAAAAGCATATTTATGGTAGAATAATAGTTTTTTGCAAAGATTTTAGATACAGGTTATATGTAGATATGCATGTCACAATGAGCTGCTTTTATATGACATGGTATAAACAAATTTTGATGCCTTTTCTTTTTCCCCCTGTCTTCTCAGAGCTTGTTAGCTTGGCCATGCTCTGTTCTTTGCACAACTCTTCTGGTTGCCATTGGTCAAGAGAAAGATGCTCCATCAGAGTTCTTTGTTACACCTGCTTTGCTCATTCTAATTTGTTTTGCTGTGTTGTGTTTGCAGCTAAACCTGGTGTGAAGAATGAGGAGCTCATGAAGCTCATTATGCTTCATTTGATTTGAAAATTAAATTTTGCAATTTGAGACTTGTAAACACTTTTGAGAAGCATTGTTTCCTGTAATGGAAAACAACACATTCCTATAGTGTTGTTAGGAAATAAATTTGCATCATGAATCTTTAATAAGTCATTCAATATGTTGCACCCTTGGGCTATTGATATACCAGGAATTGTACCTGTATTCTGGAAAAAAAATGTGCAATTTGGAAATCTTTTTTTCTTCCCAAGACATGTAACAATCTGAATCTTATTAGGTTGGTAATAAGCCACAGCTATTTCAGCCTTTTCTTCTTGCACTAAAGCTTCTCAAAGACAGAATGCTTTTTGTCATGTCTGCTCCCCAGCACTAAATCTTGGCACGTTTGTTTCAGCAGGACTGAAAGGAGAGCACAATTCTATTAAGTATCACACTTCCCAGTACATATTGCATATATTTTCAGTGTACTTTAGGGCTTTTGGTTGAGTCAGTTATTGAATCAGATTTTCAGGAGACCAGACAGTGGACAGGCTCCTGCCCACACACCTTCTAGCTATACATAAAGTATTTATTAGAAGAAGGTTGAGAAGAGAAGAGCAGGTTCTTTTTCCAGAGGCCTAATGTAGAGCTTAATATGTTATCTGTGGATAACAAGACAATTTGTGCATAACAATACTTGTGCAGAGACTCTTGAAAAGATGCCTCTTTCTCTGAAAAAAATCTGTATTATACATGTGCTCTCATGCAACCCTATTCAAGAATGTTTTTTAGCAATTGGAATCAATAGATATGAGGAAGTCTAAGTGAAGTATAATTGTTCAATGCTATATATATATATATATATATATATATATAATGAAAGCTGTTATTTTTCCAGAAGGTTTTAGGACTTTTAGACTTGGAAATTAGATTATTAAATTTCAGAAATTGCTTACCTGAAGTTAGAAAATAAACATGTCATGTTTAAATAGCCTCTGGCTAATTTTTCAGAAACCCAGATTCTTTTTCTTACATTTCACATCACCAAACTATTTCTGACTTTAATTTTTTACAATTGAAAAGTAGAGCTAGCTGTAATATTCTCCTTTAGTCTTTTCTGTGATTAAAATTCCTCAGGTAGAAATTACTTTTAGAATAACCTCAGTACTTTTATTTATTCCATGGACATTTTTCTTTCCAGAAAGAACCATGAAAACCAGATTATATCCTTCCTCTTTACAAGAGACTCTTAAACTCCTAAAGAGCTCAGAATTTCCTCCCAGCCATAGAGTACTTAACTCTGTCTTCCCTAGTACACATTTCTCTTGACCTCTCATCCCTCCCATTGCTTTCCTCCACGCATGTCTCGGAACACAATGTCTAAAATTCTGACTTTAGCAGAAATTCTCTGCGTGCTGTGTAAATAGGGATCACTTCATATACCTTGCGCCTATGAACTCCTGTTTGTAGATCCCAGTGTGATATTTGCCTTCACCAATGTCATGACATTGACTCGTGCTTTGCCCAGACTCAAACACTGCCTAGACTTTTTTCTGAAGAACTTCCATCTGATCTTTGATCCTTTCTTGTGTATTTGCAAAACTGATTATCCCTGCTCCAGAAGTTCCTTCATACGTTGAAATTTGCTTTTAGAAATGTGTGTGTAGGTGCATGTAAGATTACAAAAGTATGGATGTGGAACTAATGCACATTAGCAGTAGCTCTTGATTAAGACTAGTCACAATGCTAATAAATATTGTTGGGGAGTTTGTGAGCTTTTGTGTCTTGCCCTTAGCTCAGTCAAATATCTGAAAAGCTCCCAGAAGTCAGACTCTGAAGTTGCAATGTCAGGCTGAATTAAGTAATTATGGACAGGAGCAGACCCAAGGCTCCTGCACAAGAAACTTAATTCTGGTTTCAAGCTCGGTGCAAGAAATTGTTGGGTTTTGGTTGGCGTGGGAGGAAGACTGAGTTGGTTCAGCCTAGAGAAGAGAGGGCTCCAGGGAGATCTTAGACCCCCCTCCAGGACCTAAAGGATCTACAAGAGGTCTGGAGAGGGACTTTGGACAAGGATGAACTGAGAGAAGGCAGGTTTAATTAGATTGTAGGAAGGAATTCTCCCCTGCGAGGGAGGCGAGGCTTTGGCACAGGATACCCAGAGCAGCTGTGGCTGCCCCTGGATCCCTGGCAGTGCCCAAGGCCAGGCTGGACACTGGGGCTGGAGCAGCCTGGGACACCAGGGAAGGTGTCCCTGCCATGGCAGGGGATGGGAACAAGGTGATCTTCAACGTCCTTCACCCCAAGATGTTCAACAGCTCAAAGATCAGGTTTAATTGTGCAGCAGGTTAAGTTCACATTCAAAAAAAAAAAAACCCAAAAATTACAATTCCACGTGTTCAATCCGGCTTTGGAGTGACCAAGTGAGCGGGGAGCACACTCAAGGTACAAACTTCAAAGAGAGGACCCCCGTGAGGGGAAGGTGGGTTGGGCAATCCAAAAGGCTTTGCCTGATTTCAGCTTCCCACTTCCACACGGGAGTTCTGTCTTTGCTAATCAGCTGAAACCTTCCTCTGGCAGTGAATGCTTGTACGGAGCCACATTAACTTATGCAGCTATTCACTATTTAAATGGGGGTTTCCATGGCAACCTGCTGCACAAACCAGCCGTCCCTGCAAGCCCACCAGGCCTGTCTGATGTTGGAGCTCGTGGTGCTCAGGATCTGCTTTGGTCCCCAGGAACTGGTGTCAGACCCGTGGTGGAGGGGACACCTCTGCACAGACACCCTGCTCTGTGTGCAACCTGCCAGCATCTCCTTTTTGGGAGCTGAAACCCACAACCTGCTCTTCCTTTGCATGCAAAGTGCCACCCACATGTTCGTTTTTTGGAGGATTATTTTCTTTTGCGTTGCAACTAAGGCAAATGATAATTTGTGACAATTAACTGTGACCTTTGTTGCTTTGTAATGAGATAATTCTTGATAGTTTTTTTTTTCTTTTATTGGGGGATGAATTATTTTGTGGCTACATTAATTTCTCCATTATATTCCTTGCATATGTTTTGTATTAGTTAACATATCAGTCTTTTATTTTATTTTTTTTTAATTTGCCTTAGTCTTTGACAGCAATAACAGAAATCAGTTTTCTTACTTCCACTAGTCATTTAATTTCTGGCTCATTTGAGGCAGACTGAGTAGACTGCATTCACAGTTGAATATCACACAAAAGGCTCTGGAATGGTTAAAACCAAAGCAATGTTGTTAAAGCACAAATGCTACATCATTCACACCTTGCTGCTTAAGAGGAGCAGTGTTTGTAGAAAGGCTTAATGCTTAGAGCTAGAGTAGCACCAAATAGAAAGTACAGCAGGCAGCCAAAGCACCTGATGAATTGGTACAGGGCTTACCTTCATGATACTCATTTTTCTTTCCAGCCTTTACTGCGGAGACAGAGCGTTCCTGTGTTTGCCATTATTTGCTGTACAACCTGGGGGTTGTTTCATTTTCTACCCAACTGTGGAGTTTTCTTGTTAACTCCTGTATGGGTGAACCGGACCTCATCTGCAGAGTCCTGCCAACAATCATGTGCCTTTCCTGAATTGTGCTCAGCTCTTCAAACTCTCTCTGGCCCCCTCAGGAGGTCTGAGGTTGTTTCAACAATCCCTTTCAGCATTTTGGTGGCACAGGTCTAGAAAGGCTTTCCTCTGCTGAGGCTGGTTCTTTGAATTTGCCAAGTTTATTTTAGAGTGTGAATTCTTTGCTTCCTTCTCTGCTCCTCCTCTCCCTCTCCCACAAGAAGGCTGCTTCAGCATCTTGCCCTTTTGGGAGTTATAAACCAGTTTCTTGTTTGTAGCCTAAGTTTCTTCTTTGCTTTAATGCTGATGTGACAACACTCTCAGAAGCTTTAACAGCTTTTTTTTTCTTTTTTTTTTCGTCCCAGTGGTTGTTATCACTAAAGCATTTGTAAATTACAGTTGTTCAGTCAATAAATTAACTTTATTGTGTATTTAAGCTTATGCTGAAAGTAATTCTACAACCCAGAATGCCAACAAATTTTGCCTTGATTTCTCAGCAACAAATGAGGTGGAGTCCTGAAGCTCTGGTGAAAACAAGAGTGTGCTTGGAGCCTCATGTGCAGGCACATTCCCTTGAGACAGGAGGAGATAAACTGCTTGTCAGAATAGACGAATAGAGCATCATCCTTTCTTCTTCCCATCCCAGGACTATTTCCAGCCTTCAGCAAAAATCCAAGACTCCAAACAGAGTCAAGACAGAGGACTAAAGCATATAAGAAAAATCTCAAGGAGCTGCCGATGGAAAACTGTGACTCCTTTGACTAGAACAATAAATGTGACCATCAGAGTTCTCGGTATTGATACATAATTACAGTTTCTTATTAGAGGCGTTTAATTATCCTTCAATAACAAAGCTCTCTCACAGAACAAGAGTTGAGAACCTGATTTGAGAGAAAACTCAAAACACATGAACAAAACTCACTGTTTCTCGGTTGAACTGATGGAAAAGGATTTAGTAATTTAATTCTTAATAGCATGCTAAACCCTAAAATTGACAGTTCTAAGAAAAATAAATTTTAGTTTGTAGATGTCTTCAGCATCTTGATGACAACAACCTATTATGCATCATTCTAGTCTTAAAAGAGTCTCTGAAAAATATTTTAGACACTAAAGTTCAGTGCAAACTTTAGTAGAAAGTGCCTTGCCTCAGCTGCCATTGCATGCAGTGTTTTTGAAATTTGAGTAGAGGATTGGAATATTCTGATGTGCAGCTTTAAGCTGAGCGTGATTAAAGGCTGAATGAGTGACAAATGCCTGTGGAAATGTTTAGAGAGCCATCTCCTTCACAAGGACACTTGCAAGAAAACAGCTTGGAAAAGAAAAAAAAAAATATATATAAACTTCAGAACATTAACTTTTTATTGAAAGAAAATGGAGTATATTTTATGCAGAAAAATTCTCATTTAGTAGAAGGATCAAATGTTCAAAGAGATTTATTTCTTTATCAGTAATGCAAGTTCTTATAGATTCATCTAAAACAAGGGAAATTTTGTCAAAAAAGGTCAAAATTTTCAATCCCTTAAATTCAAAACTAGCCAGATTTCCCTTTCTTTTCAAGGAGACTTAGTAGATGTTTGACACTGTTAACATTAGAAGCAAAAGGATGACTTTTTCAGGTCAGGAATCCAGTCTTTCTCTGCAGACAAGAAAAGGTTTAGAAGGAATAATTTCTCTAGAGCCTTGAAAATACTAAATTCTGAAATTTTCAGCTATATGTAGAAAAGTTTTTCTGAACTGCTGCATCCTGTAAACAAACGTATGTTAAAATAAAACTCAAGTATCTTAGACACAGATCTGCCAGCTTTAGGCAGGGATCATTCAAATGATGATGGTCCCAATTTCATTGTTCTTTTGGCACAGCAGGGAAGGAGCAGGGAGGTGGGGGCTGCACCTTTGTGGGTTTCCCTTCATGAAGGACAGCAGAGAGGTGAAAGCACACTGATGTATCTGCATTAAAAATACATTTACCAAACCATGGGAAAGGAGCAGGTAAAGAATATCTGAGTACTTTCCCAGCCTGATATTCGTATTTCCAACTTAAATCTCTGGCATCTGATTAAATAGCACCACTGATTCCATTAAATATGTGTGTGGAATGAGTACACATTTTTAACATTAGGTTCAAGAAGTAATATTCATTAGAATGAAAGCTCAGTTTGTATAGCACAGAAAATTTTATTTTTTCTTTCTTTTGTTCTCACTTTTAATTGGGCACGGTTTCTGTGAAAGTTATTAGCTGTTATGATACGTGCAATTTTGGAAAAGGAAAATGCATCTTGCCATGAGTAAAGATAACCTATGTAAAAGCACGAGGTTTATTGTAACTTTTGAATGCTCTACATGAGAAAGAACCCCTTTATAAAGAGTATTATTTATTATCTTATTAATACATTATACTTATTGTTGCTTTTTCACAATAGCAAAAATAGCTCTGTATTATTATTTATTTACATTGAATATCCTATCACTCAAAGCTGACATTTTCATATGCTACTTGTAAATCTGAATTTGCTTTATAAGAACAAGAGAAGTATCTGAGAGTGGGTTTTTCTCTTACTGAAGAATGTATGTAAAATATATTTAGAACTGTGTGTAACAAACTTGAAAGTACAGCTTAAATGATTGGGTTGTATTAAAAAGGGTGTAGGTTTTTGTCAGCTTTGTCAGTGACAGGAATTTGTCAATTTTGTCACTGGAATTTGCAGTTAAGCATTGAAGTGAGCACGAAGAGTGAAGCAGGGAGGCATAAGAGTGTTCAGTGAGGAAAACTAAAAGGGAAAAACCAAATTAGACACAGGAGGCAAATGGTGAAATATGTATTCTTCCCTTCTGTCCCCCTTTAATTGTATTGTAATTGCTTAAAACAGCAAGGTTTTAACAGTAATGTTTTCATTTTCTCCCATTAAAAAATAATGAAGTTTATTCTGTACTCTGCTATATCAGTTTTACGTGGGGGTGACTTAAATATGGCTTTTGAAATCAGAAACCTCAGTTCAATATGGATCTCACAGAGCAGTCTGCATCCACCTTGAGTGAAATCCTGACCCAGTGAAATCAATGGCAAAATTCCCATTGACTTCAAAGAGGCTTGGATTTCACACCCAGTCTCCTCTTGCTTTCTTCTGCAGCCTCTCTGCTTTTGCTAAATGGGATTGCTTTTCCCAGATGGACCTCTTAATGTTATGCACAATGATCATTTCCGTTCTCTTTTATAAAATGCTGCAAGTCTTCTAAGGAAAATTCTGTCTTTTCTTCTTTCTTTCTTTTTAGTACAATAGTGATTTCCTCCACAGTGAGGAATAAGTGCCATCCCCTGATCTCTTAACAGTGTTTTGTCTCTGTTTTTTACTCACAATTTAAGAAGGCATGGTTTTCAGAAGTTCACATATTAAATATCATTTGGCTCTATATCACAGGAGTGAAAGTTCATTATGAGGACTCTGTTCCACAATGAATATTTATATTTACCCACAATTAATCATACAGCTAAACTGCAATGTGGTTATAATTTCCACCTTACTCATAACCTCAGTTCTGCTAGGTTTTAATCACATCATCTTCTTAACACATCTTTAAGAAATAAACTAGAATATTTTATGTTGATATATTTGAAACATCTAACCACCTGTGTTATTTTTGGCATTCCATTTAAAAGCTGAACTCCCTATTCTTCATTAAGTTTTTTTTTTCTAAGCCATTTTTTAGAAATGTTGGACCAATGTACAGACGTTCTTTTTACAGTGGTTGGTGAATGTTTATAGCTTTTATCCTCTGTGAATATGATAAAACCTTTTTATACCTTGTTTATATGATGAGCTATACTTGTGATTATATATTAATTATAGTGAAAATAAGCAAAGACTAAACCCTCAAATGTCTTGAAGTTTTTTATGTCATCTAACATAAGAGATTCCACAGGTTTGAATTCACTCCTGCTTGCTCATCCAAGGCTGGTAAGTCTAAAACTTTCCTTTTTTGAACTGATCTTTTTTGGCATCTGAAATGCACATACTAAATAGCTAAAGAGAATAAGTGGATATCTCAGCAATTTGAATGCATTTATGGATGACTGACTTTGCCTATAATAGGAGTAGGTGTTGAACCCTATTATGGAAAACTTGCTGACTGCTCTGTGGACACCAAGCTCTGAATCAGCTGCTGACGAGAGTCCCAAGTTCATCTCCCTGAAATGCTGCTCTTCTGTTAAACTTCCTTGAGGAAAAAAAAGCAATCTTTTTATGCCTCTGACAGCAGCAACTTGTTTTCTTTTGGATCTGCTTGACCCTGAGTCAGACACACCTGGAACAATACCTAGAGGTTGGGTAAAGCTTTCTGACAGCATCAGCCTTGTTCTTCATTTTAAGAATTCTCTTCGATTGAACAAAAAATGCAAATCCCCTCCTAAATGAAGCACTGTGTACTCCTTCAGCATGACTTTCAGCTTTTCTCTTCTTTTTAGTGTTAAATTCTACCGAGTTTAAGGGGTAGCAGCTATATACCTGCAATAGTTTGGTCAATAATTATGATGCCATTGTAATAATTTGCTAAGTAATTAATGGAATACCTTGAAAGTTGAAAGTGATTGAAGGAATTAATTCATTTCTCACTTCTGGAAACATCTGCTCTGGTGCAATGGGAATTTTTTGGTAGTAGGAAGTTATGTTGGACTGCTCAGAATTGCTCCAGAGCTGCAGCCAGCAATAACAGTAGAAAAAGAGTCTAAAATATTCTGGTTTAAATATATTATGAATGTCATTTAGAGCAAACTAAGTTGAAATTATGCTGTAGGATATTTGCCCTATTTATCATTGTGTATTTGTTTTGTTGAGATTTTTTTTTTAGATAGTTTAACCTATAAGTTCAAACCACTAGTAATTCTGTTAAAAATAAGAGATTTTTAAATACCTTCCTAATGAATTCCTTCAAAGGTTGCTTTCTAATACAGTTATGTATACAGTTAATGGTTCTGTATTCACTGGTGTCTCTCTTTGAAGTTAAATTACATGTTCTTACCTGTAAGAAGTCACACCAGGAAAAGAAATCTCAGGTAAGAACAAAACTGTACAGTTTTATAATCTCACAAGGAACTCCTCCGAAGTGTATCTGGTGCAACGATTAAAGGTAATGCTTTTGTAGTTCATAAAATTTCAGTGTTAGACAATAAAAGATCCTAAAATTAGATACAAGAGTTTCTAGGAACTCAGACTAGCTAGATTTAACTAGAATGCAATTTATTTCTATTATGTGTGGAGGGAAATGTTAAAGAACTTGACCTTCCACCATGTAGCATGAAAGCATTTACAACTCCATTAAACTGAGGATATATGTTTCAAATAGTCGGTGTCTTCCTCCAAGACGTTTAATTTTGCCAGCACTTGCTTTAGTTGGAAATAAAAGGAATTCTATCAGTAAACTGGAAACACAAGTTCATGTGTCAGGATTATGAAACATCATGTTTTATGATTTTTGAGAAGGATTCCAGGTAGGAAGTATCATGATAGAAACTGTCCTTATTCAGTATCATGATAGAAACTGTCCTTATTCAGAGATATGTGTTTCCATTTTGAAAATTCATGGTTTTCTTTTTGAAGATGTATTACTAATAAATAGAAGTTGGTCATTATTTTACCAGCTTATCAGTGTTCTGAGATTTGGGGTTTATTTTGCTTTTGAAATACATGAAATCTGACGTTATTAACCACTTACCCTTTGAGTTTGTTGTTAGTTTTTCAGTAATAAATACAAAAAAATATTTCAATGTACATTTATGGTGCTGTAAGAATATTGGAGTAAATGAAAAAAAACCCCGCAAGTCTGGTGGTAATTTTTTTCTTCTTTTCCTGCAAACATAGTAGAGTATAGGAACAAATAAAGGATTTAATTGTATTATATTGTATTATATTGTAATTGTATTGTATTTCGTCAAATTCAGAATAGTTTCAGGTACTGCTAGGTGAGAAAATCGTTTTCTAAAGGACAGGATGGTACAATTTAAAATCAAAGTACTGTCAGTGACATTTACTTATGATCTGGTAGGAAAATGGCAGCTGCCACAATATCTGCCAGAAACTCTTTGATGTTTCATAGGAAACTATTTTGTCATTAAAAGTTGTATTGATTTCTCCATCCCGCATTAACGTTGCAATTTAAAGTCTGTCATGGTGAGAGAATTCCGCGCAAACCCGACAATGGCAGGAGGGATTAGTGAGTCAAGAGGAGAGCAGGAGCCCTTTAATGTGCTCCATGGACAAGCTCGATAGTCCTCAAGAACATTTCCCTCTTGCCCAAGTCTCTAATCCTCTTCCAGGGCTGACTCAAGTGAAATCCAAGCAGCTCCAAGTCCCTGCCCACAGGGAAGGCATTTTCTCTTTCATTGTCTCCACCAGAAAGGAGAGATGAAGAGGAAGTGAGGAATCAGGAAAACAAGGAGGCAAAATGATTTCAAAGGTCAAACAAAAAGGGAATGTCAAGGATCCTCCTGTGAAGGTTTTTGAAGTTAATCAGAGGGGTGGTTTGATATCTGCCAGCAGTTCCACTGACATTTAAATGGGCCTTTGGCTTTTGTCAAGTGAGTCAGCTCTGGTTTGTTTTATAGCTGTCCATCTGTTTGTGTTATTAACACATTTTGAAGTGTCATTAATGACTCTCTTTGTCTTTCAGCAGTCAGATAAATAATGTTGGGGTTTTTTTTGTTTTTCTTTAAAGGGTTAAAAAGTGACTTTTCACATACTTAAATGAAGCATCTACCTAACAGGACAGGTTAGATAGCTTAAAAATCTTTGGAAAGATAGTAATGTTTATCCATACCTGGAGTTCAGATTTCTAATGAGCAGTCACATAACTTACAAAGTAAATTTTCATTTAAAAATATTTGCTTATTGCTCTCTTCAATTTGAAAATAAGGTTACTGCGTGGACAAACTGAGATCCAGCATGTGAAAATGGTGATGCTGGTGGCTGAGATCCATGAGGTATGGGCAGCATTTCCTGTATTTTAATGAGTTTTTAGGTTTGAATCTGGAACCTACTAGGAAAGCTTTAAATCAAGATGATGGACAAATCCTTGTTATGCAGGCAAAAAGGAAGTCAGTGCTCTCAAGCAGAAAACTGCAGTAAAGTATGTACTCCAACAGAGAAAAGCAGCCTGTCTTCCTGATTGCCTTTAATTCTCTTGTTTTAAAATCTCACATCTTCTCTCTGTTCTCAGAAATCCTGGATTTCTGAAAAGATGCACATTTTCTTATTTTCGATTAGTCTGGTGGCTTCACCTTCCGAGAGGGGATTTTTTAATATCCCAGAAATATTGTCTCACAAAAGAAAAAAGAGGAAAAGTACTCAGAGCTGACCTGGTGAACATAGCACCTTATTCTTGCTCAAACTGACCTTTAAGTATTTCTTAGTGCACTTAGATTTTTGCAATGTTATTTTAGTAAAACCGTTGATGTTTATTCTCTTTAATTGACTTTAATTGCCACATACATTTTTCAGTTCACTGAGGAAACTGCTCCCATTTATCCATTTCTATTACTCTCTGTGGCCAATTAACACCCGGACTCTGGGGCTCCAGTTAAACAAGGACATTCTGCAGGGTCGTCCCCACACATCAAAGGGTCTCCTGCCCAAACACAACTTCTACAAAATCACACATCAGCGCTGTTAAACAAAAGCTAATTATCAAATGTGAGCAATGAGCTGCCTACAGCACACTGCCTGCTGAAATAGTCATTTAACAAAAGGAAATTATGCAGATTTCCAGTGCTTATGAAAATATGATTTTACCAACATTACATGCTCTCAGATCCCCAAGATCTGGGGCTGATGCAAATACGTGAGTGAAAAATGAAGACATTTTTTGAGTGGTTCCTGTAAAGCTCATGGGGTATACATTTCCGTTGATGAAACGCAGGTTTCAACAATGCAGTTACAAAGTTGGGGAAAGCTAAACAATTTACCACTTTGCATTTGTGGTTTTTTTGCCTTTTCCTGTCTTTTTTTAATTTTTTTTTTTTTTTTTTTTTTTTTGGCAAGAGAGTGCCAATATCGTTTATTCTATTCTTCACTCCACTCTGGTTTCTTCTCAGCAATGTTTCCTAAGTGTCAGAACATTTAAATCAAGCTTTCCAAGTGGATGACTCTGCAGATTCTTCGGAACTAAACTTCATCTAGCTTTATGCCTCTAATTCTGGAGGTCATTTCTCCTGTAAAGAAGAATTTGTTCAAGTTACGTGCTGTTTCCCATTTACAACATGCAAACTACCACAAAAACATCAGTGGCTAAGTCACAAATTCTCTCACGGGTCCTCTGTGATTAAATCATTAAAACTCCTTCCGTCTGTAAAGTCTTTGTGAGTGTAGCTGCTGACAACATCTGGGTGCAAGTACAGAGATACAATTCTTTTGTCCCCTTCAAAGATCTAACCAGAAAGGCTTTCTTTAAACAAAAATTACATTTGCAGCATAAAGCAGTTCGTTTTCAGCACTGTCCTGAAGGATAGATTTGTCACAAAGCACACAAGAGTGATTTTATTAGTTAAAAGGATGTGCATTTGTTGTGGAAGCTGCTGAAAGCCTCCAAAGTGACATTTTTCTTTGTGCATCCAGTTACGTGAAGGAAGTATTTGATTTCCTCTATTGCAAGTTTCCAGCCTTGAAAAAAGAGCAGAACTATTGCAAATGAGGATACAACTCACCTTCCTGTTAAAAGCTCAATCCTATGCAAATCTCATAAACTAATTTTGAAAAAGTTCTATTACTTGATAGTGCAATTACAAATAGCTTTCTAAAAATGGCTTGAAGGATATTGTAGTTTTTAATCATCTGAACACAGAAGGAAGTCTGCTGTAGTCACCTGGGGCACCACGAGAAAAATCTCTGCTACAAAGTTTTCTCTTTCTTTTTGGTGTCAGATATCTAATTGTCTATCTAAATTGCAATAAGGACCTCAAAGCGCAGGTTACACTTATTTCCAGTTAATAACATTTGAAGATAAGAGAACATTTTCCCCTCAGTGCTCCACAAAAACAAAACTTGGACCGAAATTGTTCTTTTTAAATGAATGCTGTTAAATGAGATTCTGCAAAAGGGTAAAGCAGAGTATTTATGATAATAAATGCAAAAAGAAAACACTTTTCTGTGATTTAATTGGTACATTCATGAGCCACTTCCCTCCAAACCATTTATTGCAGAGTTATTTTAGCCTTGTGTCCTAAGGAAATGGTGTTGGTGTGAAAGCATCCTCTGCGTGCTCTCCCTTGCTCCCTTTGGTAATTGTTGAATTTCTTGGCCAAATTCAACCCCATTTGACAAAGGGACAGAAGTCTCAAAGTTATTAAGTTCCTGGAGGTTTCATGAGAAGTGCTGTCCAGGGGACGGGGAAGAACTCAGATTAATGCTGTGCTAGGAGCCCCACCTGACAGGTTCTGGTTTATCCCCTCGGTGCCCCTCGCAGAAAATCTGGTGCACAGCCACTGCATGAGGTGCTGCAAATAAAATCCGAGTCCTGGAATGGAGACAGAAGGACTTTAGAAAATAGAAATAATTAAAGATGGTCAATAACTGGTTTGCTCTGGGCATGGGGAATATTTCACTTGTGTGAGGTCGGGTGGGGGGAATTAGAATCTACAAAATGAGTTACCTTAATTCTTCCAGTGACTTGAGATTTGTTAGCAATTGGTAGAAAATTGGAGTTGGTGGGTGTAGGAAAAGAATAAAAAAAAACTTGCTATTTTTGGAAGGCAGGGCTTAGTAGCAGATTGGATGTAATTTCACAGTGATGATGATAAAACTTCATATCTGAGATGAAAAATACCAGGAGGCAAAAAATATTACTATATTAATATTTGTTTGAATTTCACAGGATATTTCACCAATTTGTATCCTTACTATTTTCATTTAAGATTTTTAACATTCTGTAACCTAAATATTAAATTAAAGCAGAAACCTCTTCTCTGTATGAATTGCCAACAATTTCACCAAAATCTTTATAGTTGGAAGAAATCTCAACATTTTTAATGGGAGTGCTATTTGTGACAAAATTAACTTGTGGTATGATTAATAAGTTACAAATGTAGAAATTTAAATTAAATGCATCAAGATTAATAAGTTAATAATCCAGGTATATATTTCACTTTTACCAGGAGCAGTGGAATAAATGTTTCTCAGATCTATGAGTATGGAATGGGTGATTACAAGTAAGGGAATGGTAAGTGAAGAATCATTTTAATTCTAGAAAGTCTAATTTAACAAAAAATGGATTTTTAAAATTCCTCTCATGTAAAAAAAAGTGTAAGGTATTATAGAATGTTATAATTTTGGTCTTTTACATGGCTCCTTTGGTATTCAATTATAGACACCATATGTTTCTTGACTGTTTTTTCTCCCAGAAAGAGAAGCATAGTAATGATATATATGGATATATATTTATGAGGTAGGCATGTAAAACTACACAAAGTTACAGAGTCCATTGAAACAAACAAAACTTTTCTTAAAATATAAATTTCTTCTGTGAAGTATTCACCAAAATGTGTTCATGGAAGATAATTTTTTTAAAAATGCAGTTTGAAGGTATATGAAAAAAATATCTTAAGAAGCCCTACAAGTAGGGGTTTTTTTGCTTGGTTGTTTTTTTGTTTTTTTTTTTTTTTTTTTTTTTTTTTTGTTGTTGTTGTATTTTAGATATTTTTTTGCATTTCATAGTTTGGCCTCACCCTGACAGAATATGAATTAAGCAGCAGCTTACTTATCTGCAATAGGTTTTGCAGATTAATGCAGTCTTGCCTTGTGTTTCCTGTACTCCTTCCTTTCAACTTGTCAGTATTCAATGCAGGAAGTAGAACAGAAAGTTGTGTTTGAACTTAAAAACAACGAAAAACAAAACAAAACAAAAAAAAGAGACAAGCCTCTGGCAACTATAAAGAACTAACTGGGATCAAGATTAAAGATAGACGTGGCAAAAAAATGCATAAAACTATTCTAAACCTCTAGGCATTGTGAAAGAAAGAACATGAAATGTTTATATAGATAAGGGAGCCCTAATGAAAGAACAGAAATTTGAGCACTACTGAATTTTATCATGGCATTGTCTGGAATAAGAAATGTGCATCAAAAACTCCGACAGCCCCTCAGAAGCTGGGGAGCCTCAGAGAGCTGTCTCCTGGATTAATCAGCAAACACCACCCTGCAAAGAGGCAAAAAGGAACAGTGGCGTAGCAGCGGGGCCAGATCTGCAAATTGGATGGAAGTTTGGGAGTGTCTTTGTAGGGATTCAGCTTGGGAAAAGCAGGCAAACTCAGGAAATATCCTTGCAGTGGGTAAAAACATAAAAGTGTTCGACACTGCAGACTCGTTGAGCAGAAATACAATGTTTGGTCTTTAAACAGGCAAGGGAGGTAGCAGCAGAGCAGTGATGGTTTGATGTAAATCAATATCATTGATCCCAATAAAAGCCATATTAACAGGATGTAACTTATGAGAGGCCGTGAGTTTTTCTTTTCAACGCTTGCATTGCCTGTTTGGAATAAGAATTCCTTCACATTGTGGTGAAGTCTGGCTTCCACTCCCTCCCTGGCAGCTAAAAATGATGGATTTTTGTGACCTATCTAAAATTCTAGAATGTGACGTTTCAATTCAAGAATCTATAGGAAATTGCCCTAAGATATCACTGGAATGCATGTGGCTGTTGTGTAAGGCCAAGACCTACAGATTAACAATTTCCAAAAAAAAAAAAAAAAAGAGGTTGTTGAAAGGCAATTAATGGAGGAAGCAACTCAGTAATTGGAGCTGTAGTAACTGAGTCATTTAACATCAGTTATATTTGTAGCTGCAGAAACATTTCTATTCTAGAGTAATAATGAGACACAGAAATACGTGGGAGTCTGTGAACCCAACAGTAAGGACAAAAATTGGCCTCGGTCACCAAATGGTTTAAAGAGAATACAAAAAATATGTGGTTTCTTGTATCCAGAATATTTAGGAAAATATAAAAATTAATCTCCAACTGATTTTTTTTTTTTTTTGATCCTGCATTACATTAAAAAGTCTTTCAAGTACAGATTTTCTGCTCTGGTATGTTGCAGTCTATTTGTTGCAGAAAAGTAGATCTACACTTAGCATGTTATTCTGGATTTTAGCAAGGTATCCATAAAAGTATTTTAAATGTTAGAGAGAAAACATTTAAATGGATATTATACTTTCAAAATAATTATTAGAATGGCACACATCCTCCCAATGTTTAAATTACATGTTTCTTTTGCAGTTCTTGCTGTAAGTATGTAACCTTTTTTTTAATGATCTCTCGCTGAAAGGGCAGCAGTCCTCATAAGACTTCTTTCTTTAGAATGCCACATTTGCTTTCCTTTGTCTGCATTCTGGACAGACTACCAAAGAAATTTTCTTTCCTTAATAAGGCAAATTGAGCTCCTCTAGATTTTGAATTGAAGGAGAAAATATGCTGGAGTGTAATCTTAGCTGTATCCACGGAAACCAGTTGCTTCACTGGAGAATATTCTGTATTCCACTCAATAGATTTGTGCACCAGAAAAGAAAACTGGTTTGGACTGACTCATTATCCTCAGGAAAGCAAAAAGTCTAAGGTTACCATAAAGGTGTTGTTAAAAACTGCTCAGCCTTATAGTCCCTCGTGTTTACTCTGCATTTCTAGTCAGGGTCCTCTGGCCCATCCAGGCTGAACATTTTTACTCTGGGTCTAAACCAACTTCTACCCCAAGTAACTCATTTTGCCATTGTTCTATAGGTGGGTGTTGTTAAGGGGTCTGATTCTCCCCAAGAATTCACATTTCTGCAGAAATGTGCAGTGTTTGTTCCTCTTCTGTACGTGGGGCAGCAAAGGAAGGGAAAACTGTTCTCCATAAATTGCTTCCCACTCTGAAACACTGAAATGGTTTTTTAAAAACTGCCTGGTATTGTTTTCCTCCTTTTGCTGTCAGTATAAGGAAGGACTTGCAGACTATAATGAAGACCCTGTAAAAGTGTGAAATGTGTTGGTGTCAAGAGAATGGGTGTGTCTGAGGATCCCAAAAGTTCCAGAAGGATTTGCCTTCTGGAGAGGACAGTCTGTGCCCCAGCAGAATGAGAGCAGTGCCTGAGCTGCTGGAGGGGCTGCAAACAATTGCACAGATAAAATTGACAGATAAAATCGACAGATAAAATTGGCAACCTTAGAATAGGCACAGAAAAAATTCACTGTCAAATTCCTTCAGAATTTTTGGAATTCTCAAGCTTCGCCTCACTTTTCCTGACGTCTTTGTAAAATTAAAAGCTAGAAAAAAGCCTGGGATGATTTTATTTAATGGTTTCTCTGCATGTCTTTGTGCAAGAAAAAAAAAACAAAACAAAACAAAAACAACAAAGCATTTAAAATACTGGGTAGTTGATAATTTTATAAAAATGCCATGACAGGACAAGTAGGAGGACACCAACACAAATATTATCCTGAGTTCTCCATCAGGAGCATCATCCCCTTCTGGAATCAGATGGAGGTTCTGGCATAAATGGCAACTGAGTTTCAAGGTTTTGTGTGGGATGAGGCAAAATGAAAAATTAGGAGCTGAGAGATCAAGGTTAAGTTTTGGGTGGTTGTTTTTTAAGTAACAGGAAAGATAATCCAGTATCATTCCTGCTGCTGAAGCAGCACCTAACTCATAGGACCTGATTCAGATTAATGGTGAGTAAAACTGGATTAAATTCCATCCTGTACAGTTTCTTACCTCCAAAATCCCGTACCGCTCTCAACTTAATACCCCATTTAGGCACAGTTACAACAGCAAACTGCATTTCTGCAATTTCTCTGCTCGGAATGTGGCTGGAGTGGAGGCACCCGTGTTTGCAGAGCCTCGCAGGGCTCTGGTGCTCTGCCTTCCTGCAGCAGCCTCTGTGGGCAGATCTCACAGGAGCACAGAACATTTCCAAGTGTGCCTTTTCTGGGCACGAGTTCAGAAAGACCTGACTGCACTGTGAAATGGGATTTCACAACTCCTTGACCAAAGCTGTTAGTGAATGTTAGCAAAACTCTTAGGATGAATTTTCAGAGGCTGAATAGGGAATATGCTCGACTAGAGAAATCTTTTCTTTTCCAGAACTTTGACAAGCTAAGGTTAAACAACTCATCTCATACTGAGCATTTTACAAATAACACTCACTTCAAAAACAAGAAATGTTGACTATATCTCAATTTTTGTTAATATAAGTTTTTGCTGCCATCTAGAATAAGGATTTATTCAGTATTTTCTACAAGTACTCAGGATATTCTTGAAGCAGAATTTTAGTGTTTAGAGAATTGAAAATGTAAAGCAATATAACTAAAAAGGATTTCCACTTTTAAAAATAGAATAGTCTCATTTTATTAATTGACTGTACTTTTCAAAAAGGAAGTAATTTTGGCATGATTCTCTTTTGATACTTGGTCTGCATTCCGTTTCAACAGATCAATGCCTCTATTTCAAGCCGCTGTTAATGCTCTTATTCTGATACAGTTTAACTTCCTAATGTTTCTGATGTGGCCACATGTGATGTCTATAAAGGATTCCTTTTGAACCTTTTTGTGTCCATTCATTTCAAAGAGAAACAGCAGTAGCATTTATTTCATCAATTAGAGATTAATATTGACTCAAATCAAGAAAGGTGTTTTTAAAAAAATACATCAAACATTTGATTTCCTTTAAAATCATGCTAGAATTTGCACAAAGCTCTTTAAGTTATCATTCCAGTGGCTTTTGTCTTTTATTTTATTATTAACTAAGTAATTTTGATTAATGCTTCTGTGATTTTTTACACTGAAACAAAATAATTGTTTGATCAGTGTGTGAATTAACTAAAAAGGGATATTTCTTATAAGAAATGTAAAAGGCACTTAAACTCTCAGTCTGCTTTTTGTACAGAAGCCCAACAATTTAGTCAGAATTCAAAGCTTTGTGTGTCCTGATTGGTATCTGCAATCAAATAAATCAATCTATTAGCCATGTTATTCAGCATATTCAGTATCTGGGTACTGTGGGACATCTTCCATTGTCTAGGGTGCTCTTACCACTTAGGAAAGTTTTTCCCAGCTAAAAAAAAAATCTTATAAAAAACCCGAACCACAGATTCTTTGGGGTGTCTGTGGCAGGATTTGGAGTGAGGAAAGGTTTCACCACAGAGAATGGTGAGTTTGCACAAAGCAGCACCAAGGGTTTTCTATAAAATCTGACATGCAGTTTTGAATGTTTTAAAAAGAAAAGTTACTTCAGCACATTTTTTAATTAGGCAGCAGTTTAACACTAGCCAAACAAGTCTTTGAGCGTGGTGGAAATGTGTTTGCTACATTGCCATCCTACAGGATGGCTGCAATCCCCCAGCTCTTGCTCTGAGATCTGTGACAACACTTGCTCCTGTGTCTTCCTTTTTGTGGCATTGAGCCAACGTGGTGCTGGCAAGAGAGAGAAACACAGAAGGAATCCATGTAAGGCTGCAAAGGGGTGAGTTCTGCTTTATTGCCTTGCACCTGATGTGTTCTCTCCTTGCAGAGGACACGTGGAATTACAGGAACAAAAAGAATTGTGTGTAGGTTGAGGAAAACAGCAATAAGAGCTCTGCTGGTTCAGATCCCGGCCAGTGTTACAGAACAGTGCAGGTGGTTTTGCTTGCTGGATCAGTCAGCTCTGGGTCTCCAGAAAAAGGGATCCAAATGAACACCAAAGTTAAGGACAGCTGCAAAGTACTGGAGCTGTTGCTCTTGGGGGGGAGCTCCCTATGTTCAATTCACTCATTTCTAATGATGCATCCTGCACCACTGATGGTTGTGGTCAGACCAGCACCGTCTAGAGACACTTTTAGATTTTAAGAACTAAAACAAGAACTGGTTCCAAGTCTGAGTTTAGTTGCTGCAGCGTGTTGTCATGGAAATGCCTTGCTGCGGGCTTGTTTTGTAAAATCTGTGCAGTTTAAGTGGGGAAACAGATCCAACAGCAAAGCTCAAAGCTCTATCCAGACTCTGCTCCTGAGGCTGCCCGGGGCTGTGCTGGGTGGGAAGGACAAACTCAAGAGGAAACCCGCGGTGAATCTTCTGCCCTCGTGGTGTCAGTGGGGACATCCCCAAAATACTGCTCTGGGGTGAGGTGTGACCTCCAGAGAAATCCTCTTCAGCACCGTGCAGGGGACCGTGGCTCTGCACAGTGGAGCGATGGAGTGAGCTCTGCAACTTTTGCACAGATTGATTTTTATTCCCACTGTTCCAGCACTTTGCCTGAACGTATCAGTCGATGTGTGACTGCGCAGTGCTGAAGAGCATTTCGTTTTCCAAATTAATAAAATTGCTCTTTAAAAAAACAAACAAAAAAATGCTTAAAATGTTTCTGAAACAGGGATTAGTGATGGTAGATAGAAAATAATTCCTGTTCTTTGGCTGGCATTAATTTAATGTCTATTGATTTCAGTGTATTTTTTTTTCACAGTTTTACCTAAGTCTTCTCCTTTGAAATCATGACAGAGGCTTAACAGAAGCACTGAACTCTCTAAATCTTGGCAATACATATTCTTAGGGCTGCGAGTACAAAATAGTATCCTTGATATGATAGTTTGGGAAAGCAGAAGTTTTTATTACTTCATTTAGCTGAGGTCCATAAAAGAGTATATCTCGCTATAAAACAGAACATGTCATCCTCAAACACTCGGGAACACCAGCTTAACCTTGCAGCCTTCAGCCAAAAAGGGTTTGGGGTTTTATTTTGTCTTGTTTGTGGGAGAGTTTAGGTGTTTTCTCGAGAAAAATGGGCTTCTCCTCATTGCCACTTGGTTTGTTCAAGGCAAGCTTCTGTCTGACGGTCAGCTCTCCCTGTTACATTCTTTGCAAGTCTAATGTTTATTTATTTTTTTATTTTATTTGGTAATTTATCTGAAAGAACCTGCACAGGTTCAAGTCAATATAAATGCTTTCCATATCAAGGTGAATGGGCACTTAAATGCAGTCTTTAAAAGCTAAACTATCTTTCTTGTCATTTAAATTGCCTTACTCAAAGGCAATTTGGGAAAGAGAAACATGCCTTTCCTTGTGTTACCTTACTTCTGTATTCAGAAATGTTCAGTTTAACTTCAACTTTCGTTGATAATTTTATGCATGAATGTCTAAGTTGCCATTAAAGTTCTGAATTCCCACTCCCAAGGAAGAATTTTTGAACACAATGAAAAATGTGTACTTAAATTATACCCTGAAATATTGAATGAGCCTGAGAGAGAAGCTAAATTTATTTTTTAATGCCATTTCTGCAAACGCACTCTGTTTATCATGAGTCATTTTCTGGTAAGCCCTAAAGTAGGGGTATTATACTTTAATATCATTTTCCGTAACATTAAATTTGCAATGGAGAAAGGCACTAGGTCTGATTCATCATTTCATTTCACTGCCCAGATTTCTCTGACTTCAACTGCGTAAACTGGTGTAAGATAAAGGACAGTCTGGGTTCCCTTCTCTAACAATTTTTCTGATTAGCTTTCTGTTTTTCATTGCAGAATTTCCTGTGTTTTAATCTGAGTGAAATCATCAATGAACCAGTTTAAAATATTGAGTTTTCTTTCCCTTATAAAAATGCCCCAAGTAATCTGGATTCAGTGGAAAGTAACTAAAACTGAAGAGCTGCTCCTACAGCTTTAGAAAATATCTTAAAGAAATATGATTTAGTTATAACTTAATTGTGATTCAAGAATCAATGAATGCTTAGATGAGTGAAAAAAAGCTCAAAGAGACACAAACAATAAAATTACATTTACTTACTGCTCTCCAATTATTTTCTCAGACTGCTGGTTATGTTTCCTTTACTGGACTTTCATCTGATTTCTTTGGTGCCTGTGCTTTAATGTAAGTGGGGCCTTCCAGATTCTCATTTTTCAGCATATTTTGGGTAATTGTTCTAGTGGCCACCCTCTCTAAAGAGAATTGCCACAATTCAGTCAGAAATGTCAGCATTTCAGCCTAGCCAAATGCTAAACACACCTTTTCCTCTCCTATTTATAATTCACTTCTTCAGCAATAGCTGATGACTAACAAAGTATATAAAGTTACTATACAATATACTAAATAATGTAATAACACTATAATTATTTACTAAAATGCCATTTTAGATTGCATAAAAAATGAAGGGGTCTAACCCAACCACACAAAATCCCAACATTCCCATAATTCTTTACTCTCTGCTGTCTTCCTTGTTATCCCTTGACTCTGGATGGAAATATGTCTACATTTTTATTCTTCAAGCTTATTTTGACCAACAGGAGTCCTGCCAGACTTGTAGCTCCTCATTTTTACTGCTTGGTTTCCAGAGTGGAATCCAAACCCAGCTTAGCTCCTCTCAAAACAGGGTAAGATTTCCAAACTCAGAGCAGTAATTTCTATGTGGAAAACAGGGAGCTGCCTTATCCCAAAGCTATACTCTTAAATCTTGCCCTTGGGAACTTAAGCACAGTGGATTCCCCCACTCTGAAACTCTTCCTGACAACAAAGTGTGGTTTGTATGATCATTCCCATTCTTTCCTCTTCAGAGGGGGATGGAGGATTTGGAGAGTATCAAACAGGGTGAAAAGAAACCCCAAAACCCCAGAACTAGCAAGAGAAGTCTGAGTAAGGATTCTATACTTGAAAATTATTTCTGTTCCCTGGTAGGAGCAATTGCACTCTCTGGCTGGCTGACTTTAATAAGAGGAGAGGCTGCTGCCTCCCAGTCCATCCCACAGCCACTGGTGTAAGCAGCAGCACAGGAACGGGGCAGGAGACACACCAGGCTGCAGATGGTTATTAAATCTGGAGCTCAGAGTGAAGTTGGAGCTCATAAATTATGCACAAGCTCTCCAGCTCATCACAGCTCAATCCTCAAAAAATAATATGAACCAGAGGGTCATGGTAATTCATGTCTCCTTGTAACTCAGAATCCAAATTACTCTCTGAGTGAAGCATGAACAGAAACTGGTGGAAGTGCAGCTTGAATTCTTATAAGAGCACTTTCTTGCTAGGAATGAAGGCTTTTAAAAACACTGTATTTTTCTCATTACCAAAAAAAAAAAAAAAAGAATAACAGAAATTAAATACAGTTGTAAGGATGCAGCCAAAACTCAAGAATGTTCATAGAAAAAAAACAAACGTAACAACTTCTTGGTATCACTCTTGGTCCAGCGAAGTGATGGCTACATGATGAGCAATTCCCACTGTTCTCAGCCATCCTTTCCACCAGAGCAGTGAGAGCTGGGAGCAGCATGAAGAGACAAGTTCCTGGTGGTCTCTGTCATGCCAGTTATATCTGGAGCATTTCCTGGAACACCGCGATTTCCTGTGTGCTATCCCAGCTTTGTGAGAGATCTGAATCTTGCACTCAGTCACTTAAAACTGACATGCCCAATATCGTTTGGGGAGGGCAAGCAGGCTGAGGCAGGGTGGAATTTGCAATGGAGAAAGATGTGGCAGGGGACTGTGAAAGTGGAAATAATTTCCATATTGGTAACCAAGAGCATCAGGGAAGATGGTGCAGACCCAGCACAAGGACTTCAAGGCTTTGTAGACTGTGGTGTTTCAATGTGGGTTGCTGGTAGCTCATTTGACTGATAGTATCAGATATTTTATCAAATTTATGTATTTTATACAGTTTCTTGCTATTTTTGGCTAAGTACTCTTTTTGAGTTTCTGGGACTTTTTTTTTTAATTAACATTTTTCATTACAGACAGTCTGTTCCTTCATAAATTTCCGCACATGGGTGTGTTCAGATCAGTGACTTGAAGCTGTTCTGTGTATCAATGTACAGATCTTTCCTTTGAAGTAGTAATGGAGACGTTTAGTTACATGCAATAAATAGGCAGTTGTTAAGATTCAAAACTGACTGATGCATATTTTTAGTGGTCAGCCAAAAAATTCTGAACCAGCTTGTATTCTAGAGCAGAAAGAGTCTTAGTGTTTGAGATTATTCATGGATAAATCTCCTCTTCCTTGGAGAAAATGTACATGTCTTCTTTTTCTCCTTTAGACTCTAAAACTGGAATATTCTGAATTCCATATATAAAAATACCTATACAATAGTAGCTACCATCATTTCTTTGTAAAGATCACAGGTTTTCTGCTTACACACATGCCTTTAAAGACAGAAACTATTTTATTTAGAGAGACAACATAATGGAGCCAAGCTGCTGTTCATGTGTGCTTCCCTCCTGGGAATGAGTTGCTCTTTGGGAGCAGAAGTGGTTGTTGTAGGACAAGGTCTGCAAAGTCCTGCATGTCACAGCCTGCTTTTTTGTCAGCTTATGCATCCCATTATATTTTTCCCTTTCCTCTCATATTAGAAGTTTAAGCAGGTTTTTTTACCTTTTTTTTTTTTTTTTAATAAATTGGGAGCAGCTGAAGCCATAAACTGTGCCTGGTGAATAGACCAGAAATAGAGGGAATATATTTGGGAAAATTAATGCGCCAAGGTCAAATGATGTGAAGAAGATAGAAAGAAAAACCAGTATAGATGGAACATAAGGATTTCTTGATCTTATTCCTCCTCTTTGATAGATGAAGGATTCTTTGTCTCATCCATTTGATGCAAGAGCAGGCTCCTTGGGTGCTGTGGATCTGATTATGCTGGCTATTCTGGGAGCTGTGTTCCAAAGCTGTTGACTGACTGCTCTATATTGGATGCAGCTCTCCAGGAACCATTTGGGCAGGACAGAGCTTTGTGCCAAGCAGTCACTCAAGAAGCCAAGGAAGCCCTCCCTGGATGCCTGTGCACGGTTCCTCAGGCACTGGAATAACACAGAGGCTTGAGAGTCGATTGGGAACCCAAATATCCACCCTGAGCATGTGATAATGAAATGTGTGGCATGGCTGAAATCACCCAGCAGGGCAAATAGTCAAAACCTTGCCCTGAGCACAGCCTGGGTATAATTTCCTGAGGTTTGCTCATTGCCCAGCAATGACTTTGTGAGAGGAGCAAAGTGCTGAATTCAATGAATCTTAAGTACCTTAATTTCAATGCAACCTTTGTGTATTTTTTTAATTACTGAACTCAGCCCAGTAATCAATCCTACAGTGCCTACCACTGAAAAAGTGAACCGAAGAAGGGAAAAAAATCAGTATCTTGTGATTTACCATCAGAAATGTCCATATTTCCACATATAATCTAAATCTATGGGTAAAGTAGGCATCTGATTTACCACAATTAATTGTGTAAGATTTGTAATTCATGGCTGTGTATTGGAGGAACTTTAAACTGAATTTTTTATTCTCCTTTCAGTAAGCATTCCCTCAGACTCCACCTGGAAACTTACCTTGTTTTTTAGCTGAAACTTCCACATAACCTGAAGGTGAGCGAACACTGAAACTCTTTACCCAATTTCATCGATTCAACATGTGCTCACTAGCTGCTATTTAAGATAATCCTGCTGTGCTGATGAATTAACAAACCATAGGATTTATGTTATCCTAATTTCTTCCTCTTAGAAATGTAATTTCCTGCCAATAAATCCATGCTGATACACCCACTGTTTTTTTTTTTTTTTTTCCAAAGCAGAGGATCACAGCTCTTAACTTACAAAGTAATGACCATGTTTTTCAACAGTCAGGATTTGCATCTAGTTCTTTATTACTTTGATCTATGCAATTTTTGTTGAAAATACTGTCCAATGGCAAATTCAACAAATTAATGCTTCTGATGTTCTTGCAGGCCTGGAATCTCACTTATCTGAGTGTGGACAACATGGCAGTGTATGGTGCATTCACCACTCAACAACAGAATATAAGAACCTAAGGTTTTTTTCCCCCAGTCACCTTGAGCTTTAAAAATAAAATAAGTGTATCAAGCAAAAACTTTACTAAAGCAGTTAAAGTGTCCATAAGTGGTTTGAAACGTGTTTTTCATTTCCTTTTCTGCCTACAGAGTAATTATGTGAGGGTTTTCTGTTGCAGTAAAAAATTAGATCTTAAACATTAGTTCTTTTAAAATGCATTTATAAGTGGGTGGGGAATAGTCTCATGAGTTTGGCTTTCAATTACAATTTACAGGTTTCAGTGATTATGGATAGCCTCCCTTTCAAACATGTACTTCCGCTGACTTTAAATAACATTTTCCTTTCAAAACCACCCCGTTTAATCTATTGATGCAATTTCTTTGTAGCTGTGCTCAGCAAAGAAAAACCAACTGGCAAAATTTGGCTAAACAGCAGTGAGAATGATACTAAAATTTGATTCTTGCAATATTTAGTATGCAGAACACCAGGTTTTGTCCA
Organism: Cinclus cinclus; assembly: GCF_963662255.1. Taxonomy (NCBI): domain Eukaryota; kingdom Metazoa; phylum Chordata; class Aves; order Passeriformes; family Cinclidae; genus Cinclus; species Cinclus cinclus. The sequence goes on along the minus strand of NC_085060.1, from coordinate 17,531,959 downwards.
AAACTGGAGGAAGTAAAGCATGAGGGACTCAAACACCTCCACGAGTCCTGTGAATGCTCCTGGCTGCTTGGCATGCTGCAAGTGCTGCTCAACATCTGCACCTTCCAGAAAGTCCTTTGGAGCTGTGGGTGCTCAGAGACAGCTGTAAAAGGGAGCTGTGAATCTCTCAGGTTGCACCTATATTTTCCCAGATTTAGAGGCATTCTGCATAAATGGAATATTAGGAAAGAAACAAGAGAGTCACGAGAATCATGAAAAGTTGTCACTGTTAAATTAGGTGTGAGTATCCTTATATAAATGAGGGGCTAAACACTGACAGTTTAATCCCCTGCTGATAATATCTTTATGTTTGGATATTTGGGGATTTTTAATAATGATTTTCTGGGAATCGGTCAGAGAATAGCTGGAATATCTCAAAAACTGATTAAAAAAAAATAAATTAGTAACTGGGATGCAGGACCATCTAGCAATGATCGTAGACCCCAAAATGATGGAAGTCTGGCTGTTATTTCCAGCAGCTTTGTCTTTAGACTGTTTCATAAATTTTGGTTTCGAATGCCCATTGTCATGAGGAAAGGTCTTCTCACTCACAGCTCTTTCCTGATGAGAACATAAAAAGAAGAAAACTTTTGTTAGAAATAACCATGATGCTCTTTAAAAACAAACTTCTTTTTTTTTTTAACTCTGCGGATGAACAGGGTTTTTTTCTTCTTTTTATCAGAGTCCATTCACCTGTTCGATAGGAAATAGAATGTAACAAACTGCTATGTTCAGCTCACAAAGCCCACTCATCAATATCTCCACCGGAAACATAATCTGAAAAGTAATTCACTTATTGGCACATTTAGCACTCCCTATTTTATGCATCACTCTGCCAAGGCTGATTGGAATCAAACCAGCCAAAGAGTCAAATTTGCTAATTCTAACAAGCCCCATCCCCCAGCTGCCCTGTCCTCAGCAGAGTGCCCTGGCTGAGCCCAGGGCCAGGGGATCAATGCAGTTATCAGCCCCTGACACATGCCAGCAGCCTGGAGTATTCTCACATGAGCTAAATTGAATGGGACACAAATCATTGACTTGTGTCAAGGCAGGCAGAGACAGCACCTGAAATGCAGCGGATTTCACAAGGGGCTGACAGGCTCTGGGGGAGGAGAAGAGCTGTGTGGTGTTGATACTGCTCTCCAAAAAATCCAAAAAAATCCAAAAAATCACCCAGCCCCGGCACGGCTCAGTGTGTGCTCTGTCACCCAGTGCAAAGTGCAGGTGAGGTGCTTCCTCTGGCTTTTCTTCATTTATGCAAGTGTTTGCCTACTCATTTTCATCTTCCTTCCAGAGGGGAAGTGCCCTTAATTCTCTTTAGCAAGTCACTTTGGTAAAATGGAATCAGGAGTGCTATAACTGCTGCTGGCAATCCATATGGAAAAATAGCAAGGAATTCAATAGTCCAAATGCTTCCTACACACTTGTCAGCAATAAGGAGACAACAGCTTAAAAAAATGGCAAATGCCACTTTCACTTTGCATTTTAATCCAAACACGGACTGTCATTTTATGGAGAAAAAAAAAGAAGAAAGAAAACTAGTAGTGCCTTATTTGAATTTGAATACTGGAAATTCATTACAGCTCGTTAAGTCCACATTTATAGAGGAAGAGGAAGGGTGGTTCAGTGTGTTTAGTTCAGCCTGTTTGGTACATAAAGAGGGAGTTACACCATCTAACTCCAGGAGCTGTTGGTGCCTAAACCAGAAACTAATCTTCTTAAGCCTCCAATGAAATTCATGGCAAGAGAGAGATTTCTCCAGAGGGCAATTCAGACTAAGAATTTAACTTAGGTGCTTTGCATTGGACCCTCCAGAGAAATCCCAGCTTCTCCTTTTAGTATGAAGTGTGTGAGCAGCTTTCTACTTGGACACTTTAGTCAAGGGAATGAAATTCTGTATCTCAATCAAAGCAAATATTTTCTTGCTAAATAATGATTTCTCTATAAAACATAATTTTTCTGTCTTGAAATAGTTGATGAGTATCAGTAATATTTTTTTAAAAATGCAACTCTGTAGCTAGAATGAGTGTAGGAAATTACAATTTGCTGGAGAGTGGTGGTTGTGCTTTTTGTAATTAGTATATTTAATGTTATTTCATTTTCACTGTACTTGTAGAAAATAAGGATTGAATAGTCTATGAATGTGCAAAGGTTAAGTATTTGCAAGAAAGAAAGGCAACAATGATAAACAGAGATATAATTTCTTTTCATTAAATGCCTTTGTCACCTTGTTTTATCAAATATTTGGAACAGTTTTTTGAGTTGTTCTGAGTGGTATGGGTTTGTTCAGGTACAGAGCTGCTGAATTTCATATGATGCATTATTTAATTTTTGTTCAAATCAGTAAGTATTTTAATATAATCCTGCAGCTATTTGGTTTGACTGATATGCTTTTAATGTAAAGTACTATTTGTTTTCAGATACACTGCAATAGGGGAGCTGGCAGATGCAGAGCATAGAGGGAAAGACTTTGACAGAAGGTCCAAATAAGTTTGATTCTAGTTTTGAGTAGTTGGAATCATTGTACTGGGAAGGAGAGAAACTCTGAGTAAAAATCAGAGGTTCATTTCTTAACTTCCAGCCTGCCAAGGCCCTAGAAGTGCTGCCTGCAGGTCCAGACTTTCAGGAAAAATGGAAAACAACAACGAAAACAGCTGCCTAAGGACTCACTTCACCTCTTTTTGATTTTTCTCCCCTTTTGCTTCCCTTGCCGTTGTCAAAACCACATTGTTCTTTCCATTATCCCAGGCCTGGGCAGTCTCTTTCCACAGGACATTTCCTTCTAAATGCCTCTTGGCTTTTACTCAAGCCTCCATCCATCTCTGAAAAGCTTTACAGAGCACAGCTCTGTCAAAAAGTCTGCAGAAATAAGGCAGCTTTCAGCCCTGTCATATACTGACAGCACAAGCAAAAGTGGAGGAATGTGAAAAAAAAAAAAAGAAAATAATTGGAATTAGATGATTTTAAAGGTCCCTTCCAAGTTGAACCATCCTTTGGGTCTATGAAACAAACTCATTTGTGTACACAAGGTTCTCACAGACTTGTGGGACTTGACATTCAGGAGAAGATGACAAATACTCAACAGACATTCTTACCCAGTCTGTCCTCCAGCTGACAGCAGAAAAATGCCCTAAAACCCATTTTTTGCTTCCATTTTGTGCTGTGTTTCAAAGGCCTAGGAAAGAAAGCCCCAAACCCTGCAGCCCCTAGCTAAGCTCTAACTGGACAGAGTGATGCACTCTCCCAGTCCTCCTGTTAAAGGTTACAAATAATGGTTTTGTTTTAGAAATATTAGATCGGGGTTATAACATTTCTCAGAGCAGAAGCGCTTCTTCTGAGTTTGAGCTGCTCTCCACAGTTGTACCAGTAAGAAGAAAGGTTAAAATGAGTTTGGGTATTGCTGTGTTACACAGCAGTCACTGCAACACAATTAACTCTCAGCCCTCTAATCTTTGCAGAACAGATTTTTTTTGCCTTCTTATGTATAAGATGTTGTTACCTGAGCATGGCTGTATGAGTAATTCATTTCAAGGCTTACATCATATTTAAATGGCTTCTAAAGCAACGAGACAACTGAAATATCAAGTAGCATCATATTCATATTCAATATTCATGTGTTGTATCAGATAATTATTATTAAGAGACTTTGTGTTCAAATGCTTCCAAAAGTGACTTTAATAAAGCTTATACCGCATTAAGTACTGGAAGGACAGGAAATGTATTTGAGTCAAATCCACACAAAAATTAGGGAATACTGATATTCTGATTTATGAAGAGCTGAATTTCAGAGTACTTTTACATATAGGACTCCCACAGTAGTTATTCCACATAATGACTTCCTCACTGCATCTTTTCTACTCTCTTCCTAAGAAAAAGAAATTGCAAGGCTTGTGCAAAGAATCTCTTTTAAACTGAGTAAAGGAGGAGAGAGACATGTGCAAGCTTAATACTGTCAAACACAATTTATCTTCCTTTATTTTGGGGTTGATCATTATGGATGAAGATGTCTTCATGTCTGGCACAAAGTTTTGCAGTGAAATATCAACTAAATTATGGTGTCTGCATTAAAGAAATTCGAGTCTATTTATATGTATGTACTGCTTGGGGATTTTTTCAGCTCGGTGGAGGAGTTTGTCTGTGCCATGCAGAACATGGTGAGCCTGGTTAGTAAGTGGCTTGTAATTGTATATAATTAAACCTTGGATTTATAGAAAGGTCACTGCACCGTAAATCTCCTGGTAACCACGCAGCAAAACAATGAAGGTTAAATTGTGCCCTTAATTTTATTTTGTAGCCTCCCCAAAGCCACTCGTGTCTTAAACGGCAGAAAGTTGCTAAGACTTTAAGTACCTGACTCCAGAGCTGTGTGGAGGTATTGTGAGGACAGCGAGGGGAAAAACAATTGGTCCAGGGAGCATTCAGATAAAGCCAGGTCTTATCGCTTCTGCTGTACAGAGAAAAACAATTTAACACTTGTGAAGCTTCTCTCCCCTCCAGGATCTCTGCTGCTCGCTCCAGTCCTGCCCCCAGCTCCTGCTCTGCCATCCATTTATTCAACCCAGCACCACTAAAAGCCAGGTGAGCGTGGACCAGAAGCAGCATGTGCTGAGAACACCAACCTCTGCTAGAAACTGCAGCTGGAAAAGAAGTATTAAAAAAGAAAAGAGGGAAGGGAGTTCAGGGGCTCGGAGCTCTCGCAGCCCTCCCTGCTACTCAGATCTTACACAGATGGCAATGGAAAGCAGATTAATGTGCAGCTCCTCTCCCAGTGATTTTTCCTTTTGAGAGACTGGTTCACCACTGGTAAAATATCCTTTGTTCCCCCTTCGTATTTTTATCTTTAGTCTTATTTATTTTTGCAGCATACTGGCTTGTCACTTCTACGAGAGGCATTTATTTTTCCCATAGAAATCACTCTTTCCAATACAACAGTTTAATCTCTGCTACTTTGTTAAGTAAGCTATTTTTAAAGAATTAAATTAAAAACTAAAGTCAAGAATTATTTGCAGACCCATACTTAAGCAAGTAGCTCCAGCAGGATGAAGCAAATCCATGGATACTACAAAGTCCTGCAGCTATGAAGCCATGTGTGGTATTCCATCATTTCACATGGAAGAGCCTCAGTCTGCCCCCAAACTGTGCAGATTTGTATTGATTTTGTGCCTGCCAAACCACTGAGGGCTGCTGTGTCTTAATCAACAAAAGGAGCGAGAATCCTGGTTTTTTAAAGTAGTTCGAATAGTTGCTCCAACACATAAAGATATATATAATATGATATTGTAAATTACAGAGATTGGAAGTAATTAAATTTAACACATGCTTTATCCCCTATATTGTTCTCTAAATAAAGCTCCAGTGTGCAAGGCAGTCACCTGGGCAAAAGAAGACACAGGAGAGCAGCAATAAAACAGGAAAAGGGATATAAAACCAGGAAACTGGTAGTAAACACAAGTTACTATTTAAAAGGTTCTAAGCAGTTAGTAAGGGGAAGAAAAAATATAATAGCGATATCAATAGTGAATAAAGTAAGTATAAAGGGAGGTTTTTCAAAATAAAGATTGTTTGGGTTAAAAATAGCTTTGTAAGACCAGTGTAAGAAATAAAAGTCATACCAGGATTTAAAATCAAGAAGCTCTTTCCAGCCCTGGAGAAATAAAAATGTTGTCAGCTCTAAGTGGGGAGGATGAGGAAATTGCATTTACCAAAAGTGCAATGTGTAATCCTCTAGTCCAGGGGATGTGAACTCTGGAAGCAGAGAGGAACTGACTGTGGAGTCCTGAACCACAATTAACACCAACATTTAAAAGAAAAGAAGGGCTGCACAAAAAATTGAGGTTATAAAATTACCCCAGTATTGAATAAGATAAAAAATCATGACTTGGGAGTTATAGTGATATCAACTGGATTGGTATTGGTTCTAAACAAAATAAAAGAACAGCTGAGGTGGGACTTTAGGACAGCTAATTATTCCAGTGCTGATACATACATTACACATCTGGTTTTGTGCAATTTGTCTTTTCAAACTTGCTGTATTGCTCCATTCTGACAAACCTGCAGCCTGGTCATGACAGGCAGCATTTTGATGTCTGGATTTCTCCAGCTTCTTTTTCTCTCATTAAAGGGAATAACAGGGTATTTTGCAGAGTAAGTTTAGAAGTGACTCCCTCACAGAAAAGAATTTTAAGTTGCTAATGCATAGAAAAGAAAGCCCTGGGATGTTCCTTACTAGTTGATATTTGCTGCAGACAGATAGAGAATAGGCAAAGTTTGCACGTGGAGCAATATTTCTGTGCTAAGGAGTGATGGGAACGATGAGTTATTCCCTCAGAGCAAAGGGGTGGCTCAGCTGATGGCCTGAGTGAAGATACCCAGGGGAGCCTGCTCCTGCCCAGCCCAGCCTTCCTCAGGGGACAAGTTACAACTCCATTAGTCTTCCTCCTTCCTTCGCTACATCTGGTCTGGAGAATGACCTGGGGCACTTAATTAAATGGTCACAACTGAATACTGATGTGCACAGTGAGGTGCATTTCAGAATGAAGGCCACTCACTGTGCTCAGGAAGTTGGAGCTCTTGTGCAGAAATGCGGTGAGTTGGGAAGGAATTCTCATTATAAATGTATATCAACATTTTAAATTACTTCAGAGTTAACTGGAGAAATAGACCTTAAGAATGAACAATCTAAAAAAGACAAAACTTCCTCTAATCAATGCTGTGGAGGACATCCATGTTCTGCTGGGCTTTGTTTCCATCCTATTGGAAGTCTTCAGAGGGTTTTCTGAGACTTCAAATTCTCTGAGTAATTGAAGTTGCTGTTTTTTAGAGGGAAGTCAAATGACAAAGATAATCACAGTAATATTTCTGTTCCTGTTTGGTGCCAAGCCTGCAAAACTTGTGTGGAAGTGATCTGTAGTCAGTGAAGGTGTTCCCCAGAGAACAATCCAGCCTCTATACTTTAAGAAGAAATTAATTATCTCCTGGTAATTGATAGTACAATAAATGGATATTTTAGAATTAGAGTCCATTTTCTGGTGGCTAAAATTAGGTGAATTGGATGTCACCTGCTGTGATATAAAAGCTTAATAGTGTTTTTTTTTCAATTTGAAATATTACTAATGTAACATTTGGATACAGACAGGTGACACACAGGGGTGTTTTTATTTTGACACTCTGCTGTGCTTTTCAGGGATTGCAGGGTTACCACAGCTGTAACATTATATTAAGAATTGCCACATAATTTGGGCCACACACAGAACATAACCATTAGCTGTAGTTATTAAATGGGAGAATGACAAAGGGTTTGTTGAGCAGCATCATTACTCTTAAATGCTCCCTTTGTTATCTGGTATTATCCACTGTACTTTTCTCTCAGAATGAATAACAGTTAAGATCAAAACAATTATGCCAAATGTTGAAAGTAATTGTACAATATCTATAGTCAGACACAAGATTTATGATAGATAATAGAACATGGTCAAAATACAATTACACATACAATTTGTTTTGTTGTACATGGTTTTGTTTGACAAAAATGCTTTAATTCAAGCTTTCTTTCTTTGTTTTGTTGAATTTTTTTTTAAATGTCCACTACTTTGAGAATAAGCTAAATTAAGTTGTATTTATGAATTACAGTCCACCTTTTAGTGGGAATTTTTCCATTCCTCTAATAAGTGAAGCATGAAGGCTGATGTTTCTGATGCTGTAGTTTGGAAGATCTAACTCAGGTTTGGCTAATTTTTATCTTTATTTTTTTTCTTTCCTTATTTTAAGATATTCATGATGTGGAATCAATCTATCATTAACAGGAATTTTTCCTGCCACAACTGTGTTCTTATGGTACTGGGTGAGAAATCGTAGCAGAGGGAGAATCCTAATTTATGAAGGGTTAGGATTAAGGACTTGGATAATTGTTTCCTGTCTTGTCATTATGTGTGGAACAATCTGCAAATGAACACTTTAAAATACCATGATTGCCCATTAACCGATGTTAACACAATTTCTATTTCTAACTAACCTGTACTACTGGATTTCTCATTAAAACCTGGATAATTTTCTAGGGTTTTTTGGTTTGTTTGTAGTTTTAGTTGTTACTTGTTTTTGTTGTGTAATCTGATCTAAGGAGACACGTAGAAATCTCTGCTACAGAAGGGATAAATGGAGCTTTTATGATCATAGCTTGCTTCCTGTGAATGTTGTTATTTCTGTGAGCTCTTGGAGTCTGATATAAAAATGTGTGAGCATTTAGCACCATGTTCACATTCTAGGGCAAGTCTCTATGCCTTCCAAACACCAGAATTTTGCTGCACCTGCCTAATACTAGAAGTGCAGGCTGAGTGTGCACTTGAGCTTTCCCATTCCTTGTGAGCACTCTGCTGCTAGCAGAGTTAAAACAGCTGAACTCCAACTGGAAGCATGAACTTCCTGTTGAGAAAGTAAAAGGAACTGCTGGGAAGGAAGAACAAACTCTGGATGTCAGAGGTGCCTTTACAGTGCTGAACTTTAATGGAAGATGAGCTGCCTCTGTTTCTCCATGCTGAGATGCTCCATATTCTGTCTGCTCAGACTGACAGCTCTGAAAATGAATGATTTTTCCTCAGTCATGATGGATACCTTTCCCAGACATATTGTAGCATAATGGACAAATAACTTCTCTTAAAGACTTGTCATATAATTTGAAGGGGAAAAAAAATTGTGCCTGAGACAGACATTTCTATCTATATCCTTTGGGAATAATGAGACCTTAGAGCAGAGTCTAAGGCTAAGAGTTGGTTCAAAATACTATAATGTGATGTGCCCTTATCTTCTTTCACAGATAAGACAGGCAGACTGTTTCTTGCACAGAAAATCAAAGAGCAGGCTGTAAAATCATAGGAAATAAAACCCGACAACTGAAATCTTTCCTTTCCTTTGAAAAATATTTCTCCCAGAAATTCTCTTTTATTTTCCTCTTCTTATTCCTTGGTGACCCCCACTTACCTAAACTGCCATGACCATAGCTGAATGCTAAATAATTCATCTGAATGTGCAAAATAGAAACCCCCTCATTTAATTTCAAGCATTTCTGGTGTTATTAATCTGTACCCTTGTACCTGCATGAAGCACAGTGGACATGCTGTGACCCTGACAGCAGGCTGGGAGCTGGAAAACAGGGCAGAGACCTCTGGGGGCACTCAAGGTTGAGGAGAAGCCAGCTCCAGAGCATCAGGAGGGACAGAGGAAACGTGGAGCTGTGGGAGCAGGAAAGTCATGACGGAATTTGGGAAGTGTCCACCTCAGCACAGAGGACATCACCACGGTGTGTGAAGGAGCAGCCCCTCCAGCCAGCAGCTGGATTGCTTCCTGTGATCAACACAAGGGCTCAGCTGGGCGCTGGAGAGCTCTCAGTGTTGGTGTCAAAGCCCTTTTCCCTCCTAAAGTCCCTCAGTGGCCAAGGAGAGGAGCTGGCTGATGCCCCCCAGGGGTTCCAGACTCTGAAGGGGCTCGTGGTGGGCTCCAGGAGGATGTTCTGTGTCCCAGCTCCCTGGATCTACAGGAAGGATCATTCTCATGTCCTGACAGCCCTGCTGTGGGAGCGTGCCAGGCACTGTCCCTGTGAGATGCCCGAGATGTGTCCAAAATGCCACAGCCCTTAATTTGGTGTTTTCATTATTTGCTTTTCCATATTTTTGTACTTGCTTAACAGATAGTTCAGAGAAGGATGAAAAACAGACACAGAGAAGATGTGATGCATGAAGAAACATCTGAAAAAGATTGGCATCTGTCAAACATCATTAAGTACATCAAACATGAGTCCCAACAAAAGCTGTAATTTGTTTTAGATCTGCCCAGGAACCCCCACACAGAACATGATGCTCCAAAGCATGGGATCACTCTCAGGGTCCATGATGCCTGTGCAGGATAATCTGCCCCTCTGCCTATTTGCCTTACAAATTGCTGCCTGGAGCTGATTAATTGGGTTTTGTTCACCAACAAGAGACCCCTGGTTATTTCTAAGTTATTTCTAAGCGTCTCAGGGCTTCACATTTGCTCCTTACTGCAGTCTCCTCCTTTTGAAGGTAGAGGAAGACTGAGCTGTGGAGGATGAAACAGAGGTGTCTGCAGTGGGGTGAAATGTCCAGGCTGACTTCAGTTTTGGTCTAGACTGAGACAGACTTCTGAGTAGGGCTTGTTTTTAATTTGGCACGTACATTGGATTATCCATACAAAAAAAGTCAACTAAAATTCCAGAAATACATTTCAAAATTTGAAAATAGACAGGCATAACATCTTTTTTTTTTTTTTGTCTTTTAATGTTATTTTGAAATAACACCTTATCTAAAGCTGGCTAAAACTAAGTAGCAGGTTTTAAGGTTAAAATATATAGCTAAAAACAAAAGTTCGTTTGACTCAAAACAACATCTGTTGTTTGTTCTAAGCAAACTAGAGATTGATTGACCCAGAATTGATTAAAAATTGTAGTCTCTCACCAAGCCAAAAACTAATAACATTTTTTTCACAGATCTAGTGAAGTACATCTTAACATTATAAACTGAAATATCTGAGCTCTATGTGAAATCATATTACAAAATCCCTATTGCCATTTATGTGGAAAATTACTGTTTGCAGCCCCTAACCACTTCATATATGTCATTTCTCTGGAGATAATATGATTTTTATTTACTGGAAAAGTGTCTCTGATGAACAGACTGTAATTAATTAAATACATTAGTCTGTTTTGTTTAAAGTATAGACCAGACTTACAGGATGGATCTGTTTCTAACAGAGAAGATGCGAGTACTCCTTGGCCAGACTAATTTAAAACACAACAAAACAGAATAAAACCCCAAAGCAATACCAAAAAACCAGGGCAGAACAAAAATGAAACAAACCAAGAAATGAAGAGATTGAGAAAAACAATAAATTCATGGCTTTTTTCTTCCCTTACTCACTGTTTAGCTAAAATATTCTCAATTTCAAAGAGTTTCTTGCCTGATAGGAAAAAGAATTCCAAGTGGGTTCTATCCATCATCTTCCAGCCAGGGGCATGGCTCCCTATGATGTATAAATCCTTGATACCTGAATTTTCCTGCAGTGTTTCCTGCAGTGGTAATTGGACGCAAACAGGGCAAGACCAGAAGTTTCAGATTTTGCTGCCTGATTCAAGCCCTTCATTTAAAGGCCATTTGAAGGTTCAGAAAACTTAGCACTGAGTGTCTTTAGCAAGGTATACAGTGGGAATTCTAGAACTTGAATTTCAGCTTTTATTGTTGCTAGTAAATGACAGTGGAATTGGAGTCCCCAAATTAAATCATTGATCACGACCCTCATTAAAAGTCAATATTTATGGAAATTAATGCATTCTGGGATCTGAGAAACTGAAGCATTGCTCTGTACACAGAAAAACAATGCCTATTTCTGTGGCATGTACCTCAGTATTTTAATAGCCCCACTGAGGTGAAATGTACCTTCACTGTCTTACAATGAACTGTTTGTAAACCTCTGAGACAAATATTTAAATTTTCTTCTTTCTTTATTTTTTTTTTCTCATAGAAATGGATAAACCATTCCCACAAATGTAAACGTGAGTACAAATCTTAAATAAATCTGTTTATACCACCGATTTTTCTGAGCTTCTACGGCTAAAATGAGTTAACAGAAATGCAAACCAACTCTGATGGAGGACAAAAAAGCCAACTGACCGTGGTTGCTCTGGTAACAAATTGCCTTTCTCCCGTGAGCGTGTGCAGGAATGCATGAATATGAGAGGGATATCTGTGTATAGCTCACAGCATATTTGTACACGTCCATTTACGTCCTTCCCTCCCCCAGATTACTCCACATCTTCCCTTACCCATGGATCTATGTGGGTTTTCTCCCCTTTACATTTCATTAATCAGCCTTGTAAATGGAATGCTTCCCTTGAGTGGCATTTTTTTAAAATGTTAAAATTATATTATATTTGATTTGAAAAGCAACCTAATTAAGGTAGGCTTCCTGTAAGCTATTTAAGTCTCATCTCCCCGTGGACTGGTGGAACATTTAGAAAAATAATGAATTACATCTTATATAATCTTTATTGCTGCTTTTTAGAATGAATAATATATTCAGTTTGGGTTGAAATAACATATCCCTAAGGTGCAATCCGTTTCCACAAATTAGATTGGTCCCTCACATACAAGATTATTAAGCATGAAGAAGAAAGTGATTGGGTTCCCTGTGCCCCCTAGGAATAGTATTTTTCCCTTCACATCTGAGCTTTAAATGTAGCCCAATCCAAGAAATATCTGGTAAACAGTTAAAAGAATGGTGAGTTGCTTGGACTTGCCTGTTCACCTCGTTCTTTTAAATTCTCCTCCTTTCTATTTTGAAGGTGTGATTGATGTGTACAGCTCAAAGGGAAACACAAAGAACAGAAATGCTACTGTGATTCCCTGTTTCTATAGGTTCTGGGTGCAGTTTTAGTTCTCTTTCGAACTTTACCCATCTTTTAGTTGATTAAAAATCTCAGTGTGATTCACGCTGATTGTCAAAGAAGGTTTGAGTTATTATTTCCAGACTGAAATGGGATAACTGTATTATGAAGTGGAGAGAAACATGTTCAACAGAGAGTTACCATTAAATAATTTATGTCTGATAGTTCCTCTGGAAAAAGCTTGAATAAAAAGTTATGTGATGAATCATGGAAAATTATTTGCAAAGGATGGAAGAAAAGTATATTTAAAAAAAAATCCTTGCCTAAGATAGTCTCAGTTCTCAGTTGTTCTCTCTAGAATTACATTAAATAATCATTTGTTTCTTTTTCCTGAAGGTGGAGGTATATATTTGTTCCAAGTCACTTTAATAGGTTGGGAAATACAAATACTACTGCTCAGAGCTAAAAAATCCCCTGTAATTTATTTTAAAACCACAGTTCTATTCTTGTTTATACTAAATAAGTAACCTAGTAAAGTGAAAATTAGATTGTGCAGATTACCTGTCATACCTGTTGAATCTGTTAAAGCATTTTAGTTGAAGTAGTGAAATGATTATACAGTAATTTTTCAAGTGTGTTGATAACTATATCTGAAAGCCCTGCTGAACCGGAACCTTAAAATTTGCTACATTTGAAACTAAAATCAATATGAAAATTATCTTTCTTCAACTTTTTTTTTTTTTATTTTCTGCCTTTTTTACTATTAAAAATCTCTTTAGATTAGTTTCCCACAATTACATTAACCTGCATTCTGCTAGTACCTGAACTAAATTCCATCCATACAATCTGTTCCATGCTAAAAGTAGTTTGTCCCACTCTGGTTTCAACTGCCATAGAAGAAAAAATGGATGTAGCTAGATTTCTAGATTATACAAAACCTGAGGCAGAGGATGGCTAGAGTTTTAAACCCTATTTTTATCCAGCCTTGTATCTAGATTAAAAGATAAGCCTGGTAAGAGCTGGAAAGATTCATCATATGTGAGATCTTAAGTGGTTGTTGCCATCTCAGCCAGGAAAAAGAGATTTTAAATGAGGTAAAGCTACAATTATAAGCTCATTAGAATTTTAACTTCTTTCCAGATCATTATAATACACATATAAACCTTGGAATTTTTTCTCCTCTTTTCCACCTGGAACAAAACGAGGGGAGGTGTGAGATCACTAAACTTCCTTGCAATAAAAGATATTCTGATGGATGGAGAGGTAAAAATGAATTGGGAGGTTGTGGCACTGCTGCTTCCTCCTTTATCTGCAGTCCTTCTCTCAAAGGTGAAGGCACAAGGAGGTCAAGCTCCCAAATCTGCCTGGAGAAACACATGGACTCCACTGGTTACTGCTTGGGAGGAGAAAAGTCACAGTAGTGTCACAGTTCTTCAACTGAAACACTGTAGAAATGGAAAGGACAGATGAAAAAGGTAGAAATATGGCTTTGTGCAGAAAGATTTTACATTATCTGGTACACAGATGCTGTGACCTGTATATTAAGGAGCTGTGTCTCCATTCGTGATAGATAAAAGCATTTTAACCCTGTGGCCAGGCCCTACATATTTACCTCTTTCATGCAGCAATATATTAAACTCAGTTTGTAGCCTGAGTGCACACATCAGTATAGAACAAAAGGATGATTTATACCTCTCCTCTTTCTGTGTTTGAACATGGATTTGTTTTTCCTTTGGATTTGGTGGTGGCTTGTTTTTTTCTTTTTTTTTTTCTTTTTTTTTTTGTTTGTTTGTTTTCTGTTTTGTTTCATTTTGTTTTGTTTTGTTTTTTTTTATTTTAGGAGAAAAGTTGACAATTCTTTACCATAAGTGAGGGGTTGTTGGATTTAAAGAAACACTCAGTGTGTGAAACAGTGAATCGCTCCCAGAGAGTTGCTGCTATTGAACCCAGCCACAGATGCAGCTGATTCCAGGTTTGCAGGTGTTTAAGGAAGGAGGACGTGGAGGTTGTTTGCAGTGATTTGTGTTGTTCCCTCTGGCCCCAGGATCCAAGAAAACCTCCCCAGGTACAGTAGACCTGCAGTGTGATGAAACCAAGTGTTTCTTCTTGAAGGGTGTTGTGAAATGTTATAACAAGGCTGTTGTGAACTCTGTGCAGCTCTGACTAAGCAAGAAGCAGAATATATTTATTATTTTATATTTTTATTTATTTATTTTTACATTTCCAGCCCCTTGGGACTTTTTCATCTGCTGCAGCTGCGCATTGCTCACATAAATGTGTCCTTTGAGAGACGTGTCCCAGTGCTCCTCCTCTCAGCTCTTCCGTGTCTGAGGTATTTGGTACAGCACTGCTACCCCGCTCTTCCTGGCACTGTTCCCCTCCAGAGCAGGGGCTGTGCTGTGTGGGATAACTGGGAGTAGCTCCAGAGCTCCGTGCCCAAAGCAGGGATCCAGAATGGCATCCTGAGTTCTTGGTATTTTCAGGTTAATATACATGAGTTTACCTGTCTCGCTGACTGGATTGCTTTTGATAAGAAGGCTGTTGGCATAATTTTACTGGTTTGTCTGAATTTTCATTAATTGGATTTTGCTTCAAGATAGACTGTTTACACAGTCATTTTATTTGGAATTTTCCTAGTTTAGATTATGGACTGGGAGTTAGGCAAGGTGTCTTTATACTAAACTTCTTGTCATGGTTCAAAAACTGTGTTTTGTATTTAATTCATTGACTTTGTACTTTTTTCCTTTTCTAAATGATTCATCTATGGCAGTCCCTTTTTTTCTTTATCACAGCAATGAATTCAACTTCTCCGCTGCTGTGTCTTTGTACTTTAAAACTGCCAGTGGTGTCACCACAGGTCTGGGAAGGTGACATATGCAAAGACAACACCTTGGGTACCACTTGAGAAACACTATTGTGTGTTGAACATAAACACCAGTTATTTGTCAGAGAATACTTAGAAAAGACTAGGAGTGGGGAAATGGGGAATACACAGAGAGAGATGTTAAAAATGAAATGAATGTTGTTTCGGTTCATGAATGCCAAACCTTTGAAAATACAGAAATCAGAATGGGTTCCAGAATGGTGATTTTGCACAGTGACTCAGTCTGATTCCTCTGCCAGTTCTGGCTGACATTTAAATCAAATCATTTACAGAATCAGATCTGGACACCATTCAGGAAATCCCAGTAAGAGCATATGACACTTAGGAGAATTGAGCAGGCCAAAGGGTTACCTGCAGTAATGTTTGTTCAAGTAGATATTCTGTGTATTCAAGCTTTCTGAAGTTTCTCTTGTTGTTTGTGTAATTGACCTAATCCAGTG
This sequence comes from Cinclus cinclus, assembly GCF_963662255.1. Classification (NCBI taxonomy): domain Eukaryota; kingdom Metazoa; phylum Chordata; class Aves; order Passeriformes; family Cinclidae; genus Cinclus; species Cinclus cinclus. The sequence continues at coordinate 17,516,208 of NC_085060.1, read as the reverse complement.
TTGCTGGTACTTCACTCCTGGTCTCCTCTGAAGAGCTGTTAATGGTTGTGCTTTTGAATATAAGCCTAAAATGCCAGAGAGACTCTGAATTTCATCTTGTGTCTGAAATAGTGTATGAATTTTCCCCAGCAAATCCTATTTCTACTGAGGCCAGTGAAACTTTTCCATGGACTTAATGGCATTACATTTTTCACCCTTAATCTGTGCACCCTTAATGCAGGTGACAAATAGACCATAGCTTTAGCATCACATGACACCTTCCAAAGTCATCAGAATGCCTCTGAAACATCATAACCACAATTTCATACTCTCCATTGTATACTGGCCTTCTAGGATCTTGGATTAATACTCTCAAAGACTCAGCAGCAAAAGAAACTATCAGTGCCTGTAATGAACATTTGTAATCTGACCCCCTTTTCTGCACTGAATTCACAGAATTTCCCAGGTCCAGTTCCACTGCACATGTCACAGATCCAAGGCTTGGTTTTCTTTTTGTTAGTAAGATCCGTAGGATCCACAAATGAGTATTCTGGGGGGGGGGGGGGGGGGGGGGGGGGGGGGGGGGGAGGGCTATAATTCAGAAACATTTTTCAGTTAATAATATTTTATTTCTCTTAAAAAGCACCTCCCTCAAGATGCTGGCAATGCTTGTGGAGATGCAGCCCAGGATGGGGTTTGGTGTCTGGATTATTCAGGACAGTTAACACAGCACAGTAACCTCTTAGATAGCATCCCCAATCTTTTCCAATTCCAGCATCCAGGTAATATTCCTGGCTTTCCCACCAGCCACAATCCAGCCACGCCGTGTGTCGTGTGTTGTTGCTGCACAGAGTATTTTGCATGAAATATAACGTGTGAACCTCCTCAATAACAATATCTCACCAGGATGAATAAATGCCAAGGGCTGCTTTTTATTGCAGTCAGTGAGATGCCTGGGATGAGAGGTTGCTTTTCTTCCCTTCTGATGATGTCCATGACTCCAGTAACTTTATATTTTAATGACAGTGCCTAGTGCTTTTCTTTTAGTCAGTAAATACACTGAACAAATTGCATAGAGCAACAAGGGATATATTGGTTAAAACGTGGAACACCTCCAGAAATGGCTCAGAATGAAAAGGCAAAATATTTATCACTGTGTCTGAACAACTTCAGTGCATTGTTTGTGTGAGAAGATGCATTGCTATTGATGATCTTTTTTGCTTATTTGAGCGTTTTAAGTTGAAAAGTGGGTGATAATGCTCAAATCAGTTTGTAAAACCAAACCTCCAAGTGCTGGATGTGCACAGTAGGAAAATCTGTCTGCTTTGCAAGGCCCTTTGTGCTGTCTTTGTTATCAAGCAGTGAAACACTGCAAAGCTAACACGGGGGAGCAATCCTAACCCATAAATAATTGTCTTTGTTACTCCAAGGATGGTCACTGGATCAACAGTTGTGCTATAATCTCCTCATTTGGCAATAAACAGCCTCATTTATCATTAGCTTAACAGTTTAAAAATTATGCTGACTAAATGGAAATATGCAAATTGATGTTATAGCTAAATAAAGAAAGTTTGGCAAAAATCAGTTTGATGCTGGGTGTTCATGTGATTTCTACAACTGTCACATGAATTATCACTCTGATATGCAGTAATATAACCATATAAATGATTTCTCTGAGATTTATAGCAAACCTAATCTGTGTTCCTCTTGTAATTCATGGAGAGGAACAATCACATTTGCTCTGCCTGAGAAGAGGGAAAATTTGCATCTGCATTGACTCTGCCTTTTAGAGTTTATTATTCCCTTTTGTGTATTCTTTGTGCCTGTAATACTAAGCTGAAGGAGGATAAAATTTAGGGAAAAAAAAAAATTAAATAGCTGTGCTATGTGTTTTCTTTGGAGGGTGTTTCTAGATGAAAGAACATTAGGAAAGGACACACAGGCTTGAAATTTAATGACTATACTTAACTATATTGGAAATAAATATAGATTCCAACCCCAAATCTGTGTAATGCCTATAGTTCCTACATGGCACATTATATAAAGACATAAAAGGAAGTCTGTACTCTTCTTTTATTTTAGAAGCAAATTGTACCATATAAATTGCATAACAAGCTGCCTAGATGAATGTTCCAGGCTCTCTTTAAGCCTGTAAATAAATGGTGTGTTCCTAGGAGATATGCAAAGTGCTGCCGTCACTTTTTCTTATGTGATGTTCTGAGTGGTGCAAGGAAATTTGCTCCTACCAGAATTCTTGAATACCTGAAACAGAGCCAGGGCTGGGAATCTGGTTTGCTCTATAAGGTTATTTCAAATGTTGTCACCTGTAGTCCTCTCGTGCTTGAGATAGAGCTTATGTCTGAATTTAAATCGAGCTGTGCTTCTATCAGATTCTATTTATTTGGTTTCTTCTCCACTTGGTGAAGCTCTTGCAAGACCTTGCAGATTTTCTGTCATCTTGCAGAGAGACAATAATGTAACTTTCTGTTCTGTCACTTTTAGAAACAGATAAATGTTAATAGTGTGTTAGATAATTTTAAATTAGTGGAGGAACAATTTTAGTTTTATTTGCAGAGAACTCTAAATTTCCTATGCTGTTAGACAAGTTTGGCCTGAAATGTATAACTTAACAGGATCCTGTAATGAAGCTGTTATTTTTTTTTTTTTCAAATTCTTGTTAAAAAGAAAATTGTTATATTTTATGTTGGCTTTTCTTTATTGTAACCATACTTACTATACATTGAGATGTAAGAGAAGGAGATTTTTAATTCTTTATTTTATTTGAAGCGGTAGAAAAGAGCAAAGTAGTGCTTCTTACCCTTAAAAATATGAGATATGGCCTCATCACCTTTATGGGAGACAAGACCAGGGGCCATCTCTCAGGGCAGATTTTTTCTTTAAGATGCCATACATGATTTATGGAGAAATAATACCCAAACAGATATTTTACTGATCGCTTTGATGCCCAGCCTGTCTCTGGGTGACTGCTGAAATTCCATGCTTTCAGGCTCTCCTGTAGGTAGTGCTGACTTCAAGATTTAGCTCGTGGATTTTAGTTGAGAGCAGGTATGACACTGTTTTATCCTTAGCTGGCCACTTATGTACTGATCATATTTTCAGTTTTATGGCATATCTGACTGCTCTGTAGCTGCTGGGGTATGCCCACAAAACCCAAGCAACACAAAGAACAGTTGTTATTCGATAACATGTTTCACAATCCTCCTGCAAATTGTTCCCACAGCAGAAATTCAACAGCTAAAGTTCTCACCAAGGCCACAAAGACCAAGGTCTAGCCTGGCAGTGGTTATTTTTGCTGTGAAGTTCACCTATTTATCATTACTGTGTTACTTTCTTTATTCATTAGTGCCAGCCTTGTGCTATTTCCAGCATTCCAGTTTCAGATCCACAACCCTGAGATGGGAATTTCACGCGGCCCAAGTGGAGCTGCAGGAAAGCAGAAGTGGCTGAGCCCACGAGCAGGCTTCCCATGCTAGAGGGGTCAGAGTGGGCTCTCAGTCACACACACAGATTGACATCACACCTAGACATCTTAGAGAACTTCTAGACATAGTTTTGACTTCTCCTTCAGCTTCCCTTTTGGCTAACTTTTTTTTTCTTTTTTTTTCTTCTTTTTTTTTGTATTTATGCAAGGGCAACTGGAAAGAAATTGTTCTTTTTGTCAGAGCGTGCAATTGGAATGTGTCATTTTGCAGGGTGTAAATGCCTATAGCTGGAGAGGTACCAACTTCTTAGTAAGTCTTTTACAATGTGTGTGAGCTCTGAAAACGTGTGAGGTGGTTATAATTAGTCCTTACTGAAAATTTTTGGTGATTTAAAGGGCAAATCCCATTAAAATGTTCAGAGAAAAGATTTGAAACATAAGGTACTGGAAACACATTCCAGCTAGAAAAGAACGAGACAGCTGCAAGGAGCTATTTTTTCTAAAATCCCTCTAGACATATTTATGGAGTCTCACTTTCAGCACCATCAAACTTCCAGCAGGCACAGAAGGAGAGGAGATAATTTACGATGTCCTGGTCACCTCTGTGACCTCATGTCCCACTGCCATTCCTCCTCATCCAGGTGAATCATTTCAGAGTTGTCATCAAAACTGCTTTTTTCCACAGAGGTCCAGCTTTCCTGCCCACTGTTGTCCCAGGGCCAGTTAATCTGTTCCAGATGATCCCTCCTGGAGTACATTAAAATACACTGAGTGTGAGAGACACCCGAACCATCTTTGTGTTGCCTGTTCCTGACAGGTTTTGTCTGCAGGTGTCCCAGTTTCCAGCATGATCTATCCCTGTGCAGAGCATGGGCTGCCCCCGAGTGCAGAATGTGAGCTCAGGCACACAAATCCTTTCTGCCTCCACCATAGATGATGTCTTGGTGTCCTTTTAGGAAGGATGCTGAAACCATCAAGAAAGGAGCTCTAAAACAGTTGCCTGTTTTCCTGACCTTAATGCTACAAGGACTCCTGCTTTGTTCCAGTCTTATAGGAAGATGAAATACCCAAATATCTGGAAATCCCAATTTTCTTTTTTTTTTTTTATTTACTGCAGCTCCTTCTTCAGCTCACCGTATTCATATGGCGAAATGGCTATATTTGGTGAACAGGGAGCAGACATAAAAAGGGGAAGATAAAATATCAAAAAAGAGCAGATTCTCTTGGCTTTCTTATGAAAAAACAAACAAACAAACAAACAAACAAACAAAGGAGTAGAACCCCCTCCCCTCCAAACTACTGCAGCATAATTGTGATGGTAAATTATTAAGATAATTTCATTATCTTCATTCATTGCATCCCAAAAGTAAGGCAGTGGGAACAGCAAAATCCAAACAGCTTAAAATGAAAATCAGAATGTTATTGCAAATCATGAGACTGTGAAGAGAAAAAATTACTACAGAGGCAATAAACTGTTATTGTTTGTGCTGTAAGAGCTGCCTCTAATTTCTTGGGCTAACAAACAATTCCATCTAATTACAGCAACATTCTTCTTGATTAGGGCTGGCTGGTCCTTGCTTGCATCTCGCTGTATTTCATGAAGAGAGGAGCTGGGAGTTCTTGATTGTGTGACACTCTTGGACAACTGTTGCTGCCAATTTGCATTTCAAAACCCACAAACACAAAATGCAGCTCAGAAATCTCTATTTGTAGCCTTGCAGGGCTTTAAATATCTTACTGCACACCTGTGGGGAAAGCCTTGCAAGGCAAAGAGGACGAAGGAAGATTGTGGTGTTTCCCAGGAAAATATATATCAAAAGCATCTCCTCTTTAACTGAAAATCACTCAGAGAGGAGGTCTCAAAACGAGTGTTAGATTAGCACGGAAGGAATGAAGAGCTGTCTCTGTGTTGCATTAAAAACATCTTTTTTCCTCACATAAAGTAACTGGATTGATAATAAACTCTACTGTTGTGCTAATTTAAACATTACATACCCCATGCTAATGTGACAGTTAATTGAGGAAAAATAGGAACCATAATGATAAAAGAGTCTTTTATAACTAACCTTGACTTTCTTTTCCTCATCTAGATGAGTTTGGCCATTAATTAAACCCCAAAGTCTAATGATTCAGTTATACAGAATGCTTCAGAAATGGTCTTGTTCGTTCAATAAACATTTTTATTCTTGAAAGGAACCTCAAACCTGAACTAAGTCTGGTCATGTTTAAAGAGTAAGGAATTTTCAAATAACCAGTGATGTTGTTTTGCATAGAAGGGTGAGGGGTTTTCTACAGTTTCCCCCTGTTAAGTGGGATCTGTTAGAAACTTTCCAGCTAGCAGTATATTTCTCTTTAGGAAAGAATGTCCCGTCATCCTTGGATGAAATAAACTCTGATCTTGCTCAAGTTACTTGTGCTGCCTGCCATAATAGAGCAATCACCTCATGGAAAAGCACAGCATTAATATCTGGATTATTTACCTCCATTTGCAGTTCAGCTCACAACTCCTAGCACAGGTTTAGGTAGGTAACTGTGTCAGTTCCAGACAAAATTGGGTAGGTCTCTTCTCATTGGAAATACTGTGAAAACTGTGCTTTTGGGTTCTGAGTCAAGATGATAGATAACACTTTTTGTTCAAGTTAGAAACATAGCTGATAAAAACGACTGGGTAGAAGTCCCTCATGCTGCTGAAATGCTGCCTTTTGCAGCACACTGGTCTTCTGCTAGAGTCAGATTTTATATTTGTCAATAAGTTTTATCAGTGTCAGAACGTGTACCTGCTGTTAGATTTGTATGAAGAGATGCACACCTGCAATGCTTATTTTTATAAATTGTATTTTTACTTATGCAGGTTATGTATTTATATCAGCTTTGAGTCTAGTATTTTGTGTGTGCCTCGATGAAACTACATCCTATTACATTATTCTATTTGTAGTCAGTTTAAGCACTTGCTTCCCACTTCTAGAGCAAAGGAAATACTGAGGGGAAATTCTTTAATAAGCAACCATCAGTACTCAGCTTTTCCAGAGTCTTCCCTCAAGAAACAGAACAAATCACTTAATTGGGCTATCCCTATACAGAGCCCTGGAATCATTAAGGTTGGGAAAAACCTCCAAGATAATTGAGTCCAGCCGTAGTTGGGCCATATTTAAACTTCCCAGATTTAGGCCAACTTCCAAAACTTCATTCACAGTCACTGGGAAGATGTTTTTATTAAAAAAAAAAAAAAAAAACAAACCAAAACCCCTAAAGCACACACACGAACCCCCCTCAGAACCACAGAAAAACCCACAAGAAGCATGATCCAAGTTGTGCACTTGGGAGAAGCCAGATTCCTTGTCACGTAGCTGATCCGGGTTTCCCTCTGGAAGCATTCATCCTCCACTGAGAATCTCAGGAGCCTGTACTTCTAAGTGTGATGTTTTCCAGGTACCATTAAGGTTCAAAGTGCCTTTTCCATTTACTTTTATTCCTTCCTGGTGATGTGATCGCTTCTGTAGTTTCCTGTTTGTGACAAGCAGCGAATATTTACTGCAGAGGGGGATTTTGAGGCTGAGTATGGAGAATTTGGAAGTTATGGAGCAGTAAGAATGTTCAGCTTGGAGGGAACTTTTCCTCTCTTCCTATCAATAAGAGGCACCTCTAAGTAATGGTGAACAGGGGAAAAATATAAAACATAACAAGATAACAAGGAGGACAAGGAGTGTGATGAGTCCAAATAGATCAAACTAGTAAAAAAAAAAAAAAAAAAGTGAGTTTGGATATTCTTAGGTATTGATTTTTCAGTAAGGTTCAAAGGGTGAGAGACATTCTCCATTCCTGGGAGTGGGGCAGGATTGAACTGAGTCTGTAGCAGCATGGGTGTAGTTCAGGTAATGTTCCAGAAATGAAAAGCAACTGCTCCCTGTAGAAGGGAAAACAGGGGCTGGCACGCAGAGAGATTCCATAAAATGCAGCCTGAATAAGTGGGTTGATGTGAAATTTGCTGCCTGTGTTGTAAGTGCATGTGCCAGGCAGGAAGCTGCTGGGCTGTGAGGGGATCAGAAGGGAAGTTCTGCTGGGGGATGAAGAGCTCAGTGTAAAACCTGCTGAGCTGCAGCTCAGCACTGGGGCTGTGATTGGATTGTCAAACAGGCAAAGCACAGGAACATCAGGCTGGAGCAGGGAAAGCAGCTAATAAGGACAGTTGCACTTAAAAATGGAAATGGCTGCAGACAAAGCAGAGAGGAGAATGGAATCCAAGGCTGGAAGCCCATGGGGAAACGTGGCAGAATAATGAACAATGAGAAAGAGAAAAAGGGGAAGAAAAATCACTGTAAGACAAAAAGCTTAAGAAAAGAGAGACAATGGAGATACTGAAGGCATCTTGCAGACTGTGGCAAGACACCAGGACATCCTGTGTCCTGAAAAGCAGCTGTCACCTCCAGCTTGAAACTGAAAAAAAGGGTCTTCAATCTTCATAGAATTATACATTACAATACTAGTTATGAGAGAGTGGAGAACTTTACCCCATTTGTTAGGTCAAAAAATAATAAAATCTGAGTAAAATTCTTTCTCCCTGTTGGATTGTATTTCTTGAAAACAGATAGAAAATAAATTATTCCTAGTATGAATAGTCTCAGTGCTGTACTAGAGTAACTGAAAGAAATCCTCTTGATTCCACAGTATGGGTATTGAGAAGGGCACTTTTGTTCTTGCACTTGGCTTAGAACGCAAAAAGTCTTAAAATTTAAAACATTGGTGAAAACCTATTGGAAAGCTCCTGTGGGAGCTGCCTTTCTTCTTTCTCATATTTTTTTTTCTCTCAAATTAACTTAATTAAAAAAAAAAAAGAAGTACCTTTAAGTTAGTTCCTTTCTCTACCTCATAATTTTCTGGTGTTTTTCTTTTTAATGTTCTCAGAGTTTCATCCTTGGAAGGGCTATGGGGAGTTTACTTTATTTGACATCGTTATTTATGAGTAACTCAGTCTGCAAAATACATGTAAAGAGCCATCAGCAGTCTGTCACTTTGCATCTGGAGCAAAGCCCCTCACACTCCCTAACGAATAAAAGTCCAACTTCATCCTTGGACTGAGGGTTGATGCATTAAACAGCAGCACAGAATCAGTCTGAGTCATTTGTTGTGATATTCCTGTAAAATATTCAGGATCTTCACTGGAGGCAATGATGCAGCACCAAAAATTTGGTGCCTGGGAGAAAAAAAGGCGAATTGGCTGCTTGAACCTAAATTTCACTAAAACCCTTGGTTTTGGCTCCCTCCTCTTTCCAAATGCCCACTGAAGCGCTCCTGAGATGCTCATCACACATGATCAGGATCACGATGTCCCTGACTTCTTCTGGAGTTGGCTGCAGTTTCCCCTGCAGTGAGCAGGGAAAGGTGGCAGCAGCGATAGCACAAATGTGAGCAGTGATTTCACAGAAACTGAGCAAAGTGAGCCCTGAGCAGGTCACTGAACTGCAGGCACTGCTGGGCAGGAATGTCTGGAGCGTTGCAGGTTCCAGGGGAGATGTGTTACTGCCTCGTGACCCTGGCAAATTAGCTCTGCATTTTGAGCAGGTCAGTGCCTGCCATTAGTGCATCAGGGATTTACAGCCTTCAGATTTTCTCCAAGTTTTTATGCTGCCCTTCTGAAGATCACAAGGCACGCCAAGAGGTGCATTGTATGCACGATGAACAGAACGAGTGTTAACTTACTGCTCTTATATCCAGTCTTGAACAGAGGAAAAAATGGTGCCTGAGGTCACGGGGATTTGAGGCAGGTGGAATGACAGTGTCTAGAGAAAGGGAAATATTTTGCTCCCTCAGTCTTTAAAAAAAAAAAAATCTAAAGAAAGTGCCTGCAGGCTAAAGCATAATCTTTTCTGTTCTGTTTCAAACGAGAGGAAAATGGGAAATAGCAGGTAACAAAGTGAAAGTTAGACCCTAAACAGTCCACCAGGTTCTTATTTTAATTATAGCTCTATGTTCTCATGGAAGCTGTAACAAAATGAGAGAGCACGGAGATCCTAGAGCTGTACAGATGGGGTTTGTCATTATCTGTGCCATGTCTGGGTTGTGAGGTCCCTACTACAAAGAGATTTTTACAGTGTTTTATTTAAAGTGACACATCATAGAATCTTGGAATGCTTTGGAAGGGACCCTAATGATCATTTATTTTCAACCCCCTTTCCTGCCCAAGTTCTTGTCTTACTAATTTGAGTGTTTCAGCAATTGGTGATTGTCACCAGATTTTATGCAGGAGAGGAACTCAGGGAACAGCAGGAGAGAAGACTGAACTGGCTAAAAATGCCTTGACTTCTTTAGGTACCACTTGCTAAATACCATTATTGCATTTATAAAATGATTAGGCAGTGTAATAGCCTTCTTTCTAAAAGCACATCACGTTTACTTTTTTCTTTACTTTTATTTTTCTTTACTTTACTCTTACATAAACTTTCAAACCCAGCTGATGGTAATATATATTAATCTGAGGGATCTCCTCAGCTGCACAGCAGCAACTGCTTGGTGTGTCCTGTTATTAGGGTTAGATCTCTGAAAAGAAAACAGGAAGATTTTAGCATCTTTGCAAAGATTACAAACACTGAGGATTTATTTTCAAGCAAATAAGCATAACAATGCCAAACCACTATAAAAATATGCAGTGTTTTCTAATAGTCACTCTTAATTTATTTTATTTAATTTTCAGTGTTTTTTCCTGGCCCCATTTCATTCTTGCCTTTCATTCTCTTCTTAAGCTACTTCCTTGTTTTCATCTTGCCCAGCCTTGCTTTTGGAGAATCTCTTCCTGAATATTTTCAGTATAAATCTAGCTTGAATAAACACTAGAAATGAAAATGTCCATTTTATCCCAGGACAGATACTTTTCTCTGTTGGATGCTTTCATTTGACTTACCACCCCCTGAAGTTTTAATGCGTTTTGACAATTATTTTAATTCCACTGTTGAAAAAAGAAAAAGAAAGAAAAAAAAAATAAAAAAAAAAGAAAAAAGAAGCAGCATTATTTCACTGCGATTGACAGTGGAAACTTTGCAGTTCATTTTATAACTGCAGCTAATTAGCCAGTCATTACAGTGTGCTTCAGTTAGATGGCAGAACTCAGAGCTATCCTCTGAGCTTCCCAGTCATGAGGGCAGGACAACAATGTCTCATTTGCCAAGGACTGCAGAATGAAAGCTTTCACTTTGGCATGGTATATGGAAAAAACTGGACCTTTACAATCAGCTCCATGTTTTAATGCTGGCTCACCTCTGGAGCTGCTCTCAAGCTGTGCTTTGGCCGCAGCAGGGAAGCATTTGATTAACTACCAACAAGAAAGAATGCACTGAACAATGAGACATCAAAGGCAGCAGCTTCCTGACAGCAGTTATTGAGCAGTGATTAATGAGTGACATAAATGAGGAATGTATCACCTCCAGTATATTTAAGAAGGCTAATAAGTATCATGAGGTGAAGTTCAAAAGAGTCATTAATTGGTAAAAATAAAGAACAACAACTTTAAAATATACTGAAAATTTCACATTTGGTCTAGTTTAAAGATCAACCATATAGGGTGACGTAGTTAATAATCTTATTGCAACTTTCTTTGTTAATGGAAAGATCTTCTTGGACTTGTTTAATAGGGGAAGATTTATGTTGATTACAATAAGCACTGCAATTTGAAACTCACGCTTTAATAAAAAAAACTCCTTATTTACTGCTCTTAGTTTTCATGGTAGCTAATTGCTGCTGAATTTTCAAAGACAATACTGAAGAACATAAGGAAGAGCAGAAGTATTACAAACATCAGTGATGTGAGATAAGGTGAGAGGTAATTGAGCATTATTAGCAATTCAGAAATGTTTTTATGCCTCTCCTTTCTGTCACTTAAAGCTAATGGCTCAAATAACACATTTCATTGCAATCAGATGCAATGTTCAGACTAGAGCTGGCCTTTCGTTTACTTTTACTTCTGTGAAGCACTGCAAAATCCCACTCAGACTGCTTGAAGTGTGGTGATGGCATCGTGATGAGGTCAGAAGCTGAAAACTGTGAGTGAAGTTTGTTGGTCCCTGTGCTGCTGCTTCCAGCCTGTGAACCTCTCTGCTCACAGAATTCCATCAGCTGGAGAAGAGAGGGCTCCAAGGAGACCTTAGAGCATCATCCAGAGCCTGAAGGGGGCTCCAGGAGAGCTGGAGAGGGACTTTGGACAAAGGAGTGGAGAGACAGGAGAAAGGGCTGGCAGCAGGTGGGTTGGATGGGATATTGGGAAGGAATCCTTCCCTGTGAGGGTGGGCAGGGCTGGCACAGGGTGCCCAGAGCAGCTGGGGCTGCCCCTGGATCCCTGGCAGTGTCCCAGGCCAGGGTGGACACTGGGGCTGGGAGAACCTGGGACAGGGGGAGGTGTCCCTGCCATGGCAGGGGGGTGGGATGAAATAATCCTTAAGGTCACCTGCTACCCAGTCCATTCTCTGATTCTGTGCTCTGCCAGAAGTAAAAATGTGCTCTCCACGTGGCTTCCTCCTCCGATTGCAAACTGTGCCTTCTCCACCCAGCAGGAGCGAGCCAGGGCCAGAGTCAGAGAGCCTCACACGCCAGGGTGCTCCGGGTGGAATTCTGTGCTCTGAATTGAACACAAGTTGCCTTTTCCAGGGAGGAAGAATTCTCAACATGCTGGGATCAAGGCTGTGGGACCTCCCCAAGCAATAAGGGGAGGCACAGAGGTTCCACTCAGCCCTTGCCACTTCCTTGGAGCTGAGCAAGTCACCCAGCCACAGCTGGAGGGGAAGAACAGGCAGCACTGCTCTCACAAAAAGAGCCACTGGAAACTCTCTGCTCCCCTCTGCAGCAGCACAAAACTGAGGGCAGTCCCTGGGATTAGAAGAGATCAGATCCAGCTCCCTCCTCTGCCTACAGGGACTGTTAAATCTCTCAGAAGAGTCCTAATTAGTGTTCTATGAAGTATTCCATGGAAGAATGCTCTTGCTTGCTCCTGATGTTATTGCACTTGGCATTAAATAATTAAATCTTTGCTGGAGAAAAGATGCAAGGGTACAGCAGGGGGATGGGGGTGGAAGGGGAGAGGGAGTGCACCAACATGACGTTAAAACAAAATGTATGAGAAATTCAGACTTGTATTCTCATTCCTTTCAATACAACCCCACTTCACACTATGCAGTCACTTAAGGAAGGAGCGTGTATCACTCTATCCCAAATCTACTAGGCAATTTCATCTACTTTTAATTAAATGTTAGGAGAATTTGGGGAGACTCAGAGGGCCTGTTGGCACCAGCACATGCTGGTAGCACTTCCTCCCTGAACAGAAGTGCATTTGTGTCCCTGAGCAGTTGGACCTGGAAATAAATCCTCTCGGCAAGGTTGCTGAGGAGTGCAAGGCACAGATTTATGTGTGTGACCTTGGTGCCCCTGAAGTGAAAGTTTAGCATGTGATAAGGCAGATGTATGGCTGCAGTGTTTAATTTGGTCAGGAAGCTGTGGCACAAGTTTGTGTGAGGGCCCCTCAGTCTCTGCTATGAGGTCACTGTGATGCTTTATTATTTTGGGACATGACAACAGATGGGAAAGGGCTGCTCTGTTTAATGCCACCTATGTTTGTGGCTGACTGAGTAGCCCATGCAGTTCTACTGATACAGCTGTAAAACCATGAAACTGTGATGTCCAGGGGGCAGGGGACGGGTTCTGCTGTGAGGGAGATTTTCTCTGATTTTTATGTTGGGTGGAAATGTATTTATGTGTGTGTGTGCCTACATATACACATACTTGAAAGGTGTGCCTGGGAAATTATTTCTGTGGTGACAATTCTTTAATTGTATGTGTGGTCTTTGCAGGTGATAGCCTAAGTATATATGGTTTTCAGAAACTGCATATTGAGGCAGCGATGGCCATGCTCATTAATTGTTATTTCTGGGCTTTTTGTAATGCTTTAATAAGACAAAGTTACAGTTAGTAATAAGCTAAAAATTTTTCTGTGTGAGTCTTGAATATGTAATCTAGTAATAGGAAGTTCTCTTGTATCATGCCAAGATAGCAAGGCTCTGCATTTATCAAAAAGTTCTGGGGCTTGAGAAAAGAGAGATCTCTTCTTGAGACTTCCAACATTGCCTCAGTCAGGCTAAAAACCATGTTTCACTGCTTTTAAACCTAGGAAAAGGGAGTCATAATTAGTAATGCTCACTAAAGGTTTTCAAAGACTTTACAGTCTGAGGATGCTTCAAGGGTCAGGAAGGGCAAGGTCAGAGTTTCCAGCATTATGATCCCATTAGTGCAGAGCACTTAAGTTAATCTGTGCTGTGCTAAGACTAAGTTAACCCCAGAGCTCAGAAATGGAGCCAGGAGTGCAACAGGCAGGACTTAAGAGCTGCTGCAGCCTCAGAGAATTCCTCCCTGGAATCAGGGCTTTGAAGGGAACTTGCTGTAAGCACTTCTGGTTGTGCTGTTCATGGCTAGATATCCAAAATACCAAATATGCCCTCTCCTACTAAACGACCTGGCTTGGGTCTCTCTGGAAATCAAAGTCCCTGCATCTTGCTAGACTTACAAAGATTTATGATTGAATGTAATAATGTTCTTGATTTGGTGTACACTCTTCGATCCCTCATTACCCAGAGAAGGATTTATGAAGGAAATTATGTCTTTATAAAATTGCATTTTTTTTAATTTCTCTGACTCAAAGGTACATTGGAAGTGCAAAATAGAAATGTAGTATTTTGATACAAAGTGACTGCTGCAAAGGAAAATTATTAAGCTTCCATTAATCTGAATTCTGGCAAAATCTTTGGTGCTTTGTGGTGATATTCTCTGTCTGCAGCTGTGTTGTAGAGACCAGATGGCAAAGCTTTACACTTTTGCACGCTCTTTAACTGAGATGCTGCATGGAATTAAGCTACAGTTACAACACGAAGACCAGGAAGCTCCAAACTTGAAGAAAAAATGAGTTTAAACGCTGTGTCTCAGAGGGTTTTGATGAGTCCTTTCCAGTCTCAGTATTGCAAACTATCTTTACTTTGAGACAATTGTAGTGTGGCAAAAAGGGTTTGTTCAGATGCAGCTGGCATTTGTCACTCAGTGTGGTCACTGCAGGATTCCCTGTCTTTGGGATTTGCTAGTTGTGACTCTTGAGAAGGCTCGCATCCTGTGCTCACCAGATTGCTCTTCCCTCTCTGCTTCTTTCTAATTATTCATTGCCCTTCTTTAACTGAACAGCAGGATCTTTGCATCATCGATCATTCTTAAATCATACCTTGATCAGCAATACTAAAAAAAAAAAACAAAAAAAAATAGGAGAAAAGACTTTATAAGGGAATTTGGTAAACAAAGTCAAGCTCAAAAATATTTCCTCCTTACTGTTGACTCCACAAATTAAACCACTGAGCTCAGTTAATAAGCCGGTCACATATGTGAAGTTCAGCTGTGCTGACTTTTGCAATAATCAGGAGATTGTTAGACTACAGCAGATTTTCAGTGCCATGGCAGTGGCTGGGTGAGCCATGGAATTGAGCGTGTCCAGCCCTGCTCTCTGCTCCCACTGTCCCCTCCCCTCTGAGGACAGCAGGCTGGGGCTGTAAATCTGCCAAACTCTGCCTCAGCCCTCTTGGCTCTGTGGTTTTGGACTCTGCAGACACCTAAGCACCTTCTCCTCTCATGGATCTCCAAACTTATTTCTGCTTATTTCAAGAGTTTATTGCTCTGACTGATTTTCTTTCTATTACTCTCTCTATTACTTTTTCTATTGCTACTTATTTCTGAAAGCTCTTTCAAAGTGTAGGGATTTCACCTCAGCTAAAAGTGGCTGGGGCTTGCACAAAGTTGTCTGTTCTCTTCTCACCTAAATATGATTTATAATCTAGGTATATCAACATAAGGGCACCACATGAAGGCAAAATTAAGCTTAATATTGTATGAAAATTATCACTTCATCTTCATTTTATCCATTTATCCTGCATAAGTAGTTTCATGACAACTTTTGAAAAGGCCAGTTCTCAGGAAAGCTGCAGGTGTTTGCTGGAGAAGTAATGACACATAAATCACTTCTCTTGCTTCTGCAACCATCTCTTTGCACTGAAAGTTCAAGGCTCTGCTGTTTCTACTTTTGTGATGAGTTGCACCAGCTGAAGCTGGGATTTGTTGACAAAATCTGTAAGGGAACTGATTTTGCTCAGGACAAAAGACATCAACTACTGAATGCTGTTTCCCATCCCACCGTTTCTCTGAGGTCTTCCGGTCTGTGGTCCTGTCACAGCGCAGGATTTCTGGTTTTGGCAAAAGAAGCACATTCTTCATTTTATTGCTGGCTATAATTTCCTCAGTTATCAGTATGGGACATAATTTTCTTGTCTGTTCTGCTGCTCTCTGGTGCTTCCACACCCACATTTCTATTCACACTTCATCCACGTCCCTCTTCGCACTGCTGTCTTTCAGAGGGCACTTCAGCAAAGAGCAAATTAAATTGCATTAACATATTAGCATTGTTAAATGCATTATATACCAGCCCTGAGATGGCACCAGAGTTGTAGAAGTTGCCCTCCGGGATACAGGAAAACAAACTGAGCTGGATATGTACCTCTCCCTAACCAGACTGGGGCAGTTTTGCTTCTCCTTTCCTTCTGCTGTTGCTATTTTCCCTCTAAACATTAAAATCCCAGATGTATTCTTATTTTTTTTTTCTTTTAATGTTTATCATATCTTTGTGATGAGGACTTCTGGAATATATAGACACTTTTGGAAAGACACATTTATCCAAGTGGTAACTAAAAGGTAGTGCATGAGTTCAGCCTCCTTCATTGTCACTTCATTTACCCACGGCATTCCCAAGCTTGCTGCAGTATCTGTGAAGAAGGAAGCAAACTTAATTGCGAAGTCAATGTTAAATGAATTTATAAGTCATGCACACTTTGCACAAGTATCTTCTTCCATGAACTTGAATTGTCACGTTAACTCAGTTTTCTCCTAAAGGGCTTTGAGAGTGATAATCTCATTTTCTCATCTAGTTTCACATGTAACAGAGATGAGGAACTACTGGCCTTGAGCATAAAATCCTTCAAATGCATAATGGTATTTTAGAAGTCTTAAAATATAGTGAGCTGGATGTTTTCTTTTAAAAAATACACTTGAAATGAATACCTGAAAAATATTCTGCATAATGAAATGAGATATGAAGTGATTGCCTTGAGAATAACTTACAAAGATGATTTTTGCCCTTCAACTCCTGCCCTATACTGAGCATTTCTCTCACATATTAGTTTCCAAGTGGATTTCAGTGCCAGTAAATAATGAGTCTTTGAAATGGCTAGAAGTCAAGAAACTTCTTCTCCCAGGAATAAAGAGTACTTTTTTGCACAATCCCCTCCACCCTGCAGCCTTATTCTGGGAACAAGCTGCAGCTCCAGTGGATAACCCACTCCAATTTGAATGGGCAATCAGTTGTGAGCCTGTCTGAATGCCCAGGGGGAGGATATGCTCCTTCCTTAGAAGAAGAACAGAGAACCAAATAGAAAAATTCCAGTTTTTCATTTTCTGCGTCAATAACAGGAGTGGAGTGTCAGGTTCTGCCGCTGGCTGCTGGGTCAGGGGCACAGGCACAGCGACAGAAATCGGTGCAACACACCCAGGGGTGTTTTCTGCTGCTCTCCCCAGTCCTCTGGGGAGGCACAGGGGCTTGGGGTGATGTCAGGGCTCAGGAGGAGCAGATCCGAATGTTTGCTGAGGAGATGCTGGGAATGACAGAGAGCATTGATGGCCGTGCAAACAGCTGCTGTGAGTGCAGAGGGGAGGTGCAGGTAAGGAGGGAGGAGCTGTCCTGTCACACGTTTGTGTTCCAGCAGCATTTGCCTGTTTCAGTGCAACTTATTGCTATTGTACACCCTGGAAACTCAGAGAAGCCATTGTGTAAGGGCAACAAATTCAGTCTGAGCATCAGCTCCACTGGAAACGAAGCTGGCTCTCATCTGGAAATGTAAATTGAGATTTCCAGTCTGAGAAAGCTCGATACACTGGGTAGAGTGTCCTCAAGAATGTTTGATAGCACAGTACAGAAAGAAGTGTGTGTTTAAATTCCAGATCAGAACTTATGGCCTTGGGGTGTGTGTAAATTCATATCTGTGGCTGTAAGGAGATGGTGATCACAAGATCAGTGAGACTTTCCATGCGTTGTACACAGCAGATTCTTCACAACATCTTTTTCTCATGTTGTAGGCTGAATAAGCCACTACAGGAAAAAAAAAAAAAAAAACTAAAAAAACCCCAAAAAACTAAAAAAAAAAAATTCTATCAGCAATAACTGAAAAAAAAACCAAAACAAAACAAAAAAACCCCAAACACAACAACAAAATTGATTTTAGGTGTTTTTTAAATGTGCTGGGGGAACAAGGAAAAGTAAGCTTGGGTTTTGTGCCATGGAGGGAGTGTCCTGTTTCTGGCTTTCTGGTCTGCAAACTGAAATGATGGATTGAAGGAGATCTCTGTCCTGGTGGCTTACTCTGGGTGGAACAGGCAGGATGGTTGTGCAGTTTTCCTTTGTGATGAGGAACACATCTCTGTGTTAATGGGGGAGGAAAATGATTCTCTGAGTTTCCATGGGTCAGCCTCAGCTTTCTTTTTTATTGATTCTGACATTTATATAATAATGTTGTTTATGTGCAGAACATTTACTAAGGCCAAAGACTTGCCTACAATGAGCCAGGATCTTTTTTCGGATATGCATATTTTAGACGCCATACTATTAAATCTAACTGGGATTTTGTTACTTTAAAATAAATAATTGAGTCTACTGCCCTTGTATCTGTCTCTTCCAGTCCTTTCCTGGTAATAAAAAGTACAATAAATGATAGCTGAATCTGGTAATTAGACAAGACTTCCTTTTTCTGTTTTTTTGTGTTTTTTTTGTTTTTGTTAGTTTGTTTGTTAGTTTTTTACTGTAATGCATTTTGTCTGTTTACTGGCTTGAGGTCCCTTCCCCCTGTGAGACTTATCTTTTTAATGGCAGTCATTTTTAACACGCACAATTTTTCTGTAAGCATGACATTCACTATCTCTATAATAACAATCATTTGGCTCATGATTTAAACCATTGCAGCACTGTACCATGCTGTGAGACTCAAATGCTGGCTTCACTTCTACATTGTTTATTTTCCTATCAGCATGTTGACAGTTCATAACTCTTGGCTACTTCCACACTGAGTGCAATTTCTGTAAAGCTTTAGTGGAAATAAAGAACTGCATCAGACAATTGTTTTTGGGTTTGTTTTTTTTTTTTTTATTTTATTACATGCCTAAGCATGCTGTAAACTTGGTGTCAAGTTACTGAACTGGACAGTCACTATAACATGGCACAAATTTGCAGGGAAATAGGTACAGCACCACTCTAAAATATAGGTGAAGTGTAATAGACAAAGATCAATGAAAACCTTTTTACAAGCTATAGTCGAGCTGGGATATATTAAGTGCTAAATTAATAGACAGATTTATTGCCTGACCAATTTTGTTTCCTTGTTCCACCCTTCTTCTCTCCCTCATTTGAGGGGCACTTCTTTTCTTGACAGTTTAGTCATGATGGTCTGTGAGAGTGAAGAAAATTTGTTTTACAGGTGATGGTTTTGTTTGAATTAGTGGAATTTGTTCTGATTATCTAAAGGTTCTAGACAGATCTTTGCTCCCTGCAGTCATTTCACACATTTTGCCTGCTCTTCAGCTCTCTAAAAGAATCTCTGTAGCCAGCCCAGCCAGCAGGAACAGGACAGGACATTGCTGGTAAATCTCAGGACAAACAGGCTCTGGAAACTTAGCACAAGGTTCTAAGTTTGATATGAATGAATGACTGGATTTTCTTTCTTAAAGAGTTTTTCATCTCAGATAAATAGAGTGGGGATTTTTGCAGCTGTTTCCAAAGTTGTATCTCTGCCATGAGATTCTCAGGCACATTTTGAGTCCTGTCCTATTTTTAAGAAAATATCTAAAGAACTTTTCATGTGGAAAAGAATTATTTTTGCAAGTTATCCAACCTGAGTATACATATGTTGAAGTTGTTCAATGTTTTATGATGCAAGCAGTTCCTGGTCTGCACATTTTTATCTTAATGAGCCTTCCCTTTAAAATAAACAGTAATATTCTGGTCTTCTAGACAAGTGTAGGTGTTGGTAATGACCAAAAATATACAGTAAAGCCAAAAAATTTCATTGGACTCATTTTATTACACCATTTTATTTCTTTTCTGCCTCGGAGTTTGCTTCTTTTGTAGCAACAGTTTTGTTATTAAAATGAAAAATACAGTGAGGGAGAAAAAGTTCTTAAAGATGATTGAAGCTGCCTGTCATAGGCAATGCAGAGGCAGAATTTGGTTTATGCAAAGATAAATTTGTTTAATAAAATCTCATTTTCCGGCCATTAATACTAATGAGTTGGAGAGCTTCTACTTTCAGATACTCCTAATGACTTATGACTGTGTTACACTGCACACAGGTATGGTGTTACCTGGGTGTACAATTCAACTTCAGGTCTGCCTTGCTTATACTTAAGCTTCAGGAATTGTGTGATCATTTCCTTGTCAAGAAAAACATTTGCAATGTGCCTAGTTGTAGATAGAAACTTGACATTGTGTTTTGAGCATTTAGTTTAAAGGCTTGACATCTGGAGACGTTAGAGATATTTCAAAATGGTTTTTAATAAATCTGATGTGAGACAACACAACATTTCAGAGTGAGTGCCTGCAGTTGCAGTCCAGTTTTTACATATGGCAAGTATTTCATGAGGAACAAGCACATACATGTATGTTTTTTGGAGAGGATTACAGGGGCAGTGCGTGGGGATTACATCTGAGTCAACCTTTTTTAGAAGCCTTTTTTGTGAGATGACCTCTGGGGGACACACTCTGTGCCTGCAGATTAAAATGTTGTGGGGTTTTTTTCCCCCCAGTTTCATAACTTCCTTATAAATGTTTAGTGAATTTGTACAACACAAATTGATGATGTGTTTTGAAGAATATTTTATACCATTTTGCACACTCCATCATGTTGGTGTGGAAATACCCTACTTCCCATTTTTCTTGAATTCTAGCATTTGAATTCACATTCTTGTAAAGTAAGCAGGTAGGAGGAGGGTAGGGCAGAACTTAATTTTGAAATATTCTTCTTCCACTTGAGATTTGCCTTTGTTTTTCGTCTTGAAATTCAAATTGTTGGGCAGAGAATAATTTGTGTTAATGCAGCTGTTACTCAGTTTGAGAGCTCTCTAACGAGAAGAAAGTGCTCTGAGCTGGGGAACAAAGGGTGACAAATGTCATTCTGCACATCAAGTTTTCCAACATTACCCCTGAAGCAGGCAGAACATTAACTTTAAAAGAAAAAAAAAGAACATTTGAACCAGTACAGTGTCAATATGTTATAAAAGTCTCCTAAACCTCTTGTCATTTGGGATAAGAACATCAATAATAGTCATTGTCAAATTTCATTAAACTCAGATCATCCATTTTTTTGTCCCTCAGGATGTTTTTCATTGATATTTTCCCTGGAAAGAGAAAAGGCCCTACATCAAGCCAGTGCATAAAGCTTGATTCCTTTCCTCAGGGCTCTTAGTACAAGAGAAACAAATTATTTTAATTACTCTTTTACTGTTCTGATTTCTTTTATTATTTGTTTGTTCACTTGGTTTTTCTTATGAGTTCCTCTTGGGTGCTTAACCTGTTTCTAGATGCAGAAGGACCCTCGCTTATTGATCCACATAAAAAAGTCCAAGAAAAAGGGAATCTTGCAAACACATAAAAAGGGAGATGCTGAGAAAATTACATCCACGCTTCCCTTTCTCTAGGGATTTGTCTCAGTGTTGTTGCTGATATTCTTTAGTTTACACATGTCTGGAGTTTGGCTTTTATGTCCTTGTTAGCTCTTGCAGGTTGAGTTACCAGCACCACCTGAGTTCTTTGGGACTTTTTTGGAAAAGACAACAAGAGAGAGAAAATTCCTGGCTACAGCATGAATTTGAGGTCTTTGCCAACACAGGAGGTAGGTGGCAAGTGGTTTTGAGCATGGATATTGATATTCAGAAATAATTATCTTAGAACTACTTGTCTTTTTCTAAAGAAGAGAAGGAAATTGTTTTCTACACAATGACCTATTTTATCAGACCTTGACAGAGATTTGCTAGAAGTGGATAAATATTCTCACAGAAAAAAAAACAAAAAAAACCTCACGCCCCCCCCAAAAAAACAAACCAACAACCAACCAAACAAAAAAACCCACAAAAAACAACAAAACGCCAAACAACACAAAAAAAAAAAAAAAACCACAAGAAAAACCAAACCAGCCATAAAAAAACCTTATCAGAAAACCCCTTTGATTGTATTTTTGTGTGCCAGGCAAAGGATTTGGTGAGTAGAAAGACATCTCTGCTCAATATAGGAAGTGGGGTACATGAAATAGTCCTGTAAAAACATGCATCAGTGGAGCCCCATCATAATGAATTTCTTTGCTTGTTTGTGAGTTTTTGTGGTTTTGGCTTTCAGAGTTAGGTTTTTGGGTTTCTTTGATGAATTTTGACCAACCAATCCCACTCGAAGTTTCATTAGCGAAGTGTTTGCAGAGCTGGGGAAATTTCTTTCTCTGATGTCACTTTTAAGGGACTCTTCAGGTGGTGAATGTACTCATCATCCTTCTTTTGTCAGTGCAAGGGGCTTCATTACAGCATGCAAGCACTAGAAAGGGCAGAGCCTGCTGAGTGGGGGACCCGTGCAGCTAGGGAAGGTGTCCTGGAGTGTCATTATCAGCTGGCAATGCAATTGTACCTCAGGCCGTTCCCACAACATCTCTAATTCTGTTCCCCTCTGACCCCTTTCATGCCGGAAAATGGTCGAATTGTGCAGTTGTGTCTTTGAAAAGTGGCGGAGAGCCTGGCACAATGGATTCCTTATAATATTGTAGAGCATATCGAGCCAGACCCACAGGGATTTTCAAAGAGGGGAAATTACACTGATCATCATATGGGGCAGTTAAGTCTAATCTTCAATCTTACAAATAAAACATGGGCGTGCTTTTTCTGCATTGAAAGCCACTCTGTAAAATGATGCATGAAATGATGGTGGAAGTGCTGGCCTGGAAATATACTGTATTTTTCAGAACAGCTCAAACACAGTAATTCCCTGTGAGCCTTTCTGACACCAGGGCACCCTCTGACCCAAATCCTCCAAAAGGACTGAGCTTCGTGAAACAACTTTTAAAAGTCTCTGGCATCAGAATAGTGTAACACTCTGAGAGTTTCTTGTGTGTGAGAGGAAATTGGAGAGGCAATATCCCTCTCTAACACAAATAACAGATGTTTTTCTCGCAGAGGAATTGGTGTACGTGACACAGCCCTTCCCCATCCCCGGCATGGACACGATTTATCTGAGTTAGCTGAGCCATGTTTTGGTGGCAGTGCAGCCTCCCTGGCATCTGGGCACATCTTCCAGCTGCTGCAGGGAAGGGATGGAGCCAGAGATGCCTGGGAGGAGAGAGGGGCACTGCAGCATCCTGCTGAGTCTCAGTTTAAGGATGACAGACAAGCACGTTGAATTTATGTGCAGGTAAGCACTTCTCTTCCTCACCTCACTTTTACACTTTGCTAAATTCAGATCTAGCACTTGATTTTCTTCTTATGACATAGTTGTGAGGAGATGTAGTTTAGAAAATCTTGAATCTATTCACTTCTTTTTGCTCTGCCTGCCCCAATTGAAAGTTGTAGTTACTGGGAGAACTGGAAGCAAAATTATGTTCACCTCTCAGCTTTCTGTTGCAAGCATAATATTCAGAGTGTTTTTGCCATATTAATGTGTAGCTCGTAATTGTTAATATTGCCAGTGATTTACTGATGAGCCTCTTAACTTTAAGCAATGCTGTGACTCAATCCCTTTCCCTGTAGCATTAAGAACTAATTTGACAGTTGCTACAGGCAAAGCTGCAAGATGACTCAGATTGTCAAATGTCCTTTGTCCTCACAAATGCAAAATCCTCCAGCCAAGTTTCAAATGCAGTTCCATTTTATTCTAATTTATTGTTCATTTCTCTTCTTGACACAGCAGCTCCCTAATGAGTCTGTACATCATTACTTAAATGCTTGCTCACAAAGGACTCCTGTCAATCACTGGCACAGGACATCAGGCAGGAAGGATTTCTGATCAAACACATTTTGAAAGGTCTGCCACAACAACGGGGAAAAGCTGAATCAAACTGGAGGAAGGGAAGGGCTAAACAACACTTATTTGTATCAAGCAGATGAGATTATTTTAAATGGGCCTAAGACTCTGAAAATCAAGTGGAATGAATTCATTTCTACATACTTCTTAGTATGCATATTTTTAAAAGCATTGATTATGAGGCAAGTGGTGGGTAAAATACTAATACCAATGAGCAGAGCAAAAATGAACCATCAGACCATTCAGACCTTCCTGGGGCTGCAAAGAACCTTGGACTCAGCCAGAAAATCACTAAAAATAAAATGAGGGATGATTCCTCTGAGGGTGACTCACTCCAGGGTTTCTGTATTAAAAGTAACGAGAGCACTTTAAATAATATTTTTTTTTCTCATGCATCCTTATGAGCCATGATCTTGATTTTATTTATTTTAAAATACCCACAAGAAGAGAACAACCATGGTTCAGTTTTACAAACAATGTTTGCTTTTAATTTATTCTAAAATATAATTGTTCTTTCCACAATGTATCAAAGCCTCCATCAGTTCAAGAGGTAAATGGCACAAAGGAATTGATCAATTTTAAATTCAAAATACTAAAATAGATTTTTCATTTTGTGTACCTCAATGAAAGTAATTAGATTTTTTTTCCCCTAATCTGTGAGGAATTTAACGACAGTGTATAGCCTTGAACTTCCCCTGATCTCTGCACTGTAGCTGCATACAAATCAATAACACACTTCACTTACAAGAGTTTATGTCCTCGTCAGCTCAAAATTCTGGTCACTCAGGGCTGTCACACTGAAGGTGAGCTTTACACATCTGGATTTTTTCATCACCCTGGTGGGGCAGGGAATGGGAGGGGGAGGAAACAGTGATGGTTGTGATTCTCTGCCAACCCTTCTTTTGGTCAGGAGGCCAAAAGGAAAAACAGTGGATGATGATTGAATACAGCAATAACTCCCATGCACAGAGATAAGGAAATGTGGACAATGCTATTTTGTCACTAACTTTCATGTGCCTCACTCTGAGGCACAATAACCACCTTTTAAGTTGCTTTAATATAATTCTCTGTGCTGTGTTTTAATAAGAACACAAAAAAATCCCCATCACAGGCATTGCCTGAAACTGCAATATTGGCATGGTCCACCATTTGGCTTTATGCACAGATTCTTAGAAATATTGATGATGATGATTGATGATGATGATATTATCATCATGATATTATCATGATATCATCATCATCATCATCGTCGTCGTCGTCGTCGTCGTCATCGTCATCATCATCATCCTATTCAGAGTTGAAGACACTTCAGAAAGTGAATTCTTTCTGAGCTTGAAAAGAGCTGTGGCCTCGGGTCCAGGACTCAGTGACAGGATCTGGGTTACGCTTCCTTCTACAGTATGAAAATAAAGTTGTTCAATCCAGGAGCCCAAGGGCTGCTCTGTGTTGACCCAGAAACAGGGTCACAACAAGATCTAAACCCTTCCAATAATTTCAGAATAAAAGGCTTAACTCTGTTAAGAAACAAGACTCTGAGAAAATGGTCAGGCTGAAATGCAGCTGTTACCATCAAACACTACATGTGCTGCTTGTAGAATAAATGGGTTTACTCAGTACATATTCCTCAGCTCTTGGGAACTAAGAAAAAGCAGCAATTCTGTTAAAATCCAACTCTTCCCCTGTCTTGTTTCCAGGTGCTATTAAAAAAAAAAATACAGAAAAAAAAAACCCCAACAAAACACATTCCCTAAACTGATTGACTTTTGTCAAAAGCTTTTGCAATGTCACAGAAATAGATTTCATTGGTGTTGACAGCCTGGCCTGATGCTAAGCTTGTATTGAAACCCTACCAACAGGAAAAAGACTGCGGAGTTGAACATAATGGTCATATTAGGGTTTTTCTGCAGTGCCTGTCTCTGTGGTGGATGTGATTTCCTCTATTTTGACCCCAAGAAGCTTTAACAGCAGCTCATTTAAAGTTCATGTCTCCAAAAGGGAAACAGTGGAAATACAAAAAGTGAAATGATCAACTGCACTTTTATTTCGAGCAGCCCTCCCACCGGCCGTGGGCTCTGCGGGGAGCAGAGCTGGGAAATCAGTGTTGCCCTTAAAACAGAGGAAATGCCTTTTCTACCATAATATACATGAAACTCCCTGGTACTCTCCCTCTCTGTAAACTACTCGAGGGTAGGAGGTGCGGATTCTAACGATGTGGAGAGTGCTTCTGAATGCCTGCCCTCCTCAAGCTTCCCCCGATGCTGTTGTCTGTGCACTGAGCAATCCGTGGCCTCCTAAGGGGCTCTGAATAATGCATCCATCAGCAACTTTCACATCCTCTGAGACCATTCCCATTTTCTAAAGCAGTTTGGTTCGGGGCTGTAATTGAAACCATGCACTGAACTGGTATTTTTATATTGGCCACTCTGAAAATCTGGCTGCAGCTTTTCCATACGCTGTCATCTTCTTTTCCTACAAAGTCTTTGAAAAAAAGAAAAGACTCTGGCAAAAGTCCAACATCTCTGCTGAAGCCATGGCCGTTCCCCACCCTTGTGCTCTCCTCTCTGTGGCCAGTCCGCAATCTCTAGCCATGCAAACCAGGGGAAGGAAATGAGCTGTCTCCCTCCTGCACTCGGGATATTTCCTGGATGGAATTGAAGCAGGGCTATCACTCTTTTTTCTGTTCCTTTTTGCCCAAAGTCTGGTCAAGGGCAAGTTCCCAGTCAGTAAATCTCTCTGTTCACAGCCTCTCTGTGCTTCTGTTTCCCTTGGTGGTGGCATCCCTTCGGTGTGGGGTTAGGAGGGGTACCCCAGAACATCCTGAGTTGGAAGGGATGTGCCAGGACCATCCAAGTCCAGCTCCTGGACAGAAAGTCCAAGAGTTGCCCACTGAGTACAATTCCATGGTCAGAAAGGAGCCCTGGAAACACAAATATTTAATAGTTCCGCCTCTGCCTCCCACTCTCCTTAAACAATCCTGGTCTGGAAGGACAAACCCAAAACTCTGCAAAACTGTGGCAACATGGGAAAAGCTCACAATTTATTGGTGTCAGCTGGGTGCTGTTTATTCCTAGAGTTTGCTCACATTTTTGCAGAAGAAGCAGAACTAAGTTACACTTTTGTCCTTAGCTATGACTTTTTGAGAGTGTGACTCAGGCATGGTAGGAAACTTGTGTTTAATATTCCACTTTGGTGATGATGTGTGCAAATCTGTTCCCCTAACACCTTTTTAGAATTTTTTTTACACCCTTTTTCCCCCCCACTTCGTACAGATGTAAACTTTTCAAGTGGGATGTGGTTCAAATAGTGTGGAGAAATACAGTTAATTGTTTAAAGATACTTTTAAAATGCTATAATTTGTTACAAATAAGTTGAATTATAAACAGCAAAATTAAGCTTGGTACTAATTTCTCTTGTGTTCTTCCCAGTTGGCAAAAATAGAAAATGGCTAGTCAGCTTTCCCATTGTTTACATAGTTTTGAGTTTTTAATTAACATAATCTGCTTATTGCAATGTAGCTGTTAATTGCAGCCAGTTGAAGGAGAGGGGTACAAATTGCTGTTTATGTAGTAGAAGAAGGAGCCAAATAATTAGGGAAACTGTTTCCCATATAGGAAATGACAATATTTTCTTTCTTTACATGGAAACATAAATAAATCTGTGACCAACTGTTTAGACACCATTTAAAAAGCACTGTAGCAAGGCGAAGAACTTCAATACATTCAAATTGGTTCATTTCTCCATCAACTTGCCTGAACACATTTTTGTTTTTAATGTAAATGAAGCTTCTGTTAAAAAGAACTTCATGCTCAGTTTTGGGGATTTTGGGGGGGTGTCTGTAAGTTCTCTCTGGTCAGTGCCAAGACTCTTCTGCAGCACAGCTCTGAGGGTGCTGCAACACCAGCTCTGAACTTTAAACATCTGAGACTAGCCTGAGTTTTTATCAGAATGAGTGACAAGGTCTGTGAGTGTTCCAAGACTGTTTTAGTGTCTTCATTATTGGCAATTAAAATGATGACTATTTAAGCACTGAGTATTTCTATTTATTTTCTTCAAAAATGATGGGGTTTTAACAAGGAAAAAAAATAAATCAATGGTTTTGGCAAATATTCATATGATATGCCTGTCTCTAAGCATGCTTAATTATTATATGTGACTCTGCAGGGGAATCTTGGGCAAAGAACCATTAATTTTGACTTTTTTTCTGCAAACCTAAGCAACAGAACCAAACCTAATTACAGAGCTGAGTTTTGTCCCAGCCATATAATCCACTGTGTGAGATTTCCTCCTCTTCACACTTGCACTGCAGCCAGGTATGGCAAAGGTTATTAAGTATTCTAATCTCATAAAATAAAAAGGAACAAAAAGGATGCTGTTAAGATGACTTGGTTCTCTTTAAACACAGCAAGCTTTGCTTTATGCTAGAATGAACAATGATTAAGAAGGTTCGACTGCATTATTAGAAATCTTTAATTGCAAAACGAGGAGTAGCTATGTATTTTGTGAAATGTAATCGAAATCACTCTCAGGAGCAAATTAAATATATTCATGAGCAAAAGTTCCAAATATTTTATCTGTTGACCTTTACCATACACTGTAAAATTGGTGCTGTTGCATAACTTTAAAAACAACGGTGCTGGAATTGGGGCCCTGATTCTGGTTTCACTTCCATCTAATGTAGTTTGAAGCTCTGGATGCCACCCATGACTGACAATGCTGACAGCTGATGGAGGCATCCTTATGGCTCAGAGATTGCCCTTATGCCCACAATAATACTAATTTCTGATATTAATAACAATGAAAATGGTTATTGTTCTATTCCAAATTGCACACTGCTTTTCTAGGCTTGAGTCAGGGAGTCAGGGAAATGGGGGATGAATTGATGGCAGGATAAAATGGCTTCTTGGAAGTAAAATTTATATTTTAAATCTTTCAAATCATTGCTGGTGTGATAATTCATTTTATTTTGTGGCAGAACACTGGGGTCTTCAGTGAGATTTAACTCAGGCTGGTATTACTGAAGAATGTCCTGATGAATTGTGTGCAGAGGCTAATAGACCCTGTGTAAAAAGAAAAGCTAAAATGACCATTAATGCTGTTTTCCAGGGGAAACAGCTGTCTTATTTACAGGATGTGAAGAGGGGTGATAGAGAGCTTTTAGACAGAAAGTGAAACAACTCTTAAAACATCCTAGTGTCTTCAGAATACCACCTTGCCCCCCTCCTCCTGGTTCTTTATGCTTCCAATCTCTTTTGAGTGAAAATGCGACAATGAAATATATTATCCCTTTTATTGTAAGGAGAGAGATAGAACACTTACCGAGCAATTTAAGAGGTGCAAGTGAACCTAATCACTCCTGAAATCAAAAGAAGTAAAGAGAAAATTCTTTTCCCCCTTCTTTTGCCTGGTAATGAATGTGAATACTTGGTTCTGGGCTCCTTTCACCATTCTGTCTCAACAGATGAGCATAGGCAGGGCAGAGATCTTCACATTGCTGCACTGCCCCCAGCTCAGAGCTGCCACTCCTTTATCCTCCGCTCCATTTCTCAGCTTTTTAAGTGGGATTGCAGCAGTGGTTATCAATTGGTGCGGTCCTCAGAATGGTTCTTCTGGAACTATGCTGATGAAAAATATAAGTGTGAGGTGGAGAAAGAGCTTGTGTTTCATGGGGTCAATATCGCTGACATGCAACAGAATTCCTTCAGTTTTGTCTCAGTTTTTTTTCTGTCTGCATAAGTGGGTCATTCAGCCTTTTGCACAACAAATCCCTGGGATCAGGACTGCTCTTCTGCCCCCAGGGTAATCGGTAGCTTAAGTAACTGGTTAGAGAGGGGGTAATTTAAGCAGGTCAAAACTGCTCCTGAATCAACATGGCTGAATGCCTCGTTTAAGTGAAGAGAAGGAGTTTTGCTGAAATCTGAAGCAGGCATGGACTTTGTTAGCCCTGCTAATGCTGCAGCCCTCCTGGCTGGCACTCACAGGCAGAACGTTTTAGCAAACGTTGTGGAAGAGTACAGGCATCTTCTTGAGCCAGAGCCTGTTCCAGTGCAAGGCTTTTGTCTCCAGTGGCTTTGTGGTGAGGGAGTGACAGCCACCAGCAGCCCCCTCCCAGGTGACAGGGAGGTGACAAGGGGCTGCATCACTCAGTTCGTTTTGCTGTGGAAACTGGTATAAATCACAGCGCTGACAGTTTGGAGCAGATAAAGCAGCACTTTTATAGAAAACTATGAGACTTTTTGGCAGCTTGCAGGTGAGAAGGAAGCTATCTGCATGTGCACAATGCACTGCATTTGATTAATTTAAATTGCTAAGGAATCAGCGTAAGATTTTTTTATGTCCCAAATCAAGGGAGCAATTGAGATTCTGTTCATAAGATTTTCTCAAAAACTCAAGGGATAAAGGAAAGAGTTGCTTGATGCAGTGGCATCTTCTCAATTCAGATGGATTCTAATGATGAATAGGAACATCCAGAAACACTGATTTTGTTTTATTTTCACTTTTAACATGTCGTGGTAATAAACAAGCCCTATGAATAAATATACCTGCTAAAACAGTGAAATGCTCTGTGGCATTGAGGGTGTTCCTCCCCTTGCAGTGCAGCAGCTGGAAAATTATGATCCAACCACAGTGACACAGTTCCCCCCGTGGAGCACTTTTGCAGCAAGACATGTTAAAAGTAGGAATAAGATAAAATGTTATTATAGGGCCATTGATCTTGTGTTACCTAAAAGGAGTGAATACAGGTGTCAGAGCTGACAAAGCACTAAGCTACCCCAGCCTATGCAAAGCTCAGTACAGAACAGTGGAAAACAGCCTCATCAGATCTTTGCCCAAATTCTGGGGATGGGGCGGGGAGGGGGGAAGAGCAGGCGAGCTCTAGAGCCAACAGGACTATAAAAGCTGTCAGATTCCATAAAAAAGCAAAGCTTGGATGACAACTGCAAGTGCATTCTCTATGAAAATAGGAATTTCACTTCAAATTTTAAAAAAAAATGCTTTCAAGCATCAAGTGTCCCTGCTAGGTAATGTCATGGAGTTGTATTACCTAGCTTAAAGTCCTAATGCAGAGGTTCTGAAACACAAGTGCTCACACACAATTGTCTATGGGGACTCCAGCAGTGCAGCTCATCCCAATCTGGTGACAGATGTGGATGGATGACACAAACCCTAAGCATGACCTGCAGGGACACTCTGTTTCTATGTTACTCAGTGATAACAACAATAAAAAATGGCAATAAATGATGATGATTATATATTATATATATATATTTATTATTATTATTATTATTATTATTATTATTATTATTATTATTATTATTATTATTTCCCTCTGCAGTCTGTGTCAATCATTCTTTTCCCCCTTTACCCTTTCCTTTCTCTCTCCTTCCCATCTCCTGCAGAGTGAAGTCCTTCCCATCACTGGGGTGTTCCTGCACAGGCACAGCAAGTCAGTCCAACTCTTCCCTCACCACCAAATCAGAGGTAAGTCTCTTAGAATCAGTGATCTTTTTGTTTCGAATAAGACTTTAAAATATTGAGTCTGAAGCTTGAACACAGCACTCGTGACACATTCAGTGCTGACAGTCAGAGTTAGAAGTAGAGCAATCCACTGACAGGAATAATTTGGAAGTAAACTGACAAATTCTGTCTGGTTTAATTTCTTTTGTTTCCTTACCCATGAATCATTCAGGAACTGATTGAATATTCTCAGAACACACCTTACTTTCTCTCAGACAGGCAAGATTCTCTTTCTTCCTCCTGCTTGGATGACTTGGTGCCATTTGGTGTGATTTTGATGAAAAGAAGTGGAAACCTTTGGTTCCTCCTCTCTTTGCAGCTGTGCTTGCAAAGGGGACTCTGTGGCTGCCAGTGATTTTGAGTTGCTTATCAAGAGATTGGTCTAATCTAATCTAAATCTCTCCAGTGAGGGGCAGTTTATATAGCTGCTGTCTGGGAAGAACTGATGCTCAATATCCATATTTGGTTGTTTTATTTACATCTATCTGGCAGCTCACTGAAGGAAGTGTACTTGGATGTGATTTTTCTGCCATTTTAATTTCCAAAATGAGATCTTAGACAAAGGAAAATGCATTTTTTTTGGGTGGTGAATATGTCATGAGAAAATGAGTTTTCCTTACTTGTTCCTGTCCCTAGCATTAAATATCAGATAGAAAATGAAGAAAGTTCCAGTCAAAGATGGATCTGAGGTGAAACCCAGTGTGAGACCTCCTCCATCACTTAAAATATTCAGGATAAATCAAGCTTGTCTATGGCCATGGGGTAGGAATATCTGCCCAGCCTTCAGCTTGAGTACAGGATGACTTTTATATTAACTCCAGCAATCCAGGTTTTCCATTTATGTCCTCTGTGTGTTTTTCAGATGCTGTGGTTGTGGTTAGGTTTAAGGGTTGAGTTTTTTTTCTCTTTCCATAATAATCCATGCTTCCTGGTCAATGAGATTAAGCAAATTGACACTAAATAAAACCTAATTACATAATGTGATTATAAATTGTTTATCCTCAGGGGATAGATTATAAAAAAATTAAAAATAAATGGTGTCAGGATGCAGTGTAAATAATAATAATAATAATAATAATAATAATAATAATAAATTCTTGTAGCTTTTGGCTGCCAAGCTGAGTCAAGATGTGCCCTCATCTCCTGCCCATTGCCTTTGAGCAGCAGTTATGGATTAAATCTGACAGAGTGAAAATAAATGGGAGAGTGTAGCTGAAGCCAAGCATTTATCAATCCTGGTTGTACTGTTTGCAAGGCAAGCCTGATAGAATTTAATAAGATAACAAAAAGCTTAACGGTGTCTTCAGGATGTCAAAATATGGATTTATGCCCTGCATCCATGCTACTACTCTTAACTTGATGAATTTTAAGCTGTTTCAGGTTTTAGGTTT
The DNA here is from genome assembly GCF_963662255.1 of Cinclus cinclus. NCBI lineage: Eukaryota > Metazoa > Chordata > Aves > Passeriformes > Cinclidae > Cinclus > Cinclus cinclus. Next base: position 17,483,726 of record NC_085060.1, on the reverse strand, counting down.
ATCATCCATAAATCAATAGGTGCAACAGGAATTATTTTTTAGGTGCTAAAGTGAATACCTGTGCATGCATATGGCAGGGGTATTCAAAATTGCCAGGTATCATAAAATGGGGGAAAGAGCCAGAGAAAGCATTGGGATAACAGGTCTGCTCCCTCATTATGGGTCATGCTGTGCTTTACATTCTCCAAAAGCTTTTTTGTAAGCAGTTTAGGGATTAAACCTGTGAATGCAGGAAGAGAGACCCACAAGAAACTGCAAGAACATTTCCTTACCTTTGTTGTTGTTGCCCTTTTGGAACTGGAGATGTTATCATGGCCCCTCTTTTCTCTGTTCCTCATTACATTTGAAATGAGCAAACAGGATACCAACATCAGCAAGGCTATTTTTCTATCATTTAATGTCTTCACTGCTTACCAAACCTTTGGCTCCAGTGACATTCCACTGCGTGGGTTTGGTGACTTTTCTGTTGAAGAACCCTGTGAATTTTCACAGCACAGAACATATGGGCCTGTCTGCTGCCTGTAGCATTTCTCTCCAACGGGAGAAAATTAAACAATTGCAGGTGGGTTTTGTGCTTGTGTGTAATAAACACTATCAAGATATCAATCATTGGTTAAGGTAACCTTTTGGATTACACAGAAAGAATCCCTGTAGTCTCTCAATGACTATTTATCATTCTTTTCAAGAGTGATTTTGATCCAAATCGATTCTTTTCTTGTGCTGCTCTATTTTTATGCCCTAGTCCATCTTTAATATACACCATGGCACTATCTGTTCTTGAGCGTGCAAGGACTTTGATGAATGTACTCCAGCCACCACTGTTTTTTCATACCAGGTATCTATTGATTCCCATAATATCAAATTTCACCGTTTTTTTATCACTGGCACCATTTGTTAGAATTCCTCTGGTTGGTTTTAAAGGCTGTCTGCATTGCTGCACAAACAATTCAGTTCTTTCTCAGCAGTTCCTCTCTGGATTCTCTGCGGATTCTTTGATCAGTCCCACCTGCCCTGCTCGGGAAGGACGTGCCCCAGTTACTCCAGCTCTTCATTGAGGCAGGGCAGGACTGGCCCCACAGCTCTCCCGGGTCAGCCCTTGATGCTGAGCACAGACAGATGCAGTGAGGTGACATTCCCGACATTGCTGAGCCCAATCTCCAGAGCAGGAGGGAATGTTTAACACAGAGAAGGCAGTCAGTTCTTTTTGTCAGACAGGAAAGGAATGGGTTTGCCTTGATCTATTCCAGAGATGATCAAAGAGCAGATTAAAGGGCCCGAGAGCTCTGTTCAGCTTTGCTGCACCTGTGTGTGGATAACAAAGCTGCCAGGGCTCCTCCTGCCCCACTGGCAGAGGCGGAGGCACCTCCACCCAAACCCGCTCCTTTCCTTGGGAAAGCTCCCCACATCCACGTGTTTTCATAACTGCACGCCTAAGACTGATTGAATTGAGCTGATAGCAAGTGGGTTTAGGCTGGAGGTTAAATGAAAGAGGTGCAGAATTTCCATCCCATGCCAAGGCTGCTTTCCTGCTCCACATCCACTGCCAGGGAGAGAAGGAACCCGAGGAACAGGAGGAATTCTCAGTGCAGCAAAACCAGATGCAATTCTGCAGCACAGATTATCCTGTAGTAAACAACTCCATCTTATGCAGCAATAAGCATTTTCCTCTTTGGAAACTATTTGGAAAATACCTTGGCAGCTGCATTAGAGGGAATAACATTTAGTGGACTGGTCCACAGCAGCCATAGCTTTAAATTGTTTAAGAATGAGGCAACTGAGCTGCCCCACAGGCAGGAGCTGCACTTTCCATTCTGTTCCTCTGTTCTTTGGTTGTCTTACAGCCTTCTTGGCCTGCTAGCCCCTGATTAAAATTGTTAGAGTATGATTTTCCAGTACTGTTTTGTATGATAAATTGTCTGTTATAGACCAACTCTTTTCACCACCAGCCATTGCAATGAGTGCTCCTCTGGAGTTTGATGTATGAGGCACGGGGCTGTATTTCTAAAATCTATTTTAATCCACTTAAATGAAAATTTTACTATTGTTAAATGAAATTTTAACTAACTTATGTAAATATTACTAATAATTAAGGAGTTAGGTCAAGTCCTTCCACTTTAGTAAAAGTGCCAATATATCTTCATGATGTGAGAGCCGATAATCATATTTTCTTTATTATATTTATGGAGATTCCAGATGCATTTATAATTTCATCAGAATATCTGGTTTTGAAAACAAGTTTAAAAAAGGAGTGTCAATATATGCAGTTCAGTTGCATTGTAATGAAAAAAAAAAATTAAAACCAATGAGATCTACGAGTTTTTCATAAGTTCAGGTCTCTTTTGCTTTGCATTCATTATACAGTGGTTGAAAAAAGCTTTTCTCCAAAACAGGTGCTGATCATGTTTTCACTCATGGAGAAGAAATGTCTCCGAAAGAAGCTTGTAAAAGTTGTAAGGAGAGCAAAGCTGACCAAAGGTCGAGGAGAGTAAGTGGTGGAAAATGGCATTTCTGTAAAAGAAAAGAGAAACCCAGACAAACCAAGATGCTGGACCTGCTCAGTAGAGTTTGGCACAAGCATTGATTGTGTTAATTAAGTCCTTTTTATTTTTTTTGTTTGGTTTTTTTTTTTGTGTTTCTGTTTTATGGAGCTCTTTATGGAGGGCATGCTTAGAAGGAAGCAAACAAAAATATGTTCTATCAAAGAGGCTTTTCCCTCCTCTTTTCAAGCTCATTGAAGGAGCCAGCTTCTTACAATTCAGTCTGGACTGACCTTTATGTGCTTCATTTTAGTTTTAAAAAGCCCTAACTTCGGTTCACTGGGACTGTGGGCTGAACATGAAGGTGAGCATGGAGACAGTCCAGTTTTAAAGAATCATGAGCTAAATACATGCAGTTCAAATTATTACGTTAAACCCATATTTCTCAGTGGTGTGCATTACTTTTTATCCTGCCTGAAATTCTTATTTCTTTCTGCACAAGAGTAGAAAAGGCAGAATTGACTGAGGTCTAACATCTCACCTGATCCCTTAATGAAAAATGGATGTGGTCAAAGTTCCACCTGTGCTGCTGGAAATGTGACAAAAGCTTTTGGCAGGGAGCAGGCAGGCCCAGGGGACAGGCACGAGCTGCCGGGGCTCGGGGGACACGTGCGCACTCAGAGGAAATGTAGGGACCACGTCCTCTTGTCACCTGTGAGAAATGGAGCTCGCACTGAACTCTCAGGTCACAGCCCAGGAGCCCGCAGAGAGCCAAGAAAGAGGCTGGGAGGAAAGAAGAATTTGACGGAGGGCGCTGCAATGGCAGCTCGGTGCTGCGTGCCTCGTCCAGGGAGCCAGTGCAGAGTCCTGAGGAACTGAGAGGAGTCCAGAACCCTGCAGGGGAGCGAGGAGCTGGAGCTGCAGGGGATGCAGCAAGGAGCAGGAGCCAGGGCTGAACCTTGTGAGGGGACCACATGTGCCACGAGACAATCACCTGAGCAGCTGTCAGGGGAATAGAAAGCACTGGTCTGCTTCTTGGGAAGCCAGACAATTTAAAAAGCACCCGTGAGAAAAGCTCTAGTAACAACAGGCTGGCACTTGGACTTTTTTTTGTTGTTTGAACAATATTAAGGCTGAACCAGAACCTCATCATTTCACTGAGCAGTGGCCTATTGTAAGTCACAGATTACAGCTCAGAGAAGAAAAGAAATACAAATAGTAGGATTTATAGAAAGCAAATAGTCATTTTGTCTATTAAGGGAAAGTCAAACTCAGTGCAAGGGAAGGGTGAAATCAATATGCTGTAACTCATAAATGTAAAGGCAGTATAGAAGAAATATGAGATGATTTGAAGGTGAACTCACTACAATGATCACTTTATTTTTAACACAGTAAGTAGTCTAGTGGTTTCAGTAGCAAAGATGAGAAGTTTATAAAATGTAATAAAACTCTCAGAAGTCAGAGCTTTTTCTTGGGTCGCAACACAGATTTTTTTGTAAAGAAACACTGTCAGCCCTGTATGAGATCCTTCACTGTTCTGGATTTCCCTTCCTGTGTGTCTTTCAGGAAGAACCAGACTATTAATAGAACCTTCTTCGTTTGATTAATCATTAAAAGAATGGCTGTGATTTCTTTTGTTCCCTTCACAGGAATCCATGCAAATGTAGGTTTTCACCTTCCTTCTCATGATTAACAATTTCAAAGTTATGGTCTGTCTGATTATTTTTTTTTTTTACCCTGAAATGCAAACTCAATAATAACATTATGCACATTTTACTTCAGATTTACTTCAGTCTGGTCCCTGGGACTGAATTCCCATTTACAGCTGGTGTTCCATCATGTGAAGTAAAGCGCAATAACTGGGGAAAATAAGTTCATATATGTAGGTTTCTTAAGATTGAAGTACTTAAAATAATAAAGATCTTGAAACAAGGTAATCCGAGGAAATAATAAAGATCTTGAGATCTTAAGTTACGCAGATTCATTGAATTTCATTCTTATTCTTTATTTGAGGTTATCTGCTGTTTATTCCTTTGTAAAACTGGTAGGTCTGAATAACCTGCTTTTAAAGGTAGCATTCTAAATCATAATACCAATTTTATATTTATTTTAAACTATTGCAAAACATACAAAACCATAGCTTCCTGGTCTTGCCTTTGAATGACTTTCATTTCTTTTTCACAAAGAGGGAGTGAGAAGCAGGTAAGAAAAATGTGTTTATTTCTCCCTGAAGAAGACTGCAGGGAAAACCCTGGAGTGGCCTTGTCTGCAGAAAGGACCTTTAGACAGTGAGGAGCAGCACAAGAAAAAGAATGAATCTGTTTGTCCCTAAGTGCAGTGAAAAGCTGAACAAGCTGAGATCAGAAGCTAATCTATGGTGGCACTTGATGTATCAGCAGCTCATGTGAAATGATGAGTTGGAGGAAAGGCCATGAAAGCACCTGGCAGGTCACCTGGGAAGTGACAAAAATGGGGAAAAAATAAAAAGAAGAAGAAGAAGAAGAAAGGGAAAGGACACAAAGAGAGGAATAGAGAAACGTTCATTGCAGAAACATTTCGGATGGCTGTCACTGAGCCAAGCCTGGACTTGTGAAAGCTGCAGACAGGAGCTGCAGATGTGAAAGGGAGGGCAGAGCTGGCTGGGTGAAGTGGGACCCACGTGAATACGGAGCTGGGAGGTCCCAGCCTCTGCTTTCCTTCCTCATCAAGGACAATCCTCCTGGGGCACCTAGCTCACGGTCCTGTCTTTGAGAACAACAAGCTGCAGATTCCGCTGGAAGAGGAGCGGAATCACAGAGACACAGAATATTCTGAGCTGGAAGGGACCCACAAGGATCACCACGCCCAACTCTTAGGTAATCCATACAGGGGGAAGGAAAGGATGGCAAAAGTGACCACAGAAATGCCTTGGGGAGATGCTGGGACATGTGAGGACAGGAGGGGCTGGCTAAGAACTGCCAGCTGCTGGTGAATAGCTTTTGCCACCTTCAGTTTCTCACAAGGAAGACTGCAGCTTGAATAGAAAGTCAATAGCTCTTTGTCCCTTATCCCTTTACCAGATCATCTCAGAGGAAAGTGCTGCTCCGTAATTCTGCAAAGAATGGCCCAGGAAAATGAAGGAATGCTAAACTTAGCAAGGAGAATGTTTCTGAAAGCTAATGGAGGGAGGAAAAAACAATCCCAAGGGTAGGGCAGAGTTTTTCACACGCACTGTAAAGCAGAGGGACAGAGATGCACATTTCCTATCCTTGCAGGTCACTCCTCGGTGCTTGGTCCTGAGATGAACAGATCCTTCAATAGTTAACTGAGCCAAGGGAGATTTCAGATCAATCCTCCTCACTCCAGCCATGCCTCCTTCCAAATCAATAAGGGCTGATGAATACTCTGTCAGGCCCGTAGCACAGACACAATGGAAATCCTGCTCTTTCCCAAAGTGCCTCTGCAAGCCCCTTGGATAAGGGGTGCTTTGCTGCTGCTGCTGTGCTGAATCTCAGCAGTGAAGCTGGATTCCTGATGATGCTGCCATTCTGCAGAGGCAGCACTGCACTGCTAACCTGCACCTTCCTGCCCGTGGAGGGTTTACCAAGAGCTTTTCTAGTTCATTTGGGAATGAATTCAAACACACGATCTATATAGCTCTCATCTTTAATAAAGTCTGGGTGTTTTTTTTTTTTTGTTTTATTTAAACTCTGCTTTCACAACAGCTTGTAAAGTTGCTTTTCAAAATAATGCTCTGATAATTGGATATTGTTTAAGTGTAAAGTTCTGTTAGCGGTGCAAGCTATCTGAATTAAAACTGAGTTTTTCTGCAGAAACTAGGAAAAATTAAAAAGTTGGAAAGATCAGATGGTTCACATTCATAAATCAAATCCCTTAATTGCACTGAAGTACTAAAAGAAGAAATGCTTTTGTTAACTTGAAAGTTGGAATGCACTTGTTTTGGGAATTCAACCCTTTCTGATGTACATATTCCCAGTAAATCTATGCCTGATTCTAATCTACAGTAACATTGTCCATAATTTAAAAAAAATATATATTTTACATGACGCTCTTTCAAAAATCCCCAGTAATTAATAATTATTAATTATGAACAGCACATGAATCCACAATAATGAAATAAAGCTGAAGTTACAAGAACAGCACTCCAGCCTATGCAAACAGACTTGGCAGCTCTAAGTACAGATTTATGTCTGGAAGGATGCATTCTCCTTGAAGATGTTTGTGCAACCTACTTATCAGAAGAAAGAGATTTCCTGGAGATTTCCTTTAATTAGCTGGAACAAGTCATTAGTAAAACAAGCAGCTAAAACCATAAGCATATAAACTAGCATGGTTTATTAAAAAGTAATAATTAAAAATATATCCTAAAATTCAAGAAAGGTGTGACCAGGTTCAGTAAAAGCTCTTTCTGTGGACAACGGGAGTGTAGGAAGAGAAAATTTAGCAGTCTGCCTGGAAAGATAATGAGAGGAGAGGAAATACATGATCCATGCTAATATGGTTTATGTCCCTCCCCTTCCCGGGTCCTGAAAGCCTCCATTTATTCCTGTGGCAATTGGGAGTCATCATCACTGTCAATTATACTTTTGCACGGAGTGAGTGCAAGGTCATTTCCAAAAAATTCTGAATCAGATAAACCCAAAGTTTGGGATGCAGTGATTTTCCTGTGAGTGTTTTGAACACTGGTGTGATGTGAACACGAGCCACAAGGTCACTTCCAGGGGTTACAGGGGGCAGGGGCTGTGTCCTTCCCCTGCCCATAATGAGAATTTTTTCTCATTCCTCTCTCCCCAGGCTGAAAGGCACCCCTGTGATTCTGCACTGTGCATATTGACTCAAATGAAGCTTTGTGTGATAAGATTGAAATTGAAATGACTCATTATGCCAATTTTTTTTTGCTGGTATTTTATACAGCAAGTGTGCAGAGAGTGCAGGGTCCTAGTGCAGAAAATCCCAGTGAGTTGGCAGTAGGAAAGTGTAAAATACACCCCAAAACTACTGTAGAAACTTCACCCAAAATCTTAGCATGACCAGAGATCCAAAAGGATGATTTGTGTGAGTGCCCTTATTACAGCCATTATCATCAGTTCCAGATTTTCTCCTGAATCCAGCACATTTAGATCCAGAGCCTCACTGGCTTTTAGTGGGACCAGACTGTCTTCTTTATATGGGCCTGGTTTCAAAGTATTATTTTTCAAGTTTGTTTAAACATTCAGCTATGCACACTCACACAGAGAGCTGCTTTCTAATAATCCTTTTATCAGCCTGAAGCTGAAACAACTTTCTTTCTTGCAAGGACCTGTTATTGAGAGTTTCTTATTAGTAACTAGATGCTGACATTGATTTCATTAAAAAATAAGCACAGTCCCCAAGAGCTTTTGATTTATTTTTTTTTTAATTGCATAACACGTAGAGTATAAACACAAACTGCTTTGCTCAGAACTGTACCTCTTTAATTGCCTGAATTAAAAGGATTTCTGGATCAGCAGTTTCTCTCATTTTTGGTACACAATGGTGGCATGTTACCAGGGTACCTCTGAAAATGCTAAATCTGGCTGAAAGTGAGGTGGGAAAATTCTTTTTGTGTGCTCTGTAAAGAGTGTTCAAAGCCATTGTTTACAGTACCAAAGTAATGGCTATTCTGTGCAAGATCAGTTGTAGGTAAATATCTTTTCTTCTTACAGTGTAGTAAAGGAATAACTGTGTTTGAAATACCTTTTTGTGTCCAGTGACTCTGACAAATTTTGTTAATCTGCACCAAAAAAAGGTAAAGTGATTCTAAGCCCAGAGTGTGGCTCTTTTGTGTCAGCTTTTTAAGGAGAGAGGTTAACAAAACTCTTCAAACACACCAAACACTCTTCTCTGTATGATTCCACATCCATCTACAGAGGACAGTTCTCTGGCTGGTTTCTACATACTACAAGAAAGTGGGTTAGGGAAGTGGGAGGAGGATGAAAAATTGAAAAAAAAGATTGGGACAAAGAGCTGAAGCCTAAAGCTTTTTGTAGGACATCCCTGTAACTCTTCTGCCTCTTTATTTGCACTCTTGCTTCTCTTAAGAATCCAAACATTTACAATTGTAATTGACAGCCAGAGAAATGGTAAATATCAATATCTAGTAGCGTGTGTCCTTCTCCTTGTTTTCCCCTAATGCATATTTCCCAGGAAATGCTGTCACTGAACAAACCCCACATCAGTGGCTTATTTTCCCCAGCTCCTCCTTGGATGTACCTTTCTCATCCTCACAGAAAACTCTTTTGCTTTTTCAGGATTGGTTGGCATATCTTTCTTTATTGCTGGCAGCTCTTGCTGCTCTCGTTAGTACATGAAAGTCTAATTGTGCTGGGCAGCTCTGTCCTGGCAAAGCAAATTTGAAATTATATGTGAAATGCGACGAGACATCACTGATTCTACTTTTTAGGTAAGTTTTTCTCATGTGAATGATGTGTTTTGCTCCTTACCTAAAAAGACTGAATTTTTTTAAGCCTTCTGTACTCTGATATCAATTAAGGTATATAAAATATATTCTTACAACTAATTAGAAATCAGTGAGAAAATCCATATGAAATTTACAGACATTAATACAGAAGAACCAAGCAATTAATTTATGCTCAGTCCAGTGGCTCAATATCCAACTTGTTTCCTCAGTTTATTTTTATGTCAATGTCTTATTTCAGGAGAAGGCAGGGAGTATATGCATATGTTTTACTACTTTTGTAGAATTAACTTAAAGGAAAAGAAGAAAACCACAAAAATATAAGATTGCAGCCTTGCCATTTTTTTTTTTCCTGAGAGGATCATAAATTATTTAAAGTTTCTTCATCTTCAGAATGCCCAGATGAATGCTCTGAGATATTCAAAGACTAGAAGCTGAAAGATTATACCGGTGATTCAATAATTCTTGGCAACAACCAAAATAAAAATTGTGCTTTATTTTTTATATTTTAAGTATGAGGGATTAATTTTTCTCTCTTCATTTTCCTCTGTATCAACAAATAACTTAAGACATATAAGTATTAAATGCAGCCATAGCTGAAATGCAAATGTATGGGGTCATTCAATTTTTAGTTTCCTTGGAAATACTTTCTCTTGCTTTTTCCACTTGGTTCTTTATACTTTAAAAAGCAATATTCCTCATGTGAACGCTGCTAATTAATTCAGGTATTCATATTTTTTTTTCTATTGCTGCTTTTCTTGGTGCTTATTTAAGAACTTTGCAAAGTTGAATACTCGAGGTTCCTTTTCAACACTTGCATTGATTTTCCTTTGTCTTTCAACAAACAGGCAGCAACCTGTACTCAACATGGAAAAAAATAACAAGCAGGCAGGAAAAAAATAACCAGCATCAAATAGTAAAATCAACATTTTTATTCATCTTGTAATGAATACTGCGAGCAAGCCAAGATCCAGCTGTACCCCAATAAAAAAGCAGAGGCCTTTATTTCTCGAGTAGCAATGACACCATCAATAACGGGGGGGGGGGAAGGGTTCCTTAAAAATCAGAAATAAATTCAAATGGAAGCTCTTTAGATTTTTCAGCATGCATTGATTACTTGAGTTAGGTACCTGTCCCAAAACGGAATGCAAACAGGCGAATCCAGCAGGGCGCGGGCCGCGATTCCCGCTCTGACTCGGCTCTGTCCCTTCGGCACAGAGCACAGAGCACGGAGCCGTGGCTGTGGCAGCGCTGCGCGCCCGCCGTGGCGGCCCCGGTGGCACTGGAGACACCGCAGGCCTCTCAGACCCTCTGGGCAAAGCTGTGTGAGCCGGGCCCGGAGCTGCTGACCTCTGGGGCTGGACTGGAACGTGCCAGAAGAGAGGGCGAGGGGATGCGGAGTGAATTTTTTGGCTTCATCGCTCTCACAACTCCCGGAGAGGAGGGGGCAGCCAGGGTGGGTCAGGCTCTGGTTCCAGACGACAAGTGACAGGAGGAGAGGACGTGGCCTCAGACAGAGCCAGGGGAGCTTCAGGTTGGGCATTTGGGGGAATTTCTTCCCAGAAAAGGCTGTCAAACACTGGGAAAAGCTGCCTGGGCAGGTGTGAAGTCATCACCCCTGGAGGTGTTGCAGGAAAGCCTGGACATGGCATTTAGTACCAAAGTCTGGGTGACAACGTGGCGTTGGGTCAAAGGCTGGCTCTGGTGACCTCAGAGGTGTTTTCCAACCTAATTGATTCTGTCAAAGCCTTCCAAGGTCTGATAAGCTCTGGGGACTGCCTGCCTGAACCTGCAAAAATGGGTAAAGCACCACGTCTGCTGAATTTGCCCAAAGCCAGCAGCACACAGCAGTGTTACAAATGGAGCAGAGCCAAGGAGGTGGAGGCTGCTTTATTCAAACACAGACACCACTACCACACACACACACACACAACCCTGAGCCTCTATGGATGTGTAGTTATCAGCAATTAATAACAAAGACTGCATTCTATTAGCAATACCAGCCTAATAAATAATTTCTCATAAATATTAGTTGTGATCTGTGTTTCCCCCATCTTCATCCTCTACCAGGGAAAAGGGTATTTACAGTACTGCAGCAGGTTTTTCTCCTTGGAAGAAATGAAGGGTGAAGCCCTCAATGGGTTCTGCTAAGGTGGCTGCAGAAAAGCCCCTCTCACTGAGGGAGCTTCATTTCCTCACCACGTCCACCCATTATCCCCTACCAGCAATAAACACCTAGCATCTGGCTTTAGTAAGAGCTTTATGAGCCTTCAGTTCATGTTAAGATTAAAAGGGTCATATTATTTTGTGTTTATACAGTATTAAGGATTCGGATTTTGTTTTGGCTTCCCCCCCCCCTTTTAAATCTTAGCCTAAATCAGAAGGAAGGTTGGATCATCCCTGGATATAATGCATGACCATTAACTTCATGAAACGATTTTTCTGGTACAAGTTTGCTAGTCCAGGCATTCTAGATTTTAGTTTAATTGAGTTTGTTGATAAATCTGTCATGACATGCTCTCTGTGTATGATCTTACCATTAAAAAAATAATAGTTCTACGAAATAAAATTCATTTCATGAATGGGATTAGAACAAGGCTTGTACATTGTTTAATCACGTATTCAATTGGTTTCTAACAAGCAGTAGCAATGACTTAGATTGGCCCTCTGTTCATTTATGACTTTCCCATTAACATTTGCAAAACAGGCAATGAAAAAAAAAACATATGTTGAAATCACACAGTTCAGCAAATGTTTTCATTAAATATTATCGACTATGTTCCCTGTTGAAATGGAATATTCGTACTCAGTCAATGAATCCAGTAAATAAACATAGAATTGCCTGTGGTGCCTTTTGCATCAGAATTTCAGGTTCCACCCCTGTTCCCCAGGCCAGGAAAGAGCACGACTCGATGTTGAGGACGTGTTGTGTTTCATCAGGTCGTGTCTCAGTACATCCATGTCACTTTGGATCTGAGCACATGTGACAGAACGTAACAGACTGCCCTGTGCTGCTGCAAGGCCTGCACCAGCGAGATTGGAAAGTGCAGTGACTGGGAAGCAGAAAAAAACCCCAGAGTAACAGCTAATTTTCTGGCAGGGAGGCCAATAAATGGAGTTCACACACTCCTTCTTTGCAAGAAAAAAAAAAAATCAACATGTTACTAGCATGAGAATAAAAATTATTTGCCATACGTTTTGTTTTGGCAGCAAGCAATTATCACCTTCTACAGGTCTGAGGCAGACAGATTCCAGAGTACAGCAGAAAGGAGATTGCGACTACAGGAGTTAACTGCATTTAAGACATTTTATTCCTACATGCAGTTTTATGGATTTCAAATACGGGATCAATTTTTCCTTCCTGAGTTCTGATTACGATAATTTTTTAACTTATTTCTTTTCAAATGAGAATGCTACTGGCTTCCTTTGGCATATTTCTTGATAATATGACTGCTTTGGCTAGTGCAGTGGTACCGTTCTTGGCTCTGACCACAAGACAAGATGTTTCATTTACTTAAAGCTTTCTTGATGTTATCGAACTGAGAAAATTTACTTCAGTAGCCCTAGAAGCAATTCCAGGAATAAGACTTGATCCTCCACTCAATTATCTGTCCACATTCCATCAAACATCAGTAGGCAGGCTAAACAAAATGTAAGGACAACCAGGCCTTAGATCAGCCTGGATTGTTACCTTGGAATTGACTTTTTTCCTCCTAATATAACAAGAATTAATGCCAGCAAATCTCTTGGCTGTATGGAAGCCAGGCTCACCTTCATGATTGCCAAGCTGTTTTACAAACTCAATTATCAGTCATTTTAATTTCACTATATTTCACGAAAAATGCAGAGGAGGACTCACATCTCAGCAGAGGATGCAATCCCGGTGTAGTCATGCAGAACAGCTTTGTCCTTAAAAGTTATTAGAGCCAGTCAGTGGGAGAAGGGAAATAAAATTAGGTTGTCTTAATTCAAAGCTCTATTTTATTTTCATTGTCATTTGGCTTTTTGTAATCATCAGCCTTATCCAACCATCACACTTGGATTATCTCTTTCACTTGATTTTGCAAACACTGAAAATTTACCTTTGGAAGTTTTAAACTAGTGAGTTCCTCAAAATTTTCTAGTAGACTTTTCCACCTTCCTTTTGACATTGAATAATTTGGAAAAAAAGGATACAGAAATGTAGAACAAGAAAACACAGAGTTACCATAATTTTTTATGTTACCAAATGAGGGATGAAACGATAAAATTGAAATAAAAGAAGAGAAAACCAGTTCTAAAATCGTTGCTCGGTATTTATGACAATTTCTAAGCCATTTTTATCATAGCCTGAAAGCAGAATGGCAGATTATCTCCTGACAGGAGCAGTTCAGCCAGGTGTGCCCAGGTGCAGCTGTAAGCACAGTAATGCATGTGACAGCACAAGAAGCAGGGGAGAGGGAGCATAAGTGCCTGGATGAGTGGAAATGCAGTGAATAACCTTAAGGATTAAAGTGCATCAGATCCTTACAGCAAATGACACAGGCCTGCCGTCAGTTACAGGAAAAATCCCTCTGTGCCTTTCATGAAGCAGCTCTCTCACTGAGAATTCAAGGACAAAATGAAGAGGCTTGGTTGTCTGGGGTGTTTTTTACCTTCAGGTTATAGCACGCAGGCATGAAGAAAAGGAGGCTGCCTGAGTTCTGCCTGTTGTTCTGGTGCACGATCTACTCCAGAACCCCAGTCCCTCTCTGGGGTACATAACAAGAGGTGAGAGACCTAAAATAAAAGCCCACATTAAGCAGAAGGGTTCACAAATGTGTTGGTTTAGTGAAGATATGGAGGGGGTGTGGGGGAAAGAAAAGCAGACAGGATGATCTAAGTAATATGAACAAATCTAGTACAAGTGAGAAAGAATGTGAGAGAATTTAAAAGAGGAAAATACCTCTGAAATTAAACAACTCTTGATGTTTCTTCATCAATACAGAAATCTGTGTGGTTATTCAAAAATATTATTGAGGAAACAGTGAACCTAATAATGCTATTTCTTCCTAGCAGAAGGAATTTGTGGCATGTTTTGTCCCATGCTCCCCAAACATAAACCCCTTTCTGGATAAAATGAGTAAAACTTGTAACATTGCAATGGCTCTGGGATTTATTTATTTTTTTAATATTTTAAGCATATGAGTCCATCCATGGGAGCTTCTTTTCCTTTTTTTCAGCAGCTTTACAATGGCTTGGTTTGGTTTCTGAAGAAGAAATTATCCAGACCTCGACACAAAGAGGTTCAAGGCCATGTTTTTGATCATTTAAACCTCAATACCACTGGCTACACAGAAACTATTCAGAATCCTTTCTCAGGGTTGGCAGGAAGCAAAGATAAATATTTGTCACAGCAGTGCTATCCGTTAAGACTCTTGTCTCCCAAAGGCAATCTCATGTTTTGGACTTGTCCTGTCCCAAAAGAATCCAGGAATGTCTCTTGTGATCCCAGCTATGCGACTGTACATTGATATTCTCAGTGTAAAAATGGGATGAAGCTTCATGGAGGGGGGGGGAATACTTCATTTTTTCTCCCTACATGTAAGGTCCTGGTCTTGTTTACTTGTTCCAGCCCTTTACCCATGGTAAACTGTTAGTTTGTCTGGGACAAAGTTCCTAACTGACCCTATTTAATATCTCGATAGCAGTCCAGTCTGTGTATGTGCAAGACCAGTCCCAATGAGAAATGTTCCAGGAACTTCTCCTTTAAGTGAAATATCTCTGCATTTAATCAAAACCCAGGAGCTTCAGCAAGTATGGTGGGTAATAATCCTACTAAGAGATCATTTTCCTTGTTCCTTGATTTTCACCTAGCAAAGACAGACAAACCAGAACAACTTTCCATGCAGCATTTATTTCTCTCATGTAAGTGGTTTGAATTCCTCCATTTCTAAAATCAGGAGAAAATAGAAGATCAGGAGGAAAATGGGGCAAGCTCTGCAAATTTATTATCCAATGTTTCCTGCTTGTCCAGGGAATGTCACTGTACATCCACCCTCATTTCCTCCCTTAATTTAATAATATCCATGGCACCTCCAGGGCACCAGGTAGCAGAAGCTTAATGAAACTCTGAACAATTTCACTCCCATATTGTCTCCTGACACATCCAAACAGCCTTAAAGCCCAACTGGAGCTCATCCTGGTCTTTTAAGTTAAAAAACAAGCAGCCACTGGCATTTATAAATAAATAAAGAGATAATTGTTTTTTTCATTATCTCATCTACATGTATATGCATACATATTATACAAATACTACCATTAAAAAAAAAAAATCCATGTACACATTAAGTGCCCAATGTGTCACTGTAGTACCAGGAGCATTACATTTAATTAGGTAGCAAAAATAGAAACTGGAGTTTGGTTAATAACTTTTAAAGCTGATCATAATTGGCTTATTAGTTGGAGATGAAGCAAAAAAAAAATACATATTTCAGGCATCAGTTTAAGCGAAGACGAATAAATTATTCAAAATAACTTTGAGAATCAAATAATTAGACAAATAATATGTAAAGTCAATAAAGTGTGAGCATCAACAAATGACAAATGGATGAACAATGGAACAGTATTATTCTTCTACTACTTAGCTACAGAGTTCCTGTGTATCCATCAGATTAATTGTTTATTCCAGTTATTACATTCATTCAAATGTATGAGAAAGCAAACCATTGATTTACTGCTGTCACGGGGTACTTAGTGCAGCAGTTTAAACAAAGCATGGCTGTCTCCATATATAATTCATGTTTATTAGAAATGTAAAGGAGAAGGGAAATGCTACAAGAGCTCGTGTAGGCTCAGCCACCTAAATTTCTGTTGCTTTGTGAGTGTAATAAATACAATGTTTACCTGCAGAAATAACCAAACAGAAATTTCCTGCACTGAATAGGTAATTTCCAGAGGGAGAGACAATGTTATTAAAGGCATTCACCAAACACTGATTGCTTCATTCTAAACTAAATCACATCATTTGGTATTTAAAAACTGTCTGGATTCGCTGCTTTGTTCTTAATATGCTTGACACTTGTGCCTCACAAATCTTGAGATGGATCTGAAATGTGTCCTGAGGTTTTGTGGGTTTTTTTGTTTGTTTTTTGTTTTTTTTCTGGGATGGCAGTGATTTGGAGGATGCACAGTGGTGCAATCTGCCCCTCTTTCAGAGTCCCTCTCTGAGCTGGCTGCAATTCCAGGAGTGCTCTGGTACAGAAGGGGTGTCCAGGCCCTGACACTGTCACAGCCCTGGCTGCAAGGCTGAGTTACATTTTGGTTTTAGGCTAGTAATATATCAGTGCTTATGTCAAGTCTTCTTTAGAATTTCGAACTTGTGGTTTGCTCTGCTTCATTAGCTGCTGGGTTTTCTTCCTTTCCCACCACGTTACAGCAGTGAATTCTCTCCTTCCAGCAGTCTGTGATGCCTTCACTGGATGCTCCACGCTACTCTCTCAGCCTAATAAAAAGTGGAAAATCACTTGGGTTTGTTCTTCAATTACTTATTCACCAGGCAGCTCTGAAAAGTGAAGTTCTAGTATGTGATTCTAATTAGAATACTATTCCAATTACTAGCTTAGAATCGGAATCCTGCTGTGCAGTATTCTAATATGAAATGTACCCAAACAAAGCTTCAGAGGACAATGCAGAGTCCCTTTCTTTTAGCGACTTCAGCAAAATAATAGACCCAGAACTCCAAGCTAGTCAGGCATCGAAGATCAGAGTGAAAGAGAGTGGGTAAGTCCCTTGAAGGCATAATAATGGTAGTGCTTGTTAAGGTCACCATTTTCATTTCAAACTACAGCAACAGCCATTTAAAAAATAACTTTACAACCAAGAAGAACTTGGAAATAGCACAGTACTGCATGTACTTACAGGTGTCACACCAGGTCTGTATAAAGAAAACCAACTCCCAAAGTAAATAATTTCAACTACCTAAAAAAATCTCAAGAAACCTCATTTAGGCCACAGAGAATAACTGGCCAGAAATCCTAAATATTTTGGATAACAGAAGGGATCAATCATAATCCATCCACCATTGTATATAGGATATGTGCAACAATGAAATTGTTGCTGTGTTAATTCTTGTCTGTTTCTCAGCCTGCAAGGCCTTGAAAAAATAATAAAACTGATCTTGAAATAAATAAGGTTTGAACTTCTCTTATGCTTTATTATAATTTTTAGCAGATTAGACTTGCTAAGACTCTTAGCATTTTAAATCTTAAAATACTGTCTTTAAGTAAGCATGTCTTTGCTGACCTGTCACCTTTAAGTTATTTGCAGGGAACTTTGATTAAGTAGCATTAACTGAGTCTTCTCCTTAAATTATTTGAAAAATGTAACTTTAAATAGGTCATTAAAAAAAAAAATTGAGCTACTTTCCTTGAGTCTCTCCCCTACGGATTGTCTTAATAGGTAAAGCACAGTCTGCATTTGCTGGAGGTTGCAGCCTTTACTGGCAACAAAGTCAGTGTGTTCAGCAGACAGATCCCTGCAGAGACCTCAGCCTTTCATGTGGGACCTCTGTCTCCTGGAAATGATATTGTATTTTACACAAAAAAGTACCTTCCTCACTCCAGCTGTTACAACCCCTGAAAAATGTTGAATTCTGCAGAACACACAACTCTGCAATCCTGTTTAATCAGTGGCTGAGGCAGCCCTCCTCAGCTGTGGATTGTGCTGGAAGATTTTACATTACTTTTATCATTCTTGCTTGCCTCTAAGAACATCCTGTTGCATGAAAAGATTATTTGTGAGCCATGGAAAATATTTATTTTTCTTTATGACCAACCAGAAGCTCTATTTCTGTGCTTTCCCTTTGTGACTGAATAGCTACTTCTAATAATTGCAGTGATAACATTTTTCAAGAGCTTGTGTTTTTCAAACACAGAACATCATCCTTACACCCACCATGTAAATAATTCTGCAAACTTGGCCTGGACAGCCTGTGAAGGACATCAGTACATCTGCTTTGAATGCTCTTTTCCAGCATGGTAGGAAAAGCTGAGGTGCTGAGTAGTTCTCACATTCTCATTTTTGACAATGGAATGGGAAAAAAAACCAAACAAACAAACATCTGACACTTTTTTTTTTTTTTTTTTTTTTTTTTTTTAATTTACAGAGAAAGCCTGGGCTAAAGACCTGAGCTTCTGTTATTTTTGTCAGGTTACTTTCTATAGTCAGTCACCACTGGCAGACTACAGTCACTACTAAGGTGAGCAGATATTCATGGAGGTTTTTTAAATACTGTCAGATATCAGGTCCCTGCTCTGTCAGTCTGGTGACCTGGAACTGAAAGGCTTTGGTGACATTTTTTAAGTCCCTCAGTCCCAGGATCTCCCGAGAAATCCCTGATAGCAAGGGAAACCTGAGTGAAACAGTTTCATTAGCAAATACATTTGTGTTACCTGTGGGAACTGCACATCCAGCTGAAATTTGCTGTTTCAGTTTACAGGGCTGGTATATCACAGTCACTGTGCTAGGTCATGCACTGGGAAATAACCTACAGCAAAACCAAAGCCACTGGACACATTTACCTACCAATAAAACACCCTTCCCCCTGGAATATTTTCAGCTGACCTTTCTGGTCTCGTTAACTGGAAGAGGGGATGTTACTGAGATTGCTTTAGGTGCAGTCATTGCTCGAACATGACATTCAGGACTGTTGTAAAGGTGAGACACAGCAAGGCACCTTTTTCCCAGCAGTGAACTTTCCTTCCCATGCTCTTTGTCCTCAGCTCTACCTAAACACATCTCCTACCCAAGAACCTCTCCAGAGGCTGCAGCAAATTTTCAGGCTGTGGGAAGTTTGAGCTGTTAAGAAGACTAGCACAGCACTAATAAAATCTAAACACTTATAGTCAAATCTTATTCCTGATGCTGCTAAATGGGAACTTACAGCTTAACATAATAGGCAATTTAGCATACAAATGTGCCCCATAAAAGCAAGGATGTTGGCAGTGCAAAACCATAAATGTTAACCTTTGGGCAAGCTGTTACAAATGTGCTACAGGCTCCTGCAATTTTAATGAACTTGTTTGCACACATGAGGTTTATATTGTACTAAACACTGGGATACACACACCGAGGAAGAGGAGCACCTTCAAAAAGTCAGATGTGTGGGAGTTCAGTATGGTCCACTCATCTGCCTGTCAGAGGTTTACAGCAGCAGGGAAGGAAAAAATGGCCTTTCTGCCCTCAGAAATGTGCTGGAGAAACAATGCATAACTCTCCTAACAGTGTTAGAGAATGTAGGAAGTATTTTATAAGTACAAGTGTTTGTGGTCAGGACTTATACTCTGGACAAGCACAGCTGATAATGAATGTGATTTTCCTGAGTCGTGGTTTCATTATTTTTTTTGTAAGTTCCTGAAAAGGCACAGGTTGTTAAAAATGTGAGAAATCCATAGCAATTTCAACCCTAAATCAGGGCTAATAGTTATCTTATGAACTAGTAGGCACCTGTGACCTTTCCTTGTAAGCAATTTGGGTTTGATGAATCAATGTCTAAGCATCCTCACAATCAAATAATCCTGCAGAGCAACCAAATTAAGTTGGACCATTTCAGGGAAGCACTTGGACAAAAAACACACATTTTCAAGCAGCTTTGCCAGTCCTGAACACTCACAGTCCAGCCTTGGTGGTGGGCATGTTTTCAGTCCAAGTCTCTCACTTTTTTTGGCGTTGGAAGGCAAATTCATTCCAAAGCAGAATTATTCAGAGTTGCTCTTTCAAGCAAAACGTGAGAAAGATGAATCATTAAAAAGAAAAAAAAATGAAATGATGTCTCAGTATTATCTGACTCAACTGCCAAATTTTCTTCACCTTACACCCTGCAAGTGCTGCAGGAAAATATGGAGTTTTCAGTTTGCATTCACACAGTTCAACAACATCTACTGGAACATTCATAGCCAAGAACCTTCTCGATTGCTTATTCCTTCAAGTAAAGAAAAAATAATCTAAAGAAATTTCTTTTTAATTGGCTGTGAAGTTCTTTTAGCTCGGTTAACAGCCTTACTGCCAACAAAGCATGGAACTGGTTTGAAAAGAGAATTCATGCAGAGACCAGAAAGTACTTAGCAGGTATTTGTCACCTCACTAAGAACTCATTTGCTTCCTTATTGTTAATAGATGTATCTGTATATACAGGTAACAATCTGAGACTCGTTAGGATATAAGGCAAGAATAAAATACAGACAAGGCAAGAAGAAAATGCAGATTTTCATAATAACTTGCCTTATTCTAAAGCTTGAAAAATTATGCATATGCATTAAATGGAAAGTTAAAGCATGAAAGAGAGTAAAAGAGAAAATATGGGGAGTTGAAAGTAAAGGGAGTTTTCCTTCTCAGACATACAGGCAGTGAGAAAAGTTTCTCTAACGTTATCCTTCAATGTGCAGTGTGGTGAACTAAAATGGGATCCAAAATTTCAAAATATTCCACTTCATTGTTGCTTAAATACAAGCTCAAAACCAGAGTTTAATGTACAGCATAAACTGAAAATCAGAGGTTCGTTAATTTAAAAAAATAATCTTCGCTCATAAAAAATTATTACATACTAGAATGATTAAATTGAATTAATGGAATTAATATCATTGTACCCTACTAAGTATGAACAGCACTTAACACACAGAGGTCTAAAAGACCATTTTAGATTTGATTTGAAGAACAGAACTTTACCTGCATGGTTGGTTGCTTTTGTTGCTCTGTATTGTGTCATCTTACACGCTGTAAAATATGTCCTTGACATTCATTTTCTGTAGAAAATGACCAGGAAAACTATTTGCATAACTGTAAAAACAAAACCCCTTCAAGTCATTAGTATTGAAAAATATTCATGTGCATTTAAACTGGGCCTGAGAAATGTACAGTTCAGTGCTTTCCAGGTCCAATTTCTGAGCCTAACTTAATCAAGTCTAATGGTGCAAAGGTGATTATCAGTCTTCTGCTAAGTTCAAGAATGTAATAAAACTGGTTACATTAGGAAGACAATTTATTATCTGTACAGTGGCAGAAAAAGGTAAAGAAAAGGTAATTTATGGTGGAGCTTTCTGTGCTTAATGTATTAGTTGAAGCAGAGGTTAAAACTTTCAAGTTCTTACACCAAAACTTGGAGAAATGAGAAATACGAGACAGAACACGTGCAATGACACAGAAATTACACTTCTTTATTTATACAACAGATGGAGATTCATTCTTTTGGTGTTATTCCAGTAATATTTTGTTTTATGGTACGAAGAATTACCCTGAAGTACAGGAGGAAAATCCTTGGGGTTGCATTTTCTTTTTCAGGTTGTTGCCTTTTATGATCCCTTGGGAGAAACTGCTCAGCTGGATTGTGGCTCCACTTATGGCAAACGACAGAATCAGGACAGGGATCTATTTCTCATTGCTCTTATTAGTCTGGGGGAAGAGAGTCAGTGCCAGTAGGACTCGGGGATAACAGGGAGCACACAGACCTTGGATGAATGGCACAAGAACAGCAGCTTCTTCAAGCCCTATTGCCTCTACCTTTTCTGAGGATGATAAGTCAAATAAAACAAAAAAACAGAGATATTTTTCTGGTGGACATTTTCTGAAAATAACCCAGTACTAACAGGAAAAGCTCACTTTCCCATTTGCTGGTTTAGGAAGGCCAGCACTTTCTTGCCATATTGCACCTGTTGCAATTGCACTGCACCAGCCTCACACGTCGGGGAAGAGTGAAGCTGAAATGCAGCAGCCTGTCTTTGGCTCATATTACTGTCAAATTATGGGTATGTCCATTTTCTTCCCATGTGCCAAAGGGTATTCTTGTCTTTGACCCCCAGCCTCTCTCACCCTTCTGATTCATGAAACTTGTGAAGAGTCCTAGGGAGACTGAGGATGATTCCAGACTGATCTTCTTTGATCTGTCGCTCAGGTTTTTTAATTTATTACATTTTGTTGATTATCTACAAAGACATTTTCTCAGTTTTGTTTCCTAAGTTGGCAGGAAAAATTTGGCAAATTCTTAAAAATGTAAGGTGGTTGTCAACTGTGAGAATACTCCATATTGACCCCAAACATCTCCATTCCAAATGTAGTCATTTTTGTTTCCTATTAAAGCAGATTGTGTGTTTGGACTCCAAAACCCAACAGCTCTTTGACAATATGATTTTTCTATTCCATTAGAGTATTATTTCTTTGGTGTCAAAACATGTCAATGACAAAACTAAGAGGAGAAAACACATCAGCATACTGTGAATATGTGTGATTTCATACTGAAGTGCAGCAAAAAAAAGTCCATGGAGAGGACTATGCTTTAAATGACATTGAACTTGTGATGCCATTTCCTGAATCTCACACAACATTCAGCAACACAGCCACTTGTGCAGTGTAAAATGAAGTTTCCACAACATCCAGCACCTCACTCCACTCAAGATGCATCACCTTCCAAGCCAGAAACGTCACCTGATTGAATTAGGTCCATTAAGAATTGAATCTCATGCATGGTTTATTAAATCACTTGATGAAATCAACTTGTGATTACAGAATAATGCACTGACATCCTTGCCTGGATTGCCTGCACCTTTCAGGAAGCCTGATTGTGGGTAGTTTCCTTACTGGAATTGGAATGTTAGAATTAAGAATCCGTGGTTCTCAATGATACTGACATAACTTTGTGAGCTTTCAGAGCCGTAAGACTGGATTCACCTACATATATTCAGGAATATTGGTTAAAAAAGAAGAAATCTTTTGCCCAGCGTACCTGTTTTACTGCCAAACATCCCTCAGTGACTCCTTTTCTAACAGAACTCGATTTTTTTTGCCCCCAAAGTTCTGATAATCACTAGCTGAGCTTCCCTATCTACAGTTTGGTACCGTTCAATCAAACACATTCATTTTGCTCATGCAAAAACCTCGGTGAGATTGGGCTTATCAGAAAAAGGCTTTCTGAATGTGCTTGGCTTCACTTTTATGGTCCTATTTCAAGACTCGTGTCTGTGTCCAGATATCCCAGAGAAGTGATAAATAGAGCCAGGGGTTGTTTATTACAAATGTTTGCTATCTGGAATGTGCTGCCATCTCATTACAACGTGTTTCAGCTTCTGCATGGACAGGTCTCTTATTTACACTCAGCTTTATTCATGGGGGGAGCACTGATATTTGAGGCAGTAGAAAGCAGAGTGAAAGGACTCCATTTGTAATACTGTTAAAATAATCCCTTTCCACTACTTTTAACATCAGAAATTGACATCTCTGTATCAAGAAATGTAAAAGTCTCTGATTTGAAGATCCTCAGGTAAAGATGTTGGTGGTGAAAGCCTAGAACTAAGATAAAAATTCCTGATAGTCTGGGTCATCTGAGCTCCTGGGAGCTGTCAGCCTATCAGCACAGACAGACAGTGAGAGGTATGGATTGCTTTTGACTCAGACTCCCAAAGCAAGTTTGAGGGCACTACAACACCGTAAGGACTGCTGGACTCAGAAATTTTGGATTTAAAAGTACAATGTATCTGTTTTTCTGCCTTGATCTCTGTAATGTCATTATGCCATTTGTGATATAAATGAACATGACAAATTTTACCTATATAGCTCTATAGAGCCCCAGTGGAATATTCCCAGGTAGATAATCAGGATATTTCTGTAAGCAACTCTTATTTTAGCTGTGCTCTCAGTGAGCTCTGTGAAGAACTAATTTTACTATCGCATATAAAAAGCAATGAAACGATACTTAATTTCTGGGATTCCTTAAATAGATAAAGAAATTACTCTAAAAATAAAGTAAAAGCAAAATTCAGACCTGAAGTGCACCAGCTTCGTTCTCTGCATTTGCAAAAGCACAGCCAGCAGCTCAGGAGAAGGAATTATTCTCTTTTACCTGGCATTTATTGGACCACACTTTGCCTGGTTTTGGACACTTAGTGCTTTGCCGACCTTTTTTCCATGAGGGATCACTAGTGAGTTTTTCACAGGGAAAACAAAGCCAGACATTTCTCAGAAATTCTAAACTCCATGTGTCTCAAGACTCATGGTGATGGGCGTAGGTTGGAGCAAAAGAAAAGTGCTACTAAAGCTAAGCAGAAGTTTCTTCATGGTGAAGGTGGTCAAATATTGGAGTAAGGGCCAGAGAGGCTTTGAAATCCCCATTACTGGAGATATTCATCACTCAAAAGCAAAAAATGCTGAGCAACCTCACCAAACTAAGCCTTATTTTTAAGGGAGTAGATGAGATGATCCTCAAAGGTCCTTTCCAGCCTACAACAGTTGATGTTCCTATGGTCCTAGAATTGTGCAACTAGAGATAATTTTTTTTTTTTTTAATCCCCAACCAGACTGTTCTCACCAGTTACATATTTTCACAGTGTTGTTGGTTTGGGGTTTCTTCCAGAGGCTGCAGTGCTGACTTTTCTGAGGAAATCACCCTTAGATTCTGGTTTTTGAAATAAGAATCTAATGATAGAAACATTCTTCATGAGACCCCAGCTGACTGACACTATTCTATATTACAGATTTCCAAGGAGGGCAGTTCATGGCAAATACAATGTTTTGCCCATCCTTCTTATGAGCCATTTCTTCCAGATCCAAATAAATGCTGTCAGAACATGGAATAAACTGTTCTTCCAGAATGTGAGAAGTGCAATCTGTTCACATCACACTATCCTGCTATCCAAGGAGCAAGGAAGGATTTTGCTTCCATAAAGAAAGCACTCTGTTATACAGCTTTTTCTCTTCTAGGCTCATATCTTATGTTTCAATGGGTAAACTCTGCAAGTCAGATTTATATTCAAGTAAAGTTGTTTTGTTGCAGTAAAATCAGAGGTAGCAATGACAGATTGATCTATGGAAGAACAGGTGGGAACTGAGCAGACCTTATTAATCTTTGTCTCTACTTGGTGGCACTCAAGGGCCTTTAATACACAGAGAGAACTTTATCTGTTCCATGTGAAGTTAACCTTGAATAGGACTTGGATTTCTAGGAGTCAAATTCAATTTTTTTCTGAGTTAATAACTTGCACTTTTTTGATAATACGGAGATTTTGGTAGCATCCTCTTGTGTTCTCTGCCCAGCTGAGCATTTTTAATAATTTAATGTGGATCCCCTTCTGAAACAGCTCCTCCTGTTTTACATCTGAGGCACCTTCCACTTCCCACAGTGAAACAGAGGCCTCTGGAACTAAACTTCCAGGCACCTCAATTCCACTCTCCAAGGCATTTTAACAATTTTACAGTGCATGACAAAGAACTTCATCCTCCTGTTGAAGAAACTGTGTTCCCATTTAAGGCATAAAAATTAATTGAGCTAAATATAGGCTGGTTTAAGCATGTCCCTGAAATCTTAGACTAAAAAAATGGAGGGTGCTGTGTTCAAGCTTTTTGAACAACTGCTCTGGTAGGTTTTGTGTAAGGTACAAACAGAGATCGATGTGCCTCTGCTGGATCTCTTCAGCTGCCCATCCAAGAGACCTGAGTATAAATCTAAACTGAAAGTGGGGTCAGAAACTACAAAATTCCCATTACAGGTGTGGTATAGTTGTCAACCATTATGTCCAGGAGAAGAAATACTCCTCCAGAGGTAGCACTAGTTTGCTTTTTATACCAGATCTGCTTTTCTAATTGCATGAAAATGCTCAAGAGCAGAACAGAAACTGAAGACCTGTGAAGTCACAGATTGTTGCTGTTGTTTTTTAGACAGAGTTTGGGAAAAAATGCATCCACTGCCTTTAATACCATTAAAAGAATTTAACAATTTAATGCAATAAAGTTTAATCATCTTGATTTGAGTGTGTCTGTGGTTCTTTCATTTACATGATGAAAGTGCTGTAAGGCTCATTATCTTAAATAAACTCCTAATTTTCTCCTCACGGTTGCTAAAAGTGTTGTTCCAGAATCAGCAGCACCAAAATGAGCATTTCATTCACTTCCACATGGTTACAGAGCTTCAGGTTCAAAAGCTGCAATCTTCGTGCTGTGGCTGAAAAGGAATCACATTTTTGTATTCACACAGAATTTTGGATTCACAAAATCCCTGCAGATAATAACAGGCCACAGGTTTTGTCCCATGCTTGCAGGGCTGGGACAGGTCAGGCACTGCCCAAGCTTTTCATGGACTGCCCAGAGGTTTGGTTTTAACTTCGTTTTGTTGCAACAGCACCCAAATTTCTGAGCCGTGGTGTCTAACACACATCAGGTGCTTCTTTGTTCTCTCTGGAATCAGTTCTGCCCAGCTCCAGCTCTGCCTTTCTCTAGCTGAACATCTGAATATACTTTATATAATTTTTTTTATTTTATATATTTTATTTTCTAGTGACAGAAATGAGGATCTTTAAACCAAACAACTGGAGAAGGTTATCCTGAACTCTTTTTTTTTTTGTTTTGTTTTGTTTTTGGTAAGCCAAGAAGAAACATTACAATGAACAAAATACAAACCTGATTCTCCTGGGCATGCAAGTCTATCAAAGCAAAAGACTGACTTTTAATAGATGAGCAAGCAGATTTTCTGCTCTCAGATTCCATTGGTGCATCTCCCACACCAGGCTGTTGCGCTGTAACCATTGCAGTCAATCACTCAGCTGTATGAAATTGTTCTGAATATCTGACACAACAAACTCAGCATCTCAAAGCCACCCCTAGCAGCTCAGGAGGTGGCTCCGTGCTTTGCATCCCTGCTGCAGCCCAAAAGTCCCTCCCAATAATGTGTCTTTGCAAGATGAGGGGCACACATTTGTTTTGCCAGCTACCACCACTCATGAATAGCCCTTCCCCTGAGAGCTGGTAAATATTAGTGGAGCAGTGTCATTTAGTTTGCTGTGTCAGAAGGTGGACACATTATTATCTTTGGTGACAGTAGCAAAGTTAAATTTAGTCCAAGCTACATTTTTCAACCTCCATGGGAGGACTCTAAGTCTAAACAAAAATATGTCTTTTTTAAAAAGAAAATTGTCTCCTTGCAATTTTCCCTCTGTCACTTCTTATTTGTATGCATTATTTATTTCTAAAATTAATGTCATTAAACAGCTATTAAACACACAGGACACACAAATACCACATGAGACTAAGTGACTTGCTGATAAAAACAAAAAAGAAATGGGTGTGTTTATCTGTCAATCAATAAAGTAAACAGATGTAATAAAAGTTAAAGAGAATAATCTTTTTTTACTGTTGTCTGAACTGCACTTGATCTTGTTCTTCACAATTTTAACAATCATATAGCAATCGATTGTATACATTTACTAGAACCATGGCAGGCAAAAGCAGTCTCAAGACCCTAACAATTTAATTTTAGACAGTAGCCAAATATCCTTATGCTGTTATCAAAATCATTAATATTCTACATGAACACATGAACAACAAAAATTCTTTATTTATTCTCCCTGCATATCAGTAAGATTAATGTCAAATTCTCCCCAGCTTCCTGAATAAAAGGTTTCTTGTTTTTCATGTGACAAATGAGAAACAAATCTCAGCCTGAACTTTTTCATGAGCTGATTATTTTCCATTGTGATTTGTATTTTGTTGACAGGCCCAGGTTCCAGGTGGACCAGAGGTAATACCAGTCACCCATCCGTGCTGGCAGGGAGGCAGCACAGGAATACAAAACTGCACAAAATGCTAATTCTCATCATTCTGCTCCTATCCCTGCAAAATTCAGCTGTTCCATACTGTGCCCTATGAGTTCCAGTTGTGACCTGATTCCACTGAAATAAAGCCAGAATATATGTTCTAAAAGTTTTTCTGGTGCTCTTTCGGGTATTTATTTTCTGGTGCAGGAAATGGAACTAACCACTCTTGTTTTCACCATGCAGTCCATGGATGCACATTTTCAGGGACTGTGTGACACAGCACCCACATTCCGAGGAGCCACTGGTGCCTCTGGGTGCTCTCTCTGCAAAATCAGCTCTCCCTCTCCAGTCTCAGAGACCTGCAGAGGCACTATGATCACGATTCTTTCACTTCATTTGAGGTTATATTCATGCCCAGAGTCTCCAATTTTGCAGAACAGTCTGGACCTAATGCTGGCACAAGAAAAAAAATAAAACCTAGAAGCAACAAATTGTGGTACAAATTCTGATCATTAACCCAGAATCAAACCCATCATTTATTGCTGTGTAAGAGCTTCTCTTTGCCAGAACTGGGAAGCACAACCAGGAAAACCAAAAAGAACCATTATATATTAAGCAAAAGACCAAATCCTTCACTCCTACTGCCTTACAAAAGGTACTCCGCAAGATTATTTTTACGCAGAAAGAATCCCTATCTAGAGTAAAGGAAATCAATTATTTATGCAGAGATTTTTTCAGGTAATTTTTCTGTTCTTCAGAGCTCAGATTAGAATGGTAAAGAGGAATAATTTTAAGCCAAGGAGTCTTTAAGGCTTCTCTGCTATGAATTCCCAACTTTATTCATTTTCTCTTGCAAGCAACAGAATTTTGCTTTGAAATAAATTCCCCTGTACTGTCATCTTCCTTCTTTGGGGAGCGTTTAAGGCAGTTCTAAGTCACATTCTGCATATTCAGCAGGAGGAAAAAAGTTATCTGTGAATTTACTAATGCTGAGCCTAACACCTCGAAAATGAAAGAAAGCTTATCTCCCAACTATTGCCAGGGACAGGGCTGCAGATTTCAATTCAGCTCCAGCAGATAAACTGCTGTTTACGAGCTGGGTGCAACCATTTGGAATATTTAGAGCAGCTACAACAGTCTGGAACAGAAAGGGAAGTTTCTTCCATTCTGACCCAACAGCAAACCTCATCCCACAATTCCGAGCTCCAAGCTGACACATGGAAAATTTTTCATGGCTAAATATATCATGATACAACCCCAGACCTGACCTTCACATCAAGGAACCTAAAGAACTCCACTTGGTGATAAAGGACACGTTGCCTTAGGAGCAAATGGTGCTCACGACCTTTGATAAGAATGTCCCAGACAAACCCCTTGAGGGAATTTCACAGAACATGGGACAGGACCTGACTCACTGTGCAGGATTTTCTCTGCCCCAAATCAGTGCAATGATGTGGTGCCCGCACCCTCCGAGTAATCTCAGCTGGTTTTTAATCAGCCAACATCCAGTTCTGCAGACTGGCTGCTCCCCAGGCAGCCCTGTGTGATTTTACATTTCCACTCTATTCATTATACAGTGATTTTGGATTCTAATCTCTCCCCAGAGCAGCAGTGCTGACAGACTCATGCAGTCACCTCCGCTGTCTTTCCCAGTGTGAAGAGCTTTGTTTTCTTCTAATTGTTTTTTGTTGGTTTTTTCTTTTCCCTTGACGTTATTTAGTGTTTCTGGAAATGCTTCACCTTTGGCAGAGATACAGAGATTCTGGGTTTTTAAACCACCAATACTGCAGTGGATGATCTCAATTCTTTTCCTCCTCACATCTCTGAAAAACCTTTCTACAACCATTCTAGTGCTGGTTTGCCCAAGTGTGAAAATCCCCTGGAGAGTCAAATCTGTATCCTAAACTTTTATTTATATTAACTCTGTTTTGTGCACATTTAGAGATAATTTCCTGCAAAAAGAAGTACCATAAGAGGAGTGGTAGGAAGAGGACTTCAAGGGCATTCATGGTATCCTCTCCCACAGGAAGCCATTTGATTTATCAGAAAAACTAACCTCAATAGATTGTACTTGGAAGCATTTATTGTTTCTATTGTACCATATACTGACTATATCAGTCTGCAATTAAATAAATTAAATATTGGTCCACTTAAATTGGCAAGCTGAAACAGATCAGTTACATTTGCTAAACACGAGAGTCTCTATGACAACTAATTGGATTGTATCTGGAATTTATTGACTTGTAATGAGGCTGTATTGGTGTGTGTACAGCAAACAGTTCACACCACGTGAGGCGTCTGCCGTGATCAGGGATCAGCACATGGGGAACAGATGGGGCTCCATGGAGAGCATATTGGGATTTGTGTACATTATAATGCATTGTAGCAGTTTACATGCTCAAATGTACCCATGAAGTTGCAGAACTCTATTAAATAAACCTCCTTTTATATCCCCCAGCAACAGATCCTGCTTCAAGAAGTAGTCGAGCTATTAGAAATGTTTATTTATGATTCTGTTTAGTCTGTTCTCATGGTGTGTCCAAATGAAGGAACTGCATCCTCCTGATTGTTAATGAAATGAAGATTGTCATTATGAATTCAACATGATCATGTTTTGCCTTTGACACATCTGTATTTAGCCCTATTGGTACATTCAAGACAATCTGGCGCTTGAGAGTCACCTGGAGGAGTTGGGAATGTGCAGGCAACTCCTCAGGGTGTGACATAGGGAGATTTGAGGTCATTGCCTTCAAAATGGAAGTTTTCCCTTTTTATCCCATATTTTCATATCATAGTTTTATCAAGACTGTAACAACATAGACAGTTCTATAGTAAAACAGGAGAGAAATCTGAGATTCTCTATTAAGAAAATTAACATGTTCTTCTTTTTTTTTTTTTCCCCTCAATGTTTAGAACCAGCACAGTGAGCTTTGGACTATTTCCACTCTCAAAACTGTAAAAATTCCCTCTGAGTAAAGTGGTCCTCAGTATTGACAGGTCAATTATTGAAAGTGTATTGATCAGTACGCAGTATGTACAGGATTATAATTACTGAAACCATTAGGTCTTATTTTATGCTACTCTGAATATAATTATGTAGGTAAGGTTTAGCTGATTACTTCTGAAAAAAAGATTTATTTGAGTACAGGGGTTATGTGAGGCTGATTTCAATTAAGGATTCCGTGCCCTCAAATTTTATGGGAAGCACCTGATGCACTGCTAAAATAAAACAAATTGATAGAGACTATATATATGTACTGTAACAAGTTCTTAATGAAGAGCTGCCTGCTAGTCAGTGGTGCTTGGGAATCTGTGTTTTATGGCTGTCTCTGGTCTTTATGAACTTCTCTGTTTCCCCTTTGGTCTTATTCTGAAGATTTGCAATTCATTGCCAAAAAAACCCTGTAAAAACCTTCATGGCCTCTCTTTGGATGGGCAAACCTCCTCCCTTCTTGGGGTTTGCAACCACTATTCTCAGAACCTTGCTAAATTCTCAGAAATAATTCAGATCTTAACATCCAAGGAACGGCTACATGCAACACTCTAGATCTTGCAGAAAAGAAGTTTCATCTCACCTACAATGCTTCAAAGAGTTTAGAATATTTTAAAAACTATTCTCAGCATAATTTTATCTCATTTTTCACACAAGTCTATTGAAGTGGAATTACCTACATGTTTCCAGAGGCAAAAAAAGGGGGCAGATATTAATATAAACCCTTCAGTTTCTCCCTGGTGAGTAGAGGGGAGATGAGAAGTCAAAGACATTTTTGGGTTGTGTGCATCCATTTGCACAGTCCCGGATCTTTGGAGAGTTGGTGATTCCAGGATGAAAGCATCTGTTTGACACCACAGAGATGCTCTGTATGGAACTGGGCAAATCGAGCTGGAGTGCTTCAGCTGGAGCCATCCCTGACAATCAAGGGCAGAGGGAAGCAAAGGAGCATGTCCTGCAGCACTGGGTCATTCTTGGGGCTGCAGACTCCACAGTTCACAAGGAAACAGGAAAATGAAACGGTGGAGCTCGCGTTCTCCCGAGCAGAAACTCTGAGATATTGAAATTAAACAGAACGGAGATGGAAGGGATCAGCCAGTTCATCCTGCTGACAATTCAGTAATGTTCCTCTGAGGATTAGCATATTGTTCAGCATGGTGTTAAATATTCCCTGCTAGGAGCTGCTTTTTCTTTTTTCTTTTTTTCTTTTTTTTTTCCTTGAGAGACCATTTAAGCTAGAACAGGTCTTAGTTTCAGGAAATGGCCTTGTCTATAGCCTAAATATTCATATTTCTTAATTTTATCCTGTTATGTCTACTGAGACACGCTGCTCTGTCAAGTAACATCTATCTTGTTTAACTCCTTCAGCTACTGGAGGCTGCTCCAGTGACTGCCACAGATTGCTTAGTCAGAAATCATTCCTGTTAGAGCTCTTTCCACACTTAACCTCTGGTTCCACGACTGAATTATTCTGCTGCCATTGCCATCTATTATCATCATTTCAACACTTCACGTGCCATAAACAAAACAGACTATCTGAAATTCATCACTGAAATAGCAACAGTGGGAGAGCAAACTCCAGTGTGAGTTATTTTCTGTCAACTGTCATTTGCTTTAGAAGTTCTCATCAGTCTGCCACAATAAAGCATGAAATAGAAGACATACGTTCCTCTGAAAACATCCCCAAAGGTTCAAACTCAGAGATTCCTACTGTGCCAAATACCAGGCAGTCTGCCAAGAAGCTCAATTACAATCTTTGACTAAATTAAGTAGCTCGCAATCAAAGCATACAAATGAAAAAAAAAGCCTCTAAAAGAATGGCTTTCCTGGAGGTGTAACAAAACCTTTCCTTCGCTGCTCAAAATAAGTCTCAAATTATAGTGATGTTATTTGACTTTAGGAACGCACAGATGTGTTAAGTATTTCATTGGGAATACAGTGTGGTTAGTTGGACAAGCATAAAGCATACATAATTAATTTCACTCTTACTGTGCCTCTGCTCTTTAACATGATATTTGTTACCGTAGCAAAAGCAGCTTACGAAGCACCCTGTTTCAATGACAACATTGAAGGAATTGTTAAAAAAAAAAAAAAAGAAAGAAAAATCTGGTTTCATTCCACTCTCAAAAATGCAGACTGGATGTCTGCATTTAGGGTTTTTAAGCAGACACAAGAAGAATGGCATGCTCCTGCAGAGAAATATGTCACTGGTGATAAACAGCCCCAAAGTCAGCGGAGCAGATAATGCATTGCAGGTCAGAAACTACACCCCTGACAATACTGCACAGGCAGGTAATACACCAAATGTCACTTCTGAAGGGGGCAATGCTTTTTCTACTGCTACATCCTCAACAAATTGTACTACATAGCTGAGTTACTTGCTGACACGGAAGCATGAAGGAGTTTTAGGTAACAGAAAATGCAGTGAGAGCCTGAATAAGACAGACCACCAAATCAAAAGAAAATGCAGTAAAATTGTCGGCCCAGCTCCCATCAGCAATATCAACAAACAGTAAGTCATCTTAGATTGTAATCAAAACCTGTAAAAAGTAATTGTTCTTTATAGCTCTGTATTAAAAGATGAAGCCTTCTAAACAGAAAGGCATCAGACCTTAATAAGGTTAAAAATCACTTGTTTGTTTTTAGTCTTGACACATTTTATCCTTTATGTGCAGGATTTTTAACAGCACATTTCACTTTAATGGATGCAGTGGATGTGTTGTTCATAATTCTTAGTTACACACATTTTGACTTATACTTTTCCAGAGCTGACATTAACTCATTCATTCTTACCATGCATGGATGGGCTGGAAAGGAAAGGAGGAGACAGGAGAACCTGCCTAAAATCATCCTGGTACTGCTGCAGCATTCCTGTGTTTCCCTCACATGCTCAATTTCCCAGGCCACGCTTCCTCTTCCTCTTCCTCTTCCTCTTCCTCTTCCTCTTCCTCTTCCTCTTCCTCACCATCCTCCTGGGTTATTGAGGCAGACCAGACTCAAAGCTGCAAAACAGGGATTATAAAAAGGCCCTAATTAAGCTTGTCACCTGGACCAAGCTATCCCATGGCTGGGGGGACACAGCAGAAGTCAAGACCTGAGTGCACAAGCCAACACACATGGCTGGAGTCTCCAGCCCTGAGCAGGATGGGGTGGAGAGAAGCCCTGCCTATTAAACACACTCCCTAAAGTCCCAGAGCAGCCTAAAGAACCAATTTTAAAGAATTTCCTTTTGTTGTACACACCTTGAAGCTTCCAGATTAGCTACCCAGGAAATTGCTACATTCAGCAGACCAGTTTCCAGCAGAATTATGTTAAAATGTAGAAATATTTTCAGTAGTGGAGGATGGATTTTCTATAATGAGTCCCTTCTTGACGAGCTTTCCTTTCAGGTCTGGAGCCAAGGAAAAGCCTGGAATATTTTTTGAATCCTCGCTTGTCTTAGCCAGCAGGAAACTCTACTGGTGACTTTCTGGTCCAGGCTTGTGCTCAAAGTCTTAGAGATCAGAAAATCTGCCTGAGACAGTATCTTGGGAAATCATCTGCTGCAGGACAATAGAGCACAGTTAGCATTTCTCTTTCCTATCCTAAAATCAAACAAGTATGAGCTCTTGGTTTCTCAGTGAAGAAGAGCAACAAAATTTTGGTATATTTGGTTAAAAATTCATGCTATGTTCCATGAGTGGTTTGAGTGCTGACAGGAGTGAATCAAATCATGCTGGAAGCCAGCGATCCACTAATTTTGGTGGGTTTCTAAATCCCTGCCCCACAAATCCACCAAACACAAGGCATAAACACCCACATTTACCTACAAAACCATAATGAGGAGGAAAATCTGTGCTGCTGTGTGACAGGGCTCAGCAGTCCATTAGTGGAAGGCTGGTTTTTGTGCATTCCCCTTCAATTTTTTAAGAAATCTGCCTCAGTTTCATGCCATTATTTATGGTTAAGAGGTTCTTCCACACGGGCAGAACAACTTAATGCAACACTCTTGTTTGTACCACCATGCTTTTTTACCTTTCCATGTTCATGAACATTCCATTACTAGAAAAAGAAATCCTCACATTCCTTTAGTAACTGAAAACATGCAAAGCCTGGGATGTCAAATTCAAATATAAAATCCATGATGTGACAACACCAGATCAAAGTGGCAAACTGTAAATATGACAGCTGTCTGTAACTGGTCTTGTCAAGCACTGAACTGATGGTTCATGGATATGTTGATGCAGGGCCAGGTAAAAAAATCCCTCATCCTGACAGACAGTCTTTAAATAGTTCACTGTTGAAACCCAATTCTGCCTTAATTTACACGAGCTCAGCTGATGTCAACCTTTGGCAAGAATTCGAAATATTGTTTTTCCTGTTCATAAAAACAGACATTATAAATTAACAACATAGAAATAGTGTGAAATTCTTCAAATGAGAAAGGAAAATGTCTGTTTCTCGGAGCAGGCCCATACTAAAGTGCCAGAATAGTCAAGAATCCAGGCACAACTGGCCCTCCCCAAGGTGTGATTATGCAGTGGTTCCTGGCAGAATATATCAAAACAACTGGATGGATTTCTCCATTTTATTTAGCATAGCCATGGACTACTATCAACTGGTCCCTAAACTGAAGGAATCATGAATTCTGATCTACTTCCTCGTTTCCAATAGAATATTTCCAAGGTGGGCAACAGCAGGTTCTGCATGTCTGCCAAAGACTCTAATTGTGCAAGTAAGTCTGTCGGCACAAAGCTGGGCTGATTTGGAGTGAGAGGACAGAGAAGAGCCCAGCTCCACACCGCACTGCTCTCCCTTTGTGCTTTGGAGGGTAAATATCTGCACTGCCTGCTCGGGGCTCTGAACACAGCCCAGAGTCTAAGGGATCCCATTAGGAGAGGAAGAATTGCAAAGCAGATGACAAAACTAAACCCATGTCATCTTAAGGGAAGATTTGCGTCCCTTTCAAAGGAAAATGGAGCTCTTGGTTTAACACCAGGCAGTTACAAGGCTTGTCACCCTGATAAAGCTGTCTCACATTGTGATGCCATGCTTTAAAAACCCAGAAACTTTCCCATCACAATTGTTAATTTACTGGGAAAAAAAGCGCAAACACTCCACCAGTAATCACCGCCCTGACTAATCACTTCTAGCTCAGGTCAGGTGAAGACAGGTGATATTTTCTCTTACACAGCTTCCAGAGTGACCTGCACCTTTCCAGGTCCTTCCCAGGCATCAGGACATTATTTAGGCAGAGGAAGCGCCCAGCAGTCTGAGCTGTTTGCATCACCATGTGAAACCTGTGAAATGCTTTTCTTTGTTCACACACAGACTAGGTGATTGCTTTGATAGCAACAGTTCATACTGCTACAAAGAAAAAACTTAAGAGGATGAAAAAGATTTGAAACATCCCTGAGTGAAATCTGAAGGGTTTTAGCAGGATAACGACTTCTTTTTCTCACTGAGGGGAGCCTGGTAAGGAATCCTCGCAGTAAGAGATTTGTCATGTATCAGGAAAGGGAATGAAAGAGCCGGCTTTTACCTCCGGAAAAAACTTAAAAACCTCTTCTGTCTATAACCCCCGTTGATATTTTCCCACCAAAACATTGATTTGTGTTCTTTTCTGCACACAGCTTGAGATGCAGACTCACTGAAACAGCCCAGGAATCTGCACGTGGGTCTGATGGGCTGGAACTACACCATCATTTTAAAATCTTTTATATGTTTCTTGAGCAAAACCTGTGTTTCCCTCTCAAAGAAATGGGATATCACCCATGCATCTCCTTCAGCTGTGAATGCAGCTGAGCTTTTCCAGGTTCCTCACCGGCATTAATCCATTGCCCAAAGCCCCAGAATTTTGGGCAGTCCTGTCTCTGAACTTTGCACAGACTTGGCAAATGGGCTTGGAAAAACAAATAGTCCTCACTTAAAAAATTACAACAGAGGTATCAAGATGAAAAAATTCTGATCTTATTTCTTCGACCTGCTGTGCTTCCTGGAAATATTCCTTGCGTTAAGCATGATGAGCTGGAGGTTAAGGAGTTAAGGGGCAAGGATTCTCCTTTTTTATGTTTCTGGTCTCCTCCACTCTTCTCTGAATATCTGTGAGGATTCTCCTTTTATAAAATCAAGACCCTACTGCTACAGAAGCCTGAGAAGATTCTTCAGGTGTCCAGAATCAGATGTCCAGGAGTGTAGTTTTGCATTAATCTACAAGCTGCCATTCCTAAAAGGGCAGAAGTGTGCTAATAGCAAGATGTTCCCTAAAATTTCCTAATCATTTTGAGCTTGCAAAAAGCTGTCTAAAAAAACAACCAAAGAAAAAAACAAAAACAAAAAAAAACACCAAAAAACAAACAAAAAAACCCCCCAAAACCAACAACAACAACAAAAAACAAACAAACAACAATAACAACAACAACAACAAAAAAGAGAACTGTTTTACACTAAGATATGATCTTGAAATTTACTCCATTTTTTAACTAGCATATCTAAGTGGAAAATTACCAAGAAGTCATGACCCTATAAATCTCAGTTCTGGTCCCTGGTGCAGTTTAATCTGTTGATATAAACAAGAGAATTAAGGTAGGTGCACATTGGTCATGCAAGTCCTTGAAATGATTGCAATTTCCAGGGAATGTGCAAGCACTCCAGTATTGTGTGGAGCAAACCCTGTGGAGAGGAGGGATGGGAATAGCAAGCACTCAGAATCAAGAACACTGTGTGCTTTCTGAAGGTCATTTGGTTTCTTCTCTCCCATTATTAAGTTTAATAATTTATACTCCAAGCTATTTCTGCTTTCTTTTTATATCTCTTGCTTAAACAATGAGATTTAGGTCTTTGTTTAGGATTTCTGAACATAAAACCATGTCTGATCTTCATAGCCCTTCTATTTTCCACCTGACTTTAATGCATTAGAACTTTTCTGCTCATTATTCTGACCATGGAAGGAAGTATAGCTGTTTGAACTCATGAAGCATCTCTTCTGGTTTTGGTGTTTTGTTGGACTTCTTTTTAGAGAGAAAGAAGAGGGAAAATCCTCTTATTTGGAGAGAAGAAGGTATTTATGCATTTTTATTCTCTGAAAATCCTGTAAGTGAATGATTAGAAGGCCATATTTCCATTTACTTTGGTCCCCAGACTAAAATAATTTAAGCTTACTAAAATAACACTGAAAAGTGTATAGCCTCTACATGACTGTTAAAATGTGTAGACACACCAACTCATGGATTTAGCATGCCTTTAACAGTGTTAAATCTGATAGAAAACAGCTTTTCTGCCAGATCTGAAGCATTTACTAAACTACAGCTTCAGTGGCAATGGATTATAAACCTGAATTTATTGAAAATGAAGTGAAGCAGATCCTGGCCTTGACCTTACAATTGCTTCTGTGGGATCATTTCTCCACCTGATCTAAATAATGGGGACTTTCCTCATTTGGAGCAGCTGAAGGATGACATCTCTAAAGCTTTGTAAAACAGGGCTTTCATCTCTTAAGTGCACATCTCAGCAATCCCACTGATTTTGTTACGTGTGCAGATACAATAAAAATAGAGTTTGGCCAATGCACCCACAACCAAAATTCAGTGGTCAGCATCCACAGATAACATGAACACTAACATTCTTTTGGCCACAGAAGACACAGGAATTGGAGAGCACACTAAGCAAAGTGGCAGTGGCCTTTTTAGCTAACAAACAAGAGTGCTCTTTCTTCTAATTAAGGAATTTTTTGGAAGCATGGTCCAGAATGCCTTCACCCAAATTTCTTCCCAGCTTCTGGGTTTTTGTCTCAATTCATCTTCCCAAGCTACTATAAAAGCTTCCATGTGTAGGCTGACAGTTAAATCAGAACTGGGGAGCAGGCAGAGCAGGATGAAATACATCCATTCAATACAACTATTATATTTTCTTATTCTTAAGTCTTGCTCATTTTTCTATACATTTTTCTTGCATAAAATGAAACAGAATATTCACTCTCCTGGAGAAAGAAATTGTTTTTTTCATGGCAGAGTGCATTTGATGCCAGCTGAAAAATTCACAGGTTAAATTTGTTAATATGTGACAATACAGTCAAATAAAGGAACAGCAAAGTGCATTTCTCTAGCAGGGTGGACAACAAATCCTCTGAGAGGAAGATAATGCAACGTTCTCATTGTGCTTCTGAAAGCCTGGCTGCATCACTTTTGGTATTCTTAGGACAGTTGAATCTTTCCAGGCACACAGCTTGTCGTTCCATATAGACTCTAATGCTGCCTCCTAAATATTTTTGCTGCTTCAGAGACTTTAGACTACAGTGAACTCTTAACCTAGGTGAGATTATTGACACAATCATTGTGCTATAATACAAACATTTTATTTTCTGTAATGCGTAAGTGCTCCTTGCCCTGTTCCATGCTATTTACCCAACTACTACTCCCTAACAGCAATTTCTATGTCCAAGCCATACCTCCATTTATTTTCCTACTGTTCCAAAGACATCCTGACACCATCATCTTCCTTCCACCAATCCTTCTTGTGTTCCCCCCTCCAAGAAAAGTTTTATCCAGAACCTCATAACTCTGAACTTTGAAGAGTTACTGCAGCTCTGAGATATGTTCAAGGTACGACTCCTCCTGTGTTCTCTGCAGGGAAATATTCCACTATGCCTGAGTAATCCACAGTCAGATTTGGGAATAGATTATGCCTCATAAATTCACAGGGCTACTCAGTATTCAGCAGTGCTCCAGGAGGAGAATTGCACACAGAATGAAGCCGTTTTTGCTTGATTAAAGAACACCAGCATTAAGATTTTCAAGTTGTCAAGAATTCTGTTCTAACAGCCAGTCTGTGGGCAGCTCAGCTCCAGAGCCTTCAGTGTTAGGGCCACGGGTCTGCCTGAGCAGGAGGAGATAACAGCCCCTGCTCCTGCCAGTCGGAGGATTGCTCCTCATCCGAGAGAAGCTGCAGGATGGAGAGGAGCAAAACCAGGCAGTGCAGCTGGTGCAAACACTGCAAACAGGACGTGGTGCTTTCCACACTCACAATATCACAAGAAACAGCAGCAGATCAGTTCAGTGCTGCAGCCAGACTGGGACCAGACATTACCAAAAGCTCTGAGACATTACCAAAAACAACTGAGAGGTAAATTTTGGAAAATCCACTGCCTAGACAGACAGCTGATAGCACCTTACAGGAAAGGGATGGTCCTGGTCGCTTACTGAGCCTTTCCAGACCAATTTCTCTATCGTTATGTCACAGGCTTCTTTTATATTTTGGCATTAAATGCCAAATAACAAAGTATCGAAAAAATTTATATTTATTTTCAGTGTTCAGATATCTTTTTCTTTTTTACTTCTTCCTTCATACTTATCTCCAGAGAAAGAATTCAACCATTTTAAATAGAAAAGCAAGGGACCTGACTTCAGCAATGTTTTATGGCTTCAAATTCCACAGATAGTCTTCAGCATAGTCGCTGGAATAGCACTGCTAAACACTTCAGTGATTTTGACATCTTCCCAGCTATCACTTGCTATTGCTTTCACAACTGAAAATCAAAGTTGTTGCCCATAAAATATGAATGATAAACACAAAGTGCAGCCTCCCACATGTTCTGGGCTTTCTCACAGCGCAGTGCACCAGCGAGGGGATGGAATTGCTGCTTATCTTCACTGTGGCACTCAGCCCTGGGCAGGCAGTCCAGGGCACTGCTGACAGCACAGGGATGCTGGCTGGGAGGAGATACAAGGAGCT
This sequence comes from Cinclus cinclus, assembly GCF_963662255.1. Lineage (NCBI taxonomy): Eukaryota > Metazoa > Chordata > Aves > Passeriformes > Cinclidae > Cinclus > Cinclus cinclus. The sequence continues at coordinate 17,443,586 of NC_085060.1, read as the reverse complement.
ACAGGCAGAGGAAGCCCCGGGAGCAAGGAGGGGAAAGGCTCCTCATGCCCTCTTCCTTTTGCAGGAGAGGGGCTGGGGAGGGCTCAGAGCTGATGCAGAGAGGGATGCAGCATTTCCTGATGTTCAAGGGAAATCTGAGCTCACAGAAATGTTGATGGATCTCACCCTACTTCAGTGAGAGAGAAAACTGGAGTATTGATTTCCACATTTTAAATGGCCTTTTTTATTTTAATAGACACCAAGCATAATGGATTATAAAATAATCCTTGACTTAATGCAAGACCTTTAAAAGGCAGAAAATTAGAATACGAGACATGTTTCAGACCTTTCCTAAAATTCTAACAATTTATAAGTATTTTTTTAGTATCAAATTCAGCCTTTTTTTTCTTCTACTTCTGCCAGAACATAGAACCCTTTCTTAACTCCTTGATGACATACTAGCCCTGTAGACTTCCCTAAAAGACATCAGTGGCTTTCTTGTGTAGGGGAGTTGAGGGAGGTGCTGTGGCAGAAACCAAGGGTTTTAGCACAAAAATATTGTGGAAACACAGAAGGTTTGTTTAGAATAAAATGTTCCACATGCACCAATCCCCCCAGAAATCTTTACAGTTATAAGTCCAGCCTATAAATGCAGCCTTGCAGACAGATTTTTATACCCATTTCTGCAAGTACTTACACAGGTTCATATATATGTATTTCTAAATATACATATTTAACTGCTGCTGTAGTTGCACAGGTTGATGTGGAAAAAAGAAAAGCAGATGCTGTTACTTGTGCTGCTAAGAGAAGGTATTTTAAATTCTGCTCCAAGACACCTCTGTGAAGGAAAGGTGTAACATGAGGCAGGAACCTGGAGTATTGGTTGATGCCCTAGACAGGAAAAGTTTGTGATTCATTTTGCTGCTGCTGGAGGTTTGGGTTCAGGTGCTGTGCATCACTGGGGGCTGAGCTGATGCACCTAATGCCATTCCAGGGCACTGCTGCATAAATGAGATGTTACAGTCAGTCCTGGTTTGGCCACTGGTAATGATAAAAATCAATAGGAATCCCAAAATATGATTAAAGAATGCCTGTCCAGGAAAATGCATTGCTGTACTCAAACCATATAACAAACACACACTCTCTGTGTTAGTATAAGAGTCCATCTTAGAAATGGAGTTGTTGTTTTTTCATTTTCTCTCTCTCTCTTTTTTTTTTTTAAATATATATTTTAAGTGGCTTTGACAAAACCAAACCACTTCCAAGGAGACCCAGATAACTCAGAGCCACACTGTAAAGCCTGAAACAATGTGTTGATACCAAGAGTTGCTGCAGCAATATCCCAAATTTCTCCATTTCAGCATCCCTCACACCATGCCTAAGCTCATTGAATTCCAGCCCAGTGTTTTGTTCACCAGTGATGTGCAGAACAGCAGAGCTGCAGCGTGGCATTAAAGAAGAGGACGGCAACTGCTGTCACAGTGAAATACCAGACTCCAGTCAGTAAAAACACTGAAATGCACAACTTGCGCCTGTGCTCCAAACCACATTTATAAAACTCTACCCCTATATTATTCAATTAATCCAAAAATTAAAACTCCCATCACCGATTCTGATTGCTTTTGGGGGATTTAATATTATGAGGATAACACATGATGTAGAATAAAACACCTGTAAGTATTCAAACGTATTTCCGTAAAGCAAATTCTTTAATTTTTCCAAGGCTTCAGATGGCATCACCAATTTTAATTTTTTTCCATTTTCTTTTTTTTTTTTTTTTTTTTTAAAGACTGTAGGGAAGCTACTGTAGAAGTCTGCTAGCCTGCTGCAGTTTTTAACATCTTCTGTAGAACTGTTGGAAGAGCAAAGGCTTTCCTGACCTGAATAAAATACATATGAAGGAAGAGCAGAAATAAAAGGGAAGAGTTCAGGAAGTTCAGATTAATTTGCTGGTTGAGGCTCTTAGTACCAGACACATTTATATGAATTGCATTCAGCTGTCATGGGCTTGTCACTGATTTCTCACCAATTTTTTCTCTCATTAATTTTATTGCCTTATATTTTATTATTTATTGTATAAAGAATATATCTACAAATGAGAGTTACTAACCTCCTTTTAGAACCATTAAAGCTCAGAGGCATCAAAAATGCCTTTTACTTGTTAGAAAACTCTCAATGAGATCCCATAACTGGTGGGTGCAAATGAAAATTTCAAATTGACAAACGTGACTTTTTTTTTCCTTTAAGAAGCAAGTAAAGATTGATTTTTTTTAATCTTTACCTGCACCTGAAATGACTCTGACTCTGCAGCGAGGAAGCAATTAAAAAAAAAAAAAAAAAGGGGAAAAAAAAGGAAGTAGGTATTTCTAGGGGATAACCTGAATTAAGATGGAAAGGAATTGAATACATTCTTGCGAAGCTTAAAAATATAAATGTAGCCTTTCCAAACTGGCCGCTGCTCAGAGGACAGGAGAGAAATGGCTGGAGTGGGAAACCCTGGAGCCCTTGCCAGCCTGGCACAGAGCAGGCAGCCCAGAGCAGGGCACCCTGAGCAAGATGTGAGAGTCGAGTCCTCCCAGGTTCTGGCTGCCAGCCTGCCCCAAAGCCTGGGGAGGAACGCTGCTGCCTCTGCTGCCAGAGGAAATCAGAGGCTCCCTGGCTCCCGAGAAGGAAACTCAGCACGAGCCGGGAGACAACGAGAACGCGGAACCTCCAAGTTGGAGATGAAAATCAGATTTAGCAATAAAAGGAGGTTGCCGAAGCCTTGCCTGCAGGCCAAACTCTCCAACTGTTTTGATCAGTGTTTTGTGGGGAATGAACACATAGTCTGGGACGGGGGAAATGAACTGGCAGCAGGATGGTGCTGAACATTTTGCTAGGCTCAAGGATATTAGATTTGATGCGAGGCTACAATTATTTATTTGGAATACAGAGACTGGCACGTTCATGTTTGCACACATGCAAAGTGCAAAGATAAAGTGACATTTAGAGAAGTTCCAAGAGTGTTGAATGATTCCTACCAGTTTGGAGCCAGTGCTGGGCCACTGGGGCCTGGGAGCTCTAGCTATCAAATAATGCTCTCTGCCCGTCAATGGATGAGCTTTTAGGACTAAAAAACAAAACCATGTATCAGAGTTTTGCACAAATTAGCTACGAAGATATCAAGCAATGACCCAACAAATAATCACCTGAGCTCTGTGGAGTTTTAGAATTACTTAATCCACCTGTAATCTTACTTCAGAGTCTCTCTTCCTAACCCCGGTTTAATCCTTGGTCCTAATCCTTGACTATTCCCCCTTAATACACAAATACTGAAACCTCACATATCTCACCAACACTTCCTTCCTTGAGGAGATCAGTAACAGGCTGTTCCTGCACTCCTCACACCTTCACAGCAATCCCAAAGTCACCCCCAGCAAAAAGCATCAGGATCACTAATTCAATCTATCATTCATCAGTGGGCCAATCCCTCCATTAACAAGAAGGCATTTCTAATTAAGTTTTCCCCAGCTAGCCTGTTTGTTTTAGGCCAATCCTAATGTTGAACTGTTATTTCTGTCTAGGTACATGGGTTTGGGATGCAGGGCTTATCATTAACCAAAATGACAACGTTCTGTGCCTGAGGAGCTATTTTGGGTATGTTCTGACTAGAGATATGGACTGTGTGTTAGAAAGATTTGGTGCATTACAGCAAATAAATAGCTGTAAAGTAAGCAGTTTTTATTCCAAGTTCATTTAATCTTTAAATAAAGCAAAGTTGAATAAATATAGGCTTTTATTTATTTTCTTTCTACAAAGAGGAATGTCTTTATGAGAAAATCTTGAATTGGCAGTTTTGCTTCAATTGAAACTTATAGCAGGAAAGCAAATCTTTTGTGGCTTTAATCTGAAACATTAGGGCTTGAAGTCTGAACAACTGTTTACTATTCCCCTATCTGATAAAACTTCAGAACCCCAGGGAAACTAATTTAAAAGGAAGACCTGAGATCAAGATAAGCTTCAGCAAATCTAAAACCAGTCATCCAAAATGAGAGTTTCAGTTTACTTGATAAATCTCTATCTGAACAGCAGTGTTATAATTAATGAACAATAAGGAAGGGAGGACCACGATAACCACTTCAAATCCCTCGACTCGTAATTCACCAGAAATGAAGAAAATTGCTTTCAGGGTCATTTCGTGCTGTATGCTGCATTGGAAAGAAAAGTGTGCCCAAAGAATTAGCAAAAGGAAAATGAGGGGGAAAAAAGCAGTGAAAATTGCTAAATTGAGCTTTGATCTATTTTATGAAGTTTAGCTAATTGTCAAGGTGTTTGGGGTAAATTTTCTTCTTCTTAGTCAATACATTATCACTTAGACTGTGGGGAAGTTGGAGTTATGAAGCCCCAATTCAGCAGAATATTTAAGCCTGTAATTAAATCTTTCTCTATTCAGCAAAATGTCTGACACTATATAAACTATTGTAAAGAAAAAAAAAGAAAAAGAGAAAAAATGACCTTTTAGGGAAATCAAATTAAATAGCAAAGGTGAAATAAGCATATTTTACTATATTCAAACATCCTTCCATTTCCTTAAAGACCTAAAAAATGTTTTAGCCTTCCCTAAAGCTTGTTGGACAGGGTAAGGAGCCCATTAAAAATGAAGTGCTGATAAAGCTTTGGGAGTTTGAACACAGTAAGTCAACCAAAGAAGAGTTTAAGAAACAACAAGCACAAAGCAGAAAACCCTTTAAAAATCTGTAATGTCAACACATATACTCCAAGAGAAGCCAAATTCTTTATACATGGTCTCAGTGACAGAAAGAGAGGCAATTCTTACTCCAGAATCCTCAAAAAAAAAAAAAAAAAAATTCAAAAAAAGCCCCCAAGTCTGTCTGGAGCTGAAATAACTATAGAGGATATTCTGGGACATTTTTACATTATGAACAATATCAAACAACAAGAACTAAACCATACTTATCTATGACTTTTAAATGAAAGTCAAATAGAAAAATCACTGACAGCAGTGAACAGCCATTGGCTTAAAATCACTGGGAAGGGACAAATATGGTACCAAATTTCAGAATACCAGGATAGATGTAGAGAAATAACTTGTCTGGAAGTCAGACTTCTATAGAGACTGTAAGGAAAAGCAAATTAACAGACATCTTGACAAATAAACACATATTTTGAGAGAGCCTACCTGCCTCATCTCATGGGAAACTCAGCACCCCCAGGCTGGAAGGGACTGAGCTCTCAGCTGGGTGGTAACTCAGCAACAGAAACTCACCTGAAGGAATGAGGACAAAAAGCAGCTGTGAAGAGCTGCAGGAGTTTGAGTTAGAGCAGCTGCACTCAATGACGAGCACACAATATGTGCATGCTGCCTAAGCACAGAAACCCTAATTTCATATATTGAAAAAGAAAAAACAGGTTCTGAGATGACTGTTTTAATTTGGGACCAAGACATTGGGGTGTTGTAAATAGGGACACCAGCTCAGAATCAGCCTCAAAGTCAAATCAGATGTGAATAATTTTATAACACGATGAAACACCACAAGCAAACCATGATTCGTGGACATCTTGTTAAGGCACCCAGTTCAGATCCTTTCACCTCAAAGAATAGCCTAGACCTGAAAAGGTTCCAAGGAAGGTCACGAGGATGGGAAAAGCTGGGAAAAGGCTTCCTCTGAGAAATGATCAAGTGAAGGAAGACTCCTGTGTATCCTTTGGGTACAACAGAGATCTGTGAATGGCACAGAGGAGGTGGCTTCGGACCAATTTTCCATCTTCTCCTCTTTGTCTACCAAATGTCACAAAACTCACTACCTCTCTACAACAGCTGTCTCTATTGTGTTTCTGTTTTCATAATGTACAGGGATATTCTGGGGACTGGCACAAAGTGGAGAGAGAATTTCTGTGCATTACAGGGCCTCATAGCAGACTGATGAGAAAGACATTATGCAGCCAATTGTATTTTCCTTTAGTAACACTAGCACCGAATGAAAGCTGGAAGAGAGAGGGATAAAATAAGTAAAAATGCCCTACAAGTTTTTAGAAATACTTAAAACACTGAGTGGGTAGCTCCTTCTGTGAGACTACTATTTGCCCTATTTCAGGCTCTTTCCTCAGACATAAATAGTATTAAATTAATCTCAGGGAAAATACAACATCCCAGAAGACTCATACTGATCTAAGGCTCTTTTTGTCTTTCCAAAACTCCTCCATCCTTTTTTTTTTTTTTTTTTTTTGGCAAAGATCTTTCTAATGTGATTTTCAGATTTTATGTCAATGGAAGTGTTGGGGAAGCTCAGAGCAGGAAATGTACAGTTTATTATAAAGCTGCTCCTGGATTTCATGTTGTCTTTTTACCATTTACCATGGCAGTTGCTGCATCAGAAACAGAGCGTAATTGCAATGATACCACCCCAAGGTGATCTCTGTTCTCTTGCTTTCCCAGGGCTTAACCTAAACAAACCCTCTCATTGATCCCTGGTATTCATGATGTGAATGTTGAACCCTTAACTCTGACCATTAAAAAAAAAATAGTAAATTTGAAAAATTAACATTAGTAAACTTATAATTTCAAATTAAGATTGCTTTGGGGGTCTTGATTGGGGTTTTTTCCTGCCAGGAAAATTCTTACAAGAGAAATTCTTACAAGAAAGTATTTCCTCTTCAGTAAGGGGAATCATGATCAGGCAAAACATGCAGAGAGAAATAGGGAAATGCTAAGTAGGATATTCAAATTTCACACAGCCTATTTCTGTTAATACTTTTATTCAAATCTGCTGCATGTGTAGTAATGAAGTGATGTATTATAGGCTTACCAATAGGATTCATAAAAGCACAGAATAATTCAGGTTGGAAGAGACCTCTGGAGCTCCTGCAGCTCAGCCATGCAGCAGAGCAGGGTTAAGCAGATCAGGTTGCTCAGCTGAGCCCTCAGACAGAGATTCCCCAACCCCTGGGACACCGTGCTCCAGGGTCTGACTCACGTGGTAAAATATTCCAGCTGGAATATCCTTGGGTTTGTTGTCCGCTGTGTCTCAGCTTTTTCCCCCCCACATTTCCTGAGAGACTCCGGCTCTGTCTGCTCCAGAAATTCCCATTCATCAACCATTGACAGCAACAAGATCAGCCCTTTGTTTTCTCTTCCAAATGCTGAACAAACTGGTTTCTTTGACTGTCCCAAAGACAGAACAGAGGTTGGTGAGCGAAAGAACACCCAATAACCAGAATTAAGTATCACTCCTTCGGGGTGAGCCTTCTCTTTATATGGATTTGGATCCTTAACACAGCTTTGTCACAGAAGCACAGTTCGGCCCAGCTTGTGAGGACCAGAACAAAGCCAAAATCAGAGAAAGAAGAACTCCCCAAAGTTTCATATCTGTTTGCTGCTACAAGTAAACTTTGTGCCTGGAAGGAAGCTTGGCTCAGGTGTCCTGGGGGATGCTCCAGGCGCTGCTTCCCACACCTTCCTGGGCATCCCCATCACCCAGCTGGCAGGTGGGCACCACTCACCTGCCAGGGCACAGCACCAGCAGTCCAACAGCCCCTGTGGCTCCTTTTGTCCCAGCCCCACTCAGGAGGCACCCAATGACCCCAGCCTGCCAACTACAGCCCACCTGGGGGCTGCAGAACCTTCTGGAAGCTCAGAGCAACTGAAAGCAACAGCTTTGTTCTCAGGAAAGCAAACACCGTGAAAACACAGAACCAGAAGCAAACAAGTGACTAAATGAACAAGATCTGGTCAGCTATAAATAAAAAAATAGGGAGGGGTATGGGATGCTGGATCAGGAGCTGAACGAGGCAAGCCCCAAGCAACCCAATCCAACCTCAGCTCTGCCAGAGATGGGCCAGATGGACTCCAGATGTTCCTTCCAACAGCTCAGCAGCCCTTCTCTGATTTATACCAGCACTAACACACAGATTCAGCAGTGCCATGTTCATTGGCATCCAGACCTTTGGTCCCTAACCTGAGGGATGGGGTTTCTGTGAACAAAGACCATTAGGGGGGTTGTAGTGGCTACAAGCCACAAGTCTGACTCACCCAGGCCAGGTACAACTCGATGAGGCACTAAAAACACTAAAGTGGGTCCAGCATTTCCTCCTGCATCTGTCTCAGGATCTGTACCATTTGTACAGAACCATTTGTAGCTTCAGCATTTGCTGAGCTGACATCTTTCCTATATTGAATAAAAACCACAGGGGAATTCTCTGAGGATTTGCTGAGTGTCCCCTTGAACCCATTAAGCTCTAAGCAGTGACAGCAGCTGTAGGCAGGAATGCCAGACCTTTTTTCCCATGCTCTGAACTCTTTGCTAGTTTTGTTCTAGTTCTTTGATGGGCAATTAATTCCTCTTCACCTGTCAGACACCACTCATCATTTTCTAATATACTTCTAATCACTCCGTTTTTGAGTTCATTGCCACTTTGCCCGTGCCATTACAGAGTGACAGGACCCAAAGAACCTGCGGCTGCAGGGAGGATGCAGGTCCTGAATTGATTTAAGCTTGGCTGGAGAAACTTGTGCTGTAGCTAAGTCTGCTCATGAGGAAAGATCCCAGGTTTTTAGCTCTTCTAAAGTCCCATGACAGCTGTTCCTCCTCTGGTCACTCTAGGAGCTGGGTGATGTTGTTTGTTCCTAAAAAATGAGCTGCATTGTCAGGTGTCCCCAGCCTGTGAGTGTGGAACCCCTCCTGCTGCTGATGTGACAGATGTTGAGCAGCAGCGAGGACAGCGGCCGTCCATGTGGGACCTGGCATATGAGAGCTCTCAGAATTAAAAATAGCAGCCCACCTCAGACCTGGGAGGCAGAGCAGGAAAGCAATGAGTGAGGACAGGATAATGTCACCCTAATAACTCATGCCATGGTGTACAGCTGGGCCAATTAGATTTTATGACTGACTGATAAGACAGGCAAGTGTCATATTTCCCCCCAACATTGTCAATGCTTTTTGCTCCCTATATCACACTTAAACCATTTTTTACAAACTATTTTTATTGGGCTTTGAATCCCTCCCAGATTACACAAGCAGGATAGACCAAACTCATCCTGAAAAGGGGTTCTCTGCCAAGTAGCCCTTCCTTCATCCAGCCAGAGCTCCTTTTGTGCAGCTGCCAAATTCAGCCTCTACCAGAGATTACATCAATGCTCGCCAGACACTGATCTCAAAATCAAAGCACACCAAGAGAGCAGAGCACAGGGAAAAAAAATTGTAATTTTATCCAGAGCTGTTCTTGTATGAAAAATACACTACAAATAAAGAAATTGCTTGGTTTAATATTCACCCTGAATATTTTGACAGGAAAAAGGTGGTGAGAAGGATACTAACAGTGGGGCAAGGCATACTCAGACTACTGAGGATAGGAAGAAAGGTGGTTAATTGTCAAAGTAATCATTCATTTTGCTAACTAATAGTCAATAAATTTCCTTTTGATGGTAGTGAGAGGTCTATTAAATAAAATATATAAAACGAATTAAGATATATTTTAAATTTTGCAAGAGAAACCTTATGCATTCGGTATATGACTCAAGGTCCACTGAAGTCTGATGAAAATCTTTTGGTCAGCTTCACTGGGTATTGGTTCTGATGGCTCAGGTCCTGAAAATTCCAGCACCCAGCAAAACATATGAATAGGGATGCCAGATTTATACAGGATAATCTATATTTCCCTCCAAGTTATACTCAGAAAATAATCTGGATAAAGAATGTGCTTAACCTTTTATCTGCAGCATTCTGCCAACCCAATCATTCATCTCCCTGGCACATTTGAAACAAGGAAATGTTTTGTCAGACAGCTCTCAAACAGCAGCAGAGGTTTTATCACAGACTTGAAATGGAAAGTGATACTGCTGTTAAAATCTAGTCCTGCTAACATAAATCTCCTGACATTATTGAGGCTGCCCTTCCAGTGCATTCCAGCATGTTTTAGTAGATCTATGATGAATACACATAGATGGAAAAACAAATGAGATTGAACAGAAGATGTGACAAATACATTCACTCTGCCTCTGCTTTGACCTGCTCACTCTATATTGAAAAAGAACTTGTCTCTCTGTATATAGATATACAGATAGCATATCACTTATGTAGTACATTGCTTAAAAGAATTTGTAAAGGAATCTATGAAGGCATGTAAACATGACCAAAGTTGAGTAGAAAAATATAACAACACTTAAGTGACTCTCCTACATTTCAATTAAATCTGCTAGAGCTCAGTGTGTACTTAATGTTCCTAGATTAATGCTAAATTCTGAAGGAAATTGGCATATTCTCCAGGCAGAAGTTGCTTTTCTTCAAGATTATTGCAGACTTTTGCAATGTTTTTGAATCACAACCAGAAAATATCTTTATTCCAGAGACATGGCACATAAAGCTAATGGGAATATTGGTATTTGGAGACATTTTGTTCCTTCAGGACAGAACGAAAGTGGTTTGTAAATCCCGTAGCTCCAGATTGTGGCTTCTCTCTAAGGAAAATACTATCTGAGATGAAAAAATTCTCTTGCTTTTTATTCTTTTTGTCACCAAATACAAAACGCATTTGGTTTCAACAGATGGCCAGTGAATTCTGTGGAAAGAAGCTCATGGATTTCAACAGGAATTGGACCAGGTTTGGGGTCTCAAACTTGCTACTTGATTTGAGCATTAATTTGGAATATCTGGCAATAGGATCACGGGTCAAGGAACGCCTGCCAAATCTCGAGCTCCCAAACGACATCTGCAGTTCCAAATCCTGTTCAGAAGTGTAGTACTTCCAGGTTGTTGATGCCGTTTAAATTAAACATAGCTGTGTGATTTATTGAGCAGCACAGAGGTTACACTGATATTAGAATATAGAAAATATCAGCATTGCTTTCAGGTTCACATAAGGGCTGTTCCAAACCATTCCAGCAGCTCTCCTGCCCCAATGCTTGAGGACAGGCACTGAAGCAACATATTGATATATTTTAGATTTTGAGATGTTATTTTTATGTCTTCTTGAAGATATCTTTCTCCCCTCCTACCTGTCTTCTCCCTGAGAAGATTTTGTTTGTAGTGAAATACTGGGGAATCAGGAATTTACTGAATGGGCAAAGCGAACTGAGAAGGGAGACTTGATTATCCCAAACATTCAAGACTGGATCACTGAACCAGTGAGGAATAGAATCACAAACTCTGTTCTTTGCTTTACTTCCTTAGGAAGAATATTATTGCTTTTACCAAGCTGTCATTCCTAGTTTTTCCTGGGAAGACCCGTTTTAATCCAGGAGAATCTATTAAATAAAAACATCTAAAGGAAATGGCAACCTGAACATGACCCAGAACTTGGGAGCCTTCTGCTTGTAAGGACAAGACTTTGTGCATGCATTGAGAAATGTGGCACTACTACTTTTGGCTGTTTTTTTTTTTTTTTTTCCCCAAAGAAAACTGCTGGGAAATGCAAATATCTGTGAGGGATATGGTATAAACACCACACTGTGGAAAACAGGGTGCTGTAGTGAAAAATTCCTGAAGCAGGGCCAGAAACTTCATTGACATGAATGGATTGTAATAGGGAGGAAGCAAATTCTGGCTGCAGGAGCTGTTTTTAATTAATTGCCTGAGATCTCATTCCCGCCGTGCCCTTGATGCTGTCACTCTCAGGTCGGAAATGCTGCCAGCTCAGCACTGTTCCCTTTCTCCCAACAAGCGGTGGCATTTCCCCTGTTCTTTGCACAGCTGTTCAACGAGTGCCAACCTGCAGCTCCCAGTAAGTGAGACACAATTCTGCTCTCAGGAATAGAGCCCTACCTGCTTCCTTTGAAACACAGAGCACCTGCCCCAACAACTGTTCTCATCAACATAAACATTACTTTAGGAACTGATTAAAGTTAAGAAAGTGCCAAAAACCTACCCTGGACCCTTTTGCCTTAGCAAGGTGGGGAAAATATTTAAAGCGAACAAAAAGAAGAATAAAAATCCAATTTCTTGCCATGAAAATGGAGGAGTCAATATGACTGGAAATTCTTTCTGTTGTGTTGCGAATATTCTATTCACAATATTCAATTTGAGTACAAGTTGCACTATTTGAGGTTCTTTGAATTATTCAGGTGCATTCATTTACTCTTGATTAGTGGATCAGCTTCTTCAAAAGATAAGTATTTATTTTATTTTATGACATGTAGCATTAATAATGTATTACCTTTCTCACAAGCTGCTTTTAAAGAAAGCAATGAAAATTTGCAAGGAGACAAGAGTTCTGAATAGATATTAAAGAACCATGGAGTCACTTAAGCTGTCATTTTGGAAATTGTTACAACTGCTATTTCTCAGGGAGGAAAAACGCATTCTCAGTAATGCAGAAGAGTGAATAACCTGGGCTGAGCAGATGCTGCAATGACAGAGAATTACAGCACAGCTTTCTGTGCAACAAATGACAGGGAGGAACTCGTATTCTCTGCCTTCCCAGTGATGAGTATCTCTTTGGAGAAAATCTTCAACTATTCTCATGCAGTAGTACAAGGATTATCAAATACTGTTGGAAAATTGCAGTGGGAAAAGGCCAAACAAAATTACTGGGACAAGTAGTACTGTTAGTTATGGCAAATGAAAAATAAATCACATCTGCAAAGTCTGAGCACCTGAAAGCTTGCATTCAAAGGAGAGGAAACCTCTGGTAGGGACAGCTGGACAGCAAAACTCGACTATAAAAGTTACCATGATAATATAAATGCTAATGCTAATTTCATTCCATTACAGAATTCAACTCCTAAGACTTCATGGTAGCTTTAGAAACCAGGATGTGCTTTGTTGACAGTATTGACTGCATTTCCTTGAGCATTCAGCTTAACTGGTTTCTCTTAATTCCACTTGTTAATAATTATATTAAAATTAGAAAGGCTCAATTACTTTTGCTATCCTAATTTCTAGCATCATGTTTAAATTACTTGAGAATCCCTTGAATAGAAATTGAGAGGTACATCTGTTCCCATTTTTGCTAAAATAATTTTTTTGTTGCTGAAATTGTCGTAGTTGCATGGAAAGGACAGGAATGAACAAACTGCTACAATATTCAAAGATATTACCAAGAATTTATTATATTCTCCATCTTTTTTTTTTAATCTCTGCTGCTTAAGGACAGACATGTGGGATGCAACACTGGTTTGTACAAATCACCTTTGTCAGTGTTATTTCAATACATATAATTTTCCATAGCAATAATACTACAATAAATTAACACATTTCAAGAGTAAAATGCAATTTTACTGCACATTTTTTTCTGCAATAAGCACACAGTTTCTTTCTTTTTTCTTTTTAATTTAAATAAACAAGGCTACAACAGACCTGATTAATTCAGCTCTTTTATCAACCAATATAGTTAAAATCTACTTATGTAAAACTTCTTAGACTTATGCTGAACAGCCAAAGCCTCTCTAGAGGGTCAGCATTCAATTGATCACTTAATTTTAAACCCTTTATGCTAACTGAAAGGTATGGAATCGGTAGTCACAAATTCAGCCTGCTTAAATTAGTGTTCATAAACTGCAAAAATGGGCACATTCCTGTGCAGAATAATCTGTGAGCCTTTAGGTATTACAGCTGCCACAGATTCCACTTAAGAAAATGCCAAATCAAGTTATAAAATCTGCATGAAATACAAAATGAACATGTAACTTTATCAAGTACCTGCACTTACAGGTAAGAAGTGTAATGTAGCTGTATAAAAGAATAATACTCCTACTCTGGATATGAACTTTTGGAATTGAAATCACAAGAAGTTCCTTGAATTTATATCTGTTCTTATGATATTTTCATGTCACACTTGGTCTGTGAAGGCTGAGCAACCAAAGTTTTGGGGGAAATTCCTTCAGAAGGTGAATAACTCACAGTAAGAAAACTTTGGGGTAATTAAAAAGGTTTATAATAGAAAGCATAAAGTTGAGAGAAAATGATTTAGAGATATAAAAACCCCAAATATACAGAGTGAACATTTACTTTACTGTGCGTATTTATGTCCAGCTGAGCTGAGAACCAGGTAAAGGCAGCTCTGGCATTATATCCTTCATACCACCACCCACACTTTTGCTGCCTGTGCATATTTCCCATCTTCAGCTTATATCTCAGGTCATTTATCCTTGAAGAATTGGCTTGGAGAACACTACTAAAGATGTTTTTCAGACTAAAATCCCCATTGCATCTGCCACAAACTCCCTACCACTGGTATTACTACAGCTAGTGTAACTTTAATTTTTTGCCAACTGCAGCCAAATATGACATTATCTAAAAGGTGTTCCTGGCAATCTCATGAGTTGAGAGCCTTTCTGGGAAGCAGAAATTTGCCAAATCTGGCAGCAGTTTTAGTCCTAATTTTAGTGCCACGTGCTGCAGCATGTGAGACAGATACATTGGATAAGGAAGCTGCTATTGAGCAGCTTTTGGCAACTCATTCCTGGCCATGTGGAGAACGTGCAGTGTTGACACAGTCCAGAAAATAATGAATTAATAATTAGTAAAAAAAAAAACAAAAAAAACCCCATTAAAACTTAATGGTGACTTTGTCCAAGCAAACTTGGGAAACTCCAGAGAGAAGGAGTTTGAGATGTAGCCAGAAGGAGCTGCTAAGCATTGAAAGCATTCAGTGGAAAAGTGGAGTTTAGTACTTTCCCTGCTGAAAATGGCACTGTCAGAGCTGTGCTGCTGTACAATGTGATGATGGTGCTCCAAGAGATTCCCAGGAGATTTGGTGGAACCACCTGGCTCAGTCCCATAAGAGTTCCTCACCCAAGGGCTCTTCCTCTGCATGTGACCTCTGTCTGGGTGACAAATGATGCTGTGGGAAAGCAATTTCATGGAGATAACACTTTTCTTGCTTTCTTGCAGCCACAGGTTGTTCAAATTTAAGTAGTTAGCAAGGAGGTAAACTCATAAAAATACATTTTCCTACTTCAGAAGAGCTTTCTTTTTTGTCATGAAGAGACAAGACCATCTAACACTTTCTCTGCTTTATGGCAATACTTCTTGCAGATTTCTTCCTCATCTTGACATTTCCCCTGCACAAAGAGAAAGATTATTTAATGTTTTTGCTTGGTACAGGTGCACGTGCCTGCTGTTGTTGCACAAGCACTGCTGGCTTTCCTGCACACCCTCCACAGAACAGAGAGTGAAGAGCCAGCACAGCATCGAGCAAGGGGGTGAGGAAAAAAGGCAGGTGCCAATCCAGCAACTGCACTCAGCTTCTTTCTTCATCAGATCCTCCTTCACTCCATGGGAGCACACTTCTCTGCTCGGCTGCCTCTTGTGCTAGCTAAGCAAAACTTGTCACAGAAAACCAAAAATTATTTGCCAATTTGGCTTTAACGCAAACCCAAGTCTTTGTTCTTTTGCACACATCAAATGTCAGCCCCTTGCACCCCTCTGACAGGAGCCTGGCACGAGCACAAAACACACCCAGGTGCATCCTGGCAGGCAAACCATCCTGACAGGGTGGGTCGTGCTTGGAGAAGAGAGGTTGGGCTTCTCATGTTTGGTATTCACTCATCACACTCCTTTTCACACTTAGAATAGCAGCCCACATGCAAGTACTGGCTTTGGACTCATTTGATTTTAACCATCTAAAAGGCAGACATGTAATCTTATCTTCCAGCTTCTCTCCATCCTCAGGTGGACAAGTGGAGTTTCTGAAATTTTCCAAGTGAAGGAATTACCCCTGCACGTTCCTTTTCCCCTATCCCCAGCTTAGAGATTCTTTAGACAGTGAACTTTGACAAAAAAAGCTCCCTAAAATTACAGGTGATGTAGTTATCCTTGGCTACTGTGTCTAATTAGTAGTACAAAGATTTTTTTTCTCCTCCCAATAGGTAATGGGCAAATGTGCATTTATTTATTTTTTTGTTTGTATTCAGCCTGCTGGGTAGATTTCCTTTCATTGTAATTAGATTCAGGTACTCACATCAGATGTTCTACATAGAGTAAACATTAAGATTCCTGAATTTTCATTACATCTCTTATATGCAATGAATATTTATATGCAAATTTGCTCAAATTTTACGGCATAAATCTTCAATATTAGTGTTTTTGTAGTCCTTTCTTTGAATTTCAGTGGCATATTTTCAGGGAATTTCAGACAAGCATTGCCAAAACAGTAATAGGCTTCAATAACTGCCTTTTGTAGATTGAAGTGACAGCTTTGAGGTTGGAAAATTTTATCTTTTCTTTAATATTCAGTAGTTTTACACTGACAAGAAACACATTTTTGAGTCAATAGGCTGAAATCTGATAGAAAGCATTTAAAAACCCAAGTAGATTGATTGTGTGCAATCATTGCAGGAGAGTGACTCCAGCTTACAAAAGGCTCAATCTTCCCCTGCCTCACAGTGACAATTTTGCTTTATAGGGAAGGAGCTGTGCAGCACATTATCTGCAGCACATAAGCTGCAAATGTGACCCTTTAGATTCTTTTTTTTTTTCTTCCTTCATTTAAAATGCTTGTTTAGAATTTCAGAGACTTGTTTTCTTTGCCAATTTCCCCAGCATCATTTTTATGAGCCAGCTCAGACAGTCTTTACTTTTCAGATGTCAAGGCCTTGCATTACATTTCCTACATTACCAGGCAGGCACGGTGCTAAATGTCTCTGCTGCAATTAAAACAAACAAACAGCAGCTTGGATCTGCCAAGACAGGAAGCTCTGACTTTGTGCACTCCTCCATAAGATGATGAATATTTTTAGATTGTGTATAGCAACTAGCATGATACCCAGTGCTCACATTTGTCTCTCATGTAGAGATGAACTTTGAAAACAATGATAATTACATTTGGAGTGTCTATATTTATATGTAGATTGATTATGCATCTTTTTTCCATCAAATTTCAATTTTTAAACCAGTCTGCTCCAATCTGGTCTCTCCAGTTTGAATCACTTCAAAGCATTTGCTTTTGCACAGCAACAGCAAGAGTCCCTTTATATTTTCTAGAAATGAGCCTGTAAGATTTCCTGGGGAAAAAGCCTTTTTAAGTAATATTAAAAGTATTCCAAGTAGGTCTCTTTTGTCATTACAGATCTTGATTATATTGATTTTAACAGATATTTCTATGCAAACTAAAAATTTTACATATCTATAAAATGCTAATGAATAAAATTAGCATTGCACTGCAGACAGCCCAGTGTATCTCAGGGTACCTGTTAGCTGGAAAAGTTGCTCATTTTTCCTGCTTGCCTGTGTCTTTTTTTCCCAAAAGTATTCAAAATATTCACCTTTCCCCCCACCTACTCACCCCTCTTATAATCACTTCATTTTTCAGACTGATTCTAACTTTCCTCTGTACACAGAATCTTGATCTACACAACAGAGAAGAAAAAATGCACATCCTTTATAGAACAGGTGAAATTTGGAAGGTTTAGACAAGCTTTTGGGTACAGCCTTTCATCATCCCTGGTAACTCAACAACAACTCAAGCTAAGCACAGGTTAAAAGCAATTTCTCTTAGTTTAATCTCATTATGTTAATCAACTCTTTTACTACATGCATAACAGCTGCAGTGGCAATGAATAACTTCATTTCAGTGCCTTATAAAATGTCCTTTTCTATTTGCACATCCTACTCATCTTCTCTAGAACACATCACAGCTGGTGGCTTACAGCTACAGGTTAAAGTCTAGTACAGAGCTCCCAGGCACCTCATTCATCTGTCTCATGCATGGATGTACACAGGAACTTTCCTTTTCATAAACACAAACTTAATCCTAGTGGAGAAGAACAGTGAGAAGAGGTAGCACCAATTCCATAGTGAAAAGCAGAATACATGGACCTACAGATTTTGGTTTCTGCTTTGAATTAAATATGAAGACCTCACTGTCACATCCTAAACACATCTACTGTTAGAGCTTTAGCTTTAAGCATTAATTTAGCACCAGCAAAAGACATCTAAACCATGAAAATAATAAAAATAAAAGTGAAAATACATTGTTAGTCCCGCTGTATTTATCAGACATGCCACGTTTTCATACTGGAATAGGACACAAAGGATACATCTTGGATAAATATTTCTTTGTAAGTAGAGTCTACAAGTACCTTCTTAAAATATGAATTTCATGACCATTCAAGGGAGGAGAGCTGTCCTCTGGTTGCTGCAGGAAGAAGCTTCTTGCTCGTTTCCTCTGCTTGACACCAGGCCAGGCACTTCTAAGGAGGGGCAGAGTCGTGGCTGCTCCAGCTACAGCTCAGCCCTAAGGCCACACCTGGAAAACCTGAGAAAAAGGCAAAAATGCTAAAATATCATACAGGCAGCACATCTCCCAAATTGTCTGCTGCTGGGAAACAAATGCTCTTTATTAAACAAAGCCATGTGCGTGTTCTAGCAAGCCCTTACCTCAGCCCAGATTACCTAGCAGGAGTTGGAGCCCATCCTGCAGGCAAGGGATGGTTTTTGAACTCTTTGGTGAAAATACTGCACTCTGCTGTAGGGCTGGCCAGCAAATCCCTGGGCTTCAGCAATTTCTTCCTCTTTGCCAGAGTAGGGCTCCAGGTGCTCCCCGTGCCTGCAGGGAGGAAAGCAGAATGATGGGAGCACAATTCTGCAATTGCCCTACAGCTCTTCAGTGACACCAGTGACAAAATTCTGCACTTCTCCAGGTACTACACACTTTTGCCTTGCTCTGTTCTTGCTTTGCCAGATCTCTGTGAAATTCCACACTTTCCTTCCCTCCAGAGGTCGCCCTGCAAAACATTGCCAACTCCATCCAAACCAGGGAAACCCTTCAGCTCCAAACTTTTCATTCATTTTCTTAATTTGGAGGTTGAATATATTATCTAGCCTAGCAACTGATGTGTCAGCAGTTATTGGCTGTAAGGGAATATACTCGTGCACAGTTCTGATGCCAAAATAAATAATATTTTCCTGCTTGAAAGGGTCCTGCAGACATAAAAGCTGTTACTACATCAAAGAATAAGATATTACTGCCTTAGTGTCAGGCCAACCAGAGCTGCTCTTTAAATACGGACTAAAGTAAGATAGAAAAATGCATAAAATGTTGTTTCATTAGTTCCTCATTTGATGGTTATTTCTTTATATCACATTCATCGTGAGAGGATAATCCCTTCAGCTCAACAACAACTCATTAACCATGTTCTCTCAATTAGAAATAGCATATTTTCTAACAATGCAAACACCATAAACACTCCTGCCTCCAGCTCATAATGATTTCCTATAAGTAAGCAGAGGCATAGTACAAGGAGGGAGCTTGGTACATAGAGAAATGACACAGAAATGGAAGATATTTCTGATCCTATAAAGTTCAGTTGCTGCTGAATTCAGTTGGATGTGAATATTTTTACTGCTTACCTGCTACTCAGGTGCATGAAGCAACTGCAAATAAAGTTAAATTTTCTTGACTTTCTGACAGTTGGGGCTTCCCAGTAAAAGGAAATTTGGAAAGCTGAAAATGGGAGAAAAGCGTAGCTGGGGGAATACCTTTAAACAACTTATGTTTCAGAAACCCAAAGAAAAGAGTGCAAAGGAGAAAACTGCTTTTGTGGATCTAGTTTATTAATAAGCATTGTAATTAACAAGACAACATGCTGTACAGAAACCTGAAATAGAACTACTGCAAATTTACTGGACTTTAAATGCTGCTGGACTGTAGTATATGGTGTCCAGCTGCATTATTTGTAGAGTGTGGTTAGGGCTGTTTCAATACACAGACATACATTGCTCACTCCAGATCCTGTAGTATGCCATAGAGCAGGGAGATTTCCCAGAAATACAAACTCAAATATTTACAAGAAATCGTCAATCTCTTTCTTCACTAGGGATAACATAAGTTATACACAATTTTCCTATGTATACCAAATAAAATCTTTGCCTTCAACTTTATTTTGTGTCTGCACAAACCAATTCCTTCTCGTTTGTTTACCCTGCTAAATCAGGGTAGTAAACAGCAGAGTGATCATTTAATTGCTAATCATTGATTAAGGGTCGATATTCAACCTGCAAAAGGAAAACATGAGAAATCAAATAAAGCCAAGCGTAATTTTTCCAACTTAAAAACCTCAGCTTGACTCGAACAACCTTGAACTAATCAACTGAGTGTTAGCTTTCATATTTTCCAGGCTCTGACTGCACTGGTGTGTGACCCTGAACTGCACACCAAGTGTTCCAAGTTCTGCTCCCAGCTCAGTCACACAAAACAATCCTTTTCCAGCCCAGAACCAAGGACACCGCTGCAGCTCCAGCCCCTAAAAGTGCAAAGAGCAGAGAATTGAGGAGAGGATCTGGGAGGGTGGGACTGCAGAACCTGGAGCTGGAATTGGACAGCGAACCCCAAGATGGAAATGGACCCAAACTTATAAAAGAGTGAAACTGGTGACTCTGGTTCCATCTTGGGTGGAGCCATGGCCGGGCTCTTGCACTGCCCAAGGTGAGTCCTTGGAAGGCTTTGAACAAATCCCTGCTTTATTCCTTGAACTCTGTCCAGCCTCTGCTCCAGGGAGCCTCTCCAGGCATCACAACCTTTACCAGTGGAAATATTTAGGCTCTGCCTTTAGCTGGACCATGCTGGAAGCAGGGGAATAGTGGTGGGTTTGTGCTGATGGAGTTCCCATGGATTACAGTGCTCAGGGTACAACTGAGCCAAGATTCCCTTCTCTGAGGAAAATCCCGAGCAGCTGCAGGCACAGCGGGGTCAGGGATGCAAAAGGATGCAAAGGGGGATGCAGAGGGGGATGCAGAGGGGGATGCAGAGGGGGATGTAAAGGGGGATGCAGAGGGGATGCAGAGGGGATGCAGAGGGGGATGTAAAGGGGGATGTAAAGGGGATGCAGAGGGGGATGTAAAGGGGGATGCAGAGGGGATGCAGAGGGGGATGTAAAGGGGGATGTAAAGGGGATGCAGAGGGGGATGTAAAGGGGGATGCAGAGGGGATGCAGAGTGGAATGCAGAGGGGATGCAGAGGGGATGCAGAGGGGGATGTAAAGGGGGATGTAAAGGGGGATGTAAAGGGGGATGCAGAGGGGATGCAGAGTGGAATGCAGAGGGGATGCAGAGGGGATGCAGAGGGGGATGTAAAGGGGGATGCAAAGGGGATGCAGAGGGGGATGTAAAGGGGGATGTAAAGGGGGATGCAGAGGGGATGCAGAGGGGGATGTAAAGGGGGATGTAAAGGGGATGCAGAGGGGATGCAGAGGGGATGCAGAGGGGGATGTAAAGGGGGATGTAAAGGGGGATGTAAAGGGGGATGTAAAGGGGGATGTAAAGGGCATGCAGAGGGGGATGTAAAGGGGGATGCAAAGGGGGATGTAAAGGGGGATGTAAAGGGGGATGTAAAGGGGGATGCAGAGGGGATGCAGAGGGGATGCAGAGGGGATGCTCTGCTCCAGCCCGGACCCCGGCCGGGCTCAGCACCACAGAACTGATGCTGTGTCGAGCTGCCTCCTGCCAGCATTCGGAAAGCCTCAGCTCCTATTAGCACGGGCTCGTTGCCATGCTAAATTAGCTGAATGACCCTGCACCCCGCCAGCTCGGCCGGGAGAGCAGGTGCTGCAGTCTCTGGCTGGCCGGGCAGACATGCTTAATTATTCTTTAGAATTAAGTTACACTTCAGAATACAGCACAGCTCAGGAAAACAAAGAAACAGCATTTTTTACTTCAAACAGTTTGACTCGGTTCTTTCTTTTAACAGTCTTTTTGTTGTTGTTGTTTGTTGTTTTGTTTTTTTTTATTTTAGCATTGGCTGCTTTACAATATGGAAATAATGCTTTTTGCAGTACTCAGGAGTGCAACAAGTGTGAGTTTGAAGGGGGAAATAATCTAGACTCGACTGTGTGACACATCACTTTGAAGGCAAAGGTTTTCCTTTATTGTTACACCGTATTGAACAAATCTAATCATGTAACTAGCATTTTACTGTATATTGTATATAGAATTGTTTTCTCCACAAATTCACACAAGTAAGATAAAATAAGTTAAATGACTAAAAAACAAAAAAAAAATACACAAAAATATACAGTCTATGTACTAGATAAATTATTTATATATATGGCAAGATGTGTAACGAGTCTCTGGTAACATTATTCCTCTGGATACTGACATTCTACTCAGAAAAATGTTGCCTCAAATGTGTATTTTTGTATATTAGAGCTATAATATATAAAAATGAGGGAACAATTTATCCCCTGATACCACATGTATTTACAATTAATTGTTCTGTATCCTGCTGACTGAATTTTAGAATATCAAACACATTATTATGGATATAATGTTTAAAATGTTTAATACTTCTTATAGACAGACTCATCTTTATAATGCTTTTTGTTAAATAATTTTTTATTGTTGTTTGGTTTGGGTGTTTTGTTGTGTTTTTGTTTGTTTGTTTTCAAGGGAAAGGGGATGGTTAAGTGCTTTTCTACCTTTGGAGAAAAAAACTAAATTAATCCCTAAATATTTAAATTAAGTGAAGTGCTTTGGGTTTTTTCCCCCCACCAATGAAAAAAAAACAAAAAAACAAAAACACACTACTTCCAGATCCTTCACCTTTTCCTATAAAAATCCTCAAATTGTAGAAATGAATTCTTTGCCAGGAAATTTCAGTTACCATTTTCATCCCCAAAAGATCTGTTAAAAAAAAGAGAGTTTTTCAGTGGAGCTGCCAATTCCATAAACCTTTGGTATAGCAGCATCTGTAACAAAAACTGAAGACCCCTGCTTACAATAGGTAGAATTACTGTCAGCATTATTCTAAATTTGCACAATTAGTATGTTTGGTAAATCTGTGTAAACTACAGATAAGCTCATTTCTTGCATATCCCTGAAAAGAACTGCCAAATTCTCTCCTCGTGACGTCTCCAAATCAAACAAAGGGCTTTGTATACATTAGGTATGAATTAATTTGTCAATTTTTTAATTGTCCCGGAATTGGAAATGAGATGTGTCAGTACCCAAAGGATTATGATATTTTTTTTCCCAGGATTTACATGCAACTGGAAGCCAGTGCACCACATCTTTTCTAAACGTTATTGAAAACTACTTTAAATTAAAAAAAAAAAAAAGAGAAAAAAAAAGAAAGCAAAAGAAGTACATCATTAGATAATCTGATGTCCATTAATTAAACCCTATCAGTAGGTTAAAAGTGAAGCTTTTTTTTATTTTTTATTTTTTTTTTTAATTTTGCACATAAAATCTAAATGTGGTTTGAATAGATTTACAGTGGGGACAGCAATATATAAAGCTACTTATACCTGCTGGGCACATAAGAGAAGCTCTTTCAGCATTCATTGGAAACCCTCAACAACTTGAACTTCTGGAAATTTTACAAGCAGTTAATATTACAGCATTTTTACACACAGTTTTGTTTATAAATTACAGATTTAAGTTACATTATGAAGCCTACATAGAGTTCTACCCATAGGAAATATTCACACGCTGTTTTTTCCCCTCCATACAGCTTCGATTGTCTCACTTAATGTAGCAATAAAACAAAAAGAGTTATGCATTTTCTTAAAGGAAAAATTTCTTGGTATGTACATACTGCAAATGATGAAATGGCTAAAGACCAACAAAGTACTAGAAGGAAACACTAGAAGGAAAAGATGTTTTTTTCATCTAAGAAAGGAATCTCCTTTTCATCCATTGTGGAATTTACCAAGAGAATATATTCTTCATTACACAGAACACTGAGAAACATCCTTCCTCTTTAAAAAGAATCACCTCGAGCCTTTTTCAAATAATATGATCAGGGTTTGTTTATATTCATCCAACTTCCATTACGTAGATCCTTCTTTCTTTGCTGAGCACTATCAGTCATTCTCTAACAACTAATCCACAATGACAAGTACTTCTTAATCTAACAGGTTTGTGATGAGGTAACTAATATTATAGTTAAACTCTTACTGGATACTTACAAGAGGTGAATATAGCTGTAAAAAAAGCCGTACACATCACTATTAAATATTCTTTAAAACACTGGTAGCTTGCAGCCACGACATCATGTCAGCCAAAAAATCTACCCCACTTCCTACTGTTTTCAGCAGTGCCCATGTAATTCTCAACTAACAGGAACAGTAGCCAAAGCAAGCTCTTCAAGAAAAAAAGAAAATTACAGGAAAAAAAAATAAAAAGAGATAAATAGACTTATGGTTTGAAAAACATAAGTATAATATTGTTCCTTGAATTATTGTAGAAAGGGAAATCTTCAAATTAAAAAAAAAAAGTTGTTTGTTATTTGTTTCCATTTTTGATCTTGGACATCCTCTGTCACATTGTTTCACACAGAAAAGCCTAACTGAGAGCTTTCTACTTCATCTATTGCATTCTTTCAGAGAATAAATACCTGTACATTGAGCCAATAAAAATTGAAATGAAAATCAGTTTTCATGTATATTCTCCTTCTTAATTATATAAAAGATAAATTTTGGTGGGAAGATATACCATCCTTCTGAAGAATTCGATTTTAGGATCTTATTAATTCTATCTATTATGTCAAGTAATCAAATGAGAAATTGCTCACTTGATCTCTAATGCTAAGCAAATACAAGATGAAATCTATGAATATGCTATAAATTGGAACAACAAAGAAAAACTTGAGTAAGCTATTTTTAGACTGCAATATTCCCCAAACTGTACTAAGGAATTGCCTTCAAAGGGAGGAAGAACTGGTGGCAGATATTTGCACTACATGGCCCATGTAAGAAAATGAACAGCATTTTGTTTCTCTTCTGATTGTTTCTGGGTTGTGGGTTCTCTTCCCCATTTTCTGGACTTTCCCAAGAGCTACAATAGACACCTTTCGAGGGGCTCCTAAGGATTTAGATATTCCGTTTCGGATCTAGGATTCTATATACACAAATATCCACAAGCCTAAGGAGTTTGCGGCGCCCGAGGAGCGGCGTTAGGCCGTGACTGTGCAGAGTCACACTTAAAGCCTGGACCAGGGGACTGCCAGCCGTGCATTTACAGCTGGTGCTCGTGTACGAACGTGGTGCTGCTGCCGGGCCCCGGCGCCGGCTGGGACGCGGCGAAGTTTGCCAGGGGGATGACCTTGACGGGATCCTCGCCGGCGCAATGTCTTTCGCAGGTGTTGTAGAACTGGGGCCTGGGCACCCCCTGGCCTTTGTCGCTGCCGTCCTTTGGCAGGGCCCTCCCGAGAGCGTGGCGTCCCTCGGCTCTGGCTCCTCGGCCCCAGCCTTGCTGGAAGCCGAACGAGGGCAGGGAGGTGTTGGGCTGCTGGAACTGCGTCAGGGCCGGCGGCATCCAGCAGTTGTCGGAGTGGCCGAGGATGAGGCACTCCTGCGTGCAGTTCTCAGAGGCTTCGGCCAGAGCTTTCTGCAGGTTCACTTCGATAGCTGGGAGGGTGGAAAAACACGAGACACGGTCAGGGTGTGAGCACGGACGCACCGAGGGGACCGAGGACAACAGAGCCGTCCCCGCGCTGCGATGGTGGCCGCAGCTCGGCAGGAAGAGGACTCCAGGTGTGGAGCTCCAGTGAAGGTTCAGAGGTCGGGGCACGCAGTTCATCATTAAAGCTTTATAACTAGCCCTTGTACACTCCGTTTCCTAGAACCACGCAACTGTTCAGGTTGGAAAACGCTTCTAAGACCAGTGAGTTAAACCATTAACCCAGCACCACCCTGTTCGCCACTAAAAAAGTCCCCCAAGTGCCACATCCACACTCCCAGGGGTGGTGAATACACCACCACCCTGAGCAGCCTCTTCCAATGCTTGACGACCCCTTCAGAGAAGAAATTTCTTCCTAATGTCCAATCTAAACCTCCGGTGGCACAACTTGACTGTGTCCTCTGGACCAGTCACTTACCTAAAATAATATTTTCACTTCTTGCAATTGTAATTTCTGTAATAAAGCTAAAAACTTTACAATAATTTAATGCCATTAGTCTACATATCTGCATAGAATTACCTGGGGGAGGGAATTGTGTTTTTTTTAAATATTCTCTTAATTATTTCTATTGTTTTCCTTAGCTTAAGGCAAAAACCCTAAATTGAGCACTAGCCAAAGATGGTCCATTGGCCTCAAAGATGCACTCAGGAGTTATAAGAATGAAAGAGCATAACAGTTATTTTAAAGAGAATTGATTTCTCCATGCATTCAATACTGGACACCTTGAAAAATCAAAGAGTATGAGCAAAAGAGGATGTAACCTCTATAGTTTGCTAATAATCAGACCAGATTT
Organism: Cinclus cinclus; assembly: GCF_963662255.1. Classification (NCBI taxonomy): domain Eukaryota; kingdom Metazoa; phylum Chordata; class Aves; order Passeriformes; family Cinclidae; genus Cinclus; species Cinclus cinclus. The sequence goes on along the minus strand of NC_085060.1, from coordinate 17,417,485 downwards.
CTTCAGTAGATGAAAGGTTTCTTCCTTGAAGAAGGATTATAGAAATTTTAATTTGTTCAAAGGCAAAGTTAGCTACAAAATCCAAAACGTGTTCATTTGTAATACATAAATATTCTTGATCTGTTTCATTTAAATTGTGGCTTTACCATGGTAGGTAAATTTAAAATCAATGGAAATAAATTTCTACAAATGATTCCTCAAAATAATTTTAATATTTCAAGTGTTAATTTTATATTATCTTCCTGTGTACATGGTTAAATACATTAGAAGTGCAGAATAATATCTGATTGGATATTTCCTTGTGTTTTCTTCCTAAAACTTCCCAATGAAAGATACATACATATTTTTAATACCTGTCTTAATGAAAAGAGCATTTAAAATCGGATTCTGGCTCATAAGCACTGGAGAAGGAATGCCACTAAAATTATTTATAGCAATGAGAGTGATGAGTAGGAGCCTCCCACCCTCTGAGCTTTGTGTTGAAACAGATGCTGCATTTCTGTTTTAACAAATATTTTGCATGTTGAAAACTGTGTAAAGATGCATAGCACAAACACTTATTTCCATGCTACATCTCAATACAAAGGAATTAGGTTTTTCCTTCAGGCATTGAAATATATAATGTTGCTGGTTGCTTGTTATATCGTTAATGCTCTATTCTTGATTATTTCTCCTTCAGGATGCTTTACGTGTCAGTTAGAAGAGTGATTGTTTATAAATGTTATTTTGGTGTATTGCTGGCATTTCAACATATCCTCAGTCATTTTGCCTGAGTATTTTTCTGTTTAATCCTGACAAAGCTTTGGCACCTTGCTGTTGAAATACTAATCCAGTTTTGATGGGCAGTAGGAGACATAAATATGGAAAAAAATCAGTGGAGGCAATAGTTTCTGCAAAAAAAGAAAAGTTTCTAGTGGTAGATTAGTCTAATCTTTCTGTGTCCTACTATCTGCTATTAGAGACATAAATTTAAGCATATACAAGTCTTTTAAGCTCTTTAATTATTCAAGTTTGCTTCTATTCTGAGGAAGGCAATTCACTGAAATCAGGTACAACCTTGACAGAGCATGGAGTTATCCCCATTTTGTAGAGAAACAGGTTTTTTCTGCATTAATTAAAAAAACTCAAACAAACAAAACTTAAAATGTTATTAATTCAGTTAAAATGTGAAACACAAGATTATTTATTTGGAAATAATACTTATTTGTTTTGAGCTCTTCACAGCAAATGGTTCCAACACTTCTGCTGTGCCATTTCTCCCAAACCACAGTAAGAGAGTACACAAAGCTTAAACAGCAAAAGGAAGCACTTGACAATAAAAATTTCACATTTAATATTGGCCAAGGCAACGTTGGAAGAAAAAAAGGTCACATATAAAACACTCTCCACACGATTTCAAAGATCAGGACAGTAATTTTGTACCACGTATTGCCCAAAGACCTGGAGACTTGGAACCCATTACCATGTTAAGAATAAGAGTATTGTTAAAATTACAGTCTTGCTTATTCTGTTAATGCAAAAATATTTTAATCTGATTTTTAGTTTTACTAAAAGAAGGGAAGGGAAGGGAAGGGAAGGGAAGGGAAGGGAAGGGAAGGGAAGGGAAGGGAAGGGAAGGGAAGGGAAGGGAAGGGAAGGGAAGGGAAGGGAAGGGAAGGGAAGGGAAGGGAAGGGAAGGGAAGGGAAGGGAAGGGAAGGGAAGGGAAGGGAAGGGAAGGGAAGGGAAGGGAAGGGAAGGGAAGGGAAACAAGCAAACAAACAAAAATCCCCAAGCAAACAAACAAACAAACAAAACCAAGAAGGAAAACCCCAAAGCTTTGTAACTATCCTGGACAGAATCCTAAGATATGAATAAAAATTCTTTTGGTGTTGGGTTTTTTTCATACATAAGTCTGCCAGTGCAGAATTGTTTAGAGGAAACATCTTTTATAGAAGCCATAATCTTTCTTTCCGTCTCATTTCAATATTGTTGTCAAAGTATGCTTTTCATCAGTGCTTATGGATAATACTATGTAAAATATGCAGTTTTTCTTAACTTTGAAAAAACCCTTTTCTAAGTCAAACAAACAAACAACTTTCCCCACCCACAAAGCAACGACTCCTGGAAAACAACTTGATCAAAATGTAGGAAAATTTCTGTATGAATATTTACTGAGCATTATCTTTTTTTTTTTTTTTTTTTGCCTGCTCTTTCAGGCCTTGAAATAGATCTACTTTTTGTCAAACTCATTCTCTATTTTCCTTACATAGCATTCCAGCCACACTCGTGGGAGAAGTGAAGTTCAGTGTTCAAGTGGTCATTCGTCAGAGGATCTGCAAATTGACCACGGCACCTCCTGGCTGCTACTCTTTAAGTTTCCTTCTATTTTGTTTCTTTGCAAGTCATTCTAAGTGTGGGTGACAATCAAATTTTCTGAGCCTTTCTCTCTCATTCCAAAGTAGTAGTGCAGGTGATTATTCTGCATAGTCTGATAAGTAATCAGGGGAAGGAAACACCTCTGACACCTGCCTCTACCCATCAAGGAAGAGAAAGTTCCGGCTGACTCTGAATATTTTCAGAAGAAATGATGGTTCTTGCAAGTGAAATTCAGTGTCTGGTACCATCTTCTCACATATGACTTGACAGGTTTATAAATGGAAATAGGAGTTTGCATATTCCCCACATATTATGAATAAAGAATACATCCCATTGAACTCTTAGCAGTCTAACTAATTTCTTACTTCACTCAGTTATAAACTCTCAGTTTTAGATATTTTTTCCCATACTACACAGAGACTCTTCAAACATGACATACAAATAATGCAAAAGAGAATTTTTAATTCATATAATAGATCACACTCATGCACATGAGTTTAGCACTCTGATTTGAACTCCAGGTTGTTTTAGGAATGAATTTTTATTTTTAATTGTCTTCAGAACTAAGAACATTTTTAAATTGTCTGTCAGCTCTTAAGAAATATTTAGATCAGAACTGTCAAATATAACTAAAAGCACAACAGTTAAAAGACTTTCCTCATTGTTCCACAGTCTCATCATTTATAGGTCAAAACAGTTTTCAAGTAAGAATATTTACCTTCACTCAAGAAAATGTGGAAGTCCAGCCTTGCCAGACAGCTATCCTTCAATCAAAACAGCTACCAAAAAATGCCATTTTTTTCCTTGTTTGTTTAGACCAGAGACTTCCTATGGTTATGTAGTCTGTGTGGGATTTTAGAGGTAGTAAGTAAAAATGTTGATTATCCTCTTTGCTTTCTGGAGATGAAAACGGAAGTGCTCAAGAGTGCTACTCTCCTACTCAGTCTACAAAATATGTGGCACGATACTTTGGCATTTCCAGCTTAATATCATGTTCCAGTTTTAAGAGTGTTTCTCATGGAAAATTCACAGAGGGAGACAGGCTGCTGGCATGATTATGTTACCAGCAGTCTCAGAATGTTGAAAAGTTAGACTTGTAGAATCATTTTGATTGGAAAAGATCTGTAAGATCGTTGAAGCACATACTTGGTGTATAGACAAAACACTTTCTTTTCTACCCTTTCCCTCCAGCCTTAAAAGAGACATGTACTCCTAAAAGAGCATCAGGAGGCTGGTTCCTTCCTCACTCTGCCATCAGTCATCACTTGCACCATGGAATCACAGAGGTTGGGCTGGAAAAGACTTTGGGTTCAACCTTCTGCTCATATCTGGATACATTGGTTGAAAAAGAGACCAGCTTTTCCAAAAGGCCAAGCTTTCAGAATTGTACGTATCCCTTAAGAGAAACAATTCAAATGCACGTGTTGAAAGGAAGATGTGCTTCTCTAAGGGTTGGACAATCAAGAACATGAGCTCCTGGAGAAGCCTTTAAAGATCTCCACCTGCATCCACATGTGAAGCAGTGATGAAAAGACATTTGTAAATGCATCCATTAGCAAAAGACTCAGATTGTTAGAAGTTCAGAAACCACAAGACTACACTATACCAATGCAGGTTTAGGGGCACAGAAACTGTGAAAAGAAAATTTCCAAATCATTAAAAAAAATAAAAAAGGAAAAAACCCCTTAAACCACAGAATATAGAGTGCTTGAATTTTAAAGCCATGTAGCTGAAGTCTTAATGAAAAGCCAGTTTTGAATTTGACACATTTTGGATGCAAACCATCCAGTGTTACATTTAGAGCACTCTTGTTTCATAATAAAGCAAGCAACAATTAGCAAGCAATTAAGCAAATTGCCCATAATTATGCCATTGCTGAGCTATTTTTCATATTTTCACAACACAGCACATATATGAATACATGGCTTGCAGTGCCAACACTGCTCTGTCAGCATCCAGAAGTGCCTCTCGTTTACTGAAGCGTTTCATATTAAGCAGCTCCCAGTGCACCTCCAGCACTCTCTGCTCAGCAGGAACCCACCAGAGTGATGGAGATGACAACCCCAACTCCTCATCTCAGCCAATAGTTCCTAAGGAATGGGTCAGGCCTTGCCACCACGTGTTGCCCATGTGTATTTACTAAATGTGGTACTAAATCTAAGCAGGAATTCAAGCATAATGTGGGGAAATTATCGCCCAGAATTACCCTGGTGACCAAAAGTGGCCACTTGAGTACCATCATGTAGAGGTCTCCACCATATGAGGAGAACAGAAATGACATTAACAATAAAAAGGGAGGGAGGAATAGTAGTTAGTGTAAACTGGGTTACTTTAATAAGGTCAGGAAGAAGAAGCTCGAATGTAGAAACCCTAAATGAGTGCTGCTATAATATACTCTAGCTTTTTGGTTTAATAATAAAATGCCTTTGGGAGGAGTTCCCTATGAATATTTTATTTCCTGTATACGTCTCAATAAATTAAAAACCTAAAAGAGTTACTTATATTCTAGCCTTGGAACCTTTTTATTCAAAGAACAAGTAGGACACACCACTCTTTAATTTTCTGCTGTGTGTACAGAGCTTGCTTGCCTTGTGAGAAATCAGAGGAAGATTGATCCTCCAGATGTTCTGACTGAGGAATCAACAGGCATGAGGGAAATCACATCTTCCTGTGCCACCTAGGCTTGCCAGATCGTGCTGGGTAGCTTGCAAGAATCAGCTCTGCTTCCATTCCAGTGAACACAGTTTATATCCTAAGAGCTGTGGTTTTAATTTGAATTTAATCTGAAAAACACTTCTCATAAAATCCAAATGATAGGATGAGGTGTGAGGATTTTGTGCCTGAATTCAACAAGTCAAGCAAACATGGTTAAAGATGGCCAAGGAAAGTAGGTGAGGGAGAGAGGAAATGGAGGCGAGAGAATCAGCCTCTGGTAATTTTGTCTCATTAACTACACTTGTGAAGTGAATCTCTGCCTCACAAACAGCAGCCCTACAAATAAAGCACATTAATCTTTCATTTCGTTACCTCATTGTTATTCTGACTAGAGCCTCAATCTTGTATTAATCATAACCAAGATATGGTCTAAAGGCAGTGCTCCTGTAAAAAGTTCAGCTTCAACAATTACTGTTTTCCACAGAAAGAGATTTCACACACACAAAAGAAGACAAAAGCAGAAGCAAAAAACCAACAAAACCAAGTCCCAAACTTCCTGCCAACTTTTTTTCAGCCTCATGAACATGGGTGTGACAGAGTTGCAGGACAGTACGTGACAGTGATGCTTATTGCTCTAATGGTCCAATAGAATTCATCTTTTATGTCCATGTGTTGCTGATATTTATGGAAAAAAAGATAATTTGCAAAGGCTGCATGTTTCTTGGCCTGTAAAGTGTCTATTGAGTTTTCAATGAGAATTTTAACTATAACTAGTAAAGTATAATGACAATCTAAAATGGATAGCCTAAAATCTAGTATATTGATTACAATACTGGCTAATACAATGTGCTTTATTTAATATTTAATTAACTGCTTCCCATTTGTACTGAACCTTTTTAATTATTAATACATGATTCATTATTTAACATGGAATATAAATTCAAATTCAAATCAATTAAACAAGGTGAAACTGCATAGTGAGAAATGGTTTATCCTACAGCAATAACCTTCGACCTGGAAAAATAGTAAAGAGTGAAATTAGCATTTTTTCTCCCCATAACTGCAAAGACTGTGCATTTTAAGTGATACATATCAAGCTCTGCTACTGATGTAAAATTCCTTTAATAAATACAACATCCTACAAAAATATGCTGAATAGAAAAGGGCTTCAGCTGTCACTTTTCAGAGGAATCATTTACACAGAATAAAACACTATACCTAGCTTTTTCAGATTTAAGTTTCAAATAAAATCATGTGTGCCCATGAAAGAAAGGCAGCTTATTGATTTTACTAAAAATCACTAAATAACCCAAAAGAGCAAAGATTCACAAAGAGCACTAAGAATCACTACGCAATCTACATAACCTCACTTTGGTGTGGAAAAAGAAGAAAATACATTTCCTAAGCTTAGGCTGTGTAATCAAAAAATGAGATACATCAATCAAAAATTCTGATACATCAGAACAAAGATCTGGTTTCACACACAGCAGCTCCTTCAAGGGTTGGTGTGCGAAAAAACCCCTCAAATATCTGTGTTCACACCCTCTATTCACTTCAGTGTCTCAGTGGATCTCCATGCAAATGGTGCCAGCTCTTCCTTTCTATTGACTTCACAGTAAAAAAATAAACAAAAGCTTGATGGAAAGGAGAATACAAAAACAAATCTTTTAAATAAAGTAATTGAACAACTGTGGGCAATTGGTCATGGTTCAGATACTTTAATGAAATATTAATTTTCAAAAGGGACTTATAAAACCCCCAAATGCTCAGTGAGCTAGTAAACATATATCTCCTGTGATAACTTAAAGGATAGCCAATAAAAGTTGTTCTGAATTGTGTTTTCATCAGATATACACAAAGAGAAATTTAAAGTCAAAGGCCTATAGAGCATCAACCAAAACAAACCTATAACAGTCTAAAAATATCCTGTGCTTTTTGTGGTGACTCCAATTGCATGTCAAGGGAAAAAAAAACCCAAACGGACCTATTTATTTATTAGAATATTAATAAAAAAGGTTTGGTTTTGTTTTTTATTTTTTTTTACTATGGATATCCTATTAATTTGCAAATACTTCTAAAGATGTTTACAATAACTACATATGCTGATATCTGTGTAACACAGGATACAGCTTTTTTGAGTGCTGATAGTTATTACATTTTATTGGACCATCAACAATATTAATTCATTCCAGTTGAATATATAAATAAAGTTTGCTGAGGGTTTTTGACAAAATAATTTGCCCATCAAAAATGTAGTTTCAAAATTTAAATGCTTTGTGACAGTGTTGATTAAAATTACATTTGGGGGTATAATGTGTGCTAGTTCCCATTTTCACTATTCAATTAACTTCCGTTTATTTCTTTAAAATATGAGGAGCCTTAATATTAGGAATAAATGTCATTATTGAATGGAAATGTTCTCATTTCTCCAAAGCTGTCCCTCAGATTTTACATTTCACGATAAATATCAGTTCAGGTTATGATTCTGGGAAATAAGCACTACCTATAAGCACTGCTTATATTTCACAGCATCTGCAACGTGGCCTAACAATAATCACAGCAATTCACCTTTTCTGAATTCCCTCCAACACTCTTGCCACTACTGCAGGAGAATAAACCTTATGCTCCACCTCAAAACTTAAAAATGCATAATTATGGGTAATTGGGATAAATATTTCAGGGTAAGAGGCCATAGTTTTTAATTCCCCTAAAGCAGCACGCTGGCTCTGTCGTGTTTTTAGATCCTGTCATGACAACCAACAACCTTGAGGAAGGGCAGGCTGGAGGAGCCGAGCTCCAATACTCCACCGGTCCCCAGGACAGCGGGGCTCCCCTCGTGCTCCTCAGGAGGATGCTCTCCTCCCTGTGGCTGCAGCTCAGGAGCTTTTCCAAGAGGAAAATCCTCTCAACCACAGCCTCCTCATGGCTACACAACAGCTTCCATCCCATTTTTCACAGCGGTTTTCTGTCAAGACCACTTTGTCAATCTGCCACCGAGTACCCTCAGCGGACCCACGGAGCTGCTCATCTCTTTGACAAAGGCTCCAAAAAGTGTGAACGCATGGAAAGGGCCATGTTTGATTAACAACCTTGTGATTGCTGTAAAAATGAAATTTGAAAGGTAATAATTACATTTGTAATTACTTAGGCCTAAATCTCTTATGTTTCCTACTCCCTGTATTTCTGGGCAGCTGGAGCAATGACTCATTAATAATAATAAAGTCATTTAACCCTGCAGGCACATTACAAGGAGAAAGATGTCATTTGTCACCAACGCAAATAGAACAATCACTGAAGGATACAGCAAGACCACTATTTCATATTTACTGCAAATGATAAAAGGGACATTTTGCACTCATTCTCACCACGACATCCCAATCTGCTTTTTAATTATCAGCAAACATAAGGGGACAGCATACAACATATGAGGGCCTACTAATAATGCATTGTCCTGCGGTGACATTTCCATAACCACTTTAAATCTACCCTGTACATATGTACTAGTTAAAGCTTTCAGCTCTTGAAATCATACCCCCTAGTAAGGAATGAATTATCCTTTGCAGATTGAGCACACAAAAGCAGCTCTTTCTCAGAGTTGGAGGGTCTGAGAGCTGACATGTGCCTTGCTATTACTTTAAGTGATAAGGTTTGGCATTCTGCTGCACTTATGGTCGAACACAGTGTGACATAAAAATAAATGCAATTGTATTTTTAGGCCAGGAACTTTGCAGTTGTAAATCTCACTGGTGATAGTTTAGACAAGGACTTCTGCAGGTCACTTGATTTTCCAGCGCTTTTCAGTGTTGTTCTGTTCTTTGTTTCCTCAAGAACTCTGAAAAAAGAACTCTGCCTTAGATGACACAAGTATCCTTTTCATGGGGAACTCAAGGAAGGTACTCAGAATTTACTGGATTTTTAAAAAAGTATTACTGATAATACTCTCCTTCTGTGAAACAAACTTCTGAGGAAAAGACCTATTTCTTTACATGATTCTATTCAGAGATAAGAAATTCTGAGGAAAATTAATGCAGAGAAATTTCTCCTGTGATATCAGTATGAAAGCAAATTAAAGGAAGTTTCAGGTAAACAATCTGAGTTTCAATTCCATTAAGCTAGAACTTCAATTTCTTCCTTGCTTTGCTTATTCATCAGCACTTATCTAACCATCAGGAACACAGGAAGCCCAGAGAACAAACTTAACAATATGCAGTTAAAAACTGTTATTGTGTGGGTTAGAAAGGAGGTAAGCAAGCCTCCTAAATCTGTTTCTATTTCCCCCAGGTACTACAATAATCTACAGAAAGACATACTTTCAAAAACTTAAAGAAGCAGCGTTAAGAAATAGGACACATCAGGAAAGAGTAAAGTGCACAGAGTAAAATTCATATTTTCACTGTTAAGATAGTGACAACACAGCAAAGCTTGTATGTGGAGTGAAATGTTTTGTCAAATTGAAAAATGGAAATAATATGAACACTACAATTTTCACATCAATTTGAGGTAAAATGTTTTGAATTACAGTCATTTTAATCTTGTTTTATAAAGAAAATGACTTCAAATGGGTGATAATTTAAAGCAGCATAATCCAAACTTCATTGTGCTCCAGTCAGGCATGGGAGCGTGGCTCTGAGTGATTCGGAGCAATCTTTGCACATCAGCTCAGAGCCTCATTCCCAGCAGACATTTCAACAAGAAAAAGGATTCCTGAAAAACTACAGTTTCCAGCATTTACCTGAGAATTCAAAATCACTGACTGAGCCGGCTCCAGCCTCCTAACTGGGCCTTTACAGGCACTGCTGGCACCTTCAGAAATTTGGGCAGCATCCTGATGAGGCAATACTGCCACAGTAGCAGCTCTTTAATGTTCCCTTGTTACCAGGTTCTCCACTGAAGTTTTGCTCTTTGATTGGAAGTTCTTCATCTCACTCATATGAGCCTTCTCCAACCATTAAGAAGTTTTTTTGGCACACACACACACACACATATATATATATATATATGTGTGTTCTCCAGAGTAATTTTCAATAAAAATATAAAAAACCTGGAATTTTGGCTAGCAGCATTACTAAACTTGTAGGGTTTTCTTTAAAACAGATGATTCTATCAGCCCCTGGACAACAGACAAATGATGGGAATAATTTAGGCCAGATCAACACTTGACACAATTCTTTACAGAACATTTTCTCCTAGCATGGATAATTTTAAAAAGACACTGTTAGGAAACAGTGATAGCTGTGATAATTCTGGAAGATTTTAGTGTCAGGAAGATCAGCCAAGAGAATGGAAGTGAGCAGCTGCTGACAGCATCTTGTCAGCCCCTTGCAACAGCTGTCAGGAAAGGTTCTGTGCCTGAAACCATGAGGACTGTGATGCTTGAAAACAGGGCAGTGGTTGTTATTATCATTATCATTATTATTATTAATTATTTGGAGCATAACAAATGTAAAACTGTGGGAGTATTAAGTTAAATTTCACGAGGTATCCAATTGTTCATGAAATTAAACTTCATTACTTCAAAGATGGAAATATTTTAATGTGGAAATAAACTCACTGGTTGATCTTTAACTTACGCTTTTGTAAACTCAATTATATAAACACCTCCTTATAACCACACACTGTCTATGTGTGTCTATGGAAGGATTCTGAGGAGAGATATAAATTTATTGACCTTCAAATTTCAGAGAGTAGGTGTCAAGTTTTGACTCAGTCCTCCTTATATTCATACTTTTATACATTGAACCATAGCTGTCTTTGCAAAAAAATGTAATGTTCACTCCTGTTTGATAAGCTTTGGCATGAATATGCCTAGGCTAATAAAAGCCTAACATATATTATTTAGCAAGGTTAAAAACTAGCAATCAGACTTGTCAGGGAACTTATCACCTCCTCTAGTACATAAGTCTCAATCAGCCATTTCTCTACTGCACGGGGCAGAGGCTCCTTTAGGATCACATTTAGGAAAAATCAGTTCTTACAAAGTCACTAAAGCTCAGTATCCAGCATCCAGCTCTTTTGAAAGTCTGGTTTTGAAATCCTGGGCAGGGCAGACACACATTGAAGGTAACCAAATAAATCCCAGCAGTTCAGCTAGCAGTGAAAGTTCTTGAACTAACCTAATCTCTAGTTCATAAGAGCAAACCCACAAAATCCCATAACTTATGTTTATTTTCCTAAAGTCCTAGAGAAAGGATACTCTAAGTCTGGGTTAAGTGCTGCTCTGGCAGATGCCATATAGAAAGCTGTCACCACTTTTGGCACAGATTTCTTTTTGAGAGGGTCCGAATCTGAATTTCTGAAGCTGATGTTCCTTGAGCTACAGCAAACTGCATTTCACAACCACCTTTCCTACAGTTCTGTGGATGGCAGGAGGAGTTTGAACTCAGTCTGTGTTCTAAAGGGCTGCTTTAAATATTTATATATATTTTTTTAAATTAACCATAGGACATAAAAAGACCTAAATTAAAAGTTACCAGTCAATTGCTGACTAAGTGTTCACCAGCCTGTTATTGAACCTATATCATCTATTGATTCCTTAATTCACCCATAGTCTAGAGATGCCATTAATACGCTCAGAGTTAATTTCTTATCCTCTATTGCTTCTATTCAAGCCCATGTTAAAAGAATAAATTCATCACAAATGATCAGACTTGAAAAGGCAGATTTGGATTCTGACAGAGAATAATTTATCATGGCTGGGGAAAAGCCTCCCACTGACAGGAATGCTGGAAGATGAAACTGGAATGACTGCAGAACTTCTGCAGAAAAGGACATGAAACAAATAATAAACCCCTGACTCCAAGTCCCCAAACAGGGAGGTTCCTGACACTGAGGTTTTGGTTTTTCTTTTCATTTTCACACTCACAGGTCCTTTCTCCCACCCTGAGGCAGAAATGATCATTAGGGCTCTGCTGGCCCTGGCTTGTACACCCAGAGCTGGGGACAGAGGGGCACAGGGAGTGCCAGGGACATTGAGAGCCCTGCAGAAATGGTCCTGATGCTCTGGGGCCACAGTCTGCTCATCAGCAGAGCCATGCAGCTCGGACCTCGCTGCAGTGCTGCACAGTGCAGCGCTGGCTGACTTCATTTGCCACTCCTTGTCATTATCCCTGTGATAACAGAAGGTTTGGGGTGATCTGCTACTCTGTTACACCACACTTGCTATGTATCTACATGTTATCTGAATTCCAGAAGCAACTGGATATAGCAGCGTTGTTAATGTGTTTTGGGTGTTGTTACAACAGGAAAAAATTAAATGCATTTTGTAGTTACAAGTCCATTATCCAGTGGAATTGGAAAGCACAAAGATACTGTCATGAATGTGTCACCACTGTGATTGTAACAGGGGTTTGGAGATTTGTTGTAAAGCCCAGAAACACTTGAGATGAAACAATTGATCATGGCATCATAGTCAATATTCAAACTATTATTATTTCAGCCATTGTTATTGCTCTGTCCCCAGCTTCAGCACAGGGAGAATTCCCCCTCCCCTAGAGCAGTGCCTTCTCTAGACTGGACATGGCTCCTTCTCTGTCAGGCTGTGACTCCATTTATCCATCCCTTCATGTACTTGTCTCCTAATTCTGTACACACCAGAGCCCTTGCCCTGCTCCTGCTCTTGTTACACTGAGTAAATATGCAGCTTCAGGACTTGAGTAACCAAATTTCCCCAGGGAAAAAGAGGGGGAAAAAACCAGTGAGCAGTCCAGACCTGTCCAGGAAATAACAAACTCACTCAGCTCTGCCTACATATTTTACAGAGGATCTTATATACTGATATAATAATAAATATCAGTGCTCAAGTGTTTGTAAATATGTAGGCTTATCTGGATGACTTCTGCAGAATATCCCAGCTCCCTTCCCCACTTCTTCTATCATATTCCAGAACCCAACTGAATTGTGCTTCAAAACATGCTGCTATCAATATTTGGGCTTTTTTTCTGATACAAATATTTATTCTACGAATGCCTTGAATGTAAGGCTTTCAGTGAGGTGAATATACCGAGTGTCTGATCAGTACCTGATGTCCCACTGAAGAACCTCTGTACTAAAAGGGATCCAACATTTTCCAGGGAAGCACTGGAGAGTTAGAAAGTGCAAACTCTGCAATATTAATTCAGCTCCCTTGTGTAAATGTGTTTTGATGCAAACTTTAATTAAATTATCATATACTATTTTTCTCATAGGACCCTTGGGCCCAGTTCAGAGAGTAAGTAGTTATTCAATATTTCTCTTTATCTACTCTAATCAGCATGTGGCCATACACCTTTTTAATTAATACTTTCAAAGCCTTGCGTTGAACGCAGATTTATTCATTTCCTCTGTTATCTGTTGTTTTCACAGCACAATCGAAAGCTTCACGAACATGGATAATATCCCACCTGCATTATTTGCTTTATTGAAGCCATTTGCATCTGGGAAACTGAGGAATTAAAAAAACTGAGCAAAATTATGCAGTCTCCATTGTGCCGTTATTTCTGGGTGTCCAACTTGAGATAAATTAAACCAGATTTTTACACTCTTGAGCACTGAATATTATATTATATTAAGTTTTCAAAGCATACCTGTTGGAGAAGGGGATGATATCCTTGGCACTCAAAGAAACCCAAATGACAAAACATGAGAGCAAAAATTCAGTTTTCCTCCTCCACCAAAGAGCTGTGCTCCCCATTTCAAAATGTACAACAAAATGTAGGAATCTTAAAGGGCTGTCTTTCATTATCATTACTAAATCTAACCAAATAGAACATCAAAAAACCATGAATACACTTTAAATAGTCTTCCCATGATGAAGAGCTCATTATTTTAATAAACCGCTGAAAATCAGAGAATTTTATGTGCTTTGATGATTTCTTACAGTGCCCAAACTTTCCAAAAGCTATATCTTGAAATCCAGCACTAACTGTAATGTAATAAAATGTAACGATTTCATAAAGTTTTACGTGGTAAACCAATTCTAGAAATTCCTCAAAGTGCTTCTCGGAATCAAACTTTAATTCATTTTTAAAACGGACTGGACTCTAGTTCCAACTGTTCCCACTGTAAAATCTCATTATTTTTATGGAAGGTGAAGCAGATTGGCCCTTATGCAATGAGAAATGCACACCTACAGCAGTGTTTCTCTGAACGGTGCTGTTCTTACCCCTGGCTGATGAGTGATTTGCTTCACAGCCTTTTTCCCTGCGTGTCCCTGCCATGGGTTGTACCCCTAAGCTCTACGGACAGGCTGCGGTGCCCATGCTCTGCACTCCTTCCCTTAGGGAGGGAGCCAAGCCCAGAGACTGACCATGAAGAGAAGGGAACACGCTGGGACACATGCGGAAGAAAGCAGGAAACACTTCTGAGAGCAGCAAGTCTGCCGTCCCTTTCTAGTTCCAACACCATCATCTGTGATGCGTGACCACAGAAACGTGACTTTACAAATGGTTATCACAAAGGTGGCAGAAAGTTCAGAATTCCCTGGGCTCCACAGACTCTGCAGCTTGGCTGGGGTGCTGTGCAAGCACAGAAGCTACAGCCACGATACTCAAATTTCTCTGGATGAGCTTTCACCCCTTTTCACAAGAAAGACCCTTCAGAGGAACTGAGAAGCACATAAAAATGGGTTAGAGCTGGGCATGTCATGAGAATAGAGATTGGATCAATATAATTATGTGCCAGAGTGTGTAAATGGGCTTGAGGACAGCTCCAAAGCAGGAGGAGGAGGAGTATCCAACTCCCAACAAAAGAGCTTTGCACTTGGCCCCTGCACTTGTGACAACTTGAAGGATGAGAGCTCTGAAGTGAATGGTCATATTCTCATGTCCCAGAGAAAAGAAGGGGGGAAAAAAATCAGATATTAGTATCTACCCTTTCATGAAAGAGAAGAGGGAAGTGGGGAAAGCAAGGTGCACTCCAGAGGAGTTCTGGTCCATCAGATTTTAATGCCAGGCTTTCATTACCAAGGCTCCATCTTCACAAGTAACAAGGTGCTGGCCACCCCAAGGGCAGCTCAGCAAACTGCAATTTCTCATTTGGACTCTAAGTACCCACTAGAAAGGCCATTTGTCCAAAGATCTTTAGATACAATTGCTTCAGAAGTTCCACAAGCTCACAGTAAGTAATCCTGAATACAGGCTTCTCTCTCCAGCACAAGAAAAAAAACCAAAAGAAAAACCAAAAAAAAACAACAACAACAAAAAAAAAACAACACAAAAAAAACCCCCAAAAAACCCCCAAAAAGCTACAAAATGTTCACAACTAAAACACAGCTAAAGTTAGAGCTCATACCTTTTGCTTGTCCTGCCAACCTGCCTGAAATGGTAATTAAAATGTGACATAAATGAAAATAAATCTTTAAAAATAAGTATTAAAAAAGATTGGCTAGAACACACAGATTCAAGTACATACTCAAATCAAAGCTGGTCATTGCTGTATTCCAGTCAATTAACAGGGTGTTACAAGAAACTCTCAAAGAAGAACATAAATATCTGCTATAGCTTAAGAGTACGAATGACTGTGAAATGATGCATTAAAGGAAAATAAGCTGTTCTACTAATTACCTCTTGTCCATCCACTGGCTCTGTATGATACCAAAATGTGACATTCCTATACTGCTAACTCTGGGATTCAGTACTTTCTCCTCTGACATATGTAGCAAATTCTGTCACTCACCAGACATGCATTGTTCATCATAGATGCATTTTTTTTCTGACTTACTTGATGCACAGTTTATGATATTACCAAAAATGGGTGAGAGAAAAAAACTGGCTTTCTGAAGGGGAAGCAGAGAAAAATTTTGTATAAATTCAGATTTTTAAATAGCTGTGATACTTTGAATAGAGTGTGTGAGCTCTCAAGAATATGTTACTTCTTGTAAATTATTCATCCAGGGTTCATCTTCTGATTTTTTTTTTTAATTTTCATTTTAGTTGCTGTTTTAGCTTGTCCATCAGAAAGAAATAAAGAAAGGAGCAAAAAAGCCACAGGGAACCTAAAATGGCGTGAGGCAAAAAGTTTCAACAACCTCCTTTAAGCAAAGACTTGATCTTCATATTTTCTCCACTTCATAACAAAGCTGGATAATACATGGGGAAGTGTTCATTGTATTTTCAAAAGACAAGCTTTTATGAACATGATAGTACTGAAGTATTACTTTGCCAAATGGCTCACCATGAGCATAACACCACATTAAATGCATTACATTGTCTTGTTATTTCCATGCTAAATGATCAATATCAAATTACTGAACGTGTTCTATGCCTGGTAAAATAAATCTGCTCAGAGAACACCCTTGATTTCCAGACAGCCAAATCTGGCTGCCATCTGATATATATTAGACAAAAAACAAGAGTCACCTTTATATCAACATATATATATATATATATTTATAACAATTCAAACTACCCACGCTTTTTCTAAAATGGGGTCAAAAATCTCAAATCCTGGAACATATTTCAGTTCTGTTTCTGTACATGAATCCCAGTGACAGTTCTTGCCAATCATTGTGTGGATTTTCTATCCTGCAACTTGGTGGATAAGTCACAAATCATGCTGGGGAGGAAGAAATAGGCGAAATGAAAATATCCCTTGAAATCAGTGTTTTTAGTATGACATGTTGGGTTTTTAAAATTTTTTTCACAGAAAAATTAGATTATTTCAAAAAGTTGTCTTAGTGATGTTCATTATCAATTTATCATAATTTTGAGAAGATCAGTAAGGATTGCTGGAGAGGTGCTGACAAGAGGCAAGAAGAAAGGATAAAGGAATAAAAATAAACCCATGGGAAGTGATTGGGATATTTCCTTAGTGTCAATTTACTGATATTTTTATGGAAAATAGTAACAAACAAAAAGGATAAAGGAATAAAAATAAACCCATGGGAAGGAATTGGGATGTTTCCCTTAGCTCCATTTTACTGATATTTTTCTGGCAAATCTGCAATATGCAGAAGAAGAATTTTTTGAGCAGTTAGGAGTCTATTTTAAGATAAGACTTTTAAGACTACTTTTCATAAACCCATCAGCACTGCTAAAGCACTATTTTAATTTCAATTTTACTTCTAAGGAAGACAAAATGTCACTTCAAAAGGTGATTGATTACAGAAAGTGCAGCAATACAAAAAATTGAAGCTGTTTACAGAATGAAAAGGTTTCAGGTCACAAAATCTACTTGTCTAATTCACCGATTGTTTCTTCTTTGTCTTTTCCTCCCTCCTGCCTCTGCCCCCCTCTCCCCCTCCCAAACACCCAGTGCAGAGCTGGGCCCTTCTGTTTAGTCAGTGGCCAATTACATCTTCTCAGGCACAGGTTTTCATCCCAAGGCAATTTGGTAATCTTACACTGATTAATTAAACCCGGGTCTCTAAACAAACTGCTAAAACTCCTGCATCCACAGCTTGCATATCTAATCCAGATAACAGGATAAGCAACGTGACTGTCAAAGTTCACCAAGAAATGAAAACAAGAACCCTGTGCTCATTCTTCTTTGCAGAGTTTCTAAACAAAGACTAAGTTGTACTTCTAGGTAGAAAATCTAATCTGCATTTAAATAGAATTTCTCCAAATAATAAACAAAAGCCTGAAGCAACAGTTTTACAGCAAGTCTTGCTGCTAGTGCACAGTCTAATCCTTCTATCTCTGTCTGTAATCCCTTCTACCCTTGTATATTAATTTCCTTGCAGTCTATCAAGGCATCTTGATGAGCAACAGTCACTCTGCACTTCCTCAGCTTTCTTCAAAGCTGAGCCTAAAGCTGCTCAAACTTTGGGTGGGCAGCAGTTCAAGGCAAACTGAGATTTGTGAAAACAAAGGGAAGTCATTATTCCCGAGGGGGAGCAGGAGGATGGCCAGTGACAGCTTAGAACTCCCCAAAAAAGGGAGACTTAAAGCAGGATGCTAAATGCTGGAGATCAATTTTGAAAATTTTTTGGAACAGAGAAGTTTTCAGATGCTACCTTGCTATTCGATGTTTTATTCTTATGTTTGAAGGCAACAGATCTGATACTACCTGAAGTACCCACCTCTCCAACTGCATTCCCTCAAAATAACTATTTACATATTTCAGTGCAGAAATTAAAAGATAACCACCCCAAAAGAGGGGCTCTGTGCTAAATTTAAAAACAATGAAGGAACTCATTATTAGATGAAAAGATACCTCAGAGGAAAAGACAGAAGGATAGAATTAGCATTCTAGATGAGATTTGCCAGATTCTCAGATATAAAGAAAGTTAGTACCAGATGAGCAATAACTAATTTAATTCAGGCAGCTCTGCTTTAATACAGGTCACTGCTAATTAGACAAATACCCACTAGATTTGTCTACCTGATTCCCACTTCACTCCTGATATTGACAGACCATCAGCACATCAGCCTTTAAAATATTTTCCCACTGTAAGCCCAACAAATTTGACCTATAACTCCATTGCATTATTAGATGTTGTTCCAAGCTGACTTGTTCTCTAAAGGGCCAAGGGGACCTGGCTGCCTTTGAACCAACACAGTTTGCAGTCACAGGGATCATCTTGTTTACAGAACTCAACAATATAGATTTTTTTTTCCCTGAAAACAGAGTTATAACTCACGATTTGTGAAAGCCATTTTTTGATTTTAAGAAAAGAGAGATAAGTTTGGAGTTAGTTTTCCTCCAGACTGTAGCACTTATTCACATTCAAGGAAGAAAAACAACAATATTAAGGATTCTGTAAAAGAACTTGATAAGCTCCTTTGGTAAGCAGGAAAAAAAGTCCCAAACCAATTACTCTCTCAAGGAAACATTCTCTTTATGAATCAAAGCTATGTGCCAATAAGTATTTCTTATTAAGTTGAAGACTCTTGCTCTTCAGGGTAGGAGATGGACACTGCATAAATTGAGTAAGTGTTAAACTGAATGAGAAAATGGTTGTAGGCAGAGAAGAAATTGAATAAAAGGAAGAAATAAACAACCAACTTCTCCACTTCACCACTAAACATAGCAAGTTAAAAATAGAAAAGGATACACAGTAATCTTTTATTATTGATGGATTAATAATGTATTTATTAGAGACAAAATCAACTTTGCATCATTATAATGTCATAGGGACTATTAAATGCTTTGTAAAGTGTATAAGGAATATTTTAGCTACAGCCATAGGCTTAAATATTTCACCATGCCACTGAAAAACATGTAGGAATCCAGATGGAAACCAAAAGACAATCAACTCACAGAATAATCAAAGCACTATTTTATGTCACTGCACAGTCAGCTATGGAGATGATTATTTTAATTGTTCTTACAGAGGGTCAGGTTTCCTGGCCTGGCTGGAAGATGCAGGGAACTACCCAGAACTCATTGCAGTTTGAAAGTTAAGTACAGCACAAACCTTGGCTCCCCTGATGGACAAGGGACAAGGCACAGTGAAGAGGAGAGGAAAATCTTAAGGTGTTCCCTCATTTCCCATCTGGCAGAAGATGCTCACATCTGCCCCTCTTGCTCCTTTTTATTTTTTTAATGTTTTTTTTTTTGTTTGTTTGTTTGTTTGTTTGGTTTTTTTTTTTTTTTTTTTTTTGTGTGGAAAGTGCATTTTTACACCACATTTGCTCTGCTTTGGCACTAAAGATATCCAGTGGCACACGAGAATTGTCCAGACTTAAACCTGAGCAACCAGAGGACTTTCAGGAAATGAAATCCAAAGATGAAGCACAATGTCACGCTTAGAGAACATTTTATAGAGCTGCATTCACCTCTGCCAACATGATTTTTGCATCTTCAGGATTCATGTTTTGAGGCTTTTTATCTCAATCCTCGCAGGTAGATGCCTCTTTTCAAAATTAAAGTCTTTCCAGATGATTAGGAAAAGGATCTTGATCAAATAGCATGAAAGCAAAAGGAGAAAACTACTAACTATAACTGACAATCAGCAACTCAGAAAAAGTAGAAAATTATGAGTACAAAAGCCTTTGGCCAACATATAAAATTTTTTTAAGTCCCCCACATTATAATCATTTAGAAAACAAGATTGCCCACCTAATAGCAAAGTTTCCTATAGGTATCTTGTAATATTTACTGAAAAAAATTACAGCATTACCAGTGTCTCTTTAAAGAGTCACACAATACAAATAAAGGCACTCATAAAGTCAATTAGAAGTCAAAAGTAAATAAGAGTTGAACTGAAGTAATTAAACGGTGCAATAGGAACAATTAATCCATGAGAGTTCACAGCAAAGGTAAGGCACTGATCTGGCTTGTACAGTGGAGAATAGATCTAAAAAGCTCCCTAATTAGCTGGAATTAAGTGGTCACCTCCCTTAATTAGAAGGAAGAAGGAATGCAAACTTCAAGAGGGAAAGCTGGAGTTGAAGCAGGGAGGAGGCTCCTGCTCCCCCTGGCTCTGCCCCTGCCCCGTGCAGTCCCTGGATTTGGGTTCCATCTCTCCCTGCCTAGGCAGCTCCAGGCTGGCCCACGCCAGCCTCCTCCTTCCAGCAGGGAATGCCAGGGCTGGGAGCACTTCCAGCTGCCTCCCCTCAGCCCCAGGAAGGCAAAGCCGAGCGTGAAGCGCTGGCTCTGCCCATCCTTCTCCGGGAAATGAACGCTGACTCCTTCCCAAAGCTCTCAGCTTCAGCCACAGCGATGGGAGGGAAATCACGAGTGGGATTTGGAACCGCTGGCCCAGTGGCCGCAGCAATAAAATGGGTTTTGGGGTGTTTCTGAGGAGAGCTATTAGCGATCTTCATTTACCCCTCGTGCAGTTGAGTTTTCCCTGGAGTGGCTGTGGCCTTGGCTCTCTGTGAGAGGGCTCTGGAGCCGGGAGAGGTGGCAGAGCAGGGATGCTAAAGCACCACCCCAGACCCATGGCCAAGCCATTGCGTCTCCTCATCAGCATTTCTTTTGGCGTGGAGAATCACAACTTTGGCCTCATACCAAAAAGGAAAAAAGATTTGATTTCTAAGGAACTCAGCTTAAAAAGTACCACTCACCTTTGATCACTTTTTTTTTTTTTTTTAAATTCAGTTAGTTGTGACCATAAATCACCCTTTCCTGACAATCTTCCTGGTACATGTGGGTGCCATGGCAACAATCACAACCTCCAAATCCTCTGCTTGTGAAACACACAACTGGGTGATGAAAGCATTGCTGTCTGTAAATCCACAGATCTGCAATCACTAAACAGTTTACATAATTGTAGTATGGATTTTTTATAGAGAAAAATCCATAAATAACAGCAGAAATTCAAATAGTGCTTTTCCAGTTCAACTGTATCAAGATATCCAGCATTACAAGTCTCTTAAGAAACGGAGTAATTAATTACATGGCCTTCAATGTAGTGAGTAACTGCCAGGAAGCAGACTCAAAACTTGGATTCTGTTTTAATTTATTTATTTATGGGCACAAGTGAGGCTTTCAGGTAACTTAATACAAAATAAATTGGACTGTGAATGCTAAAAGAAAAGTAGATTTACAACAGAGGTAGATTTAAGTAGAACAGGTACTTAAGACTAAAGAATTGCTTGAAAACAAAGCAACCACAAGGCCATGGGAAGAGAGCAGGAATATTCCAACCCCTGGTATGAGGTAGGTGTGATGAACCACATGCTAAAATATCTCTTCATACTAACTTTTCAGACTCATCTCACATCCTTTCAAAACCATCTGAGTCCCAAAACAACCCCATCCTTTAGGAGATTCTGCATTTAATACAGGCTTATTTTTAAAATGTGCTTCTGGTTTAAGTCAGGTGAGAGAAAGCACAGAACAAGTTCTGCTGAGAACTATTCTTGTTTTGCCTGGATTGGCTTTTTCCCCCTCCATCCAAACCAATTAAAAAATGTTCAGAACAATGGGATTTCCTCAGCTTTCTTACCGTGGGCAGAGATTTATTTCTGGGTTGCAGGATTGCAGAGGTATTATTCAGATAATAAAAAGGAAGGCCAGAGATTTGTAAACAAAGGCAAAACAGCTTAACCACTTGATCCACACTTTTCTAATGGTCATCATTATAGAGCTTATTTTGTTATTATATTCCATTCTTCCAAAAATATCCAGGAAAAAAAAAAAACAACAAAACAAACCACAGTCCAGCTTACCCTTGAAATATTTTTCTTTTCCATTTTAACAAAACTCGGGAGTTTCTGAACATTTCTGTGCTTCTCTGTATTCCATAGGGCTGCACATTTGCTGAGCAGCTGAAGCCCTGAAGGAGAATCCTTTGGCCATATATTCCCTTTATAAATCCCCAGCTGATGCAGTTTACAATACTCCACTGAACTCCTGACTTTCATTTACAAAGCTCAGAAGAGAACTCAGAGCCAGTGCCAGGCTGTTATGTCCACCAAAGGATAGATCCATTTGATTAAGGCTCCTCCTTTATTCTCCAGATTTGAACAGAGAGAGCAGGAGTAGTTTTGTCTTCTTTTTCTCCTCAGTATTGAAGTTGTTTTTGTTTGTTGTCAGTGCAAGCTACCGGCATACTAGAAATGGGAATATATAGATTACATATGGAAAAGATGGAAAGGGATAACATTAATTCTCAAAGGGCTGATAAAATTGCATCTGAACTGTCCAAAAGCACAGATCTGCCATATATTTAAGCACCACTGTGATGGGTGCTTTCAAAAACCAGAGGAGTCCCTTAAATTTATCTTTTTCTGTTTAAAATGTTAATTTTTTTTTGCATGTGTTGCAGTTTACTTGTTTCTCTCAGCTCTTACAAGCCCCAGTCACTGCTTGCAAATGCACACGTACAGTAAATCCACTGTGCATTCACCTGTAAGCCAGGGGCAATTAAGAAGGAATAACTAAGGTAGCAGTATTTTATTATTGCAGGGCCAGAGTAATGAAAATTATCAAGAATTTAATTAATGTTTTTTTTTGCTTATCATGTGCCTGACAACTGCCATTCATTAAAACGTAATCAGCAGTAATATATAAGCACATGGTAGATCCCAAATGATTGGGGGTTTGAGATGAGTCCTGGGCTGCTGCCAGGCAGAGCTGCTGTGCCCTGCTCCTGATCAGAGCCAGATCTCCCCTCTGCTGCCCAGGGGCCCAGAAAGGAGCTGTGAGCACACAAATAGGAGAGCATCCATCACCAGGAGCTCCAGGGATGCACCTGGCACGGCAGGGATGGCTCCTGGGATGCCTCTGGGGCTACCTAACAACAGAGGCCAGGCAAAATCAGGGGAATAAAAAGCAGTTCTATTTATTGAGGGACATTCAGGTACATTTAGGGCAGACAAAGCTCCCCAGGGGCTGCACCCAAAAATGGACCACAGGTCAGGAGTTTTCCTATTTTTTATAAGTTTGGTCCATTGGCATACCAGGGGTTAATCTTCCAATTACAGCTTCAGGTAATGAAGTCATTTACCCCAAATTTGCTCCCCTGCAACTCACTTTTGTTTTCATCTCTCAGGGCCTGAGACAGTGAGGTGTCCTTGATTGCCAGCCTGGAGAGGAATTGTTGTGTCTGACCAAAATGGGAAATGCTTTCATCCAATAATACCTTATTATTTATTAAAAAGCGTTTGGGTATGTCAGAATTTGCCAAATGTAATAATTAAGTGTCATGCCCCCATAAAAATGTAAGCAATATGACAGCCACTAATGGAGAAAGAATTGAAGGCTAAGTAAAAAAGAGTGAATCGATGAAACAGCCAGAGATTCAACAGAGGAATCCCAATGTCTGGTCTAAATACACTTCTGCTGGAATTTGTCTAAGGTCTCAGATCACTTGTAGATGGGACTTTCGGTTTTTTGAATTGTAGATTGTGGACATTTGGAAAAGATCTAAGTTAGTGCTAATTAATCCTACAACACGAACTGCAAATCCCCGTGTTTGGCCTGAATTTTAAGACACTCGTTGCCATCTCCTTGCAGACATGACATTATGAGAACCCCTCACAAATGAGCTTACATAGCAGAAAATAAAACGGAGTTTACCCTTTGGAAAGACAGAGTTTACAGTCCTCAGCTGCAGAAAGTGGAGCTGGAAGAGGCCAAACTGCTTTAACATTTAAGCAATTTGGATCAGATGGGCTGAAGTCTATGGTCACAATGAACTAAGTGAAATATAAAGGAAACTTAAATCTCCCATTTTGTTAAACTGAACAATGGGTTTCTGGTAAAGCACCGTTAATCACAGCGAGGAAATGGCATGGCATAGTCATGGGACAAGTGTGACAGCACCACTGCTGCTAATTTATGAACTCTGTGGCCATTTGTGATTCCCTTCTTTGTACTAAATCAAAGGTTGAAGGCCAGAATACTCCAGGTTTGTATGTGATTTTAGTTTGACAGGCACCTCATGCAGAACGTCCTTGTAAAATGAGGATATCTATTATACCTACCATTTTGTAAGTTTGGGAACAAAAATGCTAGGATAATTGAATTAGGTAGTATTGCAGGGCTAAAATTTGGTGGGGACCCCTTTTGACCTTTTTTTTTTTCTTTTTTGTTTCAAAAGTTTACAAAAAGGTGCCCTTCCTAGCAAAAAGCACACCAAGAAATACCACCTAGATGACAAAGAATAATTTTTGATTGCTCCAGGACGCACTTTGCCTTAAAAATGTTTTCCTTCTATTTTTTAGGAAGCTGCTTAGTGAATAAAGGAAAGGGACACTTGAACAAAAAAAGTTTCTTGCAAAGTTATTTCACACAGACGTATCCGTGTAATGGAGACCTTTTTGCTACTTCATGTACTGGCTAATGAGAAAAAGACATCCCAGCTTTTAAATCCAATTGCACTTTAGCTGACCTACAGTTCTGTTCATACAGAGGTAGATGGAAAAAGGTAACAATTCCCACCTGACCCAAAATTTCAAGACAGTAATAAATTTCAAAGCATTTTCCTTCTGCAGGCTGAGTAGTATTTCTATGAAAGCGAGCAATAAATGCATTTCTGCTGATCCCTGCATTTCATTCTGATGAAAAAAAGTGCAGGAATACAAACAATCTGAGAATTCTGTGGTTTGGGAACCACTGGATCCAAAAGGTTAAATTTCATTGTTGTTGGGCAGGTGAAGTTCCCCAGACAGAACCATCCCATTTTCTGCTTGAAAAAAAAATAAAACCCATCCCTCAGAAAAAAATAAAGAAATGAAACCCATCCCCAACAGAAAAGGTGTAGCAATGATCACATAAAAATACCTCTGGCCTATAGTGGACATGCTGTGACTTAGATGGGGTCTTAAAAAGGAGGAGGAAGAACAATCATGTTTGTTGAAGATGTAACATAATTCTGAAGAAATTGAAATTGTTGTCTCTGTATGTGGTAGGATAAGTGGCTGTTATTCCACTTCAGGAATCTGTTCTGCTGTGTGTTCTGTTGAATTAGATCAAGAATAAATTTGGATGAAGATAAAGTGCCAGCTCCATCAGTGAGAGTGGAAGAGAGATCACACTCAAGTCAGAGGAATAAAAAGAATGATTAAATGAGGTCTACGTGCTTTTTGTAAGATGTACGGCTGGAGGCTCTTTTATGTGAAACGACTTCAAAGCTACCTTGTAAGAGTACATTAAAAATAAAATAGCACCCAGAAAATATATGAGAGGGCAGAATTTTAACCCTGAAAGTTTCTGCTTTTCTTGGTAAATTACAGATAACACTCATCAGCAGTACTTAAGCCACTTCTCCACGAGCTCGACAGTGGCAGCCAGGAGTGTTGTGACAGTCCAGTTCCTTTAAGTGGCACAGAGACAGCCTAGAAACAGCCAAGTGACAGGAAGATTGTCTAAAAGGCACAATGATTGTAGGGACAAATCTCTACATGCAGCAGCCCCCAGCCACCCACGCTGTGATAAAGATAACCCTTCAATGCAGAGGAGACTTCAAATCGTACTTTCTAATCTCCAACACTGACTTTACAGGCTGATATTTGTACATTTAGATGCTCCAGTACCTCCTGTTGCTGCATCCAAGCCGGTATTGCATGTGGGCATTGCTGGGAGGGAAGGTACTCTGTCCTTTTTAAAGCAAACATTATCTGGTGTGCAAGCCTTGGTTTTATCATGTCTGATTTTATCATTGTGGCTGCACACTCACAAAGTGAAAAAACACAGTTAGGTTTTAGACTTGTGATGGGAGCCCTTGCTGAGATTTTTCAGCCAAGATGCTATGTCTTTAACAGACATTTATTATTGATTTCATGCCAAACTATTTGCTACACACCATATCTATGGCATCTTAGACGTTTCAAATCTCACATGTCTCAAATCTCTCTTCACAACTTGCTGTTTCTATACAGAGCTGTAAGCTATTCAAGGATGTGTCTGGAGCACCTCTGGGCAAGGGGAGCCACCTTCTCTGCTCTCACCTCAGTGGGATGGAGCAGTGCAGGCACCTTCTTCCCTCCCATCCTGCTGTGCCAGCCTCCACCGTGCCCTTGGGGCTCCTTGGCTCTGTGCCCCTCTGATGGGGAGAGGAAGGTGCCAGAGAAAGGAGAGGGGACAGGGACACCCCCAGATCTGCTCTGTTTGCACTGCCAGGGGGATTGGGAGCCACGACTGATGCCTTAGGATTTCAGCTTTTATATTTCCATCTCTTTGTAACCCTGCAGTTCTCCAGTGTGTAACTCCAAACTCCACACCCAGTGTGAGCTGCTGCTCTCCCATTTTGGGCACACGCAACAATTCCTCTCCAGCCTGTCAAAGACACCTCACTGCCTCAGGCCCTGAGAGATGGCAGCAAAAGTGAGTTTTGTGGGGAGTAAACCTGGGCTAAATGACTTCATTACCTGAAGCTGTAACTGGAAGATAAACCCCAACCTGCAAATGCACCAAACTTATAAAACTGTGAAAACCTGTGACCTGTTGTCCATTTTTGGGTGTGGCCCCTGGCTGGCTCTCTCTGCCCTAAATGTACCTGAGGATCTTTCAATAAATAGAACTGCTTTTTATTCCCTTGATTTTGTCTGTTTTTAGGTACCCCAAAAGGCATCAGCTCCTCTGTGTGAGGAGGTACAGACACCCCTGAGGCTCCCCCTGGGCTGGGCTGGCTCTGGGTACCTGTGGTGGGGTACCTGTGGTGGAGGGCTCTGCAGTCCCACACCCACGGCAGCCAGCCGAGGCTGTGCACAGCTGGGATTTACTGACAGCTTCATCAATTATTGCCCACCTTCATCAGCTCCCAGAGACAAACTTCACCCTTCCAGACTGAAAGCTTTGCTGTGGCTAACATATAAACTCTTATATTTCATTCTGACTTCTGCTGAAACAGTGAAATAGAGATTTTGCTGGGTCAACACATGCATAATATCATCCCTGCCCAGATCTGTTTTTTTAAGGTAGTTGTTAATGTCTGCTGATATACAGACAAGATAATTTTAAATTAATGAACTCTATACAATATATGAACTCTATACAATTATATACATTATTTACTGACATATTTTTTAGGAAAGAAGCTATTGTGAAATCCATTATTTAGACTTTCTCCAGGGGTTCACTCAGCTATGTATAGAGTATGCATAAGTGGGTACAGTTGGATTAACACAGGTGAATTTTTAGGAATTAAAAAGCCTTGGTTATGGGTAAAATATTTTCAACAGCTCCTGCATACTACTAAGTATGCTTTACTGACAAATGCACAGTCAGAGTGTTTATAAATGAAATTGCAGTATGAACTAAAACAGTGACAGCTTCATCATTAACATGAAATTTTGGAGTCTATTTAGAAGACAAGTTCAGCTGAAATTAATAAAATATTTAATGGACTTATGAAGTGGTCCAAACTATCCTATCATGGCCACATTTGAAACTTTTGATGGACAATAAGTTATAATGTCTTTTCAGTGAAGAAAAAAAAAAAAGAAAAAGAAATCTCTGTGTTCAATTACTTTACACAGATTTGGTACTTCATCTAAAAATGAAAGGTGAAGAGCACAAGCAGCCTGAATTTTTTTTACTATGACAATTCAGAATTTTCAATGTCTGAGGCAATTCAAACTGAAAAGCAATTTTACTCCTACATTTACCTTCAAAAGGTATTCTACAATAGTAACTTTCAATTTGGAAGCCAATGTGAGCCCATTATTGCTTACAGGGCATGACAGCATTTTTGTTAACCCTTCAGAGCCGTGAAGAATTGATGACTTTTAGCACACTGGATCTGAGGGGGGGTGGCACCATTGCTCCATTTTGGAGAACTGATCTGTGGGAGCAGCACCTACCTGAAGTTGGTGGGTCCAGGAGTCCCTTAGTTAATATATTGTAGAGAAAGGATAAATTAAGAGTCTGGTTTCCCCTCTTCTGTGCTTTGGGTGCTGACATCAGTTTGGGCAAGAGCTTCATGAAACAAAGATGGGCAAACATTTCCATGCACGGAGGAGAAATCTGGGCCACCCACCACTCCCACCAATCACAACTTCACCCACCTTCTTTCCCAGTCGGAGAAAAACATGAGAAAATCTTTATTATTCTACATTTTCCTCATCTGGATTCCATTTGTTACAGACTGCACCTTTTTGGGCAGTGTTTTGTGAACTTTTTTCCCACCTCCTGTTCTCCTGCATATAACTGCCTCTGTGACAGGCACCACATTTACAGAAACAAGGCTTTTGAACTCTTCCTAGATCTTCTGATGCATTTTTGGGGTACCTATGTAAGTCTGCTCACTACCTAAACACAGGAGATAAGCCCCAAAATTAAGCTATTTACTCTGGAACTGTATTAAAACATCAAATTAGGCACCTGCTATGTTTTTAGATCACTGTTACTTATAATTTATTGCTAACTATGGATTGGAGGGGAGCGGAGAGTAAAGAAGAGCCAGAAGGGGAGGACTTACAAGACAATTCCATTTGTCACGTTTTTTTTTTAAACTCCATGAACTTGAAGGCAATTTCCAAAAGAATTTTCTCCCTTACAAGTTAAATCCTTTTTCTCCTCCTTCTGTTCCAGTGCTGTTAACAAAAAGCAGCTCATAAATCAAACTTTAATCAAGCTGAAAATCCCAGTTTTATTTCTTCGCTTCCCTAGGGGGTCAGAGCATTTTGCAGAATCTTTTATTTTCTGAACTTCTCCTCTTCAGAACTTCCGTTTGCTGCTTGCTTTCTCCCCTAATAAAATTATTTTCATTTAGGATTACCACCCTCCTTTCCTTCCTGACATTTCATTTGCTTCTTCAGCCTCCTATGATTGAAAGTATTTAAAGCCTTGCAACTTAATTGGAAGAAACATGATTGTAAGGGATTAGCAACCCCTCAATTCAATATACAGAATTATGTTTACACAGCCAAGGAGAGATTAATCTGCTATTTCTCTTAATTTTTTCTGGTGTTTTCCTGACTTTGGACTTCAAGTCTTTATAAACTAAGACCATACTCAAGCAGGACAACTGGTGGAAGCTCAGGACATTCTCACTATCAACTCACACTGCAAATGGGGATTGTGCTGAATTTACTTCCAGTACTATTTATTATATACTATTCTTGTTTATGTTCAATTCCATTCTCTCTACTTGAAGAAGTAACAGTCTGCTGTAAAGTTTAACTGACACAGCTGATTTAACGAATCTTGAAACGATTCCTGGATTACTTTATCTTGAATGAAAAATGACTTTTTCCTTTTAATCTGCAGTTAACAAAACATTGATTTGGGACAAATAGGCATTGATTTAAAATTTGGACTAGATCATAAACTTTTTAACCCCCAGTCTTTGTTACCATTTGAAAATTTAGTTTACAATGTCAGACTCAAGGCACTGCAGTCTCTTTGAGGCTTATTTAGGAGTAGAGCAGAGCAAGAATGAATAAAACCAAGCAAGCTGCCTTTGGATAGTGCGATAAGAAGAACTCAACCAGAGTAAGCAAATGAAAGGAACATTTCCTGTGAGACTGCCTTATGAGATTTCCAGAATGACTAAGATTGTCTTTAAGGTGATAAGCCAAGTTTTATACTGCAGTTTAGTGAATCACTTCCCAAGAATGAATAGGATTACGCCTATGGCATTCAGTACAAATCAACATCGAAGGACAAGAAAGCCCCCCAGCTAACACTTATAAAAACCTGCCTCTTTTACTTCTTGCTGTTACCTACTTGTTTTCTTTTATGACATGATGGAGAGAGCTCTGAGCTGCAAGAGGTGAATAAAAGAGAAAACTTTTTCAAACAGGGAAACTTCCCAGTTCAATCTGCAGTAAACGCAGGCATTCCAGATACGGAATTTAATTTCTTTTAAACTTATTTCACTACTCAACAAAGAAAGATAAAAGTCCTAGAAGAAAGTAAAGAGACAGTTTTACACAGGAGGCACCTTGCTTATTTCTTTTAAACAAGGAGCTATTTTCCTACAAAATAAAAGTTCTGAGTAAAGCAATAGAACTGATATATCTGCAAAAACTTCCCTGAATCAAAGTGCATTCCAAGTACTCATTTTAATAGCACAGACTCCCCAGAACAAAGCTCTGGATTGGATTTCCTGTCATATGGAAGTGGAGGTGTCTGGGCTGTCAGGGCAACTTTTGGAATGGAACGCTTTAAAAGCTCTAACTGTGTGGAACACGCACACGAATATCAAAGCAGAATATAAGCAATACATGTCAATTAGTGCTAAAATCTACTGAAGGGCTACTTGCCCTCTGCTCAGGGTTGTAGCAGTGATGTATCGAAGGCTCCCTGCTATTCTGCTTCTAAAGGTCTGAAGTGTCCCCAGGCAGCTTCTGTGTTTTACCCATTATGATGAATAGCTTAATATTTTTTTTGATTTTGCTGATTACTACTTTTTTTTAGTGGCAATTAATATTTGGGGGGAATTTGAGCTACACAACAGCAATAAACTTCTTGGTTGCCAAAAAATCTTTCTCTGTGCTAGGCCTTTGTAGTCAAGATCATCTGGCTAGGATGGAACAAGTGAAGACCCACAGCAAGGTCACAGTCTCCAGAAGCTGATGCACCACAAGGCTCTGCTGCCTGGAACATTTCATCTGGTGTACACAAGTCACTGTAATCAATTTGGATGAAAAGTCTTTACACTTGATTTAAGTAGGCTAAATTGCTTGATTCAATCAGTAACACAAACAAGAAAAGAAACAATACAAAAAACCCCCAAACTCATTACTCATGCTTTTTCATTTTTTACTTTGTTTTTTGTCTCATTCTTCAAATAGACTTTCGGTACAGTAACTTCAAGTGTGACAAATAAGGGATTAATTCTTTGAGGACCTGCTATTAATTCAGCATTGAATGTCACAAGTTTACCCTTCTCCAGAAGTTTTAGCTGCTTTATAAAATTTTGTTATACCCTTAGCGGGACTTTGGATAAAATTAATTTTCAGAGTAATTATCCACATTAAGGAGCTGACTAGCTCTGCTGGAAATGAAAATGTTGAACACCTCAGTGGGCACTGAAATTTCGGTGTTCTCTCCAGACCTGGTGTTGCTGTGGACAAGGCTGCACAGCTCAGAGAATTCAATGAACTGTGCAGACACTGCACTCCATCACTCTCACAAGTGCAGGTAGGAGAATAGGGATTTGCATGGATGTGCTGATGCTTTGGAGGAACAGGGGACTCCTTTAATGTGTCCTTCACACAGCAGATGGTTCGTGAAATCTGTTTCATGCTTGGGGAGCTTTGTAAAGGCTTGTAAAGATTTGTTGCCCACTGCTTTAGCCACAGAATGAAGATATATACGCACACCAAAAGCACCCCCCAAAAAAAAAAATCAATTGTAGTAGCAACAGCTCATAGAATAAACTGAGTTTTTCTGAAATTAAAGAGATATTTGGTTCCAGCTGGATAATGAGATTTGGTGTGACAATAAGAAATTTTGCGCTCAAATAACAAAACTGTGTTCATAATCCTCTAAAACCTTGTTTTCCCATGGCAAAAGAAAACCTAAAATGTAACAACATGCATTTACAATCTTAAGGAATAATTCCAACACAGGTTGCTCCGATTCTTTATAGGGTGCACTATTTATAAACAATTAGAATACCTGCTAGTACAGAAAGGTGAAACCGAAGTTTCTCAGCTGAGATCAAATCTTCGTAAATCCTTGGACCTCTCTGACATTTACTAATGTATTTTCTCATGTGCCATCAATCAGCTTGTAACTTTAAGCCTTTTTTTCCTTTGTTATTATTGTACCAGAATGGAACCTTGAGGCAACACTGTTCTAAATTGTTTACTTCTTCTTACCCTGGCTTTAGTTTCTTATCAAGTTTCTAATCCAAAGCAATCATTTCCCTGACAATTTATGACAACTCCTTTCCTATTAATCTGTCAGACACTTTAATCTTTTAATATTCCAAGGAATTATTTGAACAAGGTGCAGTGTACCTGTTATTCGATAAACAAACAAGAAATCCTAAAGAAGGGGGATGGAAAAATATCCTATTACAGTGGCCATGTGGGCATATTTTAGGTTTTTATATAATTCTTTCCTAAAATAACTTTAGGAGGTTTTAGATATTTTTTTGAAACATTTTGCCAATATTTTGTCATTTTGAAATGATTATTTCTAGAATTTTGTACAAACTTCATGCAGCAGCTGCTACCTTCTTCCTTCCACCGTTTATTTAGATGCAAACATCTTTTGTCAGCAGCTTCCTTGTGTTTGTGTGTTCCTTCAGAACTTAGAGATCTACCTAAAAAGTCTGTGCTTGAAGATTTTTTACACTGCTCTGACATGAGCTCTGACATGCTCTGGCACCTCCATATTTGGCTCAGATTCTAATGGCAGTGGAATAATGCAAGTAAATAATCATTTTTTCACCACCACATGATTCTCAACTCTGCTTTCTGCTTCTGTCAGAGTTGCTGATTCTTTTACAGTTTTCGTATTTTTGATTAATCCAGTCCAGGATGTGTTTTCCACTGGCTTCTGGTGCTGTCTTGTTGTTCCACTCTTTCTTACTCGGCTTGCACAAATTTTTATTGACTTCAATAGGTGAAATTTCCATTTTTTTCACGGCAAGAAACTTGTTTCAGAACCTACTGCCAAGACCTTTGAACCAGTACAAAAAAAAATTTCCAATGCACACTTTTTATACCTTCTGATATTCCTTTTTTTGCCAAGAAGGAAGGTCGAAGTAAAATATGCACGTTACAGCCCTATCTAATAATGGAAATGTTGTGTGCCCAGAACATTTGATAAAATACACTGAGATCCGAGTCTTTGCTGAAATTCATAGCTTGAACCTTCCACACTGAGCGGCTTGCCAAGACTCACAAAGGGAAAGCTCAGGGCAGTAGATGTGTTTTCACATTTGATTCATTGTCTGGCCCTCCCCAAACCCTTGGAAAAGGCTGCAAAATGAGTTTTTACACAACTAAACTATAGCTGCAACTAACTGGAAAATGGAGGGCAAGGTGAATGCCCAGCTAATGGGCATAAGGAAGTGGAGGAACAAAGCTGGCAGCCCTAATGGCTTCTGAAGTTGCTCAGAATTTCAGCCCATCACTGAGTGCTTCTGCTGGTGCCTTTGCAGGGTACTGGTCAAGTAAGAGCTGGTTTTATACAATATTATAAATATTTTAGAAAAATGTAATACCCTTCAAGATCTTTGAAGTCTTAGCATGAGTTAGCATGCTGGCCACACAAAATTATTCAAATTTGACTACGTCGATTACGTTATCCAGCTAAGGCTTTTAAAGTGGGTATCAATAGCCTGTTATTACACACATAAATACAGATATACATATTAATCATGCAAAAATTCTACTGAAGAAGTTACTCTCCTGAGAACTTAAAACATTTTGAACGAGTTTTTTTTATCTACTGGTTCTGACATCTCTACATAATATCAGCTGCTTCTCTAGCGCAAAGAGTCCAAATCATATTATTTAAACACCACAAACTATTTGCATAAGTAATAACTTCTTCTCCATATCCTGCCCCACACAATGGCAATGATCACCAGACTCAGAATTTAAATAACCAACATTCTGATACCATAATTCTGTAAAAGTTTACTTTGAATGAAAACACTACAGAACCGGACAGTGCTATAGGAAAGTCTGTATTTGTCATTACTTTGTCTGACAAGGAGAAAAATAATCTGAAACAACATTTTAAATGTTTTATATATACATGTATATATCGATAATTTGTCTCTTATTAGTGGCTTTTCTTCTCCTTGACCTTGTTTTCCCAGAGAAGAGCTAGGATTTTCTTTTTAACCATTTTAGCTTTTACCATCCAAGATTTCTAAGAGCTACTTTGAGGAAATTTGGTTTGTGCATCATGGCAGGTCTGGCATGTAAGGAAATTTGCTACATGCTGGATTTTTTCACCCCCATGCCTGTCCAAAAATACACAGCACAATTTCCATCCCATCATTTCAGCTAAGAAGAAAATCTGACAATTTATTACAGTCCTCCTGTGCCAGATAATAGTCCAATTGATGGTATGTGACAGAGCAGCTTAACTTCAAGAGCCAGCGCTTCTTCATATAACTGCTGTCACTTTTGCTTTTCTCAACTTCACCTCACTAACTGATTTTTGCTTGCTGCTGTTTTAATTTGGATATGTCTTGTTTCCTCAGGAGGTTGCCAAGAAAGTGAATAAAAAATAGGCTGATGCAAAATATTCTGCAGGAGGTGCCCCATCTCCCCTCTAATGCACCCACAGAGAAGAGTGTGCAGATGTTTGCCAGAGATCTGAGGGAGACAAACAAAAGCTTAATGTGTAAAAACTTCTTTTTTTTTTTTTCACTTGGAAAAGTGTCAGCCTACCTACACATCTCCACTGAAAAACTGTTAATTAGCCCAGACCAAGGTCAGCTTGCTACTGGACCTAAATTCGCCCATACATGAGTTAATCTGCTGAAAATGCTTGGTCGTGACTGAAAAGAAATTTATTTATGTTAATAAGGTGGAAATGACCAACAGAAGACCCAGAAGTTTTGAAACCTTAGGAGAAGATTAGTACAAGGTAAGCACTCCATTTCTGTGGACTCTGTCCTACCAGATCAAGATTTTAGAAACGCGCCTGATGTCCAATGCATTTATAGCACTGACATATCCCAAACTGATATATCCCCATGCCAAAGGACCAGGCTGGCAGTGGCCAAGCAGGAGTTTTTACTGGCCCAGCCTGCCCTGACTGGGAGCTCTGTGAACCAGCAGAGGAGAACTGGTTCTGGTGGAATTCTCCACACCCACCCACCCCCACACAGTGATCTAATGCATGGTCACCAATACCCACAGGGCTTCCCTCTGGTGAAAATTCTCCTTTTGGGATGCTTGCCTCAACTGTGAAAGAAATCAATGAGAACAAAGCAATTGTGAGTAATGCAGGAATTTTAATTTACCCACTTGTGAATAAATAGTGGTAATAGTAGAAATGAATTTTGGAACACCAAGCAGCTCAATCCTTTTCATAACAAGACTGTAGTTGACTGGAGATTCTGCAGATATTGAAAGACTAAATCTGCATTATGAGTTAATGCACACACTTAGGTTTTTATCATGCTTAAGATATTTACCTTCATAAGGACCAAATAAGTAACACATAGTGGAACTGAACTTATACATCAAATATTGGACTATCTTAGATGCAAATAAAACAAAATTTAATTAACTTCTTTTAAGGTTATGTGTGAACTCCGTTCCAGATACTGAAATTAAGATTTTTTAATAGCTGTTTGCTTTAACTATTGTAGAGAATTTTTTACAGCTTTAATTAAGAAACTTTTTAAGCAGAAAAAAACAAACAACCTCCTTCACTGATGCTTGCTTTTCCCTCTGAAATACTAGAACAGTCTGCATTTTGAATCTCATGTTACTGAATGATTTTGAAATCTATTATTATATTCAAGCCTTTAAAAACAAAGCACTTTTGAAGAGATCCATGGACCGTGATATGTTCCCTGCATATTTGAAAGAAGTAACAAGAGCACTTCTTTGCAATACTTAAAAGCCTTTATTTTTCTTTTTTTTTTTTTTTAACAAAAGGAAGAATTTTTCTTTTAGAATTTTGTAATTCTTATAATGTTCTGTAGCTTCAAGCCTCCTCAACCCCAGGTGCATTTAAACAATCAAACTCTGATTTGCTAACGGGAACTCAAAATAAAACCACAATCTGATTGTACTTCGGAGAAAATGCTGGCATCTCATCTCCCCTTCCACTCCTATCTCTGCTCTTCCACTACAAAAGAATAGTCTGGGGTAGCTGCTGGGCCAGACAAAGCCAGGCAGTGCTCAGCACCTCTTCAGACATTGGAAAACAAAAGGTGAAAGTTGTGCATTCTAATTCTGCATCTTTTATAACCATCCTCAATCGAAGGGGAGGTTTAAATGATGTATTGATACATCACTTAAACAACACGGGAATAAAGCTTCACTGTTAAACATACATAGGTGGGGATCATCTCATTAAATTAGTGCTTCATTTAGTACAGGACAGAGATCAACAACAATTGAAAAGCACTGGTATTTTTATTGAATTTGAGCCCCTGAGTGTTTGGGAAGTAATATAAAATTAAAAGCTTTGTAACCTTAGCTCCTCTAGTAGTCACAATTATTTCAGTTTGTCTGAGACTTCAATCCAAAAATCTACTGAAAGTCAGTGGAAGTGCTTTGTTGAATTAAACAAAGAGAAAAGCACTAAACTTCCTGGGTCAATTAAGTGACATTGCAATTTGTCTAAGGTTGAAGCAGAGAAGAGTAGATAACTCAGTCAGCAGGGTTCATGCCTGGATCTTGCTCTGAGTTTCCTGTCTACACGTGCTAACTCATTTACAAAATCTCTCTTGGACTGAAGACAAAAGATCTCCCACTAGATGAAATCTGGGACTGCTCCATGAGCAAACATGGCAGAGGATGCACCAGGCATCACTCCTCCCAGCTCAGCCTTCAAAACGGGCTTTCAGAACCACCCTCAAACACCATCTGCATGTTTCACACACCCTACTGTCCTGCTACAAAAATACATTTGCATTTCTCTCTGAATCTCTGAGAAACAGTTACCAAACACTCACAGAAAAGGAATGCTTTGGAAGTACATCGGGTGAGTTGTGTTACTCTCAGGAGCAGAACAGCTTTTTGTTTCCTGTTTAAAAACCCTGGTTAAAACAAAAAAAAAGTTCCCAAATCTTCATTAAGGATCTCTAATGAGTGCTGAATAGGTCCCATGGAAGGCAAAGCAGGAAGGATTAGGGATTACACTCACGGGTTGGAGACCGGGACCGTGAGCGTTTCTGGGACACCGCCCAGGAACGCTCAGCTGTGGGGGCCTTGTGGGCTGCACAATCCTACAAACTGGAGGTCAGAGGCATGTGGCTGTATTCTGTCTTCAGCAGGCACAAGATCATACCCATAACTGGATTAAAACAAAGAAACAACTTCTAAATAGCAATTTAAAAAAACCAACAACCCCCCTCAGTGCAGACACAGCCACTGATGTACACACAAGACCAGAGCTCTGGAATCTCTCCTGTGTACCAAGAATCAGCTTTTTCTGCTCAATTCTTGACATGTGAACCACTGACTTCATCATTCTCCTGCACCCCATAAAAAACTTTGCCTGTCATCAATGACTGGAAGAGATACTTTTAGGGGGGTTATAGGTGCTGACACACCCAGGGTGTTCTAACACTAATGGCACGTTTAATGGTTCACCATCTGTTGATGGAGAATGTGTCCAAATATTTTCCAGATCTCCCTGCAGCCCTCTGGTTTCAAGGTAAGCTGTTCTTCTCTGCCATGTCCTGATCTGTAATAACTCTGATCCAAACTTAACTTCCCAAAAATACAAAGTATTTTTAATGAATTCAAGCAACCACGTACTCCTTTAAGAGCTGAAGTTTTGGTTTTATTTTTCAAGCCAGCATTAAATATAATAAATTTATACAGGAGGAGCTGTTTAAGCTTCAACTTCACAACCCAGGATGGCCACAGTTAGGAATCATTAATTCCCATATTGAATCACAGGGCTTCAAGGACTTGAGACTTTACACACCATATGTGCTGTGAAGGTGTCCTAAAAGAAGGGATTATGGAGTGTTTAGAGTAAAAAAAACAAAACAAAACAAAACAAAACAAAACAAACAAACAAACAAAAAAAAACAGTGGAAAAGAGAGTGTACAGGCATGCACTGTCAGTATTTCCTCCAGTTAATTAAAATAAAACCCTCTCACTTCTAGATCAGATAACGTGACCCTGTTGTTTCACTACTGATCTATTGTGCAACTCCTCAAGTATCTACTAATTCAAGATAGTACTTTCACCAAAATTAATAGCCCGGTTCCCACCATTATCTACTTGTCACGTTTGAAGGCGTGCTCACCTTCATTAACAGTAATAGCAACATTTTTGAATAGATGCAAAATGGTGGAATTTGGGGAATAACTTTTGACATTTGCTTATTTGTCTCTCAAACCTTCTCCAGGCTAAATAAGTGCACATTTTGCTGACTCTAGGTAAGAGGGGGATAAAAAGGTGCAAGCTATAATAGATTATAAAATAAACTTTTGTCGATTTTCTGATACCCCCTTAATTAGAGCAGCACAGGTTCCTCTGGCAGAGTGGAGGCTCCCTAGCATTCCCTTTACTCAGCACCTCTCCTGAGTGGGCGAGCATTTGTCACTAAACGTTCACTGCTGCCTAAAGCTTGACGGAAAATCTCAACACATCACAGCACCCTGTCAGATCGTGGAGCAGCCCTCCATCTCCCAAGGCAGCCAGATGATCAAAAATCTTCAAGACGACACACGTTAGTCCTGGAACTCCTTGTCTAGGAGTGCCAAGAGGAGCGGCCAGCACAGATCAAAGCACTCATCCATCTAATCCCAAATCCTGTCTTGAACAGTGACGTTTTCAGTAAAGAACCCAAAACTCTTCATTCAGGAGACAAATCTACCCTGTGAAAAGTGTACTTTTCACTACAAGCGCCACAAGACTGTTTATGCAAGGAAGCATAAAATCTGTAATCCTTTCAATACTCTGACATAATTTAAATACTAATCATTTCAAGTAGAGTGTTATTTTATTCTTATTAATGTTCAGTTCAGGACACCATATGGCAATGAGTGATGCAGATTAATCATTTGTCCCAGGAGAGAAACAAGCTCTCTGTGCTGATTTTGAACTGGCCAGTTTTCCATTTCTCTGCTCTTCCTCCTTGAAGAGTTCAGAAAATGCCCTCCCCACATCTTCCATGATCCCAGCTTTACCACATCACCTCTCAAAAACCAAACCTTCCCGTACATTAGGACATTTCAATAAACAAAAATAAAGACTGGACTAGGATGCTGAAAAATAAACTGGGGATTGTTTTCTTGGGATGTGCAATAGGTTAAAAGCCAGGGGAGAGTCAGCACTTGGCAGTTTAGGGATTTTAGGGAGATAAGGTGGAAACAGGGCAGGCAGGAGGAGGGAGAGCAGACATCAGGTCCTACAAATGGGACCTACATCTGTCCTACACCTGGCATCCCTCCAAGTCATTTGTACCTTCCCTATGACTTTACTGCTTGCTCCTTTCAGTCCTCCCCTATCAGAAATTTTAACCTTAGAATTGTCCAGAGGGATTCTGAAATACTCAAATGCAACATATAAGTGCAAATATATGGATGAACAAATTAGGCCTGCAGTGTTTTCATTGAGTGAGAGTTGTACTATAAAATAAACTTAGAAAAGGTGAAAAGAAATACAGGCAAGCGACAGGGATTTGGGGTTCTTTTTTTTGCTTGTTTGGTTGGGTTTGGGCTTGATATTTTTAATGGGATGAAGTTACACGATTCCAAGAAAAAACAAGTTTCTAGTCACATCCTTGATTATCTACCTGCTTTGGGGGTTTTTTGTGTAAATCCTTTGGCATTACAACCAATGCTCCATTTTTGCATAGTTCCTGATACATCTTGGAGGCTATTATTAATAATATATAATCCATCTAGACTTGCAAATGATTTTTTTTCCATTTATTATACCTGCTCAGGCAAGTTTGACAGACTAAAATATTCATTTAAATGATTCCTTGATTTACCAAAATGTAGCAGGTCAACAGTAGGCCAAAACTTACATCCATATTTTAAATTGACCTTGCTGAACTAGGAAAGGTATTCAATTAAAACACCAAATCTCACTTTATTTGAGATAACTCATAAACATTCATTAGGAAGTTTATTCCTGAACCACTGTTAGTGTGGGATTTGCTTCTTGGTTACTCTATGGCTCATTAAATATCTGTTTTTCTTCTTGTTGGTGACAGGTGAGTTGGGCCATGCTGCAATTAAGGACAGTGTTAACAGCTGTACCACAGACATATTTCAGTGAAGCTCAGTCATGCAAAAACACCTGAGTTAAGGTGTTCCATAAACTCAGTAGCTGCTGGTCTTTAATATATGGCACAAAATAAACATCCATGGGCAGCAATATCGCTGCAGCACAGGTACTGGCTTTGCTAGATAGGAGCCATTTAGCCAACAAATACTGGTCCTTCTACATTTTAAATGGGAAAATTATCATTGTTTAGCTTGAGGATTTGCTCTTGAAACAGTGCCTTAGACCTGCACAAACTTGTACTCCAAATGGAGTCCTACAGATGAGAAAGAACTGAACAATTTCCAAATCCATAATAAAATTATTCTCTTTCTGTAGGAATATAAGAGAATGTCTGTGTATGTGGGTTATCATAGGAGGGGCTACCGACTGAGAAAATATAGATGACAACCCTAAAATGCAACAGAATGGGCCAAAAAAACCCCCTAACAGTGGGTAAAAAAAAGAGAAATGACAATCTGAATGTACCTGTTATATGCAGAATTGCCAAAAGAAAAAACAAGGAACTTTAAAGTTATTTGAGTTGTAAGTAATAACTGAGGTCAGGAGAGTTCTCATTAGAAATAGTTCATTAAAAGGTCAGTGCTACCCTTTTGTCCCAGTGAAATAAAAAATAAAATAAATGAAATCTACGTAGATGCTTAGGGGTGAAACTTTGCAATCAGTCTTCATCATTCTTTGTCAATTAAGTTTGCAATAGATAAGAACAAAATGCATTGAATACAGATGCTTCCAAGCAGTGCTTCCAGCTACAACGACCCACACAGAGTAAATCCTGCTATTTTACCCTCTTCTCCTTTAGACTGTGACATATTTCTGTATTCTGTAAATTATCTGAATAAAGAAAACGCACATTACGATAGCTTTGCTCTGCAAAAGTCACTGCAGAAAAAAATCTGACTACATATCATGTCACTTTCTGCTTTGCAGACAAAAGTGATAGGTGCATTGCTTATACAAGGATCATGACAACCACATCAAATAAACTTCATTTTTTTATGGAGTAAACTGACAGTGACATTTCATATGGGGAACAGGGGACAGATTTTCAAATCTATGAAAATCTTTGACAGCTTAGATACAAAACCAGGCTGGGGCACCGTAGACATGTCAGAAAATAATAAAATCACACTTTTTCATAGACAATAGAAAAGATTTTACAATTTACATATTTATAGGCTTGTTCAGTTACTCTACAGCAAAGGGAATAATCACCATATTTTCTCAAATCAATCAGTAATTCACATTCATTATATCTTCTGCTCTGCTTTAAAAGGAGTGTTGACTACCCTAGAAGTTCAGGTGAAAGATTTCTCATGCTTTGCCTTTAGAACATCAAATAATAAATCCAATTAATTAAAGACAATTGCCTTTAATTGAATAACAATTAATTTTCACTTTTGCGGGGCAAAGAGAGGAGAGATTTATAAAACTCGTAAAGGCAATTTCTGCAAGATGATATCAGTTTCTTTACCTCAGTCCTTGGAAAGTAACTGGAGGAATACACTGAGCAAAGAAAAAGTTTGGATTTCCATTGCACAGTGTGGAAGCCAGATTAGTCCAGAATCCTATATGCAAATTAATGCCAATAGTGCGTTTTCCCTATGGCACAATATTATTTGGGTGGTGTAAAGCAATTAAGAAAAATTAAAAATCAGCTTTTAATGGAAATGGAATTTGGAAGTGGAACAGTAAGAGCAGCTTATGGGTTTCAGAACTTCCTGTATGTTATGCTTTATTACGTTTTTGAATATTTTAATTTAAAAAAAAAATTCCATTTCTTCTGTTTTCAAAGATAAGCTCTCCTGCACAAGCATTCGTGGTTGTCTTGTTTGTTCACAACCCAAGTGAAACAGCAAGGCACTTCCCAAGGCATGAACAGCCCCCATTTATCTGAATAGGATGTTAACATCCAAATGCAATTTTCACACATTAAACATTAATAGGTGTATGGATAGTTTGCTCAAAACAAAAATTAGCTACTACTTTAATATATAAAACTGCTAATTCAGGAAACAACACAGCCAGTGTCTCCAGGAGTTTGTCACAGATGATGCTGTAAGCAGTGATTATAAGCAATGACAATAGAACAATATCAATAAAACAAATGTGCTGCATGTTAAGAAAGAGTTCACAAAATAACTCTACGCAGTTTGAGTCTAAACCATTACATGTGACAACCCATTATCTTACAGTACCTTAGTCCTATAATTATGCTAATTCTTGTAACAGTAATGTCAATCAATATGGTAGATCTTCATATTTAAAAGCCCCAAGTATCCAGATCACATTCAATATGTCATTCCAATATTTTATAAGATTTGCTTGCATACAGATGCAGAGCTCAAGGTAGGGGAAATAATTCTTTAGGATTAAATATATATCCAAGACTTGAATTTATTCTGTCATCGTTCCAAAATAACCAATAATGAAGTGGAAATTATTTCCCTACTCCATGCAGGGAATTCCACTTTGGACACTTGGACTCTCCTTGTGAATCAGGAAATCAAAATGTTCACAGCTCATACTCCTAGGCACATTGCAATATCTATTTTATTGTATTTGCATGTTCATGTCAGAGGCTTATTTTTTTTTTCCCAAGGAGAGAAATTCAGATATAGTCTGAATTATTCAGAGAAACAAGTCAGAAAGGCAGCACTTCCTATAGTGCATAAAAACATGACTATTATAATTCCACCAAAAAAAAAAAAAAAAAAGCAAGCGATGTTTGAATTACTTCCTGTCTAAAATAAGCTTTGAACATACAGAAACCAACTATCTTTTATTGATCAACTCTTCTGTGATGATTTTCTCTTCCACACAGAGAGAAGAAACCTAAAAGTCATCACTTTGCTTGGAAAGACAAGGAGGGAGATGGTAAAGGAGATGACATAGAGCCTAAGTTTACCCACAGTTTTGGATATGAGAGTGATAACTGATTTTGTAGATAAAGGAAATGTGGTAGAACCAGCCCATCTGAACCTTAATATAAAGCATTTGACACAAATAGGAAACTATGAGTTAATCTGCAGAAAGTGGTCATAAAAGGAGAGGAGACAAAGGTTGCTTAAATATTCTGAAACAAACATTGCAAAGGGAAAAACGAGCAGGTGGGCAGCAGCTTTTTATCCAGCATTAATGGCTTCCATAAAAATGCAGGTGCTGTGGGGTCTTCTGGTGGGAGGAAATTGAGAGCCCTCAGCTCAAAGGGCACTGGAACAACAAATGTGAAGAACAAGATGACCTTGAGAAGGATGGCAAAATGAAATTTAACACTATTAAAATTTAAGTGCACCAAGAACAGGAGATGGTAGCCCGGGGACAGTTCATGG
Organism: Cinclus cinclus; assembly: GCF_963662255.1. Classification (NCBI taxonomy): domain Eukaryota; kingdom Metazoa; phylum Chordata; class Aves; order Passeriformes; family Cinclidae; genus Cinclus; species Cinclus cinclus. Next base: position 17,373,976 of record NC_085060.1, on the reverse strand, counting down.
GAAAAGTTACAAGATGAAAATATCTTTGGAACACTAATTAACAGGATGACTGCATCCCAAAATACTTCTACCCCAGCATCTTCTACTTATTCCCACATGCTTCTTTTTAATGCCTCCATTTCCCCACCTCTTTTTCAAAGTATCCCCTTCTTCTTACAGTATATAAAGTTACAGAATTATGGGGGGGTTTCTGACTGGGAGAGAATGGGTCTCTACAGAACTACCCCAGCTGCTCCTCTCTAAACACTCCCAGTTAACATGATGATGAAAAAGATAAATGCACTTTCCTGTTCTATATAGGCATTGTTGGTATTTTTCTATAGATATCGGGAGGGATTCATGCTCTAACTCAATACATGAGGGTCTTATCTAGAGGATTTATACAATTCTTGTAAACAGCAATAAAAAAATGAAGCTAGATATGGGTGTAGAAAACTACTAAAGCTGGCTGCTGGATGATGATCTCTGCAACAAGCAGACTGAAGGGTGCTTGCTCGCTTGCCTAGCAAAATTAATTCCAAAACACATTTGTATTTTCTTTTAAGGGATCAGAAGAATAAAAATTAGCAAATTAAAAGAAAAATGTTGGCACAAAACAAATGTCGTGAATAAATTGGCACAGAAATTAGAAAACTTAAGAACCATTAAAGGAATCTGATAGCTCCAAGCAGTCATAAGAATCATTTTTAAGACAGAGCCTGACATAAAAGATATTATGTGATATGGTTGCCAGAAACAGAGGCTGATTTTGTTTACACAGAAGAGTTCTGTGCTCATAACTCTGAATTTGGCAAACTGCTTGAGCCTAAAATACATGACACACTTTAATCACAGGGATTTTTCTTGGTATAAAGAATAGTCACATAAGGCACTTACTTTAAAATATTTATATATTCAGGCAGGCTTTAGCCAGAAAAAAAAAAAAAAAAAAAACAAACAAAAAAACCCATTAGATCCAGATATCAACAATTTTACATAAAAAGACATTTTTGAGTTTCTATTGTTTTAGGAAAGAAAATGTGGCGATTATAAATAAATACACATATATATATGTGTGCAAGTATTTGCACAAAAATGCATTTGGGAAATGTAGATACAGGGAAAATAACCATAGACATTCTTCGGTCTTATTCTGGACCCAGTTCTGCAGCCAACAAAACTATCTGTTGCTACAACTATGGACAACAAAACTTCAGTGAGCTACCATTGGTGTATTAATTGCACTGGCACCACTTCCAGGAGTGGAGGGGCCAGTTGTACTATTCCTACAAATTGAAAATTCCCTCTACCAACAAAATATAACTTTATCCCAACATGTTTTTCAATGGATGAAACTTTAGTTTTTGAAAATTATGTCCCATTTTTTCAGATTAAAAATAGCACAGGTAATTTTGAATTCTCTTCAATATGCACCAGAAAAAGATAAGGGGAAAACCCTCATGTATTTTTGGTCAGTGATTATTTTAAAGGTGTTTCACACCCACAGTCTCTCTGTTTCTTATTAGCATTAGAAAGTGTTCCTTCTTTCTCTCCAAAGGATTTCAAAACTCCTTCAGTCTCTGAGGCATTTGTCACTTACATAACCAGAATATAATCCAGTATATAACCAGAATATAATCCACAAAAAACTGCACTGTAGTATTGGGAGTCTTTACTCGTATTTATGGAAATGGGAGTGTCATAACCTGAATCTCTGTAAAACTCTTACTGATTTCCATCTGCTTAAACATCACTGTAAAACAGATAGACACAGCAAAAAGAAACGGGGTTTAGGAGCTGAACAAAAGTTATGCAATAGACAACAGGTATTTAAAGTCTTAGAAGCATGAACTATCTCAGTGGCAACCCCCAAGTCTCCTTGGACAAATATCCTTAGAGCTCCACAAAATGAGTGTGGAACCTCTCACACTTCAGAGTCTTCTGAGAACACCCAAAGGAATCGCTTTAGTCTTTATAGAGCCTCAGTGTAACTGACTGCAAGTCCCAGAGAAGTAACCCAACCCTCACTGAAGGAACCCAAATCCTTGTTTGTCCTGGTCAGCCTGTGAGGACCACAGCTGTGAGGCCAGGGAGGTGCAATGGGGGGACCCTGCTCTCCCAAAATCCCACCCCCTGCTCTAAAGACAGTGAATCCAAACCCTTCTATCTTCTAAACCCTTCTGCTCCCTCCTATCAGACTTTGCTGGCGTGCCCATAAAATGCAGGATGGAAAGGCTGGGTTGAAGCCCAGGAGCTCCTGCCAAAGCCCTCTCCCCATGCAGGAGCCTCACCACAGTGTGTCCTGCAGGGTCTGTGCTCCCTCAGCCACATCCCCCTGTCCCCCAGCTCAGGGAGAGTCCTTGGCAGTGAGGCAAAATCAGTCAGTGCTTCGGGGTGGCTGGAAGTTCTCCGGAGAGGAGCAGCAACATCCCTGCCATCCCTGTCCCCCCGTGCCCCTGCGACTCACTCAGCCCTTTGAATGTGGGGTTTACATTTTTTCCAAGTTAAAGAAAAAAAAAAAATCCGCTCGGGATTTTAGTAGATGTGATATGTGATGCAACCAATACATATGGCCCTGAGGTTTAAGAATGATATTTGTCGTGCAGAGGCTTCTCCTGTGAGCGCATTGATTCTCAGAAAGGGTCTCACAGTGCTGCAAGATCAAACTAGCAAGAGACAAAAAATTTAAGCTAAATATGTATGATCCCAGAAAGAAAATATTTTAAACAAAGATTGGTTTATAAGAAAATGGCTTCATGCTGTTCACGCATAGTTCAACCCTTCCCTTATTATATAAAAATAAAGAATGTTTATTTCTTTGGATGGCTTGTCAGTATGTGTCAGTTTGGAATGTTTATGATAAAATGTCAACACAAAGCTGCAGTGTATCAGGCCCCTTGTGTTTTAACCCATTTAGTGCTTACGGTTCTATCTCAGTAACTCTGTACATAAAAAAATTCATAATATTTTTCCACTTGATAAGTCTACACTTAAGGGATCCTGGTGTATTGAAACAGTTACGCATGCCCTGCAGGTTACTTATTTCTTTTTCCCCCTCCTATTTCCAGATCCTCATTTATTTTTGTTTTTAACAGAATTTAAAATTAAGGTTTTTTTTTGTGCAGATAAAACAGCCAAGTGCTTACTGATGCTTTTAGGAAAATCCCTCTTTTGAATGCAAAAGCTGTTACAGTTCTGCTATCCATAGCAGATCACATAGGAAAGTCTAACAAGCTTCTGAGGGTTTTTTTTTTTTTTTATTATTATTATTATTCCAGTCAGTCAACTGACAACAGCTCCAACCCGGTTAGAAATCCTTTAAACTGCACTTCAGAAATCACCATCACAATTGCTACTAATTGGCAGTTTTGCTGGCAGCCTCAGGAAAAGAAAAGCAGCAGTGACTGAAGGGGCCATGGAGAGAGTGAGCCCCTCCTGCCTGTCAGGAATCCTCTCCCAGAACTGGGCTGGGCATTCCTGAGGCAGAGGGGTTCTGGAAAAAATCCACCTGCTGCTGCTCCTGGCTGTACCTGTGGGCAGCATCCCCTGGGCACAGACCAGCCAAAGGATGTCACAGAGCCTAGGAATCATTCAGGAAAATTGTAAAACATATTTTTAAATGGTTTCTCTTGAACCTTGCAGTTGCAGGTTGTCTTTTATTATTTTTCCAGCTGACTGTAGAAAGGAAAACAATGCAGCCAGGATGAAATCAAGCCATGAGCTGGGCTGTGCCCTGCAAAATCTGAGCTGGGGAAGGATTAAACCCCAGAACCATTTGTTTAAAACTGTAGAAGCCTTTGTCTCCGTCTCAATGAAACTGTTAAGTGTAAGTGCTGTGCTTTGATTGCAATCCATAACCACCCCCCAAGCCCACCCTTCCTGGCTCCAAACCCATTTCACACAGCTCATGTTCACCAAGGCTCTGCACTGAAAATGCAAAACTGGTTTCCACAAACTGCTAATTGCAAGGTTTTTTTTCCAATCGTTTTTGATTCCTAATGGTATGTTAGGACCACAGAAACAGAATCTAGATTTTGTTAGGAGCTTTTTGGGAGCCATTTATCTTGGGAAAGACCAGGCCTTAACTGGTGTTCAGGCAAAAGCATTTTCACAAGAGTGAGATCTGCAGAAAAGATGTAAATTACTGAAGCAATTGCCTTATTGACTGTGTGATATAATGGTTTTCCCACTGTGTGGCAATTAAAGGATTGTGGCATTCCTTTCTTGAAAAGCTCTGCTGCAAGACAGCCAAACACAGAGATGTAGGTTTGCCCTTTGCTTGGAAGTCCCATCCCAGCTGGATCCACACCATATTCCCCCGTAACGAGGGCACTGCTGAGGCTGTCTGGGCAGGTAACGTGCAGAAATCAAATCAACCTGTTCACCAAGCTCAAGGAACACCAAAGAAATCACTGCACTTATTTCCCATATTAATGGACAAATCACATTTTCCTGGTTTGAGTACTGCTGAAAGCTTCTCAATGCCAGATGTGCAATAGCTGGAGGATATTCCTGCAGCAAGACTAAGACATGGGCCTACTGCTCAGAATTCCTTACTACTTTCCCTAAAGGTGGCTTAATGAGATTAAAGTCTGCAAAGCTGACCTTATGGTGAACAGGTGGAGAATTGTAGGTCAAACTCCCCATCAGTTCTTGTCCGTGCCATGGAAAAAGCCATCCAGGGTCTCCATAAAGCAGCTGGATTTGCCCAAGCGCTCATCCTGAGCTGTGTCCCCACACAGGAGATGAAACAACTGCACTTGCACATCCCTCAGGACCAGGACAATGCAGCATGGTTCCTTGGATCCTCTTGGATGAAAACCCGAATTGCTTCACAATGGGGTAATGAATCAGGGAAAGGGAAGTTCAGGTACCAAAGGCAATACTTCAGATACTGAAAAAACTATTGAAACAGACCAACCTAAAATTTACTGTTCATGCAGATGTCAGAACAGTTAAAAATAAACAAAAAATAGCAATATCAAAACCCCACAACCAACCCCAAACCTCTTGGCATTTCTGGATAATTACATAAAAATTGAACTCTCCTGGTTATTAAAGGTTAATATGTTCTTGTCGATATACAATATACTTTGGGAAAATATTGTGAGATATAATAGTTTTGTGTTAGTGTAAACCAGCACAACTATTGGGATTTTTGTAAATATATTGGGGAAAAAAATAAACCTCTTATTTTTCCTTACAAGGGAAGCAGTTGCTGGCAACAATAAATATGTTTTCTGCTTCCTGATTTATTTATTGTTCTGTCAAACTAAGAACATTTGAAGTATTTCCACACTAAATATATTCAACTTATTAAAAGTCATGTACAGAATGAGAAGTGTCAGAATAAAATTAGCAAGATTTTCTTTTAGTGTAAGTCATAACAAATGGAGCTTTATATTTCACACAATATAATTCTTGCTTTAAAATCAAAATTTAACCTTTAAATAAACAGCAGAATGAAACAGTGGAATCCTGAGGAATTTAGAAACAGTATGTTGTTATGCATATAATCTTAATTCATGGAAGTGACTGCACAACCATAATTACGAGACCCGCATTTGATTGACACCTGATATTCAAGTGAAAAATGAGTAATTCTGTTTTTGGAAAAGGAAGTAAGTTTTTTTTTTTTTGTTTTTGTTCAGCATGTTAGTCAACAGCAGTAAGGACGTGCAGTATGAGAATTAACACCCACAAGCTTTTTGTTTAAATAAATCTCCGCACTTTCAACTGCCAAGTAAAAAAGAGGAAATGAATTAATTACAAAATCTTAACAGAAATTTTCACCAAATTGAGTTCCTAAGGAAAAGCGACTTTAATCAGACTTTTTGCTAGCACAGACTTGTGCGAGTAAAATGGTAGAACTGATAGATACTTAACAGAGGTGTGTGATTAAATCAGAGCAGTTTCACTCTCTGGGAGCTACCAGGCAACTCAAGAGAGCCAAGCTAGACCTGATCTCCAGTACACCTGATTTTCATCAATGCCAGGTTACAAAATGCCATTTTTTCTATTTATCATCTGGAGTAAAAAGTAGTCCTAAATGCAGATATCATTTCATGCACTTGCTGGGGGCTGGGGAGAGCTACAGCACCTCTCACAGATTTGCCAGGTTCTTGCTGCACAGCCACATCAGAAAGGCAAGAATCAAATATTGCTTGATATGGTTGAAACCCTGGAGTGGAGAGTATGAGACTTTGTTGTGCTGAGTGACTCAAATTAGATGAAGTTCAGATCATGTCATATCATCAGGATGGACTCCAACTTGTCCAGGCAACAGCCCTGATGCCAGATGGGGATGGCAACAGAGCAGTAATATAAATTAGGATGGAGAAATCTAGCACTGGAATCTTTCAGTCTCCATCATTTGATTCATTCTCCTACCCCGATTAATTCTACCATCATTTTACAGGTACAAGAACATCGACTTGCATTTGCACTGACTCCATTTCAGCTGTGAGTGAAGCCATGAATTACTGCTCATCACCCCATGGTTGGAGTGATAGCCCTCGATTTATGGCTGACACCCACCCAGGGTAACACAGAAGTGGAAAGCTCACTAGAATAAAGTATCTTTCAGCTGGCAGAGTAACCCCATTTTTTGGAAATGAAGACGTTCTTACAGACACTTAAAGATGCATTTTAAGAAGGACAACGCCGTGCTTGAGTTGTATGCCTAATTTACAGTGCAAAGATAAGAAATCAACTGCTTGTTCTTGACTCATATTTTCAATGAGCTTGTTATTTGCTCTGCTCAGTGTTTATGCAAGAAAAATTGCTCATTGAAAAGTAAAGTAGAAAAGAACAAAGAAAAAAACATTTTTAGCTTAATTTTAATTTGTGCATGCTGGGCAAACAGCATGAATTTTCCTGTAAAAATTGTGTTGAAATTGGAGGCATTGAGCTCAGGAGTGCTCAATCTCAGTTTTGCTTGTTTAACCAGTTCTTGATTTCTGAGCAAGTGAATCTAATGCTCTATGCTTGGGGATGTTTCTTACTGTATTTCATTACAGCTGCTGAGAATTTAAAGCAATTAGCTTTTCATGTTTTCTCTCTGTTTCTTTTTGTGTAGTGTTCCCTACCATGGGACTGCTCTTATTATCTTGTATGTTAAAGCTCATCAAATTTGTATCCTTGTTTTCCAGGCAAAAATTAGCTGTGAACTATAGGAGCTGCTCTGGAGTTGTGTTCTGTACACGCTGGCTGATTTCTGCAATATGCTGCTGCTCAGAGATCAGCTCCTGGGTTACTGCCTCGCCTCAGGGCCCAAGCAGATGTTCTCACTCTTGGTAACTTCATGTGAATTTGGACACCAAACTCTGTGTCCTTGCTGTTGTCAAAGTTATTTGAAGCAACTTCCACACTCTAGAGCAGGACGTGGGTTCTGACTGGAGAGTTACCCCTCTGACACGGTACAATATTCATTTTATTTTGCACAAATGGAGTGACATTCAAACTTTGGGTCAAGCTATTGTGCGTCCCTGCTATCCCCACATTTTGTGGCCTCTTTTGATAACAATTCAGATGTAAGTTTACACAAAAGTTGCATGCAACTCTCAGAAACTGAGAGGGGCATTTACTTATATTAAAACATTCTCCTGAATTCTTTAGCACCGTTCACAAACCTGTCTGTGGCACTCCAACACCATGCACTTGGCATCACAGAACACAAACAGAGTATCTTCATCTCTGGATAGGAACAGGATAGCCTGGACAATCAGACACATTTCATAGAGATAAATCTTGACAGACACTTTAATGGCTCCCGTCATTGGTGGTGATGAGCAGTAAGCTTGTACTTGAATGTCACTTTTGTTTTCTGCCACTTTCTGGATACACAAAAATATGTAGGCAACAAAACTAGAAGTTGATGAAAAAGTATGACTCTTCTGGTTGTAAGGATTTCCTATTTGACTCATGTTAAGGACATGAAAAGAGAAGCCTCAGCAATCTTTTCAGAATTCAAAACCCAGTTTCTACCCTGTTCAATTTTTACTCCATCTCCACCAGTTAACTCTGGTGCTCTTTTTGTTACAGATGTTTTTTTTTTCTGTAGAAACGAGCTGACTCTCCTTTAATCAGAATGTGCAGTAGACAAAGGAAGCCGTGTAAGAACTTTTTCAAACCTTCTGATTGCCAAAGGAACTCAGTCTTTCTGCCATCTGAGCAGAACACCTGTAACCAGTCCGGGGCTGTTTTTCCTGGAAATGGGAGTGTGTGGGGATGAGACCTTCCCTGCCTTAACCCTGATCCCACCCTGCTGGTGGAGGCACAGCTCTCTCATACCCACCACGGGGCAGCCACCTCAGCTCCTGACACTGTGTTGCTGGTAATTCTTAGGAAATGGACTGCATTCTTCACACTCTTGAAGATTCAAACACCCCTCTTGAAAAAGTTGAGTCATCCTTTACATTTTATTTCACACATTCTATTGCTTTGAGTTTGAGGGCACGCTAAGGGTCCTTTTCTTAAGACTGTCTTTTTTTTTTCTTTTTTTTTCTTTTGTAATACAGTGAGTACTTTACATCTAAACCTCTGTTCTGCATTTTGACAGTAAGCTTGAATCTGGTAATCTAACAGAGGCAAAAAAGCAGTCTCAGCAGACATGCTCCAACCTTGTGTTCGACCATATTAAGAATTAATACTTAGTCTTGCCGTACAACCCAGCTTTAATAAAGCCTCCTAAATCCTCTTGGCTGCTGCTTTGACAGGGCAGCATCAATCTCAGCACTCAACTTTTGTATTTGCTAATTCAATAGGCAGCCAGACAAGGCTTTCAGAGCTGTGTTTATGGGATAATGAGGCTTTTTACATAGTTTCAGTTTTGGCCATGTTGACAGGAAAAAAAAAAATCTTTGAGAACGATGAATTTAAAAAATATTTGCAGAATAAATGCTTCCTGCATATTAAATGCTTCTGATAGAACTAACTGCTTGAACTTTCTTTCAAACTATTCAGCGTATCCTGAGGAAACATGGACTTGGGATGTGCCTCCTTTTTGCATCTTCACCAGCCATTTGTGACAGAGGAGAAGCCTTAAAGTATCATCAGTTTAGGGTGAAGATAAATCTAAGATTTCTAACACCTTCTTGTTCCTCATTTTATTGCATTTTATATGACTTTCACATCTCTAAGACAAAACTGATTCTTTTTGGCTTCTTGAAGCTTCTTCTCTAGTCTCTTTAGAAGTTTTAGTACTGTTCTATTTTTTTTTCATTTATGGAGTTCTGTTCAGTTCTTTTTCAGTGCATATGTAGTTATGTTTGGATTTTGATTGGGAATTTTGACCTCTGAAACATTTCAGCTCTAAAAATAAGGGCAGTGATCAAAATAGTTGATTTAAAACGCATTAACATTTAATATTTCAAATCAAGAGTCTTTCAAGCCTGGCCTCAATCAGCAGTTTAGGGGCTATGGCAAAACTGTAGATTTTGTTGTATCTGTCCCTTAAATGAGTGCAAATACTCCAGTATTTGATTTTGTCCTGAATGCTGCAGCAAAGTTCTGCCAGGGTTATTTGATACAGAAGCACAGAATTTATGCAAATAAGGGACAAATAAGCCATGTTACTGGGATTTGCTTAATTAGCTGTTCTGACTTAATCAGAAACACTCATACACAGGTAACACTGTCTCAGCAACACCACCTTTTGGTGTTTTAATGCTTTTCTAGCAATCAGTGTTTTTAACATGCTGCATGAACATCAGAGCAGCTTCAGGTCTCGCTGGTATCCTCCAGGGAAGTTCAGATCCAGCTTCTCCAAACTCTGCAGTCATCAGCTCTTTTGCTCACAGGGATGGTGACTTGGTTCCCCTCTGACTCTGTACTTTGACACTTAACACCTACTAAATATTGTTATATATAGTTTTTTGATGAAACATCATTTCAGAGTGTAAGACTTTACCTTTCTGACATTTCTGCAACCAGTTGATGTTGGAACTGCACAGAGCAGCATTTATTAGGGGAAAAAAACAATGAAACTAAAAACAAAGAAGAGTTAGGAACTCTACAACTGCAATGGAAATTGAGCAAGAATCTAGAGCCTCCTCTCTCATTCTTGATTTTCTTCTCACCCTGCTGACAGAGACCTTGTCTCTGCAACCTGAAAATTTAGTTGTTTCAAGCTCTGCATCTTTTGACATTTACTAAGGCCTCAATTTATTTATCTCAGTTAAGTACATTCATAGGTTGACAGTTCTTAATCATTTATTCTTGTCTGCCCAGTCATGGCTGTGCAATTGAATCTGTCTCAATCTTCCCAAAAAGGAATTACCACAAATCAAAGCCTTTAGGTAACAAACCCCAAAACATAGTGAGAAAAAAACAATTCACTTGTTACTTTTTTTTTTGTTTTGTTTTGGTTTGTTTGTTTTTTGAGATTTTCTTTGCCTCTTGCTCAGTTTTGGGCCAACACGAAGAGCCTCCTGAGTAAATTTACTATATAATAAAATTCAGCTGTGTCACTAGCTCGATTTATGAGGTTAACTCGTAGAAAAACTTCCATAAACAGAATAATTTGACACTTTGCTGTTTAAGAGCCCCCCTGCTTCTTGCTCCAGTCGGGACTGATGGAGGTGAAGCTGTCAGGGAGTTTGTCTCCTCTAATAGCCAGGTGAATGTAGATGCCTGTTCACATTAAAACACATTTCTCATGCAACACAGAGTTGCTCGAAATGCGAGTTTGTCCCCTGCTGCTGCTGCTGAGCCATCCCTTCACTTCACACACTTTTGCCCAGGGCCATGCTGGTTTCTATTCATAAAGGCACCACATCAGTGTCCCAGTGCTGCCTAATTGCAGCTGGGAACTCAAAAGAGCAGCACTGTGGCTCTTTCTAATGGGCTGTGCTTGGAAATTCCCATGCATAATATACTGTGGCAGGATATCAGATTCCTGTCACACACCAAAACTCAGAGTCAGCCATTCGAGTTGTAATTGTGTTAACAGCAAATTGCCTGTTGCTGACTTCTTTTTGCCCAGTAACAACTTGTAAAGCTATCACAGTAGAAAAGAGTAGAAGCATAACCGTATTTTCACTAAATGTGTCTATATTTTCCCCTGCCCTGGAAGGACAGTGGGGATTGCCTTCCTGCACTCTCAGCATCACTGTAGGTCACAGACAGCGATAGTTCCAGTCTTAGGAAACCTCCCTGATCTCGGAATTCCTGTAATGACAGCAGATTTAGACAATTATCAGCGTTTTTAACTCCATCACTGTGAGGTTTGCGGCTTAGTCATAAAAACAATCAGGCAATGCTGAGCCCTGACGTGGGTTGTGAACTTGAAGTCAACAAAGCATTTCTCACATGGTGAGCACAGGACAAAGAAACAATCAGCACGGAATCTGTCATCAGTATTACACTTACACTGTCAGAGCTGTTTCCTAAGAGGGTTTCTGACAAGGTGAAGCACCACTGCGACTGCTGCTTATTTAATGCAGCATTGGTGGCTTGTTATCTACACACACCTCCAAGCACAATGAGGCTTTGATTGTCCTCACATCACACACCATCATTAAAGAAATCGAAAAATAGACTATTTAAGTACAAACATTGCCCTTTGAACTTTGCTACTCAAGTGCTGGATGCACAAAATGACTGTAAAAAGTATAACATTGCTTTATAGCACTCTAACAAGTGGCTTAATAAGCAGCAAACATGAGGTAAGGAATGGTGAAAACATAAAGTATCAAAAAGTTTTCACATGTTCTGTATTGTATTTAATAATGTCTTGTTAAACTAAATTAATTAATGCTCGGAGCTACAAGATTTTTAAATATCAATAAGTGGAAGCTCTACCACAGTGGTGCCTTTTTAATGAGCCTAATATTATTAGATTAAAAAATCCCTCAGATTATAGGTAGACTTCTTAGACAATTTTACATTAAAAATTGTTCAAAGTTTAAAATGTAGAGGATTATCAGAAATAATTTAAAAATAATCCTAAAAGAACTCCTAAAAGTGCATTTGACAATAGAAGACATATTTTTCACGTGCTGGAAAACTTCTACTTTAAGATCTTATTTGTTGTCTGTCTCCAACATTCTTTTGCTTATGGCCAATGAGCTTTAGACATGTGATGTATAGCAGGAAAATCTAATACAATTAACATGCAGATATAATTCACTGCGATAAAAATTCTTGCTAGGTCTGGAGCATTTGAAGGTTATCTTGGTACACGATCACACATTAGAAATGCTAAACTTAATTTTTTTGAAATTACAGTTTGCATTGTTCTTCTCCATTTGACTAGAAAATGTGTTTGTTCTCAGATTTCAGAAGGGAAAAAGAACCACTTGTAATGTTAAGATTCATGTGTGACCCTCCTGATTCCTCTCCTTTAAAGTGGATATGGGCTAGAAAATAAGTTTTACTGACCAGCTGCTTGACAGGAACTATGAGAAACTTCCTAGTGATTGTCACTGAGATCTGTAAACAAACATAACTAGACTGCACTAAGGAAATTATAAACATAATAAATAATAAATAACATAAAATGTGATAAAACCTTGTTAATCACACAGATGGATCTGGCAGTACAGGAGAAAGGTAGAAGGACAAAATAAAGCAGCCAGAGCTGTCCCTTTAAATCTCCAACTGCCAGATTTATTGAATTTACAACATTATTCACTTGTATGCTTATTTCCACATTTCAGTGTCTGACCTTGGCGGTGTACCTGTATCCATTCCACACCACATCCACTTGGAGTGTGAATAGTCTTTATCTGATCAAGGCCAGAACCTCACCCACTGCAATCATGTATTTCTGAAAGAGGAACTTATTAAAAAAAAAAAAATCCCTTCCCTTTCTGCATTTTACCTGCTGAACTCAATATATATCAGCACATTCAGTCATTTCAAAGGAAGTACTTCTCCATCAAAATACAGGGTTAAGTGGGACCAATCAATATAAAATATACAGCAGGGAGAGGAAAAAAAAGTTCAGGTCAGATGCTTTGAGAGATATAAAATGTCACAGTTAATTTTTCACTCATCTAGACTGAGAAGGAACTGCTGAATTATCTATGAAAGTGAACCAACTTTGATACTTTGACATCAGTGCTGCATAACATTATCCAAAAGAGTAGAGCCTATAATCACTCCATTATTCCACTATTTACTTACTCACATGCAATGGCTACTATCATACATATATAATAACTATTAGATATTCATGTATATATAGTATACATATTTTTATATATGCATATATACTCATACAGAATCACTGAGCCTTTCAAATGATAATATTACAGGACAATTTGGGGAAATAGAGAGGAGAATGTTTCCAGTGGAAGCAAAGGGTGTGTGTACAAAATGCTGCCTATCTCTCTCTGCCAGGCCATCTATGTAATGCTCCTACAAGTCATGCACAACTATTTCTGTGCCCAAAGTTTGGCCCACTGCAAAGTAAATCATTGTTTTCTACAATGCTAAACTTACTCAACCAAATGAAATGAACTTCTGCCAACAGCACTTCCTCTGAACTTTATTCTGCCCACTCGGTTGCCAAATTGTTTTTCCAATCTTCAACTGTTCCAGTGACTGTTCTCTGAAAAGCAAGCAGCCCTCACTTGTTGCAACTCCTTTGAAAGATTTTCTCTGGGTTTTGTTCCTCTCAAGTTTTCACCTTCAGGCTTCTTGGAACCAAATAAAAATAATTCCTAGCCCATGGTAACAGCTATTCTCACACCGAACCTGCAAACACTTTTGCAAATTCTCTGCCCATCAACTTTAAATCGGATGTGGCTAATGCCTCACAATGCAAAAAATCTGAATACTGCCCACCTTTTATAATGATCTGACAACCTTTAGCCATTCTAGACCCCACACCAATGATATTTTCTCCTTTGTTTTTACTGAGACGTTTTCCTGTTTTTCTAACTTGTCTTGGTGGTAACTATGGTGACAGTGATGTCAATGAAGAATAAATCAAAATGCATCAGATAAGATAGAGACCCAGCAATGTACAGGGATTGTGTGGCTCATAGTACGTTAATTTGCATTTAATAATTAATTAATCACATTAGGATTTCACATATACAAAAATACTGGGATCTAACTGGCAGCTACCAAGTTTCTGCAGCCTTGAAAATGAATTCAGGATTGAATTACACACACACACACACACACACATACAGGGAAAAAAAAAAAAAGCATCAGTCATACTAAGCACCCATCTGGAAATTAAATGTCAAAGATAAATGCAAGAGAGGGGAAAAAAATCAAATGAGAAAAAGTCAGTGTGCTTTCAGGAAGACACAGTCTGTTCTGAACAAAATTACCAAAGAAATGCGATATTTGCTGAATACCAAACACTTGCTCTGATTTTTTTTCATATTATGACCACCTAAGTGTCTGTAAAAATATAATCTTTTTAAAACTCTCATTTAAAAAAAACAAAAAACAAACAAACAAAAAAAACCCTGCGACATCTTTCAGGGGAATTCAACTCAGGAAAAAATCCCTACACTCCAATTTTACATCTTAGAGATTGCACTACATTGATAGCTAAGGACAATCCCAATGATTTTGTCTGTACATGGGTATGTGGTTTTCCTTCTGTTTCTTGAGTGGATTTGTGGATTTCTGCCCTCCATGCACATCTTGTAGCAGCATCAGAGGGTTTAATACACTGGCTAACCTGAACACTCTCTTATTTACATTAGGTGAGAATTAATGGGTGATTCAGACATTGTGTGCCAGATTTGAACTTTTTGTTTCTCACAATCCTTTAATCTGCAGGAAATTCTAGCATTTGACCCCTTGGTGCCTTATTGATTTGCCCCTCTGCACAGAGCTGTCACACCTCCTTTTTGTCCTGAGAATGTTTCACACCCGAGAGAAAATCACTGCAATACTCAGTGCACTCATTTTTTATTTCTTGGTGGCAGCTGAGAATCAAATGTAGATCAAATGCCTTGATCCAGCACAGAACTTTTTTTCCACAGAGGAGAACAGTGTTGTTGCAAATGCACTTGGTGAACAAGATTGGTAATTCCACCAATTTATTGGGAAAAAAGCAAACAAAAAAAACCAAACCAAACCAAAACAAAACAAAACAAAACAAAACAAAAAAAAAACAAACAAAACAAAAAAAACCAAAACAAAACAAAAGAAAAAAACCCACAAAAATGCAAAATCAAATATGTCTGACCTAATTTTGAAAAAAGAGTAGAAAACATAAGAGCATGCAATTTCCCCAAAACTTTAGGAAAACACTTATAGATCTTATAGCACAAAGTTCAGATTGTTCTTACTTTTAGTGACAGTGCAAGAAAGAAAATATTTTTTCTACCTAATTAGCAGGAAATTTCCTGAGATAGCCATTAAGGAGTAAATGCCTATGAAAGCAGTACCATAATCAATTAGCAGGGATGCATTCTTAATTAAGTCCAAGCATTGGGAATGGTATATGCTGCAATGCTACTATTGAATTAATAATTTGTAAACAAGACTGGGGGTAGAAACTGCAGCGTACAATTCTTATGAAGAAGCCACTCTAAAAGCAATTATATATTATATTTACTTTAAATCTGGCATTTTATGACCTTTAACCTAAACTAATTAAACTCAATAATAAGATTAGAAAACACAGTGTCTGCCGAGTATAGAAGCACTTAAAAATTTTTCTTTGCTTCAGAAGTGGCCAGCCAAAATCATTAACATGAGAGCATCACTAGAATGAAATATTTATTCAATTTCTGCTGAAGAAACGAAAGAACTTTTTAAATTATTTTGACCACATACAGGGAAAGAGTAGAAATATAAACATGTTTATTCTTCTGCTTCTTTAAGCACACAATTCCAGCATTCCCTGACACCCCTGGGATGGGTCTCCCTTCTCCACAAGTACCCTTTCATTAAAAAACATTACTGGGAATGACATTTCATTAAAGTTTCACCACTCTCAAAGCCTTTCTGCAGGAAAACACAATTTCTAATCTAAGAACCTGATTCTTTCTAGGGCTCTTTCCTACAGGTACAAGAGAGCAGCCAAGAGCAAGGAGTGACCTATTTCACAGTGGCTTCACCAGGATTTTGCTGGACATCCCCTGCTCTGGCACCTGCACAAAGCACTTCACATCCTCTGCCCTTTCCAGCTTGTGGGGATGTCAGTGGCAAACAAAAGTACTTAATACTTTCCTCATTCTGCTGGGAAGAAGAACAAGGTTTCTCTTGGCTTTCCTATATAAATAAAGATCAATAATAAAATATTTACTTACAAAGGGTGTTGTGCTGCTTTTCCAGTGGCATTTCAATTTTCAGGCGAGGTGACCTTCAGAGGCTCTCTCCAACCTCTGGGTTTCTGTGGTTCCAGTATTTTATTTGCAATATTTCCTCCACTAGGGGAGAAGTTTAACATGCTGGCCATAAACTGTAATACCCTGATGTGAGAGAGGAGCTATGGAAAGTGGTGCTCGCTGGTTAGTGTGTAAGCAGGAATGAAATCATAAAAAGAATTTTCTACAACTCGGAATGGTTTTTATTCATGTCATCTTGGAGAAGAGGGAAAATGAAATTTTAATGTTAGATTTGTAGCTATTATCACATATCCAGTGACAGATATGGAGATGAGTTTTCATATTCTGAGGGGTGCTCAAGGAAGCCATTAGTTTGTACCACTTGCTTTTACTGGCACATCCTAAAATCAAAGGCTGACTTCAGCCTTAGGGTTTATTTATATTGTAGTAGAACTGAAATAATGGACATTAATGCGTGGAAAGTCATTGTTTAGCCAAATCAAGCCATAAAAAACCAAGGACTCTCCAACTCTGCAATACCTTTGGCTGTTAGGATCACAGAGTGATGGTGTGATAAACATACCAGGGAGCACTGGCAGCAGCCACCACTATTTGGGCCCTCACCTCTCCTTGGCTCGTCCTCAGACTCCACGTTTGCTAGGTGAGAACTTCCCAACATTTTCTCTGTCTCTGCAAGGAAGAGCTCTTAAGATATGTATTGGTCCCGAGCTCTGGCAGCACGGCACAGCTCTGGAACATTTCCTGCCCACAAAGTCTTGGCTGTCATCACGGCTTTGCCACGGAGCTGGTTGGGTGCCTGCACGTCCCAGCTCGAGCTGGGCTCCGTGTGACGTGCCAACATTCTGTGCAAGCACAATAAATCTGATGTGTGCAACACCAGCTTTGGGACTCACTCTGGAAATCTGATGCTGGGCTGCTGGGTCTTGGTGTTGCCTTCAACCTCTGAGCAGGGACCACAGGAACCCAGACTATAAATAGCAGATATAATTTTCTCTGGGGTTTCATTATTAATCTTGGATTCCTTCGTGTTAACCATGAATTAAGTGGGGGAAGAAAGAGACTACCCTGAGGCACCAGTAACTTCTGGCTCAATATTATCATTCAGCTACCAATGCATACAAGGGTGTGCATTTTTAGGAAAAAGAACATAATTATCAATTCACTTATTTTTGGAAGCAGAGGCACCTTCAGCAGTAAATACTAACCACTAGCTACAACTCATTCCTGAATGCCTCACGGGGGCTGCAGGAACAAGGAGATCCCAGGCTGGATGCTTTTGGCAAGATCCTGCTGCTCCCTTCACTCAGTTCATGAGGAGGCAGACTGGCAATTTGACAGGATTAGAACGTAATTTCATTTCAGCTTTTAGTCACCCATTCATTCATTAGTATCTGATCAGCTGAAGAACGTGACAAGTTACCAAAATAGCCAAAATATGTGGAGTATTTTTATTAACTTCAGCCTCAGAGCCATTGATTTTCAGTACATTCTGCATTCAGAAATATGTGTAACAGTGAAGAAATGCATACTTACATGTTAATTTTGAAGGCACTCATTCATATTCATGAAAAATTGCATATACAATATTGGATGTACCCTAGCCAAAGGCATCTATCCTTAGAATATGCCTTGTTAACTTTCCAAGGAAATGGGATCCACAGATATTACCAGAGATGAAGCATCTGGTGATGGAGCCATTTTTCGAAATGCCTTTGATTGAACTGCATTGCTACAGCAGGTATGCAAGAGTGCACGCTGAATGCATTTTCAAAGTGACCCTGTCAAAACTCAGAGTGACTCTATCTTCTCCCCCCGAACTTTTGATCAAATGCTCATGATTACATGCTGATTTTGTCAGAAGCTCCATCCAGGCATGAACGGTGTACTTGCTGCAGCAAGGTCATGATATCACAAGTTTCCATCCCACTAAATAACCTACCATTAAGAACTCATTTTTACCAATTGATTGCCAAAGCTCCTGTGGAATGCATCTATGGGCGTTTTCCCTTTTGTACGCAGTTTAGCAGATGCTCTGGTTCCCAGTGAATTCTGAGAACCCACAGAAGTGCAAAGAAACATTCCCTGAGTGTAAAATTATCTGGACAGCACATACAGCACTGGGACAGGGAGAGTTCCATGCCTTGGTGGAGCTCAGTTTCTCACACCTCTAGCATTCTAACTATCCATGTTACCACTGCATTGACCCCATCAAAATACAAAATTGTGACAAACCAACTCCCGTATATTTTTGCCTCTTCTGCACATTGATTTGTTTGAATATAAATACATGCTATTAACAGGACATCCAGTAGTGTTCAAAGCTGATATTCCTTGTCGAACCTTCTTTTCAGACTGTTTTTCTAATTGTTTTGTTTGTTTTTAGAATAGGAGGGATGGGACAATTAAATTGTATTAAATAGACCTGTGACAGTAGAGAGGTATTTCTGAGACATCCCGTATTTTGCTGAGATTGTTCCTTAGAATTTTAAGTGCTTATTCTTACTCCACTTGAATGCTTTACTTGCTGTTTCCCATGTCTTTGGAATAAAAGAATGAAAGAAGTAAAACCAGACTTCTGTTTTATTCTGGTAGTGCTTCAAATTCATCAAAATAAACTGCAAGAAAAACTGCTCAACGCTTGCAAAATTTGCAGCAACTTATAAATCAGAATACATTAACTCTGAACAGATTTTAAGATGTTCTCCACAAAATGTCAATAAAACTATTCCCTGGAAGAGGTTTGGTTTGGTTTTTGATTGGCTTTTTTCCCCCCAAAGCTGTAAGTCCTCCCCTTCTGTTTCCTCCCACTTTCCTAATCCATTACCTTATTCACTGCATTTTATAAAAGTGTAATTAGCAAAGTGTAACTGTTTCCTACAGATATCAAGAAATCATGCCATTTTCACAGAACACACTGTAGTCAAGAACTGTTTAAAACCAGCAATAACAGCGAGAGGAGATTTCACCTGCTAATGGATTTGAACCACCGCACCACCATAAACTTTTATGATCTACAGGAGAAACTTGGCTTTACCTACTGAGGCATAGAAGAAAACCATTACTTTTATTATTTCCTAACTGCATGGTCCAGCCTTTTTTTGTCCTTAGTGTTCCAAAACTACTGGCAGCTTCTATTGAGTGCTGAAAGCCAGAATTTGCTCTTGAACCATCCACCTCTAAGCTCTGTCACAGAGCTCTTGAGCTGCATTCCCTGTTTCTCCACATTAAGTCATAAGACCTCATATGAGAGAACCCTTGAATTAAAAAAAAAAAAAAAAAAGACTGAAAGGAAACAACTTATCACATTTTCTATGAACTGCACTTTTCATCCTCTTTTACTGTTTGTTTGTTGTTTCTTTTCCTGAACTGAGTATCATTTTGGCAGTGCTTTCTTGTCTGTGGTCTAAATAAGTGCTTTCTCCTCGACACTTAGGCAGAGCATTGGGGGGTAAATGCTTTTAATTTAAGGTGAGACTCCTTCACCTGTGCAGTATTTGAACTCTCTCCCCAGGGAGGAAAAAGCAGTGCACCCCATAGGGAGTCTTTTGATTTACTATTGAGCCTCTTTTGCATAAGGGGCCACAGAATGCAGAAAGAGCAAAGCACTTATGCTGTTACTGAGATTTAATACCGCTTTTATGAAGAGTCCTATTGCTATTTTAGGAGGAAGGTGCAAAGGATCTGCTAAAAATAGAACCAAAAATCATTAGGTAGTAAAGGCAGTGGCACAAGGCTTTGATCATTTCACAGAATCCCTCACATCCTGAAGGTGTTGTGGATAAACCTGGTGACACTATTTGAAAGAATTGCTGCAGTTTGGAAAATGTTCAGTGTTCAGCTGTGCAAAGTGAGTAAACTCCTGACTGATGAGTTTACTTGAGACAGCTTTTATGACATTCGTAAGAAGCCAGTTCTGCCAGAGCCACTGAGACATGAAGAAATATTTAATAAGTACTGAGCTTTCTTTAAAGTCTCCCTCCTTGATCCCTCCGTCTTCTCAGAGGAAAATACTTGCTTACAATTATTTACTTCATAACTTCACAATCCTGTCACATATACAGTGTAATCACATCTCCTTGCACCCTGACTTCGCTGCACCACATCAGCTGAGGGACAACTTTTGTGTATATTCTGATTATTACAGGTTGGCAGACCTGTGTTATAAAGACATCTGTCAGCACACACCAGATTTGCCATAAGCAGGAATCCCTGCACAGCAGTTGACTTGAAGGCCTGTTACTGATTTAGAAATCTATTTTATATAACAGAAGTGTTTGATGTACTAAAATATGACATGGGTGACAACATCACTGATGGAACCAACCAAAGAGTGTTGAAGTAGCTGCTCCCTGAGCTCTGCAGTGTGCCCTGACGTGTGTGGTAGCCCTGCCAAGGACTCCCCGTGCCTCTCCTTGGCCAGCAGCAGCAGCAGTGACAGCTCAGCTCTGCTGCAGCTGCCAGCCCCAGCCCTGCCCCAGCACCATCCTTCCCTTCCCTTCCCTTCCCTTCCCTTCCCTTCCCTTCCCTTCCCTTCCCTTCCCTTCCCTTCCCTTCCCTTCCCTTCCCTTCCCTTCCCTTCCCTTCCCTTCCCTTCCCTTCCCTTCCCTTCCCTTCCCTTCCCTTCCCTTCCCTTCCCTTCCCTTCCCTTCCCTTCCCTTCCCTTCCCTTCCCTTCCCTTCCCTTCCCTTCCCTTCCCTTCCCTTCCCTTCCCTTCCCTTCCCTTCCTTTCCCTTCCCTTCCCTTCCCTTCCCTTCCCCAGCCTTGGCTCCGTCCAAGGGAAAAGCAGCTGAGTTTTAAATCACCTGTGGCCTCTGGCTCGTGGCAGCTGGAGTGTGCCACATATCTTTGTTCTAAATTTGAGTTTACTCCCAATTACAACATTGCAGTTGGGTTTGCAGAGTCTTCCAAGAGCTGTTCGCTTTTGTAATCCTTAGCTGGAGTTGCTGCTACCTCTGTTCCTTCACATGGTCTGTGTTAACTCTTTCTGTGTGATCTTTTGGCTCCATTTCCTGTTTCAGCTTACAACAGCTGTATCTGGCCCAGCTCTATATTGAATTTTTTGCCTTGTGGTAAATTTAATCACACGGAACAAATTGAAATTTAATTCAAAAACCAAGAATTTGTCTGAATGGAAAACATCAAAACTGTTTCCTGACAAAGGACTCGAAGACCTTCCCTGTTCAGAACAGAACATCCTCTTGTCCAGATTTCTCCTCTTGCCAAGCACAGACTTTCTCACAATATCACACAAGACCTGAAGAACAATTTTAGGAGAAGCTTCCAGCAGCTGCCTTGCACGCTGGGATTGAGTTAAAAGAGTTACAAGTCTGCCAGAACTACAATCATGTAAGAAAGTTTCATAACAGCCAGTTTTAGGCAAAGTTAATAAGGAACATCTCTATAACATGGACTCACAAAATAGACACAGAACTATTTTCCATCTTATAATAATTTTTTAATGCAGGACTTGATAGAGTAATTTCCTCATGCTGTTATCAGAATAATAGGGCAAATGTATCAGAATAAAAATAAATTGTTTGATAACATAGAATAGCAACCAAAAAAAAAAAGTGAAACTTCTTTTTCTTTTTAACTTAACATTTTCACATTTTCTCTTTTTCTGTGACAATTATTAAACACTCCAAAATTACCACTTTAAGTTGCGTAGGGTTTTTTGGCAGGTAGGTACTGAATCTGGAATATATGCCAAAGCACAGCAGGTTTTTGCATATTCACAAAAGCTCAAGAACAAATTTCTCTTGATTACATTTTTCCAGGTGTTTTTTTTCTTTTTTTTTTTTTCTGATTTTTGCCCATAAAAAGTTTCAAATTAGAGAGACACTTGCTTGACACATTGTCTGCAATAGTGCCTCTGAACACAGTGATTTGCTCAGTATTGACTCGAAGTGCAATTTATTCAATGAAAAGACTCTAAGGAAAACTAGGATGCTTCAGGAATAGCATGAAGTATTGACCTAATCCAAACTTGCTTAGACAAACTGGCAATATCTAAATTGAAATAGTACATCTGGAGGCAAGGGAAAAAAAAAAAAAGAAAAAAAAAGCAGCCTGGTGCCTCTACAATTTACATATCCTCCCAAGTAGCAGCATGAAATAAAGCCTGAGCTGCTGCTGCAGTGCAAACCTTCTGGCTGTGTGTAAATCTCTGCAAAATCCAGGCACACATCCTGAGCTGACACAGCCTTCAGACAGAGGAATTTACAGCAGCAGAGCATCCAGCTCTGTTTGGCTTTTTCTGCTGCAGAGTGATGGAAAGGTCTGGAACCACGGTTTGTGTAACAAGGCTCCCCCATAGCTCAGGAAGAACCTGAATCTGAAATTGGACCTGATCTGAAATTACTGGGCCCAGGCTTGGGCTCAGGGGGAAAATCTCCACAGGCACGAAAGGACCCACAAAGTGAAGGATCCCTGAATTCCTGAATAGCAAATCCCACCCCACCACTGCAGACCTCTCTGTGCTTGGTGAAGGCTGCACATCGTTTTTTCAATACCCCCTTTTCACCACAAGACATGAAAATCTATTTGCACATGGTCTCTGTTATGCCCCAAAACCAGTTCCACTCAGCATTTCTTCAGTGAATTGTTCTGAAGCAACAAAAAGCAAAATAAAATCTGCTTAGTGTGATTACACCCATAATAAAAGGTTTTTCTTCATTGTTCTTGTTATTCTTCTAGATCACTGCAAATTATTTTTTCTTTTCTGAGGGAAGGGCTTTTCTGTTTTCATTTCTAATTGAGTATTAGAAGGCAATTGGTTTGTTTCTATTAAAAGCTAAACAAAAAGTGAATTATTAACAATTTTCTACCTAAGATCACACGGAAAACACAGTATTTGAGATTGCAGATTCATGAGTTTAATCTTGGACTCTGAGTAAGGTATTATTGAATCCTTTATGAACAACAATAATCAAGATTGCAGATATTATTATTTTATGTTTAAGGGCATGTTCATTGAAAAGTTGACTACTGTAATGAAATAACACTTTGGAGTGAGCTTTATGGGTATAGCTTTATGAATATGCATTGCAGAGCTGTTTTCCTTCTTCTAACTTTTTATATAAAGTCTCATATGCTAATTCCCACTGCAGAGAATCTCTGATGAGCCCTGAATTTACTTCTAAGTTTTACTCTCACTAACGTCAGAACACTTTTTCTCAATGTTCAAGAACAAAGTTTACTGTGCTCAAAGGCCAAATCATATGGAAAAGTCCAAACAAAACCCAGAGTACTCACAATATGCAACAGCATAATGATCCAGTATCTGTTTTTCCTGTAAACAGCATTAATTTTAATAATATTTTCACACTAATATCTGGTACAAAGTTAGTCTTTCTTGATCCTTATTCTGAGTTATTCTGCTTTCAAAACTCCCATGCAACTTCTACTCACGACAGTAGTTTTAACTAAAACTTCTACAGACTGAATTTCCAGCTGGATGTTCAGGAAATGCTACTTTCAAACTCTTATCCTGAACCTGAACGTTGTGAAACTGTGGCCACTGGAAGCTCCATGTGCCAAGGCACAAGACGAGGCAGATCCTCCAGGGGCTGCAGTGCCAGCAGATTCTGGCACTGGTGACTCCAAATTGCAGCTAATGCTGTTTCACTGAAATCCACAGAATTGCAGAGCCTGTGCTCTCATTAAAGCAAATTAATCTCCTCCACAGCTGATGGTTTAGCAGCCATTTCATCCCTCTCATGTCGTGGAGTGCTGCAGGAACACTTTCCTTGCCCAGGGGATGCTGCTGTGTACAGATTGTCTGATATTCCAAGGCTAAGATGTACTCTGGGTTTCAGTGAACAATTCCCAAAGGTATTGCTGGAAAATATCCACAGACTCCACACAGTTTTGAATATCTTCGAATTCTGCTTATTGGCCTTGACACATAAGTGAATGTTTGGGTTTGGTAGTTTTTTGCTTTTTTTTTTTTTTTTTAAAGAAGTCTCTGAAAAATGCAACATAATTACTTGGAATCACTTCCAATACAGTGCAAGATGAAATACTGCGTTTTGTTTTCCTCTCCCATTTTTGCTTATGTGGTGAAACATCATTGGTATTGTAAGATAATGTAGCACTGTAAGTACTGGTAAAATACCCAGAGTGCCTCCAGGTAGGTGTGATTATTACCCTACACCTATCCCTAGTCTACCATACTCTATCGGCAGGTTCCTTACTATTTGGAAATGTTACTTAGCCTTACACTTTCAGATAATGTCCTACAGTTCTTGATGCTAATACCATGCTGAATTTTAACCACTTTAGTTCTAAAAGGTATTTGGTTGATGTTCTCAAATTTCCTTTTCTCACCTCAACTTTACTGGCTTCTTTGGATGAAGCAATACAATTTTATTATTTGTGTTATTGCAAAAAATGGAAGCCCTTATTAGAAAATAAAAATGCTCATAAAGAACAAAACACTGTAAGGCAAATGGAAGACAGATGCAGGCCCATTCTATGGCAGGATGAAATAAGACACAAGAAATGACAAGATCTCCAAAAAACCCCCAAGCATGGCAGACTTTTAAAGCATTTGATGGCTCAGGTAAGATGAGAATGGTTTCAAATTAAAAATGTGTGGTTAAAAGTTTGGTAACAATAGTTTTAACTGAGCTGGAAGTTTTAACTCCAGAAGCTGGAGTGGCGTAAGATTGAGAGAAAGAGATTTCCAGACAACCTTAATAAGAATATTGCATAAACCAACAGAAAACAAAGAACAAAAGCAGAGTTTTCAGGAGTCTGGTGATTTTAAAGGTTGAGAGGCTTAAGGCTTAATCATGTTTTTATTGTCAAGGGAAATGAAAGGAAAGATAAAAACGGGTAAGACATATAAGAAAATGTGATGGGACAGGCAGAACAGGTAGACAAGGAAGTAGATGAGAAACTTTAGTAATGAAGGATCTTTGTGATGGAGAAAGAATGTCAAACCAACAGGAAGGCACAGATAAATGCCTCATTTTGTCAGGGTTTTTCCCAGAAGAAAGCGACAAGATATTATGCAGTGATATAAAAATAAATGGAAGCAAGAGAAGAATAAGAAGGAAACACAGATTTGAGAGAATTTTAAAACAAGTCCAAAAATTGTTGGGTGCCACACGCAGGAAAAAGCTGATGGCAGTGTTGAATAAGAGATCTGTGGAAAAGAAGAAACAACAGCATGCCTCAAAAGAAGAAAGTTCTCAATAATATAGTGAAGAAAAGCTATTTTGATGCAGAGAAGTTTTGTGGTAGGGCTGTAGATTAAATGAAAATCAGGAAATAAACAGCTCAAAAGCAATTGGTCTTTAGCCTGTAAACTGAAGTATCCAGAATAAATGTGGGACATTGCAAGCAGGAAAACAAAGAACCACGTGGAAATCTGCTGCTGCCAACAGCAAGAGCTGACTGAGGAGCAAATGTCAGGAAGTTGGAGCAAGAAGGGGCAGAGAAGCTGTTTGCAATCCCACTCTGGGGAAGGGAAACTGTGTGAAGAGAGCAAACTTGCTGGGAAAAATCCCAAACAACTCTGATCCAGAATCTGAGCACGAAGCCAGAAGTGTGTAGGGGCTTCCTTCTGTGTTTGGCTAAACAGGCACTCATTTAGATTATGTCAGTATTGTGGAGTGACCTGGGAATGGCATTCCAAGTTACCCATGCCCAAACCCCACTGGAAGGATGGAAATCCTGCCCTATTTACAGCACAAGCCCCGCTCTCATTTCCATCAGAGCCCACTCCCCTTGCAAGGAGGATTTGGGCAGTCAGGAGGGCTGGAAGTCTTCCAGAGGCCTCACCCAAAGCACAGAAGTATCCTGAAAATGAAGAGACAGCTCCTCACTTTTTAAAATAAACACAGACATAACCAGGACACCCCATGGGATATATCTGAACATGTGCTAAGGAGTGTGGCTCCAGGCAGGATGCTGTGACACAGAATCACATATACATTAAAGGATGCATTTGTGTGAATACAAGTGCTTAGAAATCCAGAGAAAAAGTAAGATTGTTGATCTTTGGGATAATGCTTGCAGGCTTTTCTACTGCCCATGTGAAAATAGGAGTGTTTTGGGGCATTTTCTTCTTCCTGAGAAAAGTAAAAAGAATCCTGTATACTCCTCAGAAAGTGTGTCTGGTCAGACAAAGCAGAGCAACACAACCCAGAAGAAAGAAGCACCTTCAAGGAAGTTGTTCCCTGCTCTAATTCTGGAGAGAGATGCCAGGAGCATTTCTGGTGCTCTACATGACTGCATTAGAGACAGGCTGCTCACAGGAATTCACCAACATGGTGCTACTCAAGAAGGTTAATTGGAATTAACTAAAATGTATGAACTTTGAAGTGGATTAATTACATTATCCTAAGTCCTTGTGTAGCTATTCTTATTCAAAATTAAAATGATCTTAATGTAGTTTATGTTATTTTGCTCCTAAACGAATGATAAAATGAATTAAGATAATTTCAGAACTCATTTGCATTAATTTTCCTGTGTACATATGTGTAAACAAGCACCGAGATCCTAAAACTTCAAACCTCATTGAGTTTCATTAAGCTTATCAGTAATGCATCAGAACTGTAAAAGTGGGTTCCAGACACAGCTCTAATGATGACACTGCTTGGGATGATCACAATACCCAGAATCATGGAGACCAGAAAGCTACCAGCTCTGTAAAGCTTTCAGATCCTTTAGAGACAGAAATTCCTCCACCAGGAAAACCTCTTTATGCAATGGTATCAAGAAGTGGGTCAGAGTAAATGGAAAGTTACATAAACATCCTGGTTCACACACATTTCATCTTTGAAATAACAGCACCCAAAAAACAAGAGAAATTTGCAAAATCCTTCACCAATCCCAATATTTGCTGGGATTATGATGCTCCTTTAAAGGACAATGAGCACAAAACCCATGAGAAAACCTGCAAGTCTCTAACATCCAGTTAATCAAACAAAATTTCCAGCAGTCCTGCTAGATATTTATAATAAATGAACTGGCTGTTTACTGAGGTTATTCAGCAAATGGATGATGAAAAAGGAGTTCTAATGAAACCTAACTTTAAACTTTAAATGGACTTTAAATGGAATGCTAGAAACAAGTCTGCAGCCACTGTCATGGCCAGTTTCTCTCACGTGATTGGCAAAAAGCACAATTTCCTAACAGCTGTAATAAAGAGAGTTCTAAGTAATACTTGCAAATATATTGTTTTCAGTGACAATTTATTGCTGTCCTGTATCAAAGCTAAGAAATGCAGCAAAAACATTTTCATATGAGAGAATTCTTGGAATGTTTGTTGTGTGACAAAATAATCCAGCAAAAACAACGAGTTCATAATGATCCAACAGATAAATTAAATCTTGCTTAATAAATAATACCAGGAAAGGAGCAGTGCCCTGAGTGACCAGAACCACTGTGCAATAATTAGAAGGCTTTTCACCAAGAAAATAATTACAAATTGCATTTTATCTGCCTAGTAGCTGAATCTTACTAAATATGGATATATAAATAGACAGAAATGAGTGGTTTATTTAGTATGACTGTTAGATTGATTTTTTATAAATTGCATTTTTTTTAAATATAAAGCTTTTGCTGTAATAATTTTTCCTGTGGAGAAGTTGGGGCAAATGTTCTTTAAAGATGTTCTTTCAGCTTGGAATTCACACTTTTATCCTGTGAAAGGACAACATTTCCTGAATCATATTGTAAATAAGGGCTATAAAATATTGTAAAGATATAGATGAGGTAAATAACAGGAATCAGGAGAGGCATTTTTTGTTTCTAAATCTTAAACTGGTATCTTGTGTGACCTCAAGTATCTAAACAGATTCAGTTTCTCCAGTTTTCAACTTGTTTGTATATTTTTATGATATCTTAACCTAAAAGAGATTTAAGACCATATAATTCAGCTGAATAAGTATTTTATTATTGCTAGGCTAGTTAGAACAAATATTTTGAAAGCTGCTCTGCTTACCACAGAACTCATTTGCTCTAAAAAAAATAAAAAAAGAAAGGGGAGAATGTCTGAAAAGTAGATGCTCTTACTGAAGAATGAACTTGTAAAAAACAGTGGAGGTAGATGACCCTGGATTAAAACAGTTGTAAAAAGACTCAGAATGTAAAGTTTTTCTTTAGCTCTTCATCAGACTCAATGCTCTTTCTGCTGTGTTTCAAATCTTTTAGCCACACATAATTCGTACTCTAATTTTGAACAACCATCCTCCTTCCTCATCTTAGCCTGCTGCTCTAGTGTTTTATATATATAAATATATATAAAAATAAAAATATATAAATGTATAAATACAGATATATATATGTCTGTGGTATTTGCAGCTTTCCCCCCATAATCAGAGAATAAAAATCAGCATTAGCCCAGCTTGCTGCTGGTCTGACTGCAATTATAAACCAGAGCTAAGCCTGGTTTGTGTTTGTTAAACAGGAAGGTCACAGGTAGCTTTGAACTGACACTCATCCTTTGTGTGCAGACACATTCCCTTTCATATCCTCGCCCTGCCTGTTTCATACTATCCAATGTGAATTCTTTGACACTTCTTGAAATATTTTAAAGGGAACTTGTTTAAAAATTGGAAAAGTCAACTCATTAAATAATGTATTTGTAGTAAGAACCTTTTATCTTCCACTGAAGGCAATAACAAGAGCCTCTCTGAAAATTTTCAATAGACAACAAACAGCCTCTTTGAGTTTAGAGCTTTCTGAAGTGACTGATCCTGACTTTCTCAGAAAGATATTTTCCATATGCACTAGATATATGCAAACACTGAAAAGAAAGGGAAAACCGTTTGAACTGAATTTACAAGAAGTTACAACATCCTACATCCTCAGATTTGTTAGAAATTTAGAAAGTATCTCTTGAAAGTCACGTGGCTTTCCTATTATTTCCTTTATTTCTGATGGCTTATTCAAACACTAACTTCAGCCTGGACAAAGTGTTCACTGACTGGGAACCAGCAGCAGTTCTGCTGAAGACGTGGTGTAACCTGCACACTCCAGTGAGGCAGCTGAGACAACTCTGTCACCAGGCACAGAGCTAAATTCCATGCTGGATGAGAATTCTGACTGAAACCTACCTTTCTTTTCTTTTTTTACAAACTTATTCACAGTAATATTCACCCAAAACTCACTGAGAATTTAATTACTCAGCACTAATTAATTACACACCATAGATTCTGTCCTGCATGCACACAGAACAATGCAAGGAACAGATTCCACTACGCAAGCACCAAAAAACAATTCCTAACCCGCAGCTCCAGGATTCAACCAGCTGAGTTAGGAGCAATACAGGAAGAGAAAATTCTTACAGGACCCTTTTCCTTTTCCTTTTCCTTTTCCTTTTCCTTTTCCTTTTCCTTTTCTTTCCTTTTTCCTTTCCTTTTTCCTTTCCTTTTTCCTTTCCTTTTTCCTTTCCTTTCCTTTCCTTTCCTTTCCTTTCCTTTCCTTTCCTTTCCTTTCCTTTCCTTTCCTTTCCTTTCCTTTCCTTTCCTTTCCTTTCCTTTCCTTTCCTTTCCTTTCCTTTCCTTTCCTTTCCTTTTTCCTTTCCTTTCCTTTCCTTTTTCCTTTCCTTTCCTTTTTCCTTTCCTTTCCTTTTTCCTTTCCTTTCCTTTCCTTTCCTTTCCTTTCCTTTCCTTTCCTTTCCTTTCCTTTTTCCTTTCCTTTCCTTTTTCCTTTCCTTTCCTTTTTCCTTTCCTTTCCTTTTTCCTTTCCTTTCCTTTTTCCTTTCCTTTCCTTTTTCCTTTCCTTTCCTTTTTCCTTTCCTTTCCTTTTTCCTTTCCTTTCCTTTTTCCTTTCCTTTCCTTTTTCCTTTCCTTTCCTTTTTTCCTTTCCCTCTCCTCCCCTCCTCTCCCCTTAAAAAGAGTCATGAGTTGACATTCTTATTTGACATTCCTCATTCTGAACTGCTCACCCAGGAATGCAAATTTCAGCTCCATGTCGATCCTGTACATTATATCACTCTAATGCTCCTCACACCCCACCAGACTCAAACGTTTTGATGCCATGGTATACAGAAGCAGAGGACCATTTAAAATACACTCAGCTCTAATTTAGTAGAGAAAGAAAATGAATAAATAGTTCTTGTAAGTCTTTGGTTTCTATATCTCACACTGAAACTACTTCTAAACAGAGCAGAGATTTTTGCCCATTTAAAAATGAGTATTTTGATGATTACCTCAAGGCACATTAAGAGAACCATGAGGATAATTCCATCAAGGCTTTTAAAAACCCTGCACATGGTTTGTCATTCTTTCTCCGAGGGTTTCGAATCTCAGCTGCAGTTGTTCACTCTGCCACTGCTCATTCCAGGGCTGTCCCTGAGCACTGCATCAGCTCTCACAAGGAGCAGCAGCCCAGACTTTTATTCACAGCATGTCCTGTCTGCACTCTTCACTGCTGGGTCATACACAATTTACTCTCTTATGCATTCTCATCTCATTTCTGTTTTCTTATTTAAATGCAGTTTTATTTATTGTGGTGCAAAAAGAAAACACCCTCAGTCCAAGGTGATTACTGAGAGAGAAGCACTGAGTGGTTTTGTCACTGCTGCCCACAGAGTGTCATTCTCTGCATGCATGTACCCAAAACTGTCAGAGTGGGCCATTGTTGGGGGTTTCTCAAATTACTATTTAATTTATTTGATTATTTTATTAAATTTGATACTAATTTATATAATTATTATATAATAATTAAATTATTACAATATAATTACTATCTAATTAATTTTATAGTAATTTCCTTAAAACTGTTTTCAAGCTTTTACAGTCAGAATATTCGGAGTTGGAAGGGATCCACAAGGACTATAAAGCCCAAATTTTAAATGGATGACCCATGTGTGGACTGAACCCACAGCCCTGGTGTTACTAACACCATGCTCTACCCAATTGTAGAGACACCAGTATTTCTAATAAAACCAGGAAACAAAGAACTAGAGCTATTAACACACACTGCAGCTGAGTATGAAGCTGGCAGAATGGATTTTAATCACTACTGTTGTCCCTTCTGATTCTTTTAATTTATTGTGCGTTAAAAACAAAACAAAACAAAACAAAACAAATCTTTAAAATTATGAATGATGGCATGCAGAGTTTCTGACATGCTGTAGAAAAATCAAGTTTGGCCAGGCCTAAGCAATCCTGTTTGAATACATCCATTCCCTCACACACTTGATTTCAGAGAAAACACTGTTAAAACTGAAAAAGTTGAGTACTCAAGGCAGTTCTGTGCCGTGTGCCTGCAGCCTGAGGCCTTTGCACGTGTGCAGTTTGAGACAGTTCTCCGTTGTAAGAGCTGGCATGCAGAGTTTTTATTTAACACATAGTGAGTTTTGGTTGGTGTGTCTTCATTAGTGTGGGAGTTGTTCAATTTTTACTGCACCCTTCCAACTCAGCCGTCGGGACAGACCTGTTCACCTCTTCATGGAGAATGATTCTTCTCTTTAGCACCTCTTTGTAAATTCCTCCTGGGACATCTTCACTGATAATAATGAATCTACTTTTATCGAGTCTTTTGAGGAGAAGTATGAGATGGACAATAACTAAAGGAGTTAATGTGGAGAGAAATTAAGCTTGAGGGTTCTCACAAATGTCTGATGAGCAGTCTGGGCAACGAGGACCCAGCAGCTCAGAGCAGTTCACAGCACTTGCCAGCAAAGCTTGTCAGAAAAATTGTGCAGGAAAGTTCTGCTTTGGAAGGTATTGATTTACAAAAATTGGAACATACTGCTGAAATACACTGTTTCACTGATGTAATTAGACCTGGTCTGGGCGTCATGTTTAATTAAAGGAATAATGGAAAATAAAATTGCAACCTGCTATCTATCCAGCCTTATAAAAGATGACTTAAATCATCTTTATACCCAAATGCTATTAATCCTACTTGAGAAGTGTTCAGTCTGCACCTTCCTTCTTGATGGTCCATAGCTGCTAACACAACACTGCAGTCTAAGTCTGTGCATTAGAAGAACTCCACACGGTTAAAATAGAAACTCAGCAGTCAAAAAACATGTAAATAAATCCAACGCTTTGCTAAACAAAAGGAAGAGTAAGTGCAGAATTGGTAGTCAAATATTACTGGAATAATGAAAATACAACAGTGATCAGTGTGCGTTCCTGCTATGTGCTCTGCACAATGTATTCCCCACTTCAGCTCTTAAAAGAAAATAAAAGAAGAACATGGTTACACCCAAGCAGCCTTTAGGGTCACCAAGAGATGCCAGGCTTTCAATCAGCTTTGCCTTTCTCATCACATGCCTCACTTTTGCATTTCCACGTGCATGGCAGACATTCTGCTCGTGTCTCAAAAGCCTAATTGCTGCTTTTCCTCCTTCAGGAAAGAACTGCAGATGATCAGTTAGGAAGGGAGATACATCACCTGAGTCACACTGTGCTCACACTGGGCCACGAGCAGGGCTTGCTGCAGAAACTCCACCCAGTTATGAGAAGGTATGGGGCAGGACAGCTCCTTTTCTGGAACCAGAATTATTTCCCATTAGGCTGCCTAATGACCCTGGGATATTGGTGAGCCCCAACCATTTCTTAATAATGGATATTATGACTCATCCATCCATCCTGCCTTACTTCTCAATGCACCATTGAAAAGATGGGAAACCATTTTACCAACACACCCTAATATATCATAGCAATTTAACTTCTAATAGATTTTATTATTGCTTTTAATTCTTTTTTCTTTCAAGGATATTGATTTTGAGAGTATACTATTCCTGCAATTAGATACAACTGTTTTTTCAGTATGTAATCATTTTTGCTTTGTAACTTTTGCAGGAGACAAAGTGCCTTAATACAACCCCTGATCTCTGTGAGTCATGTAGGGATGTTAAAATAACAAGGACATAAATAGGATACACAAGTTGGTGAACACAAAACAACAGTCTACACTAAAGAAATGGTTTTATTGTCTGACTTGTCAGCACACTAAAACCTAAAACTGCTACACACCCAGCCCTTGGAAAGCAGTTAGGCAAAGCAGCCCAAGGAATCAGCTGGGTGACACAAAATGCTCTTTTTCAAAGTTCTCTACCAAGATCTGCACCAGGAACCTCCAGTGAAGCCTCTGACATCCCTTCCTCAGCAAACACATCCTCCAGCCTCTGCACACGTACTCTACAGAGAACATATTTCATGGTCTGCTTCTCTGTGAAGATTTACACAAACCCAGCAAGCTGCCCCAGTGAGGAGCTGGTGCTTTACAAGAGCAGGTTGCTGTTTGTTCTATCAATAGCACTTATTTGAGCAGAACACTGGGAGCTGCTTCTCCTCTATCAACAATTTTGCTGCTGTTCTGCACATAGTAAGCAGCTTCCTTGGTGTTGCAGAAACCAGGCATTAAACCATAACAAGAAACATCATCCTAGTGTTATCACAAAAGTTATATTTACTATTCACAGAATTGACATTTACTTGTTCTGGAGAAATAAAGTGTTAAAAATCACAAGGAATTTTGTCAGCACCTTTTTGCTCAATTAATGCTGATTGCTATACATATAACCCATTTTAAAGATCTGCTCTGTTTTCCTAGTCTATGTCACCCAGTCATTCAGAGCTCTCCTATTTTTGGTGCATTTAGAGCAAGAAGTTGACATTTCCTTTAGGTATCACCAGGGGGGTGCCAGTTGTCTGTTTTATGATCTACATGAAAACATGGTCTTTGTTGTAATGGGGAGTTTTGATTTTAGAGAATTTCCCCCTTGGTGCTCTTCAAACTCTATAACTTGTTATTATCAATAGAAAATTCCTGCTAGAGAGCGAGAAAAATAATCAAGCCAGCTACTGGTTAGAGCCCCCGAAAAGAGAAGAGTCTTCTCTCATGAGCCATCAAAATTAAGGAGGACTTAAATGGCACAAAGTTGTCAGGCACAATCTGGGAACCAAGGTGCTTTTTGTCCCGTACCTTCAATGTGCACACAACTCTGGAGCCAGAACTGCCTCAAAACCTTCTGTAAGTAGTAGTAGAAATTACCATAAAAACTTTCCTATCTTGAAGTGATCGTGGTGTGTAATTATCTCAGTCACAAAGAGCAACTCAAACCAAACACAAACACCTTTGGAGCAATGCAGAAATGAAGAAATTATTGTGCTCCAAATCCTCAGGAGCTGCCACTGCCCCTGCCTTAAAAACCAGTAAGGACAAATTCAGGAACTGGCCATTTGTTTTCTCTTTTTAGTCATGGAAACACCGTGACATAATTTTTCTGCTTGTATATATTTTTTTACTTCTAAGGGGAATATGAGCTTGTGTTGTGTGCCCCAAATGCACACCTTCTTTCCTCAAGAAAAAAAAGGAGAAAAAACAGCTCCTGCACCAACATGGGTAACTGAAATATTCAAAACTATAAATCTGTCTAGGACCATTATTGATTTTACTGTGCATGAAGCAGCTGAAGCATTAGACAGCAGCCATTCCTGGCCATAAACACTCCAAGGTTCCTCTGTACCCTCAGCAAACCCAGAATGCTGCTGTTAATGTAGCAGATTATTCACTTTGGAACCCTGGAGGTGTCCTTGATGCTTTCCTCTCTGCAGCTCAGCCCCAATGACAACCAGAAGGGCAAGGCCACCACGACTTATTTCGATGTAATGCCATGTTAAGCACACACCTGAATACTCATCTTGCTGGGAACTTATCCTGTAATTGCAGCTGCAAATCTGTCACATCTGGAAGCCTCTGGAACTTTTTTGCAGCCTTATTAGATGTGAGAAGGCCCAGCCAGCTCAGTGGCACTGTGCTCATGAAAAGCAGCCCCAAACAACTTAACTGACCGTGTCACCCATTTTACACTTATGGCTAGCCTAATCCTAATTTAATAAGAAACAAAAAAACACCACCACCACCACCAACAACAACAACAAACACTCAAAGGTGTAATGGCCTTGTTTTATATCACACACTGCATTGGGATTAGAAAATAATTATTATTCCTCTTTTAAAGTAAGCAGATAATCATGCTGCTAATTATTCTCAAAGGAATAGAAGAGATGAGAAAATAATCTGAAACTTTTCCTGATGGAACGAAACTCATGACTAGGCTTAATAGGCTCATTATAATTACCACCAACTTTTGCTTTGCTAGTTCCAGAAAGAATTGTGACTAGGATAACACTTGGAGCTGACTTTGCACACACACAGGTTCTGTGGGCTGCCTACACTACTGCACAGCTAAAGATGGTGCAACATCTCTGTAGATTTTAGAAAGAAAGTTCACTTAAAAATTAAAAATAAACCACAGATTTAATGGCAGCTTACGCCCCACTGAAGGAATTCTTTGCAGCTGGTGCTTCAGCAGCACAAAGCTTTGCATCTGCTCTGCTGCCATCTAAAGGGTTTGGGAAAAGGGAGGAGAATTAGATTTTCCATGTGCTCTGTGGGAATTGAGAACTAATTGGCACTTGACTATCCAAATTCTAGGTTTTAATTAGAATGGCAGTTGAAACCTGAGGGATGTTGACTCAATGTATTGGACAGGATCACCACCAGCAGCAAAGTAAAACTTGTACTTTGAGAGATTTCCTTACGTGGGAATGTCAGGAGTCAAATTATTTATGGACTGCAGGACAATTCACAGCTCAGAAAAATTAACAAAGAGAGCAGAGAGCTGTGCAAACAAGACCTTCAATCTACCCTTTCCCTGCTCTTTGACTGAGCAAGCAGCCAAATCAAAGTTCTTTTTAGTCATCCTCCTTAGGCTACCTCTGCATTGACTTCAAAAGAAACTGGAACCTGGTAATACAAATTAATGAAGTACAAGATCATACTCACCAGGCGTGTTGTCCCAAGAAATCCACAGTGCTAATTAAAAAGCTTAATTAATAACATTGCATTTTTTGCTAGTTTATCACAGTTTTCTGTTTATTTGTTACTATCAGGTGTTTTCCTAACTTATTTCTATTTCTTGCTACTACATTTTGTAAGTAAACAAATAAAACTTATAAGATAATAGTTTAGGTACTATTATTATTTTACTGCCACGAATAAAATATTGACATTTTTGTTGTTTGTCTAAAATATTAATCAATAATAGATCATAAAACAAAAAGCATAAACTATTAGAGAAGTGGTTTTGTCAGTTTTTGCCCATGCACTTTGTTTTAGAATATATTCTGTGTCCTGTAAAGTGCTCCTAAAACATGATCACTCTGATGTTCACTTCTTGTCTACAAAAAAGGAAGAGGTTTTCCCTCAAATTCTTGGTCTGGTAAATCAAAAAAAAAAAAAAGAAATAAAGGGAGATTTTTCTAATTTCTAAAGCCATATAAGTAATTCATATGGAAAGAAAGCAATGAAATCAGAGCCTGGAATCAGACAACAATATTTGCAGTTCATCCCAATTTCATGTTGAGGGTCACAACTCATGGCAGCACTGATGGCAATGGTTTGTGGCTGGAGCACCAGCAATAAACACGAGCTGGCAAAAGAAAGAAATGGAATGAAACAGATATAAGTGAATAAAAGTATTTTTGTTTAAAGAAGAAATATGAAACAAAGCAAAAGAAGGAAAGTTAAATGAGGTGGAAAGTGCCTATTATCAGATTATTTGCATTGTTTGTGCAGCTCTGGAGTCTCAGAGACATTTCAGTTGTTTCTGTCCCAGCAGTGTGAGCACTCTGGTGATTACAGAATGGAAATTCAGCTAAAGCCAAGTTCTGTCCAACATCTTCCTTCTGCATGACAAAAATTCTTTGCGAAGTTCTCTTCTGCCTGTGTTTGTAGTTTTAAAATTGAATATGATCACAACTCAGACAAAAGGCTTTGTGTGGATAAACTGAATAATGGTGATGAAGTACTTGGATAATGTAGGGAAATAGGCTGACAAGAAAACTGACCAAGCCTTTCGTTGGATAAGGATTTTTTTTAACCATAGAACCACTGCACTATTAGAAGAAAACACACCAATATGACACAGCAAAAATTTCTGCCTTCCAAAAATTCACTAGCTACATGGCCTGGAATTTATTTGTCTTTATAGAGATAGAAATTAAATATATCCATCTAGAAATAGTGGAAAAGTGTACCTAAAATTCAGACTGTATTAACAAAGAGCAGAGGTTTACCCAGCCCTCGTTACCCGTGCACAGGCCATGGAGCAGCAAATTCAGGAAATGATGATGAGATTTTAACCCTTGTTCTTACTTGGCCTACAGCAGCTACCACAGAAAATCCTGGAAGTAATTGAATCTTCCCCCACATGTTCCAGAGCAAAGAGTGGGTGCTGACCCATAACTGCTCAAAGTCAGACCCCAAATCTCATCAGCTGCTCTCAGACTGTCAATTCTGTTTAGCCAAATCCCAGGGAATAAAAAGATTTCATAAGGAACATCGTAGGTAGTCCAGTGCTAAAAAACACTATGAATTAACAGCAAAATATGCCAAAATTCACAAGGATTATTTCATTCATATGTGGCTTCTATTCTGCAGCAGAAAGGAACTTTAAAGTTCACTAAAAGAATATCACAGATTTCTCTGTCACGTTGGCTGAAAAAGGACTGGTTTGTGTATGGAGGACAATGAAATATGAAATACTCAAGAGAGTTTTGTACTTGAAGAGTAATCAGAGATGGCTCCAGTCCCCATTTCCACTGCCACAGCAGGAATTGTCCAACTCCTTCCTCAAGAGTGAGCAGAACCATTCAAAGCAACCAGAAACAAAGTTTAATTCCTGCTTTCTCCTGCAGCCACAGACACTGCCAGCCACAGGGCTGGGTCCCTGCTGGGTGGCCTCTCTGAGAACAGGCAATTTGTTCCACACAAAAATAATCCTCAGTCTTTTCCACTGGTTTTAGATGAGCTTTGGGTTGTTTTAGCTGGAATTGTATTTACTCAAATTATGAAAAATGACAGCCATTTCATTGATTGCACACAGTTGTTTGTGAAAACCAAAGTACCCTGAAAAGATTGAATATTTTGACATTTAAAGAAATAAGCATTTACCCCAAATAATTTCTAAATTTATCTTCATTACGGTCTTTGATTTAAAATTTTAATTTGAAAATGGCACAGCAAAATACGTGATTTTATCAGAAATCAGTGTTTTGATTTAACTTTACAGAGAAAATAAATCCTGTCTTTTTAAAGCATCTTTTAGAATTTTTATTCATCATGAGCTATTTGAACACCTCAGATCACTTTTTTTGGCAGGTCTTAACTGCAATAGAAAAGTATGAACTAATCTGGCAAATGAACAGCTCCTGACAGCACATGAATAAGGACTGATGCATGTTTCAGTTTGCATTATTAACCGAAAAGTAGGACTTCCAGGAGTTTTCAGTACTGGGTTTGGTGAGGATAATTTTAAATGGATGCTTAAGATATTAAAAAGTATCAAACACATAAAAAATAGAAATAACACTTCAGTAATTGTCTGCCATCAGTTCAGAGTAATAAAAAGCAATAAAATACTTTAGAACGGGAGCCAATTTGTAAATTAAACTTCCTTAAATGCAGCCAAGTTACAAAGAATCACCTTATTTGTCTTCTGCAAAATCCAAGTAAAACCTTGGTGAGTGGATTGATTGCAAAGACCAAATGAATCCTTCCAGATAACCACGTGCACCCCCTTTGTGCAAGCACACATTTTATTCATTTAGAGCCACATTTAGAGCTCTTTTCCCACTGTAAATCTGGTGTTTATTTCACTGCATAAGAAGCAAACCGACACTGGAGATTATCACACACCAGGAAAGCTGCAAGGAATCCAAAGTCAACAGAGCTCATTTGCCCAGGTTTTAGGATCATTGTACTTTATGGCCTGTTTTGTTCTGTATTACTTTGTTTTAGAGGAATTCTCTCCTGGCTTCTTGCAGGCTTTTAAAATAAATAAGATATGCAAGACAAAAGATGGATACATTTACCCTAAGAACTGGGTCAAAAGATAATTCTTTTAAGATTTTTTTTTTAAGACCCTACATAAAAGCACAGTGTGTTAACCAGGGCAAGGGGAAATACAGAGTGCCTTATTTTGTGTTAAATAAACTAAGCTGGTAGAGGAGCAACACTCTGCAATTATTTATTAGGTGAAAAACATTGCCTGGTCGCAAATAGAATGTACTTTAAATATTGTGAGGTTTGTCAGAGGGAAGAAAACAACCAAACTTGAAGTTATGATGTTTCTGTTTATGTGAAGATGATCACACTGCTCTTAAAAATTTCTTTCAAGTGCAGGGCGGATCCCATATGAAGTTCATACCTCTCTATTAAATAGCATAAAAAAAGACCAGTCTGCATTCCCCTAAAAACACACTAAAAATTGCATCAAGGAATATGACTTGGATACGCTGGTCAGAAACTGAGAAATGCCCATTTCAAACTTTTTGCTAGATTCACAGCTATTTATATTAAAAGATGACTCCAAGGCATGAGCAAATCAGGAAACTCCAGCACATTTCTACCATAGCAGCTGTAAGCAGATGGGAGAGAATTAATTATCAAAAGGAGTTAAGTGTAAGATAGATTTTTGTTCCTGCAAAGGAACATCACATAAATTACCAGGGCAACATGGGAAGATTTCTAGGCTAACATGAAGTTAAAATAGTGCACTGTGTGGATAAAAGCAGGCTGCCTCAGAGTTGCAAATGGTATTTTTCCAAGGTTTATGAGTAATCAGTCGAAGGATGTCGGTGATTTCTGCTTGTCTCCAATTTCTTCTCAGCCTCTACGGATCAGTGCACCTGAGCCTGTGTCTCCCTTGGGAACTTATTATGCCGTAAATAAGGCTGTAAATTTGCAGGGGCCTCTGCACTTGCTGCACTTGTGGACACTGTTAATGTGCTGTAAGAACCTTCTGCAAAGTTCACTCTCCTTTTCCAAAAGTGAGCAGCACTGGGCACAGAGGAGCCCCGTGAGGAATCAGGATGGATCACTGAAGGAAATGTAATTTCCCATCTGCATTCACTCCTTGCAAACACAAACAGGTCGTGCAGAAAGAACAGAGCTGCATCCCTGTGTGCCTGAGCACTGAGAAGTCACTCCTCGCCCACTCTCAGGTTTCCTATACCTGGATCCTCCTCCACCACTGCTCCAGTACCATGGTGAGCCCTCACTTCACTGCAGACATCTCAGCTCTCCCTCCTTATTAGAGAACCAAAGCAATAAAACAGCAAATCAAGCCATAAATCACAGGCACAACTGCAAAACAGAAACTCCTGCCCTCAGAGCTGTGTTAGGCACTGTGCTCCACAGCCCAGAAAAGGCTGGGTGCAATCTGCAGTGCCACTCCCAGGAGCCTGGTACGTGGTCTGAGCTGAGCATCAACAGCACGACTGACAAATGCACAGATGCTTCAGGAGGCAAAGCATGGAAGGGCAAGTTCTACTGGAAAACGTTCCATGGAAGTTGTTCCTATGTGTGCCAAGCGAGTTTCAGTTTGGACCTGAAGAACAATTTCTCATGGAAAGGGCTGTGAGGGACTGAAGGGGCTGCCAGGGGAGCTGGGGGAGTCGCCATCCCCGGAGCTGTTCACGCCGTCGGTGGATGCTGTGATTCGTTCTCTTGTCTGTTTGACAAGGTGGGGATTGGTCACAGGTTGGACTTGGTGACCTTGGAGGTCTTTTCCCACCTTAATGATTCCGGGATTCTGGGACTATAAAATGATGGAATCACAGAACAGTTTGGGTTGGAAGGGATCTCCAAAGGCCATCTGGACCAAGCCCCTGCAATGAGCAGGGACATCTTCCAGCAGGCCAGAGTCCCATCCAACCTGGCCTCCAACATTTTCAGGCATGGGGCATCCATCACCTCTCCGGGCAATCTGTGCCGGTGTTTTACCCCCATCATTGCAAAAAACTTCTCCTTTAACATCTAATCAAAACCAACCCTTGCTTAGATTAAAACCACACTGCAGTCTTTGCTGAACTCTGTAAGTTC
The DNA here is from genome assembly GCF_963662255.1 of Cinclus cinclus. NCBI lineage: Eukaryota > Metazoa > Chordata > Aves > Passeriformes > Cinclidae > Cinclus > Cinclus cinclus. Next base: position 17,332,862 of record NC_085060.1, on the reverse strand, counting down.
CAGTGGTGCTTGAAGCCTTCAGCAAAATATTCTATTTCTTTTCCAGTAGCAAGTTGAACATCTGCAAATGTTACACCTTAGAAGACTCCTGTGGTCTTATCAAAAAGCAAAAGCTCAATCTACAAACCCAAAGATTATATTTCACAAAGTTAATTAAATTGGTTAAAAATTAAAATAAACTCTCAAAAACTAATGTCTGCTTTTCTTCTGCTGCACTGAACAGAACAGAAAATTTTTCTTAGTGTTCCTATCAGAACTTCCTCAGGTATGGCATTTTATAGACCATAACAACCTGGATAAGTCTTAGAATTTTGCATTCCCTTGCTCTTCTACATTTTCTTTTATTAAAGCATCAGCTTGCAAATGCATTATGAAATTCCATTTTCTGTGAAGAGGAAAAAAAACAAAGCAGCAGCAAGAATTCCAGAACCAGCAGTGCTTCAATCATTTATGGCTGAGGAGGTACAAACAAACAAACAAACATAAAAAAAAAGAAAAGAGAAAAGATAGCAAGATTCACATGACCTAATGGAAACTTTTCCAAAGACAGCCATCCTTAAAATCCAATATGAATACAAGAAAAGCCTCATGATTCTTTCTAGAGTGCCCTTCACTAAACTTGAGCACACAATGGCAGTGCTGACAGCACATTCTTCCTCTACATCCATTGCAAGTGATCAGGCTGTGGAATCAGAGCCAGGAGTCATTTTTACATTAATGCCTAGAAAAGTAGATTTTTCCAGCCTGTTAATGCTAAGGATTCAGGCTTATAGAGCAAAATAAAAAGCACAGAAATGGAAAAATAACCAAAGCAGTGCCATGTTAGCACTACTCAATCCATAGGACTTTATGACTTCAGTAGTGACACTCAACCTTAAATTAAAGGACTTTTTTCAATATTTCAGGGTGCTGTATCAGGCTGAAAACAGAAAATGATAAGCCTCTGAACAGTGAAATAGGTACACATGCATCTACATGAGCTGAATTATTTGAGGATAATTCAACTCATCATATTATTTGTAGCATTTCTTAAAGCAGGATATGAATATATTCAGCTGAAGGCTTTCCAATACAATTTGCAAGGAGTTATGAGAATTGGATGTATTTTTCCTTTTGTAATATACACTCCATCACTTCTCCAAAGCTATTGCCATTTCTGTAATGAATATTTCTGATTATTTATAGCAGCGTAAGGGTCAGAGAGCATTAGAAATTGAACTCCTGTGGAACAGAGCTGCATCCCACGATCCAGGGCTAGCAGGCACACTCTGAGATTCCCTTTACTGTGCTGTTTGTGACCTCAGTCCTGACCTGTCTGTAAATGGTAGAGGTAAATATCTCTGCTTCCAGCACAGTCCAAGGTCTCTGACAACCAAATATCAGGTAGCTGAACATGACTGTGTCCATCTGCTGAGTCTGCTTTAAACCTCAATCCATAACACCACAACAAGCCTTTCATATTCCAGAAAACAGAATTTTGAATTTAAATAAGCTCTGTAATCACTCAGAATTACTCATTATTATTCCTAATAAGTTGAGAAATCAGGATTTGCAGTGGTCCCAACATTCTTTCAGTCTAAACACCAACAAGAACTTTTAAATCTTTTCATTCAAAATCTCTTGGCAAAAGTTGGATTTGATGCAAACTGCTCTCTATCCTACTCATTTTGCTACTTCCACAGCCAGGGAAGGTTCTGTGTGCATGGATGTTTGTATGATCAACAGTTTTCCCAAGCACCATGCTCTGAAATAATTTGAACTTTAAAAAATTAGTGAATGCATTCTTATATATCTGCAAAAATCATGATAATTAATGCTACAAGCGTAGTACACAAAGAAAAGATGAGACTCAGGGGGATGGGAGTCTTTAGAGATTTATCAGAGTGAGGAACTAAATCCACAAAACACATGGGTTTTGCCCTGAGTGGTTTTAACGGGTTAAAATACATCTCACAGACAAAAGCAATTAGTGACTAAATTCAGGAATTGGTAATACCATCTTGATATGGAGCTGAAGATGCCAGGGGGTTCAATTTGAATCTTTTTGATGTTGTGAATTTTAGTTAATGATAAATCCCTTTCTGCAGGAGTTCTGCATCTCGCTGAACTCAGACAGCAAAATTCTGTCCTCTCCAAACATCCCCCACCCCTTCATTCTAAGCACTGTGGAGAGCTGCTAAGATTCTGAAAGATCATTTTTTAAATGTTAATAATAAATACGACAGAGAATTACATCCATACTGTGGTTAAGATCCAGAGAATGAGCAGTCAGTAAAAAAATTGTCAGTGCAGTATGAAAACTGTAAATATTTGTTCATGGACATCTATTTAAGCTATTGAGAAGAAGTTCTGGAATGCAACTTTGTGCTAAAAACTTGTCCCATCATAGGTTAAGTCTACCCAGGTAGCCTTATTAGAATATAAAAAGCAGTCAGTTCCATTGAACGGAAGATAAACAGTGGAATATTTGTTCTTGTGCTTTCCCATACTCCCTGAAAATTGATGACATTCTTAATGATATTTCAAAAATAGAAATGTATATATGTGTGAGTGTAATATGCATTTTTATATTCAAAATCACTTAAAGCATTGCATTATTAAGAAAAAGTGGTTTAGAGCCATTTTTCTATTTTGGGAGCCAGCAAAGCCGTTGTTACAACCAACCTCTTGAAATCAGCAGTTCCAGCAAGATGGTAATTTACTATTTAAATATGGATATAATTTATTTATTAAACCACAGTGTGGGGGGAGTAAAATGCAATAAATGCAAGTCACCAGAAAAAGCAGGAACTCCATTCACCTCCCCTTGTATATGAATAACGTGTGTGTGTTTGTGTGTCTTGCAAATAAGTGCCCTGTAAATGATGATACAGAGAGAATCTGAAGAATCTTCTGCATCTTCCTACTAAGAAATAAATTCAGGAAAGGAATCCACGAGGCCCAATCTCCTGCAAGACTTCCTTGAAGGATGTTTTTCCAAAACTACTGGGCAGCACAGCTGTGGGAAGTGTGCCCATGTAGAAGAACCCAAATACTGATAATTCTCTGTATGCTTCTTATGTATATTTACCTAACTAAGCTGCTAAACCAGGACCTTAGAAAGAGGGACGGGGAGAAAAGGAAAAATTTGTGAAGAGCACATGTCTGAAGAGTGTGAAGAGATGAAATTTTGTTTTGCTCAAGGAAAACACCAGCGGCGGTCTCAGCCAAGCTTTTAAAATTGTCACTGCATATTGAAAGGCAAATAACAGTTTTGTTTCTGTCTGTAAAAACCAAATTACAATAGACTAAAAGGCAACTTCGTGTACTTCAGGATGTTGTAGCAGCCTCCAGGGACTATAATGAACAGCTTCTTTGTAAAAAGGTTAGTGCCTGCAGTGATTACATCCTCTGGTGCTGGTATAGGCACCTTTGAATATTCAATGATTTCTTGTCTATTGGGCCATTCCTTGCCAAAAAAAAAAAAAAAAAAAAAAAAAAATCAATGAGTTATGACTGCAAGTGGATTAGGAAATGCCATGCAGGACCTTGCTCTGTACAGGTACATCCACCAATGCCTTCCCACAGCACTGTCTTTAGTTTAATGTTCAGATATACAAATATAATTCACCAAGCTATCATTTTTTTGTTAACTGCACTTTGCAGACAGTGCAGAGCAATTTGATGTCTCTCAGGGTGGATAATATCATGAATAATTCATTAAGCTCACCGGAGTTAATGTTGTTGTACTCAAGGTTAAATATTCCCTCATCTCCATATAAGGAATTACTTGATTGCTTACCTTAAAAACGAACTTTCTTAAGAACTGCATTGTATAAATAATAGGATGTGTCTGACTGCCATGATTTGTAAGCTGCTCCATCAAGGCACCAGCAAATAACCACATACTCAACAAGCTTACTTTTTTTTTTTCAGATGTGTTCTGACTCTTTACAGCAAACACACCTGTTTAGTAAAAATATCCTATCTGTGAGGCAACTTTTACTCCTTCCTTTGACAATGATGAAGGTGATTTTGTATATTAAGGACTATACTAAAAATAAAAGCAAAATCAAGGGACTATGTCCAGGTCGGCCATGAGCTTAATAATGATTAATCAAGCCACCAAGAGAAAAGCAATGTGCTATTTAGTCAACATCACAAATAAGCTGTAGCATTCAGATTATCCTTGGACAAACTGGGGGTGGGGGGAACCCTCTAAGAAAGGAGGCCATGGAATCAAGCCAAGCTGTTGGCTGGTGGTGGATTTAATTAAAAGCAGCAGCCAGGCAGCTCCCCACGTCCAGCTGCAGCTCGGCAATGACTCCCTGTGTCCTCTGCCTGCGAGTCCTCCTGCAGGGCAAGACCAAAAACTGCCAAACAAAGGATTTCCTGACAAGTGCAGCCTTCACCCCTCGCGAATAGCTTGCTCATCAGACTCCCCTTGAAGCCAGGAAGAAGCAAGGGCTGGGCTGAACCTCCCCGAAGGGACTCAGCACCCTAAGGTGCCTCTCCAAGGGTTAAAGTGCTGCAGATCACCCGCAGAACGACCCTGCCACAGGACACTGAGAGAAATCCCTCCAGTGTTCACTGGACGCCATTCACCTCACACTTGCAGAGTCCTCAGAAGTTCCCAGGCACATGGTAGAAGATATTTATGTGTATGTTTAATTACCTGGCTGGCTGCAGAGCTTTGTTCCTGAAGAGATGAAACTCCTGCTGCAAGATGAGGCACCCTACACGACAGCATGCTCCATCCCAGAATAATGATGACAGAATTTGGTAGCACCTCTTGGTGTTTATCTCTTCATAATGCACTGAATGTGGAAAACAATGGAGAGTCTTTTCCAGCTTCACTGCATTCTGCCAGTACATTTTGAGGGCAGACTCAAAGTGCTGCTTTCCTCGTTTCTGCCACCACAGTGGCCCTGCCTGCTTAGCTGACTTCCACCTCTCTTATTTCTTGCTCCAGCAAATGATAACAAATTATTAATTTGTCTGCAGATGACATTTACTGCAGAAAGCAGAAAGCTACACCAAAGAAAATGGTAGTACAATAGCTTAAACAAGTCTAAGTGCCAGCTACCAGGCACTGTCACCATAAAACAAATTAGTGAGGTTTGTGTTCTGCTGATGAAATAATAGTGTGTGCTGTGAAAACTGTACTCACAGACCAGCCATGAACTCCAAAGGAAACCTCACTTAACAAGTCCAGGGAGCTAAAACATAACCAATCACCAATTATCCATTATTCACATTTAACAAAGAGGAAATTTCTTGTGGGGAATTGCAGACTGAGGGTACGATTTCCTAAGATTAGCAAAGGCACAGGACACATATCTAACTGTGGATTTCACTGCATTCAGGTGAAAAAAAAAATAATTACGTAAGAAATTATCATTATAGGAGAAAGACAATGGCTTCTCTGAAAACTGCTAACCAACACAGTCAGGAGCTCTTCCCTTTCAAGGTGTGCATGCAGATATTCCTTTTACTTTCTGCCAAAACAGGCAGGCAGCCTGAATATTATAGAAAGTTTGGAAGACTGACTCAAAGTTACAGACAGCAGTTTAACAATTCCAGCACACAGACTTAAAAAGAACAGGTTACACATTTTTCATCTTCAATCACAAAGTAATAACCACAGATTAATTTAAATCCTTATGTATGTACCCAACACATCAACTGTTGCACGGACACAAAACCCAGGAGAGAGAACAGGTTTGCATCTTCACTTCCATTCAGGAACCTTACCAAGAATTTCTTACAGCTAAAAGCAATTAATTACTCATGCTGAATGACTGACAGCATTTCCTCAAGTGACATGAATAAGTATCTGTGATGTCCACATCATTTCTGGAGCATTTTAATGGCAAGTAGAAGGAGAGAGGCTGCAGCATCACATGCTGATCTCGGAGCCTGCTGGAGAAAATGCCACGGTGCCTTCACAAGCAAGAGGGCTCTCAAGAAAAGAGCTCCAATAAAACCAGACCAAAAGCAAACCAAGCGAATGGAGATTTACAGGACAGCAGTGGCTGTGGATGCCTGGCAAGGCACAGAGCCCTGAGCTCCACTTCCCACCATCACCTTCCCTGCTCAGCCTGCACAGCAGCAGATTTCACCCTGCTGGCACTGGGGCTGTGTCCAGCTGACATTTGCTGTTGGACACCAGCTTCAGTGCATCCCTGCTGCCAAACCCCAGGAAAATGTTCTCCGTGGCTTTTCCCAGAAACTTCCCAAATCATTGCAGCCGAGTGGCCTTGGTTACTTTTTACTGACTTTTCATGAAATGCATTTTTTCCACCTCTAAGTCTTACATATATAACTTGTTCTTAAAATTATTTTAGTCTCAGATGTCGGCGACAGCATACAGCAATCACACCAGGAAGTTTATGAAGGCAGAGATGCCATTGCTAGATTAATGTTTCAGAATAATGACAATAAGGGATGCCAAACAACAGACTGGCAAAATGAAAAATGTCAGCATAGCTTTGAAAAATACATGTGAAGAATTATTTCTTTATTCATTTCTATTTTTAGGACTACTCTTAGCTTTTTCTTATGTTCTATTCTTGGAATTTCATGTTCAATCTTACTTCATATCTCCATCTCTTTCACAATTCCATTTGAAAATGCAGTTATTGAGTGCATACTGGCAGAAAGGTAGGGGTTGTATTAATAAATTAATATTTACTTCTCAATAAATATCCCTTAAAGAATTGCTTTTCATAGCTGCTATGAAAACTCCACCTCTTAAATATGTCAACAACAGAAATTTAATAAAACTTAAAATTCAATAACTTTTTCTTATATTATCCTGCTATAAGCATAATTCAAAGTTGGCCAGTTAGGAAATTATGTAATTAAAATTAACATTTATGATGAACACTTAAAAATATGAACACAAAGACAAAATTTGAGAAAAATATCCATCTTGACCTCTCAATTTCTGGAAATCCCTGTCATTCCTACCGCTTGACAACCCTCCAATAAATAACTTCTGACAATTTCCCCTTGATATCACACCACTTCTGTACTTTAATTTTAACAGACTTCAACTTGGCATTATTAGCTTTGATAACATTTTATGATATTTTATGAGCATCTCATAAACCCAAATGAAAACAGGTTCAACTCTTTCTAACATCCTGGGCAAAACTTCCTCCAAAACCACCAAGGACAGAGCAACAACATGATTTTCTCTCAGCTACCCATGTTGAAAAAGAGTATTTTCCAGTCCAATTTTCCATTATTATTTTCAAGTACAAAAGCCAACACATTTCTCTGTATTACAGGAAGGCACGGGGCCGAATCACTATAATAATTCACATTATAATATAAATACATATAATTAAATAAAATGATAATAAGGTAAAAAACACAGCACTGAATTTCTCAAAATGGAGAAAACTTTCAATCTATCCTCCCATCATATCCTTATTTGCAGCTATGGATCAGATATGAAGGACGTGGGCTAAATAAAGTCCTCAGAGATGCTGACAAGATGTCATTTTTGTAGTCTGGTTTGTTTTCTGGAAAGAATAAAGAATTTTGCGCTTCCTTGCCTAATCTGTCTGCAAACCATTTCATTGTCAAATTATGGAGGATTTATGAATATTTCTGATATGACAAGAATACACATTCTTTCATTACTGCTCTTTACCTATCTGGAAGCTCTCACAGTCTTGCCAGGTCTTCAATTAGGAAGTGTGGCCCATTTATCATTTAACATTTGTTAGCAACAATGGTGCTGTTTCTCTATTGGATTAGACAATTATCAGTAATTGATAATTATAATAATGTATTTCCTTTTACTGCTTTGAACGTGGAATGGAAATATTTTATCAATACCTCTCATATCTATCAACACCTTAATATTCTCCTTAATATAGATTATTCTCCACATCTAATAACTATCTTGTGGTCTGTGCAGAGACAGGGTTAAATTTCCAATTCTCTCCAGATCAATAGTTATTCAAGCAGTTTCATCCTGAAATAGTTTCATCTCTGTTTTTTAATACCTTCCCTCATTTGGTTTACAAGTATTTCCTAATCTGTACTGAAAACAAAAACTGTCAGAAAAAAAAAAGTCCAATAATTTGTTTCCTAAAAACTTTTTATATTTTCAGAGTAAAAAATGAAAATGCAAAAAGCATAAAGAATATAAAAAAATCTCTTTTCATCTGCACATATGAGACATCCATATGGGATCTAATGCACTGGCTACACAATCCAGATGAATGAAGGGAATATCTGCAGTGATGAGGTGTTATTCATAAGCACATAATTTAGAATATTCTGCAGAGGTGTTGTGAAAGTTTTTCACATTGAGGGTCTCTAATCTTAGCCTCCCCTTTTCCACCTAATTTCATGGATCTCACAGAAGCAGAAGGGGTGGCTTGGGAAATCATCCTTGCTTGTGGCAATTTGTGTTGGGTTTTTTCAAAGTCAGACAACTGCAAGCTTGTGTTTGCCAAAAGCATCAGAGAACTGAAATTGTCACCAGCAGAGAACTGAAACTGTCACCATCATGGAACTGAAATTGTCACCAGCAGAGAACCGAAATTGTCACCAGCAGAGAACTGAAACTGTCACCAGAAGGGAACTGAAATTGTCACCAGCAGAGAACCGAAACTGTCACCATCAGGGAACTGAAATTGTCACCAGCAGAGAACCGAAATTGTCACCAGCAGAGAAGCAAAACTGTCACCATCAGAGAACTGAAATTGTCACCAGCAGAGAACTGAAATTGTCACCAGCAGAGAAGCAAAACTGTCACCATCAGGAACTGAAATTGTCACCAGCAGAGAACCAAAATTGTCACCAGCAGAGAACCAAAACTGTCACCATCAGAGAACCAAAACTGTCACCAGCAGAGAAGCAAAACTGTCACCAGCAGAGAAGCAAAATTGTCACCAGCAGAGAACTGAAACTGCCACCAGCAGAGAATCAAAATTGTCACCAGCAGAGAACTGAAATTGTGACCAGCAGAGAATTGAAACTGTCACCAGCAGTGAACCAAAATTGTCACCAGCAGAGAACCAAAATTGTCACCGTGCTGCTGCTGCTGCTGCTGGGGGAGCCAGGAAGGGAAACAGCTGCTCTGAGCCATCATCTGCAACCAGCCTGACTGCTGCTAAGTGCTCTTCAAATATATCTGCTATGAAACATTTTAAAAGTCTCAATATATAATGCAGCTCTGTGAAATAATTATTTTTCAGGACAACTCAACCTCTGAGTGTTCCTTAGAATGCATACACCTAAACTTGTGTCTGGAGAAACAGATTTCAGTTTACTCCATGAAGTTAAAACTTGTGGAACATTTTGAGAAGATAGTGCATTAGTAAGTTGGATAAAGGTCAGTTAGAAGAGATGAAAAGGTTTTTGGTTCTCCTATCTGTAATACGTCTGCTATTCTCTGGCCAACAAGCAGACTTGATCAAGGATATTTTCTCAAGGATAACAAGATTATTAAGATTTGTTACAGGACAAAACTAAACTTAATAGGTCTACACTGAAATGTCCTACATTAGGCTGGTAAGTCTGAAATAGTTTATGAATTAGACAAAATTTTTATGAAATGCCAAAACTTAAATTTTAACCTGGTATTTTAACCTTAATTTTGTTCCTGGTATTAAGTTGTTACATTTTAAAGAAAATTCTCTATTTAAACCAGCAAAACAAACTTGTTTTTTGTGGCAGTACACTTGCTACTTTATGGTATTTCCATTCTGTGCAAGTTCACTGGACAAATTAAACGTAGAGAGGTTAAAAGATTTATCTTCAACACAAGCTTTCTAATTTTTTTTATCAGTTGCTGAACTTGTTTCGCTAGTTGTAAAAGTGTAACTCTCCATGATTAGAGTGGCAAAGGAACAAGATTTATGCATGAACTATATATAATGGATGTTTACAATTTCCTTCTTTTCAGCTCTTCTATCTCAAGAGCAGCACAGTCTCAAGTGAACAGGAATGTCTTAAAAGAGAAGCACTGAGATTCCATTTATTATTAAGCAACTTCTGCTTCAACTTTTTCAATCCTTTTATCAGACAAGTTTCATTGTTGCAATGCTTGATTGTTATTTTATGGCCAGACTTAAAAATGGCACGATTCAATTTTTTTTTTTTTTGTCTTGTATTTTTAAATACGGCAGCACGAGTGAGGTTCCTTCCAGACGAAATTATTTATATGGTGGCAGAGATGGTTTGACAGCATGATCAAAACCAAGGGGTGATCGATCCTGCCCTGTCAGCCCCACACAGGAAAAATTATCTTCATGCCACTCGATGAGGTGAGATCTGGGGATTGAGGTCTGGCGGGGGACAATACCCAGCCAGGTGTTTTGCTCCCTGTTTGGAAAGGAGCCACACAAAAATCTCCCCTCCTGAGCTGCACATATTTTTCATCATTACAGAATGTGGACAGGGATGCCAGGATCAGCGCTCCACGTGGGGCAGAGCCCAGCCACTCGGGGTGAGCAGACCTCATTTATTAGGGAGAGAAAAGGGATTCCTGTGAAACAGAGATTGCAGCTTCCTCATGAAAAAAACCTCGTGTCGCTTTTAGCCTTCCTTGCTGGAAGTGCTTGACAAGAACTAAAGAATCTGTTTCCTGGATGATGGAGGTTGTGAGTGTGCTCTGAAAACCAGAGCCTTTGTAACAGAAAAGTCTCCAATGTTTTATCATAAAAAAAAAATAGTAGCTTGCTTACAGTTCTCTTCTGGGCTCTCCTTTCTCTCAACAAAAATGAATGGAAATTATAAAAGGAATAATCTGAAGAAAAATTAATCCAGCTCTTGGAAATTAACTCCAAATCAACAATTTGAATGACGAAAGACTGTTGGAAATCATCCCAGATATAGAATGGTCACAGAGTTGCCAACATTTGTGGTCCTTAACAGTATTTGGTATAATAAAAGGAGGGGAAACTTCTTTTAGCATGGTTTCTTCTCTGCAGGCTTTCTTCTGTCATAATAATTAAGGCAGAGACAATATTATGAGCATATTCTACACATTTTAACCAGATTTACTGCAAAACAGTGTGCTACTCTATTAACAGAAATGAGATGTGCTCAGCTTTTGAACAACATCTCCAAGTTCAGCAGAATTTTTCACAGTAAATATTTCAATGTTTCTTAAAGCAGGGGAAGAAATAACAGAATTATAGAATGGTTTGGGTTTGAAGGGACCTTAAAGATCATTGACTTCCACTCCCCACCCATGGCAAGGACACTTTTCACCGTCCCAGGCTGCTCCAGCCCCAGTGTCCAGCCTGGCCTTGGGCACTGCCAGGGATCCAGGGGCAGCCCCAGCTGCTCTGGGTACCCTGTGCCAGGGCCTGCCCACTCTTTTAAAAGTTTTAGGACAACTTATTTTTATAAAAAGAATTTATGTCTGTACTAATCAGAACAGTCTATGAAACTAAGTATTAAATATTTCATTGACTTTTTGCTACAAATAAGGGATAAACAACACATCAGCATCAGGAAATGCACAGGTTCAACTGCACTAATTACTGGGGAGGGAACTTTCAGGCAGTTCTGAGGATGCTAAAAAAGCAGAGGCTGCAGGGTGATGCCATCCCAGGCACACTCAGAGCATCCTGTGCCACCACAGAGCTCCTGCAGCTGCTCTGGACACAGATCTGGGCACTGCAGCTGCAAAGCCACTGCACAGTGGACACTCTGTAGCCTCTGCAGGCTGACATTTCAGATAACTTTTCTGAATATTCACTCCATGCATTATGCACAGTGTTATAATTATATTTTTATAGCTGCTGGGTCGGCGCGGGTAAGAGTTTCTGCAAGATTGCTTTTCCATTTGTACACAGGAAAATATTGTCACAACTAGACTGTTAAAAATTGTTCAATTAAAAAGATCTAGCAAAGAAAAAATGTTGGCTGAACATATAAACAGGCATTACATTTCAGTATAATAGAGGCTGTTGAGAGAATTTATTAAAAAAATGTTACGGAATTAGGATTTCAGGTCAATAAAAAAGAAAAGTATATAAGTACACTGGAACATTTTCCATTTTTAAACTTCTTTTCTGACTGGATTTTAATCATCATTTCAAAGTAGTTCAGTGACTAACATTCTTACAAACAGCACCCATTTGTGTTTACCCCTTTTTATGGCTGTTTATACTGGAAAAATTAAATCTCACAAAGAAGCTGGCAAATGTGACTCTGGTGTTTGCAGATATTATCTGTAGACAAAGCTCTGCTTATCTCCAGGTCTCCTCTGCTCTTCTGATTGCAATCTCATTTCCCTTGTCCTTGGGATCTCATGTCTGCCACGACCTTCAGCTTGTTAAATATTCAGTGGAAAGTTTATGGACGTTCCCATAACCTTGATTAAAAGCCTATGGGGAACCTGAATGCTGAAAAATAGACCCTTGTTTGAATAAAAAAAAAAAGGAACTTGAAGTACACTCTGCTGATTTCTGTTTCACTAATGGTATTTATAATCATCACTGGCATGGAGTCGAGGCCAGAAGAGAAAATGATGAATCAAACTTACCTGGTTAATAATTGTTGTATTATCATTACCTAATTTCACTAAGTGGGATTTTTGGGAGCAATGCTGAACAGGAGTGGAAAGCACATAAAAAAATAATTAAAGAAAACAGATAAATATTCTTTATAGACCTGCAGATTTTTTATCTTTGAGTCCTGTGAAAAGGAACCCTGTCACTACTGTGAAGATGGGAGTTTCTGTGGCTTTAGGCTCCTCCATCCCCAGAGAATTGCCGCAGTCCTGCTCTCTGCCTGGAGCCTTGCCAGTGCCTTGGATGTGTTTCCACACCTCAAACCCTGCAGGCATTCTGCGTCCACCATTTTTTCCAGGGAAACATGACAGGAAAACAAGAAGACAAGCAAATTGTCCAGGTGCTTTTCAGTATTTCCTTTCTGTTGGAGTAATTAACACTCAGAACCAGATGAAAAGCAGCTCAGCGTGCTCAAAGAAATATCTGAGCCACGTTGAGCATCTCTAGAGTTTTTAGAGAGTACAGGAGGCTCCTACCCCCTCAATCATTTACTTTGTCTTTGTCTCTTTTTCTATTCTTGGTCTTTGTTCCTCTTTCAATAATGGACAGAGATCTTTTATTTTATAACTGTCAGGGTGATTAAAAACCCATTGGGTAATTTTGTGCTTAACTATTATATCCTTCCTGCTTTAGGCTTCAAAATAATTTTTTCTGAGTGATAGACCTATTTCTGATCAAGACACACTAAATGGAAGATGTCAAATTTTATTGTGCCTTTACAACTATATCAGTACAAGATGCAGTAATTTTCTTCATCAGCATTTGGAAATTATCTCAATATGGGAGGAAAAGAGCATAAAAGACAAGTAATGTCAAGAATTAAAACTGTGTTTAAGCCTTAAGTAGAGCTGCTGCAGGGGATCCTATATTGCCAAACACAATCCTCAATCATACATCAAAAGATTTGATGACAGATGGTTTTGTGAAGACAGATGACTCCATCATGTCCCAAGTGCAGTGGCACAAAAAAATTCAAACCAACCTTGCACCATCAGATATAATATCATTTTTAACATTTCAATGAGTCTTTTTTTGTTCCATAAAAAACTACCAGTGAGTGCTTTACTTTTAATTCTTCCTCAAATGTATAATAACAGGAGGATGAGTAAGATATAAATTGTAACTGTCCCAAGGCTCTTATTTCCAAGGAAATAAGAGGAATATTGCTAGCCTCAGGAAAACCTCCCTCTTCATCATATTTGATTACCACAGATCACAATCCTTGAAGAAATTATAATGAAAACATATGTTTCTTTCATTATTACTGTCTTCTATTTAATTGCCCTCGAACTGAAGTGACTTTATGTACAGTTCTGTTTGCTATATACAATTTCCAAGATGTATATACAGATTATATTAAACTATAATCATGCCAGCCTTTCTGAGTGGATTCCCCATGTGCTGCATTGATTGGGATCCCTGAATAAGATGCAAACCACTGGAGAGGTTTAAACAGCTATATTCTTTCTAAAGTACTCTTTAATTAATGTTGTCTAGAGCACTAATTATGAAAGCTTGTAAAGCCTAAAGCCTGGAAACACTTATGCACCTACTTAGCTGTGCTCATTCAGGGTAGACCCACTGAATTCCCTGGAAGTGCTCAGAGTAGGTAATTTAAGTAAAGAACACACAGAGGCTGCTGCAGGTGAAGAGCTGAACCCAGCCTTGCAGGGCTCTGCCCAGGTTGGGCTCGACAGCATTTTGCCCTCTGATGTTGCCAGTTCCAAGGCTGCCTTCCAGGGCCAGGACTGGCTTTGCCCAGCAAAGCTCCCCGAGAGTGTCTTGGAGAAAATGTTGAATGAAGCAAAACAGAGCCATCAGTCAGTGGGAGATGAGATGCGTGCATCTGCAGATACATATGCTGAGATGCAAAAGTAATTTGTTCACATTATGAAGGCAGATAAATATGCAGAGATGTGCATATACACAAGTAGATCTCCTCCACAGCACAAAATACTGACATTAGAATAAAAGCCAATTTACTGCTGCTGTCAGTGGAAGACTCCTAAATCTCTAAATGTAAAATAGAATACTCACATTTTTAAATCTTTGCCTTTAACATAATAAACTTTTTTCTTATTTTTTTTTCTAAACAGATTCCTGACTCTTTAATTAACAGCTGCAAACGGAAGGAAAAAAAAAAAAAGTTTTAACTGGATTACCAAACTTTAAATTTTTAAATGGAAATAGAGGTTTTTGTTTGGGTCACACACCACACAAACCCCATGGTCCTAAACCCCAGCCCAGCAGAGGGATCACCACATCTTCAGGCAGAGAAGGATGACAGGAATCACACCACACATCCACATCCTCTGAGCTAATTCTGCCTTCATTTATACATTTATTTATCCCTAAAGACCTCGGGAGTGGTGCACTTCCTGACAGGACTGAAAACTCATTTCACACAAGGTGTGATTTGCTAGGAACAGCATCACCTGATGCTGCGAGGTGTGGGAAGGAATTGTTTGCACTATTTGAGGAGCATGGAGCCTTTCCTCAAATCACACAAAACCGATGCATATTTGCAGTCCATTTCTGTAGCTGCTTTATGAAATGCAGTAGTGACTGGGGTACTAAGAGAATACAAATGAGACATTATCATATGATCTACAGCATTTCCTTAAAATTCCAAATCTTGCTACAGGAGCTCTCATGCATGCTGAACACCATCATCATTAGATAATTACTCATTATAAATGAGCACAGGCTAAAGCCAGACGTGCTGTTCAGCTTTCCAAGTACATACAGGTTTCAATGTTTAAATGAAAAAATAATATAATTCAAAACATCAAAGCTGCTAAATTTACATACAGGTAGTTTGTTTTTCTGGTGACTGGGGAAAATCTGTCTCTGTAGTACTCAGCCACTGTCAGAATCTCAATGTAAAAGATTATTTCAAACTTAGATTTGAAACAAATTTCTTCATTTCTGTTGTACCTTAAAGCTGTAGGGGTGGTTGTACATTAAGAACGGTCCTTTATCTAGTTCTGCCATTGCTGAAAATCCAAGTACTCTCTTCAACCACCCAAAATGCCTTCATGTCCAATTTATTTGCATTTATTCATAGAAGATTTCATTTCTGAAGTTCTATCACTCTATTTATTGCACTTCACAGTGAAATTTGGGCATGGTTGTGCCTATTACAGTGATGCCTAGAGTCTCCCAATTTATGACTTGGCATTTATAATTACAAACAGCAATTGCAATGATTTATAGATTGATAGTTCTTGCTATTAACCACTTCACAGCTGCACCATATTTGGTGAAAGATCATTTTGGGGAAGGATCCCCCTTTTGGTGAGACAGAGCCTGTGTCACATATAACTTCTACTCCAGTGCCACTATGGACCCAAAGTCAGACTAGAAGGATGTATCTGACAGCAGGCAGAGCAGGACTAACCAAAATCCCTCTAACACCAGGGACTCCTTCAGCAGACAGATTTTTAGGTAAGATCCTGGGTGGCAACAAGAGCCCTGCTCGAAGGTAGAGCCAGGTTTGATTTGTTTTGGGAAAAGAATATTACAAACTCATCATTGTGCTGTTGAATATGTGACCAAGCTGAAGCATTTGAAAGGAAAATGAGGAGAAAATCTGTGCTGCCCGAGTGAGCTTCAGAGCTCTTTCTTCCTCCTCAGCCATTCCTCTGTCTGCTCTATTTAATCAAGGCTGCAAATTGCCCTGTTCACTCAGGGTTGCTTGTACTTTTCTTTTCCCCAAACAAAGCAGTACAATCAAGGTAACATTACTGGTGCAGTTTATATATCTTACACAGGAAACCAGAATTATTTTCACATCAAATAAACCAGGTCTTCAAGCTCAAGATTCTCAAACAGTAATTTACAAACACATTTTACAACTTCTTCTGGCATGAGCAGAAGTTATATAAATTACTGACACAATGGGAGGAAAAAGGCAAGATCTATCAAAGACTCCAGAGAAAAATGTCTTATTCCTACCAAACACGAAAGAGAAGTGGTATCTCACTTTTCAGCTGAACTTCTCTTCTGGAAAATGAACATTTATTTGAATAGAACTAAACACTGGGGTTTAGCTTACTGATTTTATAGTTTTCTGTTTCAGAGCAGAATCTTAACAGAAGCTCAGAGAAAACAATTAACATTCAAATATGTTCCAGAAACACTACCAATACTTGAGTAAAAAGAAAAAACAACAAAAACAAAAAACAAACAACAAACCCATCTTCAAAGGGATTTCTGTTGAGAGAAAAAGCTGGGGTTTTTTTTGTTTTGTTTTTTTTTTTTCCTCTATTTGTTACCATGGACATCTGAAAAAAAGATAGTATATTTTTACTGGAACCATCTTCTACTGCTGTGGGGGAAAAAAAGTTGCCATCTGCCTTAAAGTATGTCCCTCTTCTAGCAAAAAGCAACACATGCCACAGAGACCATGATGATTTGAATCAGGTATATTCGGAGCAAATACCTGAGGTATTTTAACAATATTCTGTCTCAACTGAAAAATTTTAACAATAGTAAACAATTATACTTTAATTATATATATATATACACTGACATCAGATTTAAAAGCCTTTTTATGATATATATTATCTTGATGCAGTCACAGCTTCAGTTTAGCATGGTATGGTTTTGTGGTTTTGTTTTTAGGTTTGTTTTTGCTTTTTTTTTTGGTGGTGGTGTTGTTGCATTTTCCTCTTTCTCTAATCTCTTTTCTCCTTTCTACCAGCTCAGATTGAATGAGAAATGCTATCTTTAACCTTGAGTTCCCTGTTCTTGTTGGTTTGTGTCATAATCTTATTATTTAGAAGTAAATCTTGCTATTTAACATCTCACCTCAGCATGCAAAGTGCTTATGGATTAGAGAATATTTCCTGGGGGGTAGAGGATGGAGTGACTGTGAATTAGAAATGTAGCTGCCTGGCTTTGCCAGTCTCACAGAAGATAAAAAATAAAAAAAATCTCTGTGACCAACGCCATTTACTGTTCTGTGCTATTTTGCAAATTGTGCATGACAGGTCAGAGACTGTTGAGTGCAGAACATCAGAGCCAGTTTCTCCCAGTGAATGTAAATAGCAGGGTGCAGTTACAATTTAAAGGGTAATCAATTTTTAAATTGATGCAGAAATGCAGAACAATAGTGTTCTATATATTCCAGAGCCTCACCAGTGTTGCAGTTGAGATGTCCTGCATGCCAGCCCAGGTGGCTGCCCAGGGGTGGGTCCTAAGCTCGCAGAGCAGATGATCTCTAGAGAACACAGCTGCTGAGCCTCTGCTGAAAGCCAGGACCTTTCCTGGCATGGAGTCTGTCCCAGCCAGGTTTCCTGGGGAGCTGCCCAGGCAGTGCTGCTCCAGTGAGGAGTGCAGGGAGCGGCCCGTGTCCCCAGGGCAGTGACAGTCACAGGCACCGTGTGCTGCCCAGGACAGGCTCTCACCCCAGCACTTCCACTGGGAAATGGGGCAGTGGCTGCAACATCGCCCTGGGGAAAACACCTGCAAACACCTACACACTCCTGCAAACTCCTACACACACCCAAAAACTCCTACACACACCTGCAAACACCTACACACTCCTGCAAACTCCTACACACACCCAAAAACTCCTACACACACCTGCAAACACCTACACACTCCTGCAAACTCCTACACACACCCAAAAACTCCTACACACACCTGCAAACACCTACACACTCCTGCAAACTCCTACACACACCCAAAAACTCCTACACACACCTGCAAACACCTACAGACACCTGAAAACACCTACAGACACCTGCAAACTCCTACACACACCTACAAACACCTACTGACACCTGCAAACTCCTACACACACCTAAAAACTCCTACAGACATGTACAGACACCTAAACATACCTACAAACTCCTACAGACACCTACAAACTCCTACATACACCTACACACTCCTACAAACTCCTGCAAACTCCGACATAAACCTACTAACTCCTACAGACACCTACAAACTTCTGCAAACTCCTACAGACACCGAAACACAGCTACAAACTCCTACAGACACCTACAAACTCCTACAGACACCTACAAACTCCTACAGACACCTACAGACGCCTACACACAGCTACAAACTCCTACAGACACCTACAAACTCCTACATACACCTACCCACTCCTACAAGCTCCTACACACACCTACAAACTCCTACATACACCTACTCACTCCTACAAGCTCCTACACATTCCTACAAACTCCTACATACACCTACACACTCCTACAAGCTCCTACACACACCTACAAACTCCTACATACACCTACCCACTCCTACAAGCTCCTACACACACCTACAAACTCCTACATACACCTACACACACCTACAAACTCCTACACAAACCTACACACTCCTACAAGCTCCTACACACACCTACAAACTCCTACATACACCTACACACTCCTACATACACCTACCCACTCCTACAAGCTCCTACACATTCCTACAAACTCCTACATACACCTACACACTCCTACATACACCTACCCACTCCTACAAGCTCCTACACATTCCTACAAACTCCTACATACACCTACACACTCCTACAAGCTCCTACACACACCTACAAACTCCTACATACACCTACCCACTCCTACAAGCTCCTACACACACCTACCCACTCCTACATACACCTACACACACCTACAAACTCCTACACAAACCTACACACTCCTACAAGCTCCTACACACACCTACAAACTCCTACATACACCTACACACTCCTACAAACTCCTACATACACCTACAAACTCCTACATACACCTACCCACTCCTACAAGCTCCTACACACACCTACAAACTCCTACATACACCTACACACTCCTACAAACTCCTACATACACCTACAAACTCCTACATACACCTACCCACTCCTACAAGCTCCTACACACACCTACAAACTCCTACATACACCTACACACTCCTACAAACTCCTACATACACCTACAAACTCCTACATACACCTACACACTCCTACAAACTCCTACACACACCTACAAACTCCTACAGACACTTTGCAGCCGGAGCATTAAACATTGGTGTTGCAGAATGTCAGACATCGCTGAGAGATCCTCAGGGAGCACGAGCATGATGGGGCATTAAAAAATGCACTGAAACTACAGCATGGTGCCACGGAGAAATCTGCTGTGAGGGAAGTGAGAGCTCTGCCAGAGTTAAAAATTTATTTTCCCATGGTCATGAAAAGAGGATGAACCAGCCTCTCCATTTCAGACTTGTTAACCTTCTGTCTTGATGAAAATTAACAGCTAGAGTTTCTTCTAAATAAATTCTGTGAATTTTACTGGATAAAGCATTCCTCTATTCCTGTCAAAGAGTTGCAGAGCACAGCTGTTTTTTAACAAATCCCTGTTTTTACTCGCTGACATTTGACTATCATTATGTATATGAGAATCTTCAGCCTGCGAAGCACGTTTTAACAAGAAATATTAATGTCCCCCCACAATCACCATCTTTTATCCCTATTCAGCAAGAATAGGTGTTACACAAAAGAGAAAACATCTGCTTCCTTGTATTGTGATTTCTCTTGAACTCTTTAGATTGGAGAGGCAAAGTTGATAGCAGAGGTTAGAGATGAATGTACAAAGCAGAAACGTGTATCTTTCAATCTGTGTTCCAAAGGGAAAACGAATCCTAACATTCAGTATTATAGAAAGCATAAAGAAAGAATTATGAGGGAGCTTTTTATTAGGACATCTTTAGTGGCTAAATTATTATATCTTAAGTTTTGTAATCCTTATCATGATTCATTCCCAAGGCAGGCACTAGAATAAGCTCAGGGCATTTTCTTCTTTCCCAGGCTCTGAAATGCCCTAACTCTCTTGGACTTTGTTATTTGCACTGTCAGTCTGTAATTTTTTCTGTCATTTCATTGGATTATCACCATGTGGACAGTGCCCTCCTTGGCAATTCCAACGCTGCCATGTGGAACCTCCTCTGCTGCGGAGGGCCGGGAGTGAGGAGCTGTGACTGCAGAGCCTGGGCACTGCTGGAGACAATCACTCCAGGGAAAGGCTCCTCAAAACCTCCCTCCACGGGAGCCCACAGACACAGAACCTCCCCGGCACCAAGGTGCAGCGTCAGGCTCTTGCTAGGGCCACCCTGGACCCAGTGCTCTCACTGGGTTTGCACAGCAGTTCAGTGCTGTGCTGAGCCCTGCTCTGAGCAGCCCCAGGACGACAGGGACAGAAACATCTCTGAAGCTGGGACAAGGATTTGGCCATCTGCTGCCTTCTGACACAAATTAACACCCAGGAGTCATACCGTGATCCAGGCACCAACTCCTTCTGCAGAAATAGCCCTGACTGTATCGAAAATCAGATGATTTCAGGGGGAGGAAAGCAAACAAGAAAGAATTCTCCTTGTCTAACTCCAGAGTAATTCACAATATTGAACTCTTTAAATCTTTCTGTAGCTTAGCAGATGTGGAAGAAAAAAAAAATAAAATACAAAGTAGAAGGAAGCACCTCACCCTTCTTCCAAAAGTTTAATTATGAATCCTTTAATGGAAAACTGGATAATTCAATATCAGAGCAGATTATTTAACTGTTTATATGCTTTAAAACATGCAAATCAGAATGTAATAATCTAAACTCCTGATTATCCTATGACCTGTATGAATTCTCATACAGACACAACAAATGCTATTCCATTCACAGGACAGAGCAACACAAGGTAAAGGACCTCCTTCATTTACAGATGGACCCTCTTTCCACAATAGTGTGAATATATTCCAGGTCAGGGCAATCACGGGGCTGATGGAGAAAGATTCTTGTGATCTGCACAAAAAAGAGAAATCAGAGCTAATTTTAGAGACAGAAGGATGAGAGGTCCACCCCAGTAGAATTTGTAGTCGGTGATATTTGACCCTTAGTAAAAAAAAAAAAAGAGAGAATGTGTATAAGGAAAAGCTTTAATATCAGTTCTAATAAGATAAAAATAATTTTTGCCTTTATAGTTTTTAAAGTGCTTTCTCTCACCACTCCTATTTCCTTTTATTGCCACTGTTTTTCTTTATATGTATGACAACTAAGGAGGAGAGGCAAAGGTTGTCTTTCTATTTCTAAATAGCTCTTTGGTGTATGATTAGTGCGTGACATGGATAAAGCCTTTCTTGGTAGAGAAAGGTTTGCTTTCTTTTAAAGTTTTAGATGAGGGCCAGACTTTATAATATGCCACCCTATAGAGGACACATCTTCTGGGACACTGGGTTTGGAACATCAGTCAAGACAACCAGATAAAAGAACAACTATTGAAATAGCATGATTGCTCTTGCTGGTGCTTCACAGACACTGGGCTATTTTGAATGAGAGGAACTGAAGTCCAGCAGACCTTCCAGCCATGCCCTTTTCCTGAAAACAGCATTTCAGATGGATCAATTGTTGCTTCCTACTATTACTTTATTATTATTACTATTATTACAAAGGGAGAAGTGGAATTTGATGCACCAAGGCTTTAGGCAGAGCTTTAAGCACTGCAAGGACAAGGATCACAATGGAGCCGTCTGGCAGCAAGGCACGGCAGGAAGCCCAGATGATTCCAAAGCACGGAGCAGGAAAAGCTGAAGGTGCTGTGAAGTCCTGCTCCACCTCACTCTCCCACCCTGCTATCCCACCCTAGCCAAGCCATTCGAGATGCATCGGTGTTGTTCACCGTGGCTGAAGTGGCACAAACCCGAGGGACTCAAAAGCATTTGCAAAACACAGTCCTCATGTCAGCATTCCTGGCCTCGAGGATGCAGGGGAACATTGGCCAGGCACCTTATACAGGACGGTTAAAGAAACTTTTCATCGTGGGAACCTCCCCGTCCCGGCTGATCTGGCAGGAAAGCGACTCTGCATTAGCCCAGGGTGATGCTGGCCCAGCACAGCACTGCCCAGCACTCAGCCACACACAGCTCCTGCCTGCCCACCCCGTTCCCACCAGCATCAGCAGGGACTGAACTCGGGCAATCCAAAATCCCCGAGCTAAGTGTTCTTTACAGGTGAAATGAAAACAAGCCCTGATTTTCACGTAGAAGCATTGCTGGCCCAGCACACGTTTGTTGTACAGATCTGCTCCGCTTCTATCCTACAAGTATTTGTGATGGTTTTTACTGCAATTGCACTGGGAGCAGAAAATCAGCGTAACAGCCAAAATGTGCTCAGAGCCCCACAAGCGCAGAGCAAAATTTCTGTCTGTAATCCAGGGATTTTACCATCTAATTCCAGCTGAAACATGGGAATGGATGTGTACAAACAATCGAGACAGCATGAGGCCAGGCTGAGAATTTTGAGACGGACACATGAGACTGGGGTCTCGGGAACTGCTGACTTCAGCAACGCTCAGAGCTAACTCTGAAAACATTTAACAACAATTACAATGTCACTTGAATTAAACAGAACACTAGTGAATCACACAGCACTATGAATAAAGCAGAATCCCTGCAAAATCCTGCCACTAACTAGGAAGCAGCAACATTATTTATGGATATTAAACACAAGGGTGAGAATCTCAACCTCTGGTATAGTATAAATCCTAAAGTATAATCATAAATATTTTGCCCAGGTCTCTTCAGCTCAACCCAGAGAAATATATTTTATTTTTCAGAATGAATACATCACACCAGGGACCAGTAGGGCTCAAGAAAAGTTCCAGTGGCTGGGTCAGTAGCACACACAGGGACACCAACCCCGTGTTCCCCTGAAGAGGAGCCTGCACAAGGGGCTTGGGGCCTTTCCTTCCTGAGCTACAGCAAAATCAAGGTTTGAACAGCAACCAGAAAATAAAAAAAGATCACGATGCCAATCATACAACCTCAAAAAAAAAAAAAAAAAAAAAAGACAGGAGCAGCAGTTTATTAACAATCCTCTGCTTTTCCAGGCAGCTAAAAGTTATTTAAAGAGTAAAGGCGAAAAATTCCTCCCCTCTTCAGGAATATTGGAACAATTCTAGTTGCTCCTAATGCACACTTCAAGACTTCCCCACTAAAAGTCAGCTAGAAGGAAAGCATCAGATTAAAGAATGACCACATCTCTACACAAACAAGAACAACAATAACTGGATTTATTGAGTGATCAGATTTGAGTCAGCAAATGCTGTGACTTGGAATGCACTGTCAGTTGGGAATCTGCTTTGTTCAATAAATACCATTTTCCCATTTCATTTCTAAGACAGACTGGTAGCTATGGTCAGTCTTTAAATATATTTTTGTGATATATTTTGCATTAATCACAGTGGAAATCAAGTTATAAATTATGATGTTTCAAATCAAAATATAATCATGAATTTTTTCACATGGCTTAAATTATATGAAAGAGACAAATTCCCCCCCCCCCCCCCGCCCCCATATTTCCATTTTTAAAACAGGAACTCAGCATCTAATGCTAACAAACACTTTAATATTTTATATTGCTAAAAGCTCCTCTTGCAGCAACTGATTAGCTCGATTTGGTAAAAAAAGACAAATTGCATCATCTGTGTTTTTCTACTCTTAGAAGAAGAAAGAAGAGAAAGTCTGAGACAAAGTAGAGAGACAACCAGTCAGAGCTAAAAGGAGCTTGAAAAACTAGAGGGAAGGAATTTGTTCTCTCTCCACCTCTGCCCCACCAGCCTGCTCGCCACAGCAATATTTTTAAAACTTTCATAAACAGAACAAATAGGATTATCCATTACCGTGTCAGCTTAAGTGATGACATAAATATATATCACAGAACATCTGCCACTAAATCACTGTTTACAGATGTCAGATCTCATTTATTATTAAAAAAACCCACCAAAAAAAATGCTTTAAAGCCTTCCTTATTATTCTCAGTCACTATTCCATGAGAAGTGACTGATTTCTCAACTGTAAGGTGGAGCTGTTCTTTCTAATCACTTTAGACAGAGTAACTTCTATTATAAACCTCAGTCAAGAATTACATTAGTTTGTATTCACAAACATGTTAGCATTGCCTGAATTACTTCATCCCACTATGCAGCCTAGAAAATCCAGCATATTTTCCCCATTGATTTTCCTCATCAATCCCCATTGATTTTGCATGAAAGAATATGGTGCATCTCAGAAAACTTGCTTTTATCTTCCTTTTCTTCAAAGAGCAGAAAAGGTAGATCAAGTGTTTATATTCTGATATCAGCAATAAATTATCTAAAATTTACTTTAAAAGGAGTTTACAGAGAGCGCTCCTTATACACAGAAAGTATACAATTTTAAAATTCAGTGTCTGTGTTTATGGTGCCGTGTTTGACTGAGAGGCCGAGTGGGACAATCTTTTTGCTTTTGCATTCTTAAATTTAATTTGCTTTGTCCATCTTCCCCTCTTTCTGTCAGCTGCTTTAATAACCCTTAAGTCAGGCACCCAGGGATCAAATTACCAAATCATGGACTTATTTCTGAATATGCAATCTGTATCCTCTCAGGTACAAGTGAAAATCTGCTTGCAAAAGCCACTCATCTGTATCATTGCAAATTGCCCTCTCCAGTCTGCCCTTTTACCCACTCTCCAGTCAGGAACAAATCCAGAATTCCATCATGCTTTGTTTTATAGGAGTTTCTGTTGGCTTGCTTTGCTCTATAACTAAAATTATTTTAGAAGCAAAGGGCTAAAACATTTGGAAAATCCACAGAGTTTGAAGCCTTGTGACATTGAGCGCCCTCGAACGTGTGCCATGCGGACAGAAACTGCGCCCCTAAGAGAGACACACCCAAAAATGGGAGCCTTGAGCACATCCTGATGTTGGTCCCTGCCAGACGCCCCATCTTTTAAATCACACAGTGATCTTTTAAAGCCGCTCAGGGATTGCTGGGGAGGCTCCCAGACCTGATTCATGGGTGCACTCACCGAGGTCATCGCGCAGGTCGGCACTTCACAAAGTGCTACAGAGCCGTGCTCAGCCATTACATTCTCCCACCTACGTGCAAGCTAATTTGATTAAAGGTAGAAGATCAATCAAACTCTATTGCTTCAGAAAGATTAATTACCTCAGCGCTTTCCGACTTAATTATTAGTGTTCAGCCATGGGGTTAGAAAAGCCCAATACAGCAGAAGTTAAAGGGCCCAATGGGCAGATGTGGGAGACTGGGATGTGTTTTAACCTGAGATTTGTTATCTTTAACTAATGACAGCTTCTTTCTTTTTTATTCAAACTAGGCTTAAGTGCGTTTATAGCTGAGCAACAACCAAACTAAAATATTGCTGCTACATTTCAACCTTTCTGTGGAAATAAAAAGTAGAGAAGATGGGAAGGAAAGAACCGAAAAGCATCATTAAAAAAATTTCTATCTGTTGGCAGTCCAGTTTTTGGACAGGGAACAAGAAACTTAAGACTTTGTAGATTTATTTTTTCTTGTGCCCCAGCATGAGGTCTGAAATCCAGCTGCCAGAGCATCTTATTGATGATGTTTAAAGAGTATATTTCAGCAACTGCAGAGTTTCTGATTATCAGACAAGTCAGCATGGCAGAAAACACAGGCATTTTTCCCAGGGAGAGTGAGCTCCCTGTCTGCAGTGCTGTGCTGACCCTTTGCTCTCCACCAGGCACCAGGCTGAGTTGCAGGACCCCCAGGCTGTCCCTGAGCTGCTGGCAGGGCTGGGGACAGCAGGGGCCAGCTCCCATTATGGCACAGCCATGCTCCTGGACTGGTGATGACCAGCCCTGTGTCCAGCTGGGGTGGGGCTGGAGCCCAGGGCAGAAATGAGGCTCAGCAAACACATCCAGCCTTGGATTTCATACTCCCAGCCTTGAAGAGTCACCTCTTGTGTGACACACCGACTTGCTGCTCTTACAGACAGCGATTTATTGGCCCTCTCACTAATTCATCAAGCTCTTTTTTAAAGCCAGGTTGCATTCTCATGCCCTGCTTCTGTGCTTCCTCACTGATCCTGTCTGCAGACCCCAAATTTGCAGCCTTGGCTGGTTTAAAGGCAGCACCAGCCCATTTCCTTACGAAGCAAGCCAGTGCTGTATTTTGGCTTTCCCTCCCTGAAGTTGTGTGAGAGCAGCCCCAGCCCCCAGCCAGCCTTTACCCTGCAGTTTAAACGAGCCAATATTCATTCCTTTCTCTGTGTATGGGCATCCCAGTCCCCTGTTATTAATAATGCTTCTTTATGCCTGTTTCTCATGCAGATTCACCTTTCTTTAACATGGGAAGCCAACACTATTCATAAGAAACCTGTTATAGTGTCAGCAACCTCCCGGGGTTTTTCCTTTTCTTCTTTTTTCCTCTTCGCTAGGAGGAACCCAGGATTTTTTCACAGTCACATTAGATATTGGTGATTTATAGTTTATCTTTGTAATACTCAGTTGGTTTTTTCTTTATGTCATTTTCAGCTGGTGATTTATATACTAGTTACATACAGCAGTTCCTATGAGAATGACTCTCAACTATTAGATTTCATCCCACTGCTATTACTTCAAATCCTTAGCAAAATCCAATTCTCTTGTCATGCACACCTCCTCCTCTATTGTCAGTGATCCTTGGCTTTGAGCTACTAGAATATTTCATTGACATGTTCCTGCTTTTTAATGCCAAACTCATTAATGAAGATAATTATGGAGATTTTTCCATTCTTGTATTATTCTATGTCTTTTCATTCTTAATTACTAATGCTCCACCCTAATGTCATAATAACAGTTATTAGTTCTTAAATATATATATAGATTAACTCTACATGTATTCCCCAATATTAAAAATACATATCATGGAAGTGAGATAATGGAGCTAATCTCTTCCTACTCTTGGAAAACCCATGATACCATTTATTGCATTATGTTTATATATGTCTCAGTTTCTCCTTTGCTTTTCAGTAGTGGAGCTTGACCAGAGCTTTATTTTTTTCTTGACACCTTGTGTGTCAGGATTACAGAAAAATAAGGAAAACGCTATCAGTTTAGATATCCTGGGAGGAAGATTATCTCCTCTCCTCCACACGAATGCACTGAACCTGCTCTGACTTTTAGTACCATTATCATCATTCTCCATCAGCCTGCCTTTGTGCTCATCAACATCATCCTTATCAAAAATTAAGTCAAGGTGAAAGTGTTCTTTTAATTTTGAGGAAGAAATATATGCTGTCTTTAATCATGAGCAGATGTCTTCCTTACTGCAAACCTCCCCATTATGTGCTTAAATACCACAGATTGCAGTCTTAATTCTTCCTAAGACTGATTCTCTGCACTCTGATGATCACTTGAAGTTTTGCCCCAGCTACTCATTTACTCATTTGCTGTCCACAAGTTGTGCCTCGTGGAACGAACGGAACTGGGGAATCCACATATTTCAAATTTACCCTTCCCCCTCCCTGGGGGTTGAACCCACAGGAATTCTTCAACCCAGCTCACCCAAACAACTCCTCAGCTGTGTGAAGGTGTCATCGGGAGACAAAAATAAGCAGCCAGACACCTCTGGCAACACCAGCCTGACATGGTCACAAACTTATGGTGCCTGCTGATTGCCCTCTAGCTCCACACTTGCTGATTTTCAATACAACTTTCTTGGCTTATTAGTCACTAATTCATGTTAAATATTCTTCATGGAGACCCTCTCTCCTTAATACACCAGTTTCCTCCTATTTGAAACCCTGAAATCTCGGTGTGATTTGCCTCATTAACTTTCATTTTCAGCTAGCTTTGTTTATAGTTCCATTTTCTTTATACAAAATGATTGCTATTATTTAATTGCAGATTATTTTCAGGTTTTCTGGCTTCTCCTCCACACTCCCTGTCCCCAAGCTGCAATCATGCCTCTTGCTCTGCCCAATTTCTTGGCTGAACTAGTCATATTCTATTTTTTCTCCAAACAAAAGTAAAACAATTTTATTGTCTGGAGGAAAGAAAACAGATTCGATAAGGGTATAAAAACAGATGAAGCAGGAAAATTTGTCATTAATATCTTACACATGTATTAAATAACTCAGCAGAACTGAGGTTTACATGTACCTTTCAACCCCTTTGATAACATCACTGCTTACAGCCACTGAGAGGGCACTACTGAGGGAATTTGCCAGGGAAGTCCAGACACAGATAATTTGTTGGAATTGTCTATGTTTGAAGTGTGTTTTGTATTTAAACAGAGGGGGGAAAAGCAGGGGGGAAGGCAGTTTGGTTAAAATCCTTGGCATAGGGACTTATTGGAGCATCCTTATTTGAGCAACTTAGGAGGAGGAAATATCTGAATACGAAGTACAAGAGTGCTGTTACTTAAGGATGAGGTTCTCTACAAACCTACATACATGTTTATATTACTATTTACTCAGTGTGACAGTTTATTGGCATCTCTTCCTTAGGACGCATCTACCACACTGAACTTTATGTTTTTCAAAGGAGGGAACTGAAGTAAGAGAAGACAAATCATTTTAAATAGCCTATTTCTAATTTGAATTAGCACAGTCAATTAATTTTAAAGGTTTACACATAAATTTCTCAGTTTTCTAACCACTATAACCTTATAGTTATTTTTTTCCCTCCTTGCTTCAGTCCTGTATCGGATGTGAATTTTTAAAGCTTTCTTTCACCAGTATTTCACAGGGTGGTTTTTGTTTTTGATTTTTTTAATTTTTATTTTGTTAAGCTCAGCTTTTTCAGTGTTTTGCAATAAATACTTAGCTATTGCTAGCATATTTAAAGCTTCCAGAAAGCAACAATTTCCAGTATTAGAGAAACAAATAACACAGAAGGTCTGTAGTCAGGAAAAGCAAGAGGAAGAAAACACTTTTGAACATGGCCATGAGTGATGTCACAGCTGCCATCAGATTTCACAGGGCACATGGCTGGTTCTGGACATATTGACATAACTGACATATTGACTATTGACATAATTTCAGCCCAAATCTCTCTCCTTGGCAGGCAAAGTTTAACTAAACCCCCAACAGGTGACAAATCAGGCTTACCATTCCAGGCAACGTTTCAGATTTAGACAGCTCAGATATTAAAGATGTTGGGAGGGAATGAAGGCCATGTTTGTTCTGCTGTATGAACTCAGATCACCTGACTGCATTTTCCCATCTCTTTTCACATTACCGACATTTCAGTCCATGAGGTAAGACAAGAAACACTTTGAATGCATCAAGCCATTCCAAATTAGAATAAAGAAAAAAAACACCAACCAAAAACCCAGCAGAAGATTGTAGAGGAAATTGTCAATTCAGAGCTATTTTTACTGTTTCACTGTCGGCTAAATGTGTCCTGCATGCACAAGTGAACCACACGGACCTCAGGCTCATCAGATATTTTGGGTTTGTGTCATCTGCACCAAGTAATGTTGCAGCAGGACACCGAACACAAATATGCTGTGGGTCTTCCCCTTTTTCACTCAGATGTAGGAGAGCACACAACATCTATCTAAATCTGCTTGCTTTTTTGCTCCTGCCACTAGATGTTGCCATTAATATAAGCATAAAACTTTAAAAAAGGGCCACAAAAGAGGCTTTCCCTGCTGTAACCATCGTGCTACATCAATTAAACTGTTTCAATAAGATACAAGTTGGAAGGGAAGAAAAATCTTCACATAAAATAAACTCTAATTAAACTGGGACATCAAGTTTAAAACTGAACTGTCAGGTAATTAGACAGGTGATTAAACTTTCTTCAACTTCACACTTGGAAAGACATCTGATGCCTGCTTAGCCTGCTCACAGGGATGTGTGTCAATGACATTCAGGTGTCAGAGCTCTGAGTTACTTTTAAGAGCCACATTCTACAAGAGTCATGGCTCATATTTCTTCTGAAATTAGAAAAGAAAAAAAAAAAAACACAAAAAACTGGGCACAAAAAGCATTGGAAAATCCCAAACCTGAGCTTCTTTGTAAATGGCAAGACAGGATGCACATGCCTGTTCTGAGAACTCCTCTACTCCAGGTCCTGTCACATGCTCTCTGCAGGAAGGGCCCTGGACACCGATTTCATTTTCATTCTCACTTCAGTAAAGTATAAATTTCAGTTAAAACAACAAGAAAAAGCTGGAAAGCAAGTTCAGACCATGAGCATGCAAAGAAAAAACAGCAAATAATATATAACTTAGTATTTTCTTTCCTTCGGGGTATATTTGTAGCCCTTTAGAGCTTAACTCTGTGAAGAACCCAGTCTGACTGCCTAGAATATTATTAAAGGTGCATTACAGCCTCAAATACAGAAACACAAAAGCAAATGATGATTGCTTCCAACACAGGATCAAAACCCTCCGATGGTTCATGTCAGCTGTCTATCAACTTGGAAAACAAAATATTCTGGCATTACTTCAGGAAACATAACAATTTACACATTTTAAGGTTAAACTTAGGTAATAGTTTACAAATTAAAGAAATAGAGGACAGACTTCACATGTGCAAAAAGCCCCTAAGGCTCCAGTCCTGAGCAGCAAAGGAGATCACACCTCTGCTTTTGCCAAGAGCCAGGCTGAGTGTGGCAGAGCCAGCTCGGAGTGGGAGGGAATGCTCTCTGCTGGATGCTGGATTTGCCACTGCAGAGTGTAACTACCTTCTACAGCTATTTCAAGTGCATAGCACTCACTAATTCATTCCTCCTGATACACTGAAGCAGCTGAAATCCACCTTTTGGGCCAGGTTTTGCCCAGAACAGATGTATTTCCAAATCACTTATTAAGCCGCTAACAAGGCCTTAGAGGCTTAGAGACATTCAGGTGTCTCTTTATCAATGGCACAGTTCAATTTAATCCAGATAAGGAGCCTCTGGACAATTAACAGTTGACTAAAGTTCAGTGGAGTCTCCAACTGGCTATCACATCACAGCACACAGAGCAGAGCCAGTACCCACAGCTCCCGCTCCTGTTCATCCTGCCTCCCTGTTTCTGACATCACAAGAAGGCAGTGGCAGTGGAAGATGACAAGCTCTTCTGAGATTATTACTGCATGCCATCCCTGCTTTCAAAGCAGAAAGCAAGAAACCCTTTCTTATTTCTGGAGACTGCACTCTTTCCACAGAGCAGCTCATCACCCACAAGCTCCCTGTTAAACTACGGCACGCAGTAGTGCTGGAGAGGGAAACGTTAAAAAGTGTGAATTCCCTCAGCAAAGTATTTATGACCATTAGGGCAACAGCGTTAACCTCCTTAGAAAGCTCCTCTGTGCATAGCCACCACGTCCATAAAAACACCAGCTCATCCATAAACCCTTAACAGCTCCAAATGTTTTATTTCCAATGGCCAGACCTCCCATTTTTAGAAACGGAACTCTTCTTCAGCCGCGCTAAACCCAACGCTCACTTTCAACTATTACCAGGAGGAACAGAAAGCCCCGGTGGCTGATGGATTGCAAGGACTGAAGGAGTGGGATGAGCAGAGCTCTGCACTTACTGGACTCGGGGTCGGAGTTGCCGTCGCCCTCGGTGCGGCTGTTGGGGGACGCCTGCTCGTAGAACTCGTCCTGGGGGAAGCCCAGGGGCAGCGGGTGGGACGCGCTGGCCCCGCTCGTGGGCTCGTGGTCTCCGAGCCCGCTGTCACTGCAGCTTTCCTGGGAGCCATCTGGCAGGTGGAAGGTGACCCGGCGCTGGGGCTACAAGGAAGGAACAGAACGACACGGTTTCCACCACGGTATCGGTAATTGCTCGACGCAGCCAATTTAGGAAATGCTTTATTTTGGTTGTCTGCTGAGGACGCGTTGCCCAGAGGTGTGCACAATTTCAGGCTTTCATGAGCTGCTTTCAAACCCGCTGCACCTGACAGCAGTGCTTGCTGCTGTTTTTTAAAAAATGTAAGCCCTGATGCAAAATGAAAGACACCTCAAACTAAAGAGATTCTGTCAGACTTCACAAGGCTTTGGATACCTTTTGTATATTGACTTGGAGATTTCAATCACTTTTTGAGGCTCAATTTATTTCACTGCTGAGTTTTCTAGTTTTCAAAAAACATTTTCTTTCCCATTAAAAGCTGTTCCACACTTTTGGGCCTAAAAAATGTGACACATTTATAATGCTGTTGGATTCTTCTAAGGCAGAAAAAGAAAAAACAACAACAAGTCCCATGAATTGAAAACAATTTTAGTAGGTTTTGCACAGACGTTAAGCTAATGAATGAAAAGTAGATTCCCCTGCTCTCCTTCAGACGTTTCATTACAAGTCCTTTGATTTTCGTTATACCACAGACCTGTACCTTAACACTAAAAGGCTGGAAGCTGGGAACCAGGGAGCTGAGGATGGAAAGCATCTCAGCCCAGAGGTGGAAGGAAGGACCAGATGAAACAAAGAACCTGATGCACGAGGCACAGGACAGTTTTCATTACCTGAGTGAATCTGCATGATTTAGGAACTGAATAACTAAAATGTAAAACTCTCCCAGTATTAAAAGAAAATATGAACAAAACATAAGCAGCTCCCCTGCTCATTTTGATGTGTCTGATATCCATGTTTTGGAAACTTGAAACATGAAGATTCATAAAAGCCCTAAAAAAAAACAGTTTAAAATATTCTTAGGTTGTTGTTACTCAAAATTCCATTCGAAAGGCAACGCAAAACTTTCTGGTGGCAGAACTGGTGGGATTAGCAAAGCTGAAGACCAGACTTTTGATGCAATTTTGCAAAAAAGTATATAGTGTTTATAGCAAAGCAGATGTTGTCGGAGTCCCTAGATATTTGGTTCCTATAGGTTGGCGCTGTTGAAAACATTCAATTATATTGAGTTTTTGCTAAGTTCGGCTCCTCCACTTCTGCGAGTCTCTTTTTGTCACAGTGACATTATTACACATGCCCACAGACAGCTGTTCTGCAGCGTGTGCAGCCAAGAACACGGCAGCACCAACCTCACCTGTGCAATTCCTGACAGATGTGAGTGACAGGGCTTCCTAACAGCTACCAGAGACACTCAGGGCTTTCCCAGAAAACCTGTTTCAGTGCTTCACCACTGCTAATGGAGAGCTTCTCGGCTAATGCTGAACCTGCCTCTTTCTTGTTACAAAATAAATCATTTCTTCAGTCCCATCCATCATGGTCTGCTTATTCCCACTCATCTTTCTGGCATTTGGCACTTTATTCTGCTTCAGAATAAACAGACCTTATTATTTCAATCTGTCGGGTGCTCCTGCTCTCTCTGGCTGCTCCCCCTGTGCAGGAGCTCGCTCACGGCTCCGTGCTCTGCCCAAAACCCTGCACCCAGCTCCAGCCAGGGACCTGACAGCACTGAGCAGGATCATCTCACATCTCCTGCAGGCTCCTTTGCCATGGCAGCACAACACATTTGTGTCCTTGCCAACCACCATAATGCCCAGGTCCTTTTTATTGATCTTTTCCTCGTTGTTCCCTTTTTGGTTATTGCCATCGATTGCTGCAGCCTGAGTGGCACTTTGCATTCATTGTTCCTGCCATTCTCTTTTTCCAGATGATTTCATCCATTTTCAAGTACACTCTGCTTTCCGGTCCTGCTTTCCTGTTTATCAAATTTGCAGATTTTAGACTCTCCTTCATTTGGCAAATCTTTGAGAAATATTGGAACAGATCAAGCCCAGACATCACAGTCCAGCTCTGAAGAGCTGAACAGAGAATGGCTTCCCATTCCATGGGATGGAAATGGGAGAAGAAAATCCCTCTGTGACTGCTGGCACAGCCTGACAGCCCACTGGGGAAAGGTTCAGATGGGGAAAGGCTCACAGCTAACACCCCCAATGCCCCCGTTGCACTTTTGGGGTCACCAGAAGAATTGCCCACTGAACTCCACATTTTGCTGCCCCAGGGCTCTCTGCAAGCCTGGCTGGGACAGTGCTCCCTCTCCTCCTGCTGCCTTTTCCCACCACTACTGGGTGACAATGCATGGAGTGTCTCTGCACCGCCCAAAAAAAACAGATGGATCCACAGAAATTACTGATATGATTTATCCTGTTCCACTTCTCTGTCAGCTGCCTCTCAGAGCCCCATCCACACCAGCATCAATCAGGCCTTTCCTCAAAGCCCAAATAACTGAAGTTTTGTCAAGCTGATCCAGTGAAAACTTTCCTGCAATGTTTCTCATTTACTCCCTGCATTCAAAACTGCACCCAGCTCACACAGATCTACAGCTACAACATGTGGAAAGGGAATATGCCATTTCTTTCATCTGAAATGAGTTTGGTATTCGCAATATGAAAAAAAAAACCCACCTCCACTGCATGAACTGTTTGTAAAAGCTCTACTTTGTGAGGTTTGCACTCCCTTTGTGTTGTGTTATATCCTCTCCTCTCCAAGCTGCCAGTGAATTTTAAGTATTCTTAAAACATCTTTAGCCCAAGTTTTAACATTAGACACCAATACTATCCTTTGAAAATGATTGGGAGCACATTGGTTATTACAATGTACAACTGGTTACTGCTTTGTACATCTGGGATTCACTAAGTGTAAAACAAGGAATATTTCTTTTTCAGGGCTCATTGTCAAAATACAGCCGAAGTTTTGAACCAGCTGACAGTAGAGGAGACCAGAAACTCACCAACTCTTTTTTAACTGCCTAGCCCAGTGAGAAAAAACAAATCCCATACCCAAGCAAAATTAAAAATGTTACTAACTAATGTTCAGTTAAAAATTGCAAATATTTAGTTGCATAAATTGAGATGCTATTAGTCAGAAAGATCAAACCCGAATGATTTTAAATCAACTGGCATCAGCTAAAGGCTCATGATTTTAAATTTGATCCCTGAGTGTGTCACACCTGATAACACTGATGACAGAGCACTTTCAGAAAAAATTATCAAGATGAAAAAGGCCCAGCTATTCCTCTACATGGCAGTGCTGCTATTTTCTTAATTCATGCAGGCATCAGACAACGATCTGGAACAAGTAATTCTAATAAAATTTTGCCAAAAGCTGAGACTTATCTTCTGTCACAATTATTTTGGAAATTTCCTCCTTGAGGCATTTAAATTTCAATTTATAAGCTTACAAAATATCCTCAGTCTCCAGCTGCTTTTCTATTTATCTCCGAAGGGAGCCAGCACCGATAGTAATAGAATAACAAGGATTATGGTTTGTTTTATTTATCTGAATGACAGTTGGTATACTTTTTCAAAAAGAGAGAAATGCAAGCAAACCTATTATGCATTCTTAGAGGATTCTGATATAGGAACTTGTAATACAGACAATTAAACTGATAGGGGACAATGAAGTGAAAATTCAAGGAAAAAAACATGTAGCAGTCTATAGTTTCTCTGCCGCATTTAAAAATATTAAATTACTCGTTATTGGTATGAGAAAGGAATTTTGCTTGCAGAGATGTCACAGAGCAGACACAAATGCTGTCAGAGGTCTCATATGGCATTCACTGCCTTTGGTAAAAGCTCAGTGCGTCTGGAGGGATCAAATTATCTCAGAAAACCACAAACCTTTTACTCTCATTATTGAAATTTATATGAAGACTGATCAAAGCCCCAAACTGTTCTGCGTTCAATCTTTCACTACAATAATTAGACTGTGGCAGTGGGAATAATAAAAGATGAGTCTAAGTAAATAGCTTTGGATACACTGAAGGGATGATTTCTGGTATTATACACCAGGGGTTAGCCAATTTATAATCAAAAAGGAAAAAAAAGGTAATAGAAAAAGCAGCAGATATCAACTGAGGAACATTAAACTATTAACCTTATTATCTTCATTCAGTGAAGCAAATTAATATCCATTTAAAAGAAGATCATAAAGAAAAAAACACTACTTTTTAATTTATGCTGAATTAATTATATTATTTAGATGATAATTCTGATTTAAAACAGACCTTATTTAGGAGATGCTGTGAGATAGCACAAAAGAACAGGGCTCTTTCAACATTTCTCTCCATAATAGCAGCCAGTAAATAAAGGAAGAGGCAAATAAATTTTTAATTTTCTCAGTTGCTGATTTACTTCAAATGTTAGGAGGATATGAAATACCTTAAATAACCAGAAAATAACTATCTTCAAGTACAAGCAGTAAAGAAAATCCCTAATCGAATTACCATTTCCAGCTCCAATCTTTTTATCCTCAACTATCACCTTTTGTTCCAAAACAGCAATTTTTGTTTCATAGGCTTTCATTGAGACAAACAGGACCCAGCAACTATCAGTGCAAAATTCTCAGCATAACATTAAAACAAACTGCCTGAGAGGATCCAACCATAAACCCAGTGGGAAATATGTCTTTGTGTTGAAACTCAACAGAGATAAGGCAGCATTTTCATTTTTCCTTCCCCATACAGAGTAGTGTCGAGCACAACCAATACACCTCAAAGAGTTTCTCTCAACTCTTTTATAAGTCTGTACTTCCCATAAGTTTTGCAGCCTGGCACATTGAATTTAAGATCTTATTATATTATTTTGATGGCTTTTTCATAGGCAAAGTACATAATACAGATCATTATAATTTTTTACTCAAATTAATCTTCTCTAGTTTTGCCAGCAGGGATCTGCATTTCTCTTGGAGTATCTACAAAGATGCCAAACACTTTTGGTCACCATTATCACAAACAAATAGAAACACTTCTAAAAGCACATCACCCTTGTATTCACCTTTTCTAATTTTACAGTGACCTTTTTATGATTTAATTAATGGGCCCTACAGTGATCCTGGGTTTTGGGTTTGGGGTGTGAGGGCTTTTTTTTTTTTTTTTTTTTTTTTTTTTTAACAAAAATCAAGGACTCATCTTCTGGGAGAAGGAGAGAGCTATTGTGCAAAGTGACATTACTCAGCTGATTTCAGAAGTCCAAGACTAGTGGGCATTAAAATCTGTGTTTCCCTATCTCACATAAAAAAGCACCACCTCCAGCCACGGCCAACACTAATAACCTTAATTATCATCTCAAACAGATGAAACTTGGTGAACGAGCCTTTCTTTTCATTGAACAAGTTCAGATGTTCCAGCCACTGCCCCACATTTATTGGTTGCTTTCCTTTCAGCTCCTGATTGTCTATTTGTTTGTCAAATCAAACAGACCTGCTGTTTTCCCAATTTCCCACATTCACCCTTTTACATACTGGCAAAACTTTGCATTTTCAGCCCTTTAAAACTTCCAAAAGAGATCCAAGAGAATCCTTTTCATATTCTTGTAAGAAATTTTGCTAGTCCTCCTAATTCAATTTCATTAACATTAGTAACTGGTATCTTACATCCTCACTAATTACTAAGAGAAAATACAGCATCTGCACACCTTCTAAAGAAGAAGAAGATCTGAGAAATACTTTTGTTTTTTTCTTACTGTGATTAAAAATCTAACTGTTCCACAGTAGTGTAAGAGAAGTAAATAGTTTTAGGCTTTCATTTTTATTGATTTAAATAACTCCTCCCACTTTATGAATATATTTAGCTGCAGGAAGCATAACCTATTAATTTCAAAAGGGCAAATAAAAGCTGGGTTGGCTGCCCAGACAAATAGAAATTCAACGTGGGTGATCATCTTAGACAGATTTGTACATTTTCAATGAAAGCATTACCACCTCCTCAGAAAACCAGCAGAACAGATGGTGCCCCTACACCTGCCCAAATGGAAATTACTTAAAATTGTCAGATCTTATAGTTGGATTCCCTCACACAAAGAAGTCACTCAAGTGATGAGAAATAATCTTGCAGGACTATCTTGTACCTCCAGCACTCACTTACTCTGGGTGCCTTTTAGGAATCACACGGACAGGTCCCTGCAGGCTCCTCTTGCAGGCAGCTAAAACTGCAGCGAGCTGATAAGGGAAACGTCAGATATTCCAGCTCTGGGCCATTGCAAGAGAGTTCTGTGAAAGCCTTCCCATGCAGGCAGAAAAAAGAAGGGGTTTGTGACCACCAGCATCTGCTTTGAGAAGCAAATTTTGCAGTTTTTAATGAAGTAACCAGGGGCTAAGATGACCCTCCCATCGTCCTCTTGCACCACCAAGGTCATGGAACAAACTAATTCCCCAAATCATTGCTGAACAAACGCATTATGAACCTGGAACTTCACAAATTTCTGGTTAACAACTTCAAAGGGTATTTATTTCCAGGCTCTAATCCTCGTTGTACCAGAGTATCTCTCATAAGACTTTTCCCAGCAACATTTAGCAATTAAATTGTATTTTCTGGGCTTCTTGAAATAACAACAAAGAAGTGAAATAAAAAGCAAATAAAACTGAAAATAACATTTCAAGCATGTCAAACATTTTTATTTAGCTTTTGAAAGGCAGTTATTGTATGCTAGATGTCAAAATGGTAGCTGAAAGCATGCTTTTTAAAGTTTAATTCATCTAAGCCTTCAATCTGACATGTGATTAAATAAAAATTACACATGAAAGTTCACTATGGCCGTGCTGTTGCTAAGTTTGAAAGAGGAAAATCTCAATTCTGATTTTTTTTCTTTAATACATTCTTCCATTTCCATCATCTTTGATGTTATCATCTTGAATGGTTGGTATCTATCTGATAGGCAAAGCCATTTCTTAGCTGAAAGAACATCATAATAAACAATAATACAGAACGTTTTCAGCAGTATTTGACATCACTTCTGACTGCTGGCCCAGCAGTGTGAATCTTTCTCAGTAGAAATATTGATGAGGTTTTATTAGAGTTGTGAATTCTTTGTGTCAATATTGAAATGGAGAAGAATGTCTACTTTCATAAACGAGCATGGGACTCTAGCTCTAATCTGATTATGTTCAATTTTACATTTCAGTCGTGGCTCAGATAAACAGATTTCATGTTTCTTCATGAGCAAGGTATGGATTCACAGAATAATGAATGTTCCAGTGAATTACACACCTCCAGTGAGGCAATTCTGCATCATAGTCAAGGCCAAGCCTTAAACGCAGCCCTGAGGAGGTCCTTACGGCTGTAGAGACCTGGAAGAAACATCCAGAACATGATTCTGTTTTCCTTTGCAACATTTTTTTGTTCCTGTTCAGTTTTTCCTGTAAGGGTCAAATCTTTTTGGAGCAGCACTCGTGTGTGTAACTCCAGGAGCCACCACAAGTGTTCATTTGAGGGGGCTTGGAGATGTTCTTTCATCATCCTGAACCAGGAAATGGAGCTGTTCTTCTTAATGCTTCCCAGAAAAAGGGACTTTGATCTAGCTTTGCTTCTTTGGGTTGCAAGTGTGCCGAAGTCAGAAGCAGGAAAAGATTTGTGCAAGGACTGATCTTAACTGCTCCAGTTCAAGTGGTGGTGCAACACTTTAGTTGCCTTTCACTTTATAATATGAAATCTTTCCTCCCAGTGTGGATGATTATAAAGCAGTTCATGTGTAATGCAGACAAGAAGTTACTTTATTTTATTATGGTTTAAAAAAAAAATAACAACAAAAAAGCCAAAAGAAGCCTTTTAAAATGAGTAACAAGGCAGCTCTTTGGCATGTCACTATGTCACTCCATTTGTTATGACAAGACACCTTTATTATAACAGCATTTTATTTGTTATAGCAGGAAATCTATAATGGTTGATATCAAGAGTTTGATTAGCTGGAATGGGAATTGATAATAGATAAAATGCAAGGATAAAATGAATGTATTTCATCCAGCTGTCAAAAAAAAATAAAAAATCCCAACATCTTGCTCTTTCTGGAGAAGAGGAAGAATAGACAAAAAGTTTACCATTGCCCAAAAGGCACTCTGAGGAAACTCAAGACCTTCTCAGAGAGCAGTGACCACAAGCATTCTCTTTTCTGCTCTCTGTATCAGAGAGTTATCCTTGCAATAATTATCCTTGTGGCTTTGAGAAAGTATCTTTTAACCACCTTGATTACCCATTTTTAATTTTAAATTTACAGTGTGCTGGCCACCAAGGTCACCCCTCTGAGTACATTCTCAGGGCAGCAAGGTTTCCTCCACCTTTAGGAGAACAGGTTAAGGAAGAAGCAAGAGTTTACCAAGAAAACCTGGCATGTATAAAATAAAGGTCTAGGCGAAAATTTGCAAGCAGTGATGCAGTTCATGCTGTATTTGATTAGCACGAAGTGAATTCCAGAATCCAGGATGGACACTTTTACCACCAGTACACTCTCCAGTGGATTCCAATGGCCCAGGATTTTCTCTGGACAAAGAAAACTTTCACCAAGAGGTTTGTCCTGAAATTCCCTTTCCAATTGTAAGACAAAACTTTTTCTCTCAATAAGAGAAGTCATTCCCCATACTGAAATAACGGAATATTATATCACTGATATACTTTGCTTTCTTTCAATCTTCTTTTATTGTAAATAGGAAAGATTCTGGGTGATAAATGATGTGATGAAATGCTTTGGTTTTGTTTTAAACATCTGAAAATCTATTTTTCTCTCCAAGTTGTTTTACGAAAAAGGACTGCATTTTATTTGATTAAAGTCAGAAATCTCCCATTTGCATCACTATTTTCACAGCTTATATTATCAGGGTGATAATGAATAAGATTTAGCTGTTATTTACAGTAGAATACATGAAATATTCAAAGTTACTAGAGTCTAACTACATGCTAATAATGCATTCTTAAATGGATGTCTGAAATATCTATTTGCAAATGGGAAGAATTTTGCAAATTGAAGTGCTGCATTGTATCACTGATATCATCCCTCGCTCCTCCAGAGCCATGGCTCTGCAATTACCCTTTCAGATAATCAGAACATATAACTGTCTTTCAGAATTCACCACTTGTGTCATTTCAGCAAAGCAAAATATAAAGCCATTAGCCTTCCCTTGTTCCTTAAATCTTCCCAGCTCATTTCCATAGTCAGTGCAGCCATTCTTCAGCAGCGTTAAGATTACTCACTCATCTTTCCTCTCGGAGCAAAACATAACAGTACAAATTGCTGAGGAAATGCAGCACACGTCAGTTTGCAGAGAGGAACGATGAGTTCTGGGTGAGGGAAATGGAGAGGATCCAGCTGAAGGCTGGGGAAGGCTTTTTCTGCTCCCGGCCAGCCCAGAGCTGCTGTTTCAGCTGAGCAGGGGACAGCTGTCCCCGTCCCATGTCACCACCCACACGTGGGACTCTGCAACCCCAAGGAGAGCTCAGCCCTGAGGCAAGGTCACTTCTGGGACTGCTCTCTGCCACCAGGACCTGTCCCCGCAAAGCACAGAGCCCTGGGCAGCTCCCCTGGCAAACAGGGGAAGGGAAAAGGTGTGAGCTCCAGCCACACCAGGAACCCAGGCAGAAGAACAGCTGTTCACTTGGTCACTCCAGCACTCAAGAGAAAGGTGCTAATGCAAAATTCCACAAAGCACCAAGAGGAAATAGGAGAGGAGCCAGCAAAAGTGTGGGTTAGGCATCTCTGGAAGGCAGGAGGGCAGCTCCTCCTTATGGGGCTGCTGACTGCACAGCCCAGACACCCAGAGCCTCTGTCACAGCTG
Source organism: Cinclus cinclus (assembly GCF_963662255.1). Taxonomy (NCBI): domain Eukaryota; kingdom Metazoa; phylum Chordata; class Aves; order Passeriformes; family Cinclidae; genus Cinclus; species Cinclus cinclus. The sequence continues at coordinate 17,291,127 of NC_085060.1, read as the reverse complement.
AGCAGAGCAGGGGTTTGCTTAAAAACAACTTGGTCCCAAGGCATTTACTGCATAAACCCCAAAACTGCACTACTGTGTACTCATAAGTAGCATAACCCTCAGTCTGAGTCCCTGCATCTTTGGAAAGATGCTGGAGTGCCCCAAAGAGCTGAGAAACCCAAAGGGCTGGGGAGGGAGGGCAAGGGCACAGCTAAGGCTGCTCCTGCAACTCCTTGAATGCCCTCAGAGGTACCCCTATTTCCTCACCTGCCACACACAGGATTAACACCTCTACAATCATCACTTCAGGATTATTCAAGCTTCTTGGACAGCTCAGTTAAATCAGAGGTAAATGTTATTCTCCATGCAAACCACATTAAACTTGCAACCTATAAATCTGAAGTACTTTTGCAAGGTTGACACCAAGGTCAGGATCAGGAAAGGCAACTGCTTGCTCTGCTTGACCCAGAAAGGCAGAAATCCCTTGTAACACCCAGCCATGGAGGAGCAAATACAAGGCTTTAGATCCACTCTGTTCCTACAGCTCAGGGAAAGGCAAATTGCTGTAGGTACTTGAGACCCAGGAAGGATTTTAGAATAAAGAAGTAGGAAAAGTGTTTGTGGGGAAAGGCAATGACATTAATGTGGGCAAAGCTGGCACAACTCATGGGGGGGACACTGCGGGCATGGGCACCTTCCTCACACAGCCACAGAGCTGCATTTCTGCATCAATTACTGCCCAAAACCCAGGCTGAGTGCCCTGGCTGATCACTGTGAAATCAACTTCATGCATAAATTTTCCTGAGTAAAGAATTCATTTTAATTCCACTCTTTAAGATCTTTCTTGGCATTTTCTTATGTTCGTTGGCATACAACATCTGAGCTTTGCACACAACAAAATGCACCTTGCACGTTTTTCAGGCTAGAACATATAAATACAAACTTGCAGCATTAATTGTGTTCTTTCTCCTACTGTTTTTAATTAATTTGACCTTTGGGCCTATTTTTGTCAATTCAGAAGGCATATTGCAATCAGAAAAAAGCTATGGTGCAAATATTCCATTCCGCACATCACTTGCTAAACAAGTAAGCAATAGAAGAAAATCTATAGCATGCAATTAGCATTATGCTTTCCCAATTATTTTCTTTACTTCACAAAACTCATTAATAACTTTTAGTAGGTGAAATTGCAGCTAGGAACCCTCCTACACCTCAAGTGTATTATATTCTATCTTTGCCCAATAGAAATTCTTTTGATGTACTGGAAATCTTATTAATAGATTCACCAGAAAACAAGCATGTAAAGCTGGCAGAGGCAATTGCAAGAAGTAAAATGAATGTAAATGACAGATGAAAGAAGATTTCCATGCCGTTCAGATCAATATAAACAAAAGTGCTGCAGCAGCCACAGCACAGAGATGAAGGGAATTCATCAAACTTGTATTTCAGATTATTTGTCCTGTTCTAAATGCACCCTCTGTGTTTCAGAGCTGTGTTCTCCTGTTACCCAATTAATACTACATTAAGATTCACTCCTACAGGGGCTTTTTCCTTCTGGTGCTGAAGAGAAGTTTCTCAGTGCACTCAGATCTGGGGGGATTGTAGAGTGTAGCTTCTTGCTTCTAAAGATTGTCATTTGGAAAGCCTGTAATTGCAGCACTCAATAATTTCCCAAATACTTCAGCCAGAATTAATTATCCCTGCTATTATTGCAGGAGTTTGGATCTTGGGCTGGGTATGATGAAGGGAATGTGCGATGGAACATTTTCTCATGCTCAGAGCATGCAGTGGGTGTGCAAGGCACTTAAAACATTAGAAGCAACAAGTTCTTCTACTTCAATTATATCTCACTATGATCTCCAGACATCTACACAATCAGCTTTGCTCATTTCCTGCTCTTTGTTGTTGCCTAATTAAACACATTCAGGAACCTTCTTTACACCAGAGATTAATTATAATTTTTTTTTAAAGAATCCTATTTCATCTAAAATCATATTGGTTCTAGGTGAAAAATTAGAGGAAAGCAAACATTTATTGTTAAACATCTTGTGTTTGAACAGAGTTTGAAATGCCTTTTCATTAGGAGTTAGAAATCAAGACATGTCATGATCTTCAGCAACTCCTTTTAATGGAGTGAATTGTACAGTTTTCTGGCAGTTTTATATGATGTTGATCAATCAAAAATACTGGTTGTTACTGTTAGAGCTAATTGCTCAGGCTTCTTAAAAATCTCCTTATTCAGAAGTGGGAGAATGCCAGAGATGAGCTGGGAAGGGGAGGAAGAGCTGCAGAATTGCTTATCATTGATTCAGCTGCAGAAATACAAACTGTAATTTGTAAGACATTTAGACAATTTGACACCCATAGCAAAGAAAACACACAAACATGGCATTTGCAATGGGGAAATCAAAACCACAAGGAGATGAAGCTCCAAACTCAGACCTTAACACAGAACATAAACTAAAGGAACTTTGGTCTCTTTCTTGCACATTGAAAAGAAAAAAACAAACAAAACAAAACAAAACCAATACATTTATTTTTTTATTAAAAACAACCAACGGCTGCCTGAGAATCAGTGGAGTGATATTAAACTCTTGAAGCAGGCTCATTGTTTGAAAGAAGGCTGGCAGCATTGCTTTGGTTTCAAAGCAGTTCTTGGAGAAACCAGAAGCAAAACTGCAGCCTGACGCACGCCAGCTGCCTCTTCCCAGAAGTTCAAAAGAACTGGGCAGTGGTGCCGTAGATACCTGACACACAGACAGGGGTGGATTTGTTAGAGAAATGTCCTGGCACGTCTCCAGTGAGCACCGGCCAAATCAGCACAGATTTCAGTCCTCGTGTCAAACAAAGGGGACCCAGAGCAGCACTTGGTCCCCCTCACCTTCATCCCTGGAACTGCCTGTGGGACTCAGCAGCAGCACGTGCTCATTTGTTTCATAACAGAAATAATGGCTAAAGCTGACAGTCTCTGATGGATGGCATCAGGCAGCTGTGGATGTCCTTTCCCTAGCTGGGAGGAAATCATTTCCTCGTGTGTTCCGTGCCCTCGTGCTGGCCCTCTGTAACCCAAACACATTCCCTCTCTGCCTTGTTTACATCTCTGCCTCAAAAGAAATTCCCCATTCCCCCCCCACAGTTAAAGACTATAAATCCAATCCTGGCAGCGACTACAGTCTAATTCGCAGCTGAGTCCCCCAGGACTCACAGAAGAAAGAGAAGACAAACAACAGCTACCAAAGACGATTCTCCAGCTCCAATCAATAACTTGCCTGCCACTCCACGAGCACATCACCCTATCAGCACAACTGTGCAAAGTTCCTTATCAGTGATGTACTCTCACACTTTCCAGGTAGACATTAAGCATTTTTACATCCCGTGGGTTTTACATTTCAGTAAATTTCCTTCTCCCAGCAATACAAATGTACAACAACCGCCCCAGACTGACAACAGATGTTAGAAATGTGAAAAATAGCCTATAGTGTAATAGTATTTTGCACATGTACATCATTCTTTACTTGAACGGGCTTTAGAAATATGAATTCCATTTCAGAAGAAAAGAATAGAAAAGACAGTTGTTAAAACAGCTCAAAGCAACAAGCCAAAGCACAAACGGCTATGCCCTCTTGATTCTCATGACTGAAGGTTAGGCTGTGTCACTGGCAGAATCCAAAAATGAAATAAGAGCCCTGGACAGAAGGGACACTTATAGGCAAGTTGCAATCACATCTCACATTCTCCACCTAGCATGCTTCCCCAGAGAAAAAGCTATTCTCTCTCAAAATAAACCAAAGTAAATTATTTACATTTCAATAAACTATCCCAGACTGCCCCAAACTGGGAGTGATGCATGTGCATTTTAGAAAAAATAATGCACATAAATAGAACCACATAAAACATCACTTAAAATAATATCAACCCTGAAGAAAGTGACCCAATAAAATGCTTTCTGAGTAATTTGGCCAATACCAGTGGGTATCCATTGAAGGGTTATAGAGCCTGTTTCAATGGAGCCAGATGGATTTAGAAAGACTGTGAGCAACATCATCTAACACTAAAGCTCTGTGAGCTAAGTGATAGAACAATAATGATCTTATCTGCTCTAACCAGACTGAAAACCTGGTGACTGCAGAAGATGTGTTCTGCTGTATATTCCATCTGTGAGGAACAGACAACTTCATTAATGGAAACCTTCAAACCAGAGCTGAGAAACCCATGGCTAAGGAAGGGGTGCCTTGACAAGCAAAGGTCCTGCTGAAATGCTCTGCAGGTTCATGAAGCTGAAGATTGAGCTCTAACAATTACCTGCTATCCCCTTTAAATGTCTTTTGCCTGTTCTGAGGCTGCACTGACAGCAGTGCTCCCACCAGAGCTTGCCCCTCATTCCGCAAGAGCAGTCTGAGCTCCCAGAGAGCCTGAAATCTGTCCTGTCCAACAGCTTATCATCTCAGCAACAGAATTCAGGATTTACATTAGAAGCATGGGTGCTCCTGTCAGCAAGACCATCTTAAATCTGTTCAGGCTTTTAAAATGTTCCAAAGTAGCAGCACCATACCCTGACAGGTGTGTTACCTGCACATGGCAAACTCCATCCACACCTTTTCCCCCAGCCCTGACTCCTCAAAACAGCTGTCGGGTGAAATGAGTGATAAAAGCCCCCAAAGATCCAGATTCATAATCTAAAACATGGTAACGATGACCAGTTTGAAGATACACAGAACGGTGCTACAGCTTCATTCCCAAGCTGCCACTGGAAAAATCAGATCAAAGAAAAAATGGGGATTATTTAAAATTTTAAGTTTCCTTTCACAAAGAAAACATTAGTAGAGAAACAGTCAGTGATTTTCCTATATCAGTCTTGCAATTCAGCATTAACACAACTTGTATCAAAACATCAAAACAAAGAGCATTCTACAGAAAAGGACCAAAGCATTTTCCAAAAGGCTCTCTAACCACAGCCCTGCTATGGAGCAGCATTCAAGAGCTTCCTCAGGAACGCTTTCACAGAAGTTCCACGAGGCTTCCTGACATTACATGGATGCTGAAATGCTTTATTACCATTTATTTCAGAGGCACAACCAGAACAGCAGGGCTCTGCCCAGCTCCAGACCCACACCGAATTTTCCCCAGCTAATTTCTGCAGTGTCAGGGGCAGGAGGGAAGGGAGCTGCCTGGGGCAGGTATCAATAGGGCACGGAGGGAAGAGCCTAATGGGGGATCAAACAGAAAAGCCCACATTTCCAACACCAGCCTGGAGGTAATCAAACAGCAACACAGGCTAATCAATGCAAATCAAAATCAGCCACAAGGCATCACACCCACCCGGAAAGGTTGATTTTGTCCGAGCTTGCATCCCTGACAGAGCTCTGCTACAGCTCCAGACACAAACACTCCCTCCTGAGCAACTGAAGCATTAAAAATAGCAACTCTGAAAGAGGGAACAGCAAATTTACCTCAGCAGATTGTATGTTTAGTTTGAATTATTGCACAGGTAACCAAACATTCTGCCTAATTTTTAATACCAACCTGTGCAAAACCATCTATAAACTCTTCCTCTTCCCACAGTAACAGGCCAAGAGTCCTCAGAGCCTCATGGATAAAGGGATGGAGGTAAAGAACTAATTCCCCTCCCAGTGCTTGCAGGAAGCTGCTGTGGAGTCACACTGCTGGGGATCATTTTCTCAACAGGCTCCTGAAAACCACATTAGCTCTCACACCAGCCTTTCTTCAATTATGCCATGTTCTTTCTCATCTCCCCACAAGCAGCACATGGATTAACCAAGTTCTCCAGCCCATTTAAAGCCTTTAAAAAAACAAAAGTAATCCCCCCAAGAGAGCAAATTGAACAAAACTAAACAAACAAAAATCCAAAACCAAACAAAAATAAAACAAACAAACAAAATCAATCAAACAAAAAAAATCTCAAAACCAAAACTACAAGAAAACTCCAACCATCTCCGTTTTAATTTACTGTTTTTGTTTGTTATGTGATAACTTCTGGGAATATTTACTGATATCATAATTAAGTCCAAAACAGGAACCAGAATAGATCAAGCTAATTCCCAGACAGCTGAAAATGTTGTAGCCTCAGACTTTTACTGTTTAGTTCATCCAAAATAATTATATCATTAGATACTTTGGCTTCTAAAGTATTTTAAGAAGACTCTTGATAATACCCATAAAAAAAGAACAAAGTAATTTGGTTCCCTCATAGGTTCAATGAATGAAAAATACTGAAACCTAATGTGACTTTGGACATATTTTCCATTACAGTTGGTAGAGATCTCGTACATTAATGCAAACACACAAACAGATTTTTCCTTTTTATATATTTAAGGGCAATTTGCAAAATGCTAAACTGATTAAAAGTAACATAATAAAACTGAAAAGGTCAAATTCTGCTGTTAATGCTGGCTGATCATCACCTCCAGGCTGTTGCTGTCCCACAGGACAAGACAGAGACACCCAGACAGGGACAATGAGCTCCAACCTCCCTCCTCTGGCTTCCTTCAAGGAGAGCCCCTGCACTGGCAGACACCACCTGGAATATCTGTGGCCCCTGTTGCTTGCCAAGGCAGTCCAAGTAGATTTTTTCCTTCATGGGTCTGTTTGAAGCTCAGAAATCCAGCACAGCCCCTGCCACGTGCTGCCCAAGCTCCCACCTGCACTGGCAGGGAGAGTGTTTGCAGAAAAAGCTGAAAACCAGATCAATTTGGGGAAGAGAGAGAGGAGCAGACAATTAACTGCAGCAATGGAAACTTATACAGTCAATGTCTCCTCGGTGCAAGCTAACATCTGACAAAAGGTTCCCACTGAGATGCCCCCACCAAAGGCAGAAAGTTCAATTTTTGCAACTCATAGTTTAAAGCATAATGATTTGTGTTATCTCAGCCAGCTCAAAACTTGAGTCAAACAATCAATGGCAGTTTTCCCATCCAGGAAAATAAAGCATTGGACATCCAGGGTGGTTTGGGGTGGCTGGTTGTTTCTTTGCTTTGTTTGTGGGCTTGTTTGTTTGTTGGATTGGTTTTTAAGTTCAGCAGAATGGAAATTCAGGAGGGCACTGAGCCCCCCATGGGTCACACAGGAGCCCCTAGGTTCCTTTGTTTACAACACCTGGATGTATTTTTAAGTTGTTCCATCAAAGCCAAGCGTATTCCTTGGATTTTCCCAAGAGCAGAAAGGATCTGAAATAAGGTGAGTGCACACCAAGGATGACTGTAGCAGGAACAAGAAAATACCTTGTGCCTAAACCATGCGTACATACTCACCTCTGAGCGATTAGATGGTTTTTGTTAAGGAGGGAAAAGAAAAAAAAAAAGAGAGAGATTTAGACATGAGGGTGTGGCACAAGATAACCTCAATTCCTCAATTTATACCCAAGAAGTGTTCATGTTCAAAGAGACATTTATCCCCCTGATTAGGTGACACTGGTCCTTGCCTATGAATAAAATATCTGTTAGACATTTTATTTTTCAGATGTATTTATGCTGTGTTTACACTTCTCACATTCCTATATAATTTGTCTGTCAGAACCACAAAGCTTGGAGCAGACTAAATCTGCCTGTGTGGAGGGAATTGCAGTAGGCTTTACCTTATGAAATGAAAATTTAAGGATTAATTGTGCAATATCATCCTGTGTTATTATACAAAGTCCTACTTTAAAAATTATCATACAGAAAAATATCTTTATTTTGAAGCTTTTAAAGAAGAAATAAGAAAAGAATGAACTACTTCTTAATACAAAGAGTAGAAAAATAATAATAAAAAAATACTCCAGAAGTTGCCCAAAGTAGTTTAGCTGCTCTTCAGTCCTCATCTATGCAAAGGTTGCTCACACTCTGATCCAGTCCTAAAATCAATGTGATGACCAGTATATTGGCCAGCCATGCATCTTAATAAATGAATCTTCATTAAGCAATCTCCTAAATCCTTCAAGAGCTGCTCTGGCACTTTGCAAGTGCTAACGAGAAGTCAGCAGTAATTCCGTAAATAATAATTTGTGACTGAACTGCAGCCTCTCCTTTGCATTCATTATTCATTGCAGACTGTGACTCAAATCAGCCCATTGTAAGCAAAAGACAACTTATTCCAGACACTGCTTAAACAGACAATTTGCCTTGCTACAGCATCAGAAACCAGACTCCAAAGTTAAGCAGAAATCTGCTTTGACCTTTGGCAAAGCACACGAGTGACAAACAGGGGACAAAGCCAGCTGGTGTCACATCTCCACTGCCACAGCAGGAGCACAGAAACAGCACCTGGTGATTCTCAGGAGCCACAGATAACTCAATACTAAAAAAAACAGGAATATTTTATGGACAGGCTGACTCCAAGAAGGTCTTTTATTCACTTGGGTCTAAGACTGTGATCAAGGGTGATGTGATCAACAGCTTGATTTTGTCCACGACTCTGCTCACATGTGCTCCTCATTATTCCCTCAAACCTTACTTTTACAGGATCATTGACCCACTAGAATCCATCAGATTCCTAGAGAGCTTGGACAAACACATGCAAGCCTACAACTTTTTGAAATATATAGGAAATATATTAGAAATATAGGAAGAATTGTTATCTTCTCATTTCTCCTTTTGTTTTGTTTTGTTTTGTTTCCCTCCCCCCCCCCCCCCCCCCCCCCCCAGTCAAAGCAAATAAGCAAAATCACAAAACCAATGACAGAATGGGTGGGGTTGGAAGGGACAGAACTGGACACAGTGCTCCAGATGTGGCAGAGGACAGAGGCAGGATCTCTCCCATGAGCTGCTGGCCACATTCCTCCAAATGCACTCCAGGAACCCCCTTGACACCCTGGCCACAAGGACACAGAACCCACCAGAACACTTCCAAACATGGGAATCAAAAAGAGAAGCCTGTGGCAGCACACACTTTATGAAATGGGATACTGTGATTATTTAAATTGTGCTTAAAACAATCAAATCAGCATTCCATTTATTTCCTTAGACTTGGGGGGCAAGTCCACTTAACAGGCTCTGAAATATTTAGCCTTTGGCACAGAGGGGAATGCTTTCAAGCTTCTGAAAAGATGAACTCTATAATATAGACACAGTGATCAAATTACATATTTTGGTAGTGAAGCACATATGAGAGACTGGCCAGAGACTGAGATTCATCAGGAAAACATTTCTTTAGGCAATCTGATTAGCAATCAAGGAAGAGATGGAAAAAATGGGTGCAGAAAATTGCAGGGGGAGTGAGCACAGTTACACTTAATACCTGGAAATACTTACAAATGCTCATTACAAATTACTCAGAGTCCAGAGTTCCCTCTCTGTGTGCTCTGTGCTCATCATCTTCACCACATACAGGCCTGGTGTCTCTGCCCAAAACTGAACATTTAAGGATGCAGGGAAAGCACACAAATATACATTTCATCCCTGTGACTCATTAGTAGGAAGGATTAACCATTATTTTTCAGCATTCAGATATCTCATTGCTGGGTTCCTTTCAGGACTCCTCCCCAGGTAAGGAAAATGAGCACAGCAAAGGGCATGCAGGCACCAGCCTGGGGATGAAGGACTGGTGGTGTGACAAGGGAAAGTTTGCAAAAAGCTAAATACGAAAAAGACAGTTCAAGGCTTCAGCTTACTGCAGTGAAAGAGAAGAGAGAGAGGTTTACTCTGTGATTTGTTTGCAGAGAATAAAAGTGCAGCTAACTCCCATTCTTCCTTTGCTACGCAGCCTCGGGACTCCACAAACCTGGTGCTGCCCCTGCTCAGAGCAGGGCTGTGCCAAGCTCAGCTCAGAGCTCAGGTGCTGCCAGGCTTTGCTGGCCGTGCCCTGCTGGGCTGGCCTGGGTTTGCTCTGCTTGGAGCAGCCACTCTCAGAAATGCACAACTGTTCCTGAGCCTCTGGTTCAGGGAAATAGCTGCTGTTTTACAGAGACACATAAAAGTGTATGAAACTAATAAACAGCAGCACGCAGTTATTCTGGGGGAGATGAGCTGTCTTTGACTGCAGATGAAGTGCAGCACACAGGAGGAGAGCAGGCACGGCATGACCTGGGCTAGAGAAATAGCAGGCACAGGGTGATATTGGAGGGACCAGAGCAATAAACCCCATCCCTTTAGTGGTGAAGGCACACCTGGGAGCTTTAGGGTTAACCAGGAGAAAGAAGAACCAGTACCCCACGTGTAAAAGACACTGCACATAATAAATTTGGGCCTGAGCAGAGATGGCCCTGACTATAGTGAGGGGTGGGGAAGAAGAAACCATCAGCATCACATTTCTGTGAAAGGATCTGAATGCTCCTGAGGAATTCTCACCTCTCTCCAGAATGAAACCACTTAGCAGTGAGGGAGTGCAAAGGCAGCAGAACAGCTGAGAGAGGGGCACAGAAAAAAAAGCTGGCTTTTATTAATTTTAACTGCATATAATTGGAATTATAAGTGTAAGTATCGTTATAACTGTGGTGATAAAAATTCTTTAGACCACTAAGACTTCAGTTAGACTAAAAAATAAAATCCTGTGTTTGCACAGCAAGAGGATTTTGACTGCAAAGTGCTGGAGGATTCAAGGAACCAGCTCTGTAATTTGGATGTGACAAAGGCAGTACCAGTGGCAGTGTACAAGAGCATGTTTGTGCAAGCAATTGGGAAATGCTTACTCACTTGTGTGTCTATGAAAACTGTCACATTAGACCTCTGCCCACACCCTACATTGGCTCTCTTTCCAGAAAGTGGAATGGAGACACTAAATTGAGAAAATGGAAAAGAACAATATTGATCTCATTCCTTGCAAAATTAATTAATGTTGTTCCTTCTTCCTAAATATCTGGGTTTAGTAAATTTCCCAGATTAACTAAAGTATGTAATTTGAGACGTTTTAGAATGCATTTAGAAATACCTGTTTCAGGAAGAAAAAAAAAAGGCATAGAATAACAAGAAAACTTTAGCACTGGAGTACAATGAACATTCTATATCCATAAACACTATTTAAAAAAAAAAAAAAACAACAAAAAAACAGAATTAGCTGTGCTGATGCTCATATAAATGTAATTAAATTTAATTAGTACAATAGGACCTTTGCCCCAGGTTAATTCTTCATCTCTCATTCTCAAAGGTGTGCTCCTACAATCTCTCTCAGAAACACAATTGCTGCCTCAGAGCCAATTCTGCAGCAAAATTTGTGTGGTTTACTGTTCAAAGCCCATCCCAAATTTTCACAAGCAACAATGTGAGCAAAGGAAGATGAGAAGCTGCCATGTACTCAGCATGAAAATAAGATCTGAATTCTTAACAGGTATCTCAAAAGATTGGAAATTTTTCCTTCTCCAACTCTTTTTGAATCCTAATTTTTGATGGCTGATACAACCTGTAGCAAACAGTTCACTCAAGTTATAATCACCCCTCTGCTTGCTGCAGGCTGCTGCAAACCAAATTTCTTGAAAAAAAAAAAATATATAATTAGCTGTGATAAAAAGCGAGTTAAGCCCTTAATCAATACCCTCTCATGCTGTCAGGACAGGCTGCAGCAAAAAGAGGGGGTGGAACTAATGAGCTGGAGCTCCAGCACCAAAGGAGCTCCATCACCAAAGCCTTGTGCAGGAGTCAAGGGGAACCTCTGCAGCCTCTGGAGCTCCAAGGGGGAGCAGAGCAGAGCAGAGCAGAGCAGTCCTGGGTCCATCCCTTTGTTTCTGCAGTCAGTCCCCAGGCTGTGGCGTCTCTGGTTTTCATTACTTCACCTTCTCCTCTGCTTAAAGCCAATGCGAAGAAAAGTTGAAAATCTACTTGAAAACATAATTTGCTTCGTGAACAGTTGGTGATGTTTGCAGAAAAGCAGCAGGAGGGTGCAGAGAGGATGACGGGGTGTCGGATAAGGAAGAACAAAAACTTGCTTCTCTCTCAGTCAATACCCTCACACCACGTTTGCCACTGCAGCTCAGCAGGGCTCACACCTTCCTTGCAGCACTGAAAAATGGATTGGGATGTGATAGGCAGCTGTGCATGACACAGCTCCTACCTTCCAGCACGTGCTGATACCCAACACAACACAGTTATCTTTCCAAATCCACAAACTCTCTTACAGTGACCATTTAGAAACAGCATGGAAAGATTATTTTGGAGCAAAAGTAACAAGAAAATACGTGTCACTGGACCTGTCATAGGCTATAATGAAAGGGTGATAGAAAGCTGAAAAGTAGAAATATAATTGGATTTCCATTCATGATTATTGATTTTTTTTAAATACAAACAACTCAGCATCATCAGAGACACAACTTTTCTGACATCGTGGCCACCTTCTCAGGACTCACCGGGACAGATGTCTCCACATATGTCCATTTTAAATTTTTTTTTTTATTTTTACTTTTAATAAATGACCTTTATAAGAGGAAGTGAATAGAAACTGCATCCCTGTAAATTTTCCCATAAATACCAGGACTGAAATACAACTAAAAGGGATAACATTCCATCATGCCAGGACAGCACCCAATACAAACCAAACACCTGGGGGAAATTCAGTAATAATGTGAATGAAGCATCTGCATCTCTTCAGTGACATTATATGAACGTGAGCCCACGTAACATCAAATCAGATCAGGATCAGCCTGACAAGGAACCATCACTGTGCCATCACTTCCTCAATTCCTTTACTCAGTGGCAAACCTGAGCGCCAGCATTTTGGACAGGGAATTTTATTTCTCTGTGCGAAGAGAAGTAAGGATTCTGAATACAAACCTAATTCTGGTATGGGGTCTTTGCCTCTTTGCAGGTGAATTTTGCCTGGCAGTACAAACCCTGGAGCATTTAACTCAGTGAGCAACCAGGCAGAGCTGGTAATGAGGAAAGCTGAACATCCAAGGCAGTCTCAAGCTGACATCAGACTGCAGGAAACACTGCACAGGTAATGCAGGAGAGGGAATTCACAGCGATGACAGCTTGCAGATGAGCAGAGAGGGAGGTGAAATTTCTCGGGTGGATCTGTTTGTTAAGGCTGGCCCTGCCAGGTGTGCTCTGGAAAGTTCTGCCCTCGATTCATGCCAAAGCACAGCCGCCCTCCCTCGCGGTGCTCGCCGTGCTTTTCAGCTGGGTTTTGCCTGGCTAATTTCACGTTATTTATTATTTGTGTGGGGGTGGTGGCAAAGTGACAAACTGCCTTTTGGGAAAAGTCCTGACACGTGTGAAGGATGCCTGCAGGAGCCAGCAGGTTCTGCCCTGCAGAAGTGCTCAGCTCTGCGCTTCCCCTCTCACCGGCCCCGGGGAGAATGGGCTCCCTTTAGAATTATTGATTCCAAAGGAATCACTAAGAAAGCACACCGAACTCAAAGGGGACCCATTTGGGGAAGAGAAAGCATTCTGAAAATACTTATGCAGAACCTAAAGCACACATATGCTCTGATTCTGCAGGACCCGATCCACAGGGTTTAGGATCTCAGCCAGCTCTGATCACGGGGACAGAAACCAACACCAACGGTCTGAGGGACTGCTCATTACAAATCTTTCTTTCTAGAGCAGTAATCTAATTCCTTTTCTTAAATTATGTCAGCAAATACTCTGTTAAAATGCTCTGGCGTAAGAAAACCACACTTTTGTGGTTTTTTTTTTTTTTTTTTTTTTTGCAGCTACTTGGTACACAGTGTAAGAAAGGAACAAAATTAGCTTGGAACACTCAGTTCAGCCTCAACATAATTGCCAAAATCTACGGAATGTTATTTTGAAAATGGTTTAGGTAATAGAAAAAAATTTATTAAAAATTAAATGCATGAGATGGAGAAATATATTACTATTATTTTCTTTATTATATGTTACTGCGAGGGGTTTAAATGCCTAAGTTTAATGCTCCCTTAGAAGCAATTTACTTCCTGAAATTATTTCCAAAGACTTCATCAAAATGTTCCTTCCTGAAGAGAAATCAGTGTTATCCTCAGTGAACCTGAAGCACAGCAAGAACAGGTGACTTAAAATGCCAGAGCCTGAACCAAGGCAGAAATCTTCCAGAGACTTCCACAAACCCAACTCCTTAACACAGCCCCGGACATACAGTAAAATCTTTCTGAAAATAATGCTATTTATGAATTCTGAAGTGTGATGTGATAACGAAGAGGAATATCTTTCCTCTTCTCATCAGTAATGGGGTTCATCTAAGAGAAAATGATGTTCTTGTGACTGTTCTCATTAGACACATTCTGAGAAGAGTGGTCATGTACTTCTGGCCAAAGTGTCCTGCAGTTCTTTAAGTCCTGAAATTTATGAACAGATCCAGGCAAGCTATTTTAATTTAAATTAAAATGTGTCAACTATATCTTCTGCCCAAATATAGACAGCAGAAAACAAAATTCAATCCATGCTAAATGTCATTCAAAAGCCCCAAGGATAATAAAGCCTCCCCTATACAAAAGGCAATCCTAACACTAAGAAATCAAAAGACCACCAATTTACTTTTCAGTTTTCAGCTGAGCAGACTCCCGCTGCAGTTACAACTCACTAGAGCTCGTTAGTATCCTTGTTTAACAGGAAATTAATTTGAACTATGACAACAGCACCTATAATGGCAATTCCAGTCAAAGGGAAGGGTTGAATCCTGAGCAGACAATGCTCAGCATGAAGGGCATCAAATCTATTCAGTGCAAAACCTCACACTAACAGTCAGATAATTTTGCTCAAATGAGAAATGAACACTGGAAAACAATACTGGATCTCCACGGTGGCTGGATTAAAAAGCACAATCAGGGCACTGGGAGCACTCATTTCTTCAGTGATTCGAGTCCCTTATGGTCATGGGCCATCAGATTCCACATGGGCATTACAGACACATCCACAGAACAGATTTTTCCACAAGCCACTGCACAAAGAGGCCACTGGATCCATCCTAATGGCCAATAATCAACTCTGCTGCTGTAATTAAAAAAAAAAAAAAAAAAAAAGAAGGCAAAATAGTGTCCAAAAATGTCAATCCATGGTGTGTTGGAGGAAAATAGAGAAGAGATCACCGACATCAAGGCAAAAAGGGAATCCTGCCTCATTTTACACAGAAGTGCCACGGGCTCCTGCTTTGGAGTGATGCTGATATGGATATGGATGGGTGGAACCTGGCTTTCCAAAACCACAAGCTTTTGAAAAGTCAGACAGGTATCTGACCAGGAAAATAGTTATCTGGACTAAATCCATGACTGCTTCTTCAGTAATTAATGATTTATTAGACATTAAATCACGTGAAAAGTTTGGCAATGCCAATCACCAGGCCAAGGATGATATGAATAAATTTGCACATGTAAAAGCCTCAGGGATATTGTGAAATGAAGGCAGGAGGACAAACAGAATCAACACTGGCTACAGAAGGGGAAACCTTTTCCCAGTAAAATAAAGAAACAAGAGAGGGAGACACAAGCCCCTTGTGCAGGCAGTAAAAATCACTGGGTTATGATCATGGCTGTAGAACCAACTTTCTTAGAATTAATTTTCTTTTCTTGGTCACTCTTGTCAGTGCTCTGCCCTGATAAATTCTGACTTTGCTATTTACCTGAATCCTAGAAAATCAGAAAACACTATGCCAAATGCAAAATTATTCCTGCGTGCAGTATTAGCTGAAGACCACTCAAGTATAGCATTTTAACATTACTTACAACTTAGCTAACTGAGCTAACAGCATTTACAGAAAAAAAGCAAACGTACAAAAATCCTACTAAATTACACACATCTGGGGTCAACAATGCTTGAACTGTCTGAAATCTGAAATTTTCACAGGCACTGTGGAAAAGTACTGATGGTTTGTTTTAGTACTTGGGATGTCAGCATTTCCTGGCCCATCAGAATGAGAGCTGTAGGGGAAGCAGTGGATTTATGTCTGCAGTCCCAGGGACACACTGTAAGGGCACACACACAGCAGTAAATTCTGTGTGGACCTTAAGTATCCAGCAGACTCATCACAGTATTCTCCCTTATTACAGGGGGGGAAGTCCATCATGAAGTGTCCAAAGCAGTGAAATAAATGGGATTTGCTTAATAAAAGCAACAGCACTCCTAAGGCACAGGTTGTCCCCAGCTTACATGAGACAGAAACAGTGGAGAGGGGACATTTTAAAGCCAATCAGGGTAAGATTTTCAGTCTGGGAGCTGAAGATTCAGCGTACAGATGCACCCTAAATTGATATTAGCTAAAGGCTGACTGCTGTGTTTATGTGTATATACATATAATAATACATATATAACGTATCAGTGGAGCCTGTTCAATGTGAATTTCACAATATTGGTAAAACTGTGATGTCTAAAACTTTTCTTTTAATGACTGAGGAATGAGATAACTGCATTAACCACAGTAGATCTGAATGAAAATAAAAACTCATATCCCACTTGCCTGAGATATTCCCACATTCTGACCAACACTGGCAAAAAAACCTCACACTTTTACAGGGGGTTCAAGTGAAAAAATCAAGTTTAGGGTTGTTTATTAACCTTTTTAAAATTTATTTATTTATTTTTTTGCTTTTCTGCAAATTTATAAAAAAAAAGATATCTGGTGGACATCATTTGGAAAAGGTAAGCTATTATAAAAGAGCAAATGAAATGAAGGGAAAAATAGTATATCTTGCCCTAGGCGTGAAACAGTGCCCTTGAATTATGTGTTACAATCAATTCCCAAGCTTACACTACAGATAACATCTTTCAGTGATGTCTC
The DNA here is from genome assembly GCF_963662255.1 of Cinclus cinclus. Taxonomy (NCBI): domain Eukaryota; kingdom Metazoa; phylum Chordata; class Aves; order Passeriformes; family Cinclidae; genus Cinclus; species Cinclus cinclus. The sequence continues at coordinate 17,274,519 of NC_085060.1, read as the reverse complement.
ATCAAGCAAATTAGATCTGACCAGTGAAATACTGTAAGTTAGCTGGAATTGATGAAAATATTAATGCACTTGCTTTACTGAGCCCCCACTGTCCAAAGTATTAACTCCTTCAGAGACCAATCACTGCTCTAAACTCTGACCCACAGACATTTAACTAAATCTGTGGGGATTTACACTTAAGACAGAATAGAATTCTGCATTAATCAAGTGCTCTAATTAAAATCTGGAGTAGCAGAAAGTGGCTTTTCCTTATTAGCCAACAGTATTTAGGGAAAAGAGAAGAATCCCAGCACAGACATGAGCCAGGTTTAGGCAGAGTGAAAACTTAATGGGCAGCTGCTGTTGGGCATCCCATAATTCTGTCAGGTAGCACACAGAAAATGTACATAGACCTACAGGAGTCAACTTCAAAAGTTTTACTTGAACATAGATTTTAGGTAGAAATAAGCTTTGTTTAAGAATTCAACCCTCGCTATTGATGTCACCACAGCAGATTTTAAATAAGATTTAATGAAAGAGAATTCAACAGATTGCAAATCAGAACAGAGATTCATAGAGTGGTATGGGTTGGAAAGGACTTTAGAGATAATTTATGTCCAACCCTGCCATGGGCAGGGACACCTTCCACTCCCCCAGGTGCTCCAAGCCCCAGTGCCCAACCTGGTCTTGGACACTTCCAGGGATCCAGGGACAGCCACAGCTGCTCTGGGCACCCTGTGCCAGAGCCTGCCCACCCTCTGAGTAGAATATTTCTTCCTGATATCAAATCTAAATATCAGAGATTCATCCCAAAATCAGGATTTAAAATGTTTACCTTCTTTTCAGAATGAGGTGTTTAAAGCTACACTTCCACATATACTTTTAGAAAACTGACCTGTCCTGGTGGGGCAGATGGGATCAGCAAGTGATTAAGTGACTAATTAAAATTAGGTCAGAACTTACTTAGGAGCCTAAATCTTGTGATTTAATTTGTATACCTAATTTGATGTACCTGCTTTTATATACTCTGGCTTTCATTTACTTAGAAGTCAGAGTTCCCACTGATAAATCACAGAAATATCATTGCTGCTCAGCCAATTTGGGATGGCTTAATGGAGTAAAAGATGGGTTTTAAACTAAGCTGTGCTTTTTCTTGGACATGCCTATTGTGTCTCTGCCTTGTAAAGATGAGAGAGCATTAACATCTACCTGCAGAATAGGATGAGCCATACTTGTATTACCCAAGTATTTGAAAGAATAACTTAACAAATAAAATGTTTGCAATTAATTAATTTTTAATTTCAGTGACTCCAAACTAAACAAGTTATAGAAGCCCATTCTTCAGCCTGATTGGAAAAAAAAAAAAAAGGATAACAATTAATCTACAACCTGTTTTCATAGGCATGAAACCCTTTAATACTGATAATGGGATTTCTTTAAAAGGAAAAAAAAAAAAAAAAGCAATCCAAATTGCACCTCACCTCCAGGTAAAGTTAAAGCAGTTCTATGCATAAAGTAAATTAAGTTCTAGTGCATCAAAGATGCACAGAAAGAGCAGTTTGATTTCTGCTTTGCTATTCAGTTATGTCCCAGGGATTATATCCCCCATGGATCCAAGCGGGGGCAAAGGGTTTGCTAGGAGCACTGACATGGAAAAATATTTCTGGATGTATTTACAGCACAGAGTGCAGGCTCTGTCAGCCAGAGCACAGGCACACTGCAACAATGTGCTCCAGATGCACCGTGCCCACCTTCAGCTACAAAAACCTGCAGAACTCCCTGTGCTGCCTGGCCAGGATGTTTGAGAAGGGCACCAGAACCAGTGGGGCTTTGGCCAGGTTCAAGAGTGTCTGAGATTTGGGCTGTCCTGAGAGCTGAGCAGAGAACAACAACGGCAGGTTGGGCCTGAACAGATGTTGGGTCTGCACAGAGGTTGGGCCTGAACAGATGTTGGGCCTGAACAGATGTTGAGTCTGAACAGATGTTGGGTCTGCACAGATGTTGGTGTGAACAGATGTTGGATCTGCACAAATGTTGAGCCTGAACAGATGTTGGATCTGCACAGATGTTGGGTCTGAACAGATGTTGAGTCTGAACAGATGTTGATTCTGCACAGAGGTTGGGTCTGCACAAATGTTGAGTCTGCACAGATGTTGGGTCTGCACAGATGCTGGATCTGCACAAATGTTGAGTCTGAACAGATGTTGGTCTGAACAGATGTTGGGTGTCATGTCTCAGCACTGAGGGTCTTGGGCAGAAAGCCCTGGGTACTCCTCAAGGCAAAGCCACCCCTCACCATCACTGGGCAGCCCCAATCTGTCCCAGTTCCCTTGTGTGAGTGAGCAAGAGCAGCACAGGCAGCTCTGCGCCCCCACCCTGAGCAGCAGCACTGATTATTTGTGCTGCAGCTCCCACTGATTACAGGCTCTCACTCCTCTCCCTGCAAAACTCCATCTGACAGAGGCTTGGACGCAGAGCCGTGCAATTCCTCTGGACAGACAGACCTGGCAGTGCCCCAGAGCCAGCCAGGCAGGAGCAAACAAGCATCCTGTAATTTGCTGATGCAGTGATGGAGGTACCAGAAAGATCCTCACAGATTAGCAGGCAATCAGGGAGAGCTGCTCTCTGTGCTAATTGCTCCTCCATGCGCTCAGGAGTGTTAATAGGGGAAAAAAAAATAATAATAAACACGGGGCTCCAGCCTCCCTGGCTAAAGTGAGCTTCTCAACCAGCACTGAAGGAACATTGTGTGCGATGCTGAAACACAGGATGACATTTTAAAAGGCCTCAATCCCAACCAGCAAATCGAGTGCTACCTCTGTTTGCAAGCACACAGCAGACGCTCGGGCCCTCACCTAAATGCAGATTAATAGCACGTGCAGCTGCTGGAAAATATGAACACAAAGGGAAGAGATAGTGAAGAGAGAAAAGAGTCATTTGTGGTGCCTGTGCTTTATTGATGAGGCTGGATTAGCTATGGGACAGAATGGTTTTCCTGTCAGTGATCATGCAAAATTAACTCCTGTTCCTGCTTTTTAACATCCAAACTTTATTTGCTCTCTCTGGATATGTATTTTCAAGCATAATTTTACAGAAAACTTTGTACTATCTGCATTTGAAGACAATGCTGAATGAGAAAGTGACTATGTTGCATAGTACCAAGCAAACAAGGTTGGAAAAACTACTACAATGTGCTCTGAACTTTTAGTAACCAGACTTGTGATGCTGATCTTAACATTAAAAGCCACAGCAATAGTCAAATGTTGCACTGCACTCCCCCAAAAAGAAAAACAAAATCCTAAAGACATCCTATACTCGGAGAAGCTAAACCTGAATTGCTATTCCATCTGACCTGAAGAAGCCAAAGAAGTTGATATATGGGATTCATCTGAGATCAGCACAAACAGGTTTCAAAGCACAACACACTGGAAGGGCTCAAACTGAGATGCATTCATGACCTGACCTGTACAAACACGTCAAGAAATGGCACTTGGTCTGCAGCTACCCACAGCAAATCACAGAAAAAGGTTTCCAAGATCAGTAGTTAGGGGAAAATCAGGAAACTGCACTTCAAAACAATTTCATTTTTACCAAGTCAAATTATTCCTTCTGTAAATCAAGTTTTTAAAAGCATTTTGTGCAAACAAAATATGCTAAAATGAAGGTATATGTCAATTAAACTAAAATATTTGTTTGGTTTTCTAACTTTAAAAAGTTAATTTATACAATAAATACTAAACACATTTCCACAACAAAAAGGGAAAACTTCCACCTCTTCTATTTCAGAGCTCTAAAAAGTTTAAAAAAACAATTTTAAAAACATTTATTCCATCTTGATATATCCCCCTGGGAAAAACTTGATACAAAAATACCAAATTTATTCCCTGAAATTTCCACATCATAGAACTTGATCAGAGACAATATATTCACCGTAGGTCCAGCATTCCCAAACCACCAAATCTGCAAACCTCCAAGGCACAGGCAGGAGCTGCTCAGCAATTTGGGAGCACTCAGGGCCTCATGGATTTCCTATAAAAGCCACAGATTCCTGCTCAGCACACCCAGAGCTGCTCCACTCATTTATATTGGTCTGAAACACTATCAAGGGTTGCCATATGTCAGATAATTATTCAGAGAGAAATAAATCTGGCCCACCCATGGAAAAAGGGGAGCACAGAATAACTGAAGGCTGCTTGTAAAACACATCATGACATGACATGACCTGGAAACACAAAACCCCGTGACTGGCATTAGCTGATCTTTATTTGCATGGCTGTATAATTTTCTTTTTATACAAAAGACCTTGTCCTGATGCTAACATCTGGATATGCAAAAATTTAAACAAAGCAACGACAAACATCCTTTCCCTTTCTTTGGCTAAACTGTGGACTGGGATGGGAGGTGGCTACATCAGCCATTGCTCCTTTTTCTAGTAAATTCCCTGCAGTTGCTGAATTCTGAGAAAAATAGCAGATGGTTCAAAAGTAATGTCAGCTTCACGTGAAAAATGAACTTTTTGATAAATATTGCTAATATCTAGCATAAGGTTGATAGATATTCTCATTAACTCCAGTCAGACAGATTGGCAATAAAACCTTCCATGCTGCAGTCAGAAAAATGCAAAAGTGTCTTCATTTTTCCCTGCCATTAAAAATGTGAGGAAAACAGGAGAAAAGAATCTGCAAGATAAAGGTTAAAGCCAATCTTGTAGGAGCCAAGATAATTTTAGGTTCTGAATTGCAGGAGTATCTGATTAGGCATTATTATTTCCTACAGTCTGGAGAACAATGGAACTATGATCACTGTAAATAAATATTTTCCTCTGCATGGTGGTTAAAAGCTAGAAATCAACTGCCAGGCTGACTTTTCCCCTCTGAATTGTGAAATGTTGTGTATGGGTTCAAAGCTCCTCACAATCAAAGGCAGAAACACGGAGATGGCTGCCAAGTTCCTGCGCCTGTTACTAAGCAAATATTTTATGACAAAACAGAAAATAATCAAGGCAGTTGTAGGGAAGAAGGAAACATGTTTAATAACATGGTGAAAGGATGGGATGGAAGGCGTATGGGAGAAGTCCCACGCCTACTGGCATTTGGAATTCTGAATGGAAGTCTCTACAAGATTCTCTGGCATTAAGCAAAAGCCAGGCACATTTGGGTTCTTTTGTGGAGCTGATGGGATAAAGAGGCACAAAGTGAGGGTGGGGGAGATGCTGGACCCACGACTCAGCCTAGCTCTGTGTGACTATTGATGCTAAAATTAAGTAAATCTGTCCATCAAAACATAGCACAGATTTCTCATTTCCATTGGAAGTTCTTAACAGTTTGGTATTTCTCCCAAGGAGCAATGAGAGCTCTCCTCATCTCCTCTGCTTCCCAGCACAGAGAAAGTGATGGGCCATTTACACTCCCTACCTCCTACATGAAATAAAGGCTAGAAAAAGTGTTTGGGCATTAACTTTGGGGCCCAAATGGAAGTATACAAAAGATTTCTGAATTTAAATAAAACAGAGATTTTACAGTGTGTCATGAGCCTTAGGAGAAAACAAAAAACCCAAGAATTAAAAATGACGTGGATTTCAAATACTAACACAATTATATAGAATATTTTAAAGCTCTCAATTTCCAAACGCTACACCAACAGCAACAGCATCCATCCATGAGAGATGCAGAATTAGGGAAAAAAAAAAAAAAAGAATCAAAGCCAAAAAAATCCCCACCCAACAGTAATATTAACCAATCCAAGGTTTTCCTTTTATTTTTTAAACAAAAAAAATATTGGACATGAGATGGATATAATCTCATTCAAGAACAGCTTTTACAACCCATCACATGCTTGCCTGACACAGGTAAATTTTTAGGCAAGACAAATAGAATTTAACTAGCCCTAAATTTTCTCATGAGCTGAATGTTTAGCATACTTAAAATGGAAAAGTAACAGAGCAGACCTCATATTATGAGAAGAGCACAAAATTCCAAATTAGAATTCACTGAAAGGGAGAGGACAAGGGAAGGTCCAATCTTTCCAATATCTCCCATCTTGAGAGACTGGGATGCAAAATGATTTAGGAGTTGAAAAGCACTTGGTTAATTATGTTGAGAGTAAGAAATTTTTTGGTTTTTGGTTGTTGTTTAAATGCTGTCTGAGCTTTTAATGGATATAAAATTATGAATGTTGTTATTGTTTGCTTTCCTCTTATTTCAATTTTCTGAAGCATTTCTGGAGGAAATCTCCAAGCTGTAAGCAAACCTTTAATGGACATGTTAATACAAATTATGCAGATGGGCAAGCTAAGGATTTATTAGGAACTCCAACTGCTAAATTTCCTTTGAAGTGTTCGGATTCAGCACATCCCCACCATAAACCCAGAGGTGAAGTGATAAATTTTGTAAATTGAAAACAGAGACATACTAAGCTTGCAGTTGTTTAAATAGCAGCTCAAGGGATTTAGGGCAGCAGCTGATTAGTTTATGAAAGAAAGTTCTTGTCCTGGGGGATCCCAGGGAACCCAGCCACACTGCAGCTGCTGCAGCTGGAGCACACCTTGGCCCCGTCCCCGTGTGGCTGGGACCAGCAGAGCTGCCCAGAGCATCCTTCCTCCTCAAACTCAAGTGTTTCTTTTCAACACAAACCACAAAATCTGCTTTCAGCTGCTGCCACGGCTTTGACTCCACTATTATTTTGATTTCTCCTTCAGGTTCAGAATCAGATGCTTTGTTGGTTGTAAATAGCAAACATGAAAGAATAATTATTAATGCAATTATCAAACTTATCACGAATGTCAAAAAACCCCAACAACTCTTCAATAAAACCTACTTTATGAGATTAAAGCTTTCCAAGGGACCCAGAGACATTTACATGTTTTGATCTGGAAAGGAATGCAGAATCCCACTAATGACAGCAAAGGTATGAACAACTCACTGCTCCGAAGAAGGAAATACTGGAAGGAAGCAAAATTCCAGAGTGGCAAAGAGAAGGAACTCCAGGAATCTAGGACAAAGCACTGAAAGGTGCTTGTCTATACTAAACTGACTTTGCTGCTGTGACCTGTGCTCTATTGACAGGACCATCTCTCTGTAAGGCTCACGGGGACCATGGGGTGATTCACACCCTCTCTTTCTGTAAAGAAACCCTCCACGGGTTTATGAATCCATGGAAAATCAGGCCAAGTATTGGTCTGAGTATGAAAAATGAAACCCAAGTGCAGAAGGTCGAGGGAAAGGACTAAAAGGAGAATCAATCCTGAAAAGTAAAGGCACATATAATGACTGTAGGCAGAAGGATGAGCAAGCAGTGACATGGGGGGACCACAGAAAAGCAGAAAAAACTAGGAGGGAATTAAGGGGAAGGTACAGGTGAGGAAAAATTAAACATAAGTAATTAGTTTATGTTCTGTTACTCTCTTCATTTTTCCTAGGGTCTTAGCTGCCAAAACATTGTCTCCACTTGCTTTATTCTATCAGACTGCTGAAGACATGTAATTAAATCCCTGCTTGACTAAATAACCCAAACTTCCTTCTTTCCAAATGGTTATTGGTTTGCCAACACACCTAATATTAACAAAGACATTGACTGATTGAAGTGTTCGGCCAGGTCATTATTCCTGATATCACAGCATTTTAAAAACTGCATCTAGAATATAAAAAAACTATTTACAAGCAATTAATGTCATATTTCACATTAAATATAGTATTACACTGCATGAATATGCAATGCAATATAATTTGCCATCACTTCAGAAATTCTGTAGTAGGTAATGTCTGTGAAAGAGTTATTTCAATCATTACTTATTAAATAATATTTGCCAATTATTGCCAGAAATAACACAAAACTCTTAGCTGTTAAAAAGTGTATCTTCCTTTGAAGGATATTCCTTATATAGAAGGGCATGGTGAGGAAAAGACGTGGCTAATTAAAAACCCCTGCACGTGCACACACACAGACACACAAAAAAATAGACTTATATGCTAAAATGAGTTTAGTTTCTGGTAATATCCAAACTTCCTTCGAGCACATTAATCTGCAGGTGGTTCAGTTTTGCCCAGTTTTACACCAGGCCCCCATGTATCCAAACACTCAAATGCACATTCACATGCTTAACCTCAAGGTGGACTTCACTTAAACCTTTTTTATTTTAAGGTAGGGAAAAGCAACAACTCAGAACTGTAACTCCACAGAGTAATGAAGTAAAAGCTGTTGCTATTATTACTGTCATTAACTATCATGACTGCCCACAATAATTTTCTTTTTCTATTTTCATATGGCCTATAAAGTTTAGGAAGAACAGAATCTTTCTTATTTCACCATTGAAGGAAGATTTTCAAGCAGTATGTTGTTGAAATAAATCTTTTAGGTAAACATATGCTAGAAGCAGATTAATAAGACAGAGTAGGAGATGGAACAAAACAAAAGGCAGAAATGAAGTTGCCCCTTGTGCAGAGCTCAAAGGACTGATGAAATCAAACTTGCTGTAATGTTTTCATTTCCCATTCCTCCCTTTGTGCTTTCTACCACTGCTGTGGCACTCCTGATAACTTTGATCAATGATTTTCTTGCTCCTCTGTCTGTACATTCAGCCAGGAAGGAAAAAGGACTTGCAAAAATGACCCTTAGCAAACCCCATGAAGTATCTTAATGCAGTAAGTTGAGTCTGAGCTCCTCTGTTCCTTCATGACTGCAGATACCTGGTACAGGATTAGTTTCTCAGGAATGCAGAGGGGATGATTTTGGAGGAGAAAAGAGAAATAAAATGGACAGCTGTGGAGAATCATGGTGTAATGATAGAGGAATCCCATCAGAAAATGACTTAGGATTCTGTTATCACAAGGTTTAAGTAGTGTAAACTTTGAGTATAAGATAAAGTGTAGATGTTTTGCTCCAACATGAATCTCCATCTGGGCTGTTCACTGACATTAAACAGACATTTCTATTTTACAGGAGACTATGACTGCCTGATAAGAGAGACATGACCTTTCCTTTTCCTCTCTCTTTCCCTCAACAAAAATGGTCTACTTCAAAATGTCATGGAAGTATAAGAACTTAATCTCAAATCTGTCACAGGACCAATAGATTCATTGCCAATGCAGTTTTTTGTTGTTTTTTTATTATTTTTTTTTTCATTTGCCCATTCTTAACGTGTGGTAAGCAGCAATGCAGGCTTTGCTTTCCTAACCAACTATGAAAATAAACTCAACCATCCATGACAATCCTGCCCTCACTTGCAAGCAATAGATATTTGCTCTGAAGAACTTTGTGAGATCATGTTTTGGATGAGATTATTTAATCTGCACAATACCTTTTTTTTTTTTTTGCTTTGTTTTTGTTTTTGTTTTTTACTTTAGAGCACATCAAAAAGTAGCAAATACTTCCCAGGAGTGGTCCTTCAAAATTTAGTAGAAGCTCTAGCTTAAACCTCATAAATACGTGGGTCTGGAAAGTCTGAAAAATTACTGTCCACTCACCCTCTCTCAATGACAACCAGTATTTTTCTGAGGTCTTATTTATAGAGCAAAATTGAATTAATTACACCTGAATTCTCCAAGTGAATAGTCCAGAAAGATACATCTGCTTTTTCTCGTGACTTTTAAATACCTTTTTTTTCTTAGTATAGAAATAATTTAAATTCATTTTACAAAGAAAGTGAACATATAAAGAAGAGATAATTAATTTGATTTTCCAGTCAGCTTTTCTATCTGCCAATGGTACTATTAAGGCAAGCAGAATTCTTTACTTCCATTTCCCAGTAAGTCTTGATTAAAATATAGCTATAATACACATCTTTTAATTGACTTTGGGTGATGTAGAAATGCAGCATTATTACAGACATTAGCTGTTCAAGAGAGATCAATGGATTATCTAAAATATTAAGAGCATAAATTTCAGTGAAGACTCAGTCTTACAATGAGCTTGATGTCCTCTGCTTCAACCCAGTGGCCTTGGCTTCCATTGACTTGAAAAAAAGGTTGAGAAAACACAGTACTTTGTCAAATTGCATCTCTAATGCACACAGTGTAACCCAGGGCTGTGAGGTAGCAGTGAGTTCAAGGGCACAGCTGTTGATGTCATTATGGCAACTTTTTAACACCATTTTACTCAGTACCTTGCAAAATCTTGGTTAATTACTAAATGTAAGTGCTTCAGGGAAGTCAGAAGAAGTTAAAAAGGATATCAAGTAATTCTTGACATAATTTCACACTGTTTGAAATTCTATTGGAATTTCCTTTCAGAAAACAACAAACAAAAAAACCCAACCAACCAACCAACCAAACAAAAAACCAAACAAACAAAAAAACAAACAAAACACCTTCAAAACTCAGGCTTGGAATCAAACCTGTTCAAAACTGCTCTGACTTAGAAGAGCATCTTGTGTCAGGACAAGGGGGGATGGCTTCAAACTGAGAGAGAGCAGGTTTAGATCAGATATCAAGAAGAAATTCTTCATTTTGAGGGTGGCCCAGGGTGCCCAGGGCAGCTGGGGCTGTCCCTGGATCCCTGGCAGTGTCCCAGGCCAGGTTGGACACTGGGGCTGGAGCACCTGGGACACCAGGGAAGGTGTCCCTGCCATGGCAGGGGTGGCACTGGATGAGTTCTAAATTCCCTTCCAGCCCAAATAATTCTGTGATTCTATGGTTTTAGTGGGAGCAAATCACAAATCATCCAAGAGCCTTTAAGAGAAGAGCTCTGCATGTGAGCTCAGGATGCAATCCAGAAGGGACCACGCACTGAGGACTGAGCTGCTGCAGCTAATTACAATTAACAGCTGGTATTTAGCAGGCTGTGAATTATTTGCATGCATTTCTGAAGCCTCCTGACACAATACTGTGTAGGCTGCAGCACGGGTGAAGTTTTGGACACGCAGCATTGAGATGGAACTGCAGAGTTTGTGGGGAAGCACACAGGGAAGTGTTATGAGGCAGTAAAACATCGTTATGCACCGCAAAGCATCCAACTTTCTAAAAAGCCCAGCTTTATTTATGTGCTATCCTGCAAATTCAATTACAGGATTGAAAATTAGCTACAGGTTTTCTGCTTAAAAGTGCTTGTACTCATTTTAGTGTAGACTTCTTTCTGTCTCTATGCCTAAATTATTCCATTAAACACAGGAACATGGTGACAATCTTCTGCAGCTGCAAATTCTGCTCGGTGCTCTCCTAATATGGGCTGGTCAAATTAATCCAGCACGTAACTCATCTCCTCTGAAACACCAGTATTTCATTTACCATTGACTTTATGAAAAAAAAAAAAAAAGTCAGAGCAAGAAGAGGCAGCTCTCCATAGAAAGGTGCCTGGAAGGGTTCAGCAGACAGTGCTCAGCTGCAATTGCAGCACCAAGGGCATCAGCCCTGCCTGGAAAGTGGCTGCAGAAACACCTACAGGCATTACCTCTGAACAGCCTCACACATTTCCATTTGAAAGTTCAAAACCAGCATTTTGCACCTCTTTCTTCTTTCTGCTTCGCGGTGTGCATTGGAAACTGTTGTGATTTCACCTCAAAAGCAATGCAAAATTAGCAAGAGAGGAATTTTACAATTGCATTATTTTAAAAATCCACATTGGACCAACAAAATAAGGCAAACACTGAGGCAGATGAAATGTCTATTTTTAATAACTTGCAAGTGGACATTCAGAGCTAAGAATCATCAAAATTTGGGAAACCTATGGCACATTTTTATGAGTCAACAACATCTCAAACTCTGCAGCCAGTTTCCTGAACCAAATTTATCCACTTTCCCTGGTCTAACTCTCAGTGCCATACCAGAACAGATTTTGCTGCGAAGACTCATTAGACAAAAGAAGAAACAAAACCAGACAAACCCAACAAACTCCCCCTACTCCCAAAAACCCAAAAAGCCACAAAACAACAACAGCAAGATAAACATACTAGCAAAGCTGTCATTGTATGTATTATAAACTAAGCTTGTAATGGGATTATACTTTGGAAAATTTGTTAAAGAAATGAAGTTTGTGGTGCAGGAAGCTTAGAGAAAAAAATAATGAATTCACAGATGCTCACCTTAATGAACAACAGGTTGAGATTATATTATTGAATTCAAAAAGAAAAGTCTGCATATGCTGCTAAAATTCGGTTTTAATCCTTACAAGCATTGTGCTAATGGGAATAATCAATTAATAATTGATTAAAGGCTTCCTCCAAACTGATCATTTTGGAACATATTATTTATTTTATTTCTCCTGAGAACTCAATAGAACAATGAGTTAGAATTTTTGAGAACAATAGATTGTTCCTGGACACCTTAATATATGGTATCCACCTCCGATAGAAAAAATCCCATTAAGGTGATGAAGAAGTTGTCATATTGTTAAGACTAAACAATAAGAACCTTCCTGGCACAAGCATCTCTTTCTGAAGGATTTCCCTCCCCTGCCTGTGTTTGGGCTGTGCAGCAGCTGCCAGGAATCAGATCTCTCAGACTGGGAGGGATGGACTTGGGCTGCACCAGCCCTGGGTCTGCTGCAGGAACCACTTCAGGAGCCAAAGGTGGGGAGGCAGGGAGGGAAGTGTGGCCAGCTGCCACCCTTACACAAAGCCCAACGCTGGGAAAAGGCATCCAGGAAATGAAAACAGTGTCACACACAGAGCTGCAGTTTATGGCTTCTCATTTCAGGAACGAAATCTCACTACGGATCTGTTCCGGCAGAGCTGCTTGCACTGAAAGCTGATACAACTTGAGATCAGGGCTGGGAGACAACCTCTACCAAACAAGGGAAGAGTTTTGTCATTTCCACTACGCTGCACTGCAGTGTGGACTTTGGGCCAGTCCTTTATGCAATGCCATATCAAATTAACAGCAACAAACATCATGGAGCTTAACGAGCTCCCTGTGGATGCTGGTTTGATGCCTGCTGGATCCTGCCTGCTGACAAGGAAAAATGCCTTGGACAGGAGAAACTTGTGTAATTTCAGTGGATTACAAAGCAAGCTGCAATTTGAAAAGTCACAAGAAATCTTGCTTTGAAATACTCTTCCATTGCCTACTTCTGTTAGCAGCCACAATATGGAACATTCCTCATTTACTCCCAAGAGTTCAAGTCCCAGACTTGAGCAGGGAGAGTGGAGCAAAGTGCAAAGGGAAGAGCAGAGGCTTCTCGGGGTCCCACTCAATTTCCAAGTAGCTGGACACCCCGTGCAATAAAGCAGAAGATAAAATGTCCAGACAAACACCCCTGCAGTGTCTCAGCACCTCTAACTGACCAGCAGAGGCTTCAGTGAAAGCAGCAGCAGCTGAAGGGGGACAGCCAGGAATGGCTCTGCACAGCTCCTGCCCAAACCTTTCTCTGCTGAAGGATGATCCTCTGCAGCCCCCGGCAGGGTCAGCCTGCAGCCTCTCTGTCCGTGGGTTAAGGGAAGCACTTCTTGTACTCTGCACCGAATTAACTCTGTGGAGAGACAATTCAGGAGTGCCTGGAGCCCTCTGCAGTATTTGCTGGGCAGGTGAACATCTCCATCATTGCAGCTCAGAGCAGAGCAGGTCACAAGACAACATCCAAAAGGTTTAGTCCAATTCCTGTTGGGCACACGGCTTCTTAAAAGCCTTTCTTCTTGTGCCGTCTAATATTTTGTTTCTATTTCTTGGCAAATAAAAACATGAAGTGAAATCAATTTCACACACACACTTGCAAATACATGGAATATACAAATAATAGCATATATTGGGTAGGAAGTGAATGTCTCTTCAATGCAAATGCAACCTGTCCCTAAAGGAATCTTAACAGAATGTAAACAGCATTTTGGGACAAGTTACCTCATCACTGCTACCTCAATAGCTCTCAAAAGCTGTGAAAGGATGTTTGTGATTTATAGCAAGCTATAACATAAAGTGAATTTATGACACCATAAAACCAGCCAAAATCTCCACACAAAATCAACACCATCTTGGCAGGACTTAGGTAAATTGCAGAGCTTATTTTCCAAGAAATATGAATTATTTTTACATTGATTCTCTTTCACTGAAATTCCAGATTTTTCAAATGACAATATAAGCCTAAAATAATTCCCAGATTTACATTAGGTGAGCTGTATTTTTAAATGCCAATCATTCGACTTGGAGCTGTAGAGGCTCATCCAGAACATTTCACAAAACCATTCCTCACATTTAAAAAAAAAAAAATCATCCAGGTAAAGGCATAATTTAACAAACCTTTCATATCTAAAATAATTTCAAACTTACAAAAAATAAGTGCTTTCTTATTCAGACACAGAATATTCTGAAGCCTAGACAAAATAGACAAGGAGAAAATGAAATACTGTACTTTGAGAGGCTGATAACAGAGCTTGTAACAAGGAACTCTTTTCCACCCGGCTTTTGTAGACCCCAGAAAATACGTCCAGCAAATTCAAATACAGGTGAGCTCAGGATGGAAAATACCCAGATTCTCCTCAAAATTCAGCCAAAACACGGGCAGGGAAATCATTCTCAGCTGCCTGTGTTTGGAAATGCTTCTGAAGATTTGCAATCCATATGGAAAGTGGTCATCAGAGACATTTGCTTAATAGCTTTATTAATTCTGTTTGTTTATTGAAAGCCCTTAACCAAATTGAATATTAATGTTATTTTCTGCAAGATATCCCAACAAGCCTAATCCTCAGATGTGCAGCAACTAATTAAAAAGTTGTGTGGATGAGAATTGGGTTACCCTTCACTTTGTCAGCAGACTTGCACACTGAAGCATAGATTTCCTGTACTTACTTAGACTGAAAGTGATTTAATTATGAAACAGAGTGCAACTGCAATGTAAATGTGATTTATCGAAACAAAAGATGCAATTGGAGCTGTGCAAAAGTGCAAATTCACAGATGACATAAATATAATATTTTACTGGGGAAGCAAATGTTTTTTTTTTTTTGAAACACCATAAAACCAACACTGAAATGCTGAATACCTGCAGTAAAACTAAGTAAAAGAAAATTAAAGCTTTATAACAAGAGCAGCTCCTTTTCTACAAAATTGGTTGTATTTGCCAGACATGCTGCTCTCATACAACTGTTCCCATTATCTCTCCTCATTTTGAAATTACTTTGAGGCTAAGAAGAATAAGGATGATGAGTATTGAATGGTTGAGTCTAGACAATAGGCACGAGCTGGCCTTTGTCTTCTCCTGAGAGACCTTCTGAGATTATGTGATACTGTACCTTTTTCTTTTTCTCTCTGAGAAATGGATGACTGAAGTCAGCAAATAATTTAGACAAAGCCCAGCTTTCACAAGTCTAGCCAGGAGAATATTTCTCTGATGTTTTATTTTCTTTCTAAGAATGGTTCCATTCATTTAATGCATTTAAATACATAAAAAAAGAAAGAAAAAAAAAAAAAGAACTCACATGACAGAGTTCTTTCCTTTTGCTCCCAAGAACTTCAAAAGAACCAAACTATTATATAGAATCAAATCAGGTAATATTTTCTGGTTTAGAAAGCTTGGTCTTTTCTTAAACCTGAGGAAAAGATGAATTATGACTGTTCATACCACCATTAGTACTTCTTTGCCACCCAGAGTATCAACACTAGGTTCCAGAAAGTAATGTAGAGAGACAGAGACAGGCAAGTGTTTGATGTGTTTGCCAAGATTAAAATTTGTTGTACACTTAACATCCCAGACTAAAAATGCAGTGTACTTGCAAATACTGTTTTTCTTTAAAAAATGAATGCTGATATTCATATCACTGGGAGAGAGCTTTCACCTGCTAACAAGGATCTGTTTGAGGAAAAAAAAAACCCAACAAAACAGTACAGAGCAGAAATGAAAGACAAATGGTCTGCTAATAAAAACAACAATAACAAAAGAGTTTATTTCTGGATTTCCCTTTCTTGAGATTAAAACAATGTAAACAACACAGAGTTTTGAATGTGTAAGAAAATATGGAGTAGGATCACATACTGAACAGGCTGTGAGTGAGGCACTCTGACCTTGCCATTGTCCTGTTGGATGTTGGGTTTAACAGCAGAGGCTGAGTCCCTGCTGGAGCAGTGGCTTGTGCGGTGCTGGAGGAGGAATTCCCCCGCTACAGCAGCTCAGAAATGAACCATTACTGCAGCAGGATGTTAGCAAAAGGATGTAATTAAAGTTCCTACTAACTGGAAGCAAAATCAAGGTCTTACATGATTAAGCATCTCCTGCCCTGACTTTTAAGACAAAGTGCCCAACCTGTCTGAACTACAGGCAGGAGTTTGTCTGTGAACTTACAAGCAGAAGGTTGGAAGGTGAAGCAAACCAACATTTCTGTTACATCCCCAGGTTTGCACTCCTCAACACCCTTCCTGCCACATCTCATTTGAATGCAAAGCCCTTTTTCCTACAACTTCCTCACCCAATGCTTCTGTCAATCCCACCGGGCTTCTCTGATATCATTGATGTTCCACTGCCTGAAAGAATCCACAGGGAGCAACCAAAGCATTGCAACACACCAAGAGGTCTTTAAATTTCACCACCCTCTGTTTCAAAGCAGGCATTTGTTTCCCTCACAGTTTAAAGGCTGATACGCAGAGCTTTTATAAGAAATAAGACAGTATAGTAAATTAGAGGAAAAATAAAATATATTAGAAGTCAGCTACAGATGTTCCTTTTTAAAACTGAAAATACCCTTCCTGCACGTCTTGTTTCAAGGAGATGCCAAAAAAAAAAAAAACAAAAAAACCAAAAAAACAACCCCTAACAATAATTTTAAGACTCAACTTCTTGCCACGCATGCTGAAAGTTATTTATGCCACTTGACAATTTGTAGTTATTTTTTTTTTTCCTTTATTTCCTAAATGGAATAGAACTGAACTGATGAGAGAGTGGTTTGACTTCTCTGAATCAAAGGCATGATTAAAAATTAAAGCCAAGTTCCATTTTCCACATCCCATGTACATGTGACACATGCAAGCCTTTGTGTGTGCACAACTGAACATCAGCTCCATGAAGTTTATTCCCACCTCTGAAATCCTCACAGCTCCAAGCCCTTGGCACAGTTGCGTTCAGTTTTTGGGAAGCACAGAGCAGCCTGGCAGGAAATAAAAATCCTTTTCAGGCCCTCTGGAACCAAGTGCCTGCCCTTCTGTACTGTGGCCTGGTGTGCAGTCAGCAGACTGCAACATCACAGATGAGAAATGAGAAATTTTGAGGGCAATTGAGCACAATGAATTTTCACAGTGGATCAACACAAAGTCATTTAGAATGGGTATTTCTGAAGTACTGATACAATGAACACATTTATAGTGTTCAATGGCCCTAAAAAAATCACCTTTTCACCTGTGGCAAAGCTGCTGCTGAGAGTGACTTCTCAGATGCTGGATTTTAATGTCTATTTATATGCACTGTGTATAGATATATATGTCAGCTCACACACATGCATGCCTTCAATGTGCCAATCAGCTTTTTGACATATTATGAAAAAAAACCCAAAACTACAGAAACAAAAGCTTCACCAAGCTTTAAAACACCTCATGCTTTTTGACTCGTACCGGTTGCAAAGTAACCCCATGGTGAAGGCAAATCTCATGCCAGGATTACAAAAAAAGTATAAAGCTGGTGGGCCACAGAAATCTGGTTATCTTACAGAGAAGGAATAACACCCCCTCATTCTCTCAATTTCCCTTTCCTATAAAATCCTGAATTGTGGAGCTCACTGTGCTCAACTGTGCTACACAGGAGTTACTAAATTGTCTTCCAGCTTCATTCATGTTTCCTGCTGTAGTTTATAGGAGGGTACACATACTCACTGATAGATTCTTATTTTTCTTTTGGGTTTTTATGCTTAATCTGGGTTGTTCAAAAGATCAGAGCTGTACTTTTATTGTTGAGCTACTTCAGCAGCACCAGTAACTCTTTTGTCTGTGCTGGGCATTTCAAGTGAGCCTGTGTTTGCATCAAAGCCTTGCCTTGGTCCACGGCTAGCTGTTATATCTGCAGGCATGGCAGCTAACAACAGTCAACTCCATTCCAATTTATTCTGCACTGTCTCCATGCTTCCCTTCCCAGGGATTAAGCACCTTGAAGCAACTATCGTGTTGCTATTTCTGTGACCAACGCTGGTTATTTCTGAAATAACAATACATGCTTCAGTAATAACAAGTCATTTCCCCTTCCCCGACTGACGAATGGATTTGCCACATTCTTCTGTCAGTGCTTTCCAGACCAGTCAAATTAACCTTTTGCCTGTCTAACAGCCCGTTTCAGTGCTCTGTGCCCTCAGCACAACCTGTCAAAGCACTTAAGTACAGCAGAACTGGGAGACTCCAAGCCACCAGTTAGAGATTACACAGAATTCTGGCACTTGTCTGTTCTGCTCTTTGGAGAAAAGAACTTACAACTTTTTTCTTGCCCAGGGGCTGCACACCAACCCCAGGAGTTTCCCTTCCCAGGTACAGCATTGAAGAACACATTGTAGTATCAATAAAGCTCTCCTGAGAAGACAGAATAGCTTTATCCTTTATTACTGAACTGTGAGGCTGTGGATGATCATCATGTGATCCTTTTAACAGCAAGTCACTCCTTCCCTTTCTACCCTTCCCCTTTTGACTTCTCCAGCCATCAGAAGGCTGCTGATATGTCAAATATAAATGTGTGATGCCAAAAGAAAACAACTGCTAAAAAGGTAAGTCACTTTCTAAATTAGGGAACTGGAGGAAGAATACTTACCTTGATAGCTGCAAGGTCCCAGTGCCACTCCTTCCTTTATGACATCCATCTCTAGGTTTCTATTGCAGATGGAGAGGTATTCACAAAATATCCTGTTTGTGTGTGGCATCTTTTGAGAAAGTACTGTTCTCCCAGTGGTAGGAACAGTGGCAAAAAATAATACTTTAGTGACAAGTAATTCTCTACAGTTATTTCTGAGAGCACTGGAATCCAACCCTCTCCTATTACAGAGCTCTTCTTCCCCTTAGTAGAATCAAAAACGAAGCACTGAGTAACCCTCCGAAATCTCCTTTCAGTTCCTCAGGCTGTTGCAGTAGCTGCCAAAGGTGGCTCACTGAGGTATCTCCTTACCTGCACAAACCAGTTTATAAAGTCCCTGAAGGCTCCCAGGGCCCCAGGTGTCTTTGGGATATTGATAGGTGTTCACTCACAGCATCCTTGTGCATTTAACGGCCTGATGCAAATCTCAGTGCCAGGATGGGAACTGATCTGTGTGAGTGCCAGAGACAGGCAAACACAGGCTGGCAGGGGCAACCACAGCCAGGAATGGGCAAGAAGAGCTTCATCTGCAAAACTCTCAGCTTTTTGACTCTGGAATTGACAGCTGGAATACAACAGGGGAGGTGTGTGAGGAAATACAAAGTGCATGGATTAAGATGCTATCATGCAGCAGTCATTTCCACTGCCACTCCATTCCTGGGAGGAGAATTTAAGACTGTTTGTTTGTTTGTTTGTTTGTTTTTCAGTTTCTCTGACAGAGTTCTGAGATCTAAACAATCTTCATGAGGGGACGTCTGGGTTTTTTTGCTTGTTTGCTTATTGATGTCTTCTGTTTTGTTTCTTTCCCCTCTCTTCTTAGACCCTGCATCCTCTCACAATGGCAAATATCTTGTTGTTTTGTACTAGTTTCTCTGCTTGAACAAACAGTAAAACAAATCCTCAAATACAAAGCCTTTCTTTTTTTTTATCCCCTTAATTACTGGTGTAGATGATGGATATATTTTTGATAAGACTGATGAGATGAAAAAAAAAATAGAGAGGATAAGAATAATTTTGACTGAAAGCAACCTCTGGAGCTCATCTAATCCAACCCTTGCTCAGAGTACATCCACCTATAAGCTGTTGCCCTTAGCCGTAACTAAATTTCTCCAAGGATGGAGATTCCAGAGGATTTCTGGGGACTTTCTTGCAGTGCTAGGTGCTCATAGTGTCTGCATTTCCTCTGCTCTTCTCTGTGTCACCTGCAGACTGTGATGAGATCTTCCCTTCGCTGCTCCTTCTCCAAGAGGGACGAATGCAATTCCCAGCCTCTCCTCACAGGTCATGCACCTGCTCATGGTGGCCCCTAACTCCCTAACTTTTTTCAGCAAGTCCATATTGATCTCGGAGCAGGGAGCCCAAGTCCAGACACAGCCCAGACTCCAGGCAGGGGCTCACAAGAGCTCAAGAGTACAGGAATAATTTCCTTGCACCTACTGCCTGCACTGCTGCTAATGCAGCACGGGCTGTGTTTGGATTATTACATGCAAAGTGTTTTGAAATTGAAAATCTCTTTCCCATCTAAAGCATCCTCCAAGTCAAGGAAAAATAAAAACCGAAACTCTGCAAATCCAAAAGATATTAAGGTCCCAGAGATCAAGCTTTGGAAATTTGTGTTGTGAAGGTTATGATGTCAGAGTGTCCTCCCGGGGGGGGCTGACAGAGGAAGAAAATATCTGAATACCACAGAACATACAGTGCAACACTTCTCACAGCTCAATCCAATCAGCAGCCAAGGACACAACCTCAATAAATTCTTAATAAGTTTACCAATCTTTATAGTACAGATACTCACAGACCATTAATATCTAGCTCCCAGAATATTGCATCTGCCAGTATATGAACTTGGTAGAGTAAAATAGAATTTCTTTTCTATACTCAACACAATCAGTAGAAGCAACTATTTCAGGTGCTGTCATAAAATCAGAAAAATACAGATTAGTTAACTGTCAACATTTCAACAATTCAGACTACACTTGTTTTAATATTTAATTATTTTCCAAAATCATGACAGAGATGCTGCTCTGAAACTGGTACCATCCTCTGTTTTATATTACTGCCCTGATTCTGAAGTTACGAAAGCACTTTGTTGCAGTTGCCTAGACACAAAAAAAAAAAAAAAAAAAAAAAAAAAAAGGTGAGGTCTGTAAATCCTCTACCCATTCAGTGAGAAACTGGGGCAAAATAGCAGATCCTCTATCATCCCTGTCAGGGTAATGAATGCAATCGAGGGGTTGGAGGTACAGCTTGGGCTTCTCTGCAGAAACATCACTTATTCCAAGTGAATCACCAAAGGGAATGGGGTAGACAGGTGCCTCTGATCACCCTTAGGATGTTCTCTGTACTTCTCAACCACAGCTCTAGAAACTCCTTAATTGTCCACTATTGTCTTTATTTGTTCTGCTGTTTTCCTCTGAAGCGACTGCGTAATTTTCACAATTGGATTGAAAAACTTGTGTTTGTTACAAACCACCACATCACCAGGTAATGACAACTTGAAAAAAATTCCTACAGTTTCTGTGGAGTTTATAGAGGTTGTTTATAAGCAAACACAAACATTCATTCCTTGGCTGCTTCAGCACTTATATTTATCCATTACTTATCCAGGTGTTTCTGGTTTGATCTCCTTTTTACTAGCTTTCCTAATAGACTGCTTTAAAGAATGCAATCTCTGACTTACTACGGCAAAACCACATGAATAAATTAAATAGAAAATAAAGTTGTGCTACCTTATGATAGAGCAAGGTTATCTTTCTTCTCAATGAATCCAGTCAAACCACACTGGGCACCTAAAGCCAGCTTTGACTCTGCTTTCTGTTACTCTTGACTCAAATCTCAAAATAAAGTTCCAAAAACTTTGGCTACAAACTGTAGCAGCACAGTGTGTTACGGTGGTCTGATGTCCATGGACAGCAAGTCAATGCCAGGAGACAAAAGCACTGTACTATTGCAGTTAGCAGCTTGTTCTATTTATTGGTTTAGCAGCACTCCTTCCCCCTTTCAGAGAGCAGAAATAGTGCCCACCTGTCCTTCTCCCCAGCTATTGCTGCAGACAGGGGAAATGGGAAAGCTCAGAGAGGAAGCTACTCACAAAACCCAAACCATTTTTTATACTGCTATAAAACCATAAGACAGCATAAAGGCAGTGCAGTGCCAGCTAAACTGGTGTAGCTGACAGGTATACGCACTGAAAATATGCTGGCAATTAGGAGCCTTGGCTAAAAAAAAGCAAACATACCCAACTTTCATAAGGACACTGCTCCTGCCTACACATTCCTGCCAGCTCCAAGCTCTGGCACCAGCACACGGCTGGCACAGAAGGGATCCCTGTCCTGGAAAGGGATCCTCTTGGCTGCTCTCCAGCCCAACGCTCCCAGCTCTCAGCACTGACAGAACTCATGCCTTTTGCTTCAAGGAGCTGATCCTGAGCAGGAGGCCCAAAGGAATTAGGATTAGGAACTCTTGCGGCAAAGGCAGCACGGATGAACGTGAGTCTTTTTCTGGTACCGAAGGAGCTTTCATGGGACAGGTGTCACCCATGGGTAAAGCATCAGCTGGCACCTCCTGCCTGATCTGTCCCAGGGAGCAGGAGCAGAGGCTGACCTGCTCCCGTGCAGAAACCTGGAGGAGCTGCTATTTCATGCTGTCCCCAGCTTCTGCACACAGAAGCTCTGATGCAGAATATCGAAAAAAGATTTTAAAAAATTTCTTACATTTTCGTTTTTTTTTTTTTTTTTTTCCCTGTTAAATAGACAGGAAGGAGTCTGAATGGAGTCTGGAGGTTTCCAAGGGCAGGAAAGCAGGTGATTCAGTCAGGACATGGGGGCATGCTGTACATTGTGAGGCTGAATTTCCCTTTTCTTCCTCCAATTTGTCAAACAGAATGTTATAGAGTGGCAAAACCAAGAAATGTCAGACAAATACAGAAAAGCTTTGAAACCTTTTGTGATAAAGCAAAATTAACAAGTATAGTTACAACAGCTGCATGAACAACTGTGTTTCCAAGGCAACAACTCACAATTCTTACAGCTATAAAAAATCCTGGGCACCACGGGGGAGTTGTAAAATTAGGGAGACTCCAGCTAAAATAGAATACAGGAAAATGGACTAAAGCAGGGAAGCGGCAGGAAAGCTGCAATGATGAAAGTCACACTGCTTTCAACAGCTGCAGCCTGAGCACACCGTGCTGCTGGATGGAGGAGTCCTGTCCCACTGCTGTCCCTTTGTCCCCCAGGTCCCACACTGCCCACTGCCCAGTGCCACAGGAAAACAACTGTTCGCCTACAATTGGCAGAGCAATTACTGCCACTTTTCTTGCAGGGTAATGGCACAAAGCTGCCCCTGCTATTCGCTGGCCTAAGCAAGTGTCTGCCCTCTCAGCAAAGCACTGGGATAAACTAATCCCTCAGAATCACTCCATGGAAAGAAAGCGGAAAGCTCAGTGCTTTTCTTTTAGCATTATTGCTGTGCATATGTGACAATAAAATGTTAAACTTTACGATGTAAAAAGCAACACTTTTTTAAACAAACTCGCAGACATAATTAATTCCTCAGAAACAACTTGAAGATTCACATAAATTTGTAAGCAGCACCTCTTAGGCACAGTGGATTATGTGCTGTGTGACTGGATGTGTATGTGTGCGAATCAAAGAGATAAAAGCAAATTTAGGGAGTTAAAAAACACATAATTACACACCATGTATGGGCACTTGGTAAGGAGTGCTAATTTAAAAAGCCCACAGGCATACATCTTTCCTCCAAAGCACTGGAATTTGCAGTGTGAGGCTTAGGAAGGTACAACATCAAGCTGTGGAGCTGAACATATATTTCATTACTAGCACTGGTAATTGGTTCCCAGATGAAAAGATCCTGGACAGGTGAACAGGCCCTGGCCAGCTTTAGCCCTGGAACCAGGAGTCTCCTCTGCTGCAGCGGTGCGAGTGCAGGGCAGTGGGACTGGAATGGTTTTTTTGCATTCAGGGGGAAAGAGAAGTGCAATTTATCCAATGCTCCTGCACAGCACTGGCCGTGCTTCTGTGCCAGTGGATGAGCTCTGCCTCCAGTCCCTTCACAGAACCCCTAGGGATGCAAAAGCCCTCCAAGATCAAGCCCAAGTTAACCCAGCAGTGTTCACCACTAAACCGCATTCCCAAGTGCCGCAGCCACACGTTTCCTGAGCACTTCCATGGATGGCGATTCCACCACGACCTTGGGCAGCCTGCTTGATCACCCTTCCAGTGAAGAATCTTTTCCTGATATCTGATTTTAACCTCCCCTGGCATAACTTGAGGACATTTTGTCTCATCCTGTCACTTGTTAGGTGGGACAAGAGATCAACCCCCACCTCACTACCAACTCCTTCAATTCTTTTCCTGTAAATTCAAGAGCCCAGCTCTCTCATGCCTTACTGATAAATGAAGTATTACAGAGCTTTGGTTTTTCATGATTTGCTCTTTTTGCACAGAGTGAAATGCCCAGTTCATCTCCTAGACCCCCATCCCTTCACACCTGTGGCTCGACAGACACCTCACACATTGGTGTGATCCTGGAACACATTTCTCCTGTCTTAGAGACAATTCCTGCATAGTGCTGATCAAAGAATAAGTGACAGACTGTATATCCTGATCCTATTTTCTTCTTTCATCAAATGACTCTAAGTAAGAGATAACTACAAACATCTCACAGACATTCCTGGAGAATTTTTAGATCAAGATCATTGGGTTTTAGTTCCTTTGATATTTACATCAGTAAAGCCAGATTTTGATTGGGAAGGAACAGTCTCCAAAGACAGCTTTAGACTGACTAATGTGAGCTGTGGTCTTTTCCATAGCTGTTCTCTGCTCACATCCATTTCCACTTTAGCAGTGATGTTTGAGCCACAAGGGCTGATTCACAACGTCAGGAGCTGTGGCAGAACTCAGGCCAGCGCTTCCTGCCTGCTCCAGACTTGTATTTTCATGCTTAAAAGCCTTCAGGGGTGCATTCACTGCTGCATATATTATACAGACTTACTCTAGAGCAAAGGACAGTGTATATGCTCTGTAGAAAACAGCTAATTTTCATGAGCTAATGAAGTGACTAGTGAATTGTATTGCTTTGTGAAATTAATCACTTATTTCTATTAAAATATTGAAGGTACTGCATAGTATATCATAGCCCTTACACATTCAGTGACACAAAAGCCTATGAAGAGAAATATGAATACAGACTTAATGGAATGTATGAGTTCTTCATGGTCTTTGATGTACCATTTTCTTTCATGTTCACTGAAAATCAGACCAAACTTTGGTTTGGAGGTTGAATCTCTTCTCCAGCCCTCAGTACAGTTGGGTCAGCACTGCTGCATTTCCCCAGAACCCAGAACTCAGTGGTGACGATGTGGCTGAAGAAAAAGATGCCATAGCCCCAGTGGCAGAGGGCTTGGACCCATTGTTTGCAGTGGATACTGCAATTCAAGAAAATCTAAATGGAATATGCAGCCCCACTCACCCCCAGTGAGAGCAGATTCTTCCTTTTCTGCTGAAGGTGTTAGCAGCTCAATACCAGGGGAAATATCAATAAGTTCTTGGAGAATCAAAGGAACCTGTATATAGCAATGCTTTTGTCTTTGATGATATAGCCAATTGCTCTTTACTTTCTGAAATGCCTCTGTGTCTCCTATAGATTTTCCATACATTATTTTTTCAACCACTTTTACCAGGCAATGCAAAGCTTTCTTAGCACTGCAGTCAATAAATGAAAATATAAAAGTCTTTATTTACACTGCCAGACAGGGGCTCTAGTGCAGTCCTTGTAGTGCAATACATCACAGCTTTATGGCTTTCCTTAGGGTTTATTCTCTCTCTGACACAACTACAAATGCATCTAAATCAAACCAAACACCTGGAGACTTCCCAGTCGTATTTTCCTGCCCTAAATGAGTCCCTCTACTTGTCATACCCCCAATCACACAACAGTTTCCAAATAGTAGGGAGAAAACGAGACAGCCACACTCCCATTTGTGTGACACAACATTTTGTGCCGACACTGGTTCTTCTGCATGTACAAAGGGAAAAGAAAGAGCCCATTTTGAATTCCCTGTGTCCTTCAAATGGAAGGAGCCCAACATTTTCTAAATAAATAAAGTAACAGTAACTACTTGCAAATTTTTTTAGGATGGAATAGCCCTGAGCCTTTCCAGCAGTATCTGCACAGATTGACTTAGATTAGATGCTGTATCATTTTCACAATTCAGATGCTTGATATTTCATCTGTTTAATAGGTTCCCCATTTCTTTTCTCTTTACAACTGCAACAGCAATTACAATTGACATGAATATTGATACACCATAAAAACAAACCATTTTTTGCCTCACACAGCTTTTATATGTGTAGTAGATATTTAGCCACTACTGGTGTTGTGAATAACACATTTCAGCTACATAAATGATAAGATTGTGGACAAGAACCGGCTAAAATTTCAAGCGTGAGCCCTCAGCAATAAGGACGGACTCCTCGGGTAAAAAAGACAGATGTACATGAAAAAGAGAGAGAGGTTACAGGGAAAAGATGAAAAATTGTTTTTTTTTTCAGCATCTTAAACTACTCCAAATCTATTCACATACCTGATTTCTTTAGGAAAATATTCAGACATACCCACAGGTGGCAAACACCTATGGAGGTCTTCCACAGACACAGGGGCACAGCAATATTTTCAGCCCCACACCAGCTCTGAAGGCATTTCTCATCTGAGGCTGGTAAGGACAACTTGCACCTCAAGGACTGTGAGCCTTTTCTTTTTCAGCCATTGCATACCTATTCATGTGCAGCTTTTGCTAATTTCTGATAATAATTAGTGTTCTGACATACATTAGGGATGAAATCAGTTGGGAGGTTTGATTTATGTCTGTTGTTTCAGGGTAATTAATATAGTCTAGCAGGTACACACTCTAAAAGAAAGAAGGGAATATTAAAAATAAGGAGAAATTTGGGTGAATTTAATGAGCCTGATGTGCTCCTTTGCACTAAAGAAGAGCTGAGTATCTTCTGAATTCCAACTGATGTCAACCAGTAATTTGACCTCCCCAGGAAAACATCAAATTTTGATGCATGCATTCATATAGAATATTTGCAGCAGTATCTTAGATCATTTTACAAGGAAAATGCACTTCAAAATATAATGTAACTTAATTCAACCTTCTCATTGCTATTGATAAGTCATGCACCTTAATTTATTTATAATGGCTGGATATGAAAGCAGAAAACAAGAGCCTGAACATTGATTTGCTCTCTCACTCCATGCAAATTAAATGGTATTTTGGTTTTTTTCCCACCTGTTTTGTTTTTTTCTCTATGTTGAAAATGTACCTGGTCACATTATGAACATGTGCTGGTGATTTTTCAGAAAAATATTGAAGTCATCAGAAAAATATCAAAACATGAAGAGGGAAGAATATCAGATAAAGGAGACTCATAAACTCAGCAGCAACACACAAAAAATTACTTTAAAAATCCAACCATCACTTATATATAATCAGAGAAGTCTTAATGGAAGCAGAAAAGGAATACAATTTCTTTTTTTCTCATTGTAGAGAAAGATGTCTTTCACCATAAAGAAATGTCACTATCAGACATGCAGGGTCACTTGCAGAGAAGATGTGTTCTCCACTGAGCTTTATTGTAAGGTGCATTCATCAGAGATTGTGGGGCTTTTAAAAATCAAAGCCCCAGCTCTAAAAGCAGACTGGAGTAAGGGTAATACCTGTGCAGCTTAGCAGCCATTAACCTCACAACTGTGTCATTTGTCAAATGTGGAGGAGCATCAATTCCTCTTCCAGAGGTAGCACAATGATATTATCAGGTTTACAGAGTTTAAATAAACACGAGGAAAGGAAGGGAAAAAAATAAATAAAAAAAAATCAGCAAAACAAACAAACAAAAAAAGCCCAAACAAAACAAACTCATTTATATCCTCCATACAACAGGATTTTAGAAGCTGCCCCAAGTGACTGATAGCTTTGAGCATCAGGATCCAACCCCCCAGATTATCTTTTATCCCTGTGACCATGGCTGTCCTCTATTACCACGACCTTCCAGTAGTGCTTTCATTTAATTATATCTTTTAGATAATGATCATTCTGATGGCTGTCATGAGCAAACACATAAATTTGCTGTAAGCCTTTGTCTACTTTTCTGAAATTTTGCCAGCACTGCACCTCAAAGATTTCAATTTTCTTCCTGTCAGCAGCGCTTCTTTCTCATGATTCATATTTTGGCTACTGCAAAAAATGCACTTTTTACCAGTCATGTCTTGTACAATTCAAGTTTCCAATTTTTTGTTTTACTAGGGAATTTTAAAACTCCCTACGAGTGATGTGTTTAACTGACAAGGAACAGGAACTAGTAGATAGCATAGCAGAGCTCAGGTTGAATCCTAAATATCTGTATTTAGTGTCTCTCCACTGAATGAATGACTCAGATGTTTTGCATCTCATTTTGATTAATGAAATCTAGTTTTTTGACATATTCACAGAGAGCCTTTATTCTTTGCAATATTTTTGCTTCCAATTTGGTGGTTGTGGGAAGATGCTGTTTTCTTTTTCCAGCTGAAATCTGTTCAAGGATCTGAATGAATGCTAAATCACTTTCACTATGTGAGGTCCTCCCTTACCCCAATTTAATTCTCCTGCTACAAAAAGGAAAGGCTGCAAACTGAACACATTCTTGTCTCATGCTCTCCCACAACCCATTCACTTGCTGTGAATCATGACAGATATTATTTATGTTATCATAAATGCATTTTTTTTTTCTGAAAACACACCATCAACATGTCTACACATAGATGAAAGAATAAGAAATAACTTTTCTAAATAGTCACTGAAGAAATCTCCTGTTGTTCCAGCTGTTCCATGTATCTTCCAACAATTTGATGGGGCAATATCCTGACACATGAACCCACTATTTGCAATGGCTAAAGACAATCTCATCTCATCAATCTATTGCACCTTCCAGACTATAAATCTTGTCACCCTGTGTGACTTCTGGATCATCTTGTCTTTGATGCTTTGACCAAAGTGCAATTATTCTCTCCCTGCTGCATCCCCTCCTGTTTGTGGCTGCTGCTGGTTGAGGGTTCCACACCAATTCCACTTTCTCAAGGCATTTCCTGTGTTGGGAGCCCAAGCCATCCCAGGAATAAAGCCACTCTTTGCCACTTCATAAGGGTTGGGAAGTTTCAGAACCACAGCTCAGCTCTGGCTGCCAGTCAAAATGCAATTGCTGAGTATGATTTTTGTAGCTGGACCCAGCAAGGCCAATAAGATTTACAGGACGGTTTAAATTTCTGAATGTATGCTGAAAATGAGTTTCCATAATCGAAATGAGTTTTTCTGAGTACCTAACAAGGTTTACATCAGAGTTGTAACATTCATCTTCTAATTGTTTTGCAGACAAGAATAAAAATTGGAGAAAAAGTGCATTGGAACAGAATTCCTGGAAATATACCAAGAACTGCAGCAAAACTGTCATTCATCTTTGCATCTACAAGGATCAAAAAAGTAAAGCTTTGAACCTCCTCCAGCCACCCAAATTAATCTCACTGACAATCTGCCAGCATCCTCCACACAATTCTCTACAGCTCCAAGCTCCACGTGAACATTCTCTTGGTTATTTTCATTTCAGCTCTGCCTTGGCTCTGGGACTGCTCCACTGCTCAGCTCAAAGGCTGAGCTTGAGTGTGGGATGTTCTTGTTCAAAGAACTATGTCTGTACCTTCTGCTTTCAAACAAAAAAAAAAACAAAAAACAAAACAAAAAACAAAAAAAAAAAAAACAAAAAAAAAAAAAAAAAAAAAAACCACAAATATCCCCAAACCAAACCTTATTGGAGCTCTGAATTACCTATAGGTGATGTTCCAAGGAGGTCACCTGCATCTTTTCTCCATCAATCCCATTCTCAATTACAGGCAGCAGTATAATCCAATCCCTTAACATTTCTCTGTAATCTGCATCTTCCAGTTAAAAATGTTCCAAGTTCTGTTCCTTCAAGGACATCATTTCAAATTTATGTTCTTTAGAAGAAAAACAATTTCACATCAGGTCCGAAATTGCTTCTGACAATCACGTAGCACATATTTACCTTCCCCTAGCACTAACCCCATTCTTCCCACAACCAAACTGATTCTCTGTTTTGAGATACAACTTCTCCACTGCCGATTCCTTTTCACTGTGCTATTGTCAGTAACATTGCTGTATAAATAAACCCCTGCCTTGTGCACCGAGGTCTGGAAACTCACTGCTAATTGCTGCATTATTAATTGCTAAGTCAACTGGTGGCAACAGGGAGCCCAACTGCTGTCTCTGGAGGGCCAAGAGGATTGTCAGAGAAGAAGATTTTTTTATCAGCTGCTCTGTTTTCTCTCTTTCTGGGAATGCAGGCTGTGTTGTTTTCCTGAAAACACACAAGCAGAGCTAGAATACAAAGACACCCCATGGAACGGGCTGGGTGAGCTTTGAGAGAGCCACGCTCTAATTAGATTATGTCACCAGACTTGCTTGGTAATGACTACTGAAGGCCCAGAAGAAGAATGCTACAAGTATAATTATAGTACCTGGCAGAACAACAAATTAAGTAGGAGACACCTCCAAATTCACCGAGCTTGTCTTTCGACTGATGCAATATTTAAAATGCTCCACACAGATTCATGCATGTGCAGCATGACAATTGATTGGCATGAGGTGATTTGTTTTCCTGAGTGATGCTGGTATGATCCTCACTCCCAGTCTTTTATTGATCCTTGAAACAAATATCCTCCTGTACTGGTTTCATTAGACAGGCTCTGTCTTGTTCATTACCGCTCTCTCAAATCTTTTGGTGTTTCATTAAAGTGAACAAATTGAAAGAATTAAATAAACAGTCCATGTCAGCTGCCGCTGTGGTAGTGGTCTTTAATTCCCCAGAATAAATAAATAAATAAACAAACAAACAAAAAATAAATAAATTCTCCCCTCCCCCCCTTTTTATTTTTTTTCCTTAGTATTTCTGACATCAAGTCACAACAAAGTGGTGCAATGCACCATAAGAATTGACTAAATCAAGTTGGAAAATAGTCTGAAAGACTTGGCTGACTACATCCCAAATCCTTTTGGACTTTAGGGAGGGTCCTTCTACCTCACTGCTGATACAGACAGTTTCATCAGCTTCTCTGCAATGGATCAAAAGGAGTTGTTTTCCTCTGTTCATGAGAGAGAGTGAAGGACTAAACAGCAGAAATAATTTGTATGGAGATTTCCAAAATGAGTCATATTAAACTGCACTGATAAAAAACATTTGAAAATTGCTTTTGCGGGGAAAAAAAAAATAAAAAAAATACTTTTGTTCCTTTACAAAGAAAATAGGCAGTTTTTTTTTTC
This sequence comes from Cinclus cinclus, assembly GCF_963662255.1. Lineage (NCBI taxonomy): Eukaryota > Metazoa > Chordata > Aves > Passeriformes > Cinclidae > Cinclus > Cinclus cinclus. The sequence goes on along the minus strand of NC_085060.1, from coordinate 17,243,480 downwards.
CTTCTGATAGTTAAAATCCAGAAATCTAAATAAAGGGGGGAATAAAAAAAAAATATATGTACTTATTCCCTACACTGGATATAATTGATTTTGGAAGGCTGTAGAACACTAGAAATTTGAATTAGGGAACATTCTCTATCGTCAGGAACACCTAATAAGAACTCAAGATTCAAGATGATTAAGAACAGCCAGGGCACTTTTTTATTAATGAATCCTTTATTCTCTGTGTTCTCAAGCTTTTGGAAATGTCTACATCTCCCTGAGCATATTTAGCAGCTTTATCAGTATTAAGGTAATGATTCCCTCACCTCTTTCCATTGTGCTGTCATCCAGCCTCTAACAGATTCCCTCAGAACCTGCAGTGAGCCATTAAAAAAAAGTGGAAAGCAGCAGAATTCACAAGAAGATGCTATTTTCCCCAGTTTTCCCAAACCCAGAAACATCTGAAAATAATTCAGCTGCTACTTAAGCACCTCTTTTTTTTTTTTTTTTTTTTCCCCTGTTCTTTCCACTTCTTCACCAGCTTGCCTTCCCCAGGGCAGAAGCTTTGCTAGAGACAGCCCCAAGCCCCACAGAGCTAAGCTCCAATAAATAATGGACCAGGAGGAGATCTGGCCAGAAGTCCACTTTCTTTCTTCAAGAAAGCCACACTCGATGCCGTATTTACACTGAAGTGAGAGAATACAGTCCTAAGATGGAAATTAGGCAGATTTTTGACATCTTGAAGCACATCCTGACTATCTGAACCTGCGCTTTTGGGCTTGGGGACTTTGGGAGAGGCACTGCTTTTCAGCAAACATCTGTTCATTTCCAAAGGATAAAGCATAAACCCAAGAATTACACCAATGAGCAGCTCTATGAGCTGAAAACTGCCAGAATTAACACTAATGCAAACACACATTTAAACGAACTGGAAACCAAAGGAGCACAGCCCCAAAGTAAGGCTGAAATTTCTGATTTGTCACCTTCCCTTCCTCCTCTATCCCCCTTTCACTCCCCTTTCTCTTCAGTTTTCTATCTCCTACTCATCTTTATCTGAAAGGGACCTATCAGCTATTATGTGGCTGCCTGGCAGTGATGAGACTGCCAAAATGTGACAGCCTTATCTACAGCACAGCCCTGCAAATTGCCAACCATTGATCCAGCAACCTGGGCCAGCTGATCAGTGCAAAGCTGCTTTGATTTCTTTTCTTCTGGGAAAGAAATGAACTTCTCTGCCAGCAGCTGCTGTCCTGCCAGTGCTACTCCCCAGCCAAACAAAGGGCCTGAGAATTAGAATTTTCTTTGATGAATTAACAAGGCATCCCTTTCTCCTCACTTGATTTTTTGCTGTGTTCTGGATGTTGCACTACATCCTGAAATGTGAGGGCAAAACAATACAATTGATTATTGTAATTTCTCTTCAGGCTTCATGTACATAAATGTCTTCCAGGTACATGGCTGAGAGTTGCCAGAGCCCCATAAACTTCTATCCCAGCAGCTTTTCAATTTTCCCCCTATTATTGCAATCAGATTTCACAACCAAAAAAAAATTTAGCTAGTTATGTCCCACTGTGAAAAAGAATAATATTTTACTTAGTCTTTTTTCTCCTGAAATTCTGTTCCTTGTAGGATCATTTGAAAAACTCTATTTGTCTCTTGAAAAGGAAAGCAAAAATGGTGAAGGCAACCTCCTAGCTCTGGTTTTACACCTACATTCTATAGCTTGTGTCTATAACAGCTTGTCTCAGTCTATAACAGCTTTACAGAAATAATGTGTCTGCTTCAACACAGAGCAGGTTAAATATAACAAAGAAAGATCAGGAATATCACTTTCTTGGCTAATTTATTCAAAATGGGGCATTTCCGAGTTTCTCTCTTTTCACCTCTAATTTTATGTCATCATTTCCTTTGCTAGCATTACTCAGTTTAGCTAAAATTCCTGCAGAGCTGTGCTTTCACAGGCTTTGGTTTTACCTCTGCAGACACTTTCAGATCATTTTATATTTTATTCTGAATTCCTGAAACACCTCCTGGAACTGTTGGTGGACTTTATTACCATGCTTTATTAAGCCAGAATATTTATCAACCCATAACGCTGTGTAGCAAAATTAACAGGGTGCTCATTGAGCCCTTTCTTCAAAAATTGGGGTTTAAGTGCATCAGGAAGCCCAGCCCTTCTTTCCAGCTGCAAAAGATTTGTCACCACTTCACCCAAAATAAAACATTTCACATTGATGGACATCTTCTGGCTCCAGGCAAGGCTAAATCTGTGTAGCCAGGTCCAAAATGTAACATCAGAAAGGAACTCACACCTCTCATTACATCAGAGAAAGATGTAAAATATGCATCGTGGCAGCTGAACTCCTCTGGGAAAACAGGGTTTGTCACACTTTATAACACTTCTTCCCAGCTGCTCTGGTGCCTTCCCTGAGCCCTGGTGTGTGGGATAAATCAGAGGGGACAGGGCAGCCAGCAGTGCATGGGCTCCCCTTCACTGGCATCAGGGCAGCAAATGCACTCTGCCAGCCCTGGAGGATGCAAAAATGATTTCCCCTTTCCCCTTTCCCCTTTCCCCTTTCCCCTTTCCCCTTTCCCCTTTCCCCTTTCCTTTCCTTTCCTTTCCTTTCCTTTCCTTTCCTTTCCTTTTCCCCTGAGCCCTAGGTAGGAATGATTCCTGTCCTTCTGGCAAGAATGTATTTAGCACAGTTTTTAATTCCTCTTTTAGATGTTACTCATGTCTTCCCCCCTTTGAGTTCCAAGTCTCCACTGTACTTGGAAAAAACCCACAGAAATACCAAGATACTGTACCAATACAAAACACTTGAAGAATGAAAAGCCACACAGAAAAAATAATGAATTACTGAAAGATTAGTGCTGTAATTAGCAAACATAAGCTAATTCCTACTTGTAACACAAGAAAATTTAAGGAAATAACTCCAGTTCCCTTCAGTAAGGAGTAGAAACTGTAAAATCTACTGCAATTGTAGGAGTTAAATTCCACATTCTGCTTGAATGCTCGATGGGAAAAACATCATCCACATCTAAATAAAGCACTTAACGAAAGACTTAACTCCAAGTACATGAGGAGCTGAAATTAGACTATCTAGTTAACCAAACTTCAGTGGATATTTAAGTGCTAGCTTAGATTAACATAATTTTACTGATTTCTCCTCTTGGTATGTTCTTCTGGATATTGGAGGAGCATCAGTTTATAGTTCCATGGGAATACAAAGCTTGGAATCGTTGCAACACTTCTAATTTCTCATTAGGACTTTATATACTGACTGCAGATGTGATGGGGTTTAACTGCAGCCTCTGCTTGAGGGTCCCTGAATCACAGTAAATTACAATTACAAACAGTTGTCTTCCACTTGCTTTCCACTACTTCTTGCACTGGGGTCAATTATGCCAAAAAAATTTTAGCCAGCCAGAGAACTCTTACCAAAATAAGTCACTGGCTGACTAGAAGCAGTTTGCCAAGGGAAAAACTGGGAACCAGTGGCAGAAAGAGAGAAGAGCCACAGAATCCAAGCCAGCATTTCACAAGTTGAAGGTCTAAGAGCCTATTGACAAAAGCAGGCAATCCAAATTAACAGCAAATTACATAAACAGATAAATGTGCAGTTGGGAATTCAAGACTGTGTTCACCCACTGCCTACTCACAAAATTGCTGAAAGCCTGGGTCAGGCACTTCCAAAAAAAACAATAAAATAAATAAATCATATATCACATACAACATTCTGTGGTTCTCATTTATCTGGAAAGCCTTGCAAAGCCTTATTGTGAAAATTATTTGACAAAACAACAAGACAGTTAGAAAAATAAATTAAAATAATGGTAAGGGAGCTTCAGACATGAGCGATGATATTAATCTGTGACTTTGACACAAATAATTAGAAGAATTATTCACTTAGTGTAACTTAATGATCTTATACTTAAGAAAAAAAAAATATAGTGAGACAGGGAAAGACAAAGAGCTCATAGAATATGCAATGGAGATACAACCTGCCATCTTTCTCCCTGTGTCAGTGTCACTTCTGTGACCTTGGCTAAGCCTGACTCGTTTTTCATCCTGCATCGTAGGAAGCTGCTCTGATTTTCTGCTGCTACTTGGTACCTTGATATTCCTCCCAATGAAGTCACCCACAAACTGTCTGACAGATCACCACACTGCACACACCACCACACTGTGGGATGTCAGCGATGCTTGAACAAAGCTGGGATGAGATTATTCTCCCTCCATCACATCCAGGGTCCTGAAGCCTGCTTCTCTCCAGAGCCGTGACCCCAAGCAGTTCTGCAGCCAGGAATGCAGCAGTCCTTAACCTGCATGAACTCAGATGTCTTCTGAGCTTCCCTGGTGTTGCAGAACCAGAGAAACAGAAGCAGACAAATAATATTTAAGTCATCTTATTTGCATGTGGACAGAAAAAAAAAATAAATTTGTTCTCCCAAGTTTTCACATTCTATCCCATTTTAGGTATCAGGTAAATACCTGATACTACCCCCACATAGGTCCTGTTTTACACTCCCCTTGACTGTGAAGAAAAGAGGAGACAATTGTTACTTTGCTTTTATTACCTTTAACCACAATATTATCCTGCCTGCAGTCCCCAGTGTCTTTGCAGTGTCCCGTTTCTGCCCTGTTCTCCCCTCCAGGATTAACACAGACCCACCCTGAACTCTGCACACAAACCCCTCCACAGATACACCATCCACAGAGGCCTGGTGGCATTGTGAATTCAATCTCAAAAAATTACATCATGATAAGATTTTTAATTAGTTTAACACTGGCATACCTTCCTCTTTGCTCTCATCACATCCATGAGCTCCTAACAAAGTTGTGGGAGCACAAATGACCGCAAAGGCTCAGTGAGCACAGAGCTACCCTCCATTGCAAGTTTTTGTGAACAGGATCAATGTACTCCAAGTGCACTGGGGTCATGAGCCTGGACTTCTCCTGGACCAGCCAGTGAATCCTTCAGGCTACACACGAGTGAGGAGAGGGATGGAAGCAGCCAAAAGCAGCTCAGGGCTCAGTATGGCAAAGCCAAACAGTGAGAAATGTGTCCTGCCCACACCACAGCACCATGATGATAAAAAATAAAAATAAAAAAAGGGGTTGTTGTGTCCTTTTGCAGGCTCGTGGGAAGGTGAATTGTTGCAGGGATCTGAGCTCTGGCAGCTGCTGCCCATCCCTAACCCTCATTTCCACTGGAGCCAAGTGCTCCAGGCTGTGGGGCAGTGGCAGAGCCAGCCTGATTTCACCACCCCCCTGCACAGGGCTCTTTGAAGCCATCATTTTGCTGCCTGAAAAGCTATGGAAATTTTCACGTTTCAGAGATGAATGCACCGTCTGTGCCTAATACACTCATGGAGTGGTCTCTGCAGAGAAATTACTATTTAAGATACATATCTAATTATCTCCCATGCTCACAGATGTCATTTCCAAAAAAGGTTGAATGGGATTTTTCAAGTTTCCCTTCCCCTTGAAGAGCTGCTGCCATCCCCACTTTAGTTCTCCAGCTGATTAGGATTATTTCTCCCAGCTTTTTTTGCATGCCCAACCTCCCAGCAAGAGTCAATGATGTCTGTGCTGATCTATTAATAATATCACATGGCTTTAATTGTGTTCACTCACAGTTTTTCCAGAAACTCTTTCCATAAAATGATGCAATTTTTCAGCACTGCCTACTAAGTGGTTTACACTCTGAAGCAGGAGGATCAAGAATCTTCACAACCAATATCTTATGTAATGGGTAATTCTATTTACACGCTGTAAATTCCTAACCCTTGTCAAACCTAAGATATTTAACTGATTAGGTTAAATGCCACATTTCCTAACGGAGTTTTCACTCTTCCCTTCAGATATCTGAGATATGAACAAAGTGCACTGATGAGGAATGAGCCAGGACCACTTCTGTAAGAGCAGAACCTACAAATGCCAAACCTGTCCAGATCCTTGAGAACAGAAGTCAACCTGGACAAGCCCCAGCAACGAAAATTTCAAGACACAGTGTGGATTCCAAGATTTCTGGTGTTTGTGTTGTCTCTGTGGCAAAGCTGGTTCATCTTTATTAAGCAGATTTAGTTTATTCCCTGCTAACAATCACCTCTTCCAGAAATGTTTAGTCATGAACCAAAGAGTACCTCATAAAACAGCACCCACTGACTTTTACCACAGCAAAATCTTGTAAGTAATTTATTGTCAAGGGGGGACAACACTGCACGACACACTCACAGACACACACTGAATTTTCATTGCAATTGCCACACTTTTGGTAGAGTTGTGCAAAATCTGCTGTTATTCCTAGCATTGTGTATTTGTGTACAATGCCCTGGATCGATCCATTATTTAAATAACACTCAGCTCCAGACTTCTCTCCACATTAGACACCTTTCAAATGTTGAGAGAGGGAGAGAAAAGGCAAGAAATAAACAGGGTTTGATTCAACTCAACTCAGGGGAAATGTGGCATGTATCAATAATGGGAGGCAAATTAATCTTAAAATTACTGCTGGGTTTGACAGTGTAATATACACCTAAGATTTATTTCCATCTTTTCCTCTGCAGAATATTGAGCTCTGAGTGTTTTAACTTGCACTTACCCATGTGGTTGCATCTGTTCCCCTCCTGTGTAAACTACAATGATTTCCTTTTAGCTAGAAAATTTCAGCTAGAAATTTCTGCATGCTGATTTCCATGAACAATCCCAAAAGAGTTGTGCATGACAGAAAATCTTCCTTTTTTAAGAGGCCAGCATCAAGCACTTCTATCAGTGCTATCTTCTCAGCTGTAACTCAGAATGTCATTTATGACAAACATCAAAATCCCTCTGATATTAGAGGGGAAAACCCTACTGAGGTGAGTCCCAGTTAGACAAGCCTGAAGCACTGCAGGGATAATTTATCAGAAGGTAAAGGCACAGTTTCTTAACACCAACAGATGGGAGTGAGAGAAGGCTGAAGCATGAATGAAGAACATCTTTAAAACTCAAAAAAGCAGAACTACAGAGTACACACAGGTATATTCTGGGTCCAAATCAAGCTGTCTCCTTGTACACCCATTAATATTTCAGAAGTACACAATTCAAAGCAGATACAAATCCAGACAATTAGGAAAAAAAAATAATCCAGTTATGTTATTAAGTTTATTCCACTAAGAAATAGCACTCTGCATTTTAGCAACTACATTTGCCTTGATACTTAATGGTTTCATAAGTTACCATTAAATAATGGTAATTATTTGCCATAGCAACTACAACAATATGTAATTTATATGTAGTTTTGAGCTGTAGGGATAGGTCCATTTCTTTAAGCACACTGTTAATGTACAGTGGAAATATCTGCACCTTCAATCAAACAAAGGAATGTGTTTGACAACAGGGTGAGATGGCCATTTGTCCTCACTTTCCAAACAACACTGAATCATCTGTTTTTCTCCAAATCAGAGTGCATCTTGTTACTGATTATATTAAATCAAATGAAAGTGTTGAGTTCAGTAGGGAAGTACAAAGTCAGAAATTTAGATGGCTACCAATCAGCTTAAAAAGAATAAAAACTCAAGGTAGTTTATAAAGAAATATTTAAAGGCATATGGTTTAAAAAAACATCAGGGGTTTACAGCCATGCCCATTAGCAGGTAGAAAAACTTATATTAATCCACTAATTTCACCACTAGTGACAAAATTAGAAAACAAACAGGAAAAAAATTAGATACCATTGGTAAATAAAAAAAAGTCCTGACATTTCAGTGAGATCATTTCCTCTCTGCCCCAAAGAAGCCTCTTAAGCAGAAGGAAAACTATTTTATGATAAATGGACTGGAAAACCTGATCCAGACAGGTGGTTTTTTTTGTTTGTTTGTTTGTTTGTTTGTTTTTTGTTTTGTTTTGGTTTTTTGTTTGTTTGTTTTTTCCCTCCAGTTGGGCAAATATGAGCCTGTCACTGCTGGTGGGAGGTACAGGATGCTGCTGTACCCTGGTGCCAGAGCATTTCATCTGCACAGAGCATTGCAAACACAAGAATTCCCTCGCAGAAAGGGAACAAAAAGCCTGGAAGACATTCAAAAGACCCTAGAAAAGGATATGAAATGAAATTAAAAGGAAAGGAAAGAGTAAAGGAAGGTAAAAGGATTGGGAGAGGCAGACGAATTTGATAGAAGTGAACAAAGGGGTTGCTAAAAGGGAAAGCAAAAAGCCAAAGAAACCCAGAAATTGAACCTCAGAGATCCAGAGAGAAGGAGAGAGCAGAGTCCTGTGCCCATTTCATGGACTGACAGCAAGAAGTGAATGAGGAACTGAAGGACAGGAAGGTGCAGCAGATTTACTGAGTGCCTTGGGTCAATTCATCCAGCTCTCCATCAGCTGTTCCTCAGTGCTGCTGAGGACAGACCCTCTGGCATTACAGGGGAAGCCAGGGTGCCCCTTGTAAGTATTTACCATTAGTATTTAATTATTTGCTATTTCGTTCTTACTGTGAGCCTGCACATGGGCTCATTTAGAGTGAACACAAGAAAGGAGTCACACTTTGCCACCAATGTACACCTCTGTGATATGAGGAGCTTCTCTGGTGTCACATTCTGCAGCAGAGGTGTAGCCTTTTATACTCACCACTTGTGGCAGTGTGTTTCCAATGATTAAAAAAAAAAAAGAAAAAAAAACAATAAAAGAAACCAAAACCACAACCCCAAACTAAAACCAAAACCATCAAAAGACTGAAAAACAACTTTAAAGTGTTTGTGCAAATGCAAAGTGAAATATGAGATTAATTCCAGCATTTATGAAGCTGCACTGTCCACTATAAATCAGTAAACCTACACCAAAAAATCTACTGAGTGTACTCTGCCACCTTCTCCAGCTTCATCTGAACCTTGCAGTCCAAGAAAACTTGCTGAAATCCAAGATCTGAGATGGGTATTGCATACTTGTAGGGAAATTACTGTATTTCACTGGATGGCTTCAATCACTCATCAGTTGGAACCCCTTAGCCTGATGCTGATAAAAGCTACCTTTGACCTTACAAATACAACTAGCCAAGCTATTAAGGCCATCTGACACAGAACACAAATCAAGTGATGAGTTATCAAACAGCTCTCCAAAATATCCTTGAAAACGAGCATATTTATTAGTGTCTTCCACTGCACTGCTAACAGTTTTATTTTTGTATATCAATAGTTAACAAGCATTAATAGCAGCAGCATTTTCTGAAGTCATTAGATCAATCTGAAAGGAAACTTCTTCCTACAGAATCATACATTTCCACTAGACATGGTGGTGTAATGGAGTTAAATTATTTAAATGTAATTACAAACCCAAGCAAGGCAGTGAAGCCATGTACCAATATTACAAACTGACGTGGTAACAATATATAATGCATTTCCACCGGCGTGCTAGGAATGCTAACAACTCTTTTCTTGTCTGCTGAGGAGCTTTCAAAGCATTTGGGCCTAGAGAGCTTCCATCTTTTTATTCCATTTTGTGATATTCCAACACATTTCTTTTACAAACCCAGCTGCAGTGTGCTAAGTGACCAGGTTGGATTTGTAGCAGAAAAACGAAGAAAACCTACACCAACAGAAAGAAGAAAACCAAGAGCAAAGCCTGCTGCAGAGGGGGATGTGTGAGAGCTGCCTGGCAGAGAATCACAGACTGAGTTTTACACTCCCCAACTCGGAAACAAGTAAATTACATTTCCCACACAAAACCAGTGCAATTGCTTGTGAAGTGAAACCCTAATCCTAATGCATCCACTTGACTTCACATCTGTGTTATTATACCCCATTGAGAACGTTTCTCCTTCCAGTACACAGGTTAGGACAGGAAAAGCAAATTGGCAAAAATAAATATTTGAAGGATGGTCACAAAAAGAGAACAGGAAAGCGAAGAAAAGCCAGCAGGGTGAATTTTAGCAGCTAGCAGCCAGTAAGGTAAACCCTGGAGCTGAGGGTAAGTGGTAGAAAGGCAAGAAAGAAGCTGTAATAAAGATGAACACAAAGTAGAAAACCCAGCCTAAATAATAAGTGCCTGGAGCCTCCTGCCTGTATTGTAATTGACTTTCCCTTTGTACTGAGTCTGAGGGACCAAATCCAAAGCCACACACATTGGGACATTATTTCACTGCAGCCAAAATGCTTTAGCACCTCTCTCTCCCACTTCTGTCCAAGGGAACCATTAGGAACCACTGCAGTCCCTGGCCAGCTGAAGTCTAGGCTTTCTTTTTGGTATTTGCATTTGGCTTTTGGGCACCCAAAGAAATATTTAGGGAAAAAGAAAAAACGGTGGCTCCATTTTCTCCAGTGCCTCCTGTGCTAAAACTCTCAATTTTTAATTTGTAACACCTCCTATTTAATATTTTCCTTAGATCTCTGCTGCTAGAGGGATGTGATTGCATGACACTTGGAGATTTAAGAGATTGCAGAAGGATTTAGTATATGAATCTTAATCAAAGCTGTAAAGCAAATGCAGAAAAATCTTCCTAAAATATTCAATGCAAATGTTATGATTTCCAATCGAGTCTTGTGATCCCCAAACAAATGAGACTGGAAACGTTGGATAAGAAGTCCCTAACTTTGGAGGGGAAAAAAAAATAAAATAAAAAAGAACAGGTAGGATTTATGCACTTATATTTTAGAGATTTCTGACATCACCAGAGGGAAGATGCTGTATACTGCATGTAGCAGAGACCTAACAGAGTTCCAAGAGAAATGTCTGAAAATGGATCTACGCCATCACCCCAAGGGAATAAAACAAAACATTTTTTTCATTTTTTTATTCTGTGATCTTCCAGGACAGCATAGGTCCTGAGGGGTGCTTGGTTAAGCAGTGAGTGCTGCAGAAGTGTCTCTGGGGCCATTTTGTGACAGTGCCCAGAGAGAAGCAGCTCCTGGCCAGCACCTTCCCCATCCCTGCCCAGCCTAGTGTGGACCAGCAGAGCCCAGCAGCCTCTGCCCCCCAGGTGCCTGATGCTCCTGACCACAGGAATAATTCCAAGTGCCTTGTCCGTGGTGTTTTACAGGGTTCTCAGCTGCATGGAACAGTCCAAATGGAGCTGGAAAGCCAAGCCCTCCCCTCGTCAGGATGTGCTGCTTTGATGCCTTCTCTTTCCAGTGCCAGCAGATGTCATTGTCTCCTAATCTTTTTTTTTTTTTTTTCCTTATCATATCAGGAGTGATGCATTTAACTCAAAACCTCTCATTCACAAGCAGAGAAAGTTACAAGTCATCCAGACAAATTTATCTCAGCTCGAAATGAGGGTAACCGGCTGATTTGCCACTTCAGCTCTTTCCAGAGGATTCCAGCGGGTCTGGGAAGTCTGAGCTCACTCTGCAGAGTCTCTCCCTGCACGCAGCACTCCCCTAAAGCTCCCCTCACTTGATTTTCATTCTGCACCTCTGCCTTCAGAAAGGGAGAGCAGCATTCCCGGAGGGGAGCAGCCCCTTTCCGAGCATTCCCAATGATTGGCAGCTCTCAGGCTTTTTAAATATTGCACTGACTTAAAAAGAAGCTGAAAAATAAATGATCAGCGCATGGCAGCCCTTAGCAGAGTCTTCCTCAAGTGATAGTACTGAAATCAAAGTAATTCAAGTTCAGGGCAGGTTGGATTTGGGGGGGATTTAATCTATTCTAGAAAGGTAAGGACTCTCCTTCCACTTTGCAGATTCAATAAATAAGAATATGGGGCTGTATAGATTCTTGTTAGAAGAAGAAAAATGAAATGGAAATGAAAACAGTGGTCACAAACAGAGAAAGAGACTAAGTTTTCCTTATGAAACAGGCAGTAAAACCGGCATTATTCACACATTGTGTCCGACTTTGTTCTCCTACTCAGAGTATGGATTTTCGCACACCAATTTTTAAACTATTTATACTTTCCATCTCACAGAACTCGGCTCACAGAGGCAGTGCCTTTGATTTTCTTTTCATCATTAATATGTTCCTATTTCCTTTACTGCAAGAGCACCAATGTTTGGTCTATTTCCTCGTTTGAAATGCACTTTATATCCCCACTCAGCTCCAAGGACAAAACCCCAATGCCACACTGCTGAGGGTGCTACAACAGAAGGTCGGTCTCAACCACTTCCCAGTAACAATACAGCTTTGACTGGAAGTCAAAAAGCTGGGAAACCTTGAATGGTGGTTCACATACCTGCTTTATGTGTAATTTTGTCATATTTAATACAAATGAACCTTCAGACTTCAATCAAATTATGGGTTGCTCCTACAAAAAAAATCAGTTCTGTAATTAAAAAAAAAAATATTCTCTTCTGCAACTAATGAACATAGAAGAGGTTTGCTCATTATCACTCTACTCACCGCCATCACTTGAAGGACTTAATTAATACTGTTACATTCTACTGCTTTCCTAGGAGTTCACAATCCAGCAGTTGTTAATGTTGGCTGCAGCAGGTGGAATTGATAGTTTGGAAGTAATTGTTAAAAAATTACTCCAGAAAACGCCTCCATGGAGTATGGAGAGCAAAACATAATGCTGTCAGTCTGTGCATGGAACCTGGGGATCTGGAGCCTCCCTTGGGAAATTAATGTTGGCATAATTTGATTATGAATCAAATTGAACCCCAAAAGTCTAAGTTTAGTTTAGTGTTTGAGGCAGTAAAGCAGGAATAAGGAATTCTAGATTTCAATCCAAAGTTTCTCACTAAAGAGATGGGGTTTTGAGACAGGCAAATGCATTTAAAATCAGAAAATAAGGAGCTTTCACAATTACAGCATCATTGCAATACTTCAGTGTGTGGGGAAGCCATGCAGGTTACTGAGCACCTCAAATTCCACTTTTTCCTAATGCTTCTCATAAAATGGGTGGCAGATGCTACAGATGACTTTGGAAGACAGTGAACAGCCACATGCCACAGGTGATATTATAAAATCATTTACTGAGATCCCTGTTGGACTGTTCTTACAAACTTTCCTGCAGAATAGATGTCTTAGGTAAACTTAGATAGAAGAGTCTCTAAAAAGCCCAACACAAAATAACATAAAAGTAAGACTGGCAATAATTCCAGCCTACATCTAAATACCAAGTATGGACAAGAGTTCATGGAGTTAAACGATTACATTTTCTTCCCATTATTTGGGATAGCACTTATGGGTTCTTAACCTATTGCAATTACAGTGTGTGCAAGTAATTTTTATGTAATAAATTATCCCCTCAATTTGTCTCCAGTGAAGTAGCAGTGCAATATAAATGTTACATGATGAAGTAAATTTTATTTTTCTCAGAGATTTATTCAGTTTGAAGTTTCTATTGTAATCCTTTCAACAGGTTGTGTCTGATTCCCTCCACCACACAACAGCAACACTGAAATGGGAAGAGGCAGAGTAATTGCCTTGTGAAATTTGTTGCAGCAACACATAAGATTTTTAATTTCTATTCTGATCCAATCAAGATTTTGGACAAGATTTCTTCTTTCACTGTAAAAAAACAGGAAGACCACAAATCCTGGAATAGTTCAGGAATTTTTCAGTACTTTGAGTCTTCCTCAGCTGCTCAGAGGACAATCAAACACACTGAGAACTAGTGAACAAATGGTGCAAACACCTTTATATCAGCAACTGAACAGAACTAGTGCAATTATTCTTATATATACACACACATTTGATTATTGATGTTTACAGACAGACTAAAATCCCAAGTCTACATTAAATTCTTTCATAATGAGGTGTGCAAAAATATTGACGTTAATTAAGAATAGCTATAACATTTCCTATGTTGGGATTTCAGTGGAGTTTACAATTTAGAGAATAAAGGCATTTTAGATCCAGTTAAATATGAGGGTCCTTAGCTCTGACACTGTATTTTTGAAAGGAAAAAAAGGTAACAACCCCACCTCCCACATTACCTATGGGCCTTGATATTGTACTCCACAGGCTGCCCAAATTGTTTCCAGCAGTTCAATATCTCTCACAGGGATTTCAAATTAAATGCAAACCACAGTCCCTGAAGTGGAAGGCTGTTATTTTATCCAGATAAACCACTATGGAAGAGGTCTCTCCTTCCACAGCATTTTGGAGAAATTACAATGCATTAGTAACATGCAATCCAAAGGAAAAGTATAAAATTGATAGCCTAGAAAACATCCTGTGAAAAATATCAAACTATGAAAGAGAAGAGTTTCCATATGAAACTATGTCCTATAAACTTCTGGATGAAGGTGAACCTTCACCTGGAGAGAAACTGTTCTGTCAATAATGTGCTGGTGTTTGCTGCAGTCAAAGGAACACGTAGAAAGCAGCCCCAGTTTCCTGTCAATAGAGCCCTGAGGTTTTTATTCTAACATTTTATAAGGACAGAAAACATCATTTGAATGTCAAAGCTTTTGATTTGGAAAAAGACTATCAAAGACCCAAGAAGTAAATGCAGGTACAATTATTTTAAAATTTGCTCATGCATGTCAGTGTTGGCATATGTGTGTCTTCTTTTTTACTAAATGCAGAATATCTCTAAAATGTCCCACTCATGTCTCAGGGGCTTTTTTCTCTCCCTCATGATCTACATTCTCCAAATACTGAAATATGACTCAGTAAGCCCATCAACAAATGGATTAAAATGGATGGCAAGGGAGAATAATTTATATTTCATGATATGTTTTAAGATACTCAACCGAAATGCCTTTCAGCAAGAAGCCAGTGTTCTTCTTTCTCTAATTGTTATACAAGTAAAAAATAAAAAAAAGAAAAGAAAGAAAGAAAGAAAGAAAAAACAAACAAACAAACAAACAAACAAACAAACAAAAAACACAAACAAACACCAAAAACGCCACATGGATAGGTTAATTCTTGTTTCACTGGAAAGCCAGAACCCTCACATCAGCAAAGTTGGGGGGAGTTAACTTGCACTCAAAACAGAATCAGATTAAAGACTGAAGACAAGAGCAGCAGCAGGTTTTTCAGGGCTTGCAGCTGGGTTTTCCTTCACACTCCAAGAGCACTGGGATGGGGCAGCACTCCCAGGAACCTCCCCGAGCTCCCTGCCCTGGACATTTGTCTCCCAGGCACAATTAACTCCAAAGAGCCCACGATGCACAGGGATGTGGATTTACCACAAAAGAAAACAATTTCCTGTGCTGCTCTCCAGCTAAGTGAAGAGTGGACAAGTGGGCAGATATTACTGGAAATATGGGATAAACCTTGTTGCTCTGGAGAGTTTATTCCAGTGCCTCTGCACAAGCACTCACCACAGCAGAAGAGGTGCTAAAGCCATTGTGTTAAAAAATAATTTGATTCATGGCACTTTATATGGAATCATCCTGATGTGACAAATCAAGATTTAGGCACTGCATCAAGAGCTATAAATGGTGAAGAATGCACTGGGAAGCATGGATTCCACCTTGCTGGGCAGTAAGAGAGGTCCCATGCTAAGGACAGGGTGTTTTGGGCAAGAGGGGAGTGTGTGAGCTGAGGGTCTGCACATTTGTGACATCAGTGAATCAGCAGACTTCTTCATTTCAGGAGGGACAGATAAAGATCAGATCAAAATGAAGAAAACTATTTGTTACTGGAAGCCAGAAGACACCACATCCTACTTGAGGTTTGCCTTGATCCTTTTCTCCTCCCTCCCTCAGAGAATTCCCTCCTCACACCACCACTCCAGTTTAAGGCAGAATCATCTAACAGTTCAATTATCCCAATTATTTTAAGCTACTGCAGTTATAGAAGCTTCACTTCTTACTGCAGGTCACAACTCAATGTACAAACCCAATTTTTTCTCAGCTTCTTCCTCATCCCCTCCTGTTCCTTTCCAGAAGCTCCACAGGACACGTTTAAAGGAATACACTCTTTTCAGGCCTCCTTTGAACCCATACCTGCAACCACCATGTTTGTCAGCAAGTTCTTATGGGGAAAATAAAAATACTTCTCTAAGATGCTGGGATTCAGTTGTTCCTGCAGACAAAGCTCAGCTGACACCACAAATCATTTTCTTGATGATGAGCAGGCACACCATGCCTTGTCCTCAAGAACAGGAGCATTTTCTGGATGACCAAAACACTCCAACAGACTCACAGCTAAACAAAGGCAATAAACCCATTTCAACATTTAAGTCAAGCACTCGGTTTAGACTCTAACAGATTCTTTCATACTCTGCCTTCTTTGATCCCAAGTATCCTCTAGCTACTAACCTTGAAGGTAGCACACAGATTAAATTCCCAATGATACACTTATTTAAGTTGCTGTTAGCAATGTGTTATCGTGTGACACTCGAGTCTATGAATTCTTTCAGTTGTCAATGACAGCTTAGTGATAAACTTCCCTCTCAGCCATAACACCACCCTGATGCACCTCACTTTCCCATTTGCTTTTATGTTTAACAAAATGTCACACAGATACAAATAAATAGGAATATATTGCATCAAATATTCCTCACGGTAGCATTTTCTTAACAGACAATGACACAGACAGATAGATTTGTTTCTTTGGAAAATACAAGCAGATTTCAATGAACTGCCTTGTTCATCTCCAAATGTAGACTCCCAGAAAAAAATGCAGACCGAGGTCCCTTCTCTCTCTGTGTTTCCAGCTCTATAAAAATGCAAATATTCATATTCTAAAAGTGTGTTTTTAAAAACCATTTGGACTGCTTTTCATTTTAAGCAGTTTATTTTCCTCCTGATCCTTCTGATCATAAAGGTTAAAGAATCAGGAGGTTTTTCTAAGCCTGGGTTCCAGGACTTCACAAAAAGCATGCAGAAACTCTGTTAATTAAGGTAACTGCTGCAGAAAAGTGTGTTATGCTGCATCAGCATCATGTAGCTGACCCAAAAAAAAGCTGTTTGTTAAGCCACCTAAGCTCCATGTAAATTACAGCAAGAAAAGCCTGTGTTGGATCACATTTAAGACACGACTTTAAGCATATTTTTCTTCTCTTAGAAAACAAGTTTAAGGGGGCAAAAAAAAAAAAAAAAGAAGTTTATAAAATCTTGGAAGTAAAGAGAAGAGTATCAGTATTCAGTAGCTCATAACACACATAGTCAGTACTGTGGGAAGCACTGCAGTGAATGTGTGGAGCTCCTGTTTCTTTTCTGTTAAGAATAATGCCAGGGATTCTTGAGGGGAAAAAAAAAAACAAACAAACAAAAAAAACAAACAAAAAAAAACAAAAAAAAAACCAGAAAAATCAACCAACCAAAAACCACATTAAAAAACATTAAGAAGACAACCAAACCCCAAACTGTCATTATTCTCTATCAACAAGAAACTTCAACAATCAAGACACATTAGCTCAAGGTACAATAAATATTTTCTTGGGACAAACCTGTGAGGCCCACACAAGAGATTTCTACGTAGCACAAAAGAAATACTCTACATAGAGAAATTATTTATTTTGACTGGCAATTTATTAAAGTGGGTCAGTCATACCATTTATTGCTCACTGTTCCCCAACCCACACAGAGAATTTAAGTGTCCATCTTCATGTTCTGCACACAACCTCAGGCATGCCAGATCTCTGCAAGCACACCAGAAAACTCCCAGATTCCCAGTGGCTTTAACCAGAAGCCTCCTTTGTGCACCCAGAAAAGTTTGTCTTTTGGGAACAACCCTGAACAAACAGAGAAATCCCTGTCCCACTTCCAGATGAATCTTAAGTCTGCTTAAGGAAATCTTCTATGCCTCATTTGTCATGCTGTCCAGCCCCTGAGATCAAAGTGACAGCACACCTTCCCAAAGGTTTTAAAAATATGAGCCTATTACAGCATAGAAATGTTTAGGTATTATAGAGGGAAGTACAAGAGAAAAACTCCTAACAAAATAAAGCAAATTATAAATGAATCATTCAGCAGTATTCATAGTCTGATACCTTCTCCCAGAGACAGTCTTCCCTCTGGAATACCCACAGACACACAATTGCATGAAAAGGCAGAGCTTTACAATTTCCAACAGCTCTTAGTAAAAGCACACATAAAATTAATAAACCTATTTCCTTTGTAATTTTAATATTTCCAAAACACATCTATATTTTAATCCCCCATCTATTACTGCTGTGAGAGGAGATGAGCAGAGGAATGTTTTCCAGCTGGCACTCCAGTTACTCAAAAGACGTTCCAACAGCTCAGAACTCTAATGTTAGCACAGAAGCACAGGATCAAGCAGCTAGTTGAGTTTGTGGCCGCAGAGAAGCCAGACACCTCCTGTGTCTCAAGCTGCCCACTGCTGCCCATCCACCCCCTTCCTAAGCTTTTTTGACACGTGGGACTGGAAGGAAGTCTCTTGTTTCACTGGCCCTGAATTTTTTCTTTAACTCACAGAACACCACTGCAATGAACCCCTCTGCCCATGTTCTGCTTTGACTGGAAAAAAGATAAAAACCAAGGACACCCTGAGCCAGTGTTGAAACACTAGAACTAAAAAAGTGGAAATAAACCTGTTTCACTAAAGAAGCAGCATAGCCAGGAACCAAACTAGGTACTGGTTTCTAGAAGCTCTCAGAATTCTACAGAATCCTATACACACACCAAAAAAAAAAAAAAAAAAAAAAAAAAAAACAAAAAACCCAAAACCAAAAACCCCAACCCCCAAAGCATTCTTCTGCTTTCATGTAAAGTACACACACAGAACCTAATTTTAAAGGAGAATAAAACTCTAATTAACATCCAGGAAATAAGTGTATGAAGCTCCAACTCACACAAAAAATGTTGGTAGCTTTAGAATAACGAGAGATTGTTTAACAAAAATAAATTAAGGTCCTGAAAGCCTGAAAGGACTGACAAGGTTTGTTAATTTATTTGGCACCAGTGCCCAGAGAGCAGCCAAAAGGGGTGGCTGGAAGAAGAGATGCATATGGAAAGAAATAACATTGGTTCCAGCCTGTGAGCAGGACTGCAAACGTGCTGCTGCTCACTCACCTTTCCCAAAACACTCCTCTTACACAGCTGCAAACCTGTGAAAGAAAAAAAAATCCACCAAGATCTGCTCTTACACTAAAAGCCTAATTATGGGGACAAGATCACTTGTGGCAAGTCCTCTGGGCTTCCAGCACTTAAGTACTGGGACAAACTGGCAGCTTCAGAATTCTTCATTCAACTCAGAAATATTCCAGCTTCCTCACTGATAAATAATTTGGGTTTGGTTGTTAGGGCTGGGGTCAGCCATGGGTTTATGTGTCTTTTGGGGAGAGTGGGGGAAGATTTTTCTGTATTATTTTAAAGTATCCTGTTCATTGCCAGTCCACCACACTTCGTATTTCATGTTTTGCCATTCCCCACTCAGTGTTAAGCTTGCAGATGCAACATGACACTTCCACTTTTTCTGTTATCAAACCCAGGAGCGGGTGCAGGCAATTTGTAAGGACACTGATTATTGGCTCCCCCCTACCACCACCTAAAACCACCTTGCTAAATGAAAAGCATTTCAAAACCTCTGAAGCTCTGTGACACAGTATTTGCCACAGAGAATTGTTCCCTGTGCTATGTAACTGTGCAATAATCTTGTCTCTCTATAGAAATTAAATTGAGTGATGTCACAGAGACAGGAATAAGCTGCTTTTTGAACATGTATGTGCAATATTGTCTCTCGCCAGGGATGAAATCCCATCCTTCATGAGATGACTTGTTTCAAAAAGTTTCAGCTGGTGAAAGATTCGTGTATTCAAAGGAATTTACAGGAAGGTTATTTTGGGCTGGAAGTGGAGTGAAACACAGAAACTGTGCAGATACAAGTCATATGGAGGAGTGAAATTTTTAGTGCCTAGTCAAGATCTAGAGTTTTCCAAATACAGCAGAAAATGTTCAAACATTAACAGGCAGACATCTGAAACAAATGGTGTTGGATAAAACCTCCCTTGACTGCAAGTATTTGAACAATTTCCAGAGAGGGAACATACTCATCTAATCAGTTTGGAAGTGCAGATTCCAGCTCTGCAGAATGCAATCCCTCAGCAATCTCTGGGTTTTGTCTTTTGTCAGAGTTTGCCTCGAGTCCAACAGAGCTATTGCAGAGGAGAGTGGTGCTCAGTATGAGTAAAGGCAAAATTCAAATGTGTCCATTTCACTGGTCAAGATGGAAAATTGACTTCAACTGCATTAATACCCGAGTGGCTGAATTAACAGCCTAATTTTATTTAAAAAATATTATAATACACAGCACACTGTTTTATCAGCAATTTGTGATTTATATGACAGAATAGAATTAATCTAGTGGTTTGCTCTTTTCCCTAAGACAAGGGAATATGCTGAGTCAGAATTAAGCCAGTGAAGTAACCTTGGTGCATCTGTCCTAGCTGAAACTTAAAGACCTAACTGCAATTTCTCTGTCCTCTTACAGCAGGTAGATGCAGATATACAACACTTCAGCTTTTTGGCTTGCCATTTTACAGAAAGGTTTAACACTGAAATGCCTGCTGGAGCCCAGGCTCAGGGTACCTGCATTTTATTGCTACTGTCAATGCAGTCACATCCATGTAAAATGTAATCCAGCATAATACACGTCCCAAGGTGTGCTGGAGACACTCATCCTCTGCAACTGGAATTGTGACTATTTGATGTGTCAGTAGAAACCAATACATAGGTGTCTAATTCCATGGGATATAAAGAGGGCGAAAAGAAAATTTCAATTATTTGGTGTTAATAATTATGCTAGAAAGTGTCCAAACTACAAAGAGAAATATCACTATAAGATTAATATGTGACACCCAAATCCATAGTATACACCTATATGAGACAGTAGCAGCACTTGATCAGGCAGAGAATTTGCATGTTGGAAACTGCCAAGGCAGGCAGGATGTAATGCCTGATGAGAGCTGACAGGCAGGGGATTAACGAGAGCAGGGACAAGTAATTCCACCACAGGTTCTACCTGTAACTGACACAGGTAGAAGTACTGAATGAATTATTCCAAAGAGATGAGGAGAGCGACAGAGTCCTGCACCTGTCTCACATCAGCTCAGGTGCTGTGTGATAGCTCCTGGCACTGGATAAATCCTGGATGGAATTGCTGCCTCACTCCCATGGAGACAGGAATTAGCTTTAAGCAGGTGAAATGCAAGCTGACTTTACAGGGGGATCTTGATACTGAACAGGGATACAAACCCATCTACCAACAAGGCTTTGCATTACATGCTTATACTTCTTTTTTTGGGACAAGGGAGAGACAATTAAGCAACTTGTTCAGGAATCCAGAACAATCCCCTGACAAGGAGTCCCAGCCCTCTGACTTGCTGGCATTATGCTTTCCATGGAGGATCACCCTCTCATTCCTTTGGCTCTCTGGGTGCATTACTGAATATTCAATTTGTGATTCACAGGACTACAGTGGGGTTTAGTTTGCCTCTGGATCAGAGATAAAATTTCTGAATAGAGCTTTGTGGATTGGAGTGTTTAGTTTTCCTGTAACATCATTACTGAGTTAGCTACACACATCCTAGGACATCAATTCCAGATATCCTGCCAAAGATCGGAAGAGATCTAAAGGACTGCATTCATTAGCTGCCAAAAAAATGCTGGGGGGAAGGGATAGAAAATTGCCTACATCTGTGATAGTGGGAAAAAGAAGCACCACGCAGTTGAATATGAAAATACAAGCAAATATTTACACAAGTTAAAAATGAGCGTGGCAAACCAGATTTTATTTTCAAAACACAAATAAAACTTCAGAACGTTAGAGAGGCTGGATTTTTTGAACAAAGTCTCATAAAAGCAGTAAAGGAATATTTTCACTTGATATTTAGGTAACATTTTCATTTGCTTACTTTTGTACTTTGTTCTTGTAGCACTCTCCCAGGAAGAATGGAAGCTGCTTTTCTTGATTGTTCCATTGTAGTGCCTGAATATCCTGTATTCTCTGCAGATGGAGCTGTACATTAACAGAGCTGAGTTTGTACAAACAGCTCAATCAATGTAACACAGGGATTAATCATCACATGCCTGATTTCCCATAAATGCTGGGGAGAAAAACGGGGGCTTGCAAGGAGATCCTTTTCAGCCCTCACAGGAGTTTCGTGTTTTTCAACCTCTTAAGACACTTTGGCCTTCAATGGAGTAGAAAACATCTAATCTTTTTACTGGCTGTTCCCCCATCTAAGTCTCCTGAAAGCAGCATGAGAGGAGCTGGGGCACTCACCTGCTTCCTGGCATTGATTGTGCTGATGTTCATTGTGCACGTTGCACACACACTCCCCTTTACTCCAAAGATGCTTTATTTTCCAGCTTCCCTCTCAAAGGCAGCATTTCATGGCTGTGCCTGCCTGTGCTGCTCCCCCAGCAGCTGCTCAGTGCATCCTGCTCAGGAGCTGCAGCCTGCAGGGAGCTGTGCTGCCCCTGCTGCACCAGGAATTGGGATTACACCAAAGGCTGGGCACTAAAGCAATGGACCTTCAGGTCTTCATCTCCCTGACACATGAATTATTCAAATTACACAAATCTAGTGGGTTTCCCTTTCATTCTGTGTATCTTTGCAGGGTTAATCTGAGAACATGCAACTTCAACAATAACACGGTTCCTGGAATTGGGAATTGAAGCTTAGCGGTGCCAATAAATGCAAAGCAAAGAGTCCAGTTCCATTTTCTATTCATTGCTGCTAGCCCACTCTTAACCAAAGCAATATTAACTTTTTAAAACATCATTCTGACCTTTCACAGCACCTTTAATTCCTCCCATTCTTCCTCACACCCCCTTTTTTTTTTTACAAGCCAAATAAATTCCTCACTTCAGAAAGAGGATGGAGCACGTAGTTCTGCTAACCTCAAAAATCTGCATAGTTAAGCTCTGGCTCCCTATTTTACAAATCATTTTTGGCAATCCCAAGTAGCCACTTAGCAGAATAAAATCATAACTATTACTTTATAAATAGAAATTATATATCCAATCCTTTTTCCTCTATTAAAGTAATTGAACATAATGATGGAGGAAATAAAATTTCCCTTGTTTGGAGCTGTACATGCATCTGGTACTCTTGAGAAGTTTGCTCCCCTTGGACTATGGAACACAGAAGAGACCTGAAGGATTTGCCCTCTGATGGCCACAGACTCTACTCCAGCCACTTGACTTGAGCCTTCTAATTTCACCAGGAAATGTAGAGTCTGAAAAGCAATGTCTTGTACAGACACAGCAAAATAAATCAATCTTTTCTGTATTTTATTTGACAAAAAACAAGAGTATGTACTTATTTGTGTGCTATTCATTGCTCTCTTCGCCAATGCCCTTGCCCTGAGAAAATTGAAACTTCTATTAATTAAGAAAAGTTCATTAGTTCAACAGATTCATTAACCTTTGTTGGGAAATGTACACCGAGCACCAAATTAATCAGCATTCTGAAATCAAGTGACAACTTACCTATCTCTCTATATTATTTTTATAAAGATATTTTTCGATAGAGATGTGTGTAAACCCATCCTACATCATTCTGGGAATTCTTATTTCCTACTTTAATTCCCCAATGGTCAGCTCTCACATCTAAATGCCTTTTTTTTTCCTTACCTTATTTAAACAAAAGACTAATTTGAGAAGCCACCTGGGACTTCAAACCTGTTTGCAGACATTATTAATTCAGAAGTATTAGGCTGTGCCCTCCTCTGACTCCAGCAGTGCCCGCTGAAGAAATGATCCTTCCACCAAATTAGCCCAATTCCCACTGATGAACCCCTCCAGATCCATGTGGTTCTTAATCACTTTCTGCCAAATTAATTCATTTATTTTGAGCTCAGCTTTTACCTATCAGGTCTTTACCAAACAGCTTCATTTTCCTTGGTAGAGCACAGCAGAGGCTGTGATGATACCAGGATCATTTTGCCCTGGTTCTTTTTGGCTGTGGATAAATCCCAAAAAGCTGCATCACATCGAGATGGTGATGCCCGAGGCTGCCCACCAATTCCTCAGGTCTCTTATTTATATTTGTTTCTAAAGACTCCACCAGATGTTAATAGTCCTGACTGACCTTTCTTTTTTTTTTCTTTGCCATTTCAACATAGCTCATTACTCAAAAAATGAAAAAAAAACAGGTTGTTTTGACTCTATTCAAATCTTACATTGGTATTTTATCTCATTTTTTTTCCTCCCAGTTCCACAATAAAGGCCACAGAGCTTATGCCAGTGTTTTACAATTTGTCATGAATGTGAAAAGTTGACTCTACTGCAAAACCTTTGTTCTTCATAAAAATAATAAGGGCAACAGCCTGTGGGCCTGGGCAAGACAAGGCTCATTTAGGATCAAGTCCTTTTAGTGGTAACATCGACACAGGTGCCCTTGCAGCAAAGGTCAAACCCATCATCATTTTATCACATTTGTTTTGGAGCCCCTCTCATTACATTCCAACTCCTAGTCACTAATTTTTGGCACAGTTAAACCAAGAATTAACATCTCTGTAGTTCCCTTTATCACTGCGTACTCCATTTTAATATAAGAATATTTCAAAGTGGTGTTGCCAGCTGCATGCAGTTTCCAAACAGCGAGGAATACATTATTGGTGGGAAAATAAAGTCAGATTGAAGACTGCTCACAAGATGAGTATCAAAAAGCTAGCACTTTAAAATACTTGTTTCACAGAAATCAGCATAATTATAACAGACAAAAGGAGCTTGGGAAAAAAAAAATCTCATCTTCAATCACATGTAGCTTACATTGAATTTTCTGTTTCAAATGAGTTTCAGTCTGAAGAGTTTCTGTAATCTTTAGCAAGATCCTAATTTCAGAAGAAACACTAACTAATTTTTGACAAAGTGATAATTATAGCTGCACAAGAAATAGTTGACAATTAATTGTATTATTTTTTAGCTGCTGGTACTCAGAAACCATCAAACCTGCAAGAAAGTGCATTGCACTCAATCCAAGCTCTCATTTATCCATTACTGTTTACTAACTTTTTCCAGCATTTCACTAAATGTTGCTTGGTGAAACATTGCTCCACTGGCTTAATTCCATAATCTCACCTATGCCATTAACTACTAGAAACTAATCAGCAGAGGTAAAGCCAGTGAAGACTGCTATAGATAAGTTTCATTCTCCTTCTGGTAGTGAAGGAGGAATTTGGGGTGAAAATTTCCTAGAAATACATTTTGCTTATTCCCATCTAAAAGCTGTACACAATTCATGGAAAAGCTACTCAGAAGCTCCAACTACCAATTCCTGCTTCACCACATCTGTGAGAAATTCTGATGCAATACAAAGAGATGTATCAGTTTAAAATGCTGGGAGGTAGTTCACCATTTTATATTGAGTCCTGGATTTCTGTCACAAGGTTTGTCTTTGTCTGCTAGATTTTCATTAGTGTTAAATGTGATGCTGTACCAACATAGAGCACGACTCAGATGCAGGATTCTGTCAAACCAACCCGTCAGAGACAGAAAACAGTGTCCCACTCACACACAGGTTCAAGGTGGGCTTAAGAGAAACCTGGTGATTCAGAAAAGCAAAAAAGAGGAGCACTGGCCAAATGCAGGGACCTACATTGACTCTCTGTTGTCACAAACTGAAATTGGTCACCTCTGCTGGTTGCCTCCCCACGCTGAAAGTCACCACTGTGGCCAAGCCTTGCTGTAAACTGAACCCAAATCTCACATCTCCCTCCTCCTGCCCCGCTTGCTTTTGAATCTACAGAGCAATCCTGGCAGACTTCATTCTTTCCCCCTTAGGGAAGTCAGACTCTATTGCATGAGCTCTCTTTTAATAGAAATATTGGATGTCATATCCCCAGAGAATCTTGAAATCTTGCAGTTAAGTGGAAAGAATACACTTGACCACAGATCTCAGACTGATGGAGATACACTTCATGCAAGTGATATAAATAAAATATTAATTCAGTGGTAATGGGAAAAGTGCCTTCCTAACTTTTCTTTCAATTTTAAAAAGCTCAAGACTTTCTTAGCTCAAGAGGAAAATTCCAGCAAGTTTTGAATTTTCATAAAAGAAGTAAAAGGCTTAAAAAAAAAAAATAAAATAAAAGCTCTCCTCTGGTCCTCAAAGGTATTTAGGCATTTACCTCCGTCCTAAAATTAGCAGTCACGCAATTCTGAAAATGCATGCAAAATATGGATCCTCACCAATTTAAATGAGGACTGTGCACACCCTCCCCAAACCACATGTAGAGCTTAAATTCTAAATAATGCAAATACACTAAACATACGAAACTCTAAACCAGCTCGTGTGGATGGCTAGGTACACTCATCTCCATGCAAATTTTAATTACTAGTCAACATTTGGGAGTGTTCTGGGGAGACACACGATTTATATTTGTGCTGTTCTAGACCTGGAGCTTCACTGAGGTTGTGCTCCAAGGCAGGATTGCACCAGGCAGAGTTTCAATCACTAGGGTGTCTCACATCTGCTGATAAATCACAAGGGCCCCATCAGCCCATCTGCTGGGCACCGAGGGCTGCAGTGATCCTGCTGCCTTGAACAGCTCCTCAGAATTAATTCACCTCGGCTTCAGGAACTCCCTCACTTGTGCCACGTCTTTACGACACTGGGAATTTGTTTAGGAAGAGGAAGATTCATCTTCATCCTCCCACAGTCCTGTGCACTTTGCCTGACAGTCTCCAGTGGAGGGAAAGGGTAAGTGCAGCTTTGTTTCTGAATGGCTACATTAAGCTAATATTTTATAAAACTGAGCAAATGGCTTGATATTCCTCATAGTGTCTCTATAGTAAAAACAAACAAAAACAAACAAAAAAAACCCCACAAAACAAACAAACAAACAAACAAAAAAAGCCTATCAAATCAATGGCAAGTTATTTTTAAACCACAGAACCCACCAGGACCCTTCCATGGGCTGTGCCCCTCTGGAAGGATCAGAGCCACCCCACACAGCCCCCCTTGACCCCCAGATGTTCCTCTGCTGGACCTGAATGGCAAAAGGGCCTCGACAGCAAAGGAGCTGCCCGGGCTCCATCACCTTTATCTTATGGGAACCTCTGCAGTGGGCACGGGGAAAGTGAAGGTCAACACAAATACTCAAGAAAACTCCAGTACTGGAAAGATTCTCACACCTAGCACAGGTCTGGGGCCCCCAGCTGCCATGGCAGTTATGACCAAATAAATGAAACCGCTCTGTGTTGTAACAGGCTTCAGGTAAGCAATGACACTAATTGGGCAGGGGAGCTCCCCTCTGATACCTGAATTGCAGCACACATTAAAAAAGAATGCTAATGAGCTTCTAATAAGATGCTACATTTACTAGGCAATGCCACCTTTGTTACAGAGTAAAAGAAAACTGCAGAGTGGAATAAGTCAAAAACACAATAAGAAAGAGATGCTGAGATATTTTTACCCTTCTACTACTGAAATTATGTCCCCATACCGTTTAAAGAGTAACAATGACAATATTTTGCTCTACAGAGGATTGCACAGAGCAGAAAGGAAAATATGGCAGAAGTTGGCAGTAAAGTAAAAATTTACAATCTGTAACATCACCATGTCTTGACGTAAGAATTACTTTTATTGGAAATGTTATATATTCTCCACAGTTTGCACCTCAATTGCAAAAAAAAACCTCTAGAAAACATAAAACAAGCGCCATGTTAGAGCAGAGCACCAGCAGGAAAAAAAAAAAAGAGCAAATATTTATTGTTAAAAATCCTAATAATAAAACACGGTATAGAGCTGATATTCTACACAAGGACACAGAACCTGCTTGCAAATACACCTTCCACCAAAAATTAAAAGTAAAAACTTAAAAGACTTCATCCATTGGTATGCAGCCCTAGCTCAAGGTGAACTTGAAATCCTAAATTACAGCAAGCAAAAAGTGTCAACAAAATTTACTGAGAGAGCAAATTAAGTCCAGTGAAACAATGAGAAAGCTCCAGAATCCAAAGTTAATCCAAGTGTAGGATGGGGGGATGCAAAAACCTATTCTCCTGCTTGTCTAAACAAAACCACCACCACATAACAGTAATTATTATCCTTCTGTCCTTTGTTGAAGAAGTTTTAGGGATTTGAAATGTTGGTGTAAATGAGAAGAAAAGTTCCTCACATCATTCATAGGAAAATCTCCATACTCTAATTGGCCCCCCCACACATGAAGGATGGCTTTTACTGAACCAAGCTAAACCACCCAAAACTCTGTTTAGGGCACATGTTTTATAGCAATATATTCTCCCAAAACAAAACAAAACAAAACATAACAAAACAAAACAAAACAAAACAAAACAAAACAAAACAAAAGACTTACACATTTTTTGGATTACCACAGATATGCCACAAATTGTATGACACCTCTTTTCCCTAAACTGAGGAGCTCATAACTGGAAGACACAGTGCAAGAACAATCATAAAGGACATAAAAGAATCCTATGCAAAGGTTTATGAATATTGGCTATTCCTAACATTCATCTCTATAGTGATTGTGACATAACATCTCTTTATTGCATATTCATTTTTACTGCATATTCATTTGATCAATGTCAAGTGAAAATGAATATCCTCAACTGCTGCTATAGGGGGCTTCCTTCTCCCTCCCACCCCCCTTCCTTCTTCTTAAAATCCATTTTCTTCTTGCCTTTCCATTTTTTTTTGTACAACTTCAGGCTGCAGCAGTTATGTTCTGTAGCATATTTGGTGCTAATGAATCACAGCCTTTCACAACCTGGGCAAAATAAGGAATTGTAATGACACCTTTTTGCTACACTATATTTATTTGCCAGCAGGATCCCAAATGGCAATTCCTGCCACATCACGGCTGCTGCTGCTCTCAGGCCCTAGAAGGAAGGGACAAATACAAAAAATTCATTATTTATAGCATTCTTGGAAGAAAGCACAAAAAGTCTTTTTCATGACCCAAAGAGTGCTGGAAATTGGCTGTCCTGAGAATGCCAGTCTCAGATGCACACCAAAAAAAAAAAAAAAAAAAAAAACCAAAAAAAAAAACCAACCAAACAAACAAAAAAAACCTAAAAAACCCAACATGCATTCACTGCAATATACAGCATCCCTCATCAAGGAAATTAATCCTGGAGTAATTTTGATGTATGTGGATCTGCAGGGTCCTTATTTGAGGACATAATATCATATGGCTTTATTCTTTCTAGAGAATATATAAAAATCTGTGTGACTGTAAAAGAAAGTAAGAAGAAAATTACATTAGGATAAGAAAGGAAACAGGTACAAAAAGAGCAAATACACGTATCTGTGGCTTTTTTCCTCACTTTCCATGCTCTGATCTTCAATACAATCAGCAAAGCAAGACAACTGTTTTAAGATTTGTGTAAGTCCCCTACAGTATTGCATGTTCTTTACATACCCAAATAAGTTAAAAGGGACTGTAAATATATTACAAATAGTCCCACTACTGAGCATTTAACTACTGTAAGGCACACACTTAATACAAGCCCTTACTAAGGGAAAACAATTTATACCTGCTCATTTCTAACAAACTGGGACTGAATCAAAACACATTCAGACAAAAATTATTTCTACAGCACAGAGGATGTAAAAGAACATTTGCCTTAGCAAAGACAAAAGGTGGCAATTCAGTACCTAATATGAAGAAGGTGATTGTTTTCTATCCCAAAAGTGTGTGCTGGGGCTATTTCCTCCTTCATGACAAAGTGCTATCAACATTAACATAGAAGACCAAAAACTGCCATATCTGTAAAAAAGCATTACATCCAATAGTTGTTTGCTTTTCATTGTCTCCCATCTTCAGCCCATTCAGTTCAGCAGCCTTCTTTCAGAGGAAGGCTTAGCTGAGTTTTTCTACTCATGGGGAAGGCTGCCTCATACTCTGGCACCTCTAAGAATGTGAATATTGCAACGTGGAAGCACTTCTAAAGTCATACACAATTTGTGGCTTAGAAGGCTTAATATGAAAAGCTTTAATATTCTGTATTTGTTTATAGAAGATCCCTTATAATCTTCCATTCAAAACCAAAGACTTTTGTTGAGATTTACCACAACAACAGATTTTTATGTTTCTGACAAGTTTCACTTTTCCTGGAAAGAGTTTAAATAAACCTCTGGAAAATGCATCCAACTCCCTGAAATCCCATTTATACCAGCTTCCTTCTGATGTCAAATCATTATTCCAGTTGCCTTAGTTACATCATTTCAGCATCTCAGACACAGATACCTCTGCCTTATCTCCACAGATAGAATTTAGGAAATTCATTATTTCTCTATGCATGGAGCCTTTATTTTCAGAATGCTGCTCACACATTGGTGGCTTCATTTATTTCTGTACTTAGGGCAGATAAGAGAGCCAGTGAGTGTGAGGATTTCCTCTGGAAGATTTATACAAACACTGCTCCTACCAGCTGGAGGCCAGGAGCAGCAGCTTAAGATGCATTTGCTGTTTCCAGCAAAGCTGGACACACTGGCTGTTAATGGGGCCACAAAGCTGCTCTTTGGTTACACAAAATAAGGCACAGCACTCTCTCCTAATTTACCACTTAACCACACATCTGCTCAAACCTCCTCAATAAGCCGAGGCGCAGTGAGGGAATTGCAACCAGATGTTTTTTTCCATGCACAAGTTAATCAACACACTGTATCCTTAATTCCAACACCTTTTGTTCCAGATGTGGCACGCACCTCCTGACAACTGCAACCCCATTTCACCAGGGACACCTGACTGCAACCAACCATCCAGCTCGGGGCAGACTCCACGAGTCAGGCAAGTTTATTAAAAGGTTGAAATGTTTATAAATCCCCAGGGAAGCCTGACTTGAGCACGTGGCATTTAGAGGTAAATGCTTGGTGGAACAGAGAGGCTCCTTCCTGCAGCCCCCCGGGACTGGA
Source organism: Cinclus cinclus (assembly GCF_963662255.1). Classification (NCBI taxonomy): domain Eukaryota; kingdom Metazoa; phylum Chordata; class Aves; order Passeriformes; family Cinclidae; genus Cinclus; species Cinclus cinclus. Next base: position 17,212,825 of record NC_085060.1, on the reverse strand, counting down.
GGCTGGCTCAGACAAACTCCTTTATCCTCCTCACACTAATTGTGATGCATCTTGAAATGATTAGATCTATTGTTAGAACAGGCCTTGTCAGCAGCTGGGACACGGTGATTAATAGAAATTTCTCTTTAGTTCCTTAGGATGGAGAAGTTGGAGTCACACTTGAGCCCTGGACCCCAATTATTAGGTGATTAATGAAATTATAATTGCTACCCTTTTGCTCATATTCATCACTAGATTTACTATTAATCATTAGAGGCAAAGCACAAGAAAAAGAAAATATTTTACAAGCGCTGTGCTACAGACACATGGAAGAGTTGTATTTGGGTCAGGAAAATATTCTCTCCACCAAGCTGGAGCAAATCTGTGTCATTACCAACAACTTAACAGTGCTGATGCTCCAAGTGAAGGGCGAGCTTGCTAACAGGAATCATTTTCTGCCTGATGACAACAGCTACACCTGATCCAGCACTCCAGACACAGACACAGACACAGAGCTGTTGGCCACCAAGGTGGAAGAAACAGGTTTTAGCATCCCTGCCAGTAAATGGAACAATCAACCCCAGTAACAGGATTCCCTTCCAAGTTATAAGGATATTTCTTTTTAAAACCATGTGGTACAGAGATGCTGTAACTCTGTTGTGTCTGTCTGCAGGCATGGACAGTCTTGGACCACTGGACCTATCCTCTGACATCCTGCACCTGTTTTCCAAGCTTGATTATTACCCAAAGGCAACTCAAAGTGGCCAACAGAGTTCCAGCTCCACAGGAATTGAGTAATTCTTTTGTCTATAAAATAGTTAGTTGGAAAAAAAAAACAAAAACAAACCACAAAAACATAACCCAAGAGTTGAGTTAAAGCTGCTTTAGCCCTGTAGCATTAATGTCAGGAAAGGTCAGAATTTTATTTTTTTCCTTCAGATTCTATGGGAGAATATTTTATTTTTTTTTCACACATCAAAGAACTGTGCAAGGGAAGGAAATTAAATGAAAGTGAAGAAAAAGACAGAGGTTCTTTTGTCTCATTTGGCGTGAACACCTCTTGAAAAATTTAAGGGCTCCACAGCCATCACCCCCCATGAGAGACTGCAAGAGAAGAAGGATTTCCTTGTGGGCCACAGAGCTGTGTCCTCAGACAGAAACTGGGCAGAGGAAGGGACAAGTCTCTATCATCCCCCCCCTGCAGCCTCTGCTCTTCAACACATCCCTGCATTTGTGTTCTTGCAGCTACACGGTGTAAAGTAAATGACTATTTACCTTGCACTGATCTGTATCAGCTGAAAAATCACTGTAATTTAGATCTCATTTGTTTATGTAATAAATGATTTGTTTATACTGAACTCGATGCTTTACTTCAGCTCCTTGAGATTTCATTAAATCACAAAACACTTGTGAGACCATGCCTAGGAAAGGCAGAAACAGCAAGTCTGCCACGCAGCCCCGAATGCATTAACAACCAAAGCATGCAACCACTTCACCGTGTTTACCGGCAGAAGGAAGGGATTTCTGTGATCAGCCACTCTTGAATATGTCTGAAACTCTGATTGCAGGTGCTTTTTTTAGTGCTGATTTAAGCAAACATTCCTCAACTGGCATCCTGTGAGTTTTAAACAGGAGGTGGGTGGGGGACAGCAAGGCTGGTGAAGTTTCACAATGCTAAATTCCAGTCTCCGGGGGGGGGAAAATAAAAGACCTCACTAATCTTTGATGTAATTTATCTGAGCATGTGCCAAAGTGCACTAAATTGTGTGAGGGAGGATAATAAATATCTCCAGTGCATGGCAGAGAAGGAACGGAGAGCTGTGGAGTTGTACTGCACTGTTCAATCAGAAGGTTGGGTCAGTTAATGCCTGAGCCCAAGGCTCAGCATCAATCTTGGCAGGGCTCTGACATCCCACAACGTGGACACCAGGCAAAAAAACCCCAAAAACATGGCAGGAATTTACAGGAATAAGCAGTATTGCCTGCAAAACAGTACTTATTTTTATAAATATTACTATTCTCCTAATGAAATTGGATGTTAACAGCTTCCAATTCAAAACCAGAGATAGCATAGATGTAAGTTGGGTTGAAGATTTGGCAGAGAACCATGGCTGTTCCAGATTTCTCTTACTACAAATTAAACAAAACAAAACAAAACAAAAAAAACCCCACAAAAACAAACAAACAAACAAAAAAAACCAAACAAAAGCCTTACCATCCTTTCTTAATCTAAGAACTGTTTACTGGATACTAGGAAGCTTTTGACTTTCTTTACCTGTAGTACTGCTAAAAGCAAAATAGGACTTGCTGGTTTGGTTTGGATTTTTTTTTTCATTTTGGCCTCCATAACAAAATAAAATCATCTGTTCCTCTTTCCCCCCTATTCTTGTAACACTAATTCCACAATAAACTAGTATAGCATCACCCAAATTCTAGGAAAGATTGTAAAGTCATAAGTTCGTGACAATTCAGTGGTGAGATGACTTTTACTGTGCTAATATTTAGTCAATGCAACATCTTAATCAATTTTTTTCTAGGGAACCTCCCAAATTCTCATACTTATTGTTGGTGTTTAATCTTTTAATGAATCCCTTACACAAGAGTCACTCAGAGAGGGGCATGTACTTCCATCCAACTTTTCCAGTCATACACAGCATTCCTTGTTTCTTTTACACACACACACACACAAAACAATCTTCCTCATGTATTGGAGGGAAATCCCATGGATATAATCACTAAAATATAAAATATAGTTCACCATCAGAACGAGGAAATTGCTTTGCAGAGATTAATCCCAAATGTAAAAATGTGATCCTTTGTGTGCTCCTCTCTGGAATCCTTAGCAAAGTGGGAATCTCCTGAACCACTGGAGGGCTCAACACAAGAAATGTGAAGTTACTGCTTGTCTCTGTTATTGGTGACTGCTGCTTCATAGTCCAAATGTAACACAGGGTGGGAGGTAACAAAAAATTCACTTGATAACCAGAGCCATCTTTTTCCATGCCACAGAAAGAAGAACTTAGAAGGAAGCCCAAATTCGGTAACTCCTTGAATAGATTAACTTCAGCTTTCTAAATAATACAGCACTTATTAGAAAGGGTCACATTTACAGTGGCTTTAACAGCCCCAGGAGGGAAACTACAGTGGTTGCCTTTGATCTATTGGCCTATATTAAACAGTGATGTGCTGGAGCATTGGGAAATGTCCTAATTTATTCCTGGAAAATACGTATGCATATTGTCAGATGGAACATTCTTTATGCTGCAGTGGTGTGTTTTATGAGAATGACTAAAAAAAGTGAAAGGAAGAAGAGAAGTGTGTCATCCATCCAAAATTGAACAGGCTGTCTGGCTAAATGGCTGAGAAGCAATTTTGATTGAAATTTTTTGCATCACCACAGTCACTTTATTTTGTCCCACAAAATGCTCCTGTCTGAGCTCAGGAGCAAAGTAAAAACGGGCTGCATAATAACTGGCAAATTCCAGATGACAGGTACTACAGGGGACAGTGAGGGTGCCCAACCCTTACTGAGGTCCGTGCAGTTACAAAGAGCAGCACAGGAGCTGTTCTGAGCCAGCCCTCAGCCTTGCAGGGCTCTCCCTGCAGGAGCTGGGTTTGGGGTGTGAAGGTGCCCCAAAAGCACTGTCACGACACAGCCACGCTGTGAGCTTTGTAGAAACTTTAGAGCCTGGAACCCAGGCATGCAGCTCCTAAACTTCCTGAATTTTAGAGTGCTACCCCCATACCAGAACTATTCCACCTGCACCGTGAGCTCCGTGCACATTCCAGCACTTTTAGGAGTTTTTTTTAAACACGTGCTAGTTAAAAAGAAAAAAAAACCAAAAACCTGCCTAAGACAGACAAAGAAATACAGCTCGAACACTAGATGTGTCAGCCTTTTGCACTTTTTCTTTCTTCCTCCGAGCAGAAATAGCATAAAGCAGAAAAAAAATAATTTTTCCTTTGCGTTTTCTAAAATTGAATTTTTTCCCTCATATGCTCTCACTGCACCACAGCCTGGCAATACTTTTTGTAAGGGACAAATGTTGCACATCCGTTTCTAACCAGAAGAATTTAATAATATTCCATCAGCTTGCATTTATACTGTCAAATTTCTATATATTTTTTTAGAAGGAGCATGAATACTTGTTGCTAGCCAGAGTAGCTGTGGACATGAATAGCAGCCTAACTGCCTCCTTCTGGGGAAAAAAAAAAAAAAAAAACCAAAAAAAAACCCCACAAAAACCAAAAAACTCCCTCCTTGGTACCAGCTGAAATTCTAATCAGACTTCCCTCACAACACAGATATTGTAGGTGTGCTGTGCTAGTCATTGCTGTTATTATAAACGACATTTCAGGAATTGAAAAAATTGTAGCTTGTCAGTTGAGACCTGTAATTGTTTTCCATTCAGGAAAGAGCTTAACAGGGCTGCTGGTAAAGGGAGGAAAAAGATTCCCTTCTTGCTAATCTCAGGAAGACACAAGTGGTCTAAATTAACAATTATCGTAGACATTGAGGGAGATTTCTGCTAACACAGCATTAGAATGAGAGTGGCTGTGTTGTGATGGGAATTTAATGACCCCAGGGAGCCCCAGGCTGGCTGGGACAGGCAGCAGTGCCAGGGAGGGGAGCAGAGGTGATCCCTGCTCTGCCCAAAATGTGCCCAGTGAATTCTTGGAGCCACCTGCACTGGCACTGCCTTAGCAGTGAGGGTTCAAGAAATGCCACCCTTAGGTACCTATCCTAAAGCATGCAGAGGCCACAAGATAAATTTACTCCAGAAACAAAAGCTGTTTAATGTCCTGTGTAACCCAAGAGGAGTTCCTGTGCCCGGTGCTGTTATTGCAGTTCTAAATGGAAAGTCATTTTAATAGAATCCCTTATGATACCTTCAAATTGGTCCCTAAAATGGAATAAATGAGCAAGAGACTTTCAGCTTTCAGATGTTTAACTATGGATTTCTACATATAGCATGCTTGTTGCTGTCTGTGGGCATGAAAAGAGAACTTATGTTCATAATCTAAAGTACAAGTTACACTAGAAATCCTCAAAAAATTTAATAGCCTTTCTAGATTATAGCCCATATTAGAAATAAACATCCAGGAATAATTCATTGTACAAGCAGATAATTATGGGATAAGCAGTGCAAAAAGATAAGGAACATGCTGTTGTAGTGGCCTACTGAGGAGGGGAAAAAAAAAAAAAGTAATCACTGTTAACCACAGATTTGAAACATCATCTTCAAAACAAACCAGAGGAATCTAAACCTCTTTTCCTAGCAACACTAATAATTATCAAATATTATAATTCTCTGAGAAGGGTCTCAGCCATTCAAGTTAAGCAGAGCATCCCTGCTCTCCAAACTGCTGCAGCCCCAGCCCTGCTGTCAAAGCCAGTGAAATCACAGTGCCCACTTGGTCAGAAAATCAGAACTCTCCTTCCTTCACACGAAGCACTCCATCCTCTGGTAAGCATTGCCCAAAGTCTAAAGCACTGTAGGAAGAATGGCTGTGTAATAAAAGTGTAATTGAAATGGCTGCACTGCTGCCTCATTTCATTATTCACACTGGCCTCTGCTTGTTAAATTTTAAGATCTCTTGGGAAACCAGTGCATAATATAACAACACTCCAGAGTGTCAAAACAACCCCTGCTATGATTTATCTCATGCATGACATCAAGGATCTATTTTAAAGTAAAGATTTTACCAGTAAAACAAGCCCTTAAACTTTTCCAGTTCCCTGAATTTAAGGAATGTAGACTAAAAGTTGTGGACAAATTTAAGGAATTTCTAGACTTCCAGTAGTCTTTGCCTTCCTGAAACATTCTGAGTCTCCTTACTCTTTTGCATCTCCAAAGTCATTGCCAGAAGAAAATTTAATCTGGGTTTCTTGAACAACAATTAGTACAAGAAAGCAAAATTTCATCAAGGAGCCAACTAACAGAAGACAAACAAACACAAAATCCAAGTACAATCTTAGAAATTCTATGTTTTAAAGTAATTTTGAAGTTCCACTCAATACATAGGGATTATAAATCCTCGTGGGTGTCACACACCAGCATTTCAGGGAAGGATATCTGGATACCCAGCACACCCCTCCTGCCATGGGTGCTCTCTTGGGCCTTTGTCCCACTTGGTGCTTTGAAGCTTCCTTTTGAACAACAGCTTTACTAACAAGACCTTAAATTAATGGGCTCTGACAGGTAACAGAGGCAAAAGGTGCATTTCTACACCTCCCTGCTAACTTCACCAGCAACTACAATTCAACTGAGAAATCCTTACAACCACAACTACCATTTGAAAAATCCCTTCTGCCTCGTGCAGGTAAGGTCACCACAGAATTTTCTGCGTTATTTGTTTCCAAGGAAAACCAGATGCACAACAGCAGTGCCATTTCTTCATCTGGCCTTAATTTCTCCAAAAAATCTGCCATGGCCATGGGATGTCAGCTGTAGGAAACACCCTGTAAAATTAATTTTGTCTGGGCTTAATTAGCAGTTTGATAGTTGGTTCCTTCCAGCACACAGAGGAGCCTTGACTCCTCTGCAGCCATGCCTAGGAGTCACTAATAGGCCATATAATACACAATATAACTTTTTACTCTCTGTTCCAGCAGCTCACTACTGCTATGGAAGATTGATCGTTTCCAGTGGGCTTTTATTTGGAGGCAATTTCTTCTTTGTGTCAGGCAACTGTGGCCAACTCTGAGGTAAACACCCTGCCAGAAGGATTTTCAGAAGAATCTAAAGCAATGATTTAAGCAAGTACTTTTTACACCCACTGCCCTTGCCTTGTAAAAGCTGAACCAAAGATCAGAACAGCCTCAGAAGGGACCCAGAGCAGCTTCCTTAAGGACCCCAGAGCACAATCCTGCCACCAGAGCCTATGCCAAAGGCTCAGATGTGCCACGATACCCCAGCACAGCATCTCAGAGGAAACAGCACGGCACACAAATTACAAGGGAGATGAAATCATCTGTTTGAAAAACTCACCAACAGCCAGGGTTAGACACACCAGGTTTTTAGCTCTTTGTTTTCCTCTTTCTTCCTGGTGGATGTAGTGAGTGAAGCCTTTGAGTGACGAGTGCTGTTCATCACCTAGCACCCCTTGGTTTATTCCAACCCTGACTGGTGTAAGAAATGCATTTCCTAGGCACTGACAAGAGGACATGGGGCTGTCGCAGGTAAATTTGGTCACCATCTCCTTTTCCTTCACCCAGCAAATGCTGATCATCAGTCCCCAGCTCCTGGGAGGAGGCAGAGCCACCAAATAACCCAGGCAGATCAATAACAAGGAAACAGGCAATCGAAGCCCTGGGTCTGCACGCTGTTAACACACCCCGCGTGTTCTCCCACTTCTCTGGGTACATTTCAGCTATTTAAACCTCACCCTCTAAAACATATTGGGGAAGTAGAAATCAATGGAAGCTTTGTTATTTTAAGAAAGCAATTCCAAGGAGTTTGAAACATTGTCTCCTTAGGACTTCAGTTTGCATTTGCATGCAATTGTGTGGCAAGTTCTTTGGCTGTAGAAGAAAAACAAATGGAGAAGCTGTGTGGCCTTTCTGTGCACTGCTCCCTACAGAATAAAATTAATCAGTTACCTGACTTCCACTTTGCATTAACATTATTGCTCGTTATTTAACTAAAACAAACAAAAAAAGAATCAGATTTTTTTATTGTTACGGAACCTCAAGCCACTCTGAACTCCGTGGTTTGTCAGGGGCACGGACTATAATGATCCAGATCTCAAGGTCAGAAACATAAAGAACTGAGTAAACCAGTAATTTCACACTGTGTAACAGTCTCTGAGAATACTGGCCCCTGACATACCATGGATGAAGAAAACCAACAAACTTTCCTTTTTGATTTAAAGAGTCTAAGTTTACTCAAAGGTGTTTTGTTATCCCCCAAAGTTTTAGAGCAGTATAACCAGCCTTTACCACTTGTCAACATTTAATAGCCTACACCCCAATGATTGATTTTCTTCAATTGGCTTTTTTTCTCCTCTCCAACCCATGTATTTAGCTTTTAGGTGCAGCAGGTTGACAAGGCATCTATCATGGCTAAACAGACTAATGCAGAAGCATTTATTTTCTGCAGCCCTTTTTGTTTGGTCTTCTGCTGCATTCTTTGTTTTGTGTGTTCCCACGTACCAACACAGGTTTGCCCTGCTACAGCATCACAAGAAAAGCTGTTCTGTACTCTGTATTCTGCACTCTCTCCTTACCATCCTGACTGCCATCCTTCCCTTCCAAGGGAGGTTGGTTTATTTGGAGAAGGAAGATCACTGAGTAAGCACCTGTATAAGTGTTGTGGTAATTATTAAAACATGTTTAAGATATACCTGACTGGCTCCATTTAATAATACAATCTCTCAAAACAATACAAAAGTGGAACAGGAATCTTCCTGATCAAGAAGTTGGTAAGTATAACAGCTGTATATTCAAGCCATGCTGTCCAATAATTCTGATATCTGAGTGCAAGTGATATGCATCATGTTAAATGTACAGTGTCAGACACATCCTGAGAAAGAGGTACCACTAGAAAAAAAATGGTAGAAACATCTGTTATGGCCTTTCAGAGAGAACTTATCCCTGAAGATATGAAGTATGCTTCCAAGAGGGATGAATTAATTCAGCAAAATACACAGCATGAGCTACCTGCAGTCCCTTGAACTAATGTCTCAGGGCCTCACAAACCTAAGGACGAACTTAAAAATAAAAAGTAATAATTTTGGGGTCTAACGAGAGCTTAATCTCTCTCAGATTGTGGAGGCATGGAAAGAGAGAGTTAGAGCCTGTATAGGAACAGCACAGAAGAGGCAGGAGGAGGGAAATCCTCCAACAGCAATCTTTATTCCTCAGGAAAACTGTACTAGGCAATGTTTTTAAAATGGTTCTTAATAGCAAAGCCCCACCTCCTCTCTAGGAAGATAATTAAGAATTGTCTTTCATCTCAGTGCTGTTTGGTGAGGGTAGGAGTGATACACAAATTACTCGAGAAGCTGCTGAGTTTAATCACGCCTGTTTGCAAAAACTAAAATCTGCTAAAGAATCACTAATGGATTCGTAGCCAACAGAATAAATATCACTTGCGAGTAAACCAATATTTGAGGAATATGCGAGGAAAAACTTTTTTACATAAAGGAAAAGACTCCTTCAATTACTGCCCATCTTGCAGCTCCCTGGGGAATTTCCCAGCTCCTTCTATCAGCTCTCTCTAGGTGGTTCTAGCTTGTGCCTTTATTCCTTAAAAATATTGTTTTATCTTCTAACTGGAGGCCAAAAATCCTTTTTTTTTCACCCTCAGTCAGGATGAGTGCTACAAAACAACTTGATAGAGAAGTTGCCTGCACAGAGCGCTGGGCACAGCTGGCTTATTTCACAATGGCCAGCAAGAGAGATTCATTCCTTCGAAGGGCAAAACAGCATTTTTCCATTAAGTGAACTCTTGTATAATACAGCAGCATATCTCTGCTTCTTAGAGTCACCACAAGTCTTGCTATCCCTGTTTCCAACTGAGTTGTTTACTTTCTCTCAAATCCTCAGCTTGGCAGAGCTTGTGAACAGCCTGCCACGCTGCTGAGCACAGTGCCACAAATATGAAAGGAAGAAGCAATTCTGAAGGAAGCACATCTGAAAGGAGGAAGATAAAATAGTGATGGCACGATTATTTTTATTTTATCAAGTTGCTGTAAATCTGCCAAGCCCAGAAGCTGAGCGTTTTAGCTGTGTTCTGAAAAGAGAAAGCCAGCAAACTCTTTCCTCTCACTCTGCTGCTCCTCACAAAAAAAAAAAAAAATAAATAAAAATAATCAGATGTTTCCAAGTCACAACACTTATAAATCCTGAAATAGAAAGAATGAAACAGATCATAAAGCAGCCTCACTTAAATAGACAGAGATCTGTGTGTTAGGCACACATATGAAAGTGGTTAAAGGAAAAACAATCAGAATTCAAAAGAACCAAGAGCCTTGCTCTCATTGAGACCTGAGTGCCTCATACACCACCTCCCATGCAGGCTGCTCAACAGGGAAACCAAAGCAGCACAGATAAAACATAAGAATCCACTGTGGATGGCAAAGATTTCATGGACCTTGCACTTGATGAGCATGGATATCTTCTCCAACCTAAGTGATTTCTATGAAATGATCCCAAAATCCAAAAATAAAACTTGGGAAGGAGAAAAATTTAACATGTACGTGACAAAGGATCACTGTAAAAATCAGGTTTTCTTATAGGGAAATAACTGTAGGAATTCAGAGAGTAAAATATAAGTATGGGATACTACCAGATAAACAACCCAGTACTAAAAGTGTCCCCATAGTGCAAATACTTTGGTAATAAGTAATTAATTAATCTGGTAATAGCACTTCAGATCAGGATACTGCCCTGAAAACTTTTAAATTTAAATAAGCACCTAGAACTAATCTTGTCCATGGCAATGACAGACTGTGGGCACCCTGGCAGAGGAAGTTTCCACAAATGGAGGCAACCTGAATATTTCTGTGAGTCTTTGCTGAAGAGTGAAAAGGAATTTAGAATTAAATCCTGAGGGAGAGCAACAGCACAAAGAGAGGGCATGACAAATAAAACAAAGTGCAATTTTTGCCTCACTCCGTAGTTTACACCATCTGTACTGCAGATATATAGTGAAATTCAGGGCATTACAAAGTACTGTGCAAATTTATGGATTTCAAAACAAAGCAGTAGAATATGCATCTTTTCAGGGATGATGAATTCTACTGCAAACACCAACCAAACTGTCAGACTGTTTGCAACATTAATTCTTTTCTGAGTCTGGGAAACTTCTAGTATCTGTTAGAGTTAGAGAAGCAGCACAATGCACAACGATTAATTGTGGTATTTGGGAAAGCATAAAAGCATTTCAAAACAAAGCCAAAATGGAAAGTTTTGCTGATCATTTTCCAAAGTACAGATGCTAATCTGCAGCACCAACACTTACTGTCTGGAGCCTGGCATCCTTTTCTAATGGCATTTTCCCTAACTTAGCTTAATAAACAACTCAGTTAGAACCAGTTTGCAAAATTCCAGCAAAAAACAGTTTGTATTTGTAACAGCATGGAAGAATTCTGTAGGAGCCTTCCAAAAGAAGTTTATCCACAGAAGGAATTTATATACACCAAAAAACTCCCTTCCTTCTTCAAGGCAGAGTTAGCTGCCAACCAAAACCATTTTATTTTCTAAGACAAATATTGTAAGATAAAAATCTATTTTAAGCGTATTTTGAGTTGGCACATAGATTCTGCTGTTCGTCCGTGTCCTTCAGTTCCAAGCAGGCAGAACAGAGGTTGAAAACACCATTTCAGTGGCAATTAAAGGCCACCATCTTTTTGAGACTCCCTGCAATTTGTCTCCAACCGCAGCACAAACTTGTGCTGTTGGACAGTGACAGAGGCAGGCTCAATCAGAGGGACAGAAATAGCTGGAACTCCTATGGGCTGAAAACCAGTAACTGCTCCTGCTCTGCAGAAATATGAAATGGGACAACACGGAGAAAAGGGGATCTGGAGGAAGATGTCATCTGTTGATATGAGAGGGCACACCTGTGTCCCTGCACGTGTCACAGACACTCGGATGCAGATCAGGGGACACAGGCAGGGGAGCCTTGTGGCCAGGCTGGACTCTGACATTCCCAGCTCAGCATCTCAATCTGCAATCAAAAGCTGTCAGAATAGGAAAAGTCTCCACAGCACGATTCATTTTTCACTGCTCCTCTGTTTTGAAATCTCTTTTAGATGAAGAAAACCAATGAAATCTTTGCAAGAAGCCCTGTGCAGCTTTGCAGCCCAGTGAGCTCATGAGGCATGGCCTGAGGAGTGAGAAATGTCCATTTTAAAGGGCAGTGCTGCCCCGGGCCAAAAGGACTTGAGCAGGGCACCCTGAGTGGCACAGCAGCAGCTGCACCCTCTGACAGGGTCCCTGTCTCTTTGCAGGAACTAAAACCCACTGCAAATGCTGACTCTGATAATCTCCCCTCATTATTTACTGGATTCTTTCTCAAAGGCAGATGGAGAGAGCAGTGGTGTTAATCTCATTTGGGATTGAATGAGTCCATAATCCCCATTACCTTATAGGCACTGGGGCACCAAGTTGGAACATATCTGCTTTATATGCAACAATTTTCAGCCAAAAATTAATCAGACCATAAAATATCCTTCAAGAAAAACAACAGATTTCACAGATGAGGAGCTGCCAGAGAGGGTGAGCAACCTGGCAACCCAGAGCCACCATCTTCACTACAGACACAAAACAATAATCATATAAATTAATGGACTGGTGAAATCCCACATTTCAGTTAACTAAATTCAGGCAAAACTTTTTTTCAACACTGAAGATGTGTGAGAAAGTTTAGGTGTGCACCAGGAGCCTTAATGGCATTTATGAGGAATTTGTCCCCTGACACTAGGTTTCAGCCTCCATCCTTTGTGACCAGTAGTAAAATATTCAGTGTTACAGAATCACAACTGGAGTGAAGCTCTGCAGGTGAAGAGCTCACAATGCACTGAGAGCCGCCTTCTGTTATTGTTTGGGAAGACTTTATGGCTCTGTTTGCCATCCAGAATGAAAAATTTGTGTCACTGATTCATCATTTTAAGACATGAATGTTCTTACTAAACACTGGAAAAGTTTACAATTACAAAAAAAAAAAAAAAAGCCAAACAAACAAACAAAAACAGCACCACCAGGAAAAGATGGTTACCAGTTTCTTAAAAACAGTGTGGGAAAGAAAACCTCAGGAGATCAACTAAAAGTTGAAAACCCAAAACCTCCAAAAGATCCCTCAAACGCTCTCCATGCAAAGATCCACGTGGAAGCCAGTACCATTTTTAAGATTTAAAACACAGCACCAGAGAGATTTTATTCTGTTCATGTTTTCCAAGGGCTTTTCAAGCTGCTCTTCTCAATCCCAGGTGCATAAATGCCTGTGCTGGTGGAGCAGTGAAGAGGATGGATCTGCTCCTGGGCACAACTCCTGCCTCCCTTTGCACTCACTGCCACTGACAGCCAGGTGGGCACTGGCTGAGGGACACCTCAATCAACCACATCTAATTTGCGTTTCCCATCCGAAGATTTATGCAAGTTGAGCACAGCTCACAGCAAGTGACAGTCCAATGGCACTTAATGACTTGGATACTCGGAGCTTTCTCCTAACTAAGGAGGATGTCTTTGCCCCCTCGCCAAAAGGGGGTGATGGCAGAGAAATACAGGGGGAGGAAAGAATTTGGAGCACCCCCATGGAGAACGGAGCAGCTCACAGATCTCATCTGCATCCTCTGAACGCAGGCTTAGGTGATTTGCTCAGACACTGGCAGGGCCTCGTGCATCTCCAAAGACGAAGGAGTAGCTGTCTGCCTGCCCTTGTTAAACAGTGCCACTGGACGTTTCACTGCTCAGTGCCCATCTCCTCCAGCTCAGCGTGAGGAAAAGGAGAATAAAAGCCCTGGCTGCTCTGAGCAGCGCAGCTCCCTCCCTGCAGCCCCAGCCCCAGGCACACTGACAATTTTGGGGTTACCTGTTTGCGTGCCCACTGGGCTGAGGGTCCAGGTGATGCTCTAGAGCTGAGCTCCCTGCTCCTCCTACCAATTCTCTCCTCTTTGCACTGCTGTTCAAGTCCAGAACAGCAACACTGGCATGTCCGAAGCGAGAGGAAAGAAAAGATTTAACAGTCTGAGCCAAAGGAATTAGGCGGGCAACTTCCCTGTCACGGTGGAAAAAAAAAGGAAAATATATTCTACGAGGCAAATGACTTCAAAACGATTTAAATATTTCAAGGAGGACCTGAAGCCTTTGCTAGAGGCTGATTTTCCATGGAGCAGTTGTGATGTTTGGGCACATGGAGCAGTGTGACAGGGATGGGCACAGCAGTGCCTGGTGCAGCCCCCGAGCTCCCCAGTGCTGCATGGAGACTGGCTGGGGGGCCTGGCTGCTCTGAATTAACTCATGAGAGAACTCTGTATTGGCTCCGACTGAGGGGCTTTTTATCATAGAATCACAAAAAAACAGACAGATAAATGAAATGGGAATTATTTCCTGCTTTTGTAATAGTCTCCCCTGCTGAAATCAATAGCGAATTCAGTGCTCACAGCTCTGCAAGCCTGCTTCTTTTTGTCCTTATTTTCTCTGAGTGACTTTTCAGCTACATCAGCCATTGACCTCCACTGCCATGCAAAACTGGATCTTGAAAAAACATTTTGTGTATGTGTAAAGCCTGTCTGAAATCCTACTAGATTAATACAAATAGAGTTCTTCCTGTTGGCCAGATAATCTCAGCAACTCTGCTGTGGAGTAAGTCTTGGTTTAATTAGAATTAAGATTTTATTTGCAAACATCCTGTAATTACCTTTTTTATTTTACAGTTGAATACTCCCAGTGGCCTACTACAGGCTGATATACTGGTTTATATGTGGCGAGTTGGTGGTGTTCTATTCCACATTAACTGGAACCAGGGGAAACTATCAATACGCAAGAAATTGTTAATGCTCCTTTCCACTGAGTCACCTTCCAGAACTGCACCCTGATTTCTGGATACATTATTTGTTCAGGAGGTCAGGAGTAATTAGTGTGCTTTCTTTTCTCTTAGGTTTCTTAATAATTTTTTTTTTTTTTTTTTCATTTCCTGCAGATACTCAGATCACACCAAAACAACTGTCTGCTTCTAGTCGGCTTCATATTTGGGAGGCCTCCATTTGAAGAGACAAAGTATCAGGTTTTAAGACTTGAGCACCCAAAAACACTTCAGATATTTATGTAGGCAATTCTAATTGCACTTTGGATGCCCACATCTTCTACTCTGATATGGTCTTTTATTACTGTGTTGGTTTTTTTTACTTTTACCAAGTCTTTTGTGTTAGCACTCAGGATTACAACTGAAGTTCCATTAAATAAGAAATATATTCAAGGAATATTTGAATTTACTAAGGGACCAAATAAAATGGGAATATTTTAAGCACACAGATGCTAAATACTGAATATAACCTGGGTGTGAATAGACTGTAAAACTGTGTTTAGTGGCTAGTTTCTACTGAAGACACCAAACCAGGAACAAAGCTTTGCTTTGCTTTCATTCTGACTTTGACTGGTTTTGAGTCCTAAAGGCTCAAGCTGTGACCTAAGCAACCAGAGCACACCAGGACTCCATGAACAATAATTCAATAACCATGAACTGTGGGAACAAAATATGCACAGAATTCTTATTAATTGCTTCTCTTCAAATATTGAACCACAGTTGATAATATTTATTCTTAATTTAAAACACTCTTTTTATAATTAAAAAGACCCAAAAACCAGCCTATTTTAATTTTGAATGTTTTTAAAGCCAAGATCAAACGACAAGCCATATTGCAATATATCTCACTTGTCAATAAAATGAGTGCCTAAATAAGTACCTTCAAGCATATTTATCAGAAGTGAAGTAGCAAATGTGGTTGGATTATATTCATTATTGGCAGCTTTTTGCTAGTGAGCAGGAGGTGAGGGGAACAAGGTGAATTGCCAGCTCCTCTAATAAGACATCTCTGTCAGAGGGTGCTTGGAGACTTTTCTCTCCAGAAATGCTCAGGGGGAAGCCTGGCTGCAGATTAGGGTTCAGAACCCATGAAAAAAACAAAAAATGTTGCACATGGCTGTGTCTGCGTTGCTGGGCATTTGGAGGCAACGAGAATTACATCACTTGATTTACTTTACAAAAACTGATTAGTAAAACCCCCTGTGGATTTCTTAACTATACCGTGGAAGGATATAAGATTAGTGTAGCAATTCCCATCATCAAACGTATTTACTGCTAAAATATTGGATTAGTGATGTTGTTATCCACTGTTCCAAGATTATGAAGTGATTCTTGAAAATTGAGCAAAAACAACCCTTACACTCTATCATTTGTAATTAGATTTGAGTCTGAGTGGCTTTGCCTTCCTAGAAAAAAGTAATTTTGCTAAAAAAAAGCAAACAAAAATAAAAACAGACTGTGCTCTGCACAGAAATAAAGAGAAAATAAAACTATAGATTCAGAAGAATCCTGCTTTTGAGACACAAATGGTCTCACTTGGCCTGCATCTTGTTGCTCCTGCTTGAGATGCTCAGTGCTGTGGAATGCCCCACCTTTACACCAGGTGGTACTGAAGCCTTGCTGGTGTGAGATGCAGTTTATTTAACACAGGAACCATTGCAATCATTGTTCTCAGGCACCCAACCCTCCCAGAGACCTCTGAGGACAGGGTCATCATTGTCTCTGTTTCCACTGACAGCATGAACTGCAAAGGAGGAAGAGCATGAGGAGCCTGGATAAATTAACATGTTCATTAAAGTAATTATGCTACATTTGGGCCAGGAAGATTAATGCAGCTATACCCTGGCTTTTTAGCCATTATCTTCAGTGACTAAAAGCACTTGGAGTTCTTGTAATTAGTAAACAAATAAAAAGCTACAGCCCTAACATCACCTTCTCACGTTTTATCCCATTGAACACCTCTAGGAACCACTTGTACAAAGTATTTCAGAGAGACGTATAATAGACAGTGATGTAGGAGTCATCAAAAAAAAAATTAAATCTGAAATATTCTGCAACTGAATAGTGGGAGTTTTGTTGTACCTGTCATGCTGGCAAACTTCATTATTTGCCGCTACTGCAGTTTAAACTTCAGCATTGTTCCTTTTCACTAAGAAAATGGTGAATCCCTATTGCCTCTTCCTGGATTCATCTTCCCAGTAGTGATGGAGTCCTAGAGGTCTGAGGACATGCTGATTCCACCATCTCCCTGGGCAGCCCAATTCCAGTGTTTTCAGGGAAGAAGTTTTCCTGCCACCTCACCTTTAGGCCATTTTCTCTCATCCTGTCAGTTGTTACCTGGGAGAAGAGACCAATCCCCCCCTTGCCAAAGTCTGGAAGAACAATTTGTTTGTGATTCAGAAACATGGTGACCAATATTATCTCATGTCACTGCCACACAAAATTTAGCACCAGCAACCTCAAAAATTGAAACAATCACGGATTACTTTGATTTTAAATTGTCCTGTTTATAATGGGCTGTAAATTTAGAGGCTATAAATACATAATCTTAACCACAGTAGCTCTGAACAGCCTTGACAGGGTTTATCAGCTAAATGTTTAATCAGGCAAAGCAGCAAAAAACACAACCACAGGAATACATGGTATTTAGCATTTAAATAAAGCTTGTAAACCAATGACAAGTCTATTTGGGCAACTGCTCCCACACATGTTCCTTATCTGCAAAGGTCTTGTCCCAAATTTATCAGAATGAGTCTCTCATACTTTATTTTCCAGGCAGTAACATTAGTTTCCATTCACTGAGTTCACAGAAAAAGATACAGAAAACTACAAGTTAAAAGGCATGGCGATGAAAAAAATAGTTCCTGCAATGTCAGTGTCATACTGCTCTCTAAAGTTAACAAACCACAATCAAAAAACCCCTAAAAAACGTAGCTGTAAAACCAAGAACAAAAAGCCCACCATACAGAAGAAGAAATGAGCCTGACAAATCACTACAGCTTTTTTTTTATTTTATTTATTTTTTTTTTTTTTAAATTTAAATCTAATTGCAGAGCTGTTTCAAAATTCCCAGCAAAACCTGGCTGCTTCCAAGATCCAGCCTTGAGCAGAGAAGGCAGGCGGGAGCCATGGCATCACTGGCAGCAGAAATCCCTCCCTGGGCACACAGATCCCACTGCCTGCTTCCCCAGGCTGCGATGTGTGTGGAACTGCCCTGCTGCTGCTGGGTACCAGCCTCTCCCCTGCTGACACCAGGGCCAGATGTGGCTCTTTCTGCCTCGCTGCCCTGTGGCCCTGCACACAAACCCTGCTCTGGGCTGTTCCGTTCTCTCTGCTGATAGAACTCATCCCACAGCAGCTCTCAGCACTGAGCGGCCCAAGCACACTAAATGATTTTTTTTAATTCTTATTATTAAGTAGACACAAGTAGTGAGTCTCTCCCTTGTGTGTGGTGGGGGGATTAAAAAACTTTCCTGGAAGTAACACCTTTTTGTACAGAGGAACTGGCTTTACTCGTGGTTCATTCCAGCAGCTTTTAAATACATTTCTCCTCCTTTTAGAGTTGGGAACCATTTGCTTTATGAGCACCATTTGGATCATTTGCCTGTTGCTCATAAAATAGACAAAGCTTTTATCCATGCCATGAATTTTTACTCACTTTATACAAAATACCTAAGGAGGGATTTGCAGTGGCCAGAATTACATCCATGAAAGAATTAACAACTAATTTAATTTTCTGCTACAATAATGGTTCCAGCAGTTTTTGATTTTGTTGATTACATTTCTTCTCTCCAAGAAATAAAAAAACATATTAGTGTTAGCTTCTTTGTATGCATTTGTTTTAGAAAACAGACTATTTTTCTAGCAAAAAAAATAAATTAGAATGACAAAAATATTATATGAATTTTAATCTTTGTGGTTATTAAGTAAAGCCATTGCAAATGCAGTCTTCAGAAGCCATCAAACAACACGGCAATGGTCTGTAGGCTCAGCAAGAACGAGGATTCCCATCAGCACCGGGACAGTGCAACAGAATATTCTTTTGACAGGACTGCTGGCAACAATCACACAAACCACCAAGGAAAAGCGGCTGCAAAATTCACCTCTGTCACCCACATTCACCCACCAGAGCCCCAGTAAATGCCAATGACAGGACCAAGCTGCTTCAACAACTCCTCTCCCAACTCCGAAGCCAAAATCCTCCCAAAGAACCCAAAGCCAGCCCCAGCTCCGAGCTCCAGGTGAGGAAATGGAAACAGGAGCCACCAATGCTCCATCAGCTGCACTGGAACTGCTGCAACCAGACCCTTCCCTCCAGTTTGCTCCTGCACACCAAGAGTTAACTTCTGCTGCTGGCTGAGGAGCACAGCAAGCCCTGCAGGACCGCACATGAACATCACTGACTGCAGACACGGATCCATGAGGCTCAAGTGCTGGGATCAGCAGTGCCTGGATGGAGGATTTGGGAGGTTTGGCCATGCAGGGGCCGGGGACAGGACACACTCTGCACCTGGCAGCCTTTGATTTGGGAAAGAGGGAAAATCCTGTGCTGGGAGAGCAGCAGCTGAGGCACTTCCCCGCACAAGGCTTGCAGATTTGCAGATAAATGTCTCCTCTCGGCATGCACAAACGTGAACACCCCATAGATGTGACTGCAGGGAAGAGTTCATCAGTTGAGAGCTTCTGTATTTTGGTCAGCTGTCCAGACTGTCCTGTGAAAACCTGCACAGCCAGCACTGCACCCAGCAAAGGGAAACACACTCACGCTTGAACACAGCTGTGAGGGATTTTTCATCTCTACTTCTACATTCCTATACCGTATTTGCCACAAGTTTTGGGAGTAAAGAGCCCCTAGAACAAACCTGACTTCTAGGATTTCATATTTCACTGCTTCTTTCGTTCCCTCACATTGCCTCTGAAGCCACATATTCCACGTGCAATGCACTGACACACAGGGAATAAACACCAAAAACGGCTCTGAAATCCTGCACACAAAATATTTATAATAAATAATTTGCTCAGGTAACTACAAACTATTCAAAGTCATTCTGTGTTAAGATTGCCTATATATCCATGTTTCTTTATGGCTTTTTGCATGATTAATTATTGTTTCATTCTTGGTTAAGTCCTCATGAAACAAAAGGTTGATCTCTCAAAACTCCCTCTTAAAATAACAGACATCCACCACTTCATTTCTACACCAGATGCTCACAGTTTATTCACACACCAATAAAACTACTAAAGTAGCTCTGTTTTGTTGAGTTCTGCAAAATTTTTATGCACATATGAAGCACAAGCTGAAGGCAAGATAATGCTGGCACTTCTTGCTCAGAAAAAAGCTCAGACTTCAACTCAAAGGGCACCACCAATAGTCTGGGCAGCCAAAAACAAACAAACAAACAAAAAAAAATCATTTTGACATATGATAGAAGAACCACAGAGCAACGTGTTGCAACATTTCTTTGCAGATGATTTCTACAAATACTTACAGAAATCACCACTACAGGACAGAAGTGATCAGAAAAGTTGTTCCAGCCTACCTGTGGCTGAGTCCAGGGCTCCAAGGTTGTTTCTTTCAAAGGGGTTTGTGGCCTTCCCACTTCTTTTGTGTGCTTTTGGGAGAGAAAAAGATGAGTCAATGCTATGTTCAGTCAGCATTCAGCATTAATTTCCCTTGAGGGAATAAACCAGGTACAAATTCCATCCAGTAATGTATCGATGCATCAGGACTGCACACATTTAGAGTAGACTGTAACTTCTTTTTTTTATTTCCCCAGATAAGCAACTTTATATAGAGTTGTTGTGTCTTTCAAGGTGCGGAGGTACACACCTTCATCTGTACATAAAGATAAAAATTCAGCCAAAAATATGCAATTATTTGCCACCAGACTAAGGTTCAGCAGCAGAAATTCAGAGGGAACTCAACTCTGGTTCGTCTGCTGTTTCCTGCCCAGGTTGTGTTATGCTCAGTGTAACTTAAATGGATGGATCAATACTGCAATTCATGGGAAACACTTTTAGAGGCTGCATTATTTGGATGTGGAACCATGTTTTCAGATGAGAGCCTTTGTCTTTCCTTAATCTTCAGAGCTTCCCACCATTTGGAATGTTTCAAGAACAGCCACCCCAAACCAAAAGTTCACATAATCAAATAGATTAAAGTGGTCTTCAAAGGAGAAGACCTCTAATCCTACACACTTGCTTTTTTTACAATATCAAAACATCCTGCAATTACTTACTAACATCTAATAACTCTATGAAATAATATCTTAATATCAAAATTAAAATATTTATTCACTGGGACTGAGCATTGAATAGGATGCTGACACCTTTTAATTTTCTCTATATGTGCTTCCAGCATGGGAATTCTACACACTCTTGTAAAGGATACAAGTCTCATATTTCCTTTCACCCTAAATTTTTGGTCTGTCATAAAACAGAAAGAGTGGCATTCACAAGACTAGGGAAAAAAAATCCCCTGCTGAAATACTTTTAAGTAGCACCAGGATTTTCTTCCTCCTGAAATACAGCTCTAAGGTATTACCCTTTGAGCACTGCCTTTGACAATATCTAATACAAATATCACATTATCCAGATCCCACATCAGAGTCATCTAAATGCCCATGGAGACTGCAAGGATTGACCAAAAAAAAAAATAAAAATAAAAGGAGATGTCCTTGGATTGTTTTGTCATTTACGACAAACTGTGGCTGCTTAAAAGGAAGCATTGTTTTTTTGTTTTTTTTTTTTTTTAAATACAGAATTTGTGGGCAACTTCAGTTTGCATGGAGCATTCAGAGGGCTTCTTTCAAAAAACACCTTATTAAATGGCAATTGTGTTTTGGCAGGTTGGATTGCCTGTAATAATAGATTACAAGCAATAATTTTTACCATTTTTTGTTATCTTATATTTTGGGGTAGCAATGGAATATGATTCATTCTTGAAATAGAACAATAAGTGCATTGCAAAAGAAAAAAAGAAATCACACAGATTTAGTGAATGTTAAACAGAGTTAAAATGAATTCATCTGGAAAGGGAAGGTTGTGTTTTTCATGTGTTCAAAAGCAAATGTAGTCTACCTTATAATCTTGCTTTAATCATCAGCCATCAAAGGGACCCAAACACACAATGAAAATTATTAAACATATCAATTGTGGTGGTAAAGATACCATAATAATTCCACATGGGCCAGCCTGCCAGGAACTGACGTTAAAAATCACATTATTTCTTGAGAATTTTTTTTTTTTTTTTTGATATTTCACACCCGTTTTTTATACAACATTTGTCCACTCAGAGAGTGCAGAGAAAAATGAATAAACAAGCTTATGATTAGATGAGGAAAATAGATGCAAAAGTACATGTAGGTGAGACAGCACTTAAAGTGCTTGGAGTAACACTGGAACCCATGTTCTAAATCTTAGACATGGCTTAATGAAGACTCAAAGCACTTAATGCTGAGTTTTATTTAAAGTGGCCCCATTTACCTCCCAAAGCTCCCCCTACCTGCGCCCAGAGAGACCCTCTGACCCCACTCTGGAGATGGGATCCAGGAGATGGGAACGGCACACAGGAAGGGTGAAAGCAGAGCAGAGTGCAGCAGGCTGCTCCTGGAGCTCAGGGGAGGAGGACAAAGACAAGCAGAGCTCCTTTATCCCTGCAGACCTTCCCCACACAGGGAACGTGTTTGTGGCTCCCGCCCCAGGTCCCCGGGGCTGTTCCGAAGCAGCTCTGCAGCTCTGCACCGACCCAGCGACAACCTGTGCACCTCTGCAGGTGTGATTCCTGCTCTGAACTGCCTGCTGGGCCCGCAGCTGCACCTGCAGCACAGAGCTCAGGGACACCATTGCTAATGGGCCACAGCAGCAGCACTCCTCCACAAGTTCTCTTTCCTCTGTTGTAAAGAAAGATGTGGTAATGAGAGGCAATCCCCCCAGGAGCCTCTTTCTCCCGGCACAAAGAAGCTCTTACTAAAACTGGGAAGTTTTTGGAAGCATTTATCCCCTTGTTTCACTCGGAGCATCTTCCTACAGCCTTCTGCAGCTTCCCCAGTTCCCCTGAAGAAACAACAGGCTGTGCCCACAATTTTTTTGTTTATGTTACTTCCACATCCTCAATTCAACCTGTAAGTTCCACACAGAAGAGAATTGTGCTTGTAATGAGATAAAAGATGGGATGATTTCAGCCTGGATATGAGATTATGGTTCCAGCAGTGCCATTAGAGCTCCCTCAGCCCTTGTACATGCACCCGTTACAGTTTCTCTGGCAGGCAAGCCTGACTGGTGCAATAAATGAGATTCTATCCTTGTCTGAAGAGCCACGTGTCACTTCTGTAACAGCAGCTGCTGTTCCACAAGCATGGGGCATACCTGGACAGTGATCCTGCTCCTACCCTGCACACCCAGCTCCCCCTGAGATCCCCTCTGCACACCCAGCTCCCCCTGAGATCCCCTCTGGCACACCCAGCTCCCTCTGAGATCCCCTCTGGCACACCCAGCTCCCTCTGAGATCCCCTCTGCACACCCAGCTCCCTCTGAGATCCCCTCTGCACACCCAGCTCCCTCTGAGATCCCCTCTGCACACCCAGCTCCCTCTGAGATCCCCTCTGCACACCCAGCTCCCTCTGAGATCCCCTCTGCACACCCAGCTCCCTCTGAGATCCCCTCTGCACACCCAGCTCCCCCTGAGATCCCCTCTGGCTCACCCAGCTCCCCCTGAGATCCCCTCTGGCACACCCAGCTCCCTCTGAGATCCCCTCTGCACACCCAGCTCCCCCTGAGATCCCCTCTGCACACCCAGCACCCTCTGAGATCCCCTCTGCACACCCAGCTCCCTCTGAGATCCCCTCTGCACACCCAGCTCCCTCTGAGATCCCCTCTGCACACCCAGCTCCTCTTGAGATCCCCTCTGCACACCCAGCTCCCCCTGAGATCCCCTCTGGCACACCCAGCTCCCCCTGAGATCCCCTCTGCACACCCAGCTCCTCTTGAGATCCCCTCTGCACACCCAGCTCCCTCTGAGATCCCCTCTGCACACCCAGCTCCTCTTGAGATCCCCTCTGCACACCCAGCTCCCCCTGAGATCCCCTCTGCACACCCAGCTCCCTCTGAGATCCCCTCTGGCACACCCAGCTCCCTCTGAGATCCCCTCTGGCACACCCAGCTCCTCTTGAGATCCCCTCTGGCACACCCAGCTCCCTCTGAGATCCCCTCTGGCACACCCAGCTCCTCTTGAGATCTCCTCTGGCACACCCAGCTCCCTCTGAGATCCCCTCTGCACACCCAGCTCCCTCTGAGATCCCCTCTGGCACACCCAGCTCCCTCTGAGATCCCCTCTGCACACCCAGCTCCTCTTGAGATCTCCTCTGGCACACCCAGCTCCCTCTGAGATCCCCTCTGCACACCCAGCTCCCTCTGAGATCCCCTCTGCACACCCAGCTCCTCTTGAGATCTCCTCTGGCACACCCAGCTCCCTCTGAGATCCCCTCTGCACACCCAGCTCCCTCTGAGATCCCCTCTGCACACCCAGCTCCTCTTGAGATCCCCTCTGCACACCCAGCTCCCTCTGAGATCCCCTCTGCACACCCAGCTCCCCCTGAGATCCCCTCTGCACACCCAGCTCCCTCTGAGATCCCCTCTGCACACCCAGCTCCCCCTGAGATCCCCTCTGGCACACCCAGCTCTTCTTGAGATCCCCTCTGCTGGAGTTGAGGAGACACGTTCTGCTCTAAATCATGACATGTTCGGCTCTAAATCATTACCTGACATGCTGTGTCACTGCTGTGGTACAGACACTGAGCAAGACAAAAAAAAAAAACCAAAAAAACAAAAAAACAAACAAACAAACAAAACAAAACAAAACAAAAAAATCAAAAACCAAAACCAAAACGAAACAAAAAAAAACAAACCAACCAACCAAACAAAAATATATCTATATATACAAGGAACCACAGAAAATCCTGCTTGCTGAAACTGAAAAGGTTTCCTTTATCTCAGTGATCCCTTTTGTCACTTGGGAAATGCAAGAATTTCAACTGTTCCACAAGGCCAGGAAGTCCTGTCTACCTACATCAGGTCCAATTTTCAGGTATTTTCAATATGAAAAAAGTTTTTGTTTGCTGAGCCATCATGCAGCCAGTCCCATCAGTCTTCCACCTGACCACCTAGAAATTACCTGATCAATGGTGTTAGCAATCAATAAAGCCCAGCATAATAACCAGGTTGTAAAAAGACTGTGCACAAAGTATTTTGCTGATATTTGACATTTTTTTGACTTGTTGTAACAGAAAAAACCAACAAACAAACAAAAAAAAGCAAAACAAAAAAAGTTAATATTTAATCAAAGCAGTTATTAATTTTTTAAGGGGAAAATGCAATTCATCTTGAATATTTCCTGTTGTTTGTTAGGAGCAATAAGTTAACAAACATCTAATTACTTACGACAACTTGACAGGTAATATCCAGGCTTCCAAAACCTACCAGAGAAAATGAACTGTAAAACAGATTTTAAAGGTTATGAAAGTGTTTTTAAGTCAGATATCATTTTTGTCTTCAATGGAATGATGGATCTGGATGCTTCAGAGTGGTCCTCACTCTGAAACATGAGGGGAGATCACTGGTGCATCTGAGATAATTCAAACCAATTAAATGTTATTCTAATTCTAAATACCAGATTTGTTCAGCTGGATGTCACCATTCTGTTATTGACAAGTTTTTGCTTTTCTTCAAAGGAAATCTAGACCTAAGAGTTAAAAAAAGGAAAATAAAAAATTTACAACACAACAGCTTTGGTGTGCCTATTCTGATTTCTGGAAAAGCCCTAGAATTATCTAGGCAGATACTACCACCAGTAATTCTAATGGTTATTGATTACTGTGAGCAGCAAAAGCAGACTGAAATTCCAAGATAATATCATGCATTTTTCTCTGGTGCCTTAGGAAACTGCTACAGCAGCATTAAAATTGTCTGACTCCAAGAGTCCTACTCCTGCACTTTGCAGCAAAGTTAAAAAAATAAATAAATACATAAATAAAATGCTCTATGAAACAATCTTTGAAGCTGAAAACTTATATGGCTTGAAGCAAAATTTAGGAAAAAAACAGCAAAAGCCATTTGGTGAGTTATATATCAGCTATGTTATATTACCATAATATAGTTGGGATTGCAAATGTTCATCTGTTTGGAGAAACTCCTGTCTGCCAAAAGCTACATTTTAAAGAGGAAGTCCACTCTTTGCTATTTTTCTGTTGCACACTTTAACCAGGAAATGGGGAATACTGATTTTACTGTCCCTTGCACTGAGTCAGAGGAACCCTGTAAGCTGAGGAGATAATCTCCATTAACAGTGCCTCCCTCTTGCCTCTGAGTTGATTTCAGGTATTTGGATTCCTGCAGTCCCCTCCTTCAGCCTCCCTAGATCCTTCACGTGAAAGGTGAACACAAGGGTTAATTTTAGTGACAATAAGTTTATGTAACAGATTGCTAAAACAAATTATTCTATTCTGAGCTTCCAAGATTCATATATTTATACATAAAGAAAGCCACAGGACAGTTGAAATGAAGAAGTCCTTAAGGATTCCTATGGGAAGGTTTTTGCTTTGTGTTCAAGAAACAAAGACCTGCATTTTGCCAGAGGACAGAAATACAAATAAATATCCAGATAAGGATCCCTTTGTGGAGAGATCAGTGAGGAACCCAGAAGTCTAGAGCCCTGATATGTAATTTAGGAGCAATAGGAACCATCAGCTTTCCAGAGTGAACAGCAAACTGGAATCACCACTGACAACTTCTACACTGTTTTCTTTTGCTGTAGCCACTGCAGCTCCATCTCTGAAAGTACCAAAACGCCCTGTGATGTGGCTCTGCATCCTCCCAGCGATTCCTTGGACTCAAAAGCCCCAATTTAACCCAGCAAGTCTCTAATGGTGCTGCCAACAGGCAGCTTTTACCTCTCAAGAGATGCAATAAATCACCCAGGGCACGCCCAGCCTTAGGACGTGACTTCCAGAGGTGCAGCACACCCACAGCTGTTCCAATATTCCCGCAGGGAAATCAGCCCTTATTTTCCTCTTTTGTTCCAATCTATCTCTGGGCAAAGCTGGTGCAGGGCAGGAGGCAGAGGGATGGAAGATAAAGGCAGGGTGTGGGGTGTGGGGTGCAGCACACCAGGAATGCTCTGAGGTTTAACAAAGCCTGACATGAGATTTGCCAGATGGTTCTATACCGGATTGTAAAACTTTAAACTAATCTTCATTTAAGAGTTTTAAGGGCTGTATCCCTCTTATAAAGCCTCTTGCTCTTTTGCCTGGTTGATTCTGGTAAATTATAGATCAGACTTTAGAAAACTGCTTCCATGAACAGCGGCTCCTTAAATCTCAGCTAAACTGAGCAAGAAGATTACATGTTATTATGATGTAGCACAGCAGGATTTTTGTACAGCAAACATAATGATGTAGAGAAGGATAAAACTATCATTCTGCACAAGGAGGTCATCCACAGAAGAACAATGCTCTTTATACAGCAGCCAAATCCATCCCTACGTGGTGAATCTTCACTGGGCAAATGCTTTTTCTTAATGGTTCCATAAAGAAACCCAACCATAAGCAAAAAACCCGAATCTGCACTTCAGGATTCAATGATCAAGCACTGTACCACAAAGGAGATGTCATTAGGGAGAAATTATTCTAAATACTACTAAAAAAAAGTATCTATTTCAAGGGCAATTTTTGGGTAAATGCATCTTGTTGGTTTTATGCAAGGAGAAAGGATTTCCTGTGAATCCCAAGGGATATGTCAGATAGCACATGCAGCATTAAAGATTAAAATGCTCACTAATCTTAAAAGCACATATATATACTTTTAATTGTAGATGAAATCCAGTTCACATGGAAAAGCATGAAAAGTCACTACATTCATGTAGAATTTTTTTCCACCTGCTATTTGTACTTGCCATCTCACTCAGTATCTTCCCAACTAAAATTCTAGCAGAGAGAATTGCAGATTTCAGAAACCATGATGACGAAGTGGGAGCAACAGAGAATAAATCCAGGTGTTCAGTAACCAGCAGTAGCAAAACTGCAAAAAATCAATAGACTGAGACCACCAAGTCAGCAAGCTGATACAGGAATTTGATACTAAAATTGTGGCTTAACAATTTTTTTGAATGAGTGATGCAAATGCTGAAGTCTATTCAGCTCCGAGTCAGCTGCTCATTGAAATTACTCTAATTTTCTTTTCTTCTGCCTGATTCTGAATGCAGTGTAGTAATGTCAAATGACCTCCTATCTCTAGCTCTCTTTTCTTTTCTTTTTATTTTTTTTTTTTAATTGAAACATTATTTTCTGTACATGAAAGCTTTTGCCTTAAAAGCAAACAGGTGTGATATTCACAGACCTGGTCTTTTCAAAATGTCATGCACAGGAATTATACAGATTTATCCTAAAGCTTCCTGTAAGAATAGCAGCATTTTGAAATCCCTAAGAAAAATGCCTGTGAGAATATGGTAGTGAAGACTGTTGCACAATTGATTTTATTACATTTAAATTACAATCAGAAACTGTGCTATTCTCCTGCTTTGTCTAGCACAACGTTGCTTATAAACTTAAGCAAGTTTCCCAGATTTCAAATATGATAAAGAAATTCTTAGTCACTGCACAGTTGAATGCCTTCTGACATAAGAACAGAGGATTTCCCACAAATTCAGATAATCCCAAAGGAGAAAAAAAAATACTTCAAATTTCACAAACACTAAGCTTTTTTAGTTCATATATGTAAAAATCTTAGTGGTAATAGCTGATAAAATATGCCTACACTACATGTTCTGGCTTGAAAGTATTTACATATATAAAACTAATGTGATATTAGATGCTAAGGTGTTCTTACTTCAATGAAAGGGGAGGGAAAAAGAACATAATATCAAACATCTTGTTTTACTTGCCTGAGCTCTACTTAGCTTTTAAAGAACGAATGTAAATGTACACAAATCCATTCTCTGACTCGGATGTAAAGCATTGTGTTAAAAATGTAGTACATGGTAGCAAAACTACGGAAATTTATATTCCTGCGTACTTCCTCCAGAGTTGTTAAAATTCACATTTCTTGTTATATCCTGTCATAAAAACAGTTTTTCTTTCTGTAGGTTATTCAGGAAAAACAGCGGAGTCCCTGCCCAGATCCACCTTGTCCACATGTGTTTTTCTTTTTCTTTTTTTTTTTTTTTTTTTTTCAGGGCTTGTCATCTTCTTTCTCTATGGCATGACTAAGTTATACCTTACAGAAATCCAGCTTCTTATAAAGAGCATTTGCAATTTAAATTGCTCCTTCTCTCTGAACATTAAGTCTGAATTGGATAAAGTTGTTAAAAGCTAAGACTTCCTAGTTTTTTTTTTACTAATCAAGCAAAGCAAAATTCCATTATCAGAGTCAGCCAGGAGTAGTGAGGACCTGGTTGCTGGAGAAAGGCCTGGATGACAGTCTCACCCACTGATTACAGCCAGGGGAGAATGGCTGACCAGCCTCCACACTCTAAGCTTTGAAGTGTAGCAGAACTAAGGAAAATGTGCCACCTTAAATTAGATTTTTCCAGAAAGTTGATAAATAGGCTTACTCATAAAGAGCAGCAAGACTAATCTGCAATTCTCCTGACATTAGACAACATGATCTATAGAAGCCTTGTTGGATCATCAGTTCTTTTCATTTGATGCCATCCTATTTATATTCCTTATCCCCAGCTGTGACTATTCGTCTTATAAAGTATGTTTGATTCTTCTAGTATATATTGTAGCTCTGAGTATATGAAGTAAAATAAAAAGTCAGATTGTTCTTCAAGTGGCAGGAGTATGTCCAAAACAAGCACCCCAACCATAAATAATCCCTCAAGAGATAAAGAAATATGTTGGGAAATGCTTTTATTGCTCCTTATCATGACTTTGAGTAAATTATTCCACCTCTGTCCTAACCTATGGCACAAAACTCAGACTGGAGGCAGAGAATGTGACTTGTAAAAGAGAGGGGAGCAGGGGGAGGCAGGTGGGATCCCCGAGGGTCAGGGGAGGTAAGAGCAACTCCAGCTGCTCCCAGGAACATCCGTGCAAGGAGGATCCATCGCCCACTTCAACCAAGAATGGCTGTGGGCTGGAGCAGCACAGCTTGGGAAAAATACTTTACACGTGGTCAGGATGGAGCCCAAAATCTCCACATTTTTTAAGCAAAATCCATTAAAATTAGTATTGCACCAGCAAGAAACTGGTGCCTGCCAGCCTTGCTGCTGCTTCTTCCCTTCCCTCAGACAGCTCTGCATATCAGTCTCCCATCAAGAAAAACAATACAAATATTCTCTTTGTCCTGTTCTTAATGGGAAAGTGCCATCACAGATGCCCACAAAGCCCCCTCACGTTTTCCCTGATACTCCTGCGTTGTGCCAAACCCATCCTGACTCTGTGTTAGAAATCCCTTCTGAAGCTACAGGAAAAATTCTGCCTTGATGCCACAGGTTTCCCTGTAGTTTGCTGTTCAAGAGAATAGTCATTCTATTACCAGAAGAATCATAAATTTATAACCATTGCTTTTTTTCAGCTAAACATGACAAATAATAACATCACAAAATTATTTCTCTGGCTGACCTATATAATCTGTCTGCTGTGTTGCCTTTCTGGAAGAAGTCAACGTAAAAGTCATCAGAAGCCCCAGCAGGTTGGGGAAGCTGCACTGAATAAAGAGATTTTGGAAGCCCTGACAGACTGAGGCCAAGGTCCACCAGTGCCACAATTTCCCTGGCTCATGAGTACCTCCCTAACTGCGGCAGATTTGTGTCCCTGGGGCATGGAGGCAGCACAGGAGTGCAAACCAGGCAGGCTCAGAAGCATTCTCAGTTGGAGGCTCTGTTCTTTGGAGGGTTTATATGCCCACCCAGGGACATTCAGGGCAGTTCTTCTAACATAGATGTGTTACCATTATATTCTAGATATCATTACAAGACTCCTTGGCCCAGATATTGAGTCGGCTTTAAATGTTAAATTTAGATGTTAAATATTTAATACAAGACCTACCTCTGTTTCCTCTGTGCTCTCGTCCCTGCTCTGACCAGAGCTTTGCTCAGAGCAGGGTCAGGCAGCAGAGCCAGAGGTCCCCTGCTCCTGTGGTGGCCAGCACTGAGTGTCCCCCACAGCAGATGAAGCCATACAGTGAACTCACAAAACCCAAGTTCACTTTAAATCACCCTCTTGTTTATTCTGCAAAAAATAATGCATCCTAATGGATTAAGGAAAACAGTGTCAATATTGTCACTGCTGTTTTCAACACAGAGCTCCTGCATGTGCTAAGGGAAATGGAAATTTGCTTATTAGGGGCAATTGCTTTCATTCTTCTAGATGGCAAATTCCAGGAATAATTTGAGCTTTTAGAAACACTTAATGAGATAAAAATCATTAAGGCATGATGCAAGGTGAAGGGTTTGCATACCTGACATGAGAGATCTGCAATCAGACATTTGGAATATAAGAAAGCAAACACCATGGAATGTGGCCATCACTGGATTTATAAACTTTTACACTGAATTCTTGTCTTAGATTAAGCACACATTCAGTGCAATAACACATGGCAGTGAATCAGACACAGTAACTGCTTTTATTAAATTAAATATTTCTAGAAAAAGTATGTTACTCTGTCCAGACACGACAGACTGGGAATAATTTCAGTTACAAAGATTGTTATGCAAGTCTTGTATGATCTTCTCTAATACCTGTGATGTATATGTTCCATGAAAAAGCCTTGTGTTTTCTCTGGATTACTGTACTAAATCTCCTGGTGTAAATTCTTCAGGAATTCTTCTTAAGGAATATGAAACATTTCCACAATTTACATGACAGTGACCCTTAAACCTTATCAGATTATGGTCTGGTTTTTCTCATTCCAATTCCTACATCTCATGAATTACTCACTGAACTGAAAGACCTGAACTTGCATCAATGACTTTTCCAGCAACAGCAGTGGTTCAAGGATCAATGAAGAAAAAAAAAAAAAAAACAACAAAAAAACAGCAAACCAAAAACAAACTAAAACCCCACTACATAAAGCTCCACAAAATCACCCCAAATATTCTGGGTCTGAACTCTTTATTTTTAAAGATTATTTGATTTTTTAAATTCAAGTATATCTTTGTATTTTGTGTGAATTGAAACATAATCACCGAGAGAAATCAAACAAAACATACTGAAACAACCTAAGTAAGGAATTGTCCCACATTCCTTAAAGTATTCTTGTCATTTCTGTTATAATGTAAATAAAGATAAAGCACCTTTGTTATAAGGATGTAAAGAGGTTATGATATATCTGTGCATATCTAAAATGCATATCTCTGCATTCAAAGGTAAAAATCATATTTTTCCTTTCTTTACTCTTGCAGGCTTATCTCAAAGGGAGCAGTGGAGAAGAAAGAAGAGGCCGTGTAACACGTGCTGGCTGCACCAAATGGAATTTCCCAGGCAGGGACGAGCAGTGCAGATAGGCTGGCTGTGCTCCCTGGAGCTGAGAGCTGCTCAGGATGAGCCAAGTGGAACTCAAAAACTGAACATCAGGAACTCCTCATGTCGTCCAAAATCCCCGTGTCCAACCCCGATGCAGCAGTGGCACAAATAACCCTCAGCAAGATCCCCATTCAGCCCGAGGAACCTGTGCTGACAACAGCCTACAACTGTCAGCACATTTTGTGTCTCGAGCAAACAAAGAGTTGGAATAAAAAGGAAAATGAGAAGAAGGAAAATGTCACAGCTGCTCAATCGGTGGGTGCTCAGAGGCACTGCTGATTAATGTATTAACTGAAGAGCCCAAAAAGACAAACCTTTTGAATCAGGGAATGAAAAGACATTTGTTCTCCTTTGTAGACAAACACTGATTATACTAAGGAAATTTAACCACTGCAAATATAAAAATCACAGCTAAAATGATTAATAAAAGTGGCAAATGACATGACAAAGGGAGTGACATGAAAGAGTTCCCTCGAAACCACCTGCTTGTGACACACAGCAAAATGAGCATGTGTCACACGACTGATGTGAGACAAAAGATCAACAGCGGTGGAGGAAAACCTCTGGAAAGCTGAAGATCAAATAAAAAAAGCAAAACTGTTTTCTGTGTTAAATATGTATGATAAACATCAACTGCAAGACAACAGACCTAATCCTGCCTTGTCCTGAATCCTGAGAGTGAGGAATTTATATAACCTTCTATCTCTCTTTTGTGGGAATTCTTAAGGAAATGTGAATTTTTACTCTATTTTTGAACAATCTTAGCAAGGCCAAAAGCAGTAAATAGAAGACAGAAAAGTTTCATATTGTATTTCCATTCCTAACACTGAACAAGCCACATTAAAAATTCAGTTGTCTCTCTCCTTGTACCCAACTCATCACACAAAGAATACAGACTCATCTTTCCTAGACAAAACAATAATACAGAATTCAACTTCCATTCTGATTATGTCTATAAATACATGACATTATAAAAATATAATAATATCAGATTATTAAAAAAAACAGACAAAAAAGTACTGTGAAAGTAATTTCTCTACTTCTCTACACATTTTTTTCCTGCATTTACCTCTTACTTTAAAGAAATTGTCTACTCTAGAGATTTCATCGATATTTGCTTTAGGGAAACCAGTTGATTTCCGCAAAAATTAGTGTGGAAGAATCTTATCATAAAAATCTTATCATTTCCTTGGTTCTAAGGGAAATTACACCACTCAAGTAAAGCCTTAAATAGTTATCTCCTTACGAAAGTTTAATATGATATCTATACCAGAAATCAGACTTTTTAAAGTGGCAGTGTTTCCCTCCCAGAAACACATTTAAATTTTATTTTCCCTTACTTTCTCAGTCCTTATGACGCTATCTCTAGTTTATAAAACCTCTTCAAGCAATTTTCTGCCAACAACTGCCTTCTTTAATTTACCTCTATCATAAATTCCCAACCACAACAGTAGATTCTTTGCTGCTTTAGATCTGCATTTAATTCCACATCCCTTCCTTTCATTTCACAAATGCCCACCTTCATCTACATCATTTTACTTTGGGGCATCATTTAACTTAGTCCTCCCCAGCCAGAAGTCCTCTCAGACCCTCCCACAAACTTCTGGCTTCAGTAAATTGATTTGCTGTCTCCTCTAACTATCCTCCACAACAAATCAATCCTTTAACTCTTGCAACTTTTCTGAAGCCTCACCTCTTGCCTGCAAGAGGAAAGCTGTAATCACCCTTTATTTGCATTTCTCGGTGGCAATGAAGAAAGATTGATTTAGGATTAAGCATTTGCCATCCCAGCTGGGCTCAGACAGAGCCAATTGACCCCTCTTAGTCTCAGTGCCACCACTTTCCATCAGAGCTGGAACACGGCTGGAGCCCTGAGACTGCTGCCACACACAGACGAGTTCCTCAAACCCACCCTCTGACACACACCAGCATCCACCACCACGGGCACTTCTCTTGGGAAACAAATGCCTTCCCATCTCACACTCCTTTCACTTCACTCCATTTGCCCCGCTGTTGAAGTACGACAGGAAAAAAATAATGAAAAAAAAACCCAAAAAGCACAGTACCTAGGACTTGATCTCAGCTTACTAATGACTAGAATCAGTCATGCAAAAAATACAGTTTAAAAGCTCTATTTCTTAAGAGAGTAGGTTCTGTACCTCAACTATCCAGACCATAATTAAGACTGAGCTGCTCAGACTTCTTAGATCAAGTCTGTAACTCCATATGAGTTGGTTTTGTATTCTGCAAAGATCACCACATCATCAGGTGAGTCAGAAAGACAATGGATACAATACCTACAATATAGATGGTCAATGTATCTCTCCTACGGAAATACTAGAATAAAGGGTGCTGTTCCTCTTAGAAGAAAACAAAAAGCAGAAGATCTGTGTACTGACACTCAGGTGTATTTGTAGGTCCACTAAGTTATACACTGGCTGCTCACAATATTCTAGCTGAAGAAGTGAGGGGATTAAATTAAATTATTATGTTGTTTCTTTCAGGATTAATCTTATGCACTGTTGGCTGGAGTGCTGAGCACATCAGGGATTTCACAACATGGCATTAAAGAGCAACAATATTCAGAGCGAAGATAATTAAGACAAAATAGACATGATCTCCAGAGAGCAGTGAAGAACCTTATTTTCCAGCACCTTTAAGATATTCTAGGCTGTGGGAGTGAGATCTTTCTAAGTGATAATTCCACCCTATGGCACTTCCAACACATTTTTCATAAACAACTCACATTTGCCCGTGTTACTTCTCGTGCACTTTACAGTTTTAGCAGCACAGCGTTCCTCGTTCGTGCGGATTTGCATTTGTCCACACACTTTGGGTGTGAGCTGGCAGACCCTGGCTCATCTCCAGCCCTGAAGAGCACAAGGGCTCTGCTGGCAGGAGAGCTCTGCCAGGATGTCACAGTGCGTGTGCTCCAGGACCGCACTTCAGTCACTCTCAGGACACTTCTGGGGTGGGCAGGGCACGGCACAGCACCCCAGGGTTCTCATCACAGCCCACATCCAAACTGGGCTCCTGACCGCAGCGCCAGCAAAACCTGGGAACCACTGAATCATTCAACAGCTGCTATCCCAGTAATTTACATGCTGTGGAAAACTGTTTCAGCAACAATACAAGTAGTTAAAGGAGGAAAGCACTAGGTAGGAGCAGGAGAGGTGTTGTCCTGTACTTGCAGTGTGATGATCAGCTCTCAACTCCACGTCTTAAATAAATAGAATTAGTTTGACTCTCAGAGAAATCAACAAGTTTCATGAGAGAAAGCTCTAAGTTGCAATAGTTTTAACACGAAGTAAAAAAAAAAAAAAAAAAGGTATTTCAGAGAATTTAAAAGAAAAACAAAATTAAACATGCTGGGGTGCTAAGGTCAGCTCCCTAATGCACAGCACACATTCACTAACACAAAAAGCTTTTATGGTTTCCTGAGGCTCAACGTGCTCTTTGCTGCTTTTAGATGTCAACAGGTTCATCCTAACTGTGCCCTCAGCATTCATAAATCACCACCTTCATTATCAGCCAGTGCTGCACGAATAAACCTGGAGAAGTTAACCACAAACACCCTGCCCTGGCACAGCACACCCTCCTGAGCCTGAAATGTGGATTCCTGAGACTGGCACAGAGGACAAGCTTGGCACACAGATCATCCTGCTGAAACCTAAAAATCCTGTGCTGACCCTGGTCCTGTGAACCCAATGCCAAAAGTTCCTGACAGGTTGTCCATCAGTCATTAAGTGCTCCATAATTCAGAGGAAACAGGCACTGCAGGGCTGCAGCAGCAGACTCAGCCCTGGAGCTTGTCCTGCTGGCTGTCTTCCCCAGCTGCTCCACTCACATCCAGGGAACAGCACAATTCAGGGATTTACAATCCACTAACACCCCCAACCCCTGCTGCTGGGGATAAATCCAAACTGAATACTTGTTTTCAGGGATTCTTCCAAAGCTGAAATCTTTCCTCTTTCCTACAATGTAGACCTTGTGAGAGAACAGGCTCAGCTCTAGGTCATGGCCATGATTCCCATTTCCAGGTGAGGTATCTCTAGCACAGCAAATCTGTGGCTGCACCCATTCCTCCCTCTCTAGCCCTGCTTTCCCAGGCTGGAGGTTTGCTGGCAGTCCCTGCTAACACACACGCTCACAGCCGTGTACATGTGCTCAGGTTTCTCTATGTCAATGTGACTATGCAGCTGAAATCACCAGCCCGTGAGAAGAGTCATGTGTGAGGCAAAGCATCTTCTGCAACCTGATTTTTAAACCCTTTTTATTAAGGCTGCATACAAGGGGCTTTCTTTGTGAGATTCCTACCAATTGAAAACAATGCTATATAATCCCACACCCGTAATTATCCTTTATTTTCTTTTTTTTTTTTTTTTTTCCAGAAACCCCAGAATACACACCCGTTTGTGTGGAACTCTCACTGTGGTATTTGGCAGCATGACAGCCACATTTTACACAAGCTGTCACCAGGAGACATGCTCTGGCCAGAATAAATTTGCTCACCACAAACAGGTATGTGCAGGAATGTCCCACCAGCAGGAAATGGCTTTGTCTGTACCCAGTGACAAGTGTGGTCACAAAGTAAGAACACTTCCAGTTTCACTGAAATTCTTTGAAATTCCCCAGCCTGCTGTTCTCTTTGTGTTGGAATAAACCCAAACCTCTCAGCCCAGATCAGCTTTCCCAAGGAAATCTCAAAGCTCATCTTTTGTGCCCAATATCTTTATGAAACACAAAACAACCAGAGATATCTGTGTAGCTGTTTATTTATATTATGTTAGGTGCTATTAGGTGATAGCACACCATAAAATATTAATAATTTAAAAAAATAATTTAGCTTATTTTTCCCCTGCACATCAATTTATGACTATAGTTTTAGTATATGATCAAAACCACTACTTATAATTAACACCTATCCCTCTTTTGTACTCTGTATCTTTTGATATATATACACATATATATGTGCACCATCTTATGTAATGAAGAGAACAGTATCTCAAAGTTAATAAGAAAAGGAATACACTGAAGTTCGTAATTGCACAAAAACTATTTCATTTATTTCACTTATGCAAGTATTGTGAATTTCAACAGCTCAAAGTGTATAGCACCAAAAGTTTTCTGTTTTTTTGGGTTTTTTTGGATGTTTTTTGGTTTATTTTTAAATTAAGTAACCCTCTCCAGTCTCTCAAAAATTTTAAATGCCATAGGTTCAACATAATTGCAGAACTACAAAGATGCTTTATGACTGACATGACACTAATAGTCCTTGTGGGTGTATCTTTATTTTAAGAAAGAACGAAAACTTTGTTTTCTGTTTTTTGTCAGAAATTGTTTGTTGTGAGTTCCTTATTTTAAAAACACATTTGAGTATTTTTCTCACAGCTTTTCTTCCTCTTTTTGAAGCTGAAAAACTTGTTCAGCACTGCAGATGAAGGACAGCAAGTAGGCCTTGTACTGAACTCCAGAGATTAAATTGCTAAACTTGCAGTGAGAGTTGAAGTTCGGATGTTTATTTCATTTCTCTCACTCTCCCAAGCTTTTAGTTATCTATTACCAGCCATCTGGATTACCACCATCAATAAAGATCGGTTTGTGTCATTAGGCAGGGGCCAGCATCTTGAAGAGACCGCATCTAATTATATAGATTTGCAATTACAGCCGTGTAAAACACTTAACATCCACACTGAAGCTGTAACTTGGAGCCCGTGCTGCAATAGTCACCCTGGTGGGTGCCAGAGCTCCCTGCAGAGAAGCAGAGGGGATCCAGTGCCAGTCACTGTCCTGACGGCCGGCCCGGGACCGGCGCGGCTCAGCAGGACCCTGGTGCTGGGGAGACCCAGCGGGGTCCCGCTGCCAGCCCCTCGCCCCAGGGCATCCCCCAGCAGCTCCTGCTCCCCAGCAATTCCCTGCCAGCACCCCGGAGACCTCTCACCCTCATGGCCACCCCTTTCAGTGCCAGACGTCACCTCCCTTGTGTCACGGCCAAACCGCTGGAGAGGAGAACTCGCAACGCGGCTGCATCATAAAACAATAATCCCCCGGGTTTCCTGATCAAGAAAGCAGTAAGAAACTTCCAAACCCCTCCTGGTTAGAACAGCACCACACAATTACAAAACTAATACGACGTTTTTACTCTGA
Source organism: Cinclus cinclus (assembly GCF_963662255.1). Lineage (NCBI taxonomy): Eukaryota > Metazoa > Chordata > Aves > Passeriformes > Cinclidae > Cinclus > Cinclus cinclus. The sequence continues at coordinate 17,174,649 of NC_085060.1, read as the reverse complement.
AGTCTTTCAAGAACACCTGGAAACCTTCAGAAAGCTCTTTTGGTGCCCGCCAGGATAAATGGCTCCAGTAAATGCATTTTAGAAGCTGAAAGATAAATATCTGGATTTATCCTTTGTCTGCAAATCTCTGTCTTATATCCTCTTCCCCCTCCCCTGCTGATGCCTCCAAAACACAAAGACTCCAGAGACTCAGACCTGAGGAAACCACAGACTTACAGGTCTGCTTTTATGTGATATATCATTTTTTCTCTTTGCTTTTTTTTTTTTTCTTTGTACATGCTTTAGCCACTGAGCTAATTTATCCTTATAGACAAATAGTGCCCACCTTAATTTTCAACACAAAACACTTCATTTCGAAAAACTGCAGGAAGTTCAAATTAGGACAATATACACCCATGTGTATCACCATTTCAATTTAAATATGCTGTTAAGTAGAATAAGGCAGCAATCCTTTCACTTCATTTCTCCCAACAGATGCTAATAAAAGAAAGATATGAGCATTTTAAACTTGAGAGGTCAACAGGTTCTCTAAAGGCAAAGTAGAGATATTTTTATTACTGTTTTTATTCAAGTATCAAGGCAAGTGCTACCTTACACGTGAGGAAATCCATCACATTATGCCTGTTACCACAAGCATTGGCTCCACTCTGAGTTTTGTTATTTCTTGAAGGAAAAAAGTCATCTCAAATCTCTGAGTATGTGCTGTGCAGGGTATTTCATTTGGGCTTTACTTACACCCACACTATCCTGAACTGGATGCTCAGTCAGAGTAAAAGATGGCATCTGAAATATTAACTGTCCAGTCCTAAAACAGTTAATTTATGTCTCTCTACCTACAGATTTCTTTTTTTTTTTTTTTTTTTTTGATCTGTCTTGGATTATTTTTTTTTGCTGTTGTGTTTTTTTTAAGATTATAGCTCTTTCAAATGCAACTAAGTAATTAATTCTTCAAAGCACAAAGACTACAGAGATATCAATTAATCAAATCATTCTCACCCTACATAAGCATTATTATCCTGTGTGTGTTTTTATCTTTGGTTTTGAAAAAAAAATCAAAAGATAAAGTGAATTTTTCAAAGTGGTAGGATGAGAAATTAATAGAAACAGACTTAACACCTCCTAACACCAAAATATTTAATCTAGAACACCAGTAATGTTCTGGATGAAAGATACCCTAGCCCTCCTGAACAATATCGTGTGAGTGCTTTATTTCAGACATCAGTATTTCAACAAAAGTCCATTTAACCCTCTTAAATAGACACAGCCAGATATTGCAATGGAGCAGTAAGGTGCAACCCTGCTGTTCCTGTCCAGGAATTATTTTAGTCAGACGGGAATTTCCAGAGCAGATGTTTTAGAATTTGTCTTTGATTAAATTCCTGAAGAGACATCTGAAAACACTTGTAGTAATAAGGCAAATTGAGACTATAGAAAGTTACAGTCACAACTGTTACATGAATTTTTTATGCCAGTTCTACATACAACACAGACGACAGCAAATGGCAAATGCTTATGCTACAGCTCCAGTTCTGTATCTCTAATTTGTGCCACAGATCTTGCAAACTGCTCATTCAATAGCAAACACACACATTTTAACAATAGCAACTCTACTCATTTAAACAGAATTATTCAGCCCATTAAAGATAACCCAATTTTACCAAAGTAGTAAGAAGGCAGACAAAAACTTCCTCCACTCAAAGTAAAAACATAAACTGCAGTAGAAAGAAAGAAGCAAATGGGATGGAGCTGAGGAAATGCCAGGAGTTACTCATCTTGGAAGTATCAATCCAATCAGAAAAGAGTAGTTAAAATGCCTTCATTAAAAACATCACTCTAAATTAAAAATTTACAAAGTCTCTGATGTATTTATGAAGAAGTATTTAAATTTAGAAGAATATTTTCCACTCTGTTGAAGACCTCTTGCATAGCATACATATACACAATGGCCAACTTCTATTTTCCAGAGGTTTTTTTTTAACAGTAAGTTTCCAAAGTTACCAATATTTTCAGGTTTTTTGAGTTTGTTTTCATATCCAATTTTTCAACAGGAGACCTCCCAAATTACCAATCTCATAATAATTTGTCACAACAACACAAAAAAAAAAAAAAAAAAAAGACAAAAAAGGTTTTGCAGGTGTCTACAGCAAGATCCTGCTTCTTTTGCTGACAAGCAAGAAGTGCAAGAGCAATACCTCATAAATGCCCACACTAATAAAATACACTAATGCAAAAATAATGCAGTTATTTTGGAACCTGCTGTCCCCTGATGGAGCAGATGACCCCTTTGTCTCCGTGACTCTTGACACCCTGCACACACTTTACACAAGGCACAGCCCCGAGGCTCCAGCTGAGCTTGGAAGTTAATGTTCCTGTAAATCACCAACTGCCAAAGCCACTGCACCATTTACCTTGGGATCTCTTCTGAAAGCTAGCATGGAGGGATCTACCTATCTCTATTTCTTTATAGGATTTCCCTAGTTATTTATTGGCCTTTTTTCTTTTTTTTTTTTTTTAATAGCTCTTGCCTAAAGTGACTTAAAAATAATAACAATAAAAGTGGCACAGCCTTAACAGTCTACCATAGGAAAACTGTCTGGAATTCAATAAACATGAGAGAAGGCAACCGCTGCTCTGAGCAGCCCAGCTAAAGACAGACATTGTTCCAAATCCACAGTGAAAGACCAGGTCATTTGTGCTTCTTATGTTGTTAGGTTCCACCGAGCAGAGTTTGAAATGAACTGGACTGGAAGAGACAAAGTCTAAACCACAGCATCAACGCAGAGAATCAGATCAGATCCCAGAAAAGGCTGGAGCCTGTGCCATGGTCTGCAGCTGGAGCACAGGGAAGTGGTTGGTGACCAACACAAGTGGCATTGTCCTGTGTCTGTCAGAGTTTCAATTTAGGTTCAGTTTGGTCCCAGCTGATCAAAACCATTCTTCACTGAAGCACAGGTTCAATGAAGAATCCTTAATTTTATTGAGGATATCAATCCCTGAATCCTTAATTTTATTTTACCTGAGAACAAACCCAGCTTGATACTCCTAAAACCATTTCTAAGGAAGCACAGGAATTAGAGAACATTTGATCTGGACTAAAATGCAGACACACCTTCAGCATCCTACTGACAAATTCAGGATCATTTCCCAAGTATTCAATAAGGCTACACAAAACTGTCAAGAGACAGCCTGCTTTATCCTGTCCAATGTCTTCCAACAGTTTTTGCAATTTAAGATCAGTTGAAGTCATTTGGTTGCTGCTTTGTAATTAGTGGTTTTAGTTAAGCAATCCCAGAGAGAGGAAAAGGAGACAAGGCAGTCTCGGGTTGGGTGCATTTGATAAACAGCATGTTGACAGGATGCCTTGTAAGAAGAGACAGTCCAGGACACCACAGGGACTCTAAATACTTGCACATAGTTAAGAGAAAAGAAAAATCTGCCTCACATCAATTTCAGTAGAAAAATAAATTTTTACTAAAATGAGGTCCTTAAATTATCTACTTTGCTGTCTTCTTTAAATTAGTGGAGGACCCCTGTGGCACTACTAAGCTATAAAAATCCCTTCAGCAATGATTATTGGCATTGTCACTTCATCCTCGGGCTTATTATGGGTCATATTTCTACCTAGATTGCAAGATGATTGCAATGTTTAAGGCTGGCAAGGATTAGCAAAAAACAACACATAAATAATGCAGCGTGCAGCTGAAATCAGGCTGTTTGAGAGAAGGAAAGGAAAGGTAGGTTTGTTAAGTGACAGGGAACTGATTACTTTAATGCTCATAATAATAAGACCTGCCAAGAGAATAAGGGATAGAGTCATCAGCTTCCTACCAGTGGAGGCATTGCTTGTTGGCATTCAGCAAACGAATTGCCTCTTGTCAGGAAAGAATTCCTTTCAGCAGAGATGCTAAAGGCAATGGGGCCTGGCCAAGAAGACTCTCTGATCCTTAAATGCTTCTGCTGTTTGCTAAAGTTCCTTTTCAGGTTTGCTTATTATTTATTGGGTTCTGACTTTTCAGAGCAAGGGATAGAAAGAAATAAGACAAAGCATCACCCAGCAATTTGCCAGCCTGTATACAATAGCCTAAAGCACATATCCATTTCTTCTTGAAGCATTTAATCACTCCTACTTATCAAGCTGAATTACTTTAAGCATCTTCCTATAAATGACTAAGAAAATGTATTTTTTTTTCTTTCCAGAAATGCATCTTTTATTGCCATGTGTGGAAATGTCAGCAAACAAACAACTCCTACCACTCTACTCCTCTTTTTGCATTGCCTGCTTTATTAATAAAATTCTTGCTGAGCAATATTAGCCGAAAATAAAGTGATTAATAATTAACATATCACCTCTTTAATCCTTAACTCTAGCAGCCCACCAGTTCTGGGGAGAACTGCTTCTATCTTCATGATGTTTTTGCTCTCCTCTTTGTAGCACACAATGAAACATTTTCTGATCTCAATCTGGAATGAGCAATCTCAATAATCATTCATACTGATCAGGATTTACTATTTTGCATTATCAGGGTGTACATCAAATTACCAGCCTGCAAAGAAGAACTAGACCAAAGTGTTTTGACCTACAAAACCCAAAGCACTTGTATCAAACAGCTGCTAATATTAATTTGTGACTTTTTTTTTTTTTTTTTGAAGGAGCCTGCACATTCAGGTACTTATGAGAATTTAGGTTATTTAGGAAACATTTATTTATTTTCTGTGAAATACTCCCTACAGAACTTTATTGTAAGAACTTCATCCAGCAGCCACTTGTGAGTATTTTCAAAATAAACGTATTTTGGCTTGGTGCTGATAAGGTGTATCCCAAACAAGGCCAACATGATAACACACACAGGCTCTCTAAGGGATATCACTGCTATTTTGGCAAAAACACCCTGAGTTTTTAATAAATCACCCACAACTCCATCAGAATAGTACAAATGCTACCAGGACCTTCCCAACAAATAAAACACCAGCAGCAGCTCCCAGCACAAGGCAGTTCAGTCGAGCTGTGTTTCAGCACCATGGGAACTTTACCTAGCTCAAAATCTCCTAAATCAATACTGAACCCCATAACTACGAATGGGGACTTTTGTTTCCAAACATTCATGCTGGCTTTCCAACATCTCCACTGCTACCTCCCACTTCACAGCACTTCCTTACTGAACTCGTGTGGCATTTGAATCCATTTCCAAACACAGTTTGATCAGACTGCCTTCACAGCAAGGAGAAAACAGAATTTGTCAGTGGACACAACAGCCCCTAATTTAGGTGCACAGTTAAATTAATGAGGGAGAGGTTTATTCCACTTTCTTGTTCCAACATTTGGATGGCACAATGGCTCTGAAGAACCCGAGATGCTTTCAGTAGGAGGGTGTTTAGAGACCACTTCCCTTTGAGAAGAATATTTTTCACACAGTAAGAGAGACAGTTCCTCTCCATTTTCACACACATTTTGGGACTCTGATTTAATAGTGATGTTAGAAAAACAAGTATATTTTCATACTGTTGTTTAATATTGTTAATCAAGTTTTTCTCCAGTGCTCCCTGTCAGACGTGTAGTTTGAAAGCCAACCAAGTCTTTTATTTATCAGTTGTTCACCTTGTTCAGTAACCAAAAACACCAATTCAGGGGTATTTGGCATTTTTAGACAGGAGGGGAAAAAAAAGTGACAGAAATTGGTTGTGATGAAATTACAGAAACTGGCATGACTGGAGTGGTTTGGAAGAGGAACACTGATTTACCTCCTAAATAATACTGATTGTGATAAAACAAAGTGCTAGAAACAGTTTCTCAAAAGATGTTAAAAGGTGTCACACAACCCATTCTTAAGCTGCATTAGTGTTCTAAATCATTTACAAGAATGAAACATTTATTTATTCTGGTCAATAAGGTATTACTGGTATTAAAGGTCCCAGAAATGATAGTGGGGCAGAGTTCCTCAGCTCTGAAATCCAAACTCTTCTGCCTGGGAAATCTTTAGTTCCCCCAGCAGTGACTGTGGGATTGAAGGTGGGAGTTATTTACACCAACATCCTGGAGTTCCAGGGGCTGTCAGGGCTGAGTGTCCAAGCACACCCTGCTCCAAGAGCTCCCAGACCTGCTCTCCACACAGCTCCCAACAGCAACTGAAATACCATCCCACAGGGTTATGAAATGTACAGCCCGTGCTCAGTGCACATGTATTTATCATGGAGACAAACAAATGAAAACTGCTCCTGGAAAAAAACAAACAAAACAAAACAAAACAAAAAAAGTAACAAACAAAAAACCCCGAACAAAACAAACCAAACAAAAAACCCACAAAAGCCAAACAAAAAACAGAAACAAACAAACAAACAAACAACAACAGCAACAAAAACACACACACACAAAAAAACCCACACACCAAAACCAAAAATAATGCACTAAGACAAACCCAACAAGGACAAGAGCAGGCTTGAATTAGAACCTGTTTTAGCAAGAACATCAAAATTATCAAAATGTCTAAAGTATTCTGGTCCTCTATTTAGGCAGTGCATGTTTTGATTGATAAATAATTGGAGACTGAAGAGAACTGTGATGGTTTTATCTTAGGCAAGTAAGCAATCTGAAACAAAACCTTATGGAGGGAGAAACAGAAAAAAAAAAAAAAAGAAAAAAAAAACCCCAAACATCAACAAAACCAAAACAGAAATTGTGTTTTTAGCTTTCTCTAAGATGACTGAGACATTTTGAGCATTCAAAGCATTCATGAAGTGTTCATGAAGCGTAACAGAAGCTACATAAGCAAACATAAATCTGCTATATTGTTTAACAACCTTAGGAGGAAAAAAAAAGTCAGTTGTTCTGCTTGAAACCCTTCAGGTACAATATTTGAAAAAGCCAAAGAGCAGTACAAACAAAAGTAAATAGGATTAGTTCCTTGTAGTCCTGCTGAAATGGTGAAGACATATCCATGTGCTCCTAATAAGTCTTGAAGAATAAAATCTCTCCCTGTTCAACTTGTTAAAAAATGTTTTTTTTTTGGTGGACAACACTTACCAGCTGTGCCTGTGGGATTTTGTTTTCCCATTTGCCCTCATCACAGGGCTCACGCTCAATGAACACTTTTCTCAATAACCTGCATAGAGACCTCACTGGTGGCTTCCTCACTTTTGGACATTCCTGACTTCTGGTTGCAAACACCTTGCAAATAGATTCACTGATCTTCTCCATCTCAAAAATGAATGTGCTTGCTGAAGGCTTCAGAAATCTTTACAACAGCTAAGTTGGAAGGGAATCAACAACAACAACAACAACAAAACACACACACACACACACACACACAAAAATAACAAAAACACCTCACCAAGGGAAGAAAGATTCACAAAGAATTTGTGAATTTGTTCTCACCAAGAATACTAGGGATTTTAAAACTACAAAAGTAGGAAAAGCAAAAAGGAACAAGGTACAATAAGACATTTAACAGTCAGATTCTACACTGACCACAGGTGCTGTAGTGCTAAAACCAACCTCTCCCACCTTCCACAGAACTGGTCCCCTGGGAAGTTCTTCTGACTCAAGATCTTTATTCAGGTTTACAAACCTGGTTTCCCCTTTCTGGCTTAAACAGCCTCTCTCCTATCCTACCCACAAAATCACTGTACTGACAGATAATGAAACAACCTCTGCAGAACTATTTCGCTTCCCTGAGGACACTCACTCCATAGTGCAGGAACTTGTGACACACGTTCCCTGCACTGCCCACCTCTGTCACACTGGGGGACAGGGTCCCCTGCCTGGAAACTGATAAATGAAGCACTGAAAGAAGCTCTAGAGTTCCCCCATCTTCTGAGATTATGGAGTTGGCAATTTAGCAGGTGTCTTGAGCACTCAATGTCATTGAGAACACAACAACCCCTGAAAAGGGAGAAGTTAAGGGACATCTGCAACCTGCTTTGGATCATTTCTATTTCTGACCCAGAAACTGAGTTTTCAAAATATTACATATGATGACTGAGGACTATTTGGTACTGGATACCAGTGGCCAGTGAAATTCTCATATTCACCATGCACATGGAGAACAGGAACAGGCGCAATGAAACCGAGGCTTTGCTTGTTTGTGGTGAGTGCAAAAAAAGCACAAAAATCACAGGAAGAAAACCCCACATCACAAGATAAACATATAAATTGAGATTCTCTTGAAAAATCGTGCAGAGAAACGTGTCAGGAAACCTAAGCACCCTGGAAAACTCAACAGGCCGCACCTTGAGAAAGGGCATCCCAAGGTATCCCTGCCAGATAAGGATATCCCAAGGATATCCCTGCCAGATGCAGGCTGCACAGCCACTCCCAGGGCTTCCCAGGATAACTCTGGATGTGAAGGTCAGGAAGACACTAAAACAGGAGAGCAATATTCAGGAGGAGGCAGCTGGAAACTGCTTTTATGTGAGCTCCTGCCACATTTCCAGTGGTGTCCCCATGGCAGCTTGGGGATGGAGAGCCAGTGTGGGGACAGAGCACAGGATGGGACAGGGAGCCCAACCCTGCTGGGGCTTTGTGCCTGCTGAAGGAGTAGGTGTCATTTTGTGTTAAGCATCAGTGACTGTAGCAAGGGCAAAATAAAAATACATCTGCTCAAGGAAGTAGGATTTGTCATAACAAAGGGATTTTTTCAAGCCATTAAAACCAGAAACCTCCTGACCTTCCAGTCAGCTACAGACGAGGGACATTCTGTTTCTGAACTATGCAAATGGCACTACAAAACCCAAGAATTCTTTATTATCCTTTTCCATATGCATAAGCCACACATTCCCATTTTTAAATTACATTACACTCTGGCCTTCTAACTCTGAGTGACTGTTGCTAGCTAAGTTTCATCACTTAGTATGTAGCACCTGCATTTGGCATAATAAAATTAAGCATTCTCTTGGAAATCAGATAGCTGGAATGTTTCTGTTTCTTTCTCAGACAAGGAGAAGACTTACCTCCACATTAGTACCTTTGATGCTGACTTTCATCAGTAATAGAGAACCTGGTTTAAAAATTAAAAACCCAAACATCAAAATGCATTAAAAAGCTGTTAGAACTGTGCAGTGAAGTAAGAGAACAAAGCCACCAGATTCGAAAGCTTCTTCTGCTCTTTAGGGTCTGATTAAAAAAACAAAACAAAAAAACAGCTTGTTTGGGAAGGAAAGCAAAATACTCTCCATGAACTTTCTGCCAGTGTAGCTAAAGCTGGCTATTATCAAAGAAACAAATGCCTGGATTCAGACACAAGCTCAGCTCCTTTAGCTCTAATTAAAGCTTCCTTCTGAAGACTATCCTATGCTAGGTGGCAATTAAAAGGAAAACTCCCTTGTTTAGAGTTATCCAAATATTTCCAAGACTTGGGTGGGCTGCCTGGTACTGCCCTGCAGCACAGGGAAGGGAGAAGGTTTGTTGTGGAATGCCTGGAGAAATAGCAAGGGCTCTGTCAAACCAAGCCTCACAAAGCTTGCCCTGAAATGGAATACTGCCAGAAGCCCATTGCAAACTTGAGCCCCTACCCTGGAAAAGGATTTACTTTAGGTAAATTGAGGGATGCTCAGAGGTAACTTTTCAGATCTCCTTAGGCCAACACCTCAGACCAATCATTCTGAATCCTGCTAAGTAAATGTATGGGAAAGAAATCCTTCATTTCACCTTCTCTTCCTCTGCCAAAATACACAAATGCCAGCTGCGATCATGACATGAGAAGTACATTTAAAACAGCTGTATTGCCAGGAGAGATGGGAGCTGCAACAAAGAAAAAGGAACTGGCAAGAGAGACCTGAGAGATTTGAGCCACCTCTTGAGCAGGTTTAGCACCAAGGGAAGTCCTTAGACATGCAGAGAAATCAGCATTTTGTGTTAAAATTTTTGGGCTTGGACAAACTCCCTTCCTACTTCATCCTACTGGCAACTAACTCCTGATGGAAAACAACTGAAAAAACAAACTCACGGTGCTTAAGAAAGTGAACCACACAATAAAGCAGCCACAAATCCAGTGGGGAAAATGCAGAGTGACACTAGAGAAAGGAGAGATGCACAGAAAATGCTCAGAAAGAATGGGGGCAAAAAACCCCAAAGGCTTTGCTAACCCAGTGAGCATTTCAAACACGGTTGCAGAGTGCCCTGTTTAAGGTACTGAGAACATTTAACAAGCTCATTGCAAGCTCCCTGCAGTGAAGAAACGAATGACAGCAAAACCACAGCAGCTCCAGCAGGACAAAGGGAAAGAGCAGCACAGTAGATGATGTTTGTCCTTCTGCAAGACATGAGCAGAGCCTGCAGACATTTAGGGTCCCACTCATCTACAGACACACAGCACAAACCAGGCTTTTCTTCCCCTTCCCACCCAAACAGGATTGCTGCCCTCTTAGGAACAGGGCTATTAATCTGCAAATGCTTTTCTGCAGTCACCAGGGATGCTCCTCTCCCTGCCAGGCTGGAGGGGACGCAGGCAGGAAGGGATGAAAAGGAGAATTTGCAATAGTTGAATTCTCTTTGCTTTCCACTGCATCCCTGGTGCTCCTGGATTGCTTTTCACCCTCGACAGTTTTATACCAACAAAGTGATTTTATGATCCCAGCACAGTTATGAATCACTTCACACGTTTCTGAGGTGAAACACAAACTGTTTAACATCGCGGAGCAAGTTACATAATTGTTCACAAAATGGAATCAAGGAGGCTGTATCTAATTAAAAGTGCACGGGGAATCCACTGTAAGCAGAAGGTATTGCAATTATCTTGTTTTGATGCAAATGTACCCAGTAATGAGAACAGAAAAATAAAAGTATCTGCCCTTTCCCTTCAGGGACACACAGGTAAAGATGGAAACACTTCTGATGATACTACACACGTAAACACAAAGAAAAAACCCAAACTAAAAAACAAGCCACCAACCTGTCGAAATTCATACTATAGAAGTCTCAGTTTCTGACTTTTAAATGGGAAAACTCAATCCAAATTTTAACTTTAGCAAGTTATGGCATTAAATGCACGTGTGCAGGGCTCTTTTGGGTATAGTAAGCTAAGAAGCAGCTGCAAAATGCCAAACTAAGAAATAATAACAAAATAGATCAAAATAAACAAAATAAACAAAATAAAACAATTGCTTAAAACACATTATTTATATATTATTTGCTTGAAAAAGCATGCATGTGGTTGAATAGGCAGAAACATTAAAAGTTATATTCTGAGTTTTGGTATTTTGTAGTACAGAAGTGCAATTTAAGTTGTTTTTTGTTGGTGGTTTTTTGTTTTTGTTTTTTGTTTTTTTTTTCAGATTACCTAGATACAATTGCATGGAATTTAATCCATTTTTGGTGAAGAAATGCTGTTAGATCATATCTTATCAGCCCCACAAAGTGCAAAGGGATGTTTAGCAAGGGCCCAGCCTTCCTGCCTCAGTACTTGACCTGTTTTCTTCTCGTGGACCTGGCAGAAACTTTGGGAGGTCTCCTGAGACCAACTCTGGCCCTGCAGCATCAGTGAAGAACTGACTTTGAGATATGAGCTTGTTGCTCACATGGAAGAATAAATACAAGATCTAAATATAAGATCTAAAAATCCCCAACAACAACAAAACAAATATAGTTGTAGATAAGTCAGGCTCAAGAGAATCTGCTGAGTGATTCCAGCAGCTTAATATGAGCATAGAAAAATCCCCTCCAAGTTCAAAGACACATTCCCAGAGAAATCCTGCCTTGTGTGATGCTGCGTTTCTTTATTCACTCTTTATCTGAAACATCACAACTTACATTTATCAAGCCATACCCTAACATTATCAGAGTTTAATTTATGTTTCATTGAGTGTTTTTGATACGCATGTTAACTCCTGCCATGTGACTGAAGCACACAGATACATCTTGGAGGAAACCAGGGAAGACTTATCTAAAAGTTCAAATCACACTGCCTTGCCTACCCACAGGGGGAGGAGGAAGTTAAAAACTAAGCAAATAAATGCACTTATGTTTACAAAAATCTATTTATATTATCTATAATCCATTTAATTAGAAAGCAAATCCCTCTGCCATATACCTCTACTGCAGTACAAGCACAACTTTGCTGTGATAAGGGATTAAAGCAGAACGGGGGATAAGAAACAGCGATATCTCCAAGATGACAAATCATGTTTTAGGAGTTCTCCAAGTGCCTATGAGTAAAGCCCAAGGGTGATTTGGTTTTCATGCATCTTCACTGAAGCTTTTCTTGCTATGTCCACAGCTGTGGTGAACCTAATATGAAGCTCATGGGACAGGCTACAGGCACGTACAGGGATGTGTTCTTCAAGATGACAAAATAAATACTTATGAATATTTAAGAAAACCAGAAAAAAAAAATCTGGAAATTCTGTTATCAAGCCTGCTGACAGCTGGACACAGCAACTCTATTTGAATCCCAACAATGTGTTTTCAGCATGCCAGAAAGACCAAAATTTATCAATGGTCCAGTGTTTCTATAGATCTCCAATCCTTGGACTCTTGGGGTTTATTTTCCATTTTGTTTAAAGGTCAGGTAAAAGTTTAGAAGCCAAGTCCGCATGCAAACACGCAACCAAAGCAGGGAAGACTGTTTCAGGCTATATAGGTCTGAAAGAAAGTCCAACTTCATTTGCAATAATCTACTTGACAAAACAAGACAAAGTCAAAGAAGAGGAAGAAGGGAGATTCGTGTGTCTTTTGTGGTTACATCAAACACTCTAAAGAAGACAACATCACGCTGAGTTAATTGGAAGAAAGGAAATTATTCTAAAAATTTCAAATCAATGGAAAAAAAAAAAACAACCCAACTTCTATCTATTTAAATTAAGAACGCCAGACCAGATGAAAGCAACCGATGAAAAGCACATTGTTTGATAAGGTCACTTATTTGCAAGACAGGTGATCAGTATTCATTAAAAAGAACAGGGAAAACAAGAAAAAGGATAGAAGCAAGAGTCGTGCTACTCACTAGCACAGAGGCACAGTGACAGCTTTAACCAGCTTTTATTGAAGTTTTTCCTCTGCCTTTCCCTCAGCAACAAATGAAACAATCTTGTAACAAACTCTAATGAACGCCTAACAAGCAAACTATAAACCATTGACAACTTCTCTGCAGACCCTGTCCTGCTGCAGGTCAAGGAAATCCCAGCAGTTTTTCCTCTAGATTATCTCCTATTTAATGAAAAGCTGTCTTTGACAAGTCCAGAATTTGCAAGAATTGCCACTCCTCGGATTCTGAAATGCTCCAGCCTAATCTTAAAATGTTTCTACACAAATCAGCAGTGGTAGAATTCCTAATTGCCTTCCCCACTCCTTTTTGGCCAGCAGAGCTGGGTGCGTTCATCCTCTCCCCGCAGCTTTGGCCCATTTCTAATCAAGTAACCTCCAACTGGCCAGGGACCCTGCGGGGAACAGAGCCATTCATTCCATCTCCTCCATAGACAAACCGCCTGGACTTGTTAGGGAATTGGAAAAGTCCACTTGGTCAGTGGAATAGGCTAGTGCAGGAAGAGTCTGGGAAAAGGACTGCAAGTACAGAGCAGAGGAGGGGGGAGAAAAAAAAAAAGAAAAAAGGGGAAAAAAAAAAAAGTTAAAACCTGAGATCCGGCAAGATTTCCCTGATATTTGAAACTCATTTAAGAAATGTTTAAAACAGGTACCTGCTCTTACATTTCCATGATGGGAAACTTAGTGTGTTATGCTGAATTGGACAGGAAATTCCATCAACTTAAACACTGACAATATGAGGTTCTGAAAACAAAAAAATATTTAAAAAAAAATAAAAAATTCCAAGATCCCCAACAGAAAAAAAAAACAAAAAAAAAAAACCCCAAGCAAACAAAACAACAACAAAAACAAACAAAAAAAACCAACCAAGAAACAGTGCTCAAGATCAGAACAGATAATTTAAATCCATCTGTTGTATTCTTATTAGCACTAATCTGGTTCCATAGATGCTGAGTCAATAGATTAAAACAAAACCAGTTAAGTACACAAGTTCTGTAGTGCAGGATTTAATCCTTCAAAGTCTTTATGGTCCTCAAAACCATTCCTCATTTAAAGAAATACCTATAAAAGGCAACTGAAGCATCCAATCTTTTCATTAGGAAGAATTTCATGTTCTTCCACAGCCCCAAAAAGATGAGTTCTCTCTCATGCCAACACAGGAGAGCCTTTAAACTACAGGAAATATTAGCATCACTCCCCTGAGATAGACGGCCTCATCACAACCAATTTGTCACGATGAAACTCTAATTAAATGCATTATTCTTCTGCAGCAAAGAAGTGAACACTTGACATGTTTGAGTTAGACATACAAGTCTTCCCCTCTTCTTCAATCCATACCTTCCTGTGTAATGGCAGCCCCCCAGGGAACCCTCTGGGCCTTCACTTACAGTGAAATCAGTGAATGTAAGAGTCATTTAAAAAAAAAAAAAAAAAGAACCCAACATTTTCGGCAATGGTTGGGTGAGTAAAGCCCATGTGTTCCCAAGGATCACGCTTCGGGGTAAACACTGAGATTAGCTTTGGCTGGTCCCTTCAATCAAAACATTTCTGTTACTCTACATCAAGCAAAATGAAAGCACCAGTGCCTCAAGGAAAATGCAGAATAAAGACCTGAGATGTCACATTGAGCTGGAAGGCAGGAGCAGCTAGCTGGCTATTGTCTGCAGTAAATACAAGGACAAATGGCCAAATTTTCCTCAGAGTTATGAGACAGGGACAGTGCTTTTCCCTAATACCACTTTTAATACTGTAAATCAGCAGCAAATCAGGGAAATTTTGTCTGTTTTTCTCAGAGAATTTAGTTGCAAGTTGGTCATGTTCTAGCAAACCAACAGAAAATGTGGTGTATGGAAAAGTTCTTCTCTTGCGGGCACCCACTGGGGATCCCAAATCCAAGACAAGGTAAGAAGCTGATCTCCCAGGAATGGTCAATGTTTTTAAAAAACAGTCATCACACATTTGGTTACTGCTCACACAACAATCATGTGAACAATAGAGAAGCAGCAACCTGACTTAACTGGACTTCTACTTGCACCAAACGTTTCAATTGTTGTGCTCTTTTCATCAGACTTGTTTGATTTTATGTGACAAAGGATTACAAGACTGTGTGTCCTTTAGAGCACCAGCAGACCTGTGTCAGCTTGCAGAGACTGCTAATGAAAACTAAATAAATGTGGCATAAAAGTATTTCAGGTATTCATTAGATGAGCCATCCTCACACAACATCAAACAGCAATGACTCCTTCCCGTAATACCCCAAAACTCCATCAGCAGTAACAAATCAATAAATGTTTTCTTGACAGCTTTATCACTAGGAGGTGCTGCATGGTCTTTCCCTTAAAGCCCAAGAAGAAATGAAGCACACAGGACAATGGAAATGCCCATCATGACAACCCCTTTCATAACTAAGAATCACTCAGGTGTTTATTGCACTGAGTTCAGAGTGCTCAGCATCTGCTGGATGGAGCCCTGTGGTCCCATTACACCAGAGCAGCTGAGATCCCTCTACATGACAGGCTTAACCAGTTTGAAAGAAAATATAACATGCAAAGATAAGTAACGAGGGAGAGGTTAAAAAAGAAGGAAAAAAAAAAAAAAAGAAACATTTTTCTATTTTTAACCTGGCTCCTAAATTCTATATACAGGCCCAAATCTGCTCAAGCTATATGCCAACACACACAAAGAAAATTTAAAAAAAATAGAAATTACATTTTGGAGTCTGGGCTAAAACACAAAGGAAAATCCCACCAGCCAACCATGCTTTTCTTCACAAAAGAGTCTATAAAAATGTCCATGGCTGCAAGTGAATTATTCCTCAGCATTCCATATTTGTGCCATCTGCCTGCCAAGCCAGTGCCCCATCAGCATTTAATTCATTATTGTGTCAGTTCCAGGAGAAATAAAGAGCCTTTCGTACTCTGTCTAAGCCAGATCCCATTCTCTAGGAATTTAAACTCAGACTTTTCACTCCAAACTTGGGTGCAGGCTTTTACTACAGGTACAACACAACATAGAACAGGCACCTGTGTTTCCTGCTGGCACATCTGCCTTGCACATGCCATAAAAAGTACACCACGGCTTCTAAAGGAAAGTCTCCACACACTGCTTCACAATCCTTAAAAGGTATTTTGCAATAAATAACTGCTACAGTGCATGCAGCTTTAGAAGGACAAAACCTCAATAAGCCTCCTGTGTGAGGAGCTTAACCTACACTAATGGCTGAGGAAACCTCATCAGCATGAATTCCTGGATAAAACTGGGAGCTGGAGTGTACAGCCATGGCCAAACCAGAAGGGAGGTGGCAGAACAGGGAGCATCCTCATAACCCAATTACCACAAGTTAGAAACCAGCTCCATTCTCCACGAGGGGATGACATTGCATCGCATGACATCATTCACTGGTTTCTAAATGTAGGATTTCGAGTGGCTTCACAAGGAGGAAAATGAAAATGGTCAATGTTTTCCCTGAGCGTCCCTGCACCAGAATTCCTGTGCATTTTCTGCATCAGCTCACCACAGATTCGTGCAGATTGAGATGGAGGCAGTGAATGATCCTTGTTAATCTAAGAGAGACAGCTCACAGCACTGGGTGTTCCTGAGCCCCCACAAACATTTTTATAGTCAGCACTGCAATACCTAAAGAATGATTAAATATTGCTGATATTCAATATTAATTAAAACTAAAAACATTGCCATACCTTTACTCTGTTTCTTCTTTGCTGAGTCTTTCTTTAGTTTACAATAAAAAGGCAATTCTAAGCTACATTCTTCTCTGTCACTCTAGACTTTACTTAATTTATCACTGTAGCACTTTATGAACAGAAATGCTGAAATGCTGACAATTTTGAATTTAGTGTTTTAATTAACTTCATTTATTTTTATTTAAATTGTTACCTCTTATATTTGTTTAAAACATTATTTAAGCTTTTTCTGGAGCCAGTGTTAGCCTCCAAGGAAGCCTAATTAAAAACAAAAACCCAACAAAAAGCCCAACCCCTGAAAAATCAAAACAGCAACCAAAAAAACCAAAAAAACCCAACCAACCAACCAACCAACCAAACAAAAAAAACACTCAAGTTTGAGCCATATAAGAACAGAAACATGAAATTTTCTCCTCCTTGTAAATTCTGATTAATGCCTCACCTCATCAGGTAACTTGAATGTAGGTTTCTAAATTACATCCTGGCTTGTTTCAGGCACTATTTCTCTGTTTTCAGGTAATTACCTGATTCGATTAGAAATGGATGAAGAAAGAAGAAGGGCACAGTGTTTCACTTAATTCTTAATTATGAATTTCCAGTGATTCCCTGGGCACAGAGATCAACTCCTGGCTGTGGCACCCAGTGTTTAACTGAGCTGGTGGTTGCACTCAATCTTGTAGGAGTTTCCCAGCCTTAATGATTCTATTCTAATGGTTCCACATCACACCTTATATTGGGAAAGACCAAAGAGCCTTAAGAAGCGGTGTAATGTCATTAAGATTATTTCAGGTGTCACACCTGGGCAGGTGCAGCAGCTTTGCAGCCATTCGGTCCATCACAGGCTCACCACAACATGGAGAAAATTCTGGATATCCAGTGTGACCTGTGGTGCAAGCACAGCTTACACAAGCTCAGCCTCAGAGGAATAAGGTGTAAGAAAAGTTTTAACTTGATAGAATACACCTGAATTGGGTTGGGGCATTTTCTGTTCATGTAGATTTACTGGGAGTCTTTCAAAGCCCCAAAAGCTGCAAAACTCCAGTTCTACAATTCTCCCAGGAGCCACTGATACTGGCTGTCAGTGGTAAATACAGCTATTGGCTAACAGAGATGCTTAAACCCACACCAGAAACACATTGAGGGATATTTTAGGGGGTTCATTTGCTCTCTCTCTACTAGGGAAAAAAAAAAAAAAAAAGTATTCTTTAGTGTGCACAGCATTATTCCCTCAATTAAAAACATTCTTGTCTGCAACAGACATGCCACATTAAGAAAGGTTAAAGCCAATAGGACCCCATTTTGTTCGATTACAGCAGAATTAATTGATGTGTTTAATCAAAGAGATGCTTCTTGGCAATAGCATAAAGCTTCTCTTCTCCAGGGATGGTCCCAACCTCGCTGGCAGACGGGAGGATTTTAAATAAATACAAAACAATACCAGGAAGTGCAGGCTCCTGTCTGAGCCCTGGGTTTGTGTCATTCCATCTGAGAGTGGAAATTCATACAGCTCCTCTTGTTTCCTTCCATACACTACGCATCTTCTCTTAGCTGGAGACAAATCAGTAAGAACTATATTGACAGAAATTGTAAAATCACAAATATGCTGAAAGCTCACAAATAGAAGAGAAACACAATTTATTTACTTGGTTGTGTTAAAAATCAGCATTTACAATACTGTTCAAAATCTAATGCCTTTCCTACATTAGAAAAAAAAATAAAAGAGATGCACAAGAGAACAAGTTTTGGCCAAATCTCATCCTTCGCTTTCATTTCCTCTTACAGAAAACTTATGTCTTGAGTTATTTCTGCCAAGCACTTTTTGGAAATTGAAGTTCGTGTGCTTGCCATAGCTATTTCTAAACTAATCCATCATTCACCAGCAAATAAATGAAGAGTGATGATAAATAAAAAGATTCCTAATGCAATATGAGCACACATCACCATTTTTATTAGTGGCTTCTAATAACTCTCTTTTTGAAACGATGTCCCTAAAACAAATCCCTAAACTCTTCACAGTCTTTGGCAGCCATAATTTCACCAACCACAATTGCTAAAACCTGAACTTCATGCTCCCCCAATTCATGCAAGTTCAAATGTACTAAAGAATTTAAGGAATTGGATATAAATGAATCTGAGAGTATTACTGAAGAGAATGGTAGAACTGAGAGCAAAGCATTTCATTCCAAATAAGAAGTGAAGTTCATCAAGCAACAATTCCCATCATTATCTGAATTTCCCAGGATGCTTACTGCAGTCACACTGAAAAAGCAGCTATTGATATTCTCATGACACAAACTGTTGGAGACTGAAGTTCCTAGAAGGGACTGAAATTTTCAGACCATACATTTCTTCAGAAAGAAATTCTGGTTCCTGAGCCATAAATGGAAATTTATATCGATGGAATAGCCAAGAACAACTCAGCAGAGATCAGCCTAAACCTCCTATTAAGAGCCCATCTCAGGATGCCAGTCCAGTACATTCTCCATGTAATCCCAAATAACTCCCTCACAGTTCTCAGGAACCCATATTTTGAGACTTTTTTTTTTTTTTTTTTTTTTTTTTTTTTTTTTTTTTTTTCTGGCAAGCTCTCTGCTCTTTCAGTTTCCTTTTAAGCTTCAAATCTGCCTCTCTTTCACGAGTGTGCAAATTCCTCCTTGGAAATTGCAGTGTCAGGGGCCACCCAGGAAATATTCCCACATGTTCATCTTTTCCAGCATTATTTCTGGAAGGACAGATGGACTCACAGGTATCCTATCCTGCAGTGGGCCATGTAGTAGGGGGTAGAACTGAGGGATGCATTTTTTTTTTTTTTTTTTTAAGAAATATCCATGTGATCATATCAGATCCAACTCCAAGAGCTGTCTTCAGGCAAATATACAGAGAGATAAATTTAGATTCCTGTGTGCTCAGAAGACCTCGACACAGAACAGCTTAGATGCAGCCACTAAGAATTCTCTTTAAAACTCTCTCTGGTGTTAGGCTACTTCCTGAAATTGATGGAATAGAAATTCAGAATAAAAATATCTAGTCTTTTGTCCCTCACAGCAATATGTTTCTTTACTTAGGTATCATCATTTTTTTAGGAAAAGAGATGCAATATTGTTTCCAACAATTTCCAACACTGTAAAACACGAGCAGCAGAAACAAAAAATACCATTTTCCATTAGCAACAGTCTTGCAGCATTGCCTAACTCCTTTATCTGACACACAACACATAATTAGGTTCCATCTGAGATGAGAAATGTTCTCATTGCATAAAATTTCATACTGTTATCACATAACTTCAGACTTCACAGCAGCAATTTTATGCCCTGTGAACATGTAATTTTGATCCTAAAATAATGCAAAAAACTTTTCCTCAGGAGATCTTGCCTTGGACTAAACAATCTCCCTTGCAGCCCTGAGGTGTGACTCTGTGACTTCCCTCCCAGAGCACACAGCACTCCAGTGAGCTGCATGTGGCTCACAGCACCTTCCCATTTTGTTTTTTGGATGCAATTTCTGTGGCACCCATTCCATAAGCGACCTAAGAATGACACCTGCAGTTGCTGAGACAAACCACAGCTATGGTAAGAGCAGAATGATGCCTCTTTTGGAAGAGGGAGGGATGCAGGATTGCACCCTGCGGCTGCCACTCCGCTTTGGAACTTGTCAGGCTGAGAATTCCAGCCCCTTCAAGAGCTCTGATCTCCAGAGAACCTTTACAACAACTCCTGGAGAGCTCCCCAGCTCCAGCAGTGCCCCGGGCAGCGTTGTTCCCCCCAGCACGGCTTTCTGATCCCCAGACCAGCACACGGATTCTGCTGGAGCTTGGCTCCCTCCTATTCCATATGGATTGGGAAGGATGGGAGAGAGGGAAGGGCTGCCACTGCTGCCGGTTCCATATGGCCCAGCTGGCCCGAGCTGGCTCTGAATTTGGCTGTTTGCTGGGAATCCCTTGCCAGAGTTTCCCTTTTCAGAAGCACAGTGTGCATCAGCACTCGCACACAGCTGCCAACGTGCTTTCCCAGCAAAGCTCTACCAAACTCCTCAGCTGCTAATGGGGACTCATTCTTTGCAGCTAATTGTCTGCTGCTTTCCAGTCTTGCTCTTCTCTGAAACTAATTATAAAACTTCCATGCTTTGTAGGAGCTGTAAAATTCCTTCCAGAACTTCAGTGACTTGTAACAGAGCCAGAGCACTTGAAGGAGGATGCAGCACCCACAGCAGCCCCAAATACTGAAGAGCATCATTCTACCCTGTCACCTGGACTGGGAGACAGTCCTTGGGATTCAGCATCATTTCATCCCAAAACATTCAGGCAAGCCTGACAACAGGATATTGCTGTGCTACTGGCATTTAATTCCTTTTTTAAAAAAACGCTTTAAAATCATTTATACCTCAAGGTTTACAGAAGCGCAAAGAAAACAGCTAAAGCTGTTTATAAAGTCACTCCAAAATGAAGTCACTCAGGATATTAGAAATTAGCCTTTCCAGCCACTTAAATACAAGTTTCAGGAGTTGTTACAATCCCACCAAATATGAATGCTTAGCTCATTTTTTAACGTGTTCACTTGAACAATACACTGAATAATTTGCCAACATGAGTCAAATTAGGGGTTTCAATCCTTTATCCTAGAGGGATTAAACAAGTTGGAGCCTGATAATATGGCCCGATGGCCTGTCTACAATGTAGCATTTAGCTAAGAGAAAATACTTGAGATATCAGGGACAAAACTTAAAAATCACTACCTTTGCAGCAAGAGATAACCAACTATCCAAACAATGAGACTTTTAGAAATTTATTCACTCTGACATGAGTCCACCAGCAGATGTGCACTCGAGCAAACCGATGAAGGGTTGGAAAAAAAAGAAGCCACTTTCTAATATTTTTCTGCTGCAGTACTCACTAGATAAACTGGATTTGGTTGTGCCTCAAAGAAGTAACAGCTCTCCTGCCAAAGCAGCTGATGTGAGTCCAGGGGTAGGAAACACAAGGAGGGCCCCACTGTGCTGGGAAATCCCAAGGGAGTTCAGCATCCCCAGCTCATGAAAAGACAAAAGAGGCAGGGTCAGTCTCCAGCTCAGAGAGAAGAACCAGTTTACACCAATTTAGCCTCTCAATAATGCCTTGTTCCTTGTTTCTCTCAGGGTTTGAAGAGAGATGAAAGTTGTGGGTCAATGATCTCACTGTGAAAGCTCCAAGACTTATGAGACATTCACACCACAGGAGCAGAGGAATAAGACAGTGACTGATGAAGATAATCCGAAATTGTCTACCTGTTACCCAAATTCCATTCTTTCAATAGGTAGCAAATAATCTTTGTGTTAAGTATTTCATTAAGCCTCTGGGCTGAGGCACACAGAAATATTGGTACTTTGAGTAACACACACTGAAGAAAAAATGTTCTGTTATTACAGAATTTTTATTTTTCTTTTTCCACTGTCCATTATTAATCATCCTTATTCAGATTGCCTCTTTCATAAGGGGCAAACTCTCAGACAGGGCAACTCCTACATTCCAACATTTTGGTTTCTGCTTTTTGATACAATTCCAGCATGTCAAGGCTACGTTTTTGCAATGCTTACTTAAATTTGTGCCACCAATGAATGAATTAATCAGCGTTATTCCATTTCCCTTTATACAAGCCTTGTCCTTCTCTCTAGTAAAGAATAAAAATCTATGTTGAATTTAATTTGGTTAAAAATAAATGCATTAGTGTACAGGGGAAGGAGCTCTGATTTAAGGGCAGACTTCTGAAGGCACTGTGGTATTAGCAGGAGTCTGGGGAGAGCATCACTGCTCACTATGGAGTTTAAATTTCAGATGTACCTCTGAACTGAGCCCACAAACTGAAAAGGGACACACAGAACAAGCATACAGAGGTTCTGATACTGAAAATTATCAGCAGGCCTACAGGAAGAATTTTAAAGAACAAACGAGTTACACACTGCTCTGGAAAAGTTTAGGCTTGCTTTGCTACCAGGAATCAATGTTATTTTTCAGTGAGACACCTTCTGTATCTGCAATACAAGTTTGGAATTATCTTGATCAGCGAGTTACCACATGAATCACATCTAAAATTATTTACTAAGGACCACGAGAGCAGCAGGAACTTCTTTCAGATCATCAGGCTGGCTGAAAGCACACAGCACAGGTAAAGCAACTCATTTACACCCAGACACTTGCCCAGGAATTCCTGTGCACGGAGCAGAGTTTAGGAAAGCAAACAGATGCTGGTGCTCTCCAGCTGAACATCTGTTTCCCTGCAGATGAGGAATGACCTCTGCTAGCTGCTTGGAACTAAAATAAATAAATCCAGCTTCTCTACCAGGGGTTCTGCTGGTGGAGTTATCACCAGAATGACTCTGAACTGATGTTAGGAACTGAAATCATTATTCCTGTTATAGTACCTGCGTTTGGTTTTTCCTTTTTTCCTACTGGAATACAAATTACTCACTTCAGAGGATTCCCCTTACTTTTGGTGAAAGTCAGAAAATTCTGGATTTAATTGTGTCTTTGTTAGATTAATAAATGTGGTGCATCCTGAGTGAATCCACTTCCAAAAAATGTTGCAGAAACCTTCCAAAGTATCTTCCTTGATAAGCAAGTAATTTATGTGGGATTGATAAATTCCTAAATTTCTTAGAAATGATCTTGACAAATATTTTCATGACTTAGTGGGGAGTAGAATTTTGACAGTTATGGCCACAGACTTAACTTTGTCAGTGATTTGTGGTCATTAGAATTAAAGAAAATTTTACCAGGTTTTTAAATATTTGGAATTAGTCTTGAAAACCTTGAAGACTATTACACTTCACAAATTTAACCTACAGTCTGCACACGTCACATACAAAAATTAAGGCAAGGTCTTTTAAGTTCCAGTCCAGAACTAACTGTTCTTGTCAAAAGTGCAGTAGAAAAAGGTTTTATTTCTTATTTTACTATGGTCAAAGCAAACGCTCATTCTGATTACTCAAATTACGTGAATGCTGAACCCATCAATCATGAGGAAGATGCACTTTTTATCAAGAAATAATGATGTAATAGGCATATTCAGGAAAAAAAAAAAATCACATCTGTGAGAATGAAAAAGGAGATAAAGATAGGAGAAAATTCATCCATTAGGAATGCAGCACTAATCAGGGCTAAGAAAATAATAATAATAAAAAAATGTCCTTTTGTATAAGTTTGGTGAGAACTATAAATACATACAGCCCAAGTAATGAAGAGAAAAAGCTTCAGAAGAGACACTCAAATTTAATTTGTGTGGTTTTGATGAGAAATTTATCAGCAGAGAAGGCATTAATTCTATTCCCCTCTTAAGGCATTTTTTCCTAAACTGCCAGATAAAGGTAGACTTCAGATACAAATATGATTTTGATGGTTTATTTTTTATTGGTATTTCTCCCTGAAAAATATCCTTGTGCGCTGGGGGAAGGCTGCTGACTCCAGCAGTTTGATCAAAGAGATAATTAAAAGGAAATTAATCTTTTAAGTGTTTCAAAGCCAGCACGGCTAGTTTGCACATTTGTAGTGTGGAATATCACAGAGTCCAAACCTGTGCAGATTGACCTTTACCCAAACTGGCTTTGGAGGGGGAAGGTGACAAAAGCTGGGCATAGGCACACAGGCTCACAGGGCAATTCTTGTGTTTTCCACTTTAATACGAGCAGCTTCACCCCAGCTTCCACTTTCCAACCAATTCTCTGCTAAGGAGGCTCCCAAGTCCTGTGAGGGTGATCAGAGCTGGAGCTCCTCTCGGGTGATTTTCAGCCACACAGCTGCATGCAGAGCTGTACCTGCACGGCCACAATCACACTTCTGTGATTGGGTCCCACTTTAAAATGCATGTTTTGATTTACTCTGACTATTTAGAAATCTTCAATCAAATTAGCTGAATGCATGAGCTCATTCTGTTTTTGGGAGCCCACAGTTCAAGGATGAACTGGGGGATCTGTTCATGCTCTCTCACTTTTATAGAGAGACAGAAACGGGGCCAGAGCCAGGTGTCCCACCCCAGCTCTCCTGCTCTGGTCCATTTTATACCAGCACACATCACCCTTTCACAAATGTTAATGCAGCAGTTCTGCTTGCAAGACAAGCCAAGTGAAGAGGGGAAAATATTTCCTCTGGCCACTTTTGAAGACATTGTGATAGTCAGACTTTGTAATCTGCTAAAAGAGGGAGTGGTGCCATGTCCAGCAGTGATTCCAATGGGAAGGAGCTTCTGCACAATGTCGATTATAAACATTCTTATTCCAGACTGATAAAAACATGTCCTTAGCCTAGTTAAATATTGAAAACCCCTACACTTTGCACCAATAGATAAAAATCCAAAACTTCATAAGTAAAGATGCACAAAATGGAATCAGACCTGAAATTAGTTTAATAATCAGTTGATTAAAAATAAAAAATTAGAGCACTTGCAGTTTTAGAATTATTTAAAATACAGGTACTAAGAATAGTTGGGCTCTGATACACCCTGACTGAAAATTTATATAATTTCCTTTCTGAAAGTACTCAGGGAAAGTAAAAATCTTTCAGAAGATATTAACCTTCCTAAAATAAGTTTTATAGAACGGGTTACTTGAGGTCTCAAGTAAACAAATAACAAAAATATGATTCTTCAGCAAGTTCTTTTGAGCCTCCAAATCAATCAACACTTGGCAGCATTTCTCAGCTGTTCCTATGAAAAGCCATGTACAGATTGCAGAAGCATCAGTTGCTCCGATAAATCTCACTATGCTAATGAGGGTGATTATTTTCTCTCTACAGATGAGAGGAATATTGGCATAGAGGCAGTGAACTGTTGTTAGCACACTCCCAGTAACTTTATTTTCGGACTCATCAGACTGAGCTCAGCTATAACTCTCACGAGATTCATGGACATAAGGAAGTCAGCACCTTCCTCTTGCTAAGTGCCCCTCTGAAGTTTGTTGAAATGGACCTGGCTTCTCTATAGAGTAAAAATTCCGTGAGAATTTGACTTCTTCCTTCTGACTTTGTATTTGCACCCCCAGAGAGGACACGAGAAGCCTGCAATTAATCTATTAAAAAATGCAATTAATTTTATTGTGGCCATCTAAATACATGCCAGCTATTAGATAAAAATCTAAATAAATGGGTTGATAACCACATAGCCTAACTGGGAAAACTGAATTTTGTACATAACAAACCTCTAGTTTGTGAAGAAAAAAAAAAACTACGCATGGAAAGGTTTTAGGCAATTATTTAATTATATCTAGGCCTCCCATTTGTGCTATTCATGCTCATTTACCCATGCTCCATTTAGAAGTGTGCCAATAATGAAGCAGGGAATACAAGCGACCAACAGGTTAAGCTCAATGATATCTACTACAATGAAATTGCTTTTAGCTTCACCGTAAATCAAACAGGAAAAGTATCTAAACAAATTGTATCTGCAAAGCTGAAATACTTCAACAGGAAGACAACAGAGCAGCAATTTAATCTTTCACCCCAAGATAACTGAACTACATGAACTGCTGGTATTATCCTATATCATAATATACTTTAGTACATGCAGGGCAATGAACATTAGGCAGAAGTAGGAGCTCCATGCTATTACAATATATGATGCTGACGAGTGTGAAGTAGAGGAGCAAGGCTGGAACAAATCAAACTTGAGGATAGAATATTTCAGTGTCAGAGAAATAACTAAGAGGAGACATCCTAGACCAAAAGAAAAAAAATAAATAAATAAAGAACACTGTAGGCAAATACAGTCACTATTTCACCATCTGGCAAAGCAAACTAAAAATCTCCATGGGTTAGAATGGAAATTTAACTCCTGAAAGTCTGGACAATGAGGATCATTATTTGTGCAAACGCTAATTACAGAAGTGATCAGACATGCACATTCCAATTGCTCACCATGGTGAGTCAATTAAACCACTACAACAAGGTTTCTCCTGAGCCCACACTGCCAGGAAAGCCTCTGCCTGCTGGAGAATCAATTCATGCTGCAAACAGCTGGAACAGAGATGTAACCCTGCCACACAAGGGGTGTGGAAGCTCCAACTTGCACAATAAGGCCAACAGGTCTGAAAATCCCCCAGAGCAGGGTTACAGCTCACAGCAACTGCCCCCAGTGACCCTTTAGGAGCATCCTCACCTCTCCCAGACTCCCCAGTCCTGGCACTCCTTACCACAGCAGGCAGCCCTTTTATCCCAGCCCTTCCATCCCAGCTGCCCCTCCTGCCTGGGAACCACCTCCCCACCACCCCACCACCTCACATCAGCAATGCTTTTGCCCAGCTGAAGTTCACAAATAATCAGCACCTGACCACACCTCAGGTTTTTCTGATCAAAGAAAAGAAACATTTGGGGTCAACCACCAAGAGTGACTTGTCAGTGATGGATTCTCTGGGTGAGCCAGGATAGTAGAACAGTGAGATCAGAATGAGACAGGGAGAGAAGGGATGATTCACAAGACCTCAGGGACTTCAAACCCCTTTTTTATCACTCAGATAAATCGCCAAGCTGCAGCTGAAGCTCTGGACTAAGACTGTGAAGACTAATGGCTCTCTTCTCATGGCTGCTCTGGACAAAATCTCTGCCCAAAAAGGCATTATTTGTTTCTCTATTTGCTTGGGAGTGCAGGTTAAAATAAGTGGTTTCCACAGTTGCATTTTTGCTCACGGTTTTGTGTTTTTCTGTTGGCCAAGGTGACATTGTGACTTTACCCATACTCTAAAGGAGCATTGACTTCACCAAGAATTACAGACATTGGCTTGTCTCACAGAGCCACAAAAGAGGTTTTGTACATCCAGAGATCAGTACCCCACTGCTGATTACCCCACTTCTGGAGTGCCTGAACAGAGGATGAAAGGTATTGAACAGCCAAAAGAAACACAGGAACTCAAGGGGGAAAGGACCAAATTGGGAAGCGAACTACAGGCAAGACACCAAATTCCCTGATCTGATACAAAAGAAGTTCTCCTTGCAAATATACACACATGTGTGGTGCCTTCTAAATTCTGGCAATATTATTTTATACAAAAAAGCTTTCACTTTGTGCAAATTATAGCTGATACTATATTTTAGTATATCTATTTTATGGATACCCCAGTTCCGCTTATCTGTGAGATAGTCATTTTGTTAAATCAATCAAAAATAGCTGCAGCATCACCAGTGTGCAGGAAAAAGACCCAAAAACTGGGGTTTTACTGCCTGGCCTACCCTAGGATTCCTATACTCCTGCAATTCTAGGTATCCAAGCATCACCTGAAAAAGCCAAGCTATGTTTGACACAGCACGGTAAGGAGGGATTCAAAACTGTCAGAGATGCTGAGCAATTAAAGCTTCAGGAGTTAGTCTTGGAAAGGGTTCTTTCTGATGTTTCTTTCCTGTCTTATAGGCAAATTACCTTTGATAATGTGGACGCCTTGCTCAGAACATTATAAAATCAAAGATAGTTCCCAATACATCAAACTTTAATTTAGACAGAAATGCTTCCCTCAGAGCTGAAATGCTCTTAGTACATGGGCAGCCTTAATCTTGCATGTTCCCCTGATTCAAAATAATATTTCATCCTTATCCTGTGCCGAGAGTTAAAAATAAATGCTGACAATTATAATTATGTACAACTGAAGATAAAAGCAGGTTCCATCAGACTCTGTTACACCAGAAACATTCCACCCATTTGGACCAGTTTGCTTCCTGCAGCTGGAAAGGTGAACAGAAGGAAAGGTGAAAAGTTACCATGGAAAAGATGTTCAGGAACAAGCTGCAAAGCTTCTGAAAGATTTCACCCGTGAGTTGTCATAAAGTAAAGGAAATATGCTCCTAAACCAGGCTTTTATTGTTCTTTCTCTGAGGAAGAGAGAAGTTTTATTAACATTGAAACACAGCCTAATTATGCTACAGCAGAATTATGCACTCCATATATGTACATATGTACCTATGTACAATTATCTCTGATGTATATATACCCTTGTGGAGAGAGGGGAAAATGTAATTGCAGACAGACCTGGCAGTGGAAGACAAGAAGTCTGAGAACCAATCTATGCAGAAACCTGGACACTGAATTTGAAATAGATACCTGTGCAGTCAGGAGGATGCTGCTTACAAAATATTGTCTTGTCTTTGGTAAAGAGCTTTTCCATGCTGGGTTTTTAAATTGACTTTTGGTTTAAAAGAAGCAGAAATCCCTCAGCGTCTTACCATGGTAGGGTGAAGAGGCTCGCTAGAGCCTGGCTGTTTATGCTAATAAGAGAGTAACTCAATTTACTTGAGTACTGATCAATGCTAAACAATCAGAGAAGTTCATGTATTATGTATTTCAGAAGAACCTGTGCTTTTTAGTGGAATGTCACAAGGTTAAACTACTGGTAGACACCGTTTCCCTTGAGCCCAATTTCTGCTACAGTGCTTCCTATCCACATAATGAAAAAACAATAGCAAAATAAAGCATTGTTTGGAACATAATGAACTGCTCCCATAAACTTCAGCCTTCAAAAGTCATTAAATATTACAGGTTGATGCAGCAGACAATTCTCAGCCCCCCCTTTGCTGGCTGCACAGGGCAGTGTGCACTGCTTTTTACCCTGTCTCAGGAATTATTGATAGAACAATTGTCATGGCTCGTGCTGCTAATAACGGTGCATTAGCAGCTGAGAGAGTTTGTTACAGACTTCCTGTAAAATCTTCCTCTGCTCACCATCCTGAACAGCTCCTGGAGGAAATATCCCAAATAGATAACTTTCAGGTTATATGTTCTTCCTGTCGTCAGCTGTTTTCTGTGGTTTATTTGATTGTCTTACATGAAATTGCACTACAAATTCCAAACACTTTAGTTCACAGCAATTCACAGGAAAGCTTTGTTTGATTATTAAATCAAGTAAGAGCATTTAATACTCCTAACTAAGAGACAAAATACTCCTGCATTCCTTGCAGCATTCTGCTGATGGACACCTGTGAGGGTTGTTATTCTTAAACAAGAACTCAAATATTACTACACAGTGACAAAAGTTATACGTAAATTCAATCAGTAAAAATAGAGATGATTTATTTCCTTTCTGTTGCCATGCAGATGGAGGATCTCACACTAACACCTCTTGAAGCTACTGGACTGCTAATAGTTGCACTTCAAAGCCTTTTTTTTTTTTTTAACCTGGTATCGTTCACAATTCACAAATTGGAATAAGTTTCCCAAAGTTTAATGGAATCACCATTCCTGGAAATATTAAAAGGTAGCTGGAAAAGGTTCTGAGCACACCAGGGTTTGCCAAGCTTTCATTGGGTTTTGGGCAAGACAAAACATTCAGACATCTTCCATGTCCTAAGTCACTGCACAGTTTCTTTCATAATCAGCAAAATTACCTACACTCTCCTCACCCAATCCCACACTGCAGGAAGCAAAATGAATGGAAAACAGGTTAAGTTGTGGAGCAGCGCTGATGGGGAGCTGGCTCAGAGAATTCACTCAGAAAATTCCATATGCTAACAATGGCTTTTAGAGCTGAGAGAGAAGGAGGAGGGATGATACCATGGAACACTTATTGAAATGTTCAGAGGCATTAATGCCACTATTTATACATCAACATATATTGCAAAGGTTACTTAACATCTCCTTAGATTAGTATGTTGTTCAGAATGAAATTAAAATTTATGACAGGAATTTTGAATAATTTATAGCTATCACAGACGAGGGTACTAGAGAGTTTCTGTTCAGTGGAATGAGTACACACATCTAGACCAAATACATAATATATAGATATGGAATTAATTGCATACAGAAAGGAAGGCAACAAAGAGAGGCTGGTAAAAAGGAGAAGTGGGTACACATCTTGCTGAACACAGGCAGAAAGCATTGCAAGAAATGGGTCACAGAGAAAGAAGAAAAAAATGATCACAAGGTGAATCATCACAAGTCTATGGAGAAGTCTGCAAGAATGGAAAACCCAAGGAGAATGAAAGGGCAGGAGAAGGGTTCTGCCCTGGCAGAGATCCTGAGTGCTGACCATCAGCCAAGACCTGTCTCCAGTGCCTGGAACACAGTCAGGGCCTTTCTGCCACTTTCTGTCCCTTAAACTGCAGCTGGAAGTCCCCATTTTAACTAGTCTGGTAGAATGCAGGATTGCTCATTATCTTCAGAGATCATTAATTAAAAGCAGTATTAGAACACTATGATGGTATGCCAGGATCAGTTTTCAAGGTAAATTATATCTCACACAAAGAAAAGAGAGAATTTTAAAAGTCAATTTTCAAGATAAAGTGCAAGCCTTTGGGACAACCAGAATAATCTGCTGTGTACTTTAATGTTACCTTTAGGCGTTCTAGGAATGTAATTACACATTTTTAATAATAAGCATTAGCTTATATTTACTGCAGCTACATTTCTGATTGTGTTTATCAGTAGTGATCTGTGTTGGCTACTCAAAAACTCAGCATAATTACAAATGTTTGGAAAAAGATGGCATTTCTGCTCATATAGACCAGACCCAGGGAAAAAAAAAAAAATATTGATTTCTAGGTTGGCAGCCTCAATAATCTTCATCATAATTAAAATCTTCTTATACTAGTGGGCAATCAGAAGGATTGATTAGATCTCCCTTCAGGATTTGCATCCACAGATCTTGAAATTGCTGTTAGCAGCCCACCCCCCCATCACTCTGTTTTAACAATTTACATTCTAAAACCCCACCCTTAAAAATTCAAGGTTCAAGATCACTCTTTAAATCAAAGCTTAAATATGCACACATTGGATTTTCTTTTCTTTCAAGTGAGTCCTTTAAAAAACAAACAAACAAACAAAAAAAACCCCACCAAACATTCCTTTATTTCCACACGATGAGGTTAATGCATTTCCAAGGAGACACTACTTTTGCAGATGGCTTGAATTAGAGAACTGCCACAGTTATCATCATGCAGCTATTCAAATAGAAAATTTTAGAACTTGGCAAAAAGAAGAAAAATAATGTCTCATAATACTCTGTCCAGACTCAATGCAGGAAAAAGAGAACATGTCAGCGCCAAAATGCTGAAAATAATCAAGCAGAATAATGCTTGAAAATTTGAAAATTATAACTGTGTCTGACATTAAGATATGAAATTCATACATCCAAGGTAGGGAAGAAAAGCACAGTGGTGGGATAATTTACACAGAAAAAAGAATCTGAAGCCTGAACAACAGGCAGGATAGAAACAATGCTGTGTGAAATTTAAGACCTAGAGGTGCAAAAAAAAGCAAAATTTACTTTTTTTTTTTTTCCTTTGTCTTTTCTTTCCTGCAGTTTTTTTTTACTCTGCTGGGGATGGATCCCTGTGTACAATTAAATATACAGACTCATCAAAGCAAACTAAGTGTGAGGGTTTGACTTCCAAGTGTTAATGGATGAAATCAAAAATCATCACAAAAACAGTAAGACAAAATGCAACTGAGGTGGCCAACAACTACGGAAACCTGATTAATCTCCTGTTAAATTTTATTGTGACAAATAATTTCATGAAGTCATACACAAATTTGCGTGCTCAAGGGACCTTGGCTCTAGTTCTTGTCTGGGAGTCACCTAGTAGTGAAAAACTGTTTAAAAGCCTTCACTAAGGCAAATAAATTGACAGTGTCACAAAAGGAGTTGACAGCAGTTGACAGAAGGCAAAATTCAGAACTGGAAACAAAGATGGCAGTCAGGTCAGAAATTTGATTAATTTACAGATAAAAAAGGAGATTTTCACAAGTCTTTCAAAAGTTTTTAATTTCTATATTTTATCAAAGCAACTTACTTTTATGACTTATCTCTTTCTTTAGGTGGCAGACAAATGGGGAAAAAATAAAAAGCAATTTAAGTTTAAAATCACAGACTCACAGCATCATTGATAATGGGGAGATCCAATGGGAGCAGAGTTAGGTCAAAGCTCATCTGTTTTAAAAATCACAGCAATGTGCAAATGAGTCCAATAAAATGGTCTATTTTTAATATAATGATGTCCTGTCTGCAGAATATGATAATACAGGACAGACCTGAAACTAATCTCAGAATACTTCATTTACTGATTCTTCTGTAAAAATTAACTGCAACAATTAGCAGTTTAATACATTTTCATTCATGAGCAATGAAGAGAAGTCTTGTTCATATTTGATAAGAGCATAAAGCAGATCTGAGGCAATGTAATTAACCAGTTATACTTATTATTAGATTCAAGTTGTCTTTTCAGTCAGAACTGCTATTTGTAACTTGCCACCTGAAATAAGTTTATCTGCTGGCACCAGGTTGCTGCAGAACAGGATGCTGAGTTTATTGTGTGCTTTTGTTAGAAAGGTATCAAAACAAATAAATATTCATAGAAAGACTCCCTGTTCTCCAGGAATTTCCTCCCCCAGAATCCCACAGACACAAGGATGACTGACTGTGGATGTAGGAACAGATACACTGAAGTCTGGACACAAACATGACACTTGCATAGGTGTTAATATGTATTTTCTAGAACTCTTTGTGGGACTGGTCTTTGGAAAAATGGATGAAAAAAATAAAAATGTGGAGTTTGCTCTAACCTTTTAATATACATCTTCTGTTCCAGAAGAGGAAAAAAACAAAAAATCACCAATAGTTAATAACCATTTTGGACCCTTTCTCATATGTGTTTCACTCGACAGGTGTGACAGGGCAAGCCTTTAAATGCAACCCTAAAGACAACAAAGAAGCAAACAACGTAAAGACTCTCAAAACACAAACATTGATGATTCTTTCTGGGAATATGTAGAACAATATTCTCCCTACATTCACCTGTTTTCTGAAAGTCAAAATAGAATACTCTCTCCTATGAGCTCTGAGAATCAGTGTCTCCACAGAGGTGAACGTGGTAAGAGAAAAAGTGATTTGCCTTGACCTTTCTAAATGGCTTTCTGCATGTTTTGTTTTGTTGTGGGTTATTTTGTTAGGCTTGGAGTTTGTCCGAGCTGCTTGTTAAGTTTCAAATGAATTAGAACTAAAAATAGAATAGGAATGATGCTGTAAATACTAAGAACTGGCACTTTTCTCCCTGCATCATTTTTGCTCATGGTTTTTGTTTTCTTAAACAAAACTTACTGCCTATTACATGCTGAAGCTGAGCTATACAAGATTTGATAGTTTAGTCACTCTGTTTGTTTATATGGCATTGATTGCAGGCTTCCTACCAATGCAAACAAATTTGCACCCCAATTGGCTGTCATAAATCAGTTTATTTCCTGGGGCTGCCTGGCAGACACCTGCAACACCAAGGACTGAAAGCACCGTGGTGCAATTGGAGCCCATTAACTTGGGGAGGGCAAGGAGAGGAAAATAAAGCAATGCTGTAACATTAACCTTCCAATGAATCCTTTCCCATGCCAAATGCAATCTGGTTCTGATTTTTAAGCAGAGCGTTTTCCTGTTATAGAGATCAATCTGGAGAACAGAAAGGAGACAATAAAACAAATAGAACCTCAAAAGGCACTGCGGGAAAATAGAGATTTACACTATCAGCAAAAAATTTCATTGAAAGTGGGATACAACAAACATGGCTTTAATGACTGAAATTATGCATTCCTGATCATTTTGATTGGTAATTAAAGGAGAAAAAGCAGAGATGAGTGCAATTCTAACCATAACAAAGAGCAAGTGGCAATCATGAGATCTGGTGGCCAAAGCTGCCTGATCCACCTCTGAAAGTAGGACAAGGCAGGGCCAGCTGCTCTTAAATCTCAGGTAATTATCTTAAGACCTTCTTCTTCCCTTCCCCCTTCCCGTCTCTCCCCTTGAGCTACAACAATAAAAACTTTTAAATGCATATGCAAATAAATAATTTAACTAAATCACTTTGATCACTAGAAACTGTTAGTTAACATTAGAATGTTTCAGCTGAGAGAGATTCAGAGAGATTAATTTGTCTTCTACTGTGCACAACAGCTATTCAAAATCCTCTAAAGACCAGGCTGTGTTGTAATGAAGCATATTTACAGCTTTCTTTATATTTTATTTAGCAAGTAAATACTCTGGCATTTTCAAACTGAAGGGATCTTATTTGTTTTCATGGGACACATCTTTCCAAACAGCAGCATGTGCAGACAACACTGTTTAAAATGCGCTCTGCTCACGAGCCAAAAACCACTCGGGAAATCCTTGCTGTGGGTCTCCAGATTTTTATATCATATTTTAGTGTTCATGGATATTAAATTTCCTACCCAACCATGGCCTCAGATTTGGAAGAACATCACGATACCTTGCTGACTGCAGCTATTAGTAGCTTTTTGCTTTCCAGAGACCCATGCAAGCTAAAATTGTTCACTAGAGGACATTTCTTCCACACCTCAACACCACAGCACTAAATGGCCTATAAAATTACCAGAGGGCTACACACCATTACTCTTTAAATATCCTAGAGCAGAACATTAATGAAAGCTGAATATTTATGTGGATTCCAGTATCCTAATTTACAGATGACACCCTTCGTGGGCAGTTTGGTGTTGAGCAGGACACTGCACTTCAAAGTAAACTGAAGATTACATTTGATGAAAAGGAAACTGAAAATAAAATTCATCTAAGCACCTTCCAAAATACACACGACGGTTTCACAGGGCTACAAGAAGAGCTACAACAGAGAAAGCACACGTACCCTATCAGACCAGGATTCCATCCTAAAGGCCTCTCTTCCTTTATCCAGCTGAATTCCT
Organism: Cinclus cinclus; assembly: GCF_963662255.1. Taxonomy (NCBI): domain Eukaryota; kingdom Metazoa; phylum Chordata; class Aves; order Passeriformes; family Cinclidae; genus Cinclus; species Cinclus cinclus. The sequence goes on along the minus strand of NC_085060.1, from coordinate 17,139,343 downwards.
TTAGATGCCTTCCTGACAAAACCCTCCTGGAACTCTGTCCTCTTCAGGTTTCTTTAGTCAGAGAAGCCCAATGAAAATGGGCCCTATTAGCTGTTAGAACTATTCTCCATTCTGAGTTCTTCAAGGAGCAGACTAGATTCTCTCCCCCCAGAAATACTCATACATCCCAAACATGTTTATATTCAATTGCTGTAAGAAACAGTAAGGAAAAATAGCCAAATAAATGCATATATTGATTATTTTATTCTTTCTTTGAAATACAAATGTTGTTTTCCCAAAGAGACCTGATCTCTTTCTCTGCTGAGCAGTGAGGTAGAGATCTGCTGGCCCTGAGAGAAATTCTGCTTTTAAGATCCTCTCCCTGACTCATCTGATAATGAGAGACCTGCAGGTGGGCACATTCTGCAAGAATCAATAGTGAAAACTGTTTGTATCTACTGAACTTTTATTTTTCAATCATGTCTTGAGGCAACCTCCAAATAAGCTTAAGTGTATATGCTCTGCCATGTGCCTTTTCACTGAAAATGGAGATAATAAATCACTTTCAAGTGACAGTAGTGCTGGAATTTACATCTCTTCAAGGAATATTGTAATGGCATCAAAAAGCCTTCTGTGGAGATGCAGACTTTCATGTCTTTAAAGACACTGAGTATCATCAACTCTGAGAGTCTAAACCTCCCAAAACACAGCACAAGAAGGTATCAATGGGTTTGGGCTAATTATAGACAATCCCACCATCCCAAAACTCTAATCTTACTTTAAACTCTCTTTCTCTTTCTGGATTTCATATTCAGATGAGTTTGCAGTGCAGAGCCTCTTTTTCTTTTTTTCTTTTTTTTTTTTTTTTTTTTTTAAACAGTGGGCTTAATTATGTGATATTTAGGTTATTAGTAGGTAAGGGCAGAATTACACATTTTATGAATATTTACCAGAAACAGCTTTTTAAAATTCCTTGTGGAGATCTGTGTATGCAGTATGCAGCTGGACTATGAGGGCTGAAGAAATTTAGCACAATTCTTATGGAACATTTCTTATGGTGCAGGCTTCAAAGTGAGGACTTTTTCATGACAATGACAGGAAACATCATGGACCAACCAGAAGGTGCTTCACCACTGCCAGCACTCAACAGCTAAGAGAAATAACAATATTTTACAAACTCCCAGCTTTCTAATTCAGTCTTAAAGAAACCAGTAAATTTTTATTCCCCCAGGCCATAATTAGCAGTAAGTGGAAGAAGGTCATGAATTGAAGACACAACAATTGCGATTTTCATTATTAAGGATGAAATTTTAAGCATGGCTCAGAAGGAAAAGAAGCATAATATGAAGGTTAGATTAGAAAGATTCCAGACCTTAAGATTTTTTAATCCTTGTACCAATGTTGTATTGGTACTATGCTATTCACTAAACTCTGCTATTCACTTTAGGGGATAAACCCCACATTTTAAGAGCAATAATTTTAAACAATAAAAGGTGAAAGAAAAGTCAATTTGAAAAGTCCCTTTTCTCCCACATTTCCAGTCAGTACCTGCAGCAAGTCTGCTTTCGTATACAGGATGCCACAGAGAAGGTATCATGATTTTAGAAGATTGCTTAAAAAGATGTCACCTCAAAACTGAGGGATATAAATTGTGTTCCTAATGTGATTCGAAGGAAAGAAAATCCCCAATATGCACATCTTTATTCCCAGGAGATCAGCTGCATTGCAACTCTGCTTTTTTCAGCTTATCAGGGAACAGCAAGACAAAGTGTGGCTGTAAATGTTGGTGACAGCAGCAGGGTGAGGGAAGGCTTTAAAGGATGAAAATTTCAAACTCAGGGTGCCAAATTCCTTCTTGGCTCAAACTGGAGACAGTTTTATTGGGATCAACATTAACACTTCATGATGTCTGAAGGTCTGGCCAGAAGAGTGGCAGCAATTGCCTGGCTGAATCCTGTCAGGGTGTTCCTAACTCGCAGCACTGGTGCTGCTCTAACCCCTGACTACCAGCAGGAGCACCAGAGCTGGTGATGCCAACATTTTTCTAGACAGCACTTTTTGTTAAATTTAATATCTGTTTAATTATCAGAATAAATTGCTAAGGAAAGCAAAATTACTGCTAAATATCCCTGGAAAATATAATTTCCATGAGACTTTTTATTCCCATGCAATCCGTGATTAATCTTCGCTTTATTATTTTGCTACATAGCTATTAATTTTATTACTTTAGAGCAGGAAATTTGTAATAGACTTGATTTAAAATGCCATTCAGCTGTACACTAATAATAAATACTGGTATTGCCACAGCTGTCAAATGCGAGCATGAAATTAAAAAGGAAATATTTTTGGAGATTTTTGACTAATAGTAGTGTTGAAGGTGTATTATTAGCTAATAAGTTTCAAATAAAAAACTCTGTCATTCACTCAATAAAATGTGCTTTTTCCACAGATATTATCCAATTAGTAGCAGACAAATTGTTTTGTTGTTATCACTATTGCACAATAGTTTGAAAGGATATAATAAATATAATGGCCACAATCATTTTTTGAAGCATTAGAAGCCAAAATGAAAGCAAACAAAAACTTGCCAATGTGTATCTGCTGAATAGCACTGTAATGGAATTTACTAAGAATGCAATATTAAAAGTTTTGGCTATGTTGCATACTTGAAAGATCAAATAGCTTTATGCTTCAGTAAATAAGAAATACACGGAAAAATGTTTTTGTCTGCATGTCCTGAGCTGGAAACTTAGAGATAGCAACAGAGTAACCCCAGGGTGTAACCCTGGTGTGGCTTTCATGAACAAAAGCTGAAGAGTTTGAGTTGACAAGAGTCAAAGTGCTCCTCCTCTTAAAAAAAAAAAAAACAATATATCAAGATTAATTTATGTTGGAAAAATATAAGTAGAAGAAATTGGATGAATCCCCTTTCTCAAAAGACCCAACTATGTTCCTTAAAATCTTTCAGTAAGTTTAAATTAACTACAAGTAATTGCTATTCACCACTGCAGCATTTTCTTGACCCTTAAAACCTGACTTAAGGCTTTGATCTCATTCGTGCCCAGCTAATTTCATTCTGCTTAAATATTACAGATTGCTTTGATAAAGTGGTCCTGTGCTCCTCCATTTTACACGTTTGATTTCAACAGCACCACTCCTTCTAGCCACTAAAAGCCACATTTGTAAGTAGAATCCATAGGTCACTTTATCGGTGAAGATATTATTTTGCTGAAAAATATTAAGGTTTCCTGATCAGTTTATTAGATCTGTAATTATCCAGAGCCAAGCCAATTATGTCAGAAAAAAAGGACAAATTGCCTTGGCTGATGTTAAATAGCTCCAGCCAGAAAGTCTTTGTTGTCACGCTGACTGGAGAGCAAAAATTTACCTTTATACTTTTATGGCCCTGTACTTAACCAAGTATGAAGGAACCTTTGGGGAAGAGGCTGTTAAAATGCAATTAGATATTTGTTCATTCTCTACTCTGCAGCCTCTCCCCAAACCAACAGCAAAGGTTTAAGGCAGAGAGAACCAAAAGCTGACAGGGACAGTGGGTGCTTGCCAAGCTGAAAACCTCCAGCTTTGTGGGCTGTGGGGACAATGTCACACCAGGAAACAGGACCCACAGCTCACAGTGATCCTGCCAACGCTCCTTTTGCCACTGCTGCTGTGAAGTCAAAGGCAGGGATCACAGACTGCAGGCAGGACAAATGGATGACATAATCCTGGAACTCTCATGGAGCCAAAACTTGATCATGGCAGATGATTTCACAGAACAAGGGCTGTGAAAATATGCAAGCCGTGTGAAATAGATACAAATCAAAAATAAAATAGTTCCATTGCCAGTCTGTATAGGCACCTTTCAGGAGTCCATTGAAATGTTTCTTTTTATTTCAGAGCTACAAATGACAATACTTGTAATAAATCAAATAAGCTGGGCTATATTCCACCAGCCAGTGGCTGTGACAGTCATTTTCTTTCTCAAGAGAGACTTCCATGACAAACAGAACTCCTAACTTCTGAAAGAAATGAAGAACAAGATTACACATTATTGAATTCAATGACAAAAGTCCAGTTAAGTTCAGTAAGCAAAACCACATCTCCTCAAAGAATAAAATACAAAGGCTGTAAGTTTGAAATAGAAATTATATTTGTGTACTTCTTTTTTAACTCTCTTATAAATATAACTGAGGAAGGGAGACTTTCTTCTGGAGAGTACACACCATTTCCATTGTACCATTTAGGAATGATGAAGCATCAGCAGGGAAATTAAGGGTAAACACAAGCTTAAAAATCTGGTCCAGTGTCTTTGCAATAAAGAAATTCTTCCAAAGTAAAACAAAGTTCTACATTTAATACATCTAGATCATTACATCACAAGTGTATATAGATTAATAAATAAAATCTGTATTTATAAAGCAGCAGATACACTGACACATAAAACAGGGATGATATTTTTAAGAAACGCTGATCTCTGGAGGGTGTTAATAAACATTTACTACACAAAAGTGGATCTGAACTGTGTGCTGAATCTCTTCTTCTTTAAGAGTATAAAATCTGCTGGGAGCTACTCAGAGCATTGTACTTTTTGTAAGTCTCAAACTCACAAAATTGAGAGGAAGAAGGGATACCCTGTGAAAATACCATTTCCCCACAAAGAAAGAAGTCAATATAATTGAAGACCACCTTCATAATTTCACAAATTGAGACAGCACCTAAAAGTTCTACTCTGCTGAGCACTGTACAGGAGTTTATATGGTTTTATAAGAGATTTTGTTAATAGAATTTTCAGCAAACAACTTCTAAGCCTTCACCTTAGATATAATCAGACATTTTTCCAGAAAAATCTTTTGGAACACTATGCATGAAAAGAAAAGTGTTTCTAGCATCTCTTCAAAAATTCTTGAAAGACGGAATATGTCTGCAAGGAAGTGTGTGAACATACTCTTGCAAACACCAACCTCGTCTTCATGTTTTCTCTGTTTCACTGTGGCATCAGATACCTGAGCACCGGGAGATGTTTCTTCTCTGTGTACAACACCTTCAGCTGATGTTCGTGTCACAGAGATGTCAGTGTGAGCGAGGAACAAACCACTCCATAACTCTGTGGTCTGAGCATTTCAGCAGAATGAATCACATCAAGAATCTCAATATTACTGTCATTAGAAACATTGTAAAAATATTATTTCTTTCCCCAAACAAGTGTAAAAGAAACACCAAAACAAAGTCCCTCCTTTTCACTGCACAAACACGTATCTATATCAGATTCTTCCAATTTGGATTTGGATTCAGTTTGGTCCTTAATTGCAGCAGCCCAGATTGTAAATCTATTCTATGTGAGATTGCAAGTTTATTTCTATATCATATATACAATCCAAATACTGTCAGTGCTGAAAAAATTAGCCTTTTTTTGTTCAGTCAGCTTGTGAAGTACCATCAGCTCCACCCATGTGACAATCCCCTAGTGAAGGGAAAAAGGCAAAATAGTAATCAGAGACAGATGATATTATAATCTCATGTTGGATGTTTGACTAGCATGAAAAGAAACATCTTCCAAGTACTTGTGGAAGTTGTAATGATGAAGATATGAAAAATCATGAAGAATATTCAGAATGAAAAACCATTTGAACTGCACGAACTGCACCGAAGTGCTGCTTTGCTGTGTGCAAACAGGGATGTTCAGCCTCTGTGTGTATCCAGTATATTCAAATTCAGTTCAGTGGGAAAGCCAAACCTTGATGTTATAGTAATGGATATTCTTAAATATCTAGAAAATATTTAAGGTACGAAGATCTTTTTCTGTGACAGTACATTTGGATAAATACTATCTCTCCATCAAGAAGATTGAGCAAGTCTAAAATCTGCTGAAACCCCAAAATGTTTAATTTGAAAACCTGTTGAAGGAGATGCACAGAAGAGACTACAGACAAAACATTCCAGGGTCTGGAGATGATGGGTGTGTAGAGCACATCTCACACTGCAGCAAACCACTCTGATGCAGAACACAAATAAAATTTGAAACTAATTAGTCTCATTGTGAAAGCATCAGCTTGGCAGGGGAATAAATCACCTGCAGTCTGTGTGTCCTGTGGCACCTGCTCTGGGTGAGCAGCCCAGGAGCCACAGGACACCACCACCAGACCAAGCCATCTCCTGGGAACTGGATCTACAGTCCTGCAATTGGGGTTTTTCAAAGCCACCACTGGTGGTGTGAGCACAGGGAACACACCACGTCATGAGAGATGGGCTAAAGTGCAGACATTGACCAGCTGGCATTCTGAAATTAGGTGTTTGAGTACAGTCAAGGGTGCTAGGAAAGGGGAAAGGTTGCAGGTTCATCGTATCACAAGGTGGGAAAAGCCCTTCAGAGGCTGGACCTGTCTTCAGGGCTTTCTTTCAACCAGGAGAGTTGCACACATCCAGTCTCTTGTTCAAACCCAGTCTTTAAATTCCTTCACATCTCCCTGTGCCTCATCTCGTGAATGATGTTTTCAGCACCCCAAATTAACTCCTTACATGTGAGTAACAAGCATGTAAAAATCTAATTTCAGTGGCACTTTCAGAAGATGTATCTGGATCTAAAACTGGCAAAAGGAAAATGGGTTTTTTTCCCCCCCTGTACTCTGGAGTGGGTCCTTTGCTCACCCACCCCACATACATTTACCACCTGCTGCTCTCACCAGTATCTCAGTGGTATCTGCTTCCCTTTCAATATTGAGTTCCTTTAAACCAGGCTAAATTGGGAACTATTTGATGTCTCCTGAAAGAGCTATTTCTAACAGGACCCTCATCCAGAAAGAAGCCTTGCCACCTGGGAAACTCTGTCAAAGGCCCAGACATCAAAGGCAGAGAGCGTGCTGCTGCCATTCTGTGCTCAGCTCAGCATTTCCCCACCCTGGCTTCCCTCTCCTGGAGCTCTGGCTAGCCCAGCATCAGCAATCACAGCACAGGCCAGCGCAGGTTTTCCTGTGCTCTGCTCCTCCCTTTGGGAAGCTGACAGCCCCCAGGCTCTGCTGGAGAAAACAAACCAGGCTCTGGCATGCAGCAGTGTTCCAGCAATGGTCACAATCTCACCACAGAGGGGTTTTTTTAACACCGTCTTCTCTTCTGCAATTCTTCGGCGCTCGTGTGAGTATCTTCCCACTTGTTATTGCCCAACACATGGAGCTCTAAGCACTGCTGTGGGCAGCAAGGAATTTTTATCTGCTCTTCAAGCTGCAAATGGATATTGAAGGGAACACGTGCAGCCCGGGCAGCTGAAATAAGTGCAGGCATCCCATTCCCTCCTGCCAGTCAGCAGGTGCACTGAGCACATTCCTGGGTGCTCTCTTGACCATTCCTGTGCCCTACTTTCACACACTCCACACGATATCTTGGCATCTCTCTGATTACACCAACCTACTGCTCGCAGCCTCACCACTCTGGATTATCACCATTATCTGAAGCAGCAATGGCCTCTCCTAATCCTGCCAAGAAGTTTGTACAGACTCCTGGTAATCTTGGAGCGCTAATCTTGCAGCAGTTTGGGGCTGACATGAGCAAAACCCATGACTTTAACAAAGAACAACATCGAACAAACCCAAGTGTTTCTGAGAAGCTGCAGGAAGAACATGAGATAAGGAGGCAGGCATCAGTGTACAGGACAGATAAAGTGATTAAAGGAAGTGTACTCAGCAGTAAAAGCAGTAATAAAACATTTTTTTTTTTTTTCATTATTCAGAAATAATTCCAGGTGTTCTCTGAGATTTCTTGCCATGACAAAACTCACACTGCTCCTTAAAATTCCCATTTGGTTATTTATCAGTTTAACTGACAAAAGACATACAAAGATTTCTTTACCAAATAAAGGAAAAGAAAAAAAAAAAGATAGTGTAAATCCCCAGAGCATGAAATAACATGCATTTCTTCCACTGTAGTATTTGAAATATCACATTCTCTAAAGTTCTGATGGCTACAAAGAGGATTTGAATGGTTAAAGGGTACAGTTATCCAACTATTCCTTCCTTTGGAATAACCTTGTGTGTGCATATGTTGAACAATAGAATGTCAGGCCTTTGAGTAAAACAACCAAAAGATTCTTTGCTGTCTAACTGTAATAGTTTCTGCATATGCAAGAAAAGCATAAACCCGAGTTTTTCTTCTGGAACAAATGTTCAACCTGTCAAGAACAACACTTGATGTCAGGGTTGTGAAGTGTGGATGAAATGACAGGCCAACAGAGGGAATCTGATAAGAGATTAATGAGAAGTGCTCCATGCAGTCAGAAAAGTACTCAAAATAGGAAAGAAGGAAATGGGGGGGGGGAAAGAGAGAAAAACAATGGGGGAGAGAAAGGAGCTGCTTTCTGAGGCTTCTGTTGTGATCCTGTGGCACATGAGGGACGCAGAATGTTATTGAGAAATTTCAGAAAGTCTGTGAATCAAGAGCAAATGGCCACACCTTGAGCACGTGGAATAATATGAATTTGTTCTGAATTTATACATTTTAAAAAAAATAAATTTAAAAAAAAATAAAATTAAAGGAAAAAATAGTACATTCTAACATTTCCCTCTTCCAATGAGAAATCTATCCAATTTACATTTAGGCTAAGTTTTAATTTTTTATGAAGAAAATTGCAAGAATTATGATAAAATTGTGCAATTTAGAATAACTCACTTGGCTTTTAAAGACATTTAATATAAGAACATGAGGTCTTTTTCCTTTGGGAGATTTCAACTGCAAAAATTTTGTCACTTTTGAAGAATTACTTCAGTATTTATCAACTCAGCCTAAATGTGAAAGTGAAAATGGATAATTCACCACACATAATATAGAGCAACAAGAAATCTTACAGAAAATAGAGTCTGGTGTGAGATTCAACAGTCTAAACAGCACTAGACTGTGAAAATACAAGGATTAAAGAATTAGAAACAAGAGTGATTATGTTTGGAAGTCCTTACTTCTTCCAGGTATTTTTAGGTGTTTTTAACAAGTTTTCCTGATCAAGTCTTAATTTGAAAACAAATACCAGTTCTGTTCCATGAATTACCAAAACAATGCCTTTACAGAGGCACAGTGAAGGGAACTGAAATATTGTTCAAGTACAGGAAATAAAATACACCCCCATAGTGAGACTCCTGGTAGAGTCTTATTTGTTGCCATTGTTTTTCTTTCACATAAAAATGGCCTTGGCTGTAAACTTAAATTTTAAAAAAAGGAAAAGAAATAGCACATTTGCTGCTGTCTTGCATTTCGTAGTGGTTTATTTATGGATTTTTTTTTTTCTCATAAGTTTAATGGAATTTTTACTGTGACTTTATAGCTGTGTGATTTATAATACATCAAACAAGTGAAATCAATCAGTAAGGGCTTAGAAATCAGCACAGGTTCAGATGGCTCCTTTAAAACAAATCATTACAGCTGTTAGAACTCAAACATACATAACAAGGATTGACCACTAATGTGAGTTATTTTAAAGTCTCATTTTCTTGCTAAGAAATGTTGCCCTTTGTATATAAATTTTAACGATCTAATAAAACCATCTGCAGGAATAGAGCACAAAACACAGTTCTCCTGTATGTATCTGCCAAGCAGCTCTTTAAATCCTCCATACCATTCTTTAAAGGAAACCTACTCCTGTTCTCATTGACATGGAAAGTAAAATCTCTTTAAATATCCCATACTCTGATTTAAATACCTTTAAATATGCTGCACTGTTTTCTTTTGGTTTTTGTTTTTTGGTTTTTTGTTTTTTTTTTTTTTTTTTTTTTGGTTGTTGTTTTGTTTTGGTTTGGTTTAGTTGTTTATTTTTAAAGGAACCTATCCACATTCTCACCGCTGTGGAAAGTTAAATCAGCTTTTTAATTGGCACACCTCTTCCATTAAGCTTAAGTAATAGTTATTCCTATTATGCTCTAAATAGAATCACATATAGTGAAGGCTCTTTCATCTTCAAGAGAAGGAAATCTTGGCAGAAGGAGAGGTTTATACACACTATAAATGGAAGAAAAAGAAGGAAGAAAATAGGAAGAAAAAAAAAAACAGGAAGAAGAAAGCAGGAAGAAAAAAAAGCAGCAGATAATTTTCTACCTTAAGGGCACAGCCACAGGAGTTTGTGACCATAAGTTATACACAAGAACTGAGTCATGTTTTGCCCACTTGATATCAGGATCAATGGACTTATGAATGTTAATTTTTGTTTGCTATAATAAATTAAACTTTTTCATGAATTAGAACTATGTTTTGACTGTTATCAATTTAATGCAATCACCCAATACGAACTGTCAATTTGAATAACCCCCACAATCATTAATATTTTATGGATGGCCTTGGAAAAGACCCAGCCAAGGTCACCTTGAGAACTAAGAACACTGCATGATAAATAGCAAAGAGATCTATTTCCAGTCCCTCCAGTACAACAGACTCACTTAGAAATCCCTTACAAAGAAAAAAAAAAAACAAAACAAACCAAAAACATTTCCTCCAAAGGATTTCTCCCTTCACTCCAAGCAAGCATGAATCTGTAGCATCCAAAACTCCATTAAGCCCATTACAAAATCACAATATTTCCTTGACATTTTTTGTTTTGCTTCCAGTGCAAGGGATTTGTAGATTTGGTGGTTGACCTTTCTCCCCAGTTACCTGAATAATCTCTGAACTACACCCTCACCTAGGCATGGCTACTGTGAACTTTAGGCCAGAGATGTGTTTTGTTGTGCTTGGGCTCCATCAGTGTTCAGTGGTGGTTCCCACAGCTACAGCAGAACGTTCACAGAGCAAGAACATAAAACTCTTTGTCAGCATTCCTTTCTAGGAAGTTCTCACTATATAATTTCAATAAAAGTGGTAGTGAACTTGCCAAGCTATGATGGAAACAAAGTGACTGGACTGAAGGAAGGGTCAGCAGCTAGTTACATGAATGCAAATGAAAGTAAAGAACTCTTTAATTTACTCCACTCTTAAAAAACAACAAAAAAGGGGGAAAAAAAAGGAGAAAACAAAACAAACAAAAAAAATGTAACCCCCCTAAACCAAGAAATCTGTAATTCAAAGTATTCAAAGTATATCAAGCATCTCTATTTCTTTGCCTCTTTTTCTCTTTTTTCCTATGAAATAATTTAATGAAGCTGAGGGGATTATTGCAGGAACTTTAAAGAGCTTTGCAAACAACAGGTTCCCTCACACTGCTCACTACACACTCTGCTAAAATCATATTATTTAGAAAGTCATATTTCTTTACAAATGCCCAATCTCTTGTAACTCTTGCTCATCAGAGGAGAAGGACACACATTCTCCAGTGCACCTCCCTTTCCACAGACCCTTCTGGCTGCTTCTGAAATCATTGATATTCCTGATGTCTCCTCTCACCCCTGATAACCGCGATAAGGCCCTGCCATTTTCACTGTGGCTTTTCACTTTTCATTTCCAGATAATGCAACTTTTTCTGAATCCCTTTGTTAAGGCATGAAAGCTTTAAATGCTGTGAGTCCATTATCATGGCAGGCATGTACACCAACTGAAAAATAAGCATAGCAATTGAAGAGAAAGTTTATTAATGGTTTGGTTTAGCCCCTTTTCCCCAAATGTTGTTCGTTTCTATGGATTTGAAGACTGGCCAATAAAAGAAAAAGAAGAAAGAAGAAGTGTAACTCTCTGGGGTTGTAGTGAGGGGGGGGTTGGTCTCAGCTCTCAGGTGACAGGATGAGAGAAAAGGAGAGAAAATGAACTCAAGTTGTGCCAGGGGATGCTTAGATTGGATTTTAGGGAAAAGATTCTTCACTGAAAGGGTGATCAAGCATTGGAGCAGGTTACCCAGGGAAGTGGTGGAGTCCCCATCCCTGGAAGCATTGTGGATGTGGAACTTGGAGACTGGCTTTAGGGGTGAACACAGCAGTGATGGATACCCTGTGTGCTGTATGATCTTACAGGGCTTTTCCAACCTTAAAAATCCCATGATAAACTTTAAATCCAGCCAGTTTTCCTAAGAAGTGTTTTTATTTTTACCAAGTGGGGTGAAGTCAAACACTGAGTTAAACAGTGGCTTATAATTAAGAGATTAAGCACTCAATTAGACAAGACACAAAACATTTAAGATGTATGGAATTTTACTCAAGAAACAGGGGCTGCTCTTTTCTGTTCTGTACTTTTTTTTTTTTCCCCTTGAAACACTCCTCACTAAAAGCAAAGCATGGAGAATAATTTGTTATGCTGAGGATCCTCTGGACAGGTGTGCAATTGGCCAGAGTGAATTTACACTGCATGAGGCTTTGGTCATGGAATGCTAATTAACTTGGAACTGGAGACTTTCTTCCTGTGTTGGATGTGATAACACAGCAGAGACTCCAAAGAGAAAGAAAACTTAATAACGTTTTGTGGCATTCGAACCAAGATATTCTGCTGGAATAAAGAGTGTCTAATAGACAGAGAAAATTAAGAAGGTCTTTTTCAGAGTATTTAAAATCTGTTTCAGACACCCATGCACACACACAGGAAAATCCTAGCATTCCCTTAGGAAGATGATTCTTGTGAAGTCAAAGGAGGCAGTTTTACATAAGGCAGCCCCCTCTCCAGTCTCTGAAATCCATTCCTTGCCTTGTGCTTTGATTCCTCCAGCTCATTCTCATCACTTTTCCTCATGGCAATCTACAACACAAATTACAAGTATTTGTCAAGTTTGCCAGTGAAAATCTACTTGGAAAGAGGCAATGTTTGGAATTCATCAACTTGCCATTTTATTCTGTAGCTCTCTGTAATTATTTTCACATTTAGTCTTCGAAGGAGTGTCAGGAATCTATCCTTTCTTTTTCATATACACAGGCCTGCCCTGTGATTCCTATTTAGCATGCTCTCTCAAATATATTTTCAAAGTCCTGGCTGAACATGCCAGAACCTTTAGAAAGCAGGGCTTGGTGCCTCAAATCCCTGTCTTGGCTGCCTCTAGCTCGTGAGATACAGCCCACCATGAGCGTGCACTTGTCCGTGCATTCACCCTGGGATGGAGCCAAAGCTTGGGGTGCACAGGACACACTGCTGCTGCTGCTGCTGCTGCTGCTGCTTTTGGGGGACAAATGGCCTTGCCTGGCCATGCCTGAGCAGAGCCACTGCCAGGGAGGGGGCTGGCAGGGAGCTGTGAGCAGCCACGGCCAGCTCGTGTCATCCCAGCTGCAGTCTGCACCCTGCCCGTGTCTGGGAGCCCTGCAAAACAGAGCATGGGTAGGAAAAAAATCAGATTAACTGCCTTGGGGTTGCAGACAGCTGTAGATCCCATGGACCTGAGTGATGCTTAGATAAATATTTCATATTCTCTCACTGGGGAGGCAAGAAAACGCCTTTTTTTTTTTTTTTTTTTTTTTTGGCTCGGTTACAGCTTGTTTTATACTAAATCTGCAGGCTCCTGGGTCTGTCCTGCTTTGTTTTCTTCTAGAGGACGCAGGACTCTGGTGCCCTGATCTAAAGAGGATTTACAGGTAGTGAGGATAATGTTACAACAACAGCACAACTCTCCCAGCCTCACGTTTCCTTCTTTCAGGTCCTAATGCTTAAAAAAAAAAAAAAAAAAAAAAAAGATGTTTTAGGGCTCTGATCAAAAGCTCAGAGGGTTTCATGCTAAAATCCAGTGACTGCAGGAGAGTCTGACATTTCAGGAATGTCTCATGTTATAGCTGTCTTTCTTTGTTAGATTAAAGGAGCAGCAACTCTCCGACCAGAAATCATATATTAGGAAAATTGGGCCAGAAGTGATATTTAAAATAAAATTTATTTATTGTTGTAACATTTTAAATTCGAGCCAATAAATTATTCATGCCCACCAGAAAACCATCCCAATTCAGCACCTGCAGTCTCTGTGTTTTACTGGTGACAGAGAAAGAAAATACCCTTTCTTGTGAAATATTCAGATACTTCAGATGCCTAATAAAAATGCAGGTATATTATCTCCATGTTACTTATCTTCAAAGGAGGATGATGTTGAGACAATAAACTGTTTAAAAATAAATCATTTTCTGACAATCCACAAAACAATGGGGAATGTATTCATCTCCATTTGCCTTCCTTACTGGCAGTAAAAACTAATAGACAACATAGTCATCAGAATTATTTTGTGACAATTCCACCGAGGTTTAGCTAATTCTTTTCAAGTCCATTTTATTAGTCAGGGAAAAAACATAAGTCAAATCCTGATTTAATAAGTGGTGGATTTGAATAAATTACTCTAGTTCTGTGTTCATTGAACTTTAAACAAATTGTTCCACAATCCATTGCCAAGCAACTAGAACATATTCTTTGGAAGTTCAGCAACATACTTTGATTAAACTGGTAGGGTGAACAGTTTACTGGGAATTTCAGGCTTATAAAAAGGAAGATTTACCAAAGTGGAGTTTCCCTCATTAATTCTATTAATAAATACCCATAAATAGAGGCTTATGCTTAATAAATTGGTCAAATCACAAGCTATCTGAAATCATTTGTATTTCTGATAAAGTGTTTGCCCGGGATGCTGATGGCACTTTAAGACTGTTGAAATATTGCAAACCTGTCTTTAGCTTGAGACAAATTCAAGAATTAAAGCCAACCTTTCTCATAAACACATATGTCCTGAAAAACTGCTACTATAATAGCTAAGAGAGAGATTGGCATCTAAAAAATTATATTTGAGGACAGAAAAACAACCATAGCTTCTTCCTAGAATTGTATTAACACGTCTTAGACTTATTACCTTGGGTCTTTGACCCACAGGAACATGAATAAGAGATATGACTGTACCCTGAGAGTGTCTTCATGAATCAAGATTAAAAAATTGCCAATAATTTTAGGCATTGAAAACAAGGGTTTTGATATTTCTATTTATAAGAGAAAATCTGGGGAAATTCTCACTGTATTATGTATTTGGAACAACCATTCTAACTATCAAGAGAGAAATGAGTTTAGGCTGATTTACTTAAATTTTTCAGATTTTGGCTCACAGTTTGGATAGTACAAGAAGTTTATCCTAGTACAGAAGTTTAACATCCCCATTTTCTACTGCTTTCCATTAGGATCTTTACAATTCCTGCAGCACAGTGTCTGGCTCTGAGTGCCAGGTTTGGGATGGAGAACATCTGGGAACAACAATCCTTCAGCCCTTCACAGTTACAGAAACCTACAGAATCCAGCAACAACGTAAAAATTACACTTGTACCAGTTCTCTTAACTCTGGATTTTAAAAAGCTGAACAGTTAAAGCCATTCCACATCACTTTTGGTAACCACAGGATCACAGAGGGGTAAAAAGTTCAAGCTCAATCCAGCGGACCCACTCCACTCTGCAAAAATAGCCAATTTAGGGCTATTATGAGAAAATAACTTTCATTAAGCTTTCATCATTTGTAGTCTACTACAGACCATCTCAGCTTTCTAAAATGTCAACATCTAAAAGTATCATCATTCTTCATTATGTTGGAGGGGGAAAAAAAATAGATCAAATGGAAAGGAAGAACTATCACTTTCAGATAAGCAGAGGACACGGAGAGCAATTCCACAGTGAAAATGAGGAGCTAATGCTTTAGCACTTACGTGGACTCTAACCATTTATAATAACAGAAGCAAGGAGCTACTTGCATAAAAACGTGTCTATGTTTGACTGCATCTCCCTCCTGCCATCATTCATGGGAGCCTGGACAGGCTGTCACTTTGTGCTGGTCAAGGACTAGGTCACCATTTCTCACCCAGGACTAGCCAGGCAATGCTTAGGAAAGAGTTCTGAACTCACTGCCTGACCAACAGAGCTGGTTCAAAGCATTATTGGACCCTGATTTACAACTGGAGGTGGTTAAACCTGTAACTTCCATAAAAGATCCCTACTGCAGGCTCAGTGTTCATATAATAGCCACTGAATGGCTGAAAACTGCAATGAAATGTAAAAATAAAAGTCAAAAATCAGTGATTGCTTCACATTATCTGGGGTAAATCATAGAAGTCAAGCTGTTGATTCACAAGGATGTGAATGCTAAATGAAATGACAGAGAAGAGGAGGCAGGGGGGTGGGGAACAAACTATTTTGAACAGAAACAACACTGAAGTGATTCCTGCTCAGGACTCAGTCCTTCCCCTCAGCTTTCTGCAGACCAGTGAAATCACTTGTAAGAACAGACTCGCTAAATAAGACTGAGAAAACCCCAAACCCCAAAAACCTTCCTGAAACTTTTAAAATTAATTCAGCCAACTTTGCATAGTGCAGAGGAATTTAGAAGGAAGTCAATCCCCACTGATTTACAATAGTTTTAAAACCTTACCTCCAAATATTTAATACCTAACATTTCCCTGAATAGGGACAATGACAACAGGAGCTAAGTTTTTATTTTCATTAGCCACTCAAACCATCAAAACCCCTCCAAAGATTTTCTAGTATGCAATATTTGAGTTTACACAAAATTTAGGTCCCTCCATGGACAGTTATTCAAATGCAGGGTGTTTGGTTGTTACAATGTGTGAGATACCTCAGCTTCAGAAGTATATTGCTGTAATATAGTTCCCTGGGATACAGAGCCTTTTGGAAAATTTTCCACAAGAAATCCTCTACTAAGTTTTAATTCTGTTTGATGCAAGGAGACTTATTTAGGGTATTAAAGATCTGTCTGTTGGAAAGATAACTTCAAATTTCAAACTTTAAGTATTCCTCAAACTCTATAACTAATACCTCTATTTAAGAAAACCTCAAGATTATGCCAATTCTATGACTATTTTGTAAAGCCAAAGGAAGGGTTTAAATATCCACTCAAGTGCCAATCACAAATCCAGGCTGAACCACCCAGGAAATGCATTTCCCAAACCAATTTCCCTTTGGTTATCCTGGAGATGTAGCTCTCAGCCCAGGGGTTCAGCTGCTTGGGATCCAAGGCTTAGCTTGGATGCAGCATAGCCAGGTGACCTTGGCTCAGGTTTCTGAGGAAATTGAGAAGCTGTTAGGAAGAAAGTGGGATAAAAGAAGTTGGAGTCAAGAAAAGAAGAGAAAAGCAGAGATGGTAATTACTGCAGGCTCAAGGGTAGAAGAAAGAAACACTGACACAGAAAGGTATAAAATCTGAAGGGAAGTGGGGAAGGGAGACAAAGGGGTAACAAACTCAAGAGGTGTGTGACAGCTCAGTCCCAGTGTGCTTCAGTATGTCCCAAAGCAGAGCTGGCCCTTCTCCATCCAGCTGCTGACCTCACCACTTAGACCAACCATATTTTTGAGATTCATCATAGTTTTCCGGAAAAGAAAAAGTTATTTAGAGGTAAAAATGTGGAAGCTCAAGACAATTCTCAGCAATCAGTTCTATAAAATTCAGAATAAGAAATAGCTTTCTCAGAGCATTTTATATCTTAGCTTAATTAGGCTAAAGAGCATCTTCAAAAATTTTTCCAGTAGGGAATGACTTGGACACTGAAGAGGAGCTGGGTTTCCATAGTGAGTGGCCAAAGAAGAATATCACAGAATTGCCTTCTTTCATAACTGGGATCTGAACATGGAGCTGTATTAATTACATTTACATTTTAAGTTAATGTTTGTTGGACTTATTTGGAAACAAACATATAGGAAAAATATTTTCAGGGTGCTTTAGCTCTTTGGGCTTCAGATCTCCCTAACTCATCAGTCAGATTCAATTTAGGGATGCTGTAAATCCTGGAGGGGGAGTTCACATTTGCAACTACAATTTCATTTAAAAATTAACCCATTTTATATTGTTTTAAGATGTTATTCTGCCACTAAATAGAGCGATCCATCTTACCTACAGCAAAGGGAGTTTAGCCAAACAAATGCTCACAATTATTGTGCTATGCACTGGGTTTACAGGAATGCTCAAACTCTTGAATTGTCATCATCCATGGAAGGTTTTATCTTGAAACATTAAACGCTAAGACTGCAAGGCAGCAATGTTTCACTTCAGCTGTGAGCTCCTTTCTGCTGGTTAGATGAGCAATCAGCAGTGCTGCAAACACATTCCTGTTCTAACATTCTGGAGGGGGGAAATGGCCATTTCTCAGCCAGGGTAAAGCATATGCATTTGTTTAGCTTTTTGTCTGTTAACAAAGAACATTAATTACAAAATCTCTCACCAGTTCATTTAATCAAATGCAATCTGGTCTCTGATCACTTGAACGCATAATCAGCCTCACCCTTCTGCCTGCTTGAGAATTATTGATTTTGTCTCTCAAGCCCAGTAGAGGTCCAGGTGATGCAAATAATAATTACCAGAGCTAATGCGATTATTGCATGTGAACTGATTACTATAATTAGGATGTGTTTGTTTGTATTAAAAGGAAAAGTAAATTGCCTTGCAGGTTTTAAGGAAAAACAACAAATCTGTAGTTGCAATTATACAATCCTATATTAAATGATGGCAAGAAATTTCCTGTCTGCACAAAGTTAAATATTCTTCTCTAAAGAACTAGCATGCTGTTAGGAATAAAATACCCAAAGAAGAGAAGAAAATATTCTATATACACCTTCCCCATTAATGATATTGAATGAGATATCTTTCTAAATTACTGACATAAATGTTCCTCTTCTATTCCAACAGGTATTATTTCTTAAATCACTCCTTCTGTATACTCTGTTTTAATGTCTTGGATAAACTCCAAGCATCTTCAGTTGTGTTACACTTTGCTGTTCAGAGAGAGCCACGGGATACTTTTAGATATTGCTACTGAAGGATCAGCACCAAGAATCTGAATGATGAAGATTTACACAACGTATTACACGAAGAATGGAAGGGGACATAAAAGAGATTTGCTTGGGACACACTCCCACACATGCCCAGAGGACAAACCAGTGTCCCATAAGCATTTTATACACAGGGTTTTACAATCCCATGCAATTTATCAAACAACAAACTCAGCAGAGAACTGTGAAAAATGGCAATGGGAAGAGAGATTTCATTGCACTCTGCATTGCTCATTTTGGAGGCAGGAACACTCCCAGAGCCAGGGTGTTGAAAAGTGCCCTCAATCACCAACGATTTGACTTGGCAAAATGACCAATGGCTCCACTGGGCTGAAAAATCTGCTCATGCCTTGGATGAATTCTCGAACGTGCCTCAGCTCTACAGCAGCCCATCCCATTTTGGCACACAGGAAGAAATTCTGCTGTTGTATGAAGCTGTTTGTGTGTGTGTTCAAGAGATTTCACATGAGACACAATGGGAGTGAGTGGGACAGCAAAAGAGAGAAGGCTCAGGCAGTGCTGGAGCCTGAGCTGCAAAGTGATGACAAAGCTGCTTCCTTTCTCCTACCATGTTTTTATCTTGTAAGATGATGTTAGCTGGAGAATGGCCTTTCTTTTTGCTTGCTTTGCATGTCTATAGTGTCTGATATAATTAAACACTTATTCAAAGCTTCTCAATGCTTCTGCAATACTGATAATATGCAATCATAAATAAATTATAAAGAGGTTTTTATTTAAAATTGCATAAAAATAGGAATTTAAAATAATTTTGGTAGTTTTTTTTTTTGTTTGTGGGTTCTTTTTTTTTGTTTTGTTTTGTTTTTCCCAACTGTGGTGTTAACTGTGTTTTCAAGTACAGCAAGAAGAGCTAGAGGATACAACTGTGTACCAAAACAAGTGGAGCTGTTCCGGTCCTTGAATTTTTAATGGTCATTTCTATAAGTGAGTAGCAGGAAACATTAACAAAAAACAATGAAATATTAACATACTTCAAATATTATTAGAGAATCACCAAATGTTTTCAAATAACTGAAGATATTGACTGAATAATACAGCAAGGACATAAATCTCCTAGGAGCTCAGATGTTTTGTTTGACTTCACAGCCTAAGTTCTACTTTTAGAGGACAAATACTTTTTTTTTTTTTTTCCTTTTTTTTTTTCTTTTTTTTTTTTTTCCCCCAGGAAACTTGCATTTAGCGTCTGGAAACTTTTTTACTTTCTCTATTCTCACAGAAGGAGAAGAAGGATGAAAATATGGCTAAGAGGAAAGCAGCCTAAAAAGTTTGAAGATTTCCACTCAAGTTTGGGTGCTGTTCTCCACCCCCAATACAGGAACAGAACATTGCAACTCCTGTAAAGAATGGAGAGGTTGTTCTTGAAGAAAATTACTCCTAATCTGCTCACTCATGGCTATGAAGCTTCACTACAGGTTTGGATAAAATTGTATTATTGTTTCCATTATAGTCTTACATTTCTAAATCGATATACAAGAAAGAATAAGTATTTCCTCCTCTTTCTTGTTTAGCTATTCCTCTGTACAAAAGACGAGATGTATGGGCTTACAAGAAAACATATTTTATTTCAATGGAAAGGTGATTAACCTAAAGGGAGAAGGGAAACATGCAGACAATAAAGAAAAATATCCAGGAAACAGCCACAAATTTTCTTGGGAAAATATTACCATTTTCTAAGAATCTCCATTTGTTGTGTTTCTGTTTAATACAGTTGATAGCAGAGAGAGCAGGGACTAAAGCAGAAAGCTTGTTCTTATTTTATAAACTAAATGTTGGAAAAGAAAGTGTACATATTAAAATCCAACACTCTACTCCAAAGGGAATTACAAGCACATGCCAGAGCCCTCTTGTCAAAGGAATATAAGCAAAACTAATTAGCTGAACGATGTTTTCATTGTAAATTTTGTCAGGAAGTCATTAAAGCTGTTTTCACAATAACACATTCAGATCTATGGAAAACTCAGCTCTCCCAATTCATTATCATTGCAGTTGACAGGGCTGCACGTTTGGGATATTCATTACCTTTAATGAATGCAGGGATCTCCAGCACTGAATTACACATCCTACCCTGCAAGGGATCCCTTCCCTTTCCAGTGGCAATGTTCATCTACATTTGTCAGCTCCACGGCGTAAAAGCAGCAGCCAGTGCAATTCCAAATATATGGCCAGATAACAGAAAGGAAAATTCTTTTGAAATTTGGCTCTATTTTATCATATTTATATTTGCAGAAGCATCTAAAGCACACACCTGACCACATCCCAACTCAAAAACTTACCTAAGAAACTGTAGAGATGGTAAATAGTAAGAAAGACAAGATAATAATTGAATTTACAGTTCAGCTGCATTTCCTGGTATGTAAGAAGCAGGTACTGAACCAGGCTACGTACATTTACTTGAATTAACAGCAGCCTGACCCAGCAAGGGTTCCCACATCTGATTAAGGCACAAGCATGATCTCAGAAGGTTTAGTCCATCAGAAGAAGGCACTGTGCCACGGGTTTGCTGTGCAGAACTTCTGCTGGAAACCTGAAGAGAGTGTTCTTGCTCAGTCATACCCTTACCTATCTGTCTCAGTTTCAATTTTCCTACTGCCCTCGGTGGTATTTCAGCTGTCAGACTGTGTTGGAGTGCTCCCACCAGTGCCCACGCCTGAGCACACTAAATTAGAGACAGTGATGCCTTGGGAGGCTCCTGAGAAGAGAGGCTGGACAGAGTTCAAGGAATAAAGCAGGGATTTGTTCAAAGCCTTCCAAGGACTCACCTTGGGCAGTGCAAGAGCCCGGCCATGGCTCCACCCAAGATGGAACCAGAGTCACCAGTTTCACTCTTTTATAAGTTTGGGTCCATTTCCATCTTGGGGTTCACTGTCCAATTCCAGCTCCAGGTTCTGCAGTCCCACCCTCCCAGATCCTCTCCTCAATTCTCTGCTCTTTGCACTTTTTGGGGCTGGAGCTGCAGCGGTGTCCTTGGTTCTGGGCTGGAAAAGGATTGTTTTGTGTGACTGAGCTGGGAGCAGAACTTGGAACACTTGGTGTGCAGTTCAGGGTCACACACCAGTGCAGTCAGAGCCTGGAAAATATGAAAAGCTCAAACTGAAGGCATCAGCAGCAGCCAATGTCCTGGAGAGCAGAGCTGCTTCCCCACCTCTGAGCAGGACTCGCTGCCCTCTACGGGAACTGCAGCACGGGAATACAAATGTTCTAAATGGCATGTCTGTGTAGCAAAATCTAAAAAAGTCACCTTGAGGGTTTTGTAGTTGTTCACACTATATTGAGGGTTATCTGAATTCAGACTTAGGACAGCTTCAGAACCCTCACAGATGAGGTCAAAGTTCTAAGAAAAAAGTAATTTTGAAAACGCTGCAATGCTGTGGGGACAGAAGAAAAACTTACAGTGGCATGAAAAGATCATTTCAGAAACCTTTCTTCTTAGCAGCTTATAATAGAAGCCTATAAATTAGCACAAAACCAAAACCAAACATAAGTCCATTTTTCTCTCAATTCCCTCCTTAAACAGAATACTGCCTTGGAGAATGAAATAATAAGTGATATACATAAGTTTATAATCCTCTAACTGTGATCCATATCCCTCCCTCTGGTCAGATACTTAAATAAAATGTGAAAAGGAATCACTTCTTAAAGAAGATGCATTTTTCCCAGCTGCCACATACCTCCAAAGTTGATTTTACAGAAGTAATGAACGATCTCCTTAGGGCTCTCCATTTATTTACATAAAACAGTCACGTCTCACAGCCTTTCTAAAGGAGGCCTCCTAAAAGTTCCTTTCCCAAGATAATATTCACTGAGCAATGGTGATTTAGTGATTGTTAATATTTCACAGACAAGCATATATTTCTCTCACAATAAAAGGCCTGAATTTCTTCCACAGGTGGAACTCAAATTCTTTCTCAAAACTCAATTCTTTCTTTTATTGTCATAAACCCAGCACTGTCCCTGCTCTCTCTTCCAGCCCCTGCAGCTGCCCAGGGATGCCTGTGGTTGCTCAGTCTGCCAGCACAGGATAAGTGCTGTTTGTTTTAGCCCTTCAGCTGAAGGAAAGCTCAGAGGCATTTCCCACCATGTTCTTCTTTCATCTCTTTTTTTGAAACTTTTCGGTTCATATTTTAACAATCTTCTTTTCCCCTCACTGAAATTTAACATATTAAAGACATTCATCTGCTAAATACAGATGAAAATACAAGTTTTGGACCTGCATGAAGATGTTTAAAAGAAGTCAGGCTCAGAAAGCTTCAAATTTATTTGAATTTATTTACTCTACCTAGAAACCCACTCAACTAAATGGTCTTTTTTTTTTGTGTAAAAGCAAAGCTCAGAAAAATTCTTATTCTATGTTTATTTCAGGATTAGTGGGTCAGCATGTTAGAAATAACTTCTTACAAATGTTTAAGGCCCATACTAGCAGACAATGTATTATCATTACAAGAATGTCTGAATTTTATGCCTGCAATTCTTTATAAAAGAAAAAATAAAAATTGCAAACTGACACTAACATAGTGAATATACTGGGTTTCAACTTCCTGGATCACTTCAAGATTCTTTTATTAATCTTTTTTTTTTTCCCATCATAGTTATAAATCCTCTTCAGTTTATTTCCAGATTAAATATTTTTATAAAAATCTCACCATCTGCAACTCTCATCTCCAGGAAGAAAGCTAAATATGTTTGTAAAGGCAGGATTACTTCTGAGGATTTGGAAAGGAATTGAATATATAGAAAATTAGGGAGAGAAATACCTGTCCCATAAGGGAAAATAAAATATTTCATATTCTTGTTTATTGAGCTCAAACCTGTTTTTAACTGGGGAGATTAAAAACTGATTTTCAGCACCATGGGAACTGTGGGATGCAAAAAGAAAAAGGAGAATCAGGAGCACTTTGTATCTGGTTTTGCTCTGAAGGGAGTAACTTAGAGGCACCAGGGTGACTGAGTATGAAAGACCAAATGAATTATGGACAGAAGGGGATATATAATAAATATTAAAATGAAAGTACCGTGCATTGTATTTGCACAGACTTGTGATGTATATCCCCTATTTAGGGTTCAGGTTTCCAGCTATTAGCATTTTTTTTTCTCTGTACAATGGCAGCTCGGGAAGCCTGTCAGGTTGATTGGACTGGGCTGCCAAGAACTGCAAACTGTGACTTGTATTTTAAACCATTTTACAATGGGAAGCTGACTACAAGCAGATGGCAAAAATGGCTGCACTGATTTTGGCTAGAGAAGCCTTGGAAGTGCAGAATGGTGCAGGTCACAGAAATACGGGAGAGCACAAGAGAGGCTTTCCCTGAAAGGACTCACTCTGAAAGGACAAGCTGCTGTGCAAACTGCATCCACTGCCCAGTGGGAATCCATCCAGCCCAGGAAAAACTGCCCCAGGCCTTCGGAGGCTCTGCAGCCACGAGGAATCTCACCTGTCGCACTAAAATCACATTCTTTGTGCAGCTCAGCTTGGACCACGTGCAATTACCTTTGCTAATTCATTTGGCAACTTCCCTAATAAGGGAAAAAAACGCTTTGCAAGCTAAAGGTTCATCAAGGAGATACTACCTAGATCTGGACAGATCCACTTTACTTGAAGATCCACTGGCATTTTTTTCATTAAAAAATCGACCAGAATTCTTTTTTCTTTTTCTTTTTTAATCTACCAAAACAATTTACAAGCTCATGTATGACATTGTGTAGGTCAAAAGGTTTGAGCCACTGACTTCAGGAATATGATGGAATTTACATTAGCACTTGAACCATATTAAGACAAACCAAAAATATCCTAGAATATTTTGGTGTTTGATTTTTAGAGAACACCTAGAATAAAGGTGTTTGATTTCTGAATTCAGCAAATGAAATCTCAGAACAGCAGAGAACACAACAAAAGTTGCTTATAA
The DNA here is from genome assembly GCF_963662255.1 of Cinclus cinclus. Taxonomy (NCBI): domain Eukaryota; kingdom Metazoa; phylum Chordata; class Aves; order Passeriformes; family Cinclidae; genus Cinclus; species Cinclus cinclus. Next base: position 17,114,789 of record NC_085060.1, on the reverse strand, counting down.
GGATAATGCATCAAGTGTTTAAGACAAATCAGTCAAGGTTAGATAACTTGCTTTAGAGAAGAAAAATCCGGATTATCACTGGGACAAAATTCTCATTGTATGGTCACCTGTACGAAATATTCAGCTACCTCAGCTTCAATGAACATTTCAACTTCTAGACTAAATTCCTCATCTTTAGAACTGACCAGCCCTCTTGGTCTGACCTCTTGTTCTTTTCCTTTAAGCCCTACTCACCTGGAGGAGAAGTGAAAGCTGAGTAACTTTAGTAAAACTTCTCCCTTTCAATCTTTTTTTCTTCTCCCAGACCCTTTTTTCCACCTGACAGACTATCTCCTTTAAAAGCAGAAGTTCCTGTCCTTCCCAACTTCACAAATGTCCAAGAACAACTGAGCAAGCTGGTCTAATTGAATTACTTTGTTTTTTCTGTATGTTTTTTTTTTTTTTTCTGTAAGTATGTTAAGTTGCAAGTCTTTGTTTTGCTATTACAACCTCGGGCTACAATAAATGAATCCTCTGCTGCCTTTGAAGGGAGAGATGAAGTAAAACTCCCCAAGTGCAAAATCAAGTAGAGAAGAAAGCCTCCTCTGGTTTGCTTGAAATATACATCTTGTCCTGCTTTTCCTTTAAAGTTTGCTTTTATGATAAGAATCAGTGAAGGGCAGGTAAAGGTTTTTGGATTTTTGTTGTTTTTTTTTTCCCTCTCCTACAACCACCAGTTTATTACAAAAACACATTGATAACTGCAAACCATTGTAACTCCCATTAATCCACTTGTTTACGTCAGATCAATCCACTTATTTATGTGTCAGAACAGACAAAAGTCGGGTTTCTTCTCTGACCTCCCACACTCTGCTTACATTTTAACACATTTTTGAGCATCCCTACGAAGCAAGAGCCTCCTGTGGTTAGTTTGTTGATTCTGGGCTCTTTTTTCTTCAGCTGTGCAGTCTGGCTGGCATTGGGTTGAAACTAATGAAGAATGATTTTTAAATTGTCAAAGTGTCATTATTTAAGACAAACAGTGAAGACCAAACCAGGTCTCTGCTCTCAGTCACTCATTTTGCAGCTCAAAGCTGCTCCAACCACTTAGACTGCCTTGACATGTGGAAACATTTGCAAATGCCCACAGGTATCCAGAGAGTTCCTCCCCAGATCAAACTAAATGTCACACAACAAAACAGCTTTTTTTTATTTTTTATTTTTTAATAGCAGCCACTCTCTAATCAATCCTAAACACCCCCATACCATCCGAGCTCCCTCCACAACCCATCTGGAAAAAACAAGCACATATATTCCTTTAGGTTATAATAAGAGATCTGATAACTTCCAAGCTAAGAGGTGAAGTTCAGTAATTAAGGAAGTGGACTTCAAAACTTCGGAGCAGATTTTTATTTTTAATATTTTTGTTTGTTTGTTTAAATATGAGGAATACTGTTGTGCTTTTGTGAAGAGGACAAATGTTACTGGAAAATCTCAGTGTAAGATTCCAATGCACCTGAACCATCAATGTTTGAAGCCTTAGCAAAGGCCTTCAAGAACACCTGGGCTGTTGTGAGATGCATCTGAACAAATTTAAAACAGCTGAAAGTCTGAGTGGATCATAGACAATGACCTGGGAAATGTTGTCACTTGATAAAACAAGAAGTTTTCCCATCCTAGGAAAATGACACAGTGATGCTGTGCTAATGAAGGCAATTAGAAAGCATAAACAGAAACAGTGACCGTTAATTAGAGGAAAAATAAAAATTCCAAATATATATATATATATATATATATTCATGTGTATATATATATATATGAGTGGAGTCACACAGTGTTAAACTCTGCAGTTTAAACAACAGAAGTGCTACAAACCATTCTCTACCACAAGCAAAAAACTTGTGATTTTTCCAATCTTTGCAATACCATTATATTTCCTTAGAATAAGATGTGAGAGCTTTGATTTTCTCTACCTAGAAGCCCACCCAAGTAAAAGTTCTTTTTTGCATATTTTAAAAGCAAAGCTCAGAAAATTGTTTCATTTTGAGCTCAATATCTGACATTACATTTAAAAATCTGTAGGAAACAATGATCTCTGTATTTTAGCAGTGTTAGTGATTTTCATGTTTTTTTTTAAATTCTGTTTTGTTGCCATTTGCATGTCTTGACACCTGTAGAACAAGGCAGGAAGCCTGATGATACAAAAGGATTTCTGTAGGTTTTACATTAGTGTTGGTGCACCCATTTCAGGCTTTCTGATACAAAAATAAATATGATGGTTAATATAGCTTGATATAACTCTAATTAATATAATTTGCAATACTAAATTTCCTTGACATTCCTATAAATAAATAGACTGTTTTCAGGAATTTTGATGACTTTGTGTCAATCCACAAATAACAGCCAAACTGTTGACTACTTCTGGTAGTTATTTTGGACACTGAAGAGTGAAAATGTTCACTTGGGAAGAATGTCTGCTTTGTACAGTGAGAGAAAGTATCAATAATCAATAAATATGTAATGAATTTCTTGCTTTAGACCTGTGTATTATTGAACACAGTCATATTTTAGAGCTTGCACTCACCTGTACTATTATGCAAGCAATTATATTAGCATTTAAATCAATAGCAAAGTTACTATTTGCAGCTAGTTGTTTGGGTTTAATTAACAATTCTTGGTTAAAACTCTTCTCTCTTCCCCTACAAACAGCAACATTTTGCTTGTAGCAGCAGCCAAGCTGCTGGGAAGCTCCCAACACACATTTAAAGAGTCAACCTTCAGCCTTTCTGTCCCTTCTGCATTGCCCTGAGACAACTTTCAGGTTTCCAACACCCTGAGATAATTTTCCTATTGTCTTAAAAAAACCCACTAAAACAAGAGAAAGGATGTTTTTAATAGAAACATGTTCACTAGCATGAAATCCTAAATAAGCTTTGTGCTAAAACCCCACAAAACCTAGCCATCTATTTTAGCTTGTTTGCAAAGCAGTGACTGTGGGGATGTCTGGAGAGGTCCCTCACTGAGATGAGCAGAGTTTACAGCAGCCCTGCATCTCCAGACAGCAATTCCCTGCTCTTGTTTCCCCCCAAAATCCACTCTTCCTGACTTCTGGCAGCTCAGCCACACCAGTTGTTTTTTCCCTCTCACTGTGAGTAACCAGGCAGGAGGGGGTGAGCAGGAGGGGAGAGGAGCAGGGAGCTCTCCTCCCTCTGGAGAATTAAACAAGGGAATTACTGACCATGGCTTTAACCTGACAGAGAGCAGGCTGACATTAGAGATTAGGAAGGAGCTGTTCCCTGGCAGGGTGGGGAGCCATGGGGCTGCCCCTGGATCCCTGGCAGTGTCCCAGGCCAGGCTGGACACTGGGGCTGGGAGCACCTGGGACAGGGGGAGGTGTCCCTGCCATGGATGGGGTGGAAATAAACGATCTGTAAGGTCCCTTCCATCCCAAACCATTCTGTGATTCTATTTGCTCTGAGAAAGAAGAGAGAGGATAGACATGTGTTTTATAGGAAGCAGCATCCAAGTGTTACTAGAATTCAAAATATTCAGATAAAAGCAATCTGCAGTGTACAAAGTAGATGCTGGAAATCCTCTATGGCTGTTATTCCCTAATTTCTTTCAGAGAAGCATGCTTTTCAGCTGTTATGTTTATACAATGTGGGTTGGGTTTTTGTTTTGTTGGTTTTTTTTTTTTTTTTGGCTTTTTTTTCATTCTCCATATGTAGATTTATTTGGGAAAGACTCTAGTGTTGACACAAAGCAACATTCTTGCATGTTTCATAAACTCCAGGATAAAAATCAATTATCATTTATATTTCAGCTTTTCTCATTAGTCAGTGTTGAGTGCAACCACACACACATGCAGAATCTTACAAGTACAAAGATTTGTCTACTTTCACAAAGCAGTTTTCACCCCATCTCATTAGTGCACACTGGGATTTGTTTCTGTATATGTTGATTATGAAGAAAGGGTTTATTTGTATTTTGTTTTCATTCTTTTTTTTTTTTTTTAGATCTGTACCAGGACTGTGACAGAACACCCCAAAAGCACAGTTCAGAAGACAAACACAATTTGTATTTGTTTTTATGGTGATGCAAAAGCACTTTAAGGTGGACAAATGCTAAAACGCCTTCTGGCAAAATCAACAACCTTCAAACTTAGCAAATTGTGTCTGTGTGTTTGATCAGACTGTGGGAAGGAAGAGTGATTATAAAAAAAAGAAAGAAAAAAAAGATTTTCCCCCACTTCTGAGTATTGTGAAAGAGTTCTACAGATTAATTACATGATATACTTTCCATTGATCACTTTCTGTAAATTCAGACCTTAATATAGGAATCTATTTTTAGAGCCTGGGAACATTTGGTCACAGGTACCTGGGGTTTTCCTCTCCAGAACAAATGATATACATTTGCATGAAGATATATTTGCATGAAAGTATCATTGAGAAGAATGAAGCCCAAAACAGGACAAGCAAAACACACCAGGCATACTAAACCCCAAACTTTCCTTTATCACATGTTGACTTGTAAAAAGTGTAAAAACTCCCTCACAAGCAAGTCACAGCTGGATAAATCACTGTAAGAGCAGTAGGGCTGCAATACAGATTGCAAAACTCAAGCCTCATTACTTTGAAGTGTTCAATCCATCCTGTTCCAAGAAGTTTTAATCATTTTCTTGTTTAGTCTTACTGACAAGGATGGATGTGAGGACACTCCCATGTATGGAGAGCCCACAGACCTCAGCCTCCACCTTTTCCTCTGAAATACAGAAGTTGTTTATATTAATGGATTGTCACCAGTGGTCACCTTTCTGGTCCCAAAAGAATGAAGAGCTGGAAAAAAATAGAAAATCCATTTGACCATCCATCCGTGAAGGGAGAGGTTAATACTGGTCTGTTCAAGGTAAATAAGTTATGGATATCTAACCACAGATTAATAAAAAATTGAGGTAATTTCCTCAGAACAATTACTGTTTTTCATTACCCTCCATATATCAAGTTCAACTATATTTAGTATTGAAACCAGGATCACTGTCTGCAATTCCTGCAAAGCTGGAGATGTGTCGGTTCCATGCAGGAAAATTTCAGCTTAGCAGTCACAATAGAAACTTTCTAAATATGTATATATTTAAAATAAGAGTAATAATCAGATATTTGGACTTTATTTTCATTTTCTTAGCATTCACCTTGTCTAGGATGGCAAAAATGTTTTCATCTCAGAAATGAACACGGATGAAACCACAAAGACTTTTCCTTCCATGCCTGAAGAAAAACCATCCTGTCAGATATCGGTGCTCTGAGTACAGCTGCTGCCCTGCTGTTTTAATCTGATTGCAACAGGACTGCTGCACAGAATGCATGGAAAAGAGCTGCTGCACTTTGCTGCCTGCCAGATGCTTTTTGTTCCAGGTGGTTTTGCTGTGGGTTTTCTGGTCCTCTCAGTGAGAGCCAATCCAGCAGACACACAGGAAGGACACAAAGCACAGATGGTTTCTGCCTGGACAGTAAGATTGTCCTGAGTGCAGAACCAAAATACCTCCAAAAGTTAGAGAAACTCTCTTCAGGAGTGTCACCATCTATCTGCTGCTATGCCTACACAAGTCAATGACTGCAGAAAAGAAGCAGGTGTGTAGCTCTCATTAATTTCTCTTAAACTGCCATTAAATCCTCTTCATAGATCACAGAGCTCCTTGCAATCCTGACTCACACATGCCACACTAATGACATTGATCTGATGTTGGAGATACCAGGGTCCTTAATTGTGCTATAGACATCCTGATTTCAAATCTGAGATGTGAATATTTCAGAGCAAGTACAAATCTGGCTAATTCACACCTCAAGTCAAATGTTTGAAAAACATGTCAAATGACATCCAAACATCCACCCTAGATCCATCTAGGTGTCAGGTAATATCAATCTAAATATTAAAGACACCTTGACTCCTTGACCACAGATTGTAGCTGTAATTTTCTGGCAGGTGAGCATGAAACACCTTCTAAACCACTTACAGATATTTCAATACTGTGTGTAAGCTTGGCTCCACTCATCAAAAAATATGCAAGGGACTTAAAAAACAAAACAGAGACAGCATAATCAAATGTAAGGAAAGCTTTGTATAGCAGGGACAGTGAACAAACAACTCTTCTGTCAGAAGGGCTGACTTCATGACTCCCTTACAGTGAGTGGCACAGAGCAGGCAAAGATTGTTCACTGTACTTTCCTTGTGCTGGAATAAGAGTAGAAGAACTTATGGGAGGCACCAAGGAAAACTAGCAAGTAGGAAAAAAAAAAAAAGAAATCTAGTTACATTTTCAGACACCCTGTAGTTTAACTGGGAAATTCATTGGTGCAGAATGCTCTGAAGGCTGAGGGCTCACAAGAAGGAGGACTAATTTGTAAAGGTAAAATATATTAACTGGATCTAACAGAATCAAAGGTACAGCAAAGACACAGACTATCATAAGCTGAGAATAATTGCTTCTACCTTTCCCACTTTTTCTCGTGTCTAGAAAGAAGATGCTGGTGTAGAAACAAACATGAGAAAAGCCAAACAAGTTCAGACTAGAAGTTTGCAGTACCTGGAATGCACCAGCTAAAGCTGATTTACAGTTTCCTTTTCCCACTATTAATCAGTCCCAAACAGTTTTCAGACCCAAACAGTTGGTGATAAATATGTGCTGGGGGTGTGTGGGGTGGGGGGTGAGAAATACTGAGTTATTCAAAGAACCATGATTTTTAACATGGCATAACTAATGGTGGATAACAAAATCATTTCAATGAAGAGGCAGCTCATCACCAAGATTCTGTTTTTCTGGCTAAATTGTATATCATGCTACAGTAGATTTTTGGGTTTTCTTAAAATATATTATTATACAGTAAAAGAATCAAGAATTTCCTTCTCTCTATCCACTGCCTATCATTCTACAGGGGCGTTGGGAGTTCTTTGTCCTCTGCCTACAACAATTCCTCATTTAGCTACACTCTAGAGAAAATGAAGTGTCATTACATATTTTCTATCTACAAGGAAGTTTATAGGTGCTAAATTTGCATTATCACATAGTCATATCTAAAATGCTGCTTTGGGAGTGAGGACAACATTTTATTCCTCACTCAAGGATGTTTCCCTGATTTAAAGCATTGAGTAAATCATGTATTCTCTTGTTCAGACACAGGTAAAAGAACATTGCCATAGGCAATCAGTTTTGGAAAACAAATGGTTGAAGGAGGCAGTTCCTTTCATGAGAGAGTATCTTCAGATATCAAACATTATTTCAGGGCCAATCACATATTGAAAATATCTGCTATTCCAAAAGCCTGGAATGGGGAGTCTTGGCACACAGTTAACAGGACAAAGTGATTCTGTGTGAGAGCAGCAGGACATGGAGCTGCCATGGACAAGGGATGGGTAAAAGCAGAAAAGAGACATGAATTGTAACATCCAATAAAAATGCACTTGGGGCTTGTCTTCACTGCCTAGCAAGCTTCCCCTGCAGCTTTTAATATAGGTGTGTCAGTCCTCCCAGGCTAAAACTGCACTGAGGCTGAAATCCAAGAGAAGTTCAGAGCAGATCTACCAAAAACTTGTGTGTATTCTTCAGTGTGGTGTTTGTTCATATAGTGGATGCCTTGTGGCAAAAACAAAAAAAAAGGAAACAAAAAAAAACAACCAAACAAAAAAAAAAAAATTAAAATTTTTCATTTTCTTTCCCCCCTTCAGTAAAACAAACCATTGGAAGTGAAAGCATGAAGAGCCAAATGGCAAAGCAGATTGGGTTTTTTTATTGCCAACTGGTGTTCCAAACACAAACTAATTAGGAGATAAAATGGGCCAACAAAGCAAGCAATTAATGGCTGTGGATCACAGAGTGGGAGAGACAACAGCTCTACAGGACTGCAGTGAGAGACATTTGGCATTTAGCTCTCTAGAAACCTAGTCTACTCCAGTGAGGAATAACATGAAGGAGGCAATGTCATCTTCAAACTGCAGCATCCTTGTGTGGATTCCAAGTTTATAATGAGTCAAAAGCCCTTTGATGTACTGATATCAGCTCTTGGAAAAGAGCTCATCCCTGTCCTACAGATTGCTGTGCTGATCTTTGACACTCAGCACTTAACCATTCACCACAAAATTTGGGGGGGTCTGAGCATTCAATATCTCCTATGTAATTTAAAATCTGTCATATTAGAAAAAAAATATATATTTGTAGGATTTAACTTCAGGAGTTAAGAAAAAGCAGTGGAATATGTACATTTTAGCAGGAAGGACACAAAACAGAGATTTATCAGCCATTTCCTGTTTTTCCATCTTCCTCAACATTCAGAACAAGTCGCATCTCAGACAGAATTATTCCCACACAAGAGCACGCTCCCATGCAGACTCACAAAAGGGAGGCACAGAAAGGCAAGAGAGACCACAAGATACCAATGGTATTTCATCTTCAGAGTTCTCTCAGGGTACTTTCCGAATATTACTTACTCCCATAATGGTGCCTATTGGATTTGAAAAGGATAATACCTAAACCAAATAATCAATTAAATTTGCAGTTAATAACTTTTAACACCAATAATCCAGCCCTGGCTGTTGAAATAAGTCTCCTCTAGAGTGGCACTCTTAGAAAAAGCAAATCTCACAGTGGCACGATCACATGCATTCATAATTCAGGTTACGTTAAAAGTGACAGCGATGATTTAGGGAAACCGAAAACTCCCAACGCTCCTGAAAAAATTTATTTCCCTCGAGTGTCAGCCCTCATCCTGCATTCTCAGGGACAAATTACCATCACTGTGGTGCCATCACTCTATCCATTAATGCAGACACTGGAGCAGAGCCTGCCAGCACACAAATCACAGCAGCTCTCTGCAGGATTTTGCAATGTGACAAACTGGGTTTTACTGGGCTTCTGTGTTTATATCTTGATTAATGCAGGGACTGACGTTAATTTTACATAACCACACTACCAAACAGGAGCATTTGCAGACAGGTGATTATTACAATTCCCAGCAAGTGACACACTGCTTCAATTTGTGCTGTTTGTCTGGTCAGAATATCCAGTGCTGGGGCGACCCAGCCTGCCCCACTGGGATACAGACACGAGTGTCCACATGCTGCTCTTCCAAAGAAATCTTAAACTCTATTTCCAGAGCTCATGGTGAATTCATAGTGAATATTCTATCTGATTCTCTCAATAAATATTATCTAAAAGCTCTGCCAACTTTGCAAAGCACTTCATCGCTGTTAAACCCTGCTAAATGCTCAGCCCAAATGAATAAGGCTGATAATTATTTGTGTTTTAAGTGATTAACATGGTAAAGTTAACTTTGAAAGCATTTCCTAATAAAACTAAGTACCCTCGTGGCAGTTTTTTCAGCATTCCCCATTTCATTTAAATGAGTTCTATTTAATATACTTCCCCAGGATTCTACATAAAATGTCACTTAAGAAAGACACAGAATTCCTTACATTACAGAGACCCTGTAACTACTGATACACAAAATATATACGAGTAGGGTTTTTTGTAATTGACAATTCTGTCCTTTTATTCAACACCCATAAACACTGATAAGTTACTATTTCATGCCTGGGTGTACTTGAAATCCTGTGATTCATAATGATTGCCGTAGTAAGTGTATTGAAAAATTATTAAAAAAAAAAAAATCTTCAATATTTCTATTGCTACTTCAGGGGCAAAAAGCAAACCAGAGCGAGACTCTCAGCAAGGAAACACTAAGAACAGCGACTACCCCAGAGCAGGGCTCTGATGGAAAGAAGACTCCTTTGGCTCTGATAAATCCAGTGGCACCTGGTTCACATTTCACTGACAGGCTCGGGGGTCCCGTCCCTGGGAGTGAGCAGAGCTCACACTCCCTCAGCTGTCACCGGTGACAAAGCTCCTCTCACTGCTCCAGGGGATGGGGCAGATGCTGAAAAGTTGAAACACTGAGCTAAAATAATGACAGTTTCTTTGGGGATTCTTTTTCCTCAAGGCTGGTCTTTTGGATCACTGTACAGTATTTAATACAACACCCATTCATTCATTTTATATGTATATAATATATACATAAAATATAACATTAAACCCGATGCAAACTTACTTTTTTTCCCCCCCCTAACAAAATAAGATTTCTCTACAAATGTGTGCTTACTTTCAGGTTTCATTCAAAAACTATGTCATATGAGCAAAGATATCTTCCCATAGTTCAGAAATGAAATTAAAGCTTCAAGGTCAAAGTAAAAGCTTTCTTAGTGAGTAATAATCCAAATGAGTTATTCATGGAAGTTGTATAAATGTTCTACACAAAAGGAAAAACAAGTCTTACAGGGAACTGCAATAAAAGAATCCATCTATCAAAGTTCCTGAGTTTTGTGATCCAAGGAAATTTAATTTTCTTTTGATAAAGTAGTGGGATTTTCATGCAAGGTAAAAAATTAAGTAAGAAAGCTAATAAGCTAGCATAGCTATCTGGAGAATTTGTCAGAGAAGTAGTCAAATTATAAAAAGAATTAAAAATAATACTCATTTTAAAAAAACAGCATTCACCATAGTCACCAATATCCACTAAAAAAAATAAGTGACTCAATTTAACTTAGAGCTCAGTTCTTTGGATCCTTTTTCCAGCAAAGGCTTTGTGTGCATTACTTCCATCATGCACATGTTATCGTATGGCCCAACAGCAATCCGACAAGAAATTTCTTCTGCTATCATCCCCTACCAACTGCATTTTGTTTTTCGTTTACAAGGAAAGAAATTTGTACACATTTTTGCACATTCAAACTGCACATCAAGCCTGGATCTATCCAGTAATCCATACAGTATCTCTCAGTTTTAAAGGACAGATAAAAACCCTTTCAATTCACAGCTTGCAGACCAAGTACAAATGGAACTGTTGAAGGCTGGGCTCCTGTTGGAGCTGCACTTCATTGGGAAGAGGATGTGGGAGATGGAATGACCCAGCCTGGCAGAGCTGCCACATGGGTGAGCCTCCAGGTTCTGCAGTGCCTTTAGTCTCCTGCGGTGATGATTCCTTGTACTTGTGAAAGATCAAAGAACCAGCAGAAAGAACCTGAGAAACACCAACAGAATTATCATTCCTGACAGAAATGAACGAGGTTTTCAAGATTGTGAACCAATGCTGGCTTTCAGCTGCATCCTTAAGACCTAAAACCAGACTGAAAGTCTGAAAATCATAGTCTGATTTCCACTAAGTCACAAAGCTCCGTGTCACCTTACAGGACTTGAAAAGATTTACTCCTCAAGGATTATGAAGTGAAATTGAAATTAATCACAATTTGTAAAATAAAACATCCTACATTAGTTTCCTTTGCCATCTGTCTAGGGTTTTTTTTCCTCAACCAGCCTGCCAGTGATTAATTTTCTTTGGGGGAGCGTAACTTGAAAATGCTAATTCCAGCAGCAGGGCAGGAACACACCCAGTGCACACATAAGTCAGAGCAGTGACAGAGAGTGCACACACACAGGGAAGAGCAGAAGTGATTTTCCTTTCATTCTTTTATTCCAAAACCTCAATACCTGTAATGGAAGGAGTGGTGCAAACGCTTGGCAAAAGACAAAAGTAGTTTTTGGTACCTTGCTGACAGTTTTGCCGCATTCATTTCTTAACTGATTTTTTTACAATTTCTGAATACTTATCCTCAAATCAGTGCTCTGAATGTATTTCTGCAGAAATACTTCCTTCCTATGGATGCCCCCCTGCAGAAAAAAACAGTCAGAGATGTAAGTTACGGTCCTTTCTGGACTTCTTTCTAGACAGAGGATAGGGGTGGGTTTAAAAGCTAATGAACACTTTGTTTGCAATGAACAAGTATAAAGTCCCCATGTGTTGATCTGGCCAGTGAAACTGTCCCAAGTGCTTTAGACACTGGACAGCCACAGTCACTGCAGGAACCAGGCACCCAAATCAGCGTCAGATTCCAAATGCACTGACAAAATGCATCAGCAATCAAGGCAATTGCACAAACTCCTCCAGAATGCTGTGAATTATGTAGGCACTAATCTGAACTGTCTACTTCTAACACGAGGAAAACAAACAAACAAAAAAAAAAAATAAAACAAAAAACAGAAACGAACTTTCACACAGAAAACATCAGGCAGAGCTTTGTGCCACCGCACATTAAATCAGATTAGTAGGACATCAATGCTAAATGAAGATAAACGATGGAACAGCGACAGATTATTAGAGGAGTTTTCCAACCTTTCTGAAGTGTGCATCAACATGAAGAGTGATTCACTGAAGTGACTGGAGCATAGCAAACAGTGCCCAGCACGAGCAGACCTCCCTCTCTCCTCATCAGGGAAATTGCTAAATTGCAAAGAACAAACAGCCCCAGTGCAGCCAGGAATGGCAAGTTCTGCACCCTGGTGACTTGGAGCTCCATCCTGCACACAACAATTGCAAAAGAAAAGTAGAAATTCATTTCCACAGCTGTGTCTGCAACTGTACAAAAATGAGAGGGTTCCAGTGCAAAACCAACTTTCTGAGATCAAACGTATTCAGCAAAAGCAAAGAACCCAGGCCAGAACACCCCCCTCGACTTCCAAATCCTCTACAATGTATTAAATAATCCAATATTTAAACTTTGCAGTTCTTGCTTTTTAAAAATCACAAAGCCTATTCTTGGTTCTCAATCCAACCATGAATAGACTTCTATTAAGTTGTTTTGAGGGACTTGAACTTCTTTGATTTATCTGGCTTTGGAATAAAAGAAAAAAAAAAGAATAAAGCAAACAGCTTTGATCTTTATTTTACAAGTAAGGAGCTTAAAAAAATCATTATAATTTAATCCAAAAATGATGGCACAATATAAAACAGAAATCATATCTAGTCTACTGCTTCATCGTATCCTACAGCATTGCATAGATAAAAATGTAAGTTTGCATCGAAAAACAAAGGAAAAGGAAATAAAACTACAGATATTGCACCTACAATGACTTATTTAATACCCCTTCCTATGAAAGAAATAACACTCAGCAGCATAAATGTTACTATTAATGACCTTTTCTATTTGTCTTCTGAGGAAATTGAAGAAAAAAACATCATGTAAGATATCTTCTACTGTGTAAAAAATGAAGAACTGCTTCCTCCCTTTTTGTCATTTCTGCTCCTGTCTGCTTCAGTTGATTTGTCTTTATTTGCATTTATTTTGTGTACTATGAACAGTGGCCATGCAAAACAGCACGAGGCTGCCAGGATGGCAGAGGGAATTTGGGAAAAGGGAGTGCATGAAATGAGGGGAAAGCAAGAGAGTGCTGGTGGGCAAGAGCAGCTCAGTTGCCATTCTTTTATTAAAAGATGGAGTACATCAATCCCAGAACATCTGTCAGTTATTAGTGAAAATTTATTGAATTTTAACCAAAAAATCTAGAAACCCAGTTTAGTCTCCTTTATACTCAGAAACACAGGGCCCTGCAGATTGCCTGCAAGCTCCAGAATGGCTGAAGGTACTTTTCCAATCTACTTTTTGGACACTAGAGAGGTGCCATCACCAAAACGAAGAGATGAGAAGTTAGCAAGAGGAAAAACAATATTTGTTTTCTTTAAATAGCCAAGGAACAAACACTAGAGGAGTGCACAGGTCAAATTCTCCTCAGATAACCTTTCCGCCTTTCCTAAAGTATTTGCAAATCCTGACAAGACCATAATTTAATTTAATTCAATGAAATGAGAGAAAGGTCATATTTGCATGAGAAAATAGTTAGGTGAGATGAGCCATTAGAAGACATAAACCACTACATTTGCACCCAAACCAGGTAGGACAGGAAATTGAGTTTTTTTCTTTTCAAAACATTACCATAAACAGCAGCTAAAGATACTTCAAATGCAATTATTTGTGTCCTCTTATGGAGTAACTGTGTCCAAAGTTCATATTAGGAACAAAGTTGTGTTTTCCTACACGATAAACAAGATTTGTTTTATTTTTCTTCATTTTCCTTTTAGAGGCCTTTGGAAAAAAATGCAAACCAAAATTACTAAAAATTCCATAAGAGGCCTGTTTGCCAACTTCTCAAACAGAACTGCATTAATCAATCTTCAGTGACTTCACACCAAGCTTATAACAAATTCACTTTGCACATTTAACAAATCCCTCCATGACCATATTAATATCAGTATTTATGCACTGATCCAGTGGACAAATTATGCTTTACCCTGGACACATCCAGGGCCCTAATTGCACAGCAAAATTAGGCTGCAAGTGATCAAATCTCACCAATTATTTATTTAATTTACTTGTTAACAATAAGAAAATCCTCTCATACTAATGAGAAAAAAATCTACCACAGAAATACACCTCTCCCCATCCAAAGGAAGAAGGAAAGGAAAAAGCAAACCCCATAAAGTTTGATAAATATTAAAGTTATTTCTGTGATCCTCTTATCTCTTGGCTTGCAGATGGATGGACCATTTAATGAAAACCATCAGTCTCCCTCCCACTGAAGGCACAAAGAATGACCAACTGCTTAACAAGAGAACTGCTAAAATACCTCAGAAGTGCTCTGATCATCCCATGTGTTATTTCCAGCCTTACAAAATGCCTCAATTTTATCAAAATGGGCTCTGTTTCTTAAATGCATTTCTTCCTTAATTAATTTGTTGAAGTTTAGTTGATAACATTCAGAAAGCCATGACTACATTACCATAATTTACAGCTCTAGTGCTGAAAGATCTTCATTCTTTAACTCTTAGAAGTTTCTAACTCCTCATCACAAACATCTGAGAAGACCACCTGCTTTGGATCTCTTGTCATTTGGATATTTTCCAGAGAGACCCAAACTCTGACAAGACTCCCACTATTTAAGGGAAGGCTTTTGCAGAGCCAGATACAGAATCTGAATTGTTTTATGGAGTGTAACATAAGTCTCAGGTTCCATGGAGATATCCCTGACTATGTTTTTGGCAGCGTCTTAGATTTTAACTCTTTCTTTTCTCCTTGTTTTTCAAACTGGCACCAACTCTTTGTAAAAAGTGAAATGCTTATTAGCTGAAATTAATTCCCAATGAGCAGAGCTCACATAATTCCCTGTAACTAATTCTTGTTCTGCCTGCAGCTGCACCACTAATCTGCCCATTGCTTCTGCACCTTGACATCTCTTCTAACTCAACAGTGCCATGACTTCTCACATCTCCCTCTCCTCTGCAGCCTCTCCTGTTGATTCACCTCATTATATTCCACACAATGTTTCACTCTTCTGTTTTGTCTTTTACTCCTGGCCTTATTAAGACACAGATCTGTCTCTCACTACTTCTCTCCTCCATGCACCATATATTTATTTCCACACACACTTCAGTGCTATCAGCTCGGAGTGCTTTTGATGTTTAGCATCCCATGTTCATTTGGGATGACACACAAATTCCTATTGGCTTTTGGATCCTGGAATTTTTTTCATCTCCGTCCCAGCGGTGAAATGAAAATAGAGATCTGAGAATTTCCGATGCTTTTATTTGACTGTTTCCTTCACATTTGGAGTTCTGGACAGAATATGCATTTTTAATCACGCATCACACAAAAACACTCCTGCAATTGATAGATATTCCAAAATATCATTTCCCCTCTCTTCTGAGTCTCTGAATGCTATTAATTTACAACTTGCTGAGCTGCATCTGCTAGAAATGTTTCAAATGCTGGAATTCTGTACCAAATCACTGACAACTACAGAAACCAGAGGCATTATTTCATTTGTATCAACCCACTCTTTTTCCTAGTCCAACAGACACATTTGTTCACCAGGTCTCTGGGACACCTTCAGCTGTTGAATCACTTTTGTGAAGCAATGCACTTCTGCAATACTTTCACAAGGTACAGAAAGAGAGGAAGAATGAGATTTAAATGGTAATAACTAAGCACAGAAAGGAGACAACTTAGATTGACTGGTCCTATGGTCCTGCTCTTGGAATTGCAGACACCAGAAATGCCATGAATTTGAATTCACACTCTGGGGAGGTGATGTAGTTGGCCAAGAAATGCACAAAAAAAGCCCAATACTTCCACTAACATACATTGAAGATAAAATAATTATAAAGTGACAGACTCACAAACCCAGGAGTGAGTCTTATTAGCATTCTAGGGAAGATCTGCACAGTGTTTTATTTCGTTTCAAGAAAATGATGCAACTTTTAAGGAGAGGAAAGAATGTCACATTACAGAGAGCTAAATATACCCCCAGAGACTTCACAAAAAATTAGTCTGACTGTGAAAACACTCTTGTGGAGGACATGGCACTCACAATGAAGAATTTCAGAATACTCATTCTGCATTATTTTCTATTATTGCTAAAGATTATTCAAAAGAGAAAGGTCACATTGATGACCATTCCTTTCACATCATAAGAAGATAAATGTGTGACTGGGTTACTGTGACTCACCAAAAAAATAAAAAATAAATAAATAAAATAAAATAAGGGGAATAAAACAGAATCTTTTCAAAAGTAAATCAAGAAATTAAATAATGGGAAAAGTACAGGCACAAGTCAGCATAATATTTGAAATTCTGTAAACTGGCAAACCACTGCCTGGGACAATTAAAGATATTCAAGTTTCTTAAGAATTTGCATCGCAATTCAATTTTTTCCCTGCATCTCTCAGCTCAGGATACCCACTGGGTTTCTGTGTCATGGAGTCAGAGGACATAAAACCATAAAGATTACACATTAAGGTCACTGCAGTATCCCTACACACTGAAGGAGCTGTGGTGACCTGTGGCATTTCTGATTAACTGACAGCAGTGAACCATCCTGAATCCTGTGACACATTGCAAACTAATTCCTGTGAAACCCCTAAGCTTCCTAGCTGGGACTTCCTTCATTCCTCCACATTGTGAGGGGGTGGAATTTGACTTAACACACCACCCAACCAAACAAGCCCACCCAAACCACACCCAGCACTTATCAGACATGAATGGAACCTCTTCTTAAAATGCTATGCATTCTTTAGAGATGTTGTCATTTTATTTTTGTTTGTTTGTCTGTTTGTTTGTTTGTTTGTTTGTTTGTTTGTTTTACCAGTTCCAGGATTTAAAAATCGTATTTTAAAATTTTAATCATGAATTATTTTTTTCCAGACATGATTGATAGACCAGGGATGCCAGAATTAAAAGCCCAGGGCACCCAGCATTAAGGGCTTATCCATAAGCACAGATAGTCAGGAAATTCATCCTGCTGGGAACCTGTGAGGCACATGGAACAATAAGCAAACACAGAAAATGCAAAGGGAAAAATAATCTAAATCACTTGTTATCCCCTGCAGTTTTTGAACAAGAGTCAGTCCTGGAAGAAAGGTAGAAAAAAATCTCTGTTTGAAGGACCCCTGTGCCTCTGGGTGGGCAGTGCAAACAAGCACAAGGCACCACATCGGGAAGCACCTGGGTGTCATCTGAGACACAGCTAAAAGCTTGCTGAAGGTGAAGCATTCAGAGGGCTCTAGAACCGAGAACTGGCAATTCCAGTGCTATTACAGCTTATATTTAATTCCAGGAGTAGAACAAAAATTCTTGCCATTATATACAAGTTGCTTTGACTATTTTCCAGTTGTGCTCCTCTTTTGTTCCCTCTGAGTATTTCAACAAGCTCTGCACTCTCAGGCTAATCATCAGTTTATCCATTAGGCATTCCAAGTTTCTGTCTCTCCCTGCTTTCTGATTACTATCTGGTCAGTTAATTTCTACAGCTTTTCTCCTGGCACTAATCAGGAATTAGGAGCTGCCATCAGCTTTGCTTGATACGGATTCCTACCCCTGGTTGGAAAGGATTTTCAAAACAGGCAATTCTTGGCCTTTTCTGATTATCCACAGACAAGCTCATAATCCAGTCCCTCGTATTTAGGAAGTCAAGCAGTGAAATAAACAATGTTGATTATAATCTACTGTCTTTCCTCCCCCCCCAAATCAAGAAATAAAGCAAAAAACTTAGCATTCTAATCCTGAGACATCTGCTTTGCAGTTGGTCTTTTGGTTTTTAATCCTAGAGGAGAATGGGTTTTGGTGAAAATGAAAAGAGCAGGAATCCATTAAGAAAAGCTCTTTGTAGGTACTATGTTTACAGTGGCCAGCATGTTTTGTCTAAGAGTTTCTTTTGTGGCAACTAAATGAAGACATTTTACTCAAGTTTACTACAACTAAGAGAGTGATTAAAGAGATTTTGATTAAAGAGATTTTTAAATAGGCCTATTTCAGGGAGATTGATTGATAAGATATTTAAATATTTATTCTTTCTTGCAAAGCTGTAATATTGTCTACATTTCATTTGAACAATTTGAAGGAAAAAGTGGAATCAAACTTTATTAAAAAAAAGGAAATTCTGCTGTGTCCATGTTGATATGCACAAAAAATTAGCAAATTTAATCAAATTGTATGGTTCATTATTTATAGCAATATGCCTTAAAAATAACACATCTGCAGCAAGATAAGTTATAATAATTCCTCAGCCTCAAAAGTGAAAGGTCAGTCTTTCATTTCAGGATTCTCAGAAACAAATGGATAGGCAAAACATCCAAGATTGAGGAAAATCTCAGAAAATCACAATGAGAATTTAGCAAGCAGCAAATGAGTGGGCACCAAAGCAGAGGGGGAAGAGTCAAATATAAAATACTTCTGAATGGAGTATCAGGTGGGAATAGTTTATTTACAGGTGCTATAAACTTATGAAAATGAAGCCAATACAAAAAAAAAAAAAATCACTTTTGAAAACCCTCAGTAACAATGCTATAGGTATCACTAATAAAAAAAAAAATCATTAGATACACATAAATAAATACACATTTAAGCAACCATTATTTTTGAAGCCCTAACTGCCAATGGCTTTAACAATTCTGCTTGTGGAGTGAACCCCAGAAGATGACCTTGTGAGCCACAGGTGGAAGCAGAAGCCACAGAAACAAAGTGCAAATGGACACTCGTGGGTAAACAGAGAACACAGCTTGCCAAGAAACTTGCTTCAGGGCATAACAAAAGCAAAGACAAACCCAAGGTTGCACCTGTGGCTAAATTGTGTTAATGAAGCCATTAGTTATGCTAGCAGGAAGCTGTATCCTAAGGAGTACTGGAAAATCAAAATTCTCCTGGAAGAGAAACTTCTCATCTGGAAGGATGGTGAGGGATAATGGAAGTTGCTGTGGAACTGCACACAAACCACCTGGTGTGGTGGTGTGTAGGGTCACACGCTCAGTTCCTCACGGAACAAACACAGAACACACGTAGCCTGGTCCTTGCATCTTGGATGCGAGCCTGAAGTAAAAAATTAAAAGAAACAAAACAAAACAAACAAAAAAAAAACCAACCAAACAAACAAAACTACACTAGTTCTGCTGTTTGCACATTGATAGGGAAACCCCATCTCTCCAGCAGCCTGTATGGCTGCAAATACAAGACTTTGCTTATTTTAGGGGCAAAGTATCAACTTTGTTTGGGTTTGGGCTCCAGTCTTTGTGGTGTATCATCCCCAAAGGTTGGGAAGTTGGATGCAACACAGCAAAAGCGAGAGTCAGGGCTGGGGGGGAAAAAAAAAAAAAAATCAGCAGGGAAATTCTGACTGTTGCATTTCAGTTCTCTGTCCACAGGAGGTATGTGATGGAGAGGCAGGATGTGGAATTGTGAACCACCACTATGCTGGTGGCCTTTAAACTCATCATATTCAGAAACTTTATCTAGGGGAAGACAAAAAAGGAAATAAGGACAGGACAGCAATGGAAATGGACTGAAGGAGTAGAAGAGGATAGACAAGGAGATGGAATTTTGTTGGATACCAAAACACAGAAATGATCAGAGAACCAGGAGAAGGAGGAGGAGGAGAAGGAGGAGGAGGAGGAGGAGGAGGAGGAGGAGGAGGAGGAGGAGGAGGAGGAGGGGGTGACACGGTGAGAGAAGTCTTGACACTACTGCAAAGGTTTTGAAGCTGTATTTTCAAATCTCTAAAACAACAGTTTTAAGTGCAGATACTTAGTGAAGTAGCTCAGCAATTTCAGGAAGAATTTCAGTCAGTTTTAGTTTATCAACTATTTTTTATTAACATTTTAAACTGAAAAATTATTTACCAGGACAATTCCTTGCTGTTTGAACAGAACCTGCATTACTGTTAGTTCATGTAGTGCGATTTTTTGTAGAACAAATATTGAAACTGGTAACCCAGATGTTTTTTGCATTTTCTCACTTTATTAGACGTGGCACTTTAAAAAAAATTAATTGCATTGATAATAGCACATACCTATCAATTTCTATCAGTGTTAGCAATTTGCCTGCATGTGAATAGACATGCACCACCAAGGCTGAGCAAGAGCTGCCCTAAAATGAGAATAAGTGCAATTTAATTCAGAACATTAATTCAAAACTTTACAGATACAGCATGGCCATGCAACTTGACTAGCTGATGAAAAAGAAAAATGCATCTAGTAGCCTGAAAGAGAATGAGACTGGCTTATATTAAATAAAATGATAGCCTGAAAACTTGAACTGACAATCATAAATGCTTCAACAAAGGAGTACGAACTGTTCCCAGAACTACAAGTGGTTTTAAAATGATGATCACTGATAGCTGACAGAAAGGGAGAGAAAGCAGCGAAGAAATAAAAAGATAACAAGAAATATTTGAAATCACTGCTCGTATTTCCTTTTGTTCCCATGTGCTCTCAGCCCACAGAGGGTGAATGTGATGTTGAACCCGAATGCACTGCTCTCTGCTTGGCCTCTGCTATGCACTCATTATTGCACCAATGCTCTCCTCACAGCAGAATAGCAGTGCTTTTCCACTCACCTCTCCGGGCATGATTCTTCCCTTCCTGAGCCTGTTTTTACACCAGAAAACCCCTCCTGATTTCAGTAGAACTCCTTTTGATTTTTAGCAGCATAAACACCGCCCTTCCTGGGTTTGCATACCAGCAGAAAATATCGATTTTAAGTGCACTTCTGTTATCAACACAGAGCATTAAGTATACTGCTTGGTAAACTGGGAAAACACAAGTCTGGATTATTTAGTGTATCAGACTTGGCTGGAGTTGTAGAGAAAATGCCTCAAGTACAACACAGTGCATCCCTATTTTATACACCATTGGACAGAACATCTACAAATTGCCCTGGAACTCACACACCGCCACAGGGCTAAGTGACATTATTCCTGGGCTGTGCCTACTCCTAATGCTCTGCTGATCGTTCTGTGCTCTGACATGCTCTGCAGAAAAATCTCTGTGCTCCCAAAAAGTCAAAGAAGTCCCCCTAATGAAATTAAGTGCAAGGAATATAATGTATTTTTGTCAACGAGAGTCCCTTAAGCTAAACTTTGGAGGGTGAAGCACATGTATTATTCAGTAGAAAAGCTTTAATTAGTGTTTCTTTAAAATTACTCAGAGAAAGGACTAAAAGAATCAAAATAGTCCATCAAGCCTGTTGAAAGGGTGGCTAAGTAAATCTACAAAAAACTGGCATTGCAGCACTGATGCACTTCAAATCTACCTGAAAGCAAAGGAGAGACAAGTGACAGAAAATCAAGTTCATTTCACAGAGCATTCAAGTTCTTTCAAATGGCGTGCATGACGGTAATTTTAAACAAGGTCTGGTATTCATTTCTTTCCCAGACTATTTGTAATATTATTATCTGATTTTAAGAATCCTGAATGTAGAATATAAAGTGGATTTTAAACAGCAGTAACTCAAAGCCTGGAGAGGAAAAATGATTAGTTTATTTCAAATAGGCTTGTGCCAAAAAAGGAAAAAAAAAATGCAAATATCTCCCATTTGCAGATATTGATTTCCACCCAGCCTGGCGTGAGACTATAATTGCTTTAACAGACCATTGTCTAAAGCTTGTAAACTTGAACCAACCCACATCTCTCTTTTCCTAGAAGATCCAAAAGCCTATTGATTCACACATCGTCTTTAAATTGAGATAATCTTTTGAAGATTTCGAACTTAATTCGTTGATTGCCTCTAGGTGACATGGGTTCAGCACTGTCATCAGATGAGTCAAAGTGTCCTTGGCAGCTCTGACACTTTAAGTAGTGGGGTTTGCACTGACAGAGTGCCTGGTGATGCTCTCATTATTATCCTCAGTGCTCTGTGGAACTTGGACCTCTCCACTCTGGCCCAGAGAGTTTTCATCTGCTTCTGAGCAGTAGGAAACCCCTACTGAGTTTCAAAGTAATTTTTCTCTTTTGTATTTCCTAATTGCACGCTTTTTATTTCCTATCAGGCTCCTCGTGGAGCTCCTTTGTGCTGCAGCCAGCGGTGGCACCCAGGACGTGATTCCCAGAGAGAGTCACAGTCACTCCCAGGGACTCATCCAGAGCTGCCTGGAGCCCAGCCTCACTCCTGACTGCTAATTGCTGCTCTCCACCTCATGCTCCACGGAGAAAACCAATTATCACACATGGAAAACAGAAGTATTGTCTGATTTGGGTTTACAGCCTGACCACAAGCCTGTGCAGAACGCACAGCTCAGCCAGGGCTGCCGAGTGGGGCACCAAGCACAGAGTCCATTCTTCCTTCCACAGCTGAACTCTTCACAAGAGCCCTGAGCTCTCACTTAATTATTATTAATGTTGGCCTGTCGTGATCTGGGCAATTACCATAGTTCAGCAAGCCATGATTGTGCACTTTGTTCAAGTATTTGAACTCTGCAGGTGACACACACAGCAAAACACTGAATTATTCAATGTCTGTGTGTGCGATGGCCCCCTCTGACCTTTCACTTGTTTGTAATGTTGCTGACTTTTTCATCTTTAAACCACGGAGAATTCCTGTGAATTCTCAGAAGACTTCATCTTCTATTACACTGACAAAAAAGCTGCTCCTTGTAGACGTTTTCATTTAGTTTCTTACAAAAATATTTTGCACTTTTTGGAGTATGACAGACATTGACAAGAAAGTGCCTTCATGGAAACTGAAAGAACATACTTCTTATTATCCATTTTGCTCTTTCAGAAGATCCCAAATGTCATCGGTCTTTCTTAAATATAAAATAAAATAGTAACAATGCAACTCTGCAGTTTATCATTCCTAAAGCTTTTTTTTTCAAAATATATATGTGTCTAATCACAATGGGTCCTGTTCAGCACTCTTTATTCATGACTTCCATCAAAGTCACACTTCCATGGGAACTTAGCCTGAGGAAGGAATGTAGGGTAAGCCAAGGTGATTTCTGCCATCTGCAATCCATTATTGGGAAAATACAAGAAAACCTATTTTTTTTTTTCTTTTTCTTTTCTGTCTTTGCATTTAAAGGAAGTTTTAAGCGTAGACTGTGCTGAAGCATTATGTTCTTAAGGAAATTCTTCTGACATGAACAAAGCATTAAATAGTCTGAGAGAGATCGAGGCAATGTAGTTGTGCTGAGGGAGAAATTCTGCAGTTAAATTAAATTTAGAATGTAGTTTCACTCTTCTAAAAAGTGGTAGAAATACATATAATTGTGCCATACTACAGTCTATAAGTCAGTCCTGTTATGCCAATGCTTACAGGTAAGAAAGAAAACATATTCTGTGTGAGCATCATAATGCACTACCTGTTTGACTGAAAATGTGCTTTATTTCTATAAACAAAAGCTTCTCCTTAATTCACCTTCTCTACCACTCCTGTGGGTGGCCTTGTCATTCCCATTTTTTAATGCATCTAACTTAAATCAATTGCAAGGTGTGTTTGCCACTGCTGAAATATGAAACTACATTGCACAGTCTGCATTTCTGGCCATGAAGAAAGCTTGCAGGGGGGATTCCGATTCCTGCTTTGGAACAATCAGCACCAGAAAAGCATTTTGCATCTCCTTCATGCTGTGAGTTGAGCTCCATTCATTGTCTAAGCAGTGGCAATAGGCAGTGGTAACAGGAAAACAACTTTACAACACAATACAGTGTCAATAACTTTGAACATATCGATTTATGGCCACAAAAAATTCTTTCTCCTTTTCTTTCTCAACCACTGGATGACATGCACATTACACTCGTATATTTAATTAAGGATGTCATTACAATTGTTATGGGAAAATGTGTTCACAAAATTCAGACAGCTAAACAAAATGCAAGGTAAAACTGACACAGACATGGTGTCAAAGTCAGAAAAAAAATGGTTAGTTCCTTTGCCCAGTCAAGATGTGGTTGAGTGACCTGCTTGGACAGAAAAAAACAGCAGTTTTCTAGTTTTAGTAAGATCATTAAAACATCATTAGTTTACTTTTAACCTTGCTACAGAATAAAATCACTTCATTTATTATTTTCCTGCCATCAGGGGCAAATTTCCAAAGGATATTTTCTAGGTTACAGATATCATGACCAAGCATGTTACTCATTTCTGAATGTAGCTAAACCCCAGGGTTATATTGGTAATGTTTGTTTCAGTTGGCATCACACCAAGTTAGATCTATATTTCCATAACTTCTATTTCTTCAGCGCTTTGAAACTTTTCAGAGGATTTTAGTGGAAGCAAATATATGCAACAGAACATATTTCATCATATAGACGAGAATAATAGATGATGATAGCTGTAATGACTCATCTTTAAATGCTGTGCACACATTAACAAAGCCTCAAAAGCCCATGGGAGTTTGGGCAAGGACCACTGGTCCAGCCCCAGCCGTGCACTTTGCACCATACCCCAAGCCAGCATCCTCATAGCTGAGGGCATCAGGCATGGGGCACAGATCTTATTTTGGAGAACCTGCGCTGGCAAAGAATTTCTGAGGTCTCCCAACCCAGCAAACACTTTTGCAATCACCAAAAGGCTGCAGCTGCCCACTCAGAGACCCTGAACAACTGCAGTGCTTGTCAGCCCAACCTGCACGGGAGCCAGGGAGGGGCAGGGGGATTTATCTGCTCGTGGTGTGCAGCAGCAATGTCCTTTTCTTTGCAGCTGAAATAAAAAGTGATCTTGAGATTTCTCACTTGACTGGCTGAGATGTATTTCCCTGGCTTGGCAGGTACAAGGCCAAGTCGAAGAGATGTTCCCACTTCTGTAATCACCGTGTAATGCCACTACACTGCTGCTCACTTTGAATTAAAAGAGCTGTTTGGCTGTGTTAATTTATGCTGGTGGATCATTTCAGGCCTTCATTCCAGGCTTGCACTCCCCATGTTCTGCTGAATGCAGTGAAAGAAACTTGCAGTAACCATTGTACAGGCAGGTCAGATTTGATTTTTTTCATCTGTCTTTAGGAATGGCTGTGACGTTGCAGCCTGTTCAATGCTATGCAAAAAACAGTTGTGTTTTTACATGTATTTTTTTCTAACTTAAGCATGTTTTAAGATATGGAATAACAACAAAACTCCTTGCCTATGAGAGCAAAGAACATAAAAGACAGAAATGCCAGCACTTTAAGATATCTGTCAGAATGGCAAACCATTCTTCACTTTGCCCAAAACACACAATTTTGGCTCTGCTTCAGGCACAAGATGGGTGAAAGGCTGGGGATTAGGAAAGGTAAAGGCAGCAGAGTTTATCTGGTGTCAAAATACAATGTTTCCTGGGGTATCCTGTGTTTCTGGAGTTCCTGACTGAAAGGTCACAACCAGCTTTTTCATACTTTAGAATTTGCAGGATGCGCTCTCAAAAATTAGTATGACAACACTGAGATGTGACTTTAAAAGATCTGATATTCTTGATGTTGTGTGACTATTTGTAGATAAATATACAAAAAAATGTTGGGGTTTTTTTTTATTTTACCCCTACTTTTAATTAAGGTTCTTAATCCCACCTATAGCTACAGTTTTCCTAGATTTTAAAACCTCAAACTGAATTGCACAGATGCTACTCATGCTACCAGAATAGGAGAGGATAAACCTCATGAAATAAAGACAAAGACAAAGATAAATCTATCCAGTTGCCACGGCGTACATCTTATAAATACATGGATGGTATCTATTCATCATCTTTATTTTATAAGCAGGTAGAGAGAACCAGAACTTAGAGCATCACTCAGGGAGAGTGAACCTCATAGATTTATCTTAATTATGAAAATATGACAGACATTATCTGACAATAAGTGCAAGTAAGAGAGGAAATGAAAGTGATGGACTTCTCTGAATGAGGAATTAGACTTTTATCTGGCATCTTTCAGAGCTGAGTGGCCATGTTACTGCTCCATAGGCATTTCTATTGTCTGTAATGAAATCTTTAGAGAACAGGAAGGCAAACAGACTCAGATTCTGTCCTTTTTTTGTTGCTATTTCATTCCAAAAGATAACTCAAAAAATACCAAGACTAAAAATTTGTGGGAATTTTTATTTTAAATATTCAGTTGTATTTCAGTGTGATTCATGATTACGAGAGCTCAGAATTCTGTCCTTTTTTTTTTAATAGAATTTATCATGGATTCTTCAAAACTTAAAATTAAAATGCATCCTTACTTTCCTAGTCATATGGAGGTTTTTCCTCACTCTTCTCCAAAGAGGCTCCAGCTGCCTCTGCCTGGTGCACAATGCCATTATGTAACAAATAAATTATAATCTTTTCTTCCCTGGGAGATAGTCTGGTTTGAATGTCTGTACCAGGAAAGATCCTACACAAGGATGTTGTCCATTCTCCAGTTAACATTTCTTCTTCCAAGTCAAACCAAACCAGAGAAATCCTCAGTGAAATCCTTCTATCAGAGCATCATTTACACTGCACAACTCAGAAGTTTCTTCTTAGGGTGAATCAGGACATCCCCAGTCAAGTCCCAGATCCTTTCTGGTTCTGTTCTTGGTTCCCCTCTAATATCTGGATTTATTTATCTAATAAATAAATATTATTTAAATATTTATTTATCTGATTTATTGATCTAATTTATCTAATTCATCTGCTGTGAAAATTCTCCACTATTAATACCACCACACAAATATTCCTATACAGCACAACCTCTGAGTTCTTTGGAGTGGTTCACTATATTCACTTTGCTAAAAGGGCAATTGTTCTTAGACTGTGAATTGTTGAAGGATAATTAAAGAAAATTGTTTCAACTTAATAAAATATTTTTGCTGGCCACCTAAGAATACTCAGTTTTGTGAAGTGATATAGTTCCTTTCAATAATGGATAGCAAGGTTAATAGTCCCTAATATGTAGAACAAGTGGTCAATAATTCACAATAGTAATTACTCCGAATTTTTTTTTCAAAAAGCTTGCCGTGTCCTTGTTATGGAAATGTAGCTAATAGAGACTGAAGACACCAAGCCCCATCTTTTGTTCTAGAAGTAGCCAAAATAAGACAGATGATTTCCAAAAGGTGAGTTTCTATGTCCTCTGAAATATGAAAATCTATGACTGTGTTCCTCTGACTGTAGGGATTCCAAACAAACTGTCATTAGGTTCTACAGTAAATAGACTGGCTAACTTTCTCAAAAAAAAAAAAAAATCTTTATTTTCCAGTGAATTATGGGATGACACTCAACAAATTGTGCTACAAGTGAATGACGTTCTATATTTATCTACAAAATTGCAGATAAACAGAACATCTGGTCAGTAAAAGTTTGTGTGAAGAAACTTCTTCATGAAGGCAACACAGGAGTTCTCTTCAAGTACAGATCAAGAATTATCATATCACAGCCCTCTCTTAATTCACTGAATCTAAATCTTGATTCCACATTTTTCCAGTATATATAACAGGCACTGTCTTGGGTGAGTCCTTGTTCCTTCTGTTTGCTTGAACAACATTTCATTTCACTTAATTTAAAGATTTCCCACAATATACTCTTTAGTTCCCATCTGCCCTTTCTTGGGATGACTGGTGAGGATGACCAGCACATTAATCACGTGTCTTTATCATTTATAGATCTATATGTTATAAATTCTGCTGCTGAAATGGAAGAATTCCCTTCTACTGCTCCACATCAATCTCCCTCTCCTGGAAAGAGAATTCCTGGGCTGGGAATTCCTTCCCTCTCCAATCAGCAAGGTGACTGATCCATTACACCTCACTGTGATCAAGCCACTGTCCTGTCAACCAGGGTGGTCTTCTTTCAACTCAGATTCATCCAGGCCTGGCTTAATCTGGTGAAAGAACCCCCCGTGAACAGATGTGAGTGGATGAACAAAGAGAAGTCTTGATTTTAATGGCTCTAAACACAGGCCTTGGCAGTCCTAAATATTTTTTTTTTCTTTTGTAGACAACTAGTGAAATAAATGTGTGTACACACACATCCCTCCGATTACTCAAACCCAAAGTAACTTCTGCTTCAAATCTGAGAATTAAACTACAGTTTAATTTGACATAATGCTCAGTTTAGCTTAACATAACACTTCATTATACAGACACACAGAATTACCTGATTTGATATAATGTCATAAAAGGTACAATTCTCAGTGTAGCCAGTACCAGTTTAGCATGTGACTGAAAAGATGGATTTATAACCTGAAGAGAACAGTGAAAAATTAAGTAATTTGAAAATAAATCAATATGGCATTAGATAGAACAGTGACAGTAATGGAGTTATCTGTGGCTCCACGTGCATTCGCAGCTAAACTCCCTGTTCCATACTGGCTGCCTTCTTAATGATAACCTGGAATGAACACCAGATAAATAGAGTTTTGTAGAGCTTCCCCAGAAGGCAGTGGCTAGCTTCACCAGAGAACACAGTTTGCCTGTGCAGTTTGGAAAGCCCATCTTAGGAGTGTGCAGAAGCCAGAATTTCTGAAAAACAGGAATGACCTCATTCTCTCCCAGAGGCACTCAGCAACTTCAACTCCTGAGCAAGTGCAGTTGCCTCTGATTCCAGTGTAAAACAGGAGCCCTCATCCACTATGATAATCAAGTTCCAGTGCTTTGAGTCAGTAGAAGTAGGTAATAGAGTGAGCTAAAAGCAGATAATGACCCTCGATCATCATAAGGGTCATTAACTCCAGCAATTTACTAAAATACTTCACTCTTTGGTTGTTGTTCAGCACTTGAGATCATGCAAAGATCCTTGGTTGCATATAAAGCTCCAAATGAATCCTACCCTATAAAGCAATAGCAACCTTTTGCCACTGAACAGAAAAATAAAATGTGTCAAAGCACGGTGAGGGACAAATGACTCTCAAATTTTAACCCACAGAATTTCACAGCTAAAATTAATACAGCAAGATAAAGGGGGAGAAAGCAGTAGCAGAATACCACACTGATTTCAAGGCACGGGAAGAAGCACACACACAACACAATAACCTAGAGAAGGGCACTCTGGGGAAAAGACCTATCCCCACAAGTATCCAATAATGAAAGAAAACTGGACATAATGAAAATGAACCCCCATTATTATGATTTCCCAAAAGGTCTTTTCTTTTTTATATTAAATTTCAACTCACACATCAAAGTGAGTGAGAACCCAACTGATTGGTTTGCTGCTCAAGAGCTGCAGATTTGCTTCTGATTGAGGAAAATTGTGTGGGACCGAATTGCATTTTTAAAGGTTAGCAGGACACCTTATGCTCTGGTATTGTTTGTACTCATTCCACAGGGCTTCTCCTAGTGAGGTTTCATCTCCTTGTACTTTTCTTCAAGAGCAAAGCTGTGAATAAATAAAATGCAATATGGTGTACAGTAGTGCAGAGATGTCTTTATAGAAAATCATTCTACTTCTTCATTACACTTTTATCTTGCTCTTTTTTCCTACAGTAACAGCACACTGTTTCTCCAAACTAGAAGAAAGCATCAGATGATAGCTGTAACTTCAGTTTTCCATTAAAACAGCTTCAAGATGTAGCCTTGAAGAAATCAGCCAAATAAGAAATAATAATAGAAACTCTTTTTATATGATTTACCAACATGCAAGCATGAAAATTAATTTTTTGTCAAATTATATTTATAGAAACTAGATTAAAATATGGTTTGTGTTGAGGTTGGATTTTGTCTAATCCTCCAATCTTGCATGTGACCATCAGGACTATTGAGGAATGTTCAGGTTTGAAACCTCTCCAGTCTGAAATTGTTATCATAGAGTAAGAGCAGCTTTGCCTCACCACCCTAACACACAAACCCTGACAAGATAGGACCTGTATTCATGCTGAAAATGTAGTTCAAGTGTCTAGTTAGGCTTTGACATCCTTCTGGACATCACAATAAATGTGTTAATTAATATCCCATTGGATAGCAGTTGATGAGATTTGGGATGTCTGTCTCCAGCAACAATAAAGACCAATAGACTGTCAGGGGAAAAAACAAAAACAAAACCAAAACAAAACAAAACAAACAAAAAAAAAAAGGCAGAACTGCATTACAGTGGAGATCAATTTCGGTTTTCCCACATCATAAGGCTCTTTTCACCCCTTACAGTGCTCCTTCCAAGGGAAGAATACATTAAAAACTTCCCAGTACATGGCAAAGTTCCTGGACTTCAGCAAAGTTATGCAAAGAAACCAGTTTCTTCTGCTTCAGATATTTCAGTGACATTTTAGGAGTTTCTAGATTAATTTGGATAAAATCCTCCCCCTCAAAGTGCCCACTTCCCATCTTCCCATCACCCTACTTCCAACTCCTGCTCCTGCACTCATGCATAAAGATGCAGCTGTGCTGCTTATTCTTCCAAAAGTTTCAGCGAAGAGGAAATAGACAACTGAATGCAATCTTTTCCATTGATAACCCATCTCAGAATTGTTATCCTGAGAAATTATCATTCTTAGTCTAGTTTTCCTAAAAGCAGCCCTGGTGGCCTAATCCAAGAGGATCAGGAAGTCTTTAAAAGCATTAACTCAATGTTTTTGTAGTAGTACTTATATACTTATATGGCAAAATATTGAGTGTTTTCTCATAAAAAGTTCTCTGTGGACTGCTTGTCCCAAAATGTTTTGCTGCAAGTGATGGAACAGAGAGCAGGGACACAGCTCAGGATGACACTGACACTGCCTCACTGACTAGGACCTGTATCTTAGAATTTGCTGGGTATTCTTTCTGAAATGGTGTGGAATAAATAGATGTTAATAACATAGATTAGAAAATATGCTCTTTGCTGTTCATAACTGCCTCAGTCTTTCTGATAGACTCGGGTGAAAAATACGGGATGTATTTTTCCTCCTGTTTGAAAGTAAGACTTTTGAGTTGTACATAAAACACTTCAAAGTGACAGAGACAAACTTCTAAGCACCAAAATAAAGAAACTGCCTACATAATCCCAGTACACTTGGCACCACAGCTGGAACAAGAACTGCTAAACCCGCTGGATCCCAGCGCTGTCTTGTCACATTCATGACATGGATTTGATCAGGTGAGCAGGTGCTGCCACAGGGGCTGCCCCAGCGTCCCTGACAGAGCCCAGTGTCACTGCCAGGAGTGCCAGCACAGCACAGAGGGGGTGGCATCTCCTCCAAAGGCTGGCTGCTACCACAGGAAAACAAAATCGTGCGTGTTGGCACCCGCGAACTTTGCAAAGAAAGGAAGTGCTTACAACATCCACTGCCTGAAGGCAACATTTCTCAGTCTCTCTTGATTCATGGTTTTCAGTCTGCTGGAATGAACCAGGATCCACTGCACTTTGTCTGAGGCATGTGCCTCATCATTAAATCTCCCCAAAGCCCTGTTCCTCTCCTCGTTGTGTTTGGGTTGGTTGTAACTGGGATGCCAAATAAACCAGCAGAATGAATGCACTTGGGTCTTTGTCAGCTTAAGGCAAAGAGGAAAAGAGGTGAATCAAACTGGTGAAAATACATATACAAAAACGATGTAATGAGGAGAAATAAATGGTAAGAAATATGATCATTATAAAATAGCATATCAATTGTTTATTCTAGAGAAATAAGGGGAAATGTACCAGAGGATTTAATCTCTCTACACAGTAAAATTGACTAGTATTTCAAACAACTTTTAACAACATCCATGGTACAAGCACCCTAACATTAGAGTCAACGGAGGTGAACACTTCTGAGTACAATACTCTCGCTTACTTTGAAAACTCCTCTCTGTGTTATCAATCTTTTAATTGCCTCAGCTCTTTTTCACCAAGAGCAATCTGCCTATAGGGATGAAGGTCATGGCTTCAAAATGTTCTCCGCTTTGTGAGCCCTAGTTTTCAAAATTATTTCTGTATTCAGTTTCAGAAACCATCTTATTCAGCCTCAGCTATCTAAAAGCCAAGTGTTCACATAGTTACCTCCCACAGGAGCTAGAGGAGAGTTCGAGTGACTCACTGCAGCCTGTGTGAGCTTGAGACAGTTACAGCAGAGATTCTCTGTGTGGCTCTCTGCTTTCACCTCCTACAGAAGGAATGAATTCCAGCCCAAGTCCTTCATATATATATATATATATATATATATATATGTATATTTCTGCTACCTTTGCAGTCATTCAAAACGGAAACTATCATCACTTGGAAGAAATCACTCTGAATGTCTGTCTTCCACATCCAGCATTCCATAATCCCAAGTGAATGGTAGGGCTGGAGGTGCTCTGCTTATCCTCCCTGCCCAGGTGCTGGGACAGGAGATATCCACACCACCTTCCCTGAGCCCCCTGGCAGCCACTCTGCTCTAAATGGGCAAAAAGACAGGAACAGGAACCCAAAGACAGCAACAACTGAAACATCACCTCAGCACTTCTCAGCACTTAGTACAGGTGCTCTTCCCCAGGTGCTGGCATGTGAGAGGGGTTTGGTCTGAGCACTGCTCTGCTGAGATCACACCAACCCCGGGCACGGCTCCACAAACCCCACGGGGTACAGCCAGTGTCCTTCTGTCTTACCAAGAAAACCTCAATCATCCTCAGCCACACACCGAACAGCAAGGTGACAAAATTCAGGTTGATTTTCTTTTCCTGGCTGTTTACATCGTAAGGAAGGGGTTTTCCATTCCCACCCATCTGTTTTTGGATATCCTCTCGAAATGTTATGGCCTTATGTCCTATGGATTCACCTTTCCTTCTCACTCTCCTGGTTACAGCTGGTGTTGTGCTGACCCATGAGGTTTGGAAGTTGTCATTTGTCTCTGTAGTTCAACAGTTATTGGTTGATCCAGCTGAAAAGATTTAAGATGGATCAACCAGCCTCTCCCTTTCAAAAACAAAATTGCTATTAAGCCTTTCTGACCTTTTATCTTTTTCTTCCAATCTCAGGCCACACAATGGCTAAAGGAAAAACAATTACAAAGAGGAAAATCCATATGAAGCTTACGACCACACACAAGTCGTGCAACACAAAGAGTGTAAGGCAATCTTCCACAATCCCTGTGAAAGATTACAATACATTGACTTGAGAATTCCCATCACAGAACACTTTTTTGATCAGATGTGGAACATACTGTTCAAGCTCCTCATTCTCCTTCCTAAATAACATCCTAAACAGGAAGCAATTTAAAAATTAACAGCAGACTAAGAACCTCACCCTACCTTAAAAAAAAAAAAAAAAAAAAAAAAAAAATCATTGACCCATCATATAAAATTAGCATATGCCAACTTTTGCTTCATTGTACCAAATCTGATTTTGTCTCTCATGGAACCCAGGACTTCTGAGATGTATAAATTAAAAGTGACTAGTCAGACACTTTCTCTTCTGGAAATAATTTAAAAACAAACAGCAAACAAAATTAGTTCCACTGAAATGAGTTCAAATGCTACAGAATTCATTTGGAATGACAACTTATACAGATTTACCCACAAGGTTGTGACATCCACTGGTAAATTCTAATTTATTAATAGAGTATTTTGTGTTTGAATATGAAAGAAATGAGTCTAATTCTTAATTATTTTAAGATCAGATGAGAAGCAACTGAATTCATATTTCAGCACAAAGTGTTCTAAACTAAATACCTCCATTAAATACAGATCTACATTCTTGATTTGCAGTCTTTAAACCTGTCTGGTGGAAAATAAAGAATAAGTGGCATTTTTCATCAGGATTTTATCTTGATAAAAAGTCCTTTCTGCAGATATATTTGATATTCATTATGTTTCTGTAACAGCCTCCACATCTCCAGTGTTATCAAACCCCAGCAGAATCTTTTCATCTTAATAATACAAAAGTAGACTTTGTGTTCTCAACCCTGTTCTCCTCAGATTATCAATACAAAAGGTTTGATTGACATAGGGAAAGACAAACCAGTCCTGATTAAATCTGAGCTTTTATTTGGGCTGGTTTCACAAGGAGAGAAGGTTCTCTGTCTGTTACGACACTTCAGGCTTTGTCTGGCCAGAATTTTTATTGTAGACCCTTGGAGTGCTGTTTGCAGCAGTAAGAGCAGGGAGTGCTCAGGTGAGCTCTACGTGTGTGGCTCTGATGAATTCCTGCAGTTTATCAAGCAGACTGGTTGTGCCTCTCAGCCATTTCCAAAGGAGACAGCACTGAACGAGTCACTGAGCCCCACAAAGGAAAACTGACAGGTTTGACATTACCCAGCCAAACACGTGAGATTTCATCAAAACAACAGCTACCTTCTACTGCTTTAATTCTATTTCCATGTGATGTCCACTCTAATTATACACGAGTTCTGGAAAGTAATGATTCATCAGTTCCTATAAAAAAATTTCCCATAATAATTTGATTTTTTTTTTGTTAAAGAGAAGGTCCTCAATAGATTTGGAAGCTCCGTCATTTAACTGTAAGTTTTAGCATTTTCTTTTTCTTTTTATCATTTTAGATATAGGGAAATAGTTTATGAATGCAGTTTTATACTACATTTAAATGGAAAATGTAACAAAATATGTCATGTGAGTATTGTCAGGAATTATGCTTCTGTAGTTTTGAGCGGGAAAAATAATATTATTTCATCAGAAATTTTCAACAGTGATTTTGGAGTTTCAATAAAAAGAAATAAGGAAAAAGAACATATTAAAAAGAATGTTAATTTCATTTAGTAGCAAGAACTATCTGAAAAACATTGAGCTATAAACAGCAATTCTACTGCAGAGGCATAAAAATGATCTACAGTCACAAAAAAAAGGCATCAATGTGAATTATATCCTGAAAATAATCATTAAAAATATTTGGTTTGCGCTGCTCTAATTTTTTCCTATTTAAATATAAATTAAATGTATCTAATATAATTTTAAATTTTAATGCTTTTGTCCCTTTTTAAAACATAAATATGCTTATTCCTAAAGGGACTGTAGATGACACGGGGAAGAGTTTTAACACAGAACACAGTAGCTTACTTTGAAGTGTTCTCCACTTTGCCACAGAGAGAGAACAAGCCCTTGGAACTTTTGATGTGCAAAAATGGATTGTGCATGAAGATTCTGTTTGTGGGACATGGACAGATTTCACTCAAGCAGTAAATGCCCTCAGAAAATAAAGCTCCAAAGGGGCTTTGTTTTTTTCATGACAAAATTTCAGATTCTCTCATCTATCTCAAGAAAAATTATGTTCTTCACGAGTAAGATTAGTGCAGTTCATTGTGTGAAATTCCACAGTTATCATATCCTCAAGTGAATTTAATAAAGCTCAGCCTTAGCAGCTCTTGAACAGCAGCCAAGCATTTGATTTGTTCTATTTCATTTTATTCATTTTAAATGCATCTTGCACCCATCTGGAATAATAAAAACAAACAGTTCAAGGAGTTATTGTGTTAAAAAGGGGCAATGAAATAATGGAATCTCCTCTTGCAACCCCCCTCTCCTCACTCTGGCTGTTTGATATCCATTTCAGAACTCATGTTGCCATTTCCTAATTCCTCAAAGACAGCCTGTAGGAGGATTGTCAGGACAGATGTGGGACCCTCACACAGCTGAGCACACGCTGCCTTAGCCATGCTCGGTGTTCCAAAGCCAAACTACTGTAACTAATAAATCATGCTTGGGAGCTGAAAGCAGATAATTGTATATCTTGTATACAGGAAGCATCAAAAGCCTTCAATTACATTTTCCTGGTTTAATTGTTCCTGACAGAATTATTCCTGTCTGCTTTTAATATCCAACCTTCGAGATAAGTTTCTGAAGAGGTTTGATGCACTTATAAAACAATCAAGATTGTGTCAACTTCTCAAGGCTTTCACTGCAACTAGAGGAAATTCAAATAAAAACTCAGAGCATATTTATGAAATAAAGATGAATACAAAAGTTGATGAGCCATACAAGTGAGCAGCAAACAGTGTTCTTGGGGGTTCACCCCACAAATGCATACAAATAGAAATATTGAAACTATTTGCAGCTATAAACAATTTGAATTCATTGGATATTTATACACGTGGGTAGTGGATTCATAAGAACAATTAAGATTCTGATTTCCACTCAACCACCTCTCTACTCTGGAGGATCCTAAAGTATTAGAAGTCCACTGAACAGGACCCAGAAAAAAAAACTGATCTGAAAGAGCCTGGTTTTGAATCCCATGACTGGAGTAGGTGATTTTCTCAGATCCCTTGGAACTTGAATTATTCTATTATTCTATGATTTTCAAGAATTCTGATGGAAGAAATAGATATATATTGTATGACCCACCATCACAACCTACATGGTTATAATGTATTGTCCAAGGTTTTATACATGTGGTACTAATTACTTTGGTCATTATCACAGTGCTGTTGTCAAATGTCAAATTGACAAAACACAAGTGCAAGATCTTACAAATGTCTGGATTCTTACACTACCAGCACCCCCCACCCCATAGTTTCAATATATTAATATAAATATAGGAAAACATATCAATAAGAAAATCTTAAACCATCCATTAAAGACAAGAAAAGAAGAATCTCACAGTGTTAGACCAT
The DNA here is from genome assembly GCF_963662255.1 of Cinclus cinclus. NCBI lineage: Eukaryota > Metazoa > Chordata > Aves > Passeriformes > Cinclidae > Cinclus > Cinclus cinclus. The sequence continues at coordinate 17,078,251 of NC_085060.1, read as the reverse complement.
ACGTGCATCATTTTCCAACACGGAAGAACAAAGACAATATTTGATGGACAGGAAATGAAGTAACTTGGGTGAAAATTTGGCCAAAGTGATAATGCACAGAAGTGGTCTGAAATTAACCCTGATGAAGAAAGGGAATGAATCAGGGAAGGTAATTTAGCAGGGACTGATTTACAACTTTGCCTGTACTGGTTTCTTAAAATGCATTCATCAAATCCTCCAGCCTCTTGTTTGCAAAATCAGTAGGTTTGATGATTCCCCCATGTGTAAGCAAACACCAATCTGTTTATCCATGTGTTTGTTGGGGTTTTTTTTGTTTGTTTTGTTTTGCTTTTTTTTTTTTTAATTAGTCACAAAGTCATTTTGCTAGATTAAAAATCTACTTCAGGCTGCTGAAAAATCCATTCAGCCTCATCCTTCTAAACAGCAGGAAATGTCTTTGAACACTGACTTATAAAGAAAACAAGAAAAGTTTTAGAAAATTACATCATCTTTTTGTTTGTGTATATATCTATATATGTGTATAAGCTTCTACAATGTAAAAACAAGAATTAAAAAGGTAAGCATGCAGTGCGCTTACCTTAATGAGACACTTCTGAAAAATATTAAGAGATCTGTATTCAGATATAGTAGCTTCCCACTATTTGAAGGAGGAAAAAAAAAAAACCAAGATTTTCATGCAGGTTTTTTTGGTAAATCCCTTGTTCCCACTGAGGCGTAGAAAATATTACAGATCAAGGTGACTCAGCACGGACTGCGAGCAGGGAATACAGCAGGGCTGATCACTGCTGCCAATAACAAACCTCAAACCTTTCCAAGTGGCAGCAGCTCTCAGGCAGAGCTCTCACTGAGCTCGGAGCTCAACGCGACTTGCAGAAACACTTCTCGTATAAATTGCACTTGTTTGGGCTTCTAACTTTGAAATCAATAGCAATCAAAATCTCAGCAGGCTGGAGAAGTTGTTGCTTCCCTTCTGCTAAGCTTGAGAACATAATCCAATGTTTTCCTCCCTTCTTGAAGTTTTGTTTACAAATAGACTTATTTAAACAGAAAAGCCCTTTTCCACCTTCAGTTTGATTCCTTGGTGTGTTGGCTACAGATAGTTTCGTGTTAAAAACCTCCAAAACCAGAGACTTTGGAAAAGAGAAGACAGAAGGTAGAAAATACTTTCATAGTGTATAATTTAAAATATCTGTAAAAAACCTCCAAAACCAGAGACTTTGGAAAAGAGAAGACAGAAGGTAGAAAATACTTAGACTTTCATAGTGTATAATTTAAAATATCTGTAAAAAACCTCCAAAACCAGAGACTTTGGAAAAGAGAAGACAGAAGGTAGAAAATACTTAGACTTTCATAGTGTATAATTTAAAATATCTGTAAAAAACCTCCAAAACCAGAGACTTTGGAAAAGAGAAGACAGAAGGTAGAAAATACTTTCATAGTGTATAATGTAAAATACCTCTATGTGTTTAGATAGTTATAGTAACTGGGTACTGGCAAGCAAAAGCACTTAATTAAAGGTCTTAAATTTATTTTTAATGCATTTCAAGAAATAAAATGCAACAAAACTGGAAGATAGTTTATTGTTATACAAAACTAATTTTATATCAGGTAAGTTTAAAAAAAAATAAAATAATCTTTTTGTGCCATCTTTAGGAACTAAAATAGTTTCTTCTAGTTAAATAGCAAAGAAAACTGTACCATATATTTTCCCAAGTCTGAGTTTCTTTACTTCTTCACTTCCAGCTCCACACACATTCTTTTTCAAAGGGAGGGAAAGAATTTTTTTGGCAATCTATGAAAATCAGTCAACAATACAACAAAGACACCTTACCTTTCAATCCCAATAAACCTGATCTGAATCACTTTTCAACCCAGATATGAACACAGAGCCACGTGTTCAGAGACATTCAGTCAGCAGCAGAATTCCACTGGTTTTATCTATAATGGGTCGACACTAATGCAATTAATAAAATATGTGACTTAAATGTGACTTGAGTGTGGCTTAAATCTGCATCTGCAAAGATCTCTGATGTGGAACTCAGGATTTTGATTCAGTTTCTCACCAGAAGAATAATTATAGACTGAAAAGATCTTCCTTTGCCCTCATCCCTTTGCATCCTGAGTCCTGCTCATGGTCATGACCTTGTCTGTGCAGATACTGGCCAAGTCTGGTTGTCAGAAAATCACAAAATTTGCAGTAATTTCCAATTACCCAAATGCCCTCAGCATCTAAAGGAAAGGACTTTCCAAATTCCAGTCACCCTTTGGAAGTTCATTTGCTTGTCTGAAACACACGTGCCCAAATGTCTGGAAAAGACCAGAATTTCTCCCCTGTTGATTTCTTTTTCATACAAGAGAGGGAGAGGAAAACTATCAGCACATGGATGGTTTGGATCCAGACCTAGGAAAAGTATTTTTGTGTGGGAAAACCTATGATTGGAGACTTTCAGACCACAGCACAGGAGAAAACAGAACAGGAGCAAAGGGCACTTCATCCACCTGACAGCCATGGAACTTCTCTTAGGAAAGGATGAAAACAATGCTGAGAACAAGAAGCACAAATTCAGCTCACAATTCTTAGCTGGAGTTCAGCAGTGAGAAATCAAACCTCATACCTCTGGTATCATTGTTCACCTTTTATTGGAAATAAGTGATTTCAGCTTGAATGAGCACCTTCCTTGGAAATGAGAACACCAATGAATAAAACCTATTTAAAAGATTGCAAAAAAGTCAATAATGACCCAAAAAAATCCTGCTATCACACTTAATATCCATCTATATGTATGTAAATAACTGAATTTGATTTACATGTGTCTATTTATGAAATAACAGAAGCTCACAATTTGGAGAAAATAAAAAAAAAAGTAACTTTGTTACATTTTCAGTGGTAACATTTAAGAATATGAGTCTGTTTAGTAGAAAAAATTGTATTTTAGAATACTGAGAGACAGTATTGGAATGAGTAAAATAACCTAGTGAAAGAATCATAGCACTGAAACTCAAACCTGCACTTTTTGTATTTGTATCTTAACCTCCAAATCACCAAGAGTCATTTTCTCACATATTGAGAACCCAGTACATTCTCAGAAGGGATGACAAATCTTCCCAAAAATCAAATAATGTGGCAGATTGAAATCCTTAGAGCCTGGCTATCTTTCACAGCAAGAGATATTGGGATGGGCACATCTCTGCAGTTTCAGTCTGTGCAATATTTACTGCCTATAACCTTTGCTAATTGAATGTGTGATAAATGTGTATAGGGACCCTCCTGCTCCCTGTATACACAGGCAAACAAAATAGACACAGAGACAGAGAGAAACACTCACATGTGCATGGAAACATTGGGAAACGTGCAACTCTTGGGATTCCTGCTTAGATTTCTTTGAAAAAAAATGTAGACAAAAGAAATGTGCTGCTAAAGAGTATGAGGTTTTCAAAGAGGCATATTCCTTCTTGTAAAGCTTACAGGTGGTTAAGTTATTTAATAACCATAGCTTCTAAACTGTGAAAAATAGCAGTCTCTGCTGAGGCTTGGTGGTGTGCATGCATTAAGCAAACAGACCAGAGGTGTTTTTTAAAACATTGCTTCTCCAGAAGGTACACAAATATAATCGTCAAACCAAATTTATTTTAGAAATAGATAAATAAGACATAAAAGGAACAGTGCTCAGTAATTCAATATGAAAGCAAAAATATATATTCAAATCATTTGTTAAAAAGATTTTACAAATAATACGTAAGACCAGGATACACCATAAATATATGTTTTATGGTAAAATGGGAAATCACCAGAAAAGTGTAACACAAAAAAACCCTGCAGCATTACAGTTTATGTTAAAAATATAATTCTATTTACATCACAAACCAGCTTTGTTCCTGACAGCCCCCTACTGCCCTTCAGAAATCCCCCACTCAACTGAACTGAGAAGGATTTAAATCCCCCAAAGTCCCTGCAGTGCCTCGCTTGCTCTCAGGGGTGTTCGAGGTCGGGTGGGAGGGAGCTTTGGTAGACACAAAAATCCGTAAGAATTCCATGAAAATCGGCAGCACAGCACTGGGTGCAAGCAGCTCATCTGAGAGCCAGCCCTAGCAGCCATGGGACCACTTACATCTCAGACTGGCAATAAACCAAGAAGTTTTCTTTTTGTTCAGCCCCACCTTGCACTGAACGCCCCCAAAGCTCTGGGGCTTTCCCTACAGGCACGGCCTGGCTGCTCTGGAGATGTGCAAAGAGCACCAGGGACAAGGGGGAATTTCTTGGGAAGTTTATACTGAGGTGAAAGTATGATGAATATATTGACATTCCAAAGAAAATATAAGGAGCTGTCACGTTAAAAAGCAACATTCGGTCAACTCAGTGATTTTTTTGCTCATAATTGACTCTGACTTCTAAGCAGTCAGAAAAAAACCAAAAAGTTTCTATAGGTTAAAACATTTGAGAAACAGAGTTGGTTTTGAAACACATGTATCTAGATTTAACTCAGGATACTAATACTATTTAAAACAAAAATCATAGAAATTTTTGACTGGCCTTCACGACAGAAAAGTGTAGAAATTGATATCCAGCACACCCGTATATTTGGTCAATAAACATTAGGCTTTCATGACATTTTCATGAACCTATTCAATCATGAGGAGGAAATGAGCTCTGAACAAGTTTTATACCAGCCTATGAAAAAACAACTTTTAAAAAAGCAATACTTAGATGTAAGAAAGCAAAAATTGAAAGAGACAAAAGACATGAAACTGAGCCACTTAAGAGTTTTCTGGCTTTCCCTTAGTGCATTTGGAAGGTTATCATATTTGGCTGGGCTGACTCATGAGAGAACCACAGGAGGGAGATTACTGATTGGGACCAGTAATTAAACCTGTGATGTACCTTTTATTTAATTTATGTAAGTTTTGGAAATTTTAAAATCATCCTAGATTCTTTTATTGGTAGACTAGAATGATAGGACCAGTGTAATACCAGGAAAAAGTTAGAGCTTCAGCTAAGTTAAAAACAAAGAAAGTCCAAATGAAGCGGATTTTTTTTTCTCTGAAAGCAAATAACTGGCACATTTGGTACAAGAAAGGTACTTACAAAGGTTCTCTTCATACTCAGTGCAAGAAAGTAGGCACTTCTAGAGGGTATGCAGTCCTAAAATCAAAATAACCTGTGACAGTCTATCCATGCATTGTCACCACCAGAGAAAAAAATCTGAGGGCAACTGCATGTTCACTTGAGATGACTAAATAATATTATCTCCACTCAGTATCCCTTCATAAAAAAAAATAAAAATGAATGCAAGCATTGGAATTATTTGGTGTTTCTCTTCATCAAACATTAAGTTTACTTATAGAGGTTTTCTCAAAAAGGAAATGCAACCAAATTCTCATAGGAACAGAAATCCAAAGACTCAAAGTACAAACAGAAACTCAAAGTGAAATCATCCTGTCAGCCTGACAAACCACTCTGAATGAGGCCCGAGGGCTGTCACCCAAAAATCACTGAATTTTCCCTTCACCCACCTAGGGAACACCTCCACAAACATCTGCAGCAGCACCAAGCAAAGCTCGACGTCCTGGTGTGGGACACCAAGCAGCACTGCTGGGATAGATGAATTTCTAAACTGTGGCACTGAGTCAGTGAATGTCACTGCATGTCTGACCACTGGGACTACTGGGGGGTTTTAGTTTCAAGCATAAATGCTGCAAGGCTGCTAAAAATAGGAACAGCAAAATTGTCTGACAGGTACACAAACTTCTTCCCAAGGAAATGATCCCATCACGGGAAATGAAAAACTCTCTGTAACAGTCATAGCTATAATTATGCAATACAATATGCTGAATTACAATACGTACTTCATTATTAATAGAATTTATTTTACAGATCAAATAGCCAAATACACATCTTTTTTTTAAAAGAGCCAGATAGCAAATGTGGAGCAAACTATAGGCAACAGTCATGGTAGACATTCTGCAGTCCAAGAACTGAGGCAACGTGATTATTAAGTACAAGCCTATAAATATCTTTACATCAAACATACAATAATGTGTAAGAATTCCATGTTGTAGTCTAATTCATGAATCATTAATAACTTTTTTCTTTAAAAGAAAGTTCTATATACTGTATACATCCCAGTTAAAAGCAGTGTCTGTATTTCATTTTATTCTAGCAAACTAATGTTACATGTCTTCATATAAGTGCAGAAAACAGGGTTCTTTATACTCCTTTGCTTCCTAAGAGATTTCGCATTGCATATGAAATTCTAATATTATAGATGATACATATTAAGCATTACTCCCTAAAATGTGAGCAATATACAAGAACTTGCAACCAACCTTCAAACAAAGCTGTGATACTCAAGTTTTATTTTGCAAATGAGCCGTGCTAAATAACAAATGATAATATAAAAAACTTTAATTAAAAAAAAAACAACAAACAAAAAAGCCAACCAACCAAAACAAAAAAAAAAACAAACAAACAAAAAAAAAAAAAAAAACACACACAAAAAAAACCATCTCTATAGAAGAATAATTGGGAGAAAAAAACAAACAACAGAAAGCCATTTCCCCCCTCATGTGCTGGCCAACAGTGAAAAAATTATGTGTACTATTTCCTGTTTTATTACACTGAAAACCAAGCCGCTGGAGTTATGACTTTTTTGTTTTTAAATAAAAATACCTGAAAAGGTTAAATGTTTGGCACCTGTTAAATCGACATTATCTAGACTTCAGCAAGCAAAATGCAAATTAAATTTTCTTTTCTAAAAGTTCTGTGAATGCTTTCTAGTTATTTAAAAGGTGACCATTTATTACAAAATGTTGTGGATAAGATAACAGGAAGTACTAGTTTTTCACTACTACTATTGTGCCTAGAAAATGAGAAAGCAGTGATGTGATCATTTCTATTTATGATCCATAGCAGCAATATCATCATTAAAATTATTATGGAATAGATATAAATAACACTTAATTCTTAACATGTATAATGGTGCTATAAGTGACAACAACTCATTTGTTTTTCTTTTAAATGCAGGGAGTATAAAGAACTTTACATTCTCTTTTAAACATATGAATAAAATTTATTGCTCCCTTTTAATATATTCATAGAAACAAAATTCCTAATTGTTTCAACTAAAATAAATAAGGAAAAAAAAAAATCCGGGACAAGAAGATGATTACAATCAAAATAAATTTACCATAATCACCAACTGTGAAGAAGGATGGGTCACATTACTTTTTTCTCTTAGCAAAACTACGTTATCGAACACTATAGCACAACGTACTAAAACGTCTTTGTCTTTTCCTTTTAAAAAATTCCTTGCCCTTGATACCTTTCAGTAGGGCAGCTTGAACAGTTCATCGTCACTTCCAAACCCCTCTGGAGATGAGGCGATAAATTTCTTCGGCACCCAGAGACAGGACAAAGGGCTTTCTCGTGCTATTTCCTTGTTCTCATATTTGCTGGCTTAACATCATTGAGTACACGTACGACTTCAGAACATAACATCAGCTGCGATGGCCTTCAGAGCTGGCAAACAGAGAAACAGCATGAGAAAAGCCCTTTCCTGCAGCATTTTCACCATAAATTGTCACGTTTGCTTCCAAATTTCTACCAGATCTCAAGCACTGTGTGGTCTGGGATGTTCTAAGTAACCGACCATTTCTGGTGTGTGCGTGCTCCCAGCACAGGCAAAGATCTCTACACACAGAGCACAAATGCTGCAACAGAAGGAGACACAGAAATAGCTTCTGTGGAGATTATTCTAAGTTTCTTACTCCTTTTTTTTGCTTTATCCACTCAAACCCAAAGTGCTGGTGCAAGATTAGAGCTGTCAGAAGGCTGCTGCGCTACCTGGAGCAGGTTCTACAGGGTTTTTGTGGACTTCATGCAAAAGTATTGTTCCTAAAAGCATAAAATATTTTCTTATTTGAAGAATTATTTTACATCTTTAATCTAAATTTATCATCAACAGGATTAGCCCTAAAGATTCACAGAAATGAAGCCATTCTGATCAATTATTTCACAGAAAATAAAACACTATCAATACCACAGTCATCAAGACACCAGCCACTCACTGGTCAGGAAATTGCTCTCAACTGCAGACTATTGAGTGCAATACCTTCTGGGAGAAAACAGGAACATAAACAAGTGTGAAAATTAAACCAGAGTTAAGTCAGACTTCACTGTTAGCAATGATTTATAGTTAAGTAAGACATTTGAAATAGCACAGTTGAGTCACAAGGAGAAAAGAGTAAACTTTTCAGTTATTCCACTGAAAAAATGAAGTGAAATGCACTTAATGTTTGAAAAATCACATTGCTTCCACCCCAAAGCATGTGGCTGTTGGAGAGGGAGTTGTGTGTCATTCTGGCTTGCACAGAAATCACTCAGTTATTAATGCTGGAACCTCATTTACCAGCTTCAGTATCAACTCAGTCAGTGAGCTCTTACTGGGGGGAAAAAAAAAAAAAAGTGTCTTTGTTTCCTCTCAATTAGTTTTTGTGTTTGTTTGTTTGCTTTTGGGGGGGTTGTTGTTGTTGCTGTTGTTTTTATTGTCATATTTAAAATCTTTCATTACTTCCTCACACAAAACACAAATTTCTTTTTCACTCCTTTCATGCTCTTTTTTTGCTTCCTACTGTGAGGCAAAGGGGACACTTTCCAGATAGCCTCCCCATGGTTTTCTAGTGAAAAGCATTAAAAGACATCATTGAAGATTTTCTATCAGTGTTGCACAGAGGAAAAGCCTTTCCTTGACCAGCTTTACTTCAGTAGTGACACACATTTAAATAATTGCTTCTGACTCTCACACTTTTGACTCATATTTCAGTTAGAAATCTCCAAACAAATTTTTTAGGTGAAATGTATGTACATGGCAGCAGATTAGAACCACAAGCAATATTACCAGTCAGAAAATTAAGATAAAATAACGAGAATTCTTAGAATCATAGTAATCAGTTTTGATATGGCTTTTAGGAAGGGCTTATACCAACAGTTATTTAGCTAAAATTTAGGAGAAAATGTTCTTTGAGTGTAACTTACTCTGTATCTGTCAATATAAAATACCAGTGCTATGTCTATTTTCCATCTCAGAACATCAGCCCTGCCACTGATGATTACAGGATTCTCAATTAAACTCACTGTCATTGCACTAAACAAAAAATCCTGCAGCTAAAGATTCACAGAACAGGTGAGTTTCAGAGCTACTCTTTTCAGGAACACTGCTCTATTCCTTCCATTCACATCCTAAGCACACTGTGAGTGAAGAAGTGAGTGGGAAGCTGTAATGACATTTCACCACATTTTAAATCAGAACCCCAAATATCCCATAACTGCAAGCAGGTCTAAGCAGGCAGTGACAGAATCTCAGAACTGAGACAGTGGGGCCCCAAAATGCAAGGTATTTGAAATGAGGGCTCCTTCCCATTCCAATTTCTGTAAGGAGTGTAATGTCTATCTCCATCAGCTCCTAACAAACCAGCAGAGATCACTGTGGCAGCTGAAATTTCTATTCTTAAGTGTGGATAAGTTCTCAGGTAAGAGAATCCTGCCAGCTGAACTCCACTAATGAAGATTTGCATCAGCAAACATGACAAAAATCCACCTCCACACCTGTCCCCTCCCTCAGCAGCTTCCCCAACATGGTCCGGTGCAGCTGAATCCTCTGACAGATCTGAGACCAGTGGGATGCAGGCAGAACCCCCCTGAAAAAAGCAGAAAATCACAGATGCAGAGCACATTGCACCTTCCAGCTCCTCCTTCAATGAGCACTGAAGCTCCTCAGCAGCACCAAGTCAGAAAAAAGCTTGTTCTGAAGTTCAAGATGACAACCCAAAAAGATCACAGAACCCTTCCTGAGTGACCAGGTGTAAATTTGGCAAGATTTCTTTCCCCTGTCCCTACAGTATGCATTCTACTGTTTTCAAACAAAAGGCACATGTGAAATAGAATTCAGTAAGAAAAAAGGAACAAGAAGAAGAATGCACAGCAAGTTCTCATGAGTCTTTTCAGCTTTACCTTCTTTGAATCAAGCTGCCACAGATAAAACTGTGCTCTATAATTGTGCATGTTTTGACTAGACAGGCTGATACCTAGACAGGCATTTGAAATGTCTGAATGTTGTTTTAAAGTGCATGAGCAAAGATTTCAGATTTTGAAATTGTGTTACATGAAAATGAGACTGAAGAAAACTCTTCTCCCTTCTTCTCATCATTCCCGTGCAAATGCAAAGGGAATTAGAAGATTTTTGTCAGTGTGGAACACTTCACACAGTTGGCTCCCACTGAGGTGAATGTCAAAAATAACTGAGCTTTTACAAAGCTTGCAGACAAATAAACTTTAAAGATGCCATATGTTTCTGCACCAAAGAAAATTTCTGTGAGGCCCACGACTGCCAAAACAATGGAAATCTGATGACATGGAAAGTCAGTTTGATTTTTATAACACTCCAGATATCCTAGCTTGAAAAACCTTACTATGAACAGGCTCCTTCATAATTTATCACTTGGTAAAACTCCTTTAAAGAATTATCTCTACTACATCCCCCAAAATAGCATGGCACTCTGAAGGTCTATTGTCACTGGAGTTGATTAACTCCTCCTGGTAATTTCAGAATAATATCAGTACCTCTGCCCCTTGCCCTTTCTCACATACAAAGAGAGCAAATTTTGACTTCTCTCTTACATTAAGACCATACTTTCCCTCTTCAGCTTCCTGAAGTTTATGATTCAAAGTGTCCTCAGCTGCTTCAGGAGTCTCCAATTGCTTTCCCCATAAAAATGTCAGCCGTGGCACTGCTCTATTTATTTGCCCACATGACCACTAAAGAGATATTTTGGGTGTTTTTAGTAGAAAAACCTTTCCATCTTTGCTTGCATGCTTTTTGAGTACAACTGCTATAATGACTTTCTGTCATTTTATAGATCACTTAGACAAATTCAGCAGTAAAGCAAAGGCATAATTTCCTTTCTTTAAAGACCTGAATCAATACCATTCAGACAGACACAAAATTTAGAGCCTCCAAAGAAAACACATATTTTTAGCTGTAACACAGTATTATCTCAAATATCTGAGTAGAAAAGTTTTTCATGGACAAAACTAACAACAGTTGAGAAGAACAGCCTACAATAATATCAGTCCCCATTGCAAACTGAAGAGACACTTCAGTGAACAGAATCTTCTTCAGGCTCCTTCAGAACTTTTGGCTTGTAAGAGGTGTACTATGGTAAAAGTGATAAATGATTATATTCTCCCCTTACATCAGACATCTCATTTTCACTTTTCAAACTAGCACATCTCCCTTTTTAACTGAACTGGCTTTCAGTTCTCCAGTTGTCTGCAAAGTCAGAGAGTGCCTGACACAAAATCATCCTGAGCCACAGCAGTCCTGTTGGTTTCTGAGGCTGAAGGGTGGTGGGACAGCAGCTGGAGACACTGTGGCTCAGGATTATTTGTATTTATATTTGTTTCTCTTTTTTGCTGGCTAACAGAGACAACTCTCTAGTAGCCTGTCCTTATTCACCTTCCAGAGCCCCATGGGAGAAAAAAACTACCCGGATTATACAGAGCCAGGAGTGAGACTGACTTTTAAAAGATCTGTTGAGCTTTAGGAAGTTTTTTACTCCTTTTTACTTACCAAGAAATACAATTTTCATTTAGTCACAGCCCAACACAACACAAAGGATTTCCTCTAATGGCCCAACTTATGAAAATAATGCATTAATGAAATGACATAACTTTATTTTTTTTAAAAATTGTGAATTTATGTGTTTAAAGGTGAATGCCGTTTCCAAATTAGTGTAAAGGGTCATTGTGGTGATTAGTTACCCTTCCTCCAAACAAGGTGTTCACTGTCATGCAGAACAACATCCCTAAGAGAAGGATAGCTGCAATTTTAATAAAATCAGTGCCAGCAGTAATAATAATCTCTTTTCTTATCTATGCATCATATGATCCTAACAACGTTAGGTGCAGCTCTGTGAAGATAAACTGGTATCAGTTAGCGAGCATTAAAAAAGCCCCACAGCTCTATTCTGCTTTTCCAGATAGGAACCCCCTGTCACAGACCTTTAAGGCACAGATAAAAGGAAATGCTCTTTCCCCCAGCCAACTTCTGCAGAAGAGAATTGCTTCCCGTGCCACTTTCCAGGTTTTTACAGCCACAGAAGGGACTTTGAGAGTCACGAGCTCGCTTTCTTTGTTGGCAGCATTAGTGCACCACAAAGTGTGTTTCAGCAGACAATGGCAGAACCTTTTTGACTCACAGGAACTGTAGCAGAATTCCATTGAAAAAATCACTTAGATCAGGCCTACAGAAATGCTGAAAACAGCACTGCCCTTTCCTCAGAATTATGGGAGTTCAAACAGATGAACAAACTGGCAAGAGGCTTTTCTGATATGCAATTTAACCTAACACACTTAAATACATTTCTTTAAAAATCCACAGTGATATAGATTACCATACAAATTCATGTTGGTAAAGGCAACGAAATAGAACAAAATAAACAACATATCCTGAAATTTTCAAAGATATGATGACTGCTCTGAATTGATGCACATTGTTATCATTATAGTTGTAATAAAACAAAGTTCCCAGAAAAAAAAAGAAAATCAGGTGGAGGAAGAAATTTACCAGACTCAGTCATGCTGAGGATTTGTTCGCAAGCAATATATTAAGTTCAACATATTATCAAGTTAAAATGTATCATCAATAATAAATTAAACACTCCTTAAGTGTTACTTCAATGATTAATTCCTTGACCAACTAAAGCTTAACTAGAAAACTATCCCCACTGAAAACTTTGTGATACCTGGGAAAAAAGAAGTAAACAGAAAAGTTTTATTAAACACTTTAACATATTGATAAATATTAGGTTCTATTTCCAGTGTCTTCAAGCTTTTCTGTAGGGTCTGGAAGAATAAGGCGTACTTGAGCTCTCAATTTATTATTAATTTGAAGCTGAGGATTCTTTAGACATTTCCTTTGTTGTACTGCATTTTTAATAAGCTAATAATACCTGGTTTATCAGGCAGAGCAGCAAATAAGTGAGATCAACTATGCTGATGCTTCTAATTTTTCCCTAACTTTGCCTGTCAGCTGTGCCATCCCACCAGACTTAAGGCTCCCTCCAGTCTGAAAATGGCACTGGAACTCTCGGGGATTTGAAATTCCTCACTTGCTCTTGAGAGACCTTGAAGCAAAGCTACGCCCAAATGAAGGCTGCAATTCCAGACTCCATTAATATTAAGAACCACTTATGAGCTCCTGCACAGCTTTATTGCTTTCCACCTGGCCTAGATTGCTTGGATGCTCGAGCACACCAGGCTGAGGGGACAGTCCCACTCTGAGCCCCCGGAGCTGCTCCAGGTCCTGCGGTGAGGTGGGAAGTGCCATGCTGCCATCTGCAGTCAGGACACCACCACAGGGATCTCTGCCTGCTCCATCTCCTCACAGACAACACTCCTTTCCTGGCTCATTTTCTCCCTCACCACTCAGGAAGCTCGAATGGTTTGTCTGACAATGCCTCGACCAAATACGAACTCACAAAGTTTTACTCCATGCAGGAGAACTTATCCTGCAGCGCTTCGAGCTGGAGTTATAGGATTGGCAAGGTAAGGAGGGGAGGAAGAAGAAAGCACCTTAGAATTTTAAAACCTTAAAATTCCATTACCTGTCTGGTGTGTATGGGGCCTGGGGTCTTGAAGCCTCCTTGACAGCTGCATTCAGAAACACTGTAAGGGTCCGAGCTGCTGGATGAGCACTTGGAAAGTGAGTCACAGCCCACCACAAAGGTGTTATCTAGAGGCAATTCCTGAATGACATGGTGCTTCTTGGGGGGGACAGGAGTCTCAGGTTTAATTTGAAAGGTAGGCTGCGGAGAAGCAGACTTGTAGTGCTTTGCTAAGTCTGGGCTATCAGGTTTAAATGTGGTTGGTGTGGTGGCCCAGTTATATTTTCCCATAGTCTGTTCTTCTAGCTCTACGGGAATGTCTAAAGTGCCATTTATGTGCTCGTGGCCAGGATCATCAGGCTTAGACTCTTCAATAGTCACAAAGTTGAGGAGGAGACTCTTTGGAGAGCGCTTCTTCTTCTTCTTCTTTTTCTTGATCTGCCTATTCTCTTGGTTGGGAGAAACCCATTCACCACTCTGCTTATTTTTTTGGACAACCTTGTGCCTGGGCGTCTGGCGGCACCGGACTAAAGCGGTAACAAAAATTACCAGAATAACTGTCATGGTGCCTGCAATAATGGCAATGATGATCTTGACATAATCATTGGTCTGTGGGGTTATCTCACCATCCCCAATGTTCTGGCCAACTGGAGTTTCCATATTCCTACGCACCAGCTCTTGCACGTAGGAGCTGTTGGTGACCGTCTCGTTCACAAACAAGTGCACAAGAGCTATGGTGTAAAGAGACTCCGGCTGTCCCAGGTCGTTCACCTTGATCACCAGTCTGTGCAAGCCATGATCTGATGTAATTACTTTCTCTTTCAAAGTAATATTGCCTGTTAATTGGTCAATGGTAAACAAGCCCCTGGAGTTCCCACCTATGATGCTATAGCGGAGCTCTGCGTTCATTCCCGTGTCATTATCAACTGCAAAGACTTTAGTGACTACAGACCCTGGGCTGGCTGACGTTGGGACCAACTCATAGGAATAATTAGATGAGGGGATAACAAAAACGGGCCTGTTATCATTTACATCAACAACATTGATGGTCACTTTGGCAGTTGAGGAACGCTGCAGTCTTCCTCCATCCACTGCTTTCACCTGGAAAGTGTATGACCCCTGCTGCTCCCTATCAAAGGTAATATTAGGTCTTATTACTCCAGTAAGTGGATCTATAATGAAATTATCTCTACCATTTAAAATAGAGAGAGTGACTGCAGCGTTGTCTCCCGCGTCAGCATCCGTAACTGTGATAAGCCCCACTGTGCCATACATGGGCAGGTTTTCTGGCACATAGAAATTATATTCATTGTGTGTGAAAGCAGGGCTGTTATCATTCTGGTCCAGCACTGACACCGTCACGGTAGCATTGGTCTGCAAAGGTGGCATCCCGTTATCCTTAGCCAGCACAGTGAAAGAGTACCTGTCTTGCTTTTCTCTGTCCAGCTTTCTCACCGCTGTCAGGATGCCTGTACGGCGGTCCAGGTTGAAAATTGGGGGTGCATCAGAACCCAGGATGTAGCTGATCTCGGCATTCCGCCCGCTGTCAGCATCTGTGGCACTGATCTTGGTCAGCTGAGTACCAGGAGCATTGTTTTCAGGGATGGAAAGGCCTATGATAGGCTGTGTGAAAACTGGGGCATTGTCGTTTTCATCTTTAATTTTGATCAGGAGCATTGCAGACTGGTTTAAGGGAGGCTTCCCTGAATCTGAAGCCACTATTTTGATGGCATATTCCCGTGTAGCTTCATAGTCTAGAAACGTGGCTGTCTCCAGGAGAAACTGATTATCAAACACTGGTTTTAGCCTGAAAGGGACATCATGATCTGTAAAACAGGTAACTTTCCCATTCTGATCAGCATCCTTGTCCATCACTGTTATCAAAGCAATTTTTGTATTAAGGGGAGCCTTCTCAGACAAAAGCACTGTCCCATTCACGGGGTTGATGATGTACCTCGTGTCTATTGATGGGACATTGTCATTGATATCTGTGACATTAACAGTCACTGTGGCTCTTGAGGGAGTCGAGCTGCCATCGCTTGCCAGAACAGTCAGTTTGTGCACAGGAGATTCCTCCCTGTCCAGCGGCTCCCTGATGGTGATGAGGCCAGTGGTGTTATCGATGGCAAAGAGCCTTTTGGCCAGGCTGGAGATCTGGTTGCTGAAATAGAAGTGGATCTGTGCATTTGAGCCCAGGTCTGCGTCGGTGGCGTGGAGCTGGGACACAGAGGTGCCCACGGGGGCGTTTTCTGGCACGCTGACCTCGATGTCATTCTCTTTGAACACCGGGCGGTTGTCGTTGACGTCGGTCACTGTCACCTGCAGGATGGCAGTGCTGGACCTCGGGGGGCTCCCACCATCCTCAACTTTGATTTTCATCACATAGGTGTCCTTCTGCTCCCTGTCCAGGATCTGTTGGACAATCAGTTGAGGCCACTTATCTCCCTCAGGTGTCTCAGTTATGTCAAGACCAAATACATTTTGGCCCTACAAGACACAGAAAGGACACACTTTAGCTTGACAGTGCATTTAAACAGAAAAATATCACATTATTTTTTTCTGAAATTGTCATCGAATATATATTTTAAATTATACTCTATACAGGAATATACATTATTTTTTTTAATATTTATCTTCATTTCCCCGTATCTAGTTTTGCTTTAAACTTTTGCTTTTTGCTTTTTTCTCCAGAGCCTTGAGAAAGCTTCAGAGCAAACATGGCAATAAACAGATACTCTAGGAAAAGGGGAAATGTGGGAGTGGTGGCGATTTTTTTCATCCAGATCCTCTATTTCTAAAGAAAACTTATTAAATTCCTGGACAGATGTAATTCAGTTTCTCTGTTGTATGAGTGAGTGTGGAAATGAGGAATGAAGCCAAAGTTCAGTCACTGAAGGACCTATTCCAATATTCAATTTCAAGGAAACCAACAAAGATAAAGGGATTATTTCTCTGTATGTGGAACAACTACGGACATGATCTGAAACCATTAGCATAAAAGAAAAACAAAAACAAAAACAAACCAATACCACCATTGATAAAATGCTTACTACGTAATTCAGATGTCAGATGATACGGAAAAAACAAAGTCCTAACAGTTCATCAGAAATATATTTAAAAAGTCATTAAAACTATTCCTGTACTCATCACTATATGTTTTAGATTTGTAGTGAAAGTTACAATCCCAGTGAACAAAGAAGACCTATTTTCATTTCAAAAAATATCACAGAACTGCAAGATCAATTTGAAAATGATCAATATTTTTCATGGGGTTTGTTGAACATCTCTGGAACTGCACCAAAATGCTGCATATATTACACAAACACAGCTTTTTTAGAAAACAGTAGTGCTGACAAATCTGCTAAAATAAATATCAGAATCTAGAAACTAAATCCCCTCTCCCTCTGCTGCTTCAGACAAACAGGAATTAAGAATAGTGTAAGTATCCCCTTTTCTCATATCTCACCACTTAGAGGAATGATGAAAAGGCAGATTTTCAGCCACATCTTCCATAAGGGCAGGACTAGAATGCAGATGGCTTATGCTGAATGCATTGGATGACCAGAGAAAAGAAGGCATAAACAAACTGTGGACTAAACAGGAGTTTCTTTTTATGTGTAATATTTGCAATAATTAACAACTGTTCTCTCTCTGCTCATTTTTCTCATCTTTCACCCTCACTCAGGTAACTGCCATATAATCACAGATGGGCTTGGAATGGAAGTGACTTTAAAAATCCTCTCATTCCAACCCCTTGCCACAGGCAGGTCCAGTTGTGTTCTGAACTGGTTTGAGATACAACAGGACAAAGCAAAAGAAAATGTTCCCAGTGTTGAAGATTCCTTATTTGTCATTAGTTGCAAAAGATTTGTATTCTCAGTATCTTGCTACCCGCCACTAAGTGAATGCACTTACAGCTTCTGCACACTTCTGAGTGAGGCTGGGCTTTCACTGATTTGATTTCTCAAAGCCAGATTTTGACCCTGCATAAGCCATCTTTCATTTCATGGGACAAAACTATTCATCCACACATCCAAAATTACTGTGCCACTTGCACAGCATTTGTGGCAACATTAAGTTGCAACTGGGGGCAGTATAAAGTAAGCTGGAACACATTTTGAAGTAATAAAACAAATACAGATTTGGCTTCTTTAGCAGAAGGCATGAAAATATAAGCCCTGCAAATTGTTTCTAAATCAAGATATACATTTTGAACCAATTAGGGTAAATTTTGGAATGGTAATTCTATGCTGATAGGAAGCAGAGCGTGAGTTTCCTCTTCATATTCAATCTGGCTAGCAGTTATTTGCAATAAATTTCATAATTACAAAGAAACTATAAATTATATATTCTATGCTTTAACATAGATTCCAGAGGAAAGAAAATGACAGAAGCCAGAGTAAATGCAACCTGTCAGCTCTCTTTACTTCTTTATTTGCACCCAAGCTGACAGATGGGCACTGATTATTCTGTCATTGGAACCCACAACTACAACAAGAACTTCATACAGACTTTGAATTCACATGTGTGTGCCCATCTCTGCTTTTCTCCTCCAGTATGGGAGAGGGGTTTTTCATCACAGCAGACGAGCGTGATATAAAATATGGTTCTTTAGCTCCCCAGTACTAGCAGTGAATGACTAGAGAACAGAAAAGAATGCAAAGATCTTTTCCAAGTTCATTATTAAAACTTGAATAATTTTCTGCGAATAGAAATATTACCCATGTCTATTTCTTCCTATTCATTACAGGTCTAGATATCTTTCTAAACCACAGATAAACCATTACAGAGAAGTAGACTCTCTCTTAATTCTAGCAAGACTATTTCATGTTGCTTAAGAGATAAGGTTAGGTGTGACATCTTGCAAATTAACAAACACATTTTCTAGGAACAGATAGTTCTCACTTTCTAAACATTCAAAAAATGGATGAAACATTCAATAAATATATATATATTAAGATTATAAATATCTAATTCTCTCCATTATAAACAAAGAAATTGAGAGCTAGAATGAGAAACGTGAACAAAAACTTCAGGATTAATTTATTAATGTTGAAGTAAATGGCTCTATCATCATTATTAGTTCAGTGAAGTTAAAATTTCCATTAGGGTCAGATTTCAATTGGGACGAACTGCACCTCAGTCACCACATTATCCCAGTGATCTGAAGGATTTGTTCACACTGGGAAGGGCAAGGGTCTATTGGAAAAGCACAATAGATAATTAACAGTTATAGAATACCTTTGCCCATGAGAAATAATCTGCTCCATCAATATTTATACCCTTACAGAAGAATGGGAGTGAGAAATACCAGAGATCAACTTTTTAAATTTCAAAATGCAATTAAAGCACTAACTATTGGAGGCAAACCGAAGTTGTGCCCATCTCAGAGTCTGGATTAGGTTAAAGAGGTTCTGACCCTGCTCACGAGATCCTTCATGGGATCCCTCAGGGGCAACGAGGAGCTCTGTTACCTTATCCAATTTTCATAGCAGCCTTTTCCATGGATTGACACACACAGTCTCTCAAATAATGAAGCATTCTTGCTGAGCACTCCCTACTGTGTATATTTACCTGGTCATTTGTAATGGATCCAAATGTCCTTTTCGGAGCTGTTTTGGGCTGCCATGAGAATAGAAAATTAGAGAGTATTTTAAAAATTGGAACATTTAGGTGGTTTCATAAATACATAATCAATGACACATGGACACATAGTGTGGTGAACTAGAACAGCTTCTAAGTACCACAGACAGGACTGGATGTGACAAGGTGCACCAGAAGTCTTCACACAGATATTGCAGTATCATAGCATTTCACCACAGGAGTTTGTTAAATCTGTGGGGTACTGACTGCCTGGACATTGTTGGGAAGAATGGGAAAATAGCTAAGCTTCTGGTTAATGCTGATAACAGAGACACGGTCCACTGCCCAAAACATCCTATGGACTTACACTGGCACAGCAGTAAGTTGGCAGAAAGCAGGAATTTCTCAGAGAAGGGGGGAAAGGAAAGAATATTGTGCTAAATAATGCTACAAACCCAACTGCTTGTAATACAAAGTACTCAAATCGAGAGAGGCTACCAGCGGTTATTCCTTAAAACACAAATTATGTAATTGTGTGTACCAAGTATCCATTGTTAGCTGACAAAGGGTAGATCAAGGCTGTCCTCAGTCTTCGTTCAAAGGAGGATTCTGAACCTCCAGAGAAAGCCACAGGAGCAGAGACAGCTCATTGTTTTGCGGCTACAGCTTCACCCTACACTTATTATCAACACTTCAGGCACTGTAAATGACAAACACATCACATGAGGTCCTTGGTTTGACTGAATCTCAAACAGAAGTCAAGGGCCATGCACAGCTCAAACTTTTACTAATATTCTACAGTAAATCATTTCACTGAGTATTGCAACAAGCTAGAAGTACACATTTATTACATCTCAACAATCGTCTTAAAAGGAAAAAAAGGAAAAAGAGGAAGAAAAATATTAAAAGGTTGGTTTCTCATCAGAAAATAAATCAGTAATTTATTAAGTAATTAAATAAAAACCTTTGGCTGAAATGTAGCTGAGTCCAAAGGACCCTCAAATCTTTTCAGAAAGGCCAGCAAATAAGGCACATTTGCTAAATGCTGGTTATTTCACATGGAGCAACACAGAAAATCTTTGCAGGTCTTCTGCAGAGCTACAAGACTGCTCCCAGACACTTTTTCATTGCCTGTTTTTGCCAAGACATATGGAACTGCCCTGTGACTGTGCTGTCTATCAGCAGAGAGGAGAGTACAGCAGCACAACTTCAGTTCTCAGTGCAGAAAAACACACCACAGTCACACAGTGGATTACTTTTCTCTAAAATCTGAAAATTAAACTTGCATTTTTCTTTCAAAGGAGATACTTTGGTTGTGAAATTGTGAATTGCCAAAGCCAAGTTAACTCCTTAAACACAAAATATTCCACATGGCAGGCAATAATGGATCTGTGTGTCTATAATGGGTGCATAGGAATGCACTCAGATCCAAACTACCCTAAGTGGTGTAGCTCTAATAAAGGTCCCTTGTCTGCTATTACTCACCCAGTGTGCAATTTGCTGTCCATGCATTCTAGAAAATTACCATTTGTTGGACAGCTGTCCTGCTTAAAGACTCCACAGCCACTCCTCTTATGACATCCCACAGCTTATAACCCAAAGTTACTGGAAATAAGTGTCATTAGTACCAGCAGCTACCTTACAAAGTGAGTGGCAGAGCTTCAAAGGAGAAAAATAACATTAAAAGGTAAGAATTCTTTATAATGCACACCTCAGCAGAGTTGCTTACAGATTTGAAACACTCTCTTTATCAAAGCAATGCAGCCTTTTAATTTGCAGCCCAAGATTCTTAAGACTTTTGTTCAATTTATGGCTTTCTGTCAGTGTCATGCACTGTTTCCACTGGTATCAGGTCTACTACTTAAACTTCAGAATTTTCAACTTTAGAAACTAACCATTAGAATGCAACTTTAGGAGCTAAACTTTAGAACTGCAAGCTTCAAGCAAAGTTCCTTCCTTTAGAGAAACTTTGACCAAACATGGGAGGTCAACAGCTGCAGGTAACAGCCAGGGAGCCAACCTCCCCTCTTAATCTCCTCCATTATAGCTGCTCAGAAATATTCACAGACATCCTACTGAACAAAAAGCTACATTTTCAACACCCTGAGGATATTCAGATTAAGGTATTAAACATGTTTGAGCTTTGCTCTGAATTCCCATGATAAAACTCCAGACACCTGACTTGCCTTTCAGTGGGTTTCTGCCTTTGGAGTCTCACTATAGATATATAATGAAGAAAAAAAAAAAGAAAAAAAATAAATATTTCTATCAGGCAACAATACACCCAACAAGTGCATTTTTATATTTGCATTATACAAGGTGACAGTTACATATTTGCTCTATTTCCTAGCTGAGAACAGGCACAGAACCGAGGATGTGCGAGAAAGAGAAATAAATGAGTACAAGCCTCCAATGCAGCCTTTGGAGGAGAGCAGTAACAATTCTGTACAGCTGCTCAGAACAGCTCCTAAATCACAACCTCATTTCGCCTGGACAGCCAAAGGCAGTGTCTGAGCTCCCCGTGGCACAGCTGGAGCTCGGGGTGAGCACTGCCAGGTGTTGGTGAGGGGGGGAACCTGCTGTGCCCTCCCGCTCCTCAGCACATCAGGCAGGAGGGAAAATACAAAGCAGGAAATACAAACCACCCCGACAGCTCTGAAAATTCCTCTCCCCTAAAGCAGGGCCTGTGCAGCATCCCCAGCTCACAGTGATTTCAGTGAGACTGGGGGTAATGGATATGTGGGGATTTGGTTTGTGGCAAATGGGATAACAAAATATAAAATAGATAGAAACCCTTGTGCTTTGCTGAAAAGGAGTAGAAACATCTGCAAATCAACATCTATGAAATATGTGTAGTCATTACCTCATTCCCTCCTACATATACAAGCACACACAAATTCATCTTTAAATGCATGACACCTTCATTAACAATATTCCATAGTCTAACCTCTGATGCTGCAGCATCTCCAACATATTGTTTAGCAAGATTGTCCTCTTTGACCTAACACCCTTCTAAAGCTCAAGTACGGCCAGGAGAAAAATCACTGTATCCTGCCTTTATGTTTACACTTCTAGGAAAATATGCTGACAAAACAAAACTTCCATCTGAATAGCAGGAGCATCTCACACACACACAGAGACACACACAGAACCCCCCCACACCCCCAGAAACACAAGGAAATTCCTGCATGGGCACGGACAGCACCGCAATGTGCCTGTGTCACTGCTTTATGAATGCTGATTGAAAAATCCACAACCTTAACTCAGAACATTCACAACCCATGTGGTCAAAAATATAGCAGGATGAGAAAAAAATTCTAGCAGCAAAGAGTTTACATCCTCCACTTGGAACAGATTTCTCCCAGCTTCCACAAGCAGGCTTTAGGAATTCCAGACCTGTCACAAGCACTGCAGAAATGACCTGGCCATAAGCCTCTCTCAAGGCCTTCACTCTGCAGGGTTTTGTAAAAATCAAAATAAGAAAGAGTGTTTGCGTGTGACATTTAACTGCCACAGGATCAGTCATGCTTTTGAAAGAAATAAAGCTATACTTTTTCAAGGAATGAAAACTTATCCTCTTTTTATTACTCTCAGAAAATAACAGTGAGACTCCCATATTAAACTGTAAAAGTGTGTGACGTATGCGAGTGCAAGATGCCACTTCACTGCACATGGGGAGATAATAAATAATACTGCAATTTCAGAGTAATAAATGGGAGACGGTGGCTGAGAAGAAATACAGAGACACTGAATTCTAAAACTCAGCAAATAAAAGTCTTTTCACCATACTGATCAAGGAGTGTAGGGCATAAACCAAAAATGTATTTTCTGGTGCTGGATTTCTCAGGGACTTGACTTCCTCCTCCAGTGTTACTGACTCCTATTTATCTGACTCACTAGAACAAGAGCAAGATAAAAAAGAAGAAACATTTCTTTACTGTAAGGCAGCAACTTGAGTCTGAAAGTCAATTTTGAAAAGAAATCTCTTGCTACCTGTGTGTATTGAAAGTTCCAGCAAATAAATTGTCCTGACTTTCCAGTTAATGAGTTATATTCTGAGGAAATGCTTTCCTGTGAGTTTGGGATCAAAAAATCTTAAAAGTATATTTGATTTATACTTCAATATATAGTTTTATACTCAAGAATATATTCCTTTCTAAAAATAAAAATAAAGCTCCAATTACACTCTAATTGAATGCACTTGAGCTATTTCTTGTCTTAAAATCAGAGATGGAATTTATATAACTGATTTGCAAGAGAAATTTAAGAATATTAGAATGGCTTGTTTAAAAGAGAAACACCAAACACTCATCATTCCATTCCATTTCAGTTTTTCTGCTCGGTTTTTGTTCAATGTTTATATTCCTTAATATCAGTTCAGCCATGAATATACACTAAAAATTATGGCTAATGGACAGGGATTTTCCTCCAAAAGGAAAAAAAAAAAAAAAAACAAAGAAACCATAAGACCATGGAACACCATAAGTCAATATTTAAGCATGAAGAACACCAGCTTCAGAAGGTAAATACAGTTTCCATCTCCTGTTGCAGAGGTCTAGATTAGTCTCAGCAGGTAATGTGAATCCTCCAATAAATTGCAAACTGAGACAAACCCTCCCACAGCTCACGGGGAAAAAAGCAGAGAGTGGTGAATGTTAGGAGCAAGGTGAGTGATGGGGTGCATCTCCCCAGCAAGGTTCATGCCAGAATAAATAACACAGCGCAGGAGTTATTTAGCAGTGTGACTGCCCTCTCACAAAGTGTGTTATTCCAGAAAAAGCAAATTAAACAAAGGCAGGTGAAGCCATTTCTGCCCAGTAACAACTTCTATAACCCAAGTCAAAGGGGAAATCCAAGCTTTCCCAGGTCTGGGTCCACACAAAGTACTTTCCTGAGGGTAATTCAGTCACTCCTAAAACAGATGTTCCCAAATAACAGCTCACATATTGCTTTGGTACAATAAAGCTCCATAACAGGCACACACAGAGATTGGACCTGAGGCCTCTTCCTCAGTGAAAAACATGAGCAGCTTTGGGGCAGCTACCATGATTCCAGCTAGGAAGGTGCAGGGGGGCAGAGCAGAACTGGAAACTTCCCCCAGCCCCCTCCCAGTGTGACCATAGCCCCCAGTGAAACACCCAGCACAGTGCCCAGAGAATCCATCCTGCTCTGAGACACTTGCTGGCCAAGACAGCATCTGGGGTGGGACCAGGGACAGGGAGGGACAAAGCACCCTCTGGGGATGGTAATGTGCTCTGAATAATTCAAGGTGAAGTTTAGCCTTCCTATTCGAAAAACATGATGTAAACAAGTGATTCTACCAGACCAAAACCATTGAAATATTTCATCCTGAAATCCAGCAAAAATCTATTAACTTGTGTCCATCATCTGGGGAAGTGGCCATTAGCATGAAAACTAAAGCACAGCTCAAACAATTTAACTTGAACAGTATTTAAATAATTTTCAACTCAGGCACAAAGACTTGGTCTATACCTTGATTTGTCCTCTTAATTATTTTTTTCCTTTATCGTAGAGGTTTTAGCGTATTGTTAGGATTCTTGCATACTAAGCTGTTAAGCTATGAACAATAATTCAATTTATTATGTTCATGAAGCAGTCGGCTAAACAAACAGTGGATTCTGAATTCTAAGGTTTAGTTGGGCATGTTACTGTTTTTAAAACATGCCTAGGATGTTCTACCAAATACTACATCTGTCATTATTCATCAGGTTCACAGATACTGAAAGAACAGAGAACAAGTAATCTCCAAGACAGGACTGAGTCACTGTGCTCACAGAAATCTGCAGGACTGCTCCCTACAATAAAACAGGTTTCAGTTGTTCCATGGATTCAAAATAGAGCACTATCTTCAAATCCTCGGGTGACACTACAAAACTCAATTTTTTATGCATTCTACCTACAGAGTCAAAGCTCTGCTTGCACACTCAATTAACCTTACTGGCAACATAAGATGAGGCCTACTGTGGTTATATGTGGAAGCACCCATTGTGAAATGTAAAATTAAGTGAAATCTGTTTTGAAATCCAGCATTATGGCTTTTAACAAAACAACAAACCTATACTGAATTAGTGAAAGTGAGTATGACAGCTGAAGCCATGAAGCTTCCAAGAGGGCTAAGCACGATTAAAGTTTTTCCTTATTATGCTCTTAGGCACAATCTGATTAGTTCCAACAGCTGCCCAGCAGGAAAAGCCAACCCATCATCCCACAGGAATATTCAAATAAAGCACCTTTAGCTTTCAGTGGCCAGATCCAGGTAGCACACAGCACTGCAGCATGAATTCTTGTCTCCTGATTTACAGTGATGCTCATTTCAAATGCAAATCATGGCAGAAGCTCCTGATCAGCATAATATAAGCTATTAAAACCTTTCCTGATGGATACACTTGTTCCACCTGCAACATACAAAGGAGGAAAAGAAAGGGGGAGTGGGAATCCACTATGCATAAATGTTACTCAAGTCTTTGTTAAAGGCAATGAGTAACAAAAAAGGAATTTTCTTTGCTACCTTGCTTGTGAAACTCAGTAGCCTGAAGCATATGCTGTGCTGTGACAAATGTGCCGTTGAACTTTAAAACAAGATTCAAAATAGATTCTGAAAGATAGAGAATAGCTTCTTCACTCCTGTTTGCAGGAACTCTTGGAGCATTATCTGAATATTCCAGTGCCCTGGATGTGAAGATAGGATTCCAACAGCCACAGACACAGAACTGACTGTGAAAGGTTTCAAGCCTGGGACAGAGATTTTCAGCCAGCTGGAACCCTGAATCATGCACTCCATCATGAAATAATTTTGAAATTATCATTAAAGTTAATCGATAAAGACCAGACAGTTTTTAATTCCACAAAGGTAAATTCACATCTTCAGAAGGCTTGTCTGTTTTTCCATCTCCTAAACACAGAAAAACTTGGGAGAAAACCATATTTCTATACTGCAGTTTTCTGCCATGGGTAGCAGAGCATGTTCTGGTTGTATCTCTGGTCTTTACTTCCCACCGTTGCTCAAGCATATACACATTTGAAATATGAACCAAATTAATTTTATTTCTACCTAATGCAATACAATGGGCATGGATATTTGTAAAAAAATGTCTTTGCACAGTTTCTCATCTCCTCCATGAGCCTGTAGAACTATATCTTTAAGTGAAATAATAAAATGCAACAAAATTTACTTATTTTATCACTGCATCTAATGCACATTTCAAAGACAGGGCTGTTATCATAGTATAAGAATGCCACCAGTGGGCTGGTGTAAGCAGAAATTAAAACAAGTGATCATCACAAAATGTGGTGTCTACAACTTGCCAGTATTCTGAACACTCCAATTTTAAAATTTAACATTTTTACAAAATACACAAAAAATGCCACTGGAAAAACTGAACTGCACATATGGGAAAGAAAAGAAAAAGAAAAAAAAAAACAAGGAAAGAAAAGGATAAGAATGTTAGAATCACCACTGCTGGGCAAGAAATCTGTGAGCCTCAAACTGGCAGAAGTTCAGGAATAGCTTGGGAAAATATTCTGGTGGTTCCCAAGAATCTGATATCAAATGTTAGAGCGAGATACAAGATCAGAGGAAAATCATTTTCATGCTGCAAGGCCACACTTAGGTCAGGCTCAGGAATCAGTGCCTGCCCCTCCTCTTCCCCTTGGCAGGAAAACTGCAGGCTTTGGAAACAGAGACCAGCAAAGACTGAGAAGACCAAAGTCCAGCTCAGATGATAAATGAAGGTGTCCAGCAAAGATCATAAGGTCTTACCATAACACACTTCAAAACCCAAATAACAATATCAGAAGGATATTAAAACAGACATTAAAACACACACAAGGTCCCATTAGACACAACTCCATTGCCAAGAGCTCAGGATGATGCTGGCAGTTGAAGGTTTGGATTGTTCAAATGAGGGTTTTTTATAAGGGAGGGGCTGGATTACCTCAGAATTTAAAAAAAAAAAAAAAGCATTAATGTAGAATCTCACAAAGCAGCAGGTAATCTGGAAACTTCAAGGAACTCATTCAAGATCTGATATTGTACAAGCATAGAAAGTATCTTGGATATTCATCATAAACAAATACTTCATTTGTGTAAAACAATAAAGTGTGAAACCATTTATTGCAAAATAAGAAAAGGTAATAGGAAAGTTCTATCAGTGTTTTAGGCTCTGTTTATAAGACTGACTTTCAAATTACAATATTCACAGTATTTCTTGCCTTTCCCAACAAATGCCAATTCACAAAAAAGTGGTAAATGCCAGAGTACTATTTTCAATATTAGGTGGGAAAGAGAAAGAGGAACAAATTAGAAGTTTCTCCTTTGTTTATACCTTTAAATCTGCTGCAAAAAATTATCCTGAAAAACCCCTAATGGAAATGAGGGTGAAAATTATATGGCTGGGGTTAAGATGAAAATGTATTCTCCCAGTGAAAAAAAACATATAATATCCCAGCCTGAAAAGCACAGAGGAATATCCTGACTCAAAAGAAAAAGGGAAAAAAAAAAAAAGAAACAGAAAACGTCAATTTGCTTGAAAAAGCAAAAAAAAAAAACTACAATTATTTGACTTTGGAACATCAGCAATAACCAAAGCAAGAATACATCACATTAATAGAGCCAGCAATTACAGCACAATGAGAGAAAAATGTATTTCAATACTGAGAGCTGATGACTCAGAACTCATTTCTTTTAGCAATGTTTCTTTTTGTTTCTTCAGAATTGTCTGAAATAGTCTTTGCTACATGTCCCAGCTTCAAAAGCTCTACAGGACTTAAGTGTTCAGACCAATTATGTTTCTGGGTTAGAGAATATAAATTATTTTGCAATACACCTTTCTTTCAGGAATAAAAATAACTGCACTAATGCAGTCAAGTGCCATGAACCGTAGATGACACTTGATTTAAATATATTCTTTGATAGCTCTTTCTTCTTAAATGGAAGGAAAATATTCTATACAGTATATCTGGGGGGAAACTAGCTAGGATATTTAAATATTTATTCCTAAAATCCAATATTTGAAAGCTAGAAGTAAAATTAAAATTAAGATCACATTATTACTATAAAAACTGCTTTAATATTTTAATTGTGTATTTTATGACAACTTAAACCAGGAAAAACTGAAAGCACTTCTCCTATTTTCTAAACATATCCTAAATATTGGAAATCTTCAAATCTTCATGCCCCCTAGACGGGATGAGTTGGACAAAAGAAAAATCTTCTGAAACCAATATTCACATTTATTATGCTATGCTTTACTCAACATTTTTAAAATAGCAGAATTTTTTGAACACCTCATAAGTACATATGAAAAGCAACAGCTATTCCTTAATAACTTGGAATTTTTAATGATCAGAATAATACTAGGATCTGCTGGAAATCTAATTCAAGGTTTCTCATGACAGCCATCCAAAATGCAAGTAAGCCATGCACTGATGTAGCCACTGCAGAAAGTAAAGGAAGCAGAAAAAAGTAATCCTTGCAAATTTAATCTGAAACAAGAATTACAGTGGATCCAAAGAACTTTTAAAGTACATGCAGTAACCATGAGCTGACATTCTTGCAGAACTTGTGGTAATTGTTTTTAATTTGATTTTTTTAAAAAATGGTCTTTAAAATGTTTCATGCCAGGATGGTGACATTTACTGACTACTGTTAACTAAAAAAAAATAATACCAAAAACAGTTAAAAAGCTGTTGGATACAAGATGGCCAGTATATCAAGCAGATGCAGTAACACAATTTATAAATAAATGGTCTGAAATTCAGACACCTGTGTCAGGTCATTCTTCAAAGGTAAATTAAGGGCCAAAGAGAAGCATCTCTATTCACAGATAAAGACACTGACTATGTAAAAATAATGCCCCAACACCATGGCAACACTGTTATAGCATTTGAAAAAGGCTCTTGCTTCTCTTTTGTGATGTCCAAAATTACACCACCTTTAAAATACGGTGGATTTTGAGACAATAGGAAAAATTAAGGGTGCAGCATAATCTGTCCTGAGTGCACTTTTATTACCTTTTGTAACTTCCCTGCATGCTTGCAGGTCCAATATCATTCACCTATGCAAACCAAAGTATAATTTCATTCAGAAGGGGTATTTTAGTGCTTTTACTGGGGTTATCAATCGAGAGCACGATTGATCATGTAATTGGCAATTTCTTATAAACGACACAATTGTTTTCTCCAGGGCCATTGGGAGAATGCTCCTGTCTCTGTGCTGCCATACACACGGACTGTGTAAACAAATCCTGAGCCTTCTGTGCTCAGAAAGCATCCCCACGTCTGTGCTAAACCTGATCTGTCTGGACACCAGCAAAAGATAATGTTCAGCTAGGACAGATGAAGTGGAGCTCTCCGTTTGACAGAGCTGTGCCTTGCAGCTCGAGTCTATTGTCCTCTCCACTCAGAACCATGCTAAGTTATATATTATTGTTCCATGACAGCTCGTGTGAAAATCAGAGCCTGGAATGCAGAAAGAGACACCAACTTGTCCCTCACCCTATCTCACTGAACTTGCTGTGCCTGAAGCAAGACTTTCTCCTGCAGCCCTTGCTCAGTCCCCAAAGGGATGTCAGGATAATGGGAGCTGACAGTTTTACAGCAATAGTGCCATAAACCACCCTAAAGGAGCCTTGGATCAACCAACAAGAGGCAATTACCTTGACTCCTGACTCACTACCACCAGTCAGGAGCTGAGCTGTATCTCCTCACAGACACCAAGTCACAGCTGCAGCAATGCAAATCAGCTGCTTTTCCCTTTTAGAGCTCAGACCCCGCGACTTTTTCAAAATAGTGTTCACAGATGACCACTTGACTGTCCAGATCTCTCTAGACAAATTACTACTGAGCAGCATTTTTATTCCAGCACAAAACCTTCTCTACAGAATCATTTATGTTGATATTTTGGATCTCCAGGATAATGGGTAAGTGGGGTGGAGGATTTGGAAGAAGGTGGATTTTCAGCTACAGCATAAAATAATGAAAACAGACTTCTTTTGCAAAGGTGATGTAAAAACTTCAGATGGTTATTAAGCACATCTCAGGGGAAAAGCATGCAGGGGGAGCCATCCATATGAAAAAAACTTGAAGTTGTGTTAACTTTAACCAAAACACTGAACTTCTATCAGCAGATGAAAAAGGGAAAGATGTTTTGTGTCTGACCAATTCTCCCACTGTGGATTAGGGACAAAAGTACTCTGCACCCCTTGAAAGACAGCCTGTCTGTCCTAAAAAAAGCCTCTTTCTTAAAGGACAGCTAAAATTACCTTAGAAAGACAACATATCCAGCTTTCTCGATTTATTAAATTACAAGCACTAGAGAGTGACCTTAGAGTTAGACTGGAGCTCAACTCCAGTGCAAAAAAACTTCCTAAATCTATTTCTGAGCTCCCTGAATCCATTAGCTTCCCTTTCTATGCTGGAACACAAAATGGGAAAAAAGGAACAGTACTGACCCACAAGTGTCTGCAGTTGAATCCATCTGAGACATTGCAGTGAGGGTGAAGTCAGCCTGGTCTGCAAAGTTGGGCAGGAGGAGAGCAGGGACTCACAGAGTGGGGGGGGTGGGAAGGGACCTCTGGAGAGCCTCTGGTCCAACCCCTCTGCTAAAGCAGCTGCACATCATCACATCCAGGTGGGGTTTGACTTTTTTCAGAGGATTGTGAAGTAAGAAAAACAGACCATCTCCCTCTCCAAGCAGAAACTTGAAATTTTAGTCTAAGCTACATGACAGTGAGAAGGAAAAGAAACCCATAATAATTTAAAAATGAGTAAATCAAATAAACAACCCTCAAATGCTTTTTTGACATGCGTCTTATTTTCACCTTGTCTGTAAGCATTAACAGGTCCAGCATCTGGTTTTACATAATTTCTCAGTTTTAGGCACCTAATTACTATTGTTACCTGTACCATCAATATGAGTGTGATTTTACTTTTGTGGCAATTAGTCGTGAAATACCACTGAACAACTAGTTTTTCCTCACTGAGAAGAGAGAAATACTGAAAATATCCTGTTCTTGTCTAGAAGTCAAGAAATATTCTATCTGAATCATGTATTGTCCTGAGTATGTGTAAGTCTGTAAAACAAAAAGTCTCTTGGCTTGAATAGCCATCTTCTTATCAGCCATATTTCCTTTACACAATTGATAAGAAGGGCTGTCAATAAAAAAAGAAATCAGAAAGTATTTGTATTCCTGCTCACCACAGGATTATCAACAAAGATTTCATTAATGTGACTTTCTGATACACATTTAACTACAAACCTAGTCTCAGTCTATAATTCTAACTACCTTCCTAGATTTATTTCTACATAAAACACATCATCCACTCTTGGTCATGACAGTGATATGAGTTACTTGATCCAAGACTGCTGTGAGGCTCAGAAATAACGAGTTGCAAACATGAAATATGATGCTTGAAGTATGATGAAGAACTGTGATTTCCATCTTCCATGGGTCATGGAATTGACAAACTGTATCACAAAGAAGGGAATATCTTCTATTGAAAGGCATCACAAAGATGATGCAGAGCATGAGATGAAACTCTCCTCATCAGAGGCAAGACTGACGTGTTGTGAGACTGAGCAGGAATCTGTTTTGTCAGGTTACAGACGTATGAACTGACAGCTACAAAGAAATTATTATATTATTCTAGAAATGCACCAGCTGCTTCTGGTAGGTAAATACAGCCAAATTACTGCAACAGGTAAGAGTAATGAACTATAGCTGTAACACCAATCTAATTTTCCCCAAACTACAAAGGATTAAGGGAACAAACTATCAGCACACAGGATCAGCTCACAGAAGAAAATGCTCTGTTCTAGTGTACATGGTGTACTTAGCTGACAAGAAATGCAAAACGATCAATTAAAATATATATTATTTAAAACATGCACTTGTGTGAATCCTTTCCTATTCAAAACCTGTTCTGAACCAGCTCACCTTTTGAACATTTAAGAGAACAAAGAAATGCTTCCCATTAAAATCTCTGCAGTCAAAGCAGAGGCCTGTGACACCTATAAATATTAAGTGTATTAATCAGGTTACACTAAATATCAGCTTGCTTTGAGCTCAAATGGAAGTGTGCTGGAACAGTGTAATCAACAACAGCAAGCAGGTATTTATGGCACGGTGGTGGCCCTGCCTGACACAATGCACATTTTCTGTCAGTCTGTAAACAATGAGACTGCCCTGAAGAGGTGAACAAAGCCCTACAGGCTGGGCTGCCCCCGGGTTAAGCCAGAACAGTGAATATTTGTTGATTCATCCCCAATCAGAAATCACTGTTTATTAAGGTTTCAATGCACAATTTGCTCTTGCATCCTACTGTTTTCACCTACTACTTCTATTTATGAATGCCCAGCTCTTTTTTCCCTATCATTTCCCATTTATACTTAAAGTAGTTATCTCAGATGAGACAGAAATGGTTGAGTTTCTATCTGGCCATTTATTTCTTGTCTTAGCTGCATCCACCAGCTCCCACCATCAGTGTTATGCCATCCTCTTCCCCAGTCCAGCTATTTTTCATTCTAAATGAATTTTCTTCTATTGTTAAATAATATCTAAGTTCTCCCTCCTCCCCTTGTTCAGAGCAAACACTGTTTATCATGTGAAACCTTCATGTCACTCCCTTTATGGTCACCTTGGGGCATCTCAGCAGAGAAACACAATCTTTTATAATGCCACGCACAGCAGCTTTGGGGAACAGCAAAAGCTCAGTGTGACTATCTCCTCTTTTCTATTAACAGTAAAACTGTTGCCTTTTTAGAGTTCATGTATTTCAAATAGGGTCGAGAAAGTCAGAGACCCAGAAAGTTTTGAGGATGCAGCGCCATGAATCAATTACATATAAAGTTATTTTCTACTCAGGTACGCATGCAGGCAGGCACAAAATACTGGAGTGTTAATCAGTGTGCTAATTAAAGCACTGTCTTGTTTCAAACAAATCAAATCCTGCTTTACAAAGCTTCCACTGAATCCAAAATACAAGATTGTATTTCTTCACAAAGTTTTGTTTTCTGATGTTTTTAGGGGGTTTAATGAGGGGCAGGATATTTATAAACAAAAACAAGCAAACAAACAAAAAGTCTCTTAGTTTAAAGGCTTTACCGTTGCTTATCCAGATTGCAAAAGAAACCAAATACACAAAATATATGCAACCTTTTCCACACCCTGTGAGAGGGGCAGTAAGGTACCTGTAACAAAGTGAGGAAATAATGTAACACATGGCTGTTACCTTCCCAAGGAGCTACAGAGGTGCTGAAAATGTGTCAAATACCTATAAAGGACTCAGTTGAGCTCCTAGTCAGAAATCCCCTCCTTTTTAGAATTTGTTATGGACAGAGACTCTTTCTACCTGTTTTCAGGCAAAACAGGCTTGGTTTCACACAAGCAATTAGAAAATCTTGGCTAAATTTGTTTCAAAAGCAAAACACAACTGAAAATCTTTCTCTTCATTACACAATTTGTCCATTTTTGATTACTTTCTCTCCAAAATACCGAGCAACAAATTCCACTCTGGTGCTGCATAGTACACTAAAGCATCAGCTTTTCTGCTTCTATGATTTCCACATCCTATAATCCCCTGCTCCTCTGCCACCTCCAAGCTGCCCTGCCCACCCATTTCCTATCAGGTGCCTCCCAAAATTCTGCCCAGTGCCACAGGAGCCCCGTCCTGCTCAGAGGGCACAGCACTTTCCTGGGGATCTGTTTGCTGCTTATAAAAGGAAGGAAAAGTTCAACACTATCAGGATCCAGAAGATCTCAGCATCTTCAGATCACACCCCAGAGGCCCGAGCAGGACAATGCACACAAAGCCCATTTGGGGAGGGAAGGCAAGTGAAAGCAGCACAGCCTTGTGTGCCTGTCACCCCCACTCCTGCCATTCCAGCATTGCCCACTCCTCCTTTCCTTCTTCATCTCCCCAGTCTTCTCCAGTGATGCATCTTTGTATACCACAAAACCCAGAACAGTTTGCATCGGAAGGGACCTTAAAAATCACCTGGTTCCACCCCTGCCATGGCAGGGACACCTTCCACTGTCCCAGGTGGTTCCCAGCTCTGTCCAGCCTGGCCTGGGACACTGCCAGGGATGCAGGGGCAGCCCCAGCTGCTCTGGGCACCCTGTGCCAGCCCTGCCCGCCCTGCCAGGGAACAATTCCTGCCCAATACCCAATTTAAACCAACTTTCTGTCAGAACAAAGCCTTTCCCCTTGTCCTGTCTCTCTTGCAGAGTCTAGCCCAAAGTCCCTCTTGCAGCCCCTTCAGGTACTGGAAAGACCCAATAAGGTCACTCTGGAGCCTTCTTTTCTCCAGGCTGAAGAAGCCCAATTCTTTCAGCCTTTCCTCATAGGTCCTTATTCCCTCTGATTACCTTCCTGGCCCTCCCTTGCTGTAGGAAATGCAGGCTGTATTTCCTGACTGCTCACCAAAATCCTTTTTTCCTACTGGTTTTAAACCCGCTTTATGATTACTTTTGATATTAACATTCAGAAATTTGCCACTAGAAAAACATCTGAACATGCTATTCTAAATGGTATCTGGTTGTCAGAAACTTCTTTTAGGTTTTTACAGATCATTTCCAAAGTGTGTGAAACTGCTGGCTCATTTAAAGGCAGTAGATCCATAACTCAAAAAGCACCTGACCAACAGGCATCCAAGAGAAAAATGCAAATAATTCTTTCAGATGATCTGCCTACAGGGCTGTGATTTCACAAATTATTTTGTTTGCAGCACATGCAGCTCAAGATTTCAGATGTTCCAGTCCATACCAGTATGTGTTCAACCTCACCACCTTTCTTTCCATTATGTGACAAAAGCACTTTTTCAGAGACATTTGAATAACCACAGAAGTCATCATTTTTTATTCTTTTTTTTTTTCACTAATTAAAAATTAAATAATTCTATATTTAAAAGTTATTTGCACATTTCTTGGTAAAAAAAACCTCTCAGGCAGACTCTCTCATCTTGCACTGCATCTCCAGCCAAGGTCTAGTGCCCAGCAGTGCCTTTGGCAGAGCTGCAGGTTGGATTTCAGAAGAGCTCCCACTCGTGTGACACAAATGTGCTCCCACTCTGCTGATCTGGTACATTCTCTCTCTGAACGCACAGGCAAAAAATAAGCTCACAAAACAAGTCTGCTATCATGGTGATCTGAACTGTTGCTCATCATGTCCAGGGACTCCTGATTTTGCCATTTTCTACAGTTTCCTTACAATAACAACACTTTCCTCCCAGATAACTCGCATTTCTCTTTTCAAACTGGGTATTATTTTGCCCCATTTTCTGTGTAACCCTGTTTTTGTTTTTTGTTTTTTTTTTCATTATTTTCTACTCCTACTGTTATTTATTTATTATGCTGCTATTCATTCCCCAAAATCTCATTTAATATGCCACATAAAGAACACTCTGCCCTACTGGATGCTTTGCTTAGCCAGCTAAAAAACCCCAAACAAAACCCATACGTGCAGATATACCTGCTCTCCTATAACCTAGGAGAAGTTTTAAAGAACTTACTGCAAAGACTACAAACATTATAGTAAGTCATTGGAAAGTTTTAAGTTCCTTGGCTGCAATGAGAGCAGACAGGCATGTGTGGGATTTTTTTTTCCTAGTATTTTTTTTTCTTTTTTATAACTAGCCCGAAATGTCCAGTGGGATGTAGTTTCTTGAAAGAGATTTTTCTGTCTTTGTCACTCCTTAGTGCCCACAATGCCACAACTAGTTCAGGTTCCAGATGATTTAAAAGAACTAAAAGAAGGTGGAGGTTTATTTTTATTAAATTGCTAGTAAGTACTGATATCAGTGAGTATCAGCTATCCAGTCAGTCAAGCGATATACAGGATAATGCAATGTAATGTAATATAATATAATATAATATAATATAATATAATATAATATAATATAATATATATAATATATATAATATATATAATATATATAATATATATAATATATATAATATATATAATATATATAATATATATAATATTCTGGCAGTAAGGAGGGTCAGATTGGTTGCTGAGTAGCCAAACCACAAAACAGTTCCCTATTCCAAATCAAAGGAAGTGAGGGCAATTCCAGCTTCCCTCCAGCAGTTTCAGGGTAAGTTTCTTTCTTGTTCTTAAGCTTGTTTCAGTAAACTCAAATGAAAGCGATCATTTATTTAGCAATCACACACTCTTGTTTATATAAACATTACATGTTTATGTTATTCTTCTGCTCCCTAATCCCAGTTCCCCTGTTATTTGCTAGAAAGAATAAAAGAGGCTAGAATATGAAATATCAGCCCTTACAAGGTCACTGGCACTGCTCTCCTTGCATTCATGCACATCTTGGAGCTGCTCCTGCCCAGACATTACAAAGCTGCTTTGACAAACAGGCTCTTTCCCTCTGGAGTAGCTCATCAATACACAGATGAGCATCACATCAACTTCAGGGCCAAGTTCTACTGCTCAAGTCCCACAGTCGTGCAAGAGAGGCATAAAAAAAGAATGTCTTCATAAAAATGGGAGACACAAACCCAGCACAGAACACTTGTGCACCCAGCACTGTCATGTCAGAGGCAGTTAGGACACATTTTC
Source organism: Cinclus cinclus (assembly GCF_963662255.1). Lineage (NCBI taxonomy): Eukaryota > Metazoa > Chordata > Aves > Passeriformes > Cinclidae > Cinclus > Cinclus cinclus. Next base: position 17,041,414 of record NC_085060.1, on the reverse strand, counting down.
AATGGTCCAAAAAGACTGCCAGCCAAAGTGCACAACCACTTTGAATGCTGGTGCGGAGCTGAGGGACATGTGGATGTTTCATCACACTGTTACACAGCTATACATGCACATAAACAGCTTCCCACGGAGTGAGGGTTAAGATGCACTGGAATGCAATCAGGGCTTCAGATTCACATTCTAACAGGGACCTGCACTGTACCACAACTGCAGTTCACACTTTGGGGTTTCTGTTACTGTGTGCCGTACACAGCTTTGGGATTCTGATGGGCTTGTGAAGATTGGCAACACTCGTGGGAGGACAGCAACACAGACAGCAACAGAGAAGGAGGAAAGAAACCCACCTTGAGGAGCTCATAATGCTGGATACCGTTCACCCCGATGTCCGGGTCGATGGCAGATGGGACAGAGTAGCGGGAATTAATGGCTGTGTTCTCAGGGATAGAGATGTTAATAACTGTCGAGGGGAAAAGGGGGGCGTTGTCATTTATATCCTCGATTAGGAACCTGATCTTGACCAGTCTGAAGACCTCGTCGGGCAGGACAGCCACCTCCACCTCGTAGAAGCAGCGGTTCTCGCTGAGGATGCCGGCACACAGCTTCTCGCGGTCGATGCGGTTGGCAGCCGTGAAGATCTCCCCGGTGTTCTCCTCCACCCTCACCAGGGGCACGTCCCCGGTCTTGTACACGAGCTTGAACTGCAGGGGGGAGGACAGGGGCACGTCTGGGTCCAGCGTTAGGTTGAGATCCTTGAGCAGGTTGCCAATGAGGACATTTTCAGGCAGTTCTTCCCGCACGGTGTAATTCTTCTCCTGTGCGCCAGATTGGAACACGATGCAGGCCAACAAGACTGCCAAGAGGTAGGTTCCAGACAGCAAGTCCATCTCCAGAATGACTAATGAGTATTCGTGTAGAATGCCAGGAGTAGCTGGGAAAAGGGAAAGGAAAATCCTTTAAAAGTCACAGAATATTGAGTTCTAAAGCGATAAAGAGCTCCTTTCCTACAACCACATGAACCCTTTGAGAGCCTCATCAGTAATGTCACATTTGACCCAATCCTTCCTAAATATGTATAAAATTTCTTGCACAACTTTTAGTCAAAACTCCTAACTAAATACTGAGGTAAGAATTTTAGGGCTGGATATTGAATGAAGAAATAAGTACAGGCATCCCCTATTTCCAGCATGAGATTTTCCTTTGCTCCTTAGGAAAATCTCTGCCTTTGATCTCTCTGCCACATTGTCTTTTTTTTTTTTTTTTTTTTTTTTGGTCTTACTTTTTTTTTCCCCCTAAGAAAAAAGTAGGCAAAAAGTTTGCAAACAACCATCTGCTGAGAACAAGATCTTTTTATACCTTACTTAGATATGGGAATAGAAGAGCACTCGTCTTAATTCTCCCTCCAAGTTTTGCACTGACAAAATTGTGTAATGTTTGTTAACAACAACAAAGAAATCTGGATATTTTTAATTCAGGAACTTAAACTGGCAAGAAAATGTTATTATCTAAACGGAGTCTGGGGTGAATTTCAGCCAAAAATATATGGAAAACAGTCTAGTGAATTGTAAGAAATTTAATATAATTTTAAATTTGGTGATGCCTGTTCATAACTCTCTGAAACACCAATACCTTTAATGGGAGATACAAACTTGTTCTGCACAGAGATAAAATCTGTACTTTCCAAGCTGGTTTCTGAATAACAATATATTCCCTCCTTGAGGCTGTTAACAACCTCAAGACAGATGGAAGTGGAATAGGAGGACTTACAGGTACACACTGATATTTGTGTAGCTGCATACAGCCTTCAGCCAATAATTTTTAAGACATAAATCACTCTCTTGAACTCCATGTACAGAATATCTGCCTAATCTTTACATAACTCTACCATTCCAGAATTTAGGATCTGCCAGGTTAGCATTTCTCTAAGGTAAATGTTCAAGAGTTCCGTGTAAAGTGATTTTTCTCGTAAATGAAATCTTAGCTCACATCAGGTTAGCATCTGTTTCAAATATACCTGTGCTAACACATCTACATTCTTTTCACTGTGCAGGCAAAAGTGTGGATTTTTTTTCCTGTCTCTTCTCATTTTCTTCTCCCTGTCATAGCATAGATTGATTTACTTCTGCAGATCAAGTTGCAGCGGTTGAAGAAATTACTGATGCCAGTAATTGCCTTCAGCCGTAGTTACTGCCTTTCAGCAGTGCCTCTTGCAGGGGAATTTAGACTGAACCCTTTGATTTTTCAGTGAAACACATTAGGAACAATTAATATTGCTCTTCCATTTAAACACTGCAAGCTGCTTTGTGTAGGAAGCCAGTGACAGATCAAGACCCTTCCAACTCAGTCTGCAAGGCGGATCCCCACGTCAGCACCATTTAACGGGACAACATTTTCTGGCTTCATGATTATACAAAACGAGAACGTCACACCATTTTCATGATTCTACATGAAATAAACGTCCAATGCTGCAAGTCCCCACTTACGGAAAAAGGCTTTGCTCCCTGAGTAATTCAGTGAACCTGGAGGGAATTATGACATGGAGGAGAAGGGGTTGGCATTTCAGGAATTCCCTGATTTATCACAGGATTTAAAGGGATTCACAACACCCAAAGCAGCACCAACCAGTGCCAGGAGTGAAGCACCAGTGTAGGATCAACAGCCTTTTATAAATCATAATAATATTATATTCTAAATATGCAAAAAAGGAAGTCATCAGCAGCTCCTGGCTATCGTTATGGTAACACCCTGGCAGCAGTGTGAGCCTAATTAATAACTTGGTGATAGTGTACAAGTGTAGTACTTTGGCTGTTGCAATTTTACTTATTAGGTGTCTTATATCTCTTTAAATCCAGCTCCAGCATTGTCATCCCACTGAAGTAACTGCCCATGGACATTCGACCTGCAGAGAGCCCTAATTTCAAAGCGCATCTTTGTATCCATTATTACTGAAACAGACAAATAGACATATTTACATTATTTCCTATGGAAAGCACAAGTAAAAATGCATGGGTAACACTGAAAAGTTGACACTGAAATGCTGCCCTAAAAAAAAAAAAAAAGAAAAGAAAATCAGGATGGTTGCATGTTTTGTGCATACTAGAAGAAACTATTTTGCCACTTCTTCCTCTCTATTACAAATTAAAATAAGAAATAAAACAATAGGGGTAAAAACCCTTCAAAACCTGATGTTTCTAGAATAATATCTTGAATGTACATTTCTGAGGAGAGGAAATGAAAGAAAAATAACCAAACACCAACAATAAATATAAACTAAATTCTAGCCCCTATCCCAAATTCTTCTATGGCAATACCGATGCAAGTACTGCTTAGAAATGATAATGATAAAGAATATTGTATAAACAGGTATATAAATCTTCCAAATAAATAAATTAAACTATTTTTTTACAAAGCATTATGAGGATGAGTACATAAATGCAAGAAACCAGAGTTCATCAACAATATACCTGAATCAGTTCTGAAAGTTGAGATCATACCAGGAGATACTTTATATTCAAACTAAATTAGAAGTCTTTAACCCCAGTTTCATCTGCAGTGGAGTATCCAGGGATTATAAAATAACAACAGCAGGACTCAAAGAGTTCTGTAAGGAACACTGCAGGGTGGAACCTGGCATTCATTACATCATTATGCATATTTTTACTTACTTTAAACCAAGTTTGAACAACTCTACTGAAATTCTTTTTGTGTCATACCAAAGGAAATGCTTCAAAGCATGAAAAAACAGCAGAACACACTTAAAACCATGTCAGATAAATGCTAACATGACTTTTGTGGTGTCTTTTGCTGTCACAGACTTTCCTGAGTGACTAAAGGGTATACACATGTAATAGACAGTGTTAGTTTAGCAAGAAATAACAACCAACAACGGCTTACAATGCTTGAACTTCTGCACAATCCACTATTTGTTTTTTTTTTTTTTTCTTTCAAAATAGTTCTAGTAACAGTTTTGAAGCTCTATTCCTGTAGGCCCTTAAGGAGAAAAAATCCCAACATGACACAACTTTTCTGCCGGGATCTAGAGTAGAATATCTTATGCTGTGAGGAAAGTGTTGTTCTTCCAGAATCCTATTTATAAAGTCATAGCTGTACGTTGCCTGTCATTTGTGCCGTAGCACTGATAGGGATACTATGGCAACAGCAATGCAAAGAACAGGAGCAAGAGGCACTTTCTAGCAACCAAAGACATTTATGAAATCAGAGTGTTCAGCCCAGAACACTGAAGAGACACAAAGTACAGAAGGCTGAATAAAGCAACCCAAGTCTAAAGGATCTTCCATGGGTTCCAGCACTTGCTCACGCTTTTAAGGCAGCTAAACAAACAAAAAAAAACAAACAAAAATTAAGAACAAATCAAATTGTTTAACAGAAGGTAACATGAAGCCTGCCAAGCCATTTTCCCAGCTTTCAAGAGAATGCATTGCTGTCTGTGCTGCTGACTTCCCAACTAGGAAGGCAAATGGCCCAGATGGACAAGATGGAGGGGAGGAGGGGGGAAAGAAGTTTAAACTTGCTTTTCTTCATCTGGCTGTCTGTGCACTCAGATATACCTGCATTTTTCTCCAATACACCAAGTATTAATGGTGTCATTTAAATATTAGCACTGTTCATTATCACCTTCATTTAGCAGCTGTCAAATCATACCTTGAAAAGTAGACAGAATATAAAAACTGTAACCACCTAATGGAGCAGGATGTAAAGGTAGAATCTAAATCTGTTCTTTATACACAAGGCTCCATCTGGTCCCACCTGAGTGAGAATTCCTTTACCTTATTACAGAACTTGTTATTTCTTCCTTAAAAGGATCTCAGAAAAGTAGTAAAGGGGGTAGAAGAGTTCAGATGTCCACTTCAGATTAGAAAAACAACACCGTTTCTTGATCCTTGGATTCGGATTTGGATTAGAATAGAACGAACAAGCTGTGGTGGTATTTTTTAACTGCCACATCAAGTACAAAGAAAAAGGCATTATATTATTAAAAATTAGGAATATCAAAGTCCAAAGCTACATCGATATCCAATTATTAAAATCACAGTAGAGAAGAAACCTGAAAATATCATTCCCATTCTTATCTTTATATTCTTGAACCTATTTTAATTACTTGGACAAATTTAGCTAGCACACCACGCTTTTTCAATATCATATCCTTTTCATTTGCTGCTAATCCACCGTGGGCTCCTCAAAAAGGAGTATTTAAATCTCTGTATTGAAATGGTGTTTCTCAGAGCAGATCTCCATGTCACAGCTCCATCTGTCAGTCAATACCATGATTATTGCATTACTCCACTGACGAGCCAGCTATTTGCAATTCTTCCACCTCACTGGGGCTCCCTCCAAAGTGCCCACTGACAATTAGGCAGCTCTGCACAGGTTTTGAATTCCTGGACCATGCTGATATGGCTTTCAGCTTTATCCCAAAGTGGGAACTTTCTGATGCTGTAAGTTTTTAGTGCTTGGGGGTTTTTTGGTTCCTGGGTTGGGGTTTTTCTGCTTGCCACAAGCCACTGGCCTGGCTGCTCCCCTTTGCCACCACACTGCCCAGGTGTCACTTAAGGAACTGAATGGGTTTGATGGGACTGATTTTTGAAAAGGTACAGAATTTACAGATATTTTACAACTTTTGATGGCAATAAGAAACACCAAAAAAACCTGCTGCCTGAGAGAAATCCCCCTCATTTTTTGAAGGCACACATGCCACCAACCAACCTGAACTCACTGTCACGCTCCACAGTGTTTCAAACATAAATTATTTGCTGCCATCAATATTTATCCACAGGATCCACTCCCTACACAGGATATTTCATTATCATATTCAAAGAAAAAGACCTACCTCAAAGAGAAACAGACAATTTGTTATATTATCAGGGCTTTCAAATTCATTCCCTCATATGATTTTACTCTAAATCCACCACGGGACTGATTCATTCTTTGATCTATTTTTTATGAGCGTGATGGTACTGACTTCAATGAGGTTTCTTTAATTTGATTTTTCTTCAGTGGTGAACAAAATGAAACTGAAAATTCTTATCACCAGGAGAAAACATCACCCCACATCTATTTAAGTCAACAAAAGAATTAAGTAAGTGAGAGGCACATCTTGCTTACAGTTGCATGCTCTCCTGATTCGGGGTCTTCATTGCTTTAAAAATAGAATACTTTTAGTTCTTTTTGTTACTTTTCCATCATGGGGGCGTAAGAAATGCTCTTCACTTGAGGAAATAAAAAGTTAATGACAAAAACACAGGTTCTTCAAGCCCTATGAAGAGGCAGCCAAGGTGTGGAAAACAAGCAACTGATAAATTCTTAGAGAGAATTCTTTATTCCTGATAGTAATCTGCAACTAATAGGAAGAGTGTTGATTAAAACTTGTATTGAAATGCTGGAAACAGTGAACAGAATTATAAATACACAACAGGCAGTGAGCATGCTGAACAAATTAAACTCAATCACATTGATATATGGCATAAGGAGTAATTTATTTTAATTGTTGCAAATTAATCCCTTTAAAGCTGAAGTCCCTTTTTTACTAGAAGAGTAACTACAGTCCACATTTGGGAAAATGCATCTAGCAGCCACCCAGGAAATACTTTAAAAATAACCTGTAACTTATTTGAGAGACCTGTAAGAATATGCAGTGTCAAATTTCTTTATATACCAGTGACACTAGGAAATGGTCCTGCTTTTAGCAGGGGAACATTTTTGCACTGGAGCTGCATAAAAGCTAAAGGTTGAGAACAGAAATCTTGAAAAAAAAGCTGAAGATCTCTCTGATGGGTATTTGTATTTTCTTAGAAAGAAATAATGCCAGAACAAACAGAAAAATAAAAATTTTTAAAAAAAGAGTAAAAAGCACCCCAAAAATTAAACCAAACCCAACATCAAACCTCCTACAAAGCTGCAGACCATTACAACTCCAAAGAGAACACACCCAAATCCAAATATATATTCACGATAACTGAATGGCTGACTTCTAAAACCATTACAAAGAAATCAAGTTGTTAATGGTATGATTCATTATGTCATTTTCTTTGCATTTTATTTGTGTATTTGTACTACATGAATACATTTTACCAATCAAGTGGAAATTGTTCTGGTTTTGGTACTTGAAAATCTGTTCATGCCTCAAATCTGAAAATGAAATCTCTGCTAAAAGAAACAAAAGGAAAATCATCCATGAAGCACTGGCAAGAGAATATGGGACCACAGTAAGAAATTATGTGAAGCTACATATGTGGCTGTTGGATGCACTCCAACACAAAACACATTTTTATTTGTTTAAAAATGGAAGTCAACCTGATTGTAGTCATTTGTGTCAAATCCTTTGGAATGGCAATTGTCATGATCACCTGTTCCATACATAGTGCATTTTGCTTTATTGCCTCACTGTCATTTAATAATTTTCATTTCTCACTGGTAAAATCCACATTTCAGAGTGTCTACTCAACAGTTCCAGTAGCTGTGAATCAGGGCAGGGATGCTATTATATTGTTAATATTGTGTTATATTGTCCTGCTTATTCCAAACACAATTCTGCCAAGAGCCCAGGCAAACACATTCCATGAATTCCAAAGGAGCAGCAATCAGTCACCTTCTTCCAACCTCTTGAGTTTCATACACAGAGATGAGGAAACCACAGTAATTAACTTCCCATTAAACCATTTGTGAGAGCGGAGAGCACTGTTCCCAAAATTTCTAAAAAGAAACGCAAAAACTCAAGATACCGCTAGTCTTCTTTTTAAAAAAAAAAAAAAGTCAGGACTTGAGAAAAAAATATTCTATTTTTATTCTGTGGTTTTTGTTCAACTTAGGATATCTGGAATTTTACACTAATTGCATCCAATTCCTGAAGGAGGAAAAAGTTCTCCTGGGTGCCAGAATACATATATGGGACTCTAAAAGAATGGTTAAACTTTGCTATTTTCATCAGTTTCTCTGTGCCTCAGCAGAACATATCCAAAAAAAAAAAAAAAAAAAAAAAAAATCAGGGTTGTTTTATTTTTTCCAATATCAGCATAGCTGCACATTTTCACATGGGATGTTTTGCTGTTCTTAAAGATATCTTGAATGCAAATTATAATCAAGGTTCTAGTCAAGAGTTTAAATCATCAAATACATCATAAATTGGATATTCTATACCTTATATCTCTCTCATCAATTAACAGTCTAATAACAGCCTAATCACCACATCTGCCCAAAGCTGTCACATGCAATGTATGGATACCATACGTAAGAATACATCTTTATAAATCATAAACTCAACTCTGGAAGCTCCAAGAGTACCATGAACTTGAGAACTAACTGCATATCTTGGAAGGAATTTTCTCATCATTTATGGATGGGCCCCAAGCAGGGAAGCAATCAACACATTTTTTAGCTAACTGGCCCTATCTAAACACACCACATGATGGAGCAGAGCTGTTTTGATTTAGGAGAAAGCAGCTACCCAAAGCCAGTCAAACTATTTGCACAAAAAATACTCAGCAAGAAGAGTAACAAAATTGGATAAAACAGAATTATAAGGATACTTTAAAATGTTTTACAGCAATTTGATGTGCAGAGCCTGATTCTTTAAATTTTGTTTTACCTGTATAGTGAATATGGTTTAAGAAGTGGAGGTTCTGGTCAACAATTAAATTGATTCAAAGCCCACTGAAACCAGCAGCATCTTCTCCAGGCTTGACAAAGTTTGCTGGAACTACAGCTCTGGAAATAAAATTCCTTAACTTAGGCAAAAAAAGTTAAGTTGCCTACACACCTCAACAACAGACCTTTATTAAATATTTGCATAGACTGTTATGTGTCAGCATTAAATGCTTAATTTAAGATTGCATTACAAAGGTCAGGCCATGCTCTTGAAGCCTGTCATGGTAAAGCTGCTGCTTAACAAGCCCAGAAAATCTGATTTTTAACATTTTGCCCAGAGCCATAAAGTTCATAAAGACACTGCAGCTCCTTCACAGACTGTACTCAAATTGTGGGAAATGTGGGTTTTTTTTTCATTCCTTCCCTGCTTCCTCACTGAATCCTGCCAACAACTAAGTTTCTGCAAGGTGGACAAAACATTTCTGGGTGAAAATGTGCATTTCCACTGACTTGGTGTGGCCAGCTTACTGCCAGTGACCTCCAGACACAAGTGATGTGCAGAGACTCAGGCTTGTAATGGAGAACAGAGAAGTCTGGAATATTTGAGATGCTATTTCCCATCCTTTCTCCTTCTGACATAGTGCAAAGGATAAACAGCTTCAAAGGTGTAACTAATAAAGAGAGCAGTGTGCATCTGTATATCAGATCCACCATGTTCATGGAAAAGATTTGGAAAGTCCTACTGAACCACATTTTCCCACCCAATATCATGGGGCCTTGATGTATTCTATCATTACCGGCACACCACACAGAACATTTTTTTTTAAGAAAATCACATATTAGTTCTTGAAAGCAGAAATTACATGAGGAGAAATTTAAAGGAGTAGTGTGAACGATGATTAAAGTTCCAAATACATAAATATCCTCCTTCCTCTCCTTTGTGGAAAAGCCATGTTCCTACTCCACAACCCAAGTGAAAAAACTGATTTTGCTATAAAAGGAGTGACTCCTCCACTTGATAACAGCTTACGATCTAGCTGTAAGTCAGAAAAGGGTACAAAAAATACCACAAAACACAAACCAGTCTATTAGCAGAAAGAATTACAACACAGAGAATTTCTGAATAACATGAGTTTGTACAAAACACTGTATAATTTTCAAGTTTTATCATGCTTCACATTTTGGTTACTTAGCTTGTTTCAAAAAACTAAAAATGACCAAAGATAATTTGGTTATTTGTGGAAATTAGACATTTGTATTAGGGTTGTAACAGAAATGTCACGCAAACACAACTGATAGACTGTTCCTTTACATTGGCTAATTATGCCTCCAAATCCAAGACCTGCCAAGAAAATTGATGTTTTCCTTTCTATGCAGAGGTTGTTTTGAATCTCTTAAACAAGATCAACACAAATGACACAAGGACATAATTATATGTTGCCTCACAAAATGAAAGAACAACGGTGACAAGATTAACTGCTCCACCAATTACTGGTATAAGGAGCAGAAATATTGATTTGTGATTAAATGAATAGAGAAGATAATAACATTTCAAATCTTTAAGATCTGATGATGTGTCAGTCAGAAGTCCTAAAAATTTCCAGTAAAATAAAAGATCAGAACTAACAAAATTCACATCCTGGGTAGTAAAGAAAAGTTGGTGTTCTGTTACTAAGATCCATTTGGATTCCAGTTGTGTGGAATATGAGAGCTCTGTTAAACCCACTCTTAGACAAGTTCCCTAAGACAAAGTTCTATTCAGGTGTAGAAACTGGAGTATGAAAGTGTTGTGGTGTTGAAAAGCCAACACAATTCCTATTGCAACTTCATGGTGCTGGTCACACATATACTGTAAAGTATAAGATATATTGATTTTTTCAAATACACCAGTACATAAAGAGTATCTTAAAGCTTGCAGATCTATTTTCCTAATAAAATGTCGGTGTGCTTTATGTGATGCAGTACATCACACCTATTTTCTGATATCCAGGCACGATGGATTCCTATAGGCAGCCTGACATCTCGCAGTGATATTCCTCTATGCATCCGTGATTTGTTCACTGCTTCTCCTACAAGCTTTAGTGACAGGACATGTGTGTGTGTGTGTGTGTGTGTGTGTGTGTGTGTGTGTGTGTGTGTGTGCGCGTGTATGCCACAAATCAGATTTTTTGTCTCTTTTTGGCAGAGTTTGAGAAGGCACTTTATTTCCCAGTGCAGTGTGGATGGATGCTGCACTGCTTTAAATGGAGAATCGTCCTCTGTAACCCGAGGGATCCTGCCAAGTCTGCTTTCTTTGAAATCAGTTCAAGAGATTCATGCTCAGACTTGGCTGGAGTAAGGGGGAATACACTTTTTGATCAAACCACAAAAAACCAAGTTCTTATAGTTTCTCTTCTATTGGGATGCAATGTTTTCTTGGAGAAAAAAACAAAAACAATCAATCAGATATTTTCTTGGAACACACCATAGGCTTCCACGTATTTGCTGGTGTGTTCTACTCTTACTCAGAATAAAGGACAGAAATATCAGGATGAAACATCTTTTCTGTCCTAGAAAAATATGATCAATTGCCTGAATCCATTGTTTAAATTAGTGTGATTTCAGGAGAAAACGATCATGTAATTATAGAATCCACACAATGTCCTTTTCTGTACAATTAAAAATCAGTGCAATGGGGCTTTCTCTTGTTTGTTCATTTGTCTAGTTCAGAACAGAGACACTGGGGGAATTCAGTTGAAAAATGTGTGCAAGATGAATTTCCAAGCTGATGACCACAATAGTGTTGAGTGGAATGCAGATTATGTTCATCCCTTGATTCAGACACAGCCTTCCCACGTGGTCTCTGCAGAACAGCAAAAATTTGCACCTTTCTTGACCACTAATACTCTAGTGGCCATTTATCTACCAACGGTAGATGAAATTATCTTTCCAATCTCAGCCTTCTCATTAGTCTTGCATTTGACCTGAAATAAAGAAGCTCAATAATCATATTGAAATAATTCCATGGTTAATCACTTATAACCATTCAATTCAACAGCAAAACTATTTCAATGACACTTGTTATTGAAAGTATTATTTCATTACATTTTAAATAAATAAAGTAGATATGGGCCATTTGGAGTTTTTTTTAAGTTCAGTATCCAAACTCAAACTGAGTGATCACCACACATCTGACACTAACATGAGTCACAGAACAACAAACGAAAATGTCAGAATTGCTGAAAAACACACTTTAACATGGTTTGTACCAGCACAGGACTCACTGCGGCAACATTGAGAGACCACAGGTCTTGTCCAGCCTTCCATCACTCCAAACCAAACCAAACCAAACCAAACCAAACCAAACCAAACCAAACCAAACCAAACCAAACCAAACCAGACCAGACCAGACCAGACCAGACCAGACCAGACCAGACCAAGCCAGCAAGAAGAAGCCAGTGGGGTCTTGCTTTGCTTACTGCTCTTAATTCTGGTTTTCTGCAGATCAGACTGAGTACAGCTAACTCCTGGAACACCAGTGTTATATTTGGCCTTTAAAACTATAAATACTGATCTTCTTTGTGCTTCTGGGTGTAATACATCACACCATCAGGGTGCTAAAACAAATGCTATGCTATACTGCACTTGTCAGCTTTTACCTTCCCTCAAAGGATCTAAGATCTTATGATTCAGACAATATACAGGTCAGCAACCCATCTTTAGTGGGAAACTTTGATCTTTTGTCTAAATAGTGTCTGCAAGACAAGAACAAAATAACTGTGCACTGAGCTGGTTTCAGGTAGGGTACAGTACCTGCAGACTTCCATGTCTTTGCAACTTGGCTGAGGCAACTTGAAATGCCTCAGCCTCTAATAGAAATTAAAGATGGATTTTTATTTACTCATTTTTCTCGCGGTGCTTTTGCAAGTTGTCTGCAGAAGGCTTCATTACGATGTGTTAGCAAGCAGGCCACCTAGTGCCTGACAATAACAAGTACTCTGCAACGACCTGAAGTGTTCACAAGGAGTAACACCACTTACTCACCCGGACAGCAAAATCATGCTGCCAAGCTAAACCCCTGCAAAAATAATAGAAAAGTCCCCCAAGCAGAACTGTGACAGTTTCCTTTAACAATTTTAAATGTGGGGTAGACACACATCTTTGTCATGTTAAGAAAATTACACTTATTTTCCTTCAGAATTCATTTTGTAGGTAATCCAGCTACTTAAAAATATTCCATTATTGCAGTCTCTTGCTGAAAAAATAAATGCCAGTCTTTTTTTCTGAAAAGGTGCTTCCCCCAGAGAGTGTTGGGACTGGCCATGCCCCCAAAGCTGCCAGAGCTCCAGGAATATTTGGACACTGCTCCCAGGGATGCACAGTCTGGGATGGTTGGATGGTGCAGGGCCAGGAGCTGGACTCAATAATCCTTGTGGGCTCCTTCCCACTCAGCTCATCCTGTGATTCTATGATTTCCCATTATTCTCCAACACATGCAATTTCTAATTTAATATAACAAAATTAAGAAAAATGTCATATTTTAATAGCATGAATGGCACATGTGGCAGTACTATTGCAAGAGCTATTTCCTCCTAATTCATTTGTGTCAGTATTTTAGAATCCAATTTGGTGTCTTATAAGATTGTTGGCTAAGTTTCTATAAACATCAAGAGATATAGTGCCTATTAAGCTTTCTGTTTCATCTTGGAGATATACTGCTTCTCTCTATACTGGAATGAAAATTCAATAATCTCAAGAAGCAGGCAATAGTCCCTCAAAGTAAAAAAGACTGCTTCTTTCTTTACTGAAACTTAAATTACCCTCAGTGCTTTCCTCAGAATACGGAGATTTTTAGGCCCATGGAAAGGCTGTGTTCAAAGGTATCAGAAGATACTGGAAATATTTTCTTATTCAGATTCTACAGACCAATTTTCAAATATCCTCATTTGACATGTACCCATGAAAGTAAGTCAGATCCCAAATAGTTTAGTCAGAATCAGTGGTTTGGTCCCCTTGAAATTCAGTGGAATTTGGGCTCCCCCAGCATTGGGAAATGTGCATCCAATGCTGTGTATCTCATCCAGTGCTCTGAAAGCCAAAGCAAAATATTTTTTTCAAAAACCTATTTATTCCGGAAAGCACAATACTCTGAGTCTCCTGGTTCAATTTATAAACTTATTTAGGATTTATGTGTCCACAGATATGTGTGTATACATGCAGTGCTTATATAGAAAAGAAATAACAAAAAGCATTCAGTGGAATAAACTTCTTTTGAGCATTCGAGCAAAATTTAATAGAACATGCCCACTATTTACAAAACTGCTCAAGGTAATAGAGATTTTATTTCTCCAAGATACTGAACTCTGTAGGCAACTGTGACCACAAAACTGCCCAGAACTCTCCAACACTGTTTACACTGCACTGCACTTCCTACTGATGAGATTTACTTTGATGGGCATTTATATTTACAAAACAAACACCCAAACAAAAATCCAGGCCAAGGTGTTGCATCTGCCTAGAACACAAATTAAATTCTGAATGTGTTTCGAAGAAAATAATCTTATCCTCTGCGATAAATTAATGTTCCCACATGCCAAATTTCAATTCTAATATGTAGATTCACAAAATAAAATTCCCCTGTAGCACTTTTGAGCTTTTTGGAATTTCACAGGGAGAAGGTCTTATCCTTTCTGATATTATAGTTTTATTACCCATCTCTTGATATCCACTAGTCAGGCATTAAAAGAACAAAGGAAATCCACTCACACCCCTTTGATAACTTCTCCTTTTGAGATCTGAAAGGCATCACACCTCCTCAAATATTAATAACAGGGAAAAAAAAGAACAAACAAAAACAAGTTGAGCAAACATTTAACCCCTGCACCAAAGAATCTGGTATGTGTGTGATGGAGCCGGGAATGTCTGAGACAATTTAAAAGTGAGTACATGAACAAGATCGTGGCATGACCAGGAATCTCTCCCACGGTGGGATTTTAGTTGGATATGAACGTTATATGTGAAATCAGTATTATCAAAACAATCCAATCCAACACCAACATGCTGAAGAAAGAGAGCATTCCCACTATGGTCATGGGCTAAATTGCTCTCTCATGGGGACATCTTCACATAAGGATTAGAAGGATTAACTTTCAGGTTTGTTGGAGCTGCTGAAGCAGACAGAATTTTCACTTTTCCCAGTCTTGAAGAATCAATTATGAAGCAGGATGCAAAAAATGGAAATGCTGGCTGGAAGAACGGCTGCACCACCAATGCTGCTTGTCCTTTCCTGCCTAGCAGTTTTCCTTCTCTCGGAGTGACAACTGTAAATGAACTTAATCTAAGTACATGTTAGAGGACCTGTGCCTGGTTGTTGTCATCAGTGTGCAACATCCCCTGGGTGACAGGTTCTCTCACTCTGCTGAGTGCTCATGCATATTGACAAGGATGCTGCCTGCCAAAAATGACAATACAGAGCAGTATTTCTTTAGCTGTATCTCGCCTTCTAGGCTGCTGCACACTGCCACAGGACAGTCTGCTCACCCAGACTCTTCTCTAGTTCCTACACCAGCTGCATTCTTCCATGTCCTTAAGATTCAGGATCCTAATTTTTTTCTGCAATACAACTAACTGAAAGGATTTAAAGGGAGTGAAGTCGTGCATAACAAGGCATGTCCTGTTACCAGACTAATCTATAAGGCTCTGTCTTTATTCTCTCTATCCTCAGCATAAGTCCAGAGTAGAAATAGAAACAAAAGGGTTTGGTTTCCTCCTGGACTCCAGTAAGCTGGGGGACAATGGAATTGGCTGCTGGAATTCCAGCACTGGCATCTGCTCCAAGGCTGAGCAGCACAGGCTGCTGAGAGCAAGGGGGGAAATGACAGAATATCTATGGATCCCCATCGAGTCCTGCAGCAAAACTGCCATTATTTGCAAAGTGTTTAATCATTTATAATTCTTCTATTTGAGGAAATGGCCAATAGTATTAGCCATGCAAGCCTCTGTAGGCTAATGTAATTAGTCTTACGCATTTTAAGACCAGATAGAATGGTATTAGAAAGAATGGAGGACTATTTTAATTGGATGATGGCAAAATCCCTCTAAGCACTATGGCTGTCGCCTGTGCTCAAAATCCTCTAAAAAGTTCATAGATTCCAATTGTTTTCTGCAGCAACAGTATTTCTATCTAAATTATATTAAATGTGTCAGCTCATTTCCAGAGCAAAAATGATAAAAGCACATTCAACTTCAGCAAAGCTGATCACTTTAAAGAAAATATATGAGATAATTAAAAGCTGTTACAACTGACAATACAACACTGCAGCTTCAAAATTCTTCCCTAATTACAGCTGCTAACTTTTAATAGCAACTGTAACAGTGAGTCAGATCTGACATTACAATAGCATCCCAACCTCTTATTTGGGAGAAAGGCTCTTGAGGAAAATACAATTACAAGGTGAGCACAGCCAGCCAAGACCATTGCAAGTTTTGAAAAGCCAGTGATTGCTTTCCTTTTTAGTTTTGTTGAGAAACCTGGATTAGTTCCCCTTTGTTTGAATGCAGTCCTTTCAAAAGGTCAATGTAACCAAGTGGAGCTGGCTCCCAAAAAACATTCAAGGGCCTTAAAGGGAATGGGTACTGCTCCTTGAAAAGACCTTCTACAGGTAATTTCTGAGCCAAGCATAGGGCTCACATAAATAGCTTTATACCATTCCTGTAAAGTATTTGTATGACAGGATAAAAGAAGGGTGTTCTGGAGCACACTGTACTTCTGGGCTCTGTATTAATTGACCTTTTCTTAGTTTGATACTAATGTGTTAGAAAGGCAGAGAAATTCTGAAACTGATGCAGCTGAAAGACAGTGGATGTTTTTGCCCTCCAAGAACATACTGTCTCCATTGTCTTTAAGAAGGATTAAAGAAGGGATGACAATTAGAGCCAGTTAGGCTTTCCCTGAGCTGTACAACAGGAGCTCCTGGTCTCCCAGTCAGCCTCAGTATGTGTCACCTTTGAACTTGTGCATTTCTTTCTACAAAAGGAGGACACAAAAGCATAAAGGGAGGAATTCCTTATCAGCACAGAATGAGAAAATTCCCGTAATGGACATTTTATCCAGAACCTGGGAAGTCTTTCTTGTTCTGTGCTTTATAATTTACCCACAGGTTTAAGATCTCAGGCTCCACATCTCTATCCTTGTACATGTGGGAGGGATGTGAACTGCATTTAAACCTAAGTGCTTTTTGAAACCAAATCATGGTCAGTGATTTGCACCCATCACTGAGAATTTAGTTATATGAAGTAGTAGTTCCCTCAGCTTTTATTGGTGATGCAGTGCACAGAGAAATTACAAAATATCTTATGAAAAGGAAAACACACAAAATTTAATCAGTGGTCGACTGCCCTGAAAAGAATGACAAGAACATTCTAAGATCAATACAGTATTAGAATAAAAACAGAATCAAATTCTTTTCCCAGATAGTCAGCGGTTTAGGTTTGTCAAATTAAAGGGCAATTCTTTGTAGGCTTCATGGCTTATCCTGTCAGTTCCTTGCATTAGGCAAAATTGCTCTTAAATAATTCTTTCTGAGGAAATCTTCTGGCTTAGAGCTAATGCCAACATTCAGGTATGGAAGATTAATTTCCGTGGAGTTTGACCTGTGGAACCTCCAAGCAGAAGTAAAGGGACAGGAGCATAATGCCGGGGTTTTCAATCTCCAGAGGATCTCCTGGTGCGTGGTGCTGCATAATTCCCTCAAGAGTGATGAACTGCTATTTTGAGAAAGTGTTTTTTCAGCCCTCACTTGGTTTTAAAAGTAATTGAAGAGGAACAGTTCATCCCATTTAAAGTATCCCAAGAGTAGAAGTTAGTGGAAAAGAACTTCTAAGAGCAAATGAGGAAGGATCTAAAAGAAAAATACCTGAGGGATCTTATCTCAGACACATTTTTTTCTTTTTTTTTTTTTAAATTACAGGTGCTCATAATTACTTGTAAGGGAGAAAACTAATTATGGTAGTCTTCAGGGAGCTTAAACATGGTAAATACTGAGATGAAGCAGCCTGGGCTTTTGAAAGTTATTTGTGTATGTTGCTTACACTTCTAGTCCTTGGTGGCATGCAAGCATCTCTCTTCCCTTTTCTTTTTTTCCTTTTTATTTTGTTAATACACAGAAGTATTTTTATTTTTGCTAAATAATGAGAAATAAACCAAAGTTCTTTCTGAATTTCCTGCTTTTAAAAGTTTTAAAGGGTTTCCTTTTTATACTTACTCAGAGAATATTCCCATGTTCACTAAGTGAACACATGGAATCTCATGTATATCAACAATATATGCAAGCCATGGCGAAAAAAATGTAATTTATTTTTCTTTTCATATGAGCAAATGCGTTCTTGTACTGACACAAAGAATAAACACTTAAATATTTTATATGTTATTATGCAAAATTGCTGCTGTGCCACCACACACTATAATAACAGATATAAACATGTCTTAAAAGATCAAATTAAAACATTTAGAACAAGTCAATGTGTTTTGAAAAAGGCTTTTGCATATGCCCTAGCTATTGGTATCTTCTATATATTGTGTATTTAGTCATTCTTCAGAGTCCAATTACAACCCCAAGGCAAATGATTACAAGCACCAAGTGAGGTGTCCCTCTCTACATCACCTATGTTGGCAAAATAAGGAGCAGAGAAGAAAATAATCTGGTCTGCTGTGTATTACTTAGTTGATTATTACATCAATTGTGGATTACTCAGTAAGATCTAGAATTAATTAATTAATTAATTAGAATTAATTATTCATTTTACACAATAAACTATGGCTGCTGAGCACTGTGGTTTGTCATATTCCATGAGCTTTAAGAATCTTCTCTTCCACCAGCTTTAGTAAAGCAGAAATGATGCAAAAACTGAATGAAAGAAAAGAAACATTTTTTTCATATGACCTCCATTCTTCCAATCATCATCCTGTTTTAAATACAAAAATATTCTAAACTCAAAAATATTTTAAATACCCAAATACGTCAAACCAAGCCAAACTCTATCACAGTATGATCCCAATAAAGCAAATATCACAGAGATTTAATTAATATAAAAGAACAGTAGGTCCATGTATTATTTTGATCTGTATTGACCTTCCATTGACTTGGACAAGGCTTCCTTTGCCCCAGTTTGATTGGAGCCAGTGTTAATTTTGACTCTGAAAGTTTCACTGTTACAGAGTTTCAGACCTTGTATCAGTCACAAACATTTGCATAGCAAAAAAATCTCTTGTTTAAAAGGCATCAATCGTCTCCAGTATTTTTGGCATTACAAATTTTGCCCCCAAAATGCTTTATTTGATGGCAATGAGCAAAAATTCTTGCTGCAGTCACTAGTCATGGAGAGCACGTGTGTTATTTACCTTAAAGCACAGCACCTTGGAAGTGAAAATCTGGGAGTGAACTGGTAAAAGCCTTTTTCTTTATCAGCTTTTTACTTGGTACAGCCAATGAAGTGATCAGTTAGGTGTAATTCAACTATTCTTTTTTGTATACTTCTCACCTAGATTCATTTGACTTTGTAAAAGCAGTATCATTACCCATTCCTTCAAGGTCCCAGTTACAGATTCGTACATGTTCACTCAGTAATTAATTAACAAAAAGCACCTACACCTCCCTGAATTTGGCAAAATGTCTATAGTTATGAGAGTATGCTAATTAAGAGATTCCCACACATTATTTGAGTTATAGCACTCTAGAAGTCTAGTCATAGGCAAAAAGGCTAATGATAAATGTGCTTATTCAGCTATTAAATATATTTTTAGTAAGTGTACTGATATCCTCAGTTTCTTTGAAAAAAATTGTCTCAGCAAGTAACCAAGCACAGACCCTGGAATTTCCAAGGAGAGACTTCAGCTAAGGAAGGGATTTCTTCAGGTGAGTGAGATCCTGTGTGAGGAACTCTGAAAAGGATCTCAAGGGAGCTGGAAGCCCTGCTAGGGCAATCTCCTGCATGCCCAGGAAAATCAGAAATACCAGGGGGCCTTGGCTTCACAGGGAACTCACAGCTGAGCTCCTCCACACACAGGACATGAAAGTGAAGAAAGACAAGAGAAATTAAACATTGCCTCAGTCTTTTAGAGAAAGCTCTTTGAGTCTAAAGGCAAGGTTCAAGGAGGGAAGGAAACACCAACAAGGAAAACGTCCCAGGAGGGAAAAGCAACGCCTTTTACTGAGGTGCACAGTGAGAGAAACAAGGACAGGCTCAAAAACCTGGAATGAGGAGGTTCTGGCAGCACATTATGGCCAAAAATCATCGGCTGGGATAATTACACCGTGGAGCAGGTTAAGACCTAGATGGACAAAGCCTAAAGCAATGAAATATGATTCCACTCCTGACATTGCTCTGAGCACACAGAGATCTGGACTAGAAACTCCCAAAGTTCCTTCCTATGTGAATTATTCTGTGGTTCCATAAAAATTTAATCACAAGGATAAGATACAGGTATAAGTATGAGCTTGATTTGTGGAACACAGTACTTGCATTTCTTTAATCTTGTTCCAGGGCAAAGGCAGGAAAAAACCTTCACAGCAATTACATTTGTGTCAGGTCAAAAAGTCTGTGTCAGTTTTTTAGTACGAGCCAAAGATTACCAAAGACAAAACCTTGATGAGCATTTGCATAATTGAAAAGGCAAAAATTGCTCCTCAGAACTACTTTAAGTAATTCTTCTGCAGTAGCAGGCTTATTGGGCATGTTTTTCCTTCCTGCTAATGAAAATTATTTGAACCATGAAAAGAGGTTCACCTTTAATCCCAAATACTGTTTCAATGGAAGAAAAAAAAAAAAAAAAAGAAAGCAACTATTGTGCATGCATTCTAGATTGATTAAACTAGTCAGCATCCTTTGAAAACAGGAAAAATTCCTAGAAAACTCGGGAGGGGGAAATTTCTCACATGATGTAAATAGCACTTAATTCCATAGTGCACGGGTCTCTGTAACTTGACAAAATTATTATACAAAGGACTTGCAATGTAGTGGAATAAGGATCTTACCTATAAAGATGGAATTAAGCATGGTTTAGACACAAGTATGGTTTTCAAAAAAAGCTCCCAAATCTAAAGCAATGTTCTAAGAAGATATAAATTCAGATTTACTTTTAAAGTTGTACTTGTGAACCATCATGAATGGTTTATAAAGTTTCCCTTGATACATGTATTAGCACCCCACAATTTCTCATGAATATGTATGAGAATTTAGTTTGTTAATAAAATAAATGGCATAAGTAACAGAAATGGGTTTACATTATAAAATTGAAATATAATTCCAAAGAAACAAACAACAACAAAAAAAAGAACCTGCATTTCAACTTTATAGCTGCAAATTTTCTAAATGGATGGATGGAATACGTAAAGGATGCCTTATCTCTAGTCAGAAGTACCTCAGAAAATTCCTAATGCTACAGAATGTAAAAAGGAGACAGAAAATGCATTTCTCCCCCAAACTTTTCAGAAATTATAGCCAGTAGGCGGTCGTGCTTTAACTTTAAAAAACATGCCCAAACTTTATGACTTTCTGCCTTTACCTTCCAGCAAGGTCTATTTTTGGTTCCTTTCCAACAGAAAAACGGACTCTGAGATTCTCTTCAGGTTTAAAATAATTAGTAAACCCTTAGAATACTCATTATAAATAGATCAAAGCTTCAACCCAACTTCAATACAAAGGCAAGGCTTTTAGATCAAACTTGAGCTACCACCCATCCCACACACGTCCTGCTGATATCTTACTTCGGGTTCTGTTAAATTATTAACAACAAAATACCAAATGATTCACTATTTAAAGAAAAATAATAGGAAACTTCATTTGTACAATAGTTATGCCAATTGCATTTTCTCTTTTCCTTTTTAATCTGGGCTGCTTCTTCTTTTGCTATAAATTTCATGGCTTAATCCTCAATTTATAGGTAAAAAAAATCCCCTTAAAAAAAATAGGAAGTCAAGAAAATGCAAGCAGAAGGCATTAGGCATTAAACAAAAAGGTAAAAATAAAGATGTTTGGAATTATGAAATTCTCCTGCTCTACCAATAAGTCTGGAATTCCTGATGACACTCCTAGATATCCAATTGCCAAGGAAAATCAAAATTATGGAAATCAGGAATATGAGTGTGCACAGGAGTAACAGACAAGACAATCCCTAGATGTTACAATATCCACTTGGACCTGAACAATAGCATAATATAATTATTATATATATATAAAAAACAATATCAAAGAAGCTACTCTGGGTATCTGAATTCTGGAAAGAAGTATATGGCTTTTTCTAAATCAGAAAATTCTCTTCCATTCAGAGCCTGTAGTTAGAATGGAAAACAGTCAATGACTGCTGCGTGTAAAGTACTTGGCCAAACCATTTCCAACACACATCAATGCTGAATATGGGACAAAGAATGCAAAAGGAGCAAAACAGTTGAATCTCTGTGCCTATAAAATTTAAGAAAAATACATTAGGTCACAATTAACGAAAATTAGCTACAGCTTATAAAAACAATAGGGAAAAGGGAGTTTAGAAATCAGCTGGCAACTGAAATTGATGGTACATTCCTGCACGGTCTGTGCCACAGAGACTCAGCCTTCACTCAGGTAATCTCTGTCCCTCGTGCTTGCCTTGTGCTCAGCACTGACAAATCAGAGCAACCCTTCAACAGCGAAGCTGCACAAGTTCATAAAGAAAATGCCCTCCCACCAGGTGTGTGTTTATGTCAGAAAATAGGATCACTGCTTAAATCAACACTCTGCAAGCGCCTCGTCCCTTATCAACAAAAGTGCTATGCTGAAACACTGGTGCTACCTGAATTCACACCTTTTATATGAATTTCTGGCATGGATTTGATGGATTTCAGACAATTTATGACTTTTGTGTTGCTAGTATGAAAGCAACCAATAAAATCAAACTTCTGTTTTGCCAACATTTTCCTTGGACTTGGAGATACCTACAGGTAGAAAGGACAGATTTTGCCTTATAATGCAATATAATGTTTAGATTTTTTTTTCCACTTACTTAGAAAAGATACAAAGAGAAGACCATGCAGAACAATGAAGATTCTTCTCGTTCTCCCAGATAAAAAAATGCAGCCATTCATGCTCCAGCGCTGCAATCCTGATACTGTTTCTTAGAGCTTTTCCAGTTTTATTCCTTCTGCGCTTGCTTGAATTCACCATATAGATTTAAACAGCTGCACAGTGCATAGTGCACAGTACATCACTGTGTAACAGCTCAGAGTAAATCAGCAGATCTTTCTTGGGGCTTTTCATCGCTACCAGACTAAGATGCCTCTATTAATTCAAGTTTTCTGGTATAATGTGTCTGGCAAAATGATGTACCAAATGTTTCCCACAAGTTGAGGAGCAGCATTGAAACTTGGAATAATTTAATCTGTGCTGCTTCCTTAGAAACAGAAAATGAAGTGAGGTTCTGGGACATTTTGCGCTTGGATGGGTTGAAGTTGAAATGTATTTTAATTTAAATAGGAATGGGAATTTTTGCTACATCACACACTACAGACCACATTCAGAAAACCTGATAGTTTTAGCAGACCAGAAACTCCTTACATTGAAAAGTAGCCTCAAAAAAGAAAGGTTTGCTATCTAAATTGTTACAGTTTATTTGGGAATCATTTTAATTTTAGCTGATACTCATGCAAAAATCTATTTTACACACACCTACATATATTTACATTACTATCAAGAATGTTTTTCCCTGCAGAAAACCGAAACATAAAAATCATCCGTCAGCTGAAGCAAAAGTCAACCCAAAAATTATCTCCTCTGAGACACGGATAACTCATGGATTCTTATCCAGCTCTGGCTTTCAAACCAGCTCCACACAAAGCTTTTGGTCAATTTGAACACACAAGAGTATAGTTGCTCATAACCTCATTAGCATTAACTGATAACTGAAAAGCAAGATACATTATTTCTCATAAAACTTTGGGAATTTAATCATTCTTCCAGAATGGAAGATTTGTAGGTAAATCTTGCAGTAATCTTAATGGGAATTCCATGCATAAAAATGTGCATGAATATAAAATTCTAAGAACATAGATTTTTGGTTTAAAACTTTCTCATTTCCTTTTCTACATGCATGCAAATCAGCCTGGTTCAGCATAAATTGAAAAGGAATTTAGAGAGATTACTCTGGAAAGGCACATAAAAGGATACCCAGGTGATAACACAGAATCAGGCCACACTGTGGAAGGAAGAGTTTCCCAAGGTCTGTTCAAGTAACAAATGCGCTTCTCCTTCCCTCTGGTTAGCTTTGTAAGGAATACAAGATCAGAACTCAGCTTTGGCTCTCCTGCTGACTGGGTTGCACCCTGGCAGCCAGTCCCACTGCTTGGAAATGGACTCCACTTGTAGGATCTCAGTACTCAGCATTCTGTGCCTTTCCTTCCATCATTTCCACAAGAAAGTATTGCCAATTCATGGCACTCACACATTCAAGGAACGCTTCATTCTGAATTCAGGTAATGGGCTTCTGGAAGTTAATGTTACACAAAGTAACACTAAAGAGAGTTTTCATTTAAGTCACTGTAAGTGCACTGGAGGAAAAAGAGCACAAATGAAAGAAATTATCAAATTTTGAGCACCAAAATATACATTAAATGATGTTACTTCTCCAGGAAAGCTCTCTTCAGGGTGCCAGGCAAGCAGATACACAAATATTTTTATGAATCTTGATTTTTTTATTTGCTGTGTTTTCTTTGGTATCATCATTACCGGATTCTTGTTGATTTTGGGCCAGGTTTTGGGAGTCAGTTACTGACTGGCATATTTCTTCTAGGCAGCAGCAAAAGCAGCACTTTATAGAAGCCCTTGTAGACAATTTCAGATCATTTCCTTCCTCTATGCTATTTCAGGAAATATATTTAGGTGGCAGGAACAAACAGTGAAAAAATGAATAAACAGTGAATGCAGTTTGCTATGCAAAAATAATCTATACCATTGTATCCATCAATTTCAAGTCATAAGAGCAATGAAGATTTCATTGCAGGTATTCCTGGTGATAAATAACCAGATGAGTTTTGTTGATTACTGCAAGCAGCAGTTCCTTTCAGTCTGTCAATAACCCCTGAAATACTTTATGCTCGATCGCTGTTGCTGTAACAGTATTAATTTTGACTGAATGCCATGTTGTGCCACCCTCTTGAAGGCCCACAGGTACTGATGTGTGATTTGAGATTCAGGCCTTTCACAGCTTTCCTTATCTGCCATTTAATTTTATCAACTGTTGGCTTTTTATGTGTAAATAGATCAGAAAAGGCAATCAGAGCTGCGAATACAGGCATTTCCAACAAAATGTAAACTTGGTTTTAAAAGTGGCAACAACACAGGTATCAAAAAGAGTGAAGCTAATGCAGGTGCACTGGCACAGAGCATCACAAACAATGCCAAGTGTGAATAATTCAGATTTTCATTGTCTTTGAGACTCACCACACAAGAAATGCATGGTATAGATGCCCTCAAGTACCTCAGTGCTAAAAAATTGCACCCAGGATTTTAACATCAACAGGACAAAGCAATGTATCACTATGGGAATCAACTGGAGTTCAGAAGTCTTCAGCAATTTACCAATTCTTTGCTGGCAGGAGAAATTTTTACATTTATCTACTTGGGAAGAGAAAAACAAAAAATGAAAGTTTTGAGGTGTGTGAGAAAATTATTTTTCGCAATGAAATCTTATCCCTTTTCCACACTCTTTCCAAGATTAAATGGTCTGTAAGTACATTCATGAAAAGGACTATATAGCAGGGTGATCTACAAATTCTCTTCCAGTCTTCACATACTCCTTTCAGCAGTAAGACCAGACGTGACAAACAATCCCATGAGTGAGAACTTTACCAGTGTCTAAGAATTTCAGCAGTCATGTTCAATACACACCTAACTTAGTGCCCATCCTGGTTTATGCAGCAGGCAGAGTCAGGGCCAGGCATGAAAAAGAATTCCCTGAACCTCATCAGGTGCATTTCATCAAGGTGGCTGCATGTTCCCTTTTGCACATTGCACATTTATTGTTGGCATTCTGTGATGTTAAATACACTGCTCTTCCCAAAATACTAAATATTTATGGGACTTAGATAAGAGTCACGGCTGTAGGATTTGGGAGTTTTAGATCTATTTTAACTTTGGTGGCAAATTCTTGATTAAGGTTCTCAAGGCTTTAATGATCAGATAGTGAAGAGACTCAGATGTGGATGTAAGAAAAGTAACAAACAGTATTCTGCTAGTAAGAGTTGGATCCTGTGGTACCTACAGTGCAATACAGTACAGTAAGACCCATCAAAGAAACCAATTATCACAAGGGAAAAGCTGAAACTCATGTGCCAGTCATGAAAAAGGCCCAAAGCACTGCAGCAGGGTGAGGAAAATACCAAGGATCGGGACACACTATGGCAGAATGACAGAGTATTGCACAGCTTGCTTCCTCTGGATGTGTTTCTTTTTTCATCAGGGTACAGCATTGTGTGCTACAAACTGTGTAGAAGAGCCTTGGAAACACAACAGGTAACTAACAGCTCACTGCTTAGTCCCACACTGTGCCTTCCCAGGAAGTCTGTGAATCCTTCCCTTGGAATGGCCCTGGGAAGGGCCACAGTCCAACATCCTGCACAGAGAGGTGTCAGTACCCAATTCACACCAGACTGCTTCAGGTTCTGGCCAGCTGGATCTTGCAAACCTCTGGGGACACAGATTATAATAGAGTTTTTCTGGGCAGCTTGCTTCACTGTCTTTATGGTGACAGTGGCAAAGGCACATTCCAGAAGTGAACAGAAATGAGGAATGAATGACTTACATTCAAGTCTGGGTATTGTTCTGAACAATTTGCTGGCTTTTTGCCCTCTTGGGGGGACAAAGACACATTTACTCCATTAAACACACATGTCAGAGCCACACTGTGCTGGGAGGAGTAATTGGGAACAATGATCCCAAAAAACAATCATCAGTGATTGCACATGCAAGCATTATACTGGTCGCCAGGTAGAGCAATGATCTGTATGCATACTTGATATGCAGACACCTTATAAATAGCTAATAAATGATTAAATGAAATTGCTGTTTTCATAATGAATTAGTACAAGATCTGTTGTACATAATGTTTGGAATATTTAAATGGTTTAACACACTCCAGTTATAAGTACTCTGCAGCTGGCTCTTACAACACAGATTCATCACTTAAGTATTTTTAAACTGTTTGTATGTTTCATTAC
The DNA here is from genome assembly GCF_963662255.1 of Cinclus cinclus. Classification (NCBI taxonomy): domain Eukaryota; kingdom Metazoa; phylum Chordata; class Aves; order Passeriformes; family Cinclidae; genus Cinclus; species Cinclus cinclus. Next base: position 17,014,598 of record NC_085060.1, on the reverse strand, counting down.
AATATTCCAGAACTTGTATCTATTTTTTTTTTTAAATCATCTGTAATTGCTGGGGTCAAACCACAGACCAGTTCTATGAAAAGAAGAAACCAACAATGGTTCCCTCTTTGGGCAGAATGGAACAGAGCAGAAAAGGGGGCTTGATTTGCATCATACTTGAATCTAAACTGCAGCAGCTGCTGCATTTGATCAAGATAAAATTTCTTTCCCCAAATCTCATTCTGGGAAGCAAAATGCCCTTTTTTCCTAAATCAGCTGTGAAACTGAGCCTGGTTACATAACATACACTCTTCCCAAGTTTCCAACATGCTCTATTTGCCCAAGAGAGTCTTGGATCATGTACAAATTTTGTTCTGAATCTCCTGTAATTCTTCCCCAAATTTCCAGTGCCTATGGAGTCACAATGTGTTCAGCGCTACACACCAACACTGCAAACACTCGAAGGATAAAGGGAAAAACTTGGCAGCTCCAAGATCATTCTTTTCCATTCAGAGGGATCCTTCCATACACATCTGTGTGCTTGAGCCTCTGAATACCTGAAAACCTTGCACCAGGCAGCTCTCCTCTTATTCCATGAAAAGGACATTATGGGAGATGGCAATCAACATATATTTTCCATATTTCATATTGGCTCTATGTTTTGTCCAATCAATCAGTCAGAATGTGCACAGAACACAAGATACCATGTGCTCTGGAAGTGCATGTCACTTGCTACCTGAATAAACAGGTGAGGAAAAGTGAAACAACCCTGGTGGTGTCAGGTGAGACAATATTTCTGTCATCCTCATAACTGCCACACTAACCAGAACCATGAAACCCTTAAACTAAAGAAAAATAAAATAATAAAATGTCTCTTAACATCAAACTAAAAGCCTTATCTCTACAGAAAAGCTCTGCAACAATGAAAAGAGCATTGCTGGCAATGCCTGCATAAAGCAATGGTTTATACAAGTGCAGACAGAGCAATTTCTAATGAAAATAAAAGCACAGAGTGAAATGGCCTCTAACCAACTCCATGGACAGCACCACGTGTGCGGTACATGCAGCGTTCTCTTACAAGCTGCACTGAACCATGACAAATGTGCATTATTTTACAGAGATACAATTTCACACACAAATTGTCATCACTCTGGTTCCTCAGCCATTATTACAGTGGGACAAGTTTACTCAGGGCTGAGTTGAGTCTCTGAATTCTAAACCTTTCAAAGTTTCATCACATTTTGCCTGAAAATAAGCTAGAAGGGCTGTGTCTCCCATCCTGCTAAAACCTGCCTCGCATTTCCCTTCAGCAAATATCCACACCACTCACAGGACACCATTTATCTTACAGTCCCTTTATTCCTTCTGAAATAAAGACATACTGACAAAAATACATGAATATTCATGAGCTGAATATTGAAGAAACTGTACGTTTCTGACATATTAAAAACAAGTCCCTCTTCTCAAATTGCTCTGCACTGACTTTACAGAAAGGAAATAGGGTAGAATAAACTTTCATGAAGAACTTTAACAGGAGGATTCATACATGAGAAACCTGCAAACATGTCAGCCTTTGATCCTGAGGTATGTCGGTGTCATTGGGTAGGATTTTGTAGAATTTAAACCCCTTAAGGGGAATTCCTACCAAAACCATTTCTCCCTTTGGATCCTACACAGAGCAAAACATTTCTACATTCCTCATACAACTTTATAGTAAAATAAGAAGTATTCTTCTGTACTAGAATTCTGTACTTCTGTCCTATACTTTGGTTAAAGTGTCCCATTTGTAACAAAACCCCAGTAAATCCTTTGATGCTGCCATAAGCAGTCTGTCAATCAAAGCCAGACTGAATCACAACATCAGCTTCCCCAAAAACTTAGTTCCAAAGAAAAAAATTAATTTGACAGCTTCTATCCATCCTCTGTTCAACATTATTTAACTGCACTTCTGCTTTTGCCTCTTAAGCACTCTGCATTAGAAACAATCAATTTCATCTGCACATTTTAGCATTTTTCTTCAGCACTTGGGTGCATCTCTATGAGAATGTAATGTTTCATCTTGGTTTGTGTTCCCTGATAGCTTGGCAGAAAGGCTGACGATTTTTATTTTTTTTTTTTCCTCAGTACTTCAGTGTCTTGCCTCAAAGCTTCTCTTTATTGTAAAGCTCCAATGCCACACTTTCTCTGAACACACTCCCTTCACCCTGGCACCTTGCCTTCATATTGCAGCATATTCATCTCAGTGCTGTGCAGTTCCAGCCATGCACTTCTACAGCCAAGTCATCACATCTACGAAATTTCCTCCAAGACTCTGCTCTAATCCTTTCCTACACAGGAGACTCCTTTTAGCTCCACCGTAAATTTACAAGGCTTAGGGCAGACACAGCTCAGCCAGAGACTCAACACAGCACTCCCGGGGAAAGCAATGTGGGCTCCTCCATCCCTCCTACCTCTCCAAAATAAATGGGCAAGAATGAATGAATGAATGAATGAATGATCATCAGCTCCTGACACAAAAAGTTAATGCACTAAGGTTTGCCCAGCTCTTTCTCTCTTTGTTATTCTGATACATCAAAAACGCCTGGGAAGAAACTGCCGTGGGAATTGTGTTGCTCCTGGTTGGGTCACCTGTTCAGTGGTAGTGTCACCAAACCTACTGGTGTTACTCTTGTTACCACTGTCATTATTTATGTCTATGCGGAGCAATTTCACTTCTTCAGATCAAATTACTCAATGTTTTTCTGTGTTTCCAGACAGAGGACACTAACAGGATGATGACACCAGGCTTCACTTCTTTCACAACACATCCGAGGCTAATGCATCTCAGTGATCAGTGTTGAAAAGAAATAGTCACATAGAATTCCACATTCTGATAGAACAACTCTTCCTGGGTCAGGAAATGATTGTCTCATGAAAAAAATATGCTAATAAAGATTATTTTTTTTTTTAAAGTTGGCCGCTTCACTGAGCATTCATGCAACAGTTAATACATTAGACATTCTCAAAGCAAAGCAAGCACCTCCTAAACACTGAAAATATTTTTCATTAAATGCACCAAGTTGGAATTTTTATAAGTCTGAAAAAGGAGATACTGTAACTTTGAGTGGCATATGTTAGATACAATCCATGTTTTTTATAAGTCAGCACAGCTCAAAAGACATCTATCAAGATGTGCAGATTTATATAGCTGCAAGAAAGCCTTAGACATATAGGAAAGCTTACACAAGATACTGTAAATATATTCAGCTCTCTTAACACTGTATTTATTTTTGTAGAAAAAAAAATCAAGTTTTTTTATTCCAATATTCCTTCCTATAAATGATTCCTTACAAAAACAGTGGCAGGTTTGGGTTCAGTTTTTCCCCTCGTCTCATTGATCCATTTGTTAGAGTTCCACCATTAACTCACTGGTCAGTGAAATGAAAGATTCACAAGACCCCATCACAAGCTGTCCAACTTTTAAACCTTATTCTTCAGTAAGTGCTGGGCAAGAGAAGGGAAAAAAAAATACAACAGGCAATGAACAACATTCTTATTATGGCCCTGATGGTGTCCTGAAAGCAGCGGGGTTTGGAGATAATGGCAACATGCAGCTATTTACAACTTGTTAACCTTAATGCTGGGCTTGGAGAGCCAAACTGTCTGTGCACTAGCTGGCATCTCTCCTAAAATCTTCCAAGCCTTTGTGAAGCACGTAGTCCTAGGAGTGCAAATCATCTTCTGGCACCTCGAGCTTTCCTAGCAAGAAATGCTCCTTTTAGGGCCCATGTCTGTGGAAAAGTAGGAGTTGGTGGGAGACAAGCAGGCACAGAAAGGTGGCAGCGGAAAATGAAAACTGGCAAAATGTTTTCCGGTCATGTAGAGAAATGACAGCCCAAAAGTAAATTCTTGCAAAAGGAAATGTAAGGAACATAAGATTAACATTGCACCACTGGTATTTAACATATACCCAAACACAAGGTCAATACAAAACACGTCACAAGGCTTCTTCATTAACCTCCTACCAGCAGGCTGCATCACAAAAATGGTTCTGCATGAATGACTGCATTCCTTTACATTTTGTGATATTCCAGTCTTAAGCAAGAGCAGACCTGAAGTCTTTATTCTTGTCTTGGCTTACCTTTATCATCAGCCACGCTGTTACAAATGCCATGGCTGAAGCCTGCTCAAGAGGATGCTGCACGTGTGCCAGGCCAGAGATGGATTTTCATTGGGTCTGCCTCATGAAGAAGCTTGCCCAAAACCTAAAAGTTTAATGTCCAGCTTAGAGTAAGGACATAAATCATGCCTTTTATGGCCACAGCACGTCCATGCATATGCATACACCCACACAGGCTTTTAACATTAAAATAAAATAAAATAAAATAAAATAAAATAAAATAAAATAAAATAAAATAAAATAAAATAAAATAAAATACACGTCTTGAAAAAACTACTCAGGAGCAGATAATCTTTACAAAATATTAAGAAAATGCAGCAGAAGCATCAATCCCCTTGGTGTGCTGGTGATTTTACTCTGGAGCCCTGATGATTTCCAGTCTGACAATAAGATCAGATTGGCAGTCGTGTACTAAACTGGTAACACGATGTTGTGAATGGCAGTGTCAGCTGAAATACACCCTGTTCATAATGATGAGGCTCTGTGAACACAGCAGTTTGTTATGCATATTATTTGCAGAGGGGGTGACCTCTTGGAAAGCTGAGTGACTGTGAAACCACTGCTGTTGTGTTCAACAGATGTGGTTGGGACACAGTTCACTTTCGTTATTTTCCAAGTTTTAAGAGCATTTGTGCTTCACTGAGGATCTACATCAACCAAACAAAACTAATGCCAGATTTCACCCCAACTACAATAAAAATGTCTTTCTTATTCTTTTCCTGGAGTTTTCTGAAGAATCAGGAGGCATTTGGCTACCAAAAACACCTTCAGCGGAGTCTTAGGTGAACAATTAAAATCTGACAAGGATCAAAATTTTGACAAATTAGTTTAGAAATACTTATCTGCCTTTTATCTTTTAGTGGTATATTCAAAACTCTTCCCTTCATTGCATCTGCAATACTCCAGATAAGAAAGAAATGATTAAGCAGTTTCTTCACAAATTATGAGTTTTTAACAGCATTGATGCTGGGGCAGTCAAGTTTGAGTGAGCAGTCAAGGGTATGAAGTGCCTCACGGAAAGGCAAACCTTTAGCAGGCCTCTGCTGCCACTTCCAGATTCACCAAAAAAAAAAAAAAGGAACTCATCAGAGGACTGAGGTTTTTGTTGGGTTTTCTTTTTCCTTGTTTCTTTTTTTTTTTTTAATGTAATCTACAAATATTTTATTAATTTATTTTTATTTCATTTAGGAAATCAGATTCCCAACATAAGGCTCTCCAAGTTGATTGTCTATGCAGGAAGGGGTTTTTCTGGCACTCTACTGCTTTTTGTAATCTAGAAATGAAGGAAACATTTGTCTCAGGCTTCTTCCCTTCAAACTCAGATCACTGAAGTCTTACCTATAAAATTCTCCAAACACTGAATCTGGTTCTCATTTTGCAAACAGACTAACTTTAATTGTACTTTGTATTTCATTGCACAATGTAGCAACACAGATCATTTAAAGAGAAACAGCTTTTTGGTTTGTAAATCATCTTCAGGGCTTCTGTTTCAGAAGAAGTGTGCAGATCACTCACATTCATCTTCCCTTTAATGACTGCTCCCAGTAGAATGTTTACAGCTTTTTTAACCTGTAAATCTGATGAATCTCTCAAGAGATTCATTAAAAACTTGAACAGGATTTTCTTCTCCTACAACAAACAGTACTCTGGTAACACTTTCTAATAATGAACACATTCCAAGGGAAGTTGAAAATCTGTGATTTCCTTGTGGTTGCAGAGCCCATACATGTTACCTGTGATGGCAACTATACATTTAAATTACACTCTCTTGCCTAGATATGCTCGATCGATGGATCTTGGAGATTCTTCTAGGGTAATTCAAGTCAGGGAAGGATCAGAACCACTATCTGTGTTTTGACTTTCCGGGTACCATCTTTTATTTGCGTAACTTTTACTGCAGTTGTGCCAATGAAAAGAAACCAGGGACAGTTCATATATAAGTGCCTCACCCAGAACATTTAATAGACAGTTTCATTCATTCTACAATGAATGCTTGCAATGTCTTAATTAAGAGAGCATGGATTATGATTAGAGTGGTGTAAGTATCTCACTGTATATCCAAACCTGGCCATGGACACTTCTGTGTCCTACTCCTGACCACTAGACAAGGAGTAGCTTTTGCAGTTCACTCTGGTTCACCAGTGCATTTCAGTTCTAAATTTTTATCTCATAAGATAGCCCATCTCTAAATACAAGATGGAAAAAAAGTAATTGGTAAATGTTCCCAGTCTGCAGCAAAAATAGAAACCGAAATGATAAAGAGTAACTGAAAACCAGTTCATCTCTCCTCCACACAGGGAAAAAAAATGGCAAAAATTATTTTCTGCTGGATATGACTAATTATATTGACATTTTTTATATTCAGCACCATCAGGGTTGATTATCTCAAAGCAAGTGTAAGCCCCGTGTTAATATACACTCTAAAAAGCAGAGTGCACAATGCAGATCTCTTTCTATGGCTCAGGCTCTTCCTAAACATTATTCTGCATATTTAGTAGATTCTACAACATACTGTAGATCAATGGTTCATTATTAAATTTTCTAGTCATGTTAAAGCAGTCCCTACGTAAGGTACCTCCTGGAACTCAGGGAAACTTTGATTTAGCTTCTTGGCCTACCAAAGATTTCCCCGTATGCCATCTGCTCTTTTCATTTATTTAAAATCCACATCTGCAGGGTTCTGAAAATACCAGACTGAGAGTGTCTAATGGTACAAATGCAATACAGCCTTTACCACACATTCATTAAGATAAACAAATAATTAGGAAAAGAAGCTTTCATCAATGGAATCTGAAAAAAAATGTGGAACAACCATGTTTAATGTCCAACAAATTGCATGCAGCAGACATTTACTGAAATATTTAGTAACACCTAAGCATTTTTAAGTGAAAATGTTCTTTTGCAGACAGCAGAAACAAAATGGTACAGCAAGAGTCAAGGATGGAAAATACTGAATGAGTACTTGCAGTATTCTGCTGAGCTTTCAGTTAAAATTGGCCCAAATAAACCAACACAAACCCACGGAAGTAATTTTTAATCTAAATTTCAGCTAAATTTAGCATAGGCAGTATTATGATCCTTTTAGATGTATAAAAAATTACCAATGACATCATGTTAGACAGACAGCATGGAAAGTAAGTGAAACTACCAGAAATGAAACTTTAACAACAAAAATCATGGAACGCTTATTCACATTCAGGCACCTTCATCACTGCTTTCCAGTGCACAATTTTTGTTTGACTGCATTCTTTGACAAAAAATTCCATGATGAAACAACGAATAAATTAGAACTTCTATAACCATAAATATCCTTTTTAGAGAATTTTTAAGACCCTTGGTGTTATTTGTTGGGATCTTTTAATATATTTAATAAAAGTCAAATGTCTGCTCATAAAAATATTGTCTCTTCTCAAACTGATTTTATTCCTGTATTCTCAAAGTCATACACTGTTAAGTCCCTCTTTGGAAACTGCATTTCTTGCATTTTTCTGTCGGGAATCTGCCAATCAACCTCCAGTCACTCTTGTAGTCAAGAGCAATAAACCATCAACACGAAGCATCAGCAGAACACTCTTCACAAATACAAACAAAATTACACTCCAGCTAATGTGTCCACCCCAGAAAACCCTCAGGAAAAAATGAATTAACAAGTTTGTCTTGCAGCTCTGAATGTCAACTAACTTAGGTTTTGTAGGACTAAGGGAAAAGAATCCGTCTCAGGTTCTCTTGCCCTCAGCTGTGTTAATAAAGCTGAGGCTTATGCTTTCCAGTTGGCCTTTAAAGAAGAACAAAAACGAACAGCAGGATTTCCTTGGAAAGAGAAAGGAAACTAAAAAGAATTTTACAGATCAAAAGCAGTACTTCAACCTGTATTCAAAGGGGCCCTGCACAAAGTGAAGAGATGACTTGTTGAAGTGGGAGCCTTGTCTCTATAACCTCAGCTGAAGGAGGCCTCCAAAATTACACCAAATAGCACATTGTGAGACAGGAATAGCAATAGCCACCAGTGCTAAGAACCAACACAGAAATAACAGCTCTCTTCTCCTCACCAGTAGGTTCCTCTTCCTGTCCTGCTCCTCTCCTCTCCATCACCTCAACAACCAGAACAGCAAGGACAGAGCTCCTGAATTTGAGCAAAAAATCACAGCCGAGACAAGGCAAAAAGCAGTGACCTACATAGAGGAGTCAATGTCTTTTTATAGAACCACAGGGAAGTTCAGACTGGAAGACCTCTAGAGAGCCTGTCTAGCCAAACCTGCTTCAAGCTTCTAAGTTACATTAGGCTGCTTAGGGCCTTAGGTCAAGCTTTGAACATTTCCAAGGATACTTCTGTAAATTAAGTCAACACTGTTGTAGTGTGCAAAAAGGAGAATCCTCTTCAACTATTTCTTTTGGTTTACTACCAGGATTATCTAATGTGCTTGCAGCACTTTAAGCCACTAGGAAACTCAATGAATACAGAGTTTTTACAGTCAGGAAACATAAAATGGCAAAGGATCTAGTGCAATTAGCATGTAGAACTCAGCCTAAAATCACTCCGATATCAATCAATCACTCTGACAGCAGGAAACTCTTCATTTTGACAGAAATATGTGACTCCAAATAGGGCTCCCATTTCCAGGGTCCTTCACAGATCTGAGTAGGATCTTCAAAAGCGGAGAAAGAAAATGCTGTTGCCAACCCACAAAGGATTTGACGTTTCTCCCTCCAAAACAGTTATGGCTGAGGTTGTAAAGACTACGCATTAAAGAAAAGGAAAGGAGGAAAATCTGTCATAAATGTGGCTCACAAAGTGGTGAATGTCATCCTAAAACAGGTCTTATGGATCACAAAAGTCTGTTAAAAATATTAATTCCCTCAGCCGACTAAGAAATATCCAATGACATCTAACTTTTGTGAGGCTCAGCAACAGGTGTTTTACTACCATAGTAACACACTGAAGCTGTTTCCAAGAGTATCTTGAAATTTCATCTTTTCCACTTCACTTCCTCTTAGAGGTTTCCAAAAAAACCCATCTGTAATGCCACGGTTTTACATAAATATCGTATGCACATGTAACCATAGACACAGCAGTTAAAGAGGTGTCCTGACCAAGTTACCCCTTTAATCACCGGAATATCCCAAAGCTTTCAGAAAGCAATTTCTGTTGGTTGATTAGTATCTCCATCAGCCACCGTCTCGCAGTTCAGCAGATCAGCAAAGTGATTTCTGCTTCAGTAATGACTAAATCAAGACACGGATCCAATACTCTGAAGTGACTGCATTTCCAGAATTTAGTTAATCCTGCAGTAGCCACACTACCACCTGCCAGCCTCCTCTAAATCACTTACTCTAAACCTTTTTCCAATGATTTCTTTCAAGCTTTTTTAGCATTTATAATACAATAGAGCTTAAAAGTACTGTAACTGCCAAAGTGAATTACATGTAAGGAACTGAGACTCTCCACATTTTTTGCAGAGGCATGTTGCACAATTTTTGATTCAGACATTACTTTTTAAATCCTTTTTTCTTGTTAAGCACACTACAACGAAAGTACAAACACTGACATTAAGGGGACTGATAGCAAATGGCATTTTTATGAAGCCAGATAAAGTCTTCATCAAACTTATCAGGCAAATATTCTGGGGTTTTGTGTTTTCCCACTGATGTTGAACAATAACCAAAACCTGAAACCTGCTTTAAGTTAGCAAGATAAGAAATAGCTAAGGGAAGCAGCTACAGGACAATTGACCCAGTATATGATGCTAAGCAGCCCCAAAGAACAATAATACTTTGTTAATTAATTTTTTTTATATATTTTAAAAGTACCCTACCCAGTAATTCCAAAGAGCATTACTGAAACATGGAATTGGAGCCAAATTCCACTCATACTGTCAAGAACCTCCTACTGAACGTGAGCTGTGGAAGGCAATACAATACAAAAAAGACTGTCCAAAAAAATTACCAGCACGTTTACCTTTTTTCTTCAAGTGAATGGATCATGCAATGGATTTCAGATCTAACCCACGATACTACAAGGAATCTATGTTTCTATGAATAAAAGTAAATTTGATCATAAATTCAGGTAAATTTCAGCCAGCTCATTTCCTGTTTATAAACTTCTTTCAGTGTTTTAATTTCTGTTTGTTCTCTAAGTTTAGATTAATGGAAAGTAGAAAGAATCTTTTTTTCTGACTGTATTTCTTGTTTAGTGTGATCATCCTAAAATATAACCATGTCTTTTTCCAGTGCTGAGGGTTCCACTCATTTACCTGGACAGACTGGTTGATGCTTAACCATTTGACGAGAGCCACAAAACACAGAATGTCAAATAAGAACTAATTGGCCCCAAACTCAACCATGAAAGCACCAACTTTTCAGCTTCAATTAACAAACTTATTTCAAAGACAGTTGAGTCAAATTTAAAAAGTGAGAAAGAGCAAGCACGAGGAAATTCAATTTACTTTGTTTTCAGGGATGGAAGAAAGCAGGAATTTTTAAGCGCTTCCATGAACACACTCCAAACTCTTGAGGGAGTCACTGGTATTTAGGCACCAGGAATGGCTCTCCCTTCAGAACACAAGCTCAGGTTGCTCAGTGCCGCCGATGGCTCAGCACTGCCACAGCCAGAAGGGCTCACTGCTCACAGGGCTGCCGTCCAACACGTCCCACCTCATTCCTCAGCTAGAACACAGCAGCTTCTGACCACACACATGAGTGAGACATTGCTTTGAAAGCATTGAAGTCTTTGATTTCCGACTTTTTTTAAGTGGTCAACTTTTTTGTTTGTTTTTTTAATGATATGCCAAGTGTCTTTTTTCTCTGCCTTTCTAGATTGAAACACCTTAAGTTAATGTTCTGTGAACTGATTTCAAACATGCTTTGCATTCTGCTTTAGGGTACTCCCTGTGCAGTTCACAAAAATGGTTTTCTTTCTCTATGTGGATAAATCTAAACTGTGCAAGATACAAACTGATATTTGAAGGAGCATATTGTCAAAAGACAAGTAACTGTAGCTGATGGCCAACCATTCTGTAATTGCTTAAAGAGGGATTTTAATGGAGTTTCTTGCTAAGAAAGTGTGGCTTATGGTGTTCTCCTGGATATATTTAAAGGGTTTATACATGCAAAAGGGTGGGGGAATAGGTCAATACCAAAAATCTCACGACAGTTCCACTTTTCTAGTCATAATTTTTCCAGATTGATTACATACAATAAAAATACATTATTTCCCAAGTATCTAAGGACCCTTCTGTAACTTTCACTCCTCAGATTTCACCAATGCCATAAACAATTTTCCACGTGGAAGTATATGGACTTTTTCCTGAAGTTTCTGGTGGAATCATAGAAGATAAAGATGTAGTAACTGCCAATTCAGCTGCCCCTTAGTCAGAGAACCAGGCCTCTGTAACAAACTAGGACAGCAAAACTCTTGATTTTCTTTATATATCACATTTTCTTTATTAAGTCATAAAATTACAGATCTCCTGAACATGAACATTAAACAGATCTCCGGTTGTACACTCAGCTGAGAAACACTGAACTGCTCTCCTGGAGGAGAGTCCTGATTGCCAGAAAACATTTCAAAACCCTCCACTAGACTCCATTCATTCTGGAATGCCTCAAATGAGGACAAGGCAGGGAGATGAACAGAAAATGAATTTTACATATTCTTTTCCCAATTTTCATCCCCAAAATTATCACTGTGTTGCATTGGACTCCTGATTTTGATTTACAACACACTGCCACGTACATTTTCCAAGGGTCAATTAAATGACTGACATAGTGAAGCCATTACTCCATTTAATGATAGCTTTAGTTTCATCCTTATATCCTACATATATTTATAAATTACTGGCAGCAACTATAATCTAAACAAACTACTACACTGAGGCCCTAAATCATTTGAGTTCAAAGTTATAAATGCACGTTACAGTTCTTTTTAAGTCTCCATTTAATGGGATTTCCAAGCACTAGAGTTCCTCTGCACTTTTCTTTAGGGAATGCTATGGTGCTCTCTTTGGATATTTAACAAGTTTAGGTCTTTCATCAGAAATATCACACAAATCCTAGGAAAATCTCTTTCCAGTTTTTGAATTCAACCTGCAACTTGACATGATGCCTCCTGTTGAAGCTATGCTCCATTTCAGGAAGAAAAGCATCATCATCCCTAAGGAAAGGCAATGATCCAGGTAACTGTGTCAGGACACACAGCTCCACACTCATCAGGAGACAGGGAGATACCAACTTTTATAACTACAAAAGCAATCACAGAATGTATAGAAATGACTAAACATGGGTTTAAATTATTACTTCCATTAGCAAAGATAAAACTCAGTCATGAAACTTCCTTTCTCGGGAGGATTATTAAAAAAAATGTGACCTAATGAAATCTGAGTTACAGGCTGGAGGGAGACAGTTGGCTTTTTTATAACTGTTCCCTATGTTCCATTTTATGGAACCTGAAGCTCAGTCATCCCCCAAGAATTCCATACTTTCCTTGGGGTGGGCATGCCTGTGCCTCGTGCCAGGGAGTACAGCTGGAAACATGAGTGCATGTGGCTGCAGTGTGCCCACGCGTGAGAACACGTATCCAGCAGATCATAGATTTCCATGCATATACATTTATTTATTTAACAAGATAGCGCAGCTGGTTAAATGAAATATGCTGTGCATAAGCATTATAAACTTATACTGGATTTTTTCCCCTTTAGCATGTATTTCCTGCTACTTCAGTAGACAGCATTGAGCGTACATAATTACTAATTAAATTCCTACAACAATAATAAAACTATGTCCTTAAGGATGTAACAGAGAAACACTGATATGCAAACAGACTACATCACCAGTGACATCTTATTTCTAGACCAGCTTGGAGGAAGAAAATCTTCCCCAAAACAACCATATCACATCAAAGTAGAACACAAGGCAAGATGTTCTCTTGGCAAGAAGATGAAGCAGAAGTTTCTGAGCACAGGGAGCTGCCATGTTAAACCCATCAGTGACGGCTTTTACAGACGTGGGCACCTCTTGTAATTTCACTACTGAATTTGGAAGTCTCCAGTGACTTCAACATTCATTTGTCTCTTTAACAATGCATTTGGTTCTTTGATGATCTGGTTACATAGGTTCCCTTTGCAACTTAAATTAAGGAAAACAACAACCATTTAAAAAGAGCTTCCTTGAAAAGTTAGTAAAGCATTTGCTGTTAAGCTGGCTGAGTTCTGCCAGCCCTGCAAGCAAAACTCCTCTACAGCAACACCTTCAACACCACATGAACATGTAGAACTAACTCCTGAAGGAGTGGCAGAAGTTAAAGAATGTACGTAAGGCAAAAAGCAGTTATGGAAGGCTCTGTTCCACTAGGAATTTTTTCACAGATTGCAAGATTTCATTAAACACAATGACAACAGACTTCAAAGGAAAAGAATACTTAATTGTGACAAAGTTTCTTACTTATTGTCAAAACTACCATGATTTGATTGTGTCCACAGACTAAAACTCACAGTGTTTTTCATCTATATTCTAACGTTCACATTAACTTCTCCTGACATCGTATTATCTGCCTGTGTATCTGCAAGGAGGATGAGTTTGCACAGACCCAAGGCAGATATGGTCACTGCTACTTCACCGCACCAGCAAAAGACAACTGCTACAAATTTCCTCAGCAACTCATTGCAGAAAGAGGTAACTGGGACAGAAGAATATTAATCTCCCCTAAGAATTTTTATGGAAATGGCAAACAATACTCATTTATTTTGTCAAGTCGAAAATACTTGGAATATAGGAAGCTGCGTCTTGAACCTGGTCCTTGAACATTGGCATTACACAGCTCTTGCAACTGTACTCTTGGATCCATATGGTTTTGTAATTCCAGGAAAAGGCTCAGGAATGCTTTAGACAAATGGGTTCTACCGTTGTCCCCGCTGGCAGTCTGCTGATGGGAAGCAGGATTACTGGGCTGGCTGTTTCAGGTGGACAACCTGGCAAGTCAGAGCTAGCAGCAGCATACCCCAAAGGCTTCCAGCACCTGGGTCTGACAATCAGCACTATTCAAAAGTGAAATGGTTCTCTTCGGCTCATTGAAAGCAAAACTACACAGGTTACAATACAAGGTTTGGGATTTATTGTTCTTGCAACTTAACCCTCAAAAGAACTACTTGGAACAGTGCCAAAGGCATTAGTTCTGATGTGTGTGAAACTGAACTGAGATCTGACTAATTCCTGCTTGGAGCCAGCGCTGTCCTCCTTCAAGAAAAGTACCACTGCCTGCTTAACAACCACAGGGCCCTTCAAAATCCAGGTAGGAACACTCACCTGGATCCAAAAGGGCCTTTTGAAAGGTTTGCTGGGGATTTTTTTCCTCCTTTTAACCTCTCAGTTTTTCATACAGGTCTTGTTTTCTACTAAGCCTTCTATAACCTCAACTTAATAGTGCCAAATGCTATTAGACTTCATTGTTTAGGATATCTGTTTTTTCTTTTTACTGTATGAATGTGTCCAATTTAAACTTGGAGTCAGTCCTTTAAAACTAGCTGTTAAATTCCTAAGCAAATGGGTGTTTTAATGGAAAGGCTGACATACTCTTAACTGTGGGAGCGTGAATGGCTCCACTATGAGATTACTCAAGTCCACACAGAATACAAATGCAATACAGGACCGCAGGTTCAGATCTTTGATCTCTTTTTTTTCTGCAGAGGCTGTGATGTATAAAGCCAATTCCACTGTGAAGACAGTACCACACTGAATATAAATTATCCTTTAACTATGGTGAGGCTCACATTTAAAGAAATGCTGCAAGAACGAACAATGCAACCATGAAGTAGAGTTCTTCCACAGCAAAAATACACTCCAAGATCTGCATGGATAACCATGGTTTCAAAGGACAAAATTTCTACCACAGATGTTATTTGAGAAAAAAACAGAGTAAAATCTGGAGTATTGGACATACCCAAGTACAGTTGGAGCACACTGCTTGCTCTTTCCATTAAAAAAGCAAGCTAGGAATACTTGCTTTATTGCCCAGATTAAGCATCATTCCCCTAAGAGGCATAAAAAATATTTTAAAATGTGAAAAGCAACAGTTTCTATTGAATATGGCTTGAAATTTAAACATGTCTTTTCCAGATACCTCTTTAGAGGAAGAACCTTCTGCCTACTGAGCTAACACTAAGCTCCCTGGAGTTAAGCCATGAATATTCTAAACCTATCTCTTACAATTCATGAAAAGTTGTCTTTTGCCAAAATAAAATGCTTAAGAGGAATTCAGTGTGCTTATACTGTTTTCTTCATTTTATTTAAAATAAGTATTTCCGTCTCAACTTTCTGCCAAATACACAGCAAGAGAGAGACTGAGTTCTGGAAATGTTACCTGAGATTCTACACGCAAATGGGAAAACAAATTTCTTCTGAGAAAATCAGCTATTCAGGGTTGGTTTGTAAATTAGCATTTAACCAACTCTTTTGCAGTTACAGATAGGTACTGCTGAGGATTCTTAAATGAATTTCTATGCTGTTTACATCAGTTGTTTCTTAGGTGGTGCTCAGCCATGGTGCATCGAGCTTTGGGATGTTCTCTGTGCGCCAACTTTGTTTGTGTGTATGGGAATGTTAGTAAATAAATAAATATCTTTGTTCCTTATCTTACCTCTTTTGACCTGTGCAATCTGGCAGATCAATGCTACTTCCACTGCAGACAAGCAAAAAGTTTCAATTTATCTTTCACTTAATCTTTTTGTTGTCTTTAGGCTTCCTTTTAGTAAGGCTTGAAGAAGGTGCTCTTTGTGGCTCAGTTCTCTACGGAACACAACTGAGCACAAAAAGAATGCAAGGGTGAGCTGATAATATCTACTGTCCTCAGCTCTGCTTTGGTTCAATAAACTTGAGCATCTTCTCCCCTCCTCTGCCGATTGAGATAAGCAGCAACAATTACTCAACATGTATTATCAATTCGAGCTCAGAAAGGCAGGTTCAGCTGAGCCGACTGCATCTCTCCCAGCCTCAGTTTCCTTCAGTGTCCGAGAAGGGCAAATAGGTCCCTGCTTGCCTCTTCCCATGCACCTCGCTGCTACTTTACAGGCAACTACACCCAGGCTGCAAAAGGAGAGTGAGGCAAATCCTTTGCCTTTCACATCGCCTGCAAGGTTTCTGCCTGTAGCCAGCAGGCTGCAAGATCTGTACCACGATGGCAAAAGTCAGAAACGAACCATCCGTCCTTCCCCACACGATCACATTCTCTCCTTGTCTTTCTGTGTTCTGCTCTCTCCTCGCCTTTCTGTGGTCTCCATAGCTGAAACCAAGAATTCACTGGGCATCACTGCAATGCCTCTAACCAATTCTAACTGTATCCAGAGCCTGAGTCAATTAAAACACATTTCAGCTTCATCTGGTTCTCATCCCATTCCAGTACTCCACATACACAGCAACTTTAAGCTTACAGACATCCCTTCGTGGTTCAAGAAAATCCTTCAATCAAAGAACTTCATTTACAATCCAGCACAGTTTTTGCTTTCTGTGCTCTCACAGCAGCCTGGCATTTTGATGCAATCCTCATTTAATGCAATCTCCATTATAGGACTATGATCACATCAATAAAATGTTCCATATGTTTGGGTTTTTTGGTTTTTGATTTTTTTTTTTTTTTGCATCCCTCACCCCCTCTCATTAATAGTGGGCACTGTATCTGCAAAAACAAAATATCAAATCAAACAGGCTGATGGGATGCTGTAGGGAGGTAGCGGGGGGTACACATTCAACAAAATGCAGCAGCCAATGCAAACTGCCCATCAGAGACTGAGCCCGTGGATCTCCTCATTCCTGAGCTAGGCGAGTTGCTCACTGTCCGCGCTGTGAGCACACATCCTCACCGTGCTGTGCTACCAGACTAAAAATAAATACGGCTTTTGCAATCACTTGTGAGCTCCCTATACTTTTCACAGGAGCGGACTTTCATTTTACTTGCTGGGTTCCAGCCTAACCACACTGTTCTGGGTGAACCGCTGAGGCTCTGCTTCCAAGGGTGGGGGGATGCTGGACAAAAGATATTATATAAAAGGATTACAAAAATCCCCCTTTTCCCCAAGCCCCCTTCTTACCTTAAGTGCCTTCTCTGCACAAGATGCCAATCTACATGGGCTCCTCAGCACATCATCAAGGCGTTTAGAGTAGTGAAAGCTGCCCCACTGCATGGAAGTTAGACCGCTTTGCAACAGCAAATCCTCGATCCAAAGCACCAGCCGCTTCTTCCCATGCAGTGTGCCGAGCACGAATCACACGCGACTTCCACATAGGAAATAAAATTGCAAAAGAAACGGGGGGGCGGGTGGAAAAAGGTATCCTAACTTTTAGGTAGCCTGAGTTTGTTTTATTTCTCTTGGGTTAAGTCAATTATCTGCTTTTGCAGCCGCGAGACGATGCAAAGGCAATCGCGCCTTGGAAGCCCCGCACCAGTCCGCAGAGGTCCGGCCGCGTAACCCAAGTTGCGCGGAGAGCCTCTGAACTCGGTGCGGCTCCGCAGCGCAGCCCGGCAGCCCTTCCCTCGCCGGGCGGCTGCGGACACCGGAGAGCCGGGTCCCCCCGCGGGGCAGCCGCCGCCGCTGGGCGCTCGCCCGGCCCCCGGCGGGGCTCGCCCGGTGCTGGCCCGGCTGGCCCTGGGGGCGCGGGCTGCGCTGCCGGCGGCGCCCCGGAGCCCGCGCTGTCCCGGCGGCGGCGGCGGCGGCTCCGGCTCGGCTCTGCCGCGGCCGCCCGCGCCCCGCTCTGCCGCTGCCAGCCGGCCCTCCCCGCGGCTGACATCAGCGCCAGGAGGAGGAGCGACGCCGGGGACGCGAATAGCCGGGCCGAGGGGGGTTCCCCCTCCCGGAGCCGCCCTGCCCGCTCCTCTCGGAGAATCCCCCGAAAGCGGCGGTGTGGCCGCTCTGCCTCCTCGCCGGGGGGGGGGCGGCCCCAGTCCCCGCCGGCGCCTCCCGCCCTCCGGTACTGCCCGGCGGGCGGCTCCCAGACAGGGGGAAGCGGGGAGAACCGGCACTCGGAGCCGGAACGGGACCGGAGCGGGGTGCGGCGCTCGCAGCCCGGGGCGGCCGGGCAGCTCGGCGCTCCTGCCTCCTTCCGCCGGGCTCCCCGCCCGCACCGGTGCCGCGGCGGGGGAGCAAGGGGTGATACGAGCGATCGCCCCTCGGCCTCGCCACGGCTGGGAGAGCGCCCCTGCCCGCGGAAGAGCTGGCGCCCCCGGCTCCGCCGCCCGCCCTCCAAGCCCGTCAGTGCGGCGGTGCCCGCTCCGACCGCCCTCGCCGCAGCCCGGGATGGCAGCGGAGCCGCCGCCGGCCGAGCCGCGCTCCCGCTGCGGAACGGGTGCCGGGGGGACAGCGCCCGGGGCTGAGCGGAACCTTCCCGGCGGCGGGGCTGCTTGCCTGGGCTCGGGGGTGTTGGCTGCCCGGGCTCGGGGGTGCTGGCTGCCCGGGCTCGGAGGATGCTGGGTGCCGGGCTAGGGAGTGTTGGGTGCCGGGGTTCGGGGGTGTTGGCTGCCGGGGTTCGGAGGATGCTGGGTGTCGGGCTTTGCGCGTGTTGGGTGCCCGGGCTCGGGGGTTTTGGGTGCCCGGGCTCGGGGGTTGTTGGATATCCGGGTCGCGGGTGGAGCGGGCGTCCCGCACATTTCAGCGGCTTCTTTTTAGGACCCGAGCTCGGGGGTGCGGGAAACCACGACTGAGGCGGGGGCGTCGTGCCGCAGCCTCCGGCGGGGACCCGCTGCCGAGGGGAGCAGCCCCGGCCTCGGGTGGCCCCGGGCGCCTTCCAGTGTCCATCGGGCCTGGCTGTCCTGCCCGAGCCGGACCCCGCTCCCCGGGAGGGGCAGCGCTGGGGTCGGGGGGGGTCTCCCGGGGGTGGCTGTGTGAAATCACTTCAGCCTGTCGCCAGGGATCAGTGATGCTCAGTGAGGTTGTGGTGGTGAGTTCAGCTTGCGTGAAAATACAGTTTAATTAGTAGTTAATTTGTGGTGTTGATTTTAATAATTTGAGTATCTTGTATTATTTGCAGTATCTTGCCAGATGCCTGCAGTAGGCACTTCTCAGTGAACACAATAATTATTTGTTAATAAATGAGCATTTTTTCTGTACTTGGGTGACAAGACAGTTTTAAACTCTTCCGATGAAGAGAAGACATTGCACTTATCTAACAGCACACATTTTTCTTGTGTTCTTCTTTAAATAGTATGAAAATGCCTGTGAAAGCCTTATTTTACCTTCTTCACTGTAGCAAGGTGTAGGTGATACCTCACTTTTATTGCTAAGTATAGTTTAAATGCCAGAATTTCTCTGAAATAAAGGTATATAAATGAGAGGATGAACAAGTTCTAAAACCAGCTTCTGAAAATCCCCAGTCATTCAGTGAATTGTCTCCATCTTACCTGTTAGCTCATATATTCAATGAGATTTTTTGAATATGGGCTCAGAATGAACAATTGCATGGCCATTAACCACTCTGAGATACTCCAGAACAGATGTAATGCCTTTTCTTCTAGGTCATATTTCCATATCATATTTCAGTCGCCTGACTCTAACCAAATGTCCATTGTATTTTACTCTACCGGGTGCTAAATTCTGTGAATTTAGTGAAGTTGTTACTTCATTATTCTTGCCCCACATACATACAGGTGGCAGAGGTGCCTCGTTATGTACAAAGAGAACATTACCCACAAATTAGAGTTTGTCTTCTGGCTCCTGTGCCCCACACTGCTGAGAGAACACCTACCAGTCAGGGAGACTTATTTATCAACGTTCCTGAACATTTTGTAATAAAATGGGATATACGGAAACTACAAAGGGATAAAAAATAGAAAGCAGAGTGCAGCTCTGTGTGTTTGGTTTACATCATGACGGTGACATACAAATGAGGACTGGCTATCAATCCCGTTAGTACCCATTTCACCAAGCTGCTGTTACAGAGGACTTCTAAAATAGCAAAGTCCATAATGAACAACTGTGTTTTTACACCTAAGAAGATGTAATTGGGTAAGGAATTTCTGTGGATTGCTAGGACACAAATGACCTTCAGGATGGTTTGTCCTGTACAAGAGCAATCAGCTGTGATAGCATAAACCAGTCCAGAAAGGAAAGTGAGGGGCATGTCTTGGAGGGGATGACCTGTCTGGCTTTACAAAGGGCTGTCTAAGCTACAATGGATCCAGCATTTTGTCTCAATTGTGTTTGAATTGTACAGTCAGAAGTCAAATTCAGTTAAAAAAAAAAAAAAAAAAAGTAGGTAGCTTATTTAACAGATATTGGGGAGAAACCCTGGAAAAGGGCAAGAATCCTTTATAAACCAGAACAGCTACTTCACAAAACTGATGAGTTTGAGTCAGACTAACTCTGTCCATGAAGAAAATGCTACGAACAAAATACTTCTGTTCATCACAAGGTATTGAGGTATTGCTGCTACCCTTGATTCTGATGAATGTTTAAATCCTGAAATTGTTTGTTACTCTGAGCACACGAAGAGTCCCCACAGGAACTATTCACATGTGAAAAGAGCTAGGACCAGAGCCAAAGTTTTGCATACTGTGAAGGTCAAGCTTGCTTCCTTTCTAAAACTTGCACTTAGCAGACAAACTCTCAGAACTGTGGTTTCCATAGAGCACCTTCAGCTCGTTCCTCAGGATGCTGTAAGCACCGTCGCTGATTAAGAGCAATTTGTGTCCTAGCAGGTCCCTGAGACTTTGGGGCCACGTGCCTTTCAGGGAGCTGCTGCCCTGCAGAGCAGTGGCTGCCCCTGCCTTCCCCTGATTGCAATTATTGTGATTCTTCATCCCACAGATGCCAGGTTTTTTTATTAACTTCTCAAAATGTAAGAGTCTTACAGGTATTATACAACTCCTGGCTTTAGAGTCATGGAAAAATCTGTTAATAAAAATGCACTGCCTGTAGGACAAATTCTCAGCATTTTTGCAAAGGTCACATAAAATATATTGCTTGAGTAGCCTTACTTTGGTCGCCAGATAAGTCATTGAGAGGCCACATGATGACAGCTACAGAAAAAGATTGTAATTCACTTTTACGTCTCTATGCAAGAAAATAAGAGACACAAGCCTTCCCTTTGGTGCTGGGGATGGGGGCTTGTGAAGATTGGAGCAGGGAACAAAAAGGAACTACTTTCACCAGCCTGACAGATAAGGTTGGAGGTCTTCCTCTGCTGAAGGCCTCACAGAGTTCTGCTTTATTTCTTCCATGCTGTCAGAACAACAGGAAAACTCAGAGAACAAATTGGAACCACATCATACCACACCTTTTGCTAGGATTTTTCCTCAGTCCCAACTATGACTTTTATTCTCCATACACTTATGTGAGCAACAGTTTCTTTCCCTCCTTTTTTTCTCCTCTCCATTTAGTGGAAATGTAAAATAAATCCTACTCGGGTTTTTGAGCACTACCCAGGATTTTACTTCTGCTTCTCAATAATGGAAATTCCCAAGTTTTACCTTTTCTGGGAGAAATGTTTGTCTCCATTGCACCATTGCAACAATGCCAGTTGATCCTGTATTTGGATTTCCTAACAACACAAACAGTGGGTCTGGGTGTCTCAGAGTCCAACCCTTTGCAGTGCTCTATGATTACAGTGGCTGATGTTTTTACTAAATGATTTGTGGAAATATTTTATTTTGGCCAAGAAACTGGCATAGCATCAGGTCAAATCACTGTATGTCATACACAACAATAAGTAGAAATGACACAGATGTATAAAAAAAGACACCCTTCAGCCACAAATCGAGATGAACAATTGTCACATGTCTATATGCTCTCTACTCCTTTCATTCCAGGACTGGAGACATCATGCACCTATTGCTGATAGGGAGGAAGTTTAGACTGCATTATCTCCGATTTTTGAGGCAGAGCCAGGCACCAGTGGTGGCTATCATCTCACAGAGGTGTTTCCAGAACCATTAAAACACAGAGCTCTGGAAGTCTCGTACTTAACAGCGGGAGGTAGAACAAACTAATTTTATTATCAACTCAGCTGTCAAGTGACAATGTTTCTTAAATGCCATGAATTATGTATAAAACACATTAATTTTTATGCTCTGCTTTGAGAGTTGCTGCACTCACACCCAAAGGGCAGGGCTTTGGCAGGGGCTGTGCCAGGCAGGACAGGGGGAACTGTGGTCCCTGCTGGAGCCAGCAGCAGTGATATCCATGACAATACAGGTGGCAGCTTAAAATGACTCAAATAAGATCAAAATCAGACCGAGTCTTCCAGCTAGGAATTAATGAAATACCTGTCCTTGATAACAGCAAACTGAGTAATAGGAATCTGCAGAAACTGTTCATTTAAATACATTTTGTAAATGTAACAAGTTGCACTGTGCTGTTCCTTGCATCTTTAAGAGTGTCTGGGGATTTATGTCTTGCAAAATAGAAACAAACTAAGAAAGCTGAAATATATTGTGTCTTTAGCTGTACTTTACAGCACAGCTTGTGTTTAAGAAGCAGTCTAGACATGCAAAAATGCTAGAATAAACAATATTTTTTTCATTATTTTAAATTAGCTTCCATTGGAAAGCTATACATTTCAGAATGATGCACACTAACAGGATTGCATATCTATTCAAATATTTCAAACAAAAGATACTAAAAGGCTATTCTGTTACCTGCCACAATAAAAATAAATTTCCTTCCAACTTAATGTAATTACAAGTGATTTCCTCTACACGAAAAAATAAGCCTTCAGGATATTTTGCAGGATATTTTACTTACTAGCAAGAAAAGTCACATCCTTTTTTTTCTCCCCCTCCTTACTGTAGAGGCTTGTTTAACCTATTTTAACATATAAAGATTATTGAATACTATTTAATATTCATTATGGGGCTCCAGATTTTGGTTGGTTTAAATAAATACTTTTTTATTCATTCTTCATTCAGCTGAATTGTGCGTGCAATTAAAGAATAATCAGAGTCATGATGGAGATTTTGAATTTATGACCAGCAGGGTAGAAAAGAGCTGTTTCTTCTGGAGAAGTGACAGAAGTGCCCATGCCAAGGTACATAATTTTTCTCCTTGTGACTGTGCAGGGCAATAACAAAGCAGGTGGATATCTACACTGACCATACCTGAAGCTGGAGAACAACAGGGGTACAGTAAATCAGGTACTAATCTGGATGTTGGAAGACCCATCTTTCTTTTCTACCAGGCTTCTCTCTTCAATCCAGCTTTTGGCAAGTCTTGTTTAATGTGAAAAGTAATATGTCAGCAATTGAAATATTTTAAATATTGCTCAAATTATGTTTTAATGAAAACATATGCAGATGTTGTTTGGTATAGCTCAACATTTTCACATTCAAAAATGGAATTGATTTTGTGAGTATGTTGCAGGCCTAGATCTCCTTGTATTGTCATGCTGAGAGAGCAAAGACCTGTTGAAATAAAGTTCTTTTCAATAATCATCAGACCTGGATTTCTTAGCATGTTGAGTATATTGTGTTCCGCAAAAGGGATGAACATAACTCTTTAGTAACAGGATATGTTTTAGGATCCTTTTTGATATCACCTTAATACAAATGGTATTGGTGGCCATATCATACCAGAGAAATGAGTCTGATGTGTGATTTGCAGGAAATTACGTTCCCTGGCTTTCCATGCTCTGCAATCCTAGTACCAAAACTGCTCACCAGAGAAACAGAGGAACTCATGTCCATAGTCTCACAATTCTTTGACCCTAACTTTGAAGAACTGACTCCTTCATGGGCTAGAGAATGAAAGCATTGTTTTTCAAAACAGTTTCTGAGACAGAACACTTACCTGAACCCCATCAAGGACTTTCTTCATTCACTGCAACTACAAGACAGGACTTGCTGAACAAACATCTGCTGCAGGGGCAATGTAAATAGCAGAGAATGGGCATGGATGCTTCTAGCTATGTAATGTTGCCAAGGGCTCAGTAATTCCCATTCCAGGGATTGCTGTATTTCACCAGTGATGGAAGGCGTTCATTTAAAAATGCTTGGGATTGTTTTGAACTGAACGAGTCACGCAGAAATGCGTGCCGCAGGGATGTGGATTCCTTCCCTTCAATTTAGATAACAGAACGCTCAGGATTAAGGTTTTCACAGGGGCACGCAACATTCCAGACCCTCCTTGCACAGCAGGACCGTGGAACGGTTTGTTGAGAAGAACAGGGAGTATCAGCACAGACCAAGGTGTCAGTCTTAGCTGGGTTTGGGTCGGCATCCTCGGGCGTTACATCCACTCAGTCCAACTTTGGCTATTGTGTAGGGACTCTTAAATCTACTTCCTGAATTTTTTATTTTTTTTCCAATCGAAGTCTAGAAGTGCATGTAGGTGTTTTTTGGTGGTTTTTTGTTTGTTTGTTTTATTTTGTTGTTTGTTTGTTTGTTTTGTTTTGTTTTTCCATCACAATTATACCTGCTGTTAAGGTTCCTGACCACAGCTCATCAGGGTTCTCAATGAAGAAGGAAGGAAGGCTCCTGGAATCAGAAAATGCTTCACCTATTTCTCAAAACGGCGTTAGCTCTACAGTATCTTACCGCAGCGCTCACCAAAGCTGTTGAATGCGGCTGTTTTTATAAAACCTTTCTTTAGTGCGGGACCGCGGCCTGCTCCCGGAGCGGGCTGCATTTCCCACAGCAGCGCCGCTAGAGGGCGCCCCAGGCAGCGCTACTCCCTCACGGCCTCCGACAGCTCCGCAATTTAAAATCACAAAAAAAGGCTCCTTATTGCTTTGAACACGGAAAAAAAAAAAAAAAAAACCAAATAAAAACAAAACCATGCGGTATTTTTCATCTCTACAGCTTAATTTCGCTGCCTAGTTACTGATTATTTGGGAGGCTGCTTTAAGCCTGATCTCACGTAACAGCCTCAACGAAGCACCCAGGGAAACGTCCCTCAGAAGGCTTCAAATTAAGATATCTCTCCATTAGCGTCCAAAAGGCAAAAAGGCAATGCTGGTTATATACTCACAGGGATTTTAGAGCAAGCTGCGAGAGAAAAAGGTAAAAAAGCAGCTTAAAAGACATTGATCAGTCAGTTTTGTCAAGACTTAGAGTACCGGCATCTAGTTCAGCTTAGCCCAGGTCTCCTTTGTTTTTGGGTTCAAAATCCAGATTTCAGTGCAGTAGAAAATAATTCATTTTATTCAAGTTTTATACAGCATTTCTTTTTGTTGTTGTTGCTAAAGGAAATCCTTGTTGGGGTAAAAAAAAAAAAAAAGAAAAAAAAAAAAGAAAAACTTGCTGGCCAAAATCATTTCTATGTTGAAACCAAGTTGTTAGCTCCCATAATTTCTCAGACTGAAGAATTTGAAGAGAAAACGAAACAGATTAAATATTGTTCTTATGCTTACTCCCAGTAATATTGAAATACAGTGAAATAATACACAGAACTGGACCGTGACAGTTTGCAGATAATGCATTTGATGCATAGTAAGACAATTGACAACAAAATATGTTGTTGTTTTTTTGCAATGCATGATCATTACTTTTCATAACTAGCAGCTATGGATGTAGCCTAGAGGTCTCAAATTCCCATTTATCCAGTGAAATTAGTGTGCACCCTGTTCCAGAGTGTCATCATAATTATAATTTAAAGGAGCAAGCAACTTTGTAGTTGTGGTACTTAGTGGTGAGGCAGAGCTTGCTTCAAAAGATGGTTACTTATGCCTGTTATTTGAAAAGAGTGTGAGACCAAAAATTACAGGTGACATTTTCTTAAGTGTCTTAGATATTCAGTTTAAAAATAGATGCAATTGGTTGCACTACTATGGCAGTGATGGCTTTGGTCATGGTAATAAAGCTGTGGTTGAGCCGGTGCAAAGAGGATTTATGTGAGTGAGATTTCATCCTACTGAACTCTTAAAATTGTTTTTAAACTAATATTAATCAATGAACATTATGTTTTGACATTTTAACTGTATTGGTATAAATTGCAATACTTGGACACGAATGCACCCTAAATTTCTCGAACTTCCTCTGAAACTGAACTAAAAAATGAAAACAGAACTACGGAGGGCCAGGATAAATCATCACAGTTGTTCAAAATTGTTTGGTAAAGAAATTAGAAATCCAGAGTCTGGCGAAAAAGTGTTAGTCCCATACATGATCCAAGTCCAGTAAATCTTTATGCATTTAAAGCATGCAATCCTAGACAACATACTTCTGCAGCATTATATGCTGCTACGTTTTTGCTAATATATTATTACTTGTGTTCTCTGGAAACATTTTAAAATCATGTAGGAGCAAATGAGTTTTCAAGACCACACCTTTCAGGGTATGATCACAAATTATGTAATTAACATTTTTGTAAATATTTTCATTTTTCTGTAGCATATAAATTCATGAACCAAACTAAACCTTTGTGTTGCACTGTGAAGTTTGATCAATCTAAGTACTCTAAAACATTTATAATTGTATATATGTTTATGTGCGTTTATTATGTTTATATATTTGTTTATTATTAATTTATATATGTTTATATTAGTTTTATATTGTTGAAGGAACATAATTGATCCAATAATATAAAATAATATATATCCAATAATATGTATCATATATTGGGTCATAATTTGAGAGGAAGAATAATTTTATTGTCTGATAAGGCAGGAGCCAGGCTCTGTGTCCAGACCAAGAAGGTATCTTGGGTACAACCCCGAAAAATTGCCTCTTCTTCTGTTTCAAAGTTAATCTTCATGAATAAAATTTTATAATAATCCAGAGATATTTATCCTCATCTTCCTTGTTATCATCATTATCATTCTCAAGATCATCAAATAAAGAACTCGGTGTTAGGTTTAGGGGTTAGGGTGCCTGTCTCCTCCAGGTAGCTGGGATCTTTATTACTGTATTTGTTCTGAGCACCACTATTTCAGTTACTGAACTTTTGCTATCTTGAACACTTATTTTGGATTCTTTGTCAGGAATACATTTTTATGTTTGTGTTCTTTACATTAATTTTGCAGAGAAGAGAGGCACTGAACAGAAGTCACTGCCATGGTTTTGATAAGTTTTCTCTGTGTGCCTCAAATTAATGAAAAGGCAGGGTAAGGCCAACTAGAAAAAAAAGCTGTTCCTCCTTCACAGCATTTCCACACGTTGACTAGAATTGCTGGAAACACAAAGAGGGGACTCAGAGTCACTCACAAGTTATTGAAGCTTAACAAGTTAATCCACCATCTGACCCGAGCTGGTGGCCAAGTCAGTGCCCTGTGCCCCTGGCAAGAGCCAGGTGACTCCATCACCTTAAACTTGGCAACACTGTCCTGTCCTGTGTCCCCAGGGGCTGGGCACACGGGGAGGAGCTGCCATGGATTAGCTGATGCTGTGCCTCCATGCTTTGACCTTGTAGTCACTTGTAGCCAGAGCCCCTGCCTATAGAGACAGATTTCTGTCATAAAACTCCCTGCACAGACAAGACCAGCTTTTGGTTTTATCATTATTTCAATCACTTTAGTGTAGATCCAATTACACAGGTATAAAATGTTTCTACTGGCATACCCTGGCATCAATACAACAGCAGTTAAAGAGACAACTCTAGGACTGGGAGAGATGTGTGAATAACAACAGCTGATCAACAGCCACGCTGATAAAATTTAAATGAGATCAAGCCTAAATCTTATCCTACACTGATAATAGGAATGTCTGTTATGTGTCAGACTTACTGGGCGTAAGAGGAGAGTGAGGCCAGGCACTGATCTCGATAAAACCTCCCTCAGGTTCTTGGGAGTTATCCTTTAATACAAGCCAGAGCTATCCAGGCTTCCAGCTACACTGTGGGCAGTTGTGTCCTAATGAAAAACCACACAGCCATGGCAGCAGTAAATGTCAGATTGATGATTACCACCTGAGCATATACATTATGGCACTGCCTAACTTTATTTAACTCCACATGCCTTGTTTTACAATTCCCACAGTGCCCTGCACTGTTTCAGTATGTAAAACAGAGAAATAGACTGTAGATTTCTTTAGAGAATATTGTTTTCTCCTGACCACAGCCATGGGTCACTATATAAAAAGGCAAAAGCAATTTACTGTGGTCTTTCTCCACTTCTGCTTCTAATCACTTGTTTGTACCATGTTGTAAATGAAGAGCAGAGTCTGTGGTCTATGCAAGACCTGAAATAGAAATGTTTCACATTGCTCTATGAAGGAAAAAAAAGCTCAACCTGCAATCTGTACTGCCATGCAGTTCGGGGCTTTTCCCAGCCATACTGAAACAAAATGGTTTGTCTGAACCGAAAATAAAGTATCCGTTGCTGTTGATATGTCTGCCAAATTTAAAGCATGATATAAACCAAAGTCGACAGCATAAGCCACTCAAACAAGGCCTCAGGGATTCCAAAATGTGCCTTAATATTTATTTTTCATACTTGATTGCAGGTTATGCACAGGTAAGTGTAGTGCTGCCCTGAGGGTTTTAAGTGTAATGTAGTCAACCATGATAATACCTCCAGTATCTCGGAAGACAGTTCTCGCAATGACTAATAGGAAATGAAAGCAAAGCTGAGTGTTTTTTCAGACTAGTTTTAAGCTTCCTGTAGAGTTATTTGATAGATTTCTAGAATGCTTTCAGTATTTGCCTATTAATAAAACAAACACAAGTATTATCCCATTTGTGACATTCTTTGTTCCAGCTCTCAAAGTCCCCCGAACATTAACATGCTTTTACAGCCCTGTAATACATGAGAAATTACTGTCTTGCCCTCTATCTACCATTTCCTCCAGAAATTTGGACTGGTATTTACCAGTCATTTCCTCAAAAATGAATCACTAACCACTGACCCATACGTGTATGTGTGACAAAAACAAATGAGCCTGAATTGGTCTCATTCAAGCGCTCCCATTCCTTTTAACATATATCTTGCTGGTGGAACATGTAAGAACTAGCCATACAAATGCCATGTCTTCACAGACAGTTATCTTAGCCTTAACAATTTTAAATATTGGATTGGAAGATGCTTGTCCATATTACTCACACGTGCAGAATCAGAGCTATGCTTCAGAAGAAAACTTCAGAATCACCAACTCTAGCTGCTTCCTCTTGTTCTACAGAGCTACATCTGCCTTAGCAGGGAGCAAATTTCAAGCAGCTTCATGTTGCGAGAATAGCAAAGACACAAAAAAAGTACTACTACAGTCAATTTTATCTTTGACAAGAAAAAAGGTAAAGTGTAAAGTTTCTCATTGGAGTGTTGCACAGCCTGTTGCTGAAAGCTATGCTTGAATGAGCTCAACAAAAATCAGCATGTGAGTGAAGAATCAGAAAGCATAATGCTGGATCTCTAATATCTGTTCCTCTTGGAGGCTTATTTCCCCTTGCTTTGGTGTTTATAGCAAAGAAATCTCTGGAAATGCACAGTTTGATAGGTGAGAAGCTTACACAGGAAAGGAGCAGTGATGTCCTCTTGCCCTTTGCTGTAAGCAACTCTGTTGTCACAGTGTTTTCAGGTCCTGTTCTTCCCCTCCTGCTACTGGGTAGATTGGGATTTTTACTTTGGAGTCTTCTCCATTGTCACTTCATCTTAAAATCTGGCTGCTACCAAAACAGCTCCTTCTGTCATTTGTCTTAACACCCATGTTGATTGAGAAGCCAAGTACTACTTGGAAACATGGGATAATAATTCGAGTCATTGTGGTTATGATCTCTGCATTGTGATTGCCTTCTTGGCTGAAAGAAGAGGCTTTATCACAGTTCATTGTTAATTTTGGATGTACTGTTTTGTGACAATGGGGAGCAGTTCCTTTCCCCTTATCATTGTAGCTGTGTCAATGGATTAATTGTTAAAACATAACAAATGCAGATCTTATTCTATTGCAGTGTTTCAAAACTACTGTTGGATTCATTAGTTATGAGAAATCCAAATTTTTACCCTTGGTTTTCTTGCTTTCTAAAAGTAGAGTGCATGCATGGGTAAATCGAGAATTAGTGTTGGAAGTTTCTGTGGTTGTGAAGCTGTTCACCTCGAGGGACTTCAGTGGCATTGTACTAAACTGAAAAACAGAGCTGGCGTGGTTACTTCTGTCACTAGGGCCCCTGGAGTGTACTTAGAACCTTTCTCGTAGTATAGTACTCACATTTTTAATTTATGTTGCACAGGAAGAATGTTAAAATCTCACTTCCTTCGCTTTTTCCTCCACCTCTTGTTTCACTGTCACCATGGAGACCAACTGTGGGTACCATGACCAATATACAGCTACCATGGGTTCATGGTATTTCTTTCTATTTTCTTAAAACTATGTGCAACAAGGTTTTTTTACGCTGGAGCTTCATTTTGAGCCTATGTTGTTCTGTAAACCAGTAGTGACCTTAAATTGCACCCCTCTATAAATGAGGTTTATGAAGTAGTTATTCAGAGTTTACGACTTCATTCTTCTCTTTGATTATTGTTAATGTGAACTTTGGTTCTCATTGTTTCTTTGTCCATTACCTTGAAGAACTGTAAAGTATTAGACTCTTAAAGGGAAACGAACATCTTATGTTTCTTATTTTACACCTTTTTCAAACCTGGAATTGTTCTTCTCAACTATATCTAACTTTAAAAAGGCTTTCCTGTTCCAGCCTGCAATTTTGCTCATGGTGAGGGAGATGTTACCTTAACCAAATTTAGCTTGACCTGGTAGATCATGGGCTTCTCTCCACAGACCCGTGCAGCTGGGTGCAGAGTTCCCTCAAGCAGTATGACTTCATCAAAAAAAATTGCAGCTGGGCAGATTAGCTCTGCCTTTCAAACTGGGCTGATATAATTGCATTCAACCACTCTAAGATGATTGTGTTGCTTTTAGGTTTTATGGCTGTTTTTCTGGACGCTGCTGCCATTAAGGTGTGCAGAACTGCCTACTTGGTGACAGATGCGTTTCTTAGGCTGTGAGAGCCCCTTTGCAACATTCCAGGGTTAAATTCACAGTGACTGTGTTTTGTGATAACGAGAATGCTCTGCTATGGTAGAAACCCTTTCCAGTTCCTCCCTGCCATCATGGCTGAAACCAGCCTTGTACTATTTCCACTTTATGTTCTATTAAAGTCATTAAAGATGTTCTTTTGGCACTAAGAGAGTGACCACGAAATCTAGCCTGCCAGAGGGTGTTGAATCCAAACACTTTCTGTAATGAAAAAGATGATTGCTAGTGAGCTGCAAACCTCAGCTTCAAAAAATAATGATTCCTCTTTCCTGTCCTAAGCAGCCAGTCCTGACTGCAGGCACCAGTGACAAATTCCTGCAAATAAATCTCATCACTGGGCACCCTTCTACTTTGCACCAACCCCAAAATGCATTACTGCACTGGCTATTTAAAGGGGAAGGTAAAACTATCTCAGAATTAATTTTCTCTCTTTCAGGAGAGGGACATAATGCATTAACTGATTTGAAAACAGAGTGAGCCTCTTTTCTAACATGGTCACTTGCTAGGCAGGCTTTCCACAGGGCACGGGAGCTGAAGTAAGCAATCACTTACATAGAAGAAAACTCTCTAGTGCCCTGTTGTGCTGATGTCCATAGAGAAAGGAAAAAAACAAAGCAAACAAACAAAAACCCCCTAACATTTCATTGCATGTTGAAAAAAATGTGTAAGTATTCTGTTTCGAAAGCTTTAAAGCATAATTGAAATTCAACATGCAGATTTCTGTGTTATTACAATGCTGCATGCACTAGCTCATTTGCTGAGCAGCCAGCATTTTAAACCACACACTGCAAGAACTTTGTGCTGGTACAATAACAACGTAGAAAAATTAGGATGACAGCACCAGTATGCTCAGCCCCGTAAACATTCCTCAGCTGAAACAAGAACTACAGGGCAGTGCTAGCCTGTGTGTTATGAGACTGGAATATTTCTGCTTCCATGTGCAGATAGAGCACAGATCACTAGTGTGCTGACAAGCTGAGCTCCAAACAAAGAGATAAGCTACATATGTACTGGCAGGTAAGCTCACTGATCTTTTTAACCCAGTGAACATCTGATGTGATGTGAGATTCACTAAATTGTAGATTGCAAATCAAGGTCAGACTGAAGGGTGACTTCGTATTTTGCAACATTCTCCCTGCTTCACTGACTGAAAGCAATCGTGAATTCCAGAATGCCTTTTGCTCTTTTAATCTGGTAGTAATTTGAAAATGCATTTGACTACAGAACTAAGTGTATCTAAACTCAAACAGGCAAGAACTATTAGAAAAAATAGTCAAAGAAAAGTAATTTTATTCTTATGCTCTCACAGTGCTGCTGCTGCTGTGCACAAAGGCCAGAGTCAGAACTGAGGTACCATGTCCATGGCTAAGGGGGCCAGGAGGCTGAGCTGGCACTTTCCCCAGTGTAACCCTTCTTTTTTTTCTGATTACAGTCCCAGCAAAGAGTTGCGTTGGGCTGGGAATGTGTCCCTGGAGCTCCCCTTTGCTCTGGGAGATGGATGACACTGGCAGAGCAGTCCAAAGCCACAGAGCACAGGGAGAATCTGGGTCACTGTGCAATGTGTTCACTGTGCCAGATCATAGCAGTAGTGAAACGCTCAGACCACTAACCTAAAAAAGGGGTTCCTGTTTCCTAAATTCATGTCTTAAATATACAGAATTGACTTTTATTGGCATTGTAAGGTAGTTTTGGTTTTGTTCTCAGAATAAGTAATGTTAAATGAAAGTGTGTACAGAGGATCAGTGTGTGAGAAAGGAGTATTTACACACACGGATGTGTATTTACACTCATTGAGGTTTTTACCATTCATGGCATACTGCAAGATTCACTGTCCCTGGGAGCACTCAATGAAACGCCTGTTCTCCGAATCAGTCCCCTGTTTATCTACTAAATCTTTCCATTTCATCCAATCCAAAGAACCATCAGTAAGTAGAAAATATAATCTATACATTGAGGCGAGGAATACATTAGCTCTGTAATAAGGACGTGAAAGAAAACACGCTCTTGGATTATAGCTGCATTTGCCTATAACTGTAGATCATTTGCAAGGCAGCCTGAGTGAAAATAAAAGATTCCCTGGCAACCCTCGCCGTCTCCAAATGCCTGCTCAGGCAGAAAAAAACAACCACCCTGCATACATATTCCAATGAGCCACTGCGGGGCAGTAACAACAAAAACATTCCTCAGCAAAACAAGGGGCTTTGAACAGCCACTTCGCCTTCTCTGAGCGAAGGACACAAAGAAACTGTTCTTCGAAGAAAAGCCGAACATTAGGATTTCCATTCTTACATTGCAAAATGTTATTAGTCTTTTTGGGATGCATTTTACGGCTGTGCTTAGCTTCAGCTCCGCCCCCAGAGATGCTGGCAAACAGCAATGTTGAAGCTGTTACTCGGTTTTAAAGAGATGAATAGAGGTTGTGTGTGAGATATCCAAGGCTCTGTTGAAGACACTATCTGGATTTTCTGTGTGTGCATAAACTCTTTTCTACCTGAGGGCTAAGTAAATAAGTTCTTTTCAAGTGATTATTCTCTGTGCAGGAATTTTCCCTTCTAAGGTATAAAACCCCCCGAAGATTAGGTATTTTTGTGATGCTTTCGTTCCTCTCAGGGCAAAATCTTCACTGAGCAGAAGTTATTACAAAAAAAAATTATTTTATATCTTAAGGGTAAAATAATGACTTTGTTCAGTTTTGGATGTAGTTTGGAATCAAAATTACTGAGCTGCTTTCTATCCAACATTTCACATCTAGAGGTTCAAAATTAGATCAATAGTTCTGTCTTCCTTTCCTCTACCCTCACCATTCTGTAGGCTTAATCCTATCAATGGAATATGAAGAAATTTACTGTTCTTTCTTCTTGCATAGTACCAAAAGGGGGGGGGGGGGGGGGGGGGGGACGGGACTATTTAAAGATGTCTAATTACAATCTGAGTTTTCTATAAATACAAAACTTCCTGTAACAGCCATTCCAAATAGATATTGCCCTTTAGTGCTGCAGAAATTTGTACCAGATTAGTAACGTGTGTTGCAATATAGATTGTGTGAAAAGTCGAAGTCATACTTCAATTGAAGTGTGAGAAAAAGAGGATCAAGACGTACAGAGAGCTGAATTGCAGCCATGGCTCTTCAGTTACACTTTGAAGATCATTTTCATTTCCATTTTGATCTTAAATCTTACTCATAAGTAATTAACATTTGGGGATGCATGACAGATGGTATGTGCCACCTTGACTTTTTGGGCAGTCTTTTCTTGTCTTGGCTTTTCAAGACATATTCCAGACCTAAAATAATTTTTTTGGGGGGTGGGGGGGGGGAGAGAAATGAGATAAATGAACTTACTTTGGCTTGCAGACAGCAATGTGAACAAGTCGAAAGTTTCTTCTACTATTCAAACATTCCTCCAAATTTACTTTTATTTTTTAATATATATTTTAAAATATTTATCAGATCTGTAGGTTGTCAGATCTAGAGTGGCCTCCAATTTGAAAGACAGTAAGGCTATGAATGTGATGTAAGAATCACCAGGAGCATTATTGCAAGTACTTCTCTTCATATATCCCAGCTGATGAATCTTGCAGCTGATCCTGCTGACACTCCAGGGTATGAAAGATGAAGCTGTCATCTCATCTGCAAACTGGAGACCCCTTAATGATGTTCCTTGGGCTTGCAACATTCAGGATTCTCATGTTTGCCTTTATCTTCACAGTTTGCTTTGTTCTACTTTTTCATCAAATAGAAACATCATGAAAAATTAAGAAGAAAAAAGTATTTGGAAGTTTTATTAATTTAAAGTTATCTCAGGGTCTAGGCAGCCAGCTGAATTTTCAATCAGAAGATCTGTAAGTGCTCATTACTAAGTCTGCAAGGTGGCATTAAGCATCATCTTCAAATTTAAGTTTCCCATCAGCTCTTTGCGAGAATTGCAGTAAAATTCCTGTGTTTATTCTAAAAGTGGATAAGTGCTTATGATGATTAGATCCAACAATTTTGCCTCACAGAAAGTGGTAAAAAACAGCAAAAAAACCAGTTAGGGTGTTCAAAAATACCCTTTTACTCTTATTCACCTTGAAGGATCCATAAACTGTGGGAAGAGCTTGTGGAGTCGGAGAGAAGGGGGCAGGGGTTATACTCATCCTGAAACCGTCTTAAACCTCTATTTTAATCACTTTGATTATCTTCTACTGACCATCTTACATGAGAAAATATGGACATTAAATAAGAAAAGTAAAATATCATCAGATTTCAGAATCTTGCTTGCTAGTTATTGGTTTGCCTTCACACACTCTGGAAACAAATCCGTGCTGGCAACACTGATGAAATGCAGCAGGTATAGAGTGTCAGTGGCAGTTAAAGCCTTGTTGAACACTGCAGTGACACTGCATTTCCTGACTTGGAAGGTTGTTCATCCAGCCTGCTCAGCCGGGATGTTCATCCGGCCCGTTTACCATTTATGAGACATTGTGTTAGCATTGAATTAGCTTACAGATTGTTTTAATATGACTTGGAGCAGTAGGGTGTATAATTGTTTGAATGTTTCTTTCCACTGACTGCACAGCATTACTTCTTTCTGCACCTGAGAAGGTTTTTTCCTCCACCTGAACACTTAACAAGCAAATTTCCAGATATTCAGAAGCAAATGCAAACAATTTAGAACAAATCTTGTTCCTGCGATTAGGGCCTCAAATGAAACCCTACCAAACAGAGCCAAGACAGCTGAGCTTTGTAACATTTTCTCTTCTTTTCAGTGATTTCTTTTATTTGCTTCAGGAAGGAATTGCAGCATGACGTCCTTCCTTATCTTAATTCCTGGTTTTTGAAGAGAAAAATAGCTTTAAACCCTCTATACATTAAAGTCTGTACATACAAAGCATATGAAGACTCAGTGGAATATGTAGCTTTTTGTTCCATTTAATGTTTGCAGCTTTATGTACCATTTAACATTTGTCAGGCTGCCATTTATTTTCTGCCAGAGGTTTTGGGTACTGTGTCATATTGTTGATGTTATGAGTTAAATTTCCTATTAATCCCTAAGTGGACTTTAGCAGTGAAACCCAGGCTTGGGAATCCCTATGAAACTGTGCTTTGAATTGCCTACACATATACAGTGCACAAAGTAATCCCATCAATCATAGTGGTGTCTGTTAAATACCATTATGTGACTTAATTAATGTCTGCCTAGCATTTTCAGATTCATAAGCAGTCAAAAACATTACCATGATGTTCTTAACAGCTGCTAAATTTCTTTTATAAGCCAGGAATAAAGCACAGAGTAAAGGTGGTCAGACGGGTTGGCAATTAATTGGAAAATCACCAAAGAATACATGGTGAGGGAAGCAATTACTATAAAATGCAGAAATGAGAAAATGCAGCCATTAGGGATATCTGGTATTAAACCTTCAAAGGAATGTAAATATTTAATTTTTTAAAGAATTATTTTTGTATAAAACATTAGCTTGCAATGAATGTGGCACGTAATGCATGTAAAAGTACTCCTTGGTCAGCAAGGGAGGCAGCACAATGCCCAACATTAAACCTTACGTGAAAAGCATATTTATACTGAGCTGACTGATGAGATGACAGCATGTTTATGTTGTTCTGAATATAAAACACCATATACTTTTATTTACAGGATCTTTTTTTAGAAAGTCATTCCATTTAACAGCCTTGAGTTTGGGTCAACTAAATGGATGTGCCGTGAATGGACTGCATGAGTAACATTACAAGACCAAGTGAAGTAATCAGCAATAATGAAAATTACAGATAATTTTTATTTAAAGTTTGTGATATGCTAAGGCTTGCAATACCCTTGGATGAGGACTAATGTGATAGCTCTTTTGTATATAGGTAGATGAAGAAGGTCGAAGCAACCTGATCAAGGGCTCTAGGTATGAACCTTGGAGAATCACAGAATCACAGAATGGGTTGTGTTGGAAGGAACCTTAAAGATCATCTGATACCAGCCTCTGTCATGGGGAGGGACACCTTCCACTATCCCAGGCTGGAAGAACTCCATCCAACCTGACCTTGGGCACTTCCAGGGATGAGGCAGCCACAGCTTCTCTGGGCACCCTGTGCCAGGGCCTCATCTCCTCACTGTGAATAACTGTTTTCCTAATATCCAATCTAAACATTCTGTCTGTCAGTTTGAAGCCATGCCCTCTTGTCCTGGCACTCCATGCCCTTATAGGAAGTCTCTCTGCATAAACTTGTGTGATACACCCATATATGAGACATGATAAAAGCATACAAACCAAGCACATGCTATTACACATTAAAGAAATCTGACTTCTCATTCTGAATGTAGGAGAAAAAAACAGTGTCAGATTAAAAAAAAAACCCACCAGGTAAATCCCTCATGCCGGAGTTCTGTGATCATTGGTAATACACAATGGTAAAATGTTAGCAGTGGTGACAAATATCCCAAATGTCACTGTAATTGCCACCCTTTGGCATCACTTTGGAATGAAGAGAAACTCGGCATTGAAAAGTGGTGGCTGTGCAGCTCTAACTTTTAGTTTGTACAATTTGCTAAGAAATAGTATCTTGTACACGAAGGACTGAATTGCTCAGTAACAGAGTGGAAGAGAATGCAGCTCTCAAATAATGACTGTGCCTCACTTGGTAAGACACATTTTTCCCTCTGAAGAACTTGCAAGCAGAGCAGGCAGGGAACAGAACAGGAAACAGGCCCAGAGTGACCTGCATGGGACAACAAGAGCAACACAGACTGGGGTTCCCCTGCTCCAGCTTGTACATCAAACACCGTGTCACACTCTCAGCCAACACAGTACTGGCAGCTTTGTTACTATGAGAATACTACACAGTGACAGGTACAAGTAAGTGCCCAGCAGCATTTGGGATCCATTGTGTCTGGTACTTGCCGCTGAAAACTGCCCAGGAGAGTTCTTTGCTTTGCTTTTTCAGCAACCTATCATTGACACAAGGGAATTGATATCAAAAGCGGTTAGAAAATGATTTATTGGAAAATGTAGTTCATGTCAACTGAACTCGGCAGCTGAATGTAGAAGCAGCTACAGTTTTATTAGACTAACATAAAATAAGAGGTGTACACAGTTCTGGAGTCCCTCAAAGGTCCCTTCATCAGTTATCATCTTCCATTCTTGTGAAAGGAGCACTGAGATCTCCAAATTGTGTACCAGCCAAAGTTTCTTTTTCCCCCAATCTAATAAAGGTCTCTTTATAGCAAAAAATGCTGCTGTCTCTCTCACTCTCTGTGAAAAAATTCTGCTACAACTCCATTATGGAAAAGGATCTTAAAAGCAATAGCACTAAGGAGAGCTGTTTGCTTCTGCCAGTTGATTCCGTGAAGGAGAGCTTTACAGATGTGTGTCTGTAGGTACAAATTAAAAACAAAATCTGCCATTGCATCAAAAGCTGGATTTCTATTTGATTCCTTAAAATGTGCTTTATGTTAAAACATTGTTATGAAAAATAATGTAAATTACAGGACAGCAAAGATAGTATTTTCTAAATAAACAAGCTCAATTTGTGAGAAAAAGAGAGGGATGTTCAAGAATGATTTAAACACACTTCAGATCCTCTAAGTAAGAGAAGGAGGTAGTACTAGAACATAAGCAAAAGCATGCAAGCAGCATGAAGAGAAAGAAAATATAGAGTAAGGGCAAATGGGACCAGTAAGACAGATAGCAAATGAATGGAGTAAGAATTAGGATAATACAGGACAGATGTGGAACACAAGACAGATGTCAAGGCACAATAAGTACAGCAAGGAGCAAAAAATAATAATTTGATCACAGCATCTTCCAGTAAAGAAAACCTAGGGTTACACTGCCAAGGGACACATTTTGCAAAGCATGTACTTAAAATTCTGCTCACGCAGGTAGTTGTGTGGTCAGCTTTGCTCACACTGTAAGGCTGCTTGGGCTAATACTTAAAAAAAAAAAAAGCATCTCTACACTAAATACTACTGCATTTTAACGATGGTATGTGATGTAAAACTGGGTGAAAACTCACAGCTTAGTGATTTGAAACAACAGTAAAAATTTGTCATAAACTGCTAACTTCATCTTTGACTTTCTGCATGACAGTACGTCTGAAGCAGAGAGCTGTGTATGGAATTGGGACGGGAACACTTCGCTGTTTGGTGTCACTTGAGACCTGGATCTCATCTGGGTGGGAACGAGGCGACAGGCTGTGTGCTGGAAAACAAAGAGAGAATTCTGGCTGGCTGGGCTGGTGTGAAGAATCACTGCCGTGGGGCTGAGATGAAGGTGTGCAAGGAGAAGGAAACGGGAGCAGAGCGAGAAGCCAGCTGTGAACAGCACTTCTCTCTCCTGCTACTGAACGAGCTCTTCTAGAAAATGTCAAAGAACATCGTCATCATCTAAAGCCATTTTTAAATGATTGCTAATATGGCTCAATTATGTTTTCTTTCCCTGCACCCATGTGTTTAAATGTGAAAGAAAATGGTGAGAGTGGATGCTAAAGATGCTTGATAGTGCATATTTGCTTGGAAGTATATTTTCATATCAAGCAAATGTCAGTGCAAACACCTGCAATCTGCATTACTTGTAACTGTAAGAAACAAATGTGAGTTGGTTCACCACCACCACCACTCTGAATAAAGCTCCTGCTGCTCTGTGGCTGTTGCTATGTGTATTTTTGCACTTCAAAATGTGAAGGAAAGCGCGTTGATTATTAAAAGGATTGCTCCTTTTTCTGCCCAAAAATGAAATAAGTGCTAATTTATGGTCTTCATGAAGAACAAACTGAATTACAATGGATTTTGAAGGAAATGTTCTGTCAAAATTCACTGTTTCTTTACAAGTAATTTGATTAACACCTAATTTCAAAGTAAGTGCAGAAACAAATTAAAACATGATGCTGTGAGTATGACACTGAAATCAATTTAAAGATTATTGCAGGTACCACGACTTTGTTCTTTTATTTTTATCCTCTCTCTCTTTAGGGATGAGAACCAAAGATCAGTTTTGTTAATCAGCAGTGGAGGATAAGGGTCTGTGCTGAGCTTAGACCTGAAGCACATTAAATCTGTATTCATTCCTTTCTCTGTTGGCTGACACATTTGTGTAGAAAAATCTTCACATCTCTTTGCTCTGTGCCTGAGAAATGTGGAAAAGACACGAGTTTCCCAACCTTGGCTCCATCCTTTGAGCCTGCAGTGAGCAACTGAAGGGCTGCCACAGAGGTATGGATTTGTCTCCCAGTAATTTCATGTCACACTTTGTCCCTGTAAATGAAAAACCAAATGGTGTTTGTGAGCAGATGACAGGTCTGGTCCTTCAGGCTTTGTGGGTCTGAAGAAAAATCTACTCATGTCAATGAAAATCTGCAAAGTGGTTTCTGTGGGGAAGTGGTTGAGAAAACAGCCTGTGGGGCACTTGCAGATGCTATGCTCAACATTTGTACACAAGGTAGGAAAATATTAGCAGTCAAAAATTGAAAATTATAATATTTGGTGCAGATGTTTTTGTTATCAATTTAAATTGTTTTCGTCTGCTTTCTTTTTAATTTTCAATTATGCGCAATTGTGTGTAATGTAACAAGAAATAACACAAAATACTTTAAAATGTGATTCACTGAAAATAAAAGAGAAAGGGATATATTTATTATTGCACTTACTTGATATCTTGTTACTGCCAGTCTGTTGTGTTGCTGGAACTGGAATATAATCAAACAACTATGTCTGTGTGGATGTAACTTAGAAACTTCTGATATTAATCAGTACTGGTTTTATTCCTGCCCTTGTTCTTCAAACAGTTACACAGGATTCCATCCTTGTGGAAGGCACTGAATAACTGCAGCAATCCATCAGGGTGTCCTGCAAAGTCCTGGGTTTTGATATGAGTTACACACTTGAAAGGGGAATATTAAACTGCTAGCTTGGAAACAACCCTTAAACAATGGATTTGAGGGCATTTTTAGTCAACTTTAGCACCTGGACAAGTGCACTGCTCGGGCCACATTTTGGCCCACCTTGTTACCTGATTTTATTTAAAATAATGAGCATTCCCTCATTCCATGGTAAACTGTATTTTATCATGTAAACTCAGGGAAATAAAAAACAACCAAAAAACAAGTAATTTCAGTCCCAGTTTAAACAGATTATCTACTCATTGGAAATAATGTTTTTATTTTACTCTTGTACATAAAGTGTTGGAAATGTCTTTCATTAGCTTGCATAGTCAGTCTTCTGTTCAAAAATAACTGATCCAGACTTCTATATAGTTATAATAAAAAAATTAGTATTATGCTAAGTAGGAGACAGTAATATTCAACTGTGTGTTACAAATCACAAGCTTCTTGTAATTAGTAAGAAATTCCTGATCAATTGCAACAAGCTATAAAAAGGAAAATATAAGTAACATTGTAACAGAGGTTTTTACTTGCCAGTGTTATGGGATTAGTTTAAAAATCAGATTTTAAAAAAATAATACTTAAAATTATTTTTCTAGCAGTTTGAGTAAGAGTTTTTTATTCAGAGAAAAAATATTCTAATGAGAAATCATTATATTCTAGGTGTGATGTATGAAGAAATTAAAACAATGCATTTAAGGGATTAATAGCTGGGAAGTCAGAGGAAAATTGTCATCCAACTGAAAACTTTCTGATAGGATCCTAATGTAATTGGTTCTTTGTCCTTCAGTGCTTGACACATTATCAATGAGCTTGAAGAAAACATGAAATCATCCAAGATAATTATTGTGGATTACACCAGGACAGATAATGAAGAGGCCAGGTCGCTGATCCAGACAGATGCAGTGAATTCAGACAAGTTCGATATATTTCAATACAGCCAGGTTAAAAAAAAAAAAAAAAAAAAAAAAAAAAAAGAAGAAAATCCATACATTTAGGCCCAAAAATAAAGGCAGCACTCGGGGGCTAAAGCAAACAGGCAGTGGTTGGGATGCTGGCGGGAACGGCCGCAGCTGAGCTCGGCTGCTGCTGAGCGGTGACGGGATCCTGCACACCTGTGGGACAGTCACCTGTGGCAGGGTCCCTGTGCCTCCGGAGCCCCCGTGCTCCAGGGAAAGGTAAGGGGTGTGTGCAGCTCCAGCCTCGGTGCCCGGCTGCTGCCTGAGCCGTGGGCCTTTGTCCGGGAGGTCGTTTTGGTCTGGTCTGTGGATTTTGGTCAATATTAATGGTAAGGGTGAAGATTTGGGCCGCTCAAATCTCAGTCTGAAGGAAGAGATGCTAAAACTGTTTACTGACTGGGAAACAAGGCTTAAAGTTGAGGGTTTTCATGCTACTGGTGAATTTTATGAATGTGTGATTTTGGCTGCTGCTTTTTGATAGTGTTGGTCACTACCGTTTCTGCATGC
The DNA here is from genome assembly GCF_963662255.1 of Cinclus cinclus. Classification (NCBI taxonomy): domain Eukaryota; kingdom Metazoa; phylum Chordata; class Aves; order Passeriformes; family Cinclidae; genus Cinclus; species Cinclus cinclus. The sequence continues at coordinate 16,972,269 of NC_085060.1, read as the reverse complement.
TGAATACAAGAGATTACTCAGCATCATGAGCAATGGCTGCTGAGGGTAAAACAAAATGTGTGATGGTGGAAAATGAAGTGTATATATTGGTGGGAGAGCTCAGGTAACTGCAACATGAGGGGTCCATTTTATCCCTCTGTATGTTCTGTGTGCATATCAAACTGTACATTGAATAGGTAATTAAGAAGCTTTTATATGGACCCTCATTGTTCATGAGCTCGTTGCTTCCAGAAGCTGTGAATATGGACCCCAATCCTGTCAATGGTCATCAAACTCCTATTAAATCCATGGTATAGCATTTCAGGCTGGGTATGTGGCATGATTGTCCAGCATGATTCCTAAATAAATAATATTCTTGCTATAAATACTAATACTTATGAATGCTAATTCTTCAGCACTCTCCTATAAAATTGGTGTACTGCTTGTTATTCTTGCATTATGCTCTCCTGACTTCTAATCTATTTATTTCAAACAAACAAACTAGTCATAAACTGAGCTTCACAAATGTATCACAAAATGTTCTCTCCCTTTGGTAAGAATTTGGTACCTAAATAGTCAAGTTAGAAGAATACTACAGTTGTTTTTTGGATCAGCTCTTTCTGCTGCACATCTCTGTAGGATATAACTCATTAAAATGTTACATTCCTTTTTGTTTTCCATCACTGTCCCCTTTGTAGCAGAGTGAACCCTCTCTGCATGTGAATTGTAAACCTTGCTTGGTGCTGACTGTTCCTGCTTTGCACTTTATGTGAATATTGTCACTACAGTCCATGTGGCACTGTATAAATCTTGAGAGATAGTAAAAGGAATGGTATTAATATTGATTCCTGTGGCACTCCTGTACTTGCTGCACTCCTTCAAAACTATTCCCACTTGCAAGTCTCCTTTGATTTGAAATCTGCTCTTATTAATCTACTCCAGTAACTCAGATATTTTAAGGTAACTTTGTAGATTTGTTCTTTATAATGGGCTGTCTCTAAAGCTCTGCAAAAGTGTAGACAAACTGTGTTACTTCTCCAGCATCTTTCTTATAAAATGGCCTTTTTTCCTTAAGTTCCCAAAATGTCTTTTCTAATATTTTTTTTATTAATGACTGAGGCAACTGAAGGATTTGAGAGGAGAGATTGTGTTCTAACAAGCTTACAGAAGCTATTAAAGGTAAGGAAACCACAGGGAGGCCTGGGGAAGAGCTTTGTTTGGGAGCTGAATTTCAGCTGGGACAATTCTCCTGCTCAGAGGTTGGTTTGTGTGAAGACAGGGATTACCTGTTAACAAGTGTCTGCATGAAAGGAATCTGTCCAGGAAACACAGAATTTAAATGCTTTTCAGTTGTTTGCTTTGATACTTGGACTTTGCTAGTCACCACCTTCTCTACTGATAAGACAGAAAAATGAGCCCATTCCATAATGGATGCTTTGTGCTTTCCTTCACTTAAAAACTCTTTTGCTACCCAGACATCCTCAACAAGACTTTATTTTACTGACCTGCTCTTGTCTTACCAAGGCAGCTGTGCTTTGAAATGGTCATCATAGAGTCACGTATATTTTCTGCCTAATGAGTTAATTGATTTGCACATCTAATGATATTTTAGCAGGATACACACCTGTGCGACTTGATGTTATTCTCAGTCCTTCTAGAAAATTATTTAATAGAAGATACTATAGAAGAGCTAATACTGAAAGTATGTGTAAGCAGCAGAATGGCTGGTCAGCTGCAGTTGGCACTGTATAATTTGAAAATAGCATTTCTCTTTAAAATTTCAGACTGCTCTGCATCCTCAGTGATTACTTGGGCTCAATCCTAATTTGAGATATTATCAGTGGTGAGTGAGTCATGCTTTCCTCTTTCCCCTGGCTCATGATGACGAGTGTGTTAAAGATCCTTTGCAGGATAAATTATAATGTTTGGAATTTATTTTCCTGTCCAGTTATGTAATTTATATTAGTTTTCTGATTGATCAAGTGTCTGCTTTTAAAAGTATGCTAAGAGTTTCCTTATGTTCCTTTTGAACCCTACCAAAGAGCTCCAAGTTAAAATCCTGGTAATGGAAACCGATACAGCCTTAAACTGAAACAGATGTTGGTGTGAGAGCCAGGGAAGCAGGGAACAGTCCCTGCTCCCTGTTCACTTTTTGCTAAATAGCGCCCTGGAGGCTGCAGCATCGGCTGGTTCGTGTCAGGCCCCGGCTGCACTAATGAGCCTTAATTGCCCTGACCAGAATAACCTGGGGCTTGTTGGTCTGGGGCTCTTGTCTGAGCTGTGCCACAGAACACCTGAACCCAGCGACTGGCTTAGGCATCGTGTCCCTGGAAAACCTCGCGGCTCTTGTGGCTTCCTTGTCTCCAGGCTTATCTGTGCTCCATCTGCAGCAGGAAGGTGGAACTTGTGACTGGCCTGAGCCCAGCCCTGTCTCTGACCCTGCCTTGTCTGAGCTCTGGGGAAGGTTTCCCCTCTCCCAGCTGTGTCCTGTTTCATGCTGTGGGACTGTGTCCCGTTTGGTGAGGCTGCACTTTTCCTGGTGTATCTCTGCAGCTTGGAGAAGCCCTTCTTCCTTTCAAACTGTAAGTTGGTTGAAGTTGGATATTGTGAGTGAATTCTTCCCCGTGAGGCTGGCAAGCCCCTGGCACAGGGTGGAACTCCCAGAGCAGCTGGGGCTGCCCCTGGATCCCTGGCAGTGCCCCAGGCCAGGCTGGACACTGGGGCTGGAGCAGCCTGGGATGGTGGAGGGTGTCCCTGCCATGGCAGGGGGGTGCAATCAGATGGTCCTGAATGTCCTTTCCAAACCAGGCCATTCTCTGATTCCCTGGCAATCTATTTGTGCTATCATGTTTGCAATCTCTTGAAGTGGTTTTTTTTTGTTTGTTTGTTTTTTTTGGTTTTTTTTGTTTTTTTTTTTTCCCAAAAAATTGTGATGTAACATCATTCAAAAGCTTGTGATGTGCAGCTTGCATAAAGGAACTTGGTGTAAAAAAAAAAAAAAAAAAAAAAAAAAAATCCTGCCAGTGGAGTTCCCACATCAGCAAATACTGCAGAGATGTTATGGGCAAAGCACATGAAATCTGATTAAGGAATGTTTCCCTTAAAGGTAATCTTACAAGCATAAGCAAAATTGGTAGTTGCCATCCATAATTGGGAACTTCTCTAGATTTCATTTGATTTCTCAAAACCTGTGAATTTTGAATAAAGAGAAAGTCTCTGTGCTTACATAATATGTTTAGAGACATGAAATGCCTAGACAAAAAAAAAAAAAAAGGCAAGAAAGGAGAAGGGAACAAAATCAATCATAATGGTATTTCTGCATGCAAGACCTGGTGAAAAATTCTACCATGGGATGAGAATCCTCTCTCTATCCCTTTTGGACCATTTTTAGGATAAAGAATCTGCTTTTGAATAATTAGTGTGATGAGTGAGATTATTTCTTCTTCAAGTCAATCAGAATTTAAGAAAGAATGGAAGGTGAATAAATACCAAGATGGAAAACCTGACTCTATTTTTAGTGAAGGAACTCTGTTTTAGTGGGTTTGGTTCCTGAACATGAAATCAAACCAATCTTAGCTTTCTGAGAAATGGGAGTAATTTTGCAGAAGATTACACAGAGCTGTTTGGTATCTGAGCTGTTTTGCAGAGTTTCTGTGTGTATTTGTAGTTTGTGTTTGTGTGCCCTACACTGCTGTGGCTGCCTAGAGCAGTTCAGGGCACTCTGCTCATCTGAAGGCTGAGGGAAGCAGAGGTGTCAGTCCAGCAGTGCTGCTGTGCCAAAGAATGGGGGGGGGGGGAAAACGATGTTTCTGTGCTGCTTCTGAGGAACAAAGTAGCTTAAAATGGTATGACAGGAGACAGGAACAAGCTTTTGAAAGCCCTGAAGCGACTGAGTGTTTTGTAACAGCAAGGTGGTTGGTTAAATCCCACTGTTCTGTGGAGGTTGTGTGAGCTGATAAAGCTTTTCTCCAGAAGTGTGTTTGCATTCTGGTTTTAGGGTAGAATCCTTCTATTTGAGTGGCTGGGTCTCTCCACAGGAAGAAACAGTGCCCAGTATGAGAGAGGTAATGGAATTAAAACCTGAAAAAAATGGTCCACACTGAAAATTCAGTACACAGTGAGTGAAAGACAGGTGGTTGCAGACTGGTATTCCTTTCCTTGCCTTCATTTTACCTGATAAATACAACGCTCACTATTTCAGTACTGGAGATGTGTTTTTATTGACTCAGACTCCAGTAAAACAATTCAATGCTGTCTCCTGAGTTTGTTCTCTCAGAAGATGGGGTAGAGGAAGAATCAAGACAGGCAAGATGACCATCCTTGGCGATTTCAGTCATAGGTGTGTCCCTCCTGTCACACACACAGTGTCTCATCCTTGCTGTTTGCCTGTCACAAGGATAACTGTGGGAGCTCTGGACAGGTGTTCAGCACTTAGGGAAAAGTTGGGGAAGATCAGGATTAAAACAAAGAGTGTTTAGCTGATTAGGCTACAGTAGAGTATTTTATACAGCACACACAACAGGGTGCTGCTACAATGACTGGTACAATATCAAACTTAGTAACTTTAAAAGGAATAAGATGATTTAAATATGATTTTTTAAAAATTATTTTATATTTTTTTTTAGCTCACTGTTAGGGGCTTTTGTTTAAAACTACTTGAATACCTCAGTGCCAAGTAAATCTGCATAGCAGAATGTCTAGTGACTCTTGAAATATTTTTGGTGTTTTCAGAATCATTTTGCAATTACACAGGAAGTAACTACTATCTCATTGTATATTTCCAGCCTGTTTGCAGTTGATTTATTTTTTTCCATCTTAAGAGGAAGGCAGAATGATCTAAAATGGTAGCCATGACATTTGTATGCTTTCTAAAAATTGGTAATGGAATATGTTCTTCATAAGAATTTTTCCATTTTAGTCCTGTGAGATGACAAGGCCAAATACATGTGGAATACATTTCATTGTGTTATTTAATGCTATGAAATCCATTTAATTTCATTTAAATGGGGTCATCTCTGTTGCCATATGGAATCCATCCTGTATGTTGCTTTCTCTGGGTACTTCTGGTTAAGTCAGGCTGCCTCCTGCACAGAGCAGGGTTGATGAGCAGGGTGTTCCTGTGCTCTGAAGTAGCCAAAATATCAAAATGTAGCTTTTCCATCATCAATTTTTGTGCAGAAAACTACATTTATCTTCCCATGTATATGAATGAGTTAAACAGGTGTACATATACACCCAGTGTTAATAAAACTGGACTGTATTATTTATTTCTTCCTCTTTTAATTTCCAGTCCAACTATTCCCTGTGTAAGGCTTTCTGTTCCTGCATGGCCTGTCTCTTTTGTTGCTTGCTTACCTTCTTTTTCACTTTCTGGTTTATATTAATTCAGTGGGTTGAACTTTTAAGGGAGAAAGTATCTGAGTACTTCAGGTTATTTCTGTCATTTTTCCATGTCCCTCAAAAAAAATGTAAAACAAAACCCCAAGATTTCTTAAATGGAATGAAAGGCATCTTTATTCTGTAGTGGTAAAAGGAAAATTCCTGTCTGTTTCAGCAGGATAAGAACCTTTATCATATCTTTTAAAATGGTTTAAAGTGGAGGATTTTTGTCAGCTGTCAGCTTGAAAGGTCATGTTTTAGGCAGTCAGTCCTAAGCCCCTTGGATAATGTTTACTGTGCTCTCAAATGACTTAAAATGGACTAAATTGTTTTCAGCCGACAGTAGTAAAGGTCATGGAGGAAATCTGTTTAGTCGGCCTTGCTTGCTTCCTTAGCACACACAGTAAAAATGTGCCATAAACTGCAGCAAGACAGGAGTTTTAACTTTAAAAGACAGTGAAGGCTGAGGGAATGGAATGTACCTCTGGTGGGTAGAAATTGTTTGGCAGAGGATTTGCTAACCAGGGGTTGCTATAGCAAACTTTCGCCTAATCTCTGCTAGATTCTTCCTTTTCCTTCTGTTGTCTCCTTTCATGTTATAGTTCATTTCTTAAAGAATTTGTGGATTTAGGGGCATTTTCTGATCTCAGTGTGGGTGCTTGTCACTTCCAGACACTCTAATGAGAGGCAGACACAATCTTAAGGCGCTGGGAGGGTGGAGCAGGCAAAAAAGATTGCACCTCAGTGTTGCATTTCCTGAAACTCCTTTTCAGCTTCTACTTGCCCCCAGAATGTGGATCTGTTCCCCTCACTGTAAATGCCATTGTGTTGATTACAGTGGCAGTTCATGCTGTGTAAGGTATTGCCAAATGTAATGATAAAATGGTCTTATTAGAGAAAACCCAAATAAATTACCTGTTTGTCATGGATCTGGTTTCTAATGGCATTTACTGCTGGATTTTTCTCATTGTTCTTGTTCAACCTCTTCAGAAATGTGTTCTCTAAATTATAACAAAATGCATAGCAATTATACAAGGTCTTGAAGTACCTGATATTAAATACAAATACAATTTTTCTTCTCTGAGTGCTGGAAACCCCCAAAGTGGTAGGACTCAGAAATCCCTGAGGAGAGACTCAGCCAGCCTGGTTTTCACCACTTAAGTGGCCCAGGTAACTTAAGTTGTAAGGTTTTTGCCAAGATGAGATCTAATTTGTGGAAAGTAAGTGAAAGGATTGTCTGCCTCTCTCAGACATTGAGCTGCATTCTTTGGAGCAGTGAAGAGTAAGCAGCAAAGAGGGCAGCTCCTTAATGATGTTTTTGCAGACACAATAAGAGAACAGAAGAACTGAAGTCTATGTTTGAAAAGTGCAAAGTGCTTGCACAAAATACAATTGCAGAAAACACTATGTTCCATTAGCCTAATTCCATTATTCCCCAACTAAGTGGTTAATCCAGAGAACGTAAGTGATACAGCATTATGAAAAGCTTGTCTGGGTTTCATGTCCTGTTTTTGTGCCAGGTGGAGCGTTTGCAGAATCAGATGGACGCTGAATAAGGTTCTGTGATAAAATGCTGTGGAAGTAATGTGTATTTACCTGTTTTCAATGTGGAACAAATGCTGACTTGAATGTGTAAAAGATGCTTGCTCTAGAAATGCCACGTGATTCCTAAGTTCATGTAATTGTGGGAAATGCTCCTTTTTTTTGCATGAGCTGGAGGAAAAGGTTTTTTTTGCATCTGACACATAAGCACAGCCTTAGAACTTTTACGCTTTATATCTAAAATTGCATTTTTTTAAGGGTATCAGACTTAATTTTTAAGTGTTGTTTACATTTGTGTACTTCAATATGTTTAGGGTATTTAAAGGTAAACGTGTCTGAGCATTTAAATATTGATTTAGAAATTTTAGTTGAAATACTGCTTTGAACTTTTCAAAACTTCAGCTTTTATGAAGTGAAAGCTTTCTGCCCTTACCTTCATTTCTCACTTTTGATTATTATTTATGTGGGGTGGGGGGAAGCAACCACATTTTATTCTGTGGCACAGGACTGATGTTCAGCAGCATTTTGGGGTTTTGGTTTGAGGTTCTTTTGTTGGTTTGTTTGAGATGATTCAGTGAGATTTGAGTCATTTGTCATCTATAAATCAGGCTAAACTGAGTGGAGCACTTTGCTTTTCCACCTCTGCTCTCATCTTCCTTCTTCCATAACAGTTTATCACCGTGGCCAGGAAAGAGCTCAGTTAGGAGGACAGTTAGACCTTGTTCTCCCGTCATGTTTTCATCCCTAGATATTAGTGTGTCACTCAGATGGATACAGATTGTTTTGCTGCATGTCACATATGACAGACTGAAGGACAACAAAAACAAACTCCTCCAAGCCTGTACAGAAAGCAAGTTTCACAAAGTCTGTGTGACCAGACAGAATTAACTCTTGAGTCTTCAGCGGTTCAGAGCACTGCCATCTGTGCATGTGCCATTCAGTCATTGTTCTGGGGCTGCTGAGCTCCTGGGAGTGGCTAAGAGGTCACCCCAAGCTTGTTGTGAGAGAGCAGAACTGTGCAGTGTAACTAAATCATAGATTTTTTTTTTTAAATAGCAAAATAGCATGTTAGGTAATTACATATATTGCAGAAAGCATGAATTAATTGAAAATAGGAGTTAAAAAGGTTAGAGAGGAAGGTGGCCTATTAGAGCCATTTTTATTGATTTACTGATTTTAAACTTCCCTTGGCTTTGCTATAAAAGACTCCTGTTGAGTTTCTTTGCTGTGTAAAGAACTAAACACAGGGTTAGAAAATCAGTCTGTCTCTCTGGAAAAGTTACCAATTACTACCATTTAAACTTGGCTTAGTAATTTTATCCTTGTATTACTTAGTGTTTTTAAGTTTACTTTACATGAGAATTTCCACGTGTGCATGTGGAACTGCAGCTCTCCTGGGAGGAGGAGGAACAATGATCTGGGTGTCTTGCCCTGGCTTTTAACACTTGAAAAGAAGAGCACTGCACACCTGAAATGTGCATGTAACTCGGAATGGGATTAATTTTACTATTACTGGGATTAAATTTACCTTAGGCAATCAAGGACTCATTTTACATCTGCATTTGTGTTGACCTTTTTGTGATACCATAAGGCTTTTTAATGCCGCCTGAAATTCTTCCACTCCTCAAAACCAAGGGGTATCCTAATGAAGAAAGAAACATTATTAATACATCATTCATTTGATTTACGGATGGTCTAACTGTCCTGTGTGTGCATCCAGGGGTGCAGAGGTGCAAATTCTGCTTTACAAAGCAGCCTTGTTGTTCTGGCCTGTTCTATTTGGATGTAATTTAAAACGGAAGCTGTTAAATGTGCTGAGGTAAAATGCAAGCTCTGCTGGCAAATGGAAGGGATAGATATTGACTAGGTGTTGTGTCACTAGAACCAGACATTCAGGCTCCCTGAAGTTTTAATTTTTGATTTAATTTTTTGATAATGTGTCACAGTTGTAACAGTGTGTCTGAGGCAAGGAAAAATGACAAGCGGAGCCATTAGGGAGTCTGTACCTACTTACTGCTGCTCTCCACCCCACCTGAATCCTGGTTTTCCCAAAGTAATAAAAGTGTGTGATAGAACCATTAGCTGACAGTAGGACAGGGACTCAGTTAAAATTAAATGAAAGATCACTTGAAAGCTTATATTGTATGACTAATTAACAGACATTCACATATTTTGAATGTAAAAATACACAGCTACAGCTAACTTTTATTAGCTGCTGAATTTATGTGGTAATGGGCAATGATTTCCAGTCCAAATGATGAGAGATCTGGAAACAGTTTGGCACCAGTTAATCAAGCCCATGACTTTTGGTGCTCTGTTAAATATTTAAAATATCAGCAGTGCTGTTTCAGCGAGGTGCTTTCAGTAGGAAATGCCCTCGCAGGTGACAGCTTGGGCAGTTGTGATTGTTATGCTGATAAGGTATGTTCTTAGAGTAGACATAATGTGAGGAGCCATCATCTTAATGGCTTTCAGTGGCACTCGCACTGCTTTAAGTATAAAACACCTCTGTAAACAGGAATTAGGGTGTCATTTTAGACCCATCATTATTTCATAGACAACTTTCTTATATCCATATAGATTTAAAAAAAAAAATATATATTCTTGTAACTGGTCTATTATCTTACCTGGCTGAAAAAAAGAAATATGAGGGGGAAAAGAACTCATGTTACTTGTGAAGATCTATTGCTAATTTACCATTGTTACAATGTGCTTTTGTGTAAAAAGTGAAGGTGATAGAAAAACTTGCTATAGTTAAACACTGAAAACCTGGAAAAAATAACACATAGAAGATAATACATAGGAGATAAGACTGTGAGGCAAGGATGGGGGAAGAAAAGGCTGGAAATAGTAGTACAGATAGCCAGAGCTGGTGTCAGCTTGACACAAACTGAAAAAATCTGCAGACATTTGTGGTAAAAGGGGAATGGGCAGCAAATGGTTCAGCTGGGTTGAGAGATGATTTGCTTAAGCCATGCTGTCTCCCTGTGGTCCCATGAGAGCCATGTGAGGCTATTTCTACAAATGAATCGGTATTTAGAGGGGTTTATTGCTTCTCTTTTTCCAAGTATCCATAAAGAAATGCTAGGCTATTCCTGGTGGAATTAGGGTCATGATGGAAATGGAAGTCTCCATTTCTGGAAACCCAGCCATTTCCTCCAAAAAGTACACTTGTCCTGGTCCTTAAAAAAGGAAATAAATAAGTTGTGAATGACCTTACCTGAAGTTATGGAAGGAAAACCCTCTTAAAGAAATTTGAGAGCAGAAGGCAAATTAATATTTCATGTTACTGATGTGTCTTGGAGCTGGTATTCTGTGATGCACTTCACCTCTGCTTTGTCCACAATGAGATGTCACATAAGGAATGGCTCTGGAAGGGCCTCAGGATCAGTTTAGAGCCAGCACTAACAATTGGACATATTAAGTAACAGTAATTAGTCCAGCCAAAAGATAGCTTTGGGTAAACAGATTTGCATCAAATGTGGTTCTGAAACCTTAATTGGATTTCTGTTGCTTTGCCCTAATGACAGAAAACCTGTTTGCTGCTATCAGGGGAACATAAAATATCCTTGCAGTGCTGAGTGGGGTGATTTGCCCTCACTCTGATTGTTATTCCACATGTTGGTGTACCTGAGCACTAATTGTTTGGTTATTCATTAGCAGAAACGATCGAAAAGGACTGGGCAGACATTCTAACAAGCAATCCTAAACACATTTTCTGGTCTTCCTGAAATGACTATTTATGTATTTTCGTATCAAGTAGCACAGTTCTTCTCAGAACAGCTGAAGGTAACCCACCTCAGAAAGCTTTAAGCTGGGTGACTGCTTTGAAAGGTGGCAGAAAGCTTTAGTTAATTAATTTTTGACACTAATTGGGTAAACTGGACTGGTAATGTTTAGACTGTGTAAAAGAAAAAACTAAATAGAAACACCACTTCAGACTGCCTTTGAAGACCCTTGTTTAGAGGTTTGTCTGGTATTTTCTCCTTATTTCAGAGATATTTCTTTTTATTTATATGAAATACAACTGTTGCAGTAGGAGAGATTAAGTGTGGCAAAACAGAATACCCAGAAAATTTAATGAGCTGGTGGTGACTTATGGACTTCATCTGAAAATGACCAAGGTTCACCTACATCTTGCTTTATATTCAGTTGCATGTCACAATAGTAGCATACTTATGTTATCAAGTATAATAAATATATAAAGTATCTTGTGCCCATTTACTGACTTCTAGAACTCCTTTGAATTGATCTTAATGGCATACAAATGGGATAGATGGGATAAAATTGTTCCAGTGCAAAACTCTCTAGCAGAAAGTACTATAAAACATTGCTAATCTTAATGCAAAAGTATTTAATTTTTACCTTGTATTTAAGTCCCATTCATCTTTTAATCTTCTACTTTGCTTTCTTGCATTGTTTTTTCACTTCTTATTTCACAGATATGTAAAAATAAATGGTGTGTGATTTATTTTTTTCTACCTAAAAATGCATGTATTCTTAAACAGAAAACAAGAACATGAAGAAAAGCAGTGATAGTGTTTGGTCTTGCTGCCATCTTTCCAGCTTCCCTCAACATGCCTGCGTTTCTGTGAAAGAAGTTTTCTTATGCTGTGTCCATTTGAAATAACTTTTTCAGTTTTCTGGGTTGAACTTTAATGAGAGGGAAATAATCTATAATAGACTTTTTTAAAAAGCAAAACACCATGAGAGTTCTTTGAGCTTATCTTCATAAAAGCCAGTTTTATTGTTATAGAAGTTGGGGAATAGAGATTTTTTTTTTTCCATCAGTTTTAGTGGGAAATAAAATGGATTTGCATTCCAGCATCAGTTGGGTGCTTTAGAAGGTCTCCCTGGGTGGGCTGTTGCTTCCCCCTGGTTTTTAATCTCTCCCTTTCTCCAGAAGTCTGCCTTCCCCTGAGCAGTCTGCCTGACCTTTCTGCTCTGCTTGTCATAACTAATTACAATGACATCCATCTGCAGCATGAAAAATAAATTCCAGCAGCCAGTAGAGGCTGGGGACTGTGGAGAGAGCCCATTGCTCCCTTGGATAGGTGCAGCCACCTCAGTCCTTCTGTGCTGTGCAGAGCTAAAAGGGTTTGTGCCTTTCCTTGCCCAGAGGTGTCCAGAACAGGATGGAGAACACTCTGTTCTGCTGGGGACAGGTTGCTGCAGGATCTCGGGCAGTCCAGCAGATGTTGGCAGGCTTGTACAGCTGAGGTGCTTCGCTGGGGATAGGAGGGAGGGTGCTACAGCAATTCCTGGACATGGAAATTAAGTTTATTTTTTTTTCTTTTTGTAACCTTCCATTTCCAGCTTTAGTTAAGCTGCAGAGGATCTTGTTTTAAACTTATTCTGGGAGATGAGACTGTCCAAGGAGCTGATAATAGGGAGTTTTGCATCTGAAAAAAACCCCAAAACTTTAGGGGGGGGGGGGGAGGGATCTGGAGCTCACATTGACATCTCCAACTTAGCTTTACCCATGGACAAAACAAGAGCTCCAGTCATGGATTACTGATTCCATTGCTCAAGGCATCTGCTTCCAGAGAAACTGTTCACAGGGTGCTGTTATATTGGAAGGACATTGTCCTAAAATACTGAGATACGTCAGCATGGAAATAATAATTGTATAGGAGTTCTATTTCTGCAGTTATTGCATTAAGAAGCTTTTACTTGGGCTAAGTGTGTTTGTTGTTTTCTTTGCAGAAAGAACACTTGGAAAATGACAACCATGGCATATAGTGAATGTATCACTGTTAATTAACGAAGTCTTAAACTTTGTCAGATAGGAATAAATGATTGAAACAAGTTCCAAATTGTGTTAGGTAACTTTTGGCTAGCTTCCTTTTTAATTTGTAAACTGTCGTTGGAAACATATTAATTGTTGCATGTTAAACAATCCCTGCTTCGGCCTTTTTTGGGTGCTAATTTGTTATTCTTGTCAGCAGTTAACAATAGCTTTTTTGATGAGAGGTTCTGGTGGCAGGCTGATGCTCTTCCCAGGCTGAGTGTAACTCCCATTATCAGAATGATGGTGCAGGTGCAAATTCCCCAATTTCTTTTCAGGAACATTTGCTGGTAATTCATGACTTGGTTGAGTATGCTTGCCAACAAGTGAAGTGTTAGAAAGTCAGCAAGGCGCACGCAGTGCTGTGAACACGCTTGGGCCCTGAAACACCCAGTTGTGTGATACAGAATGCATGATTAATAGAACTGCAAGGAAGGGATTCAGTCTGTCAGACCTCACTGCCAATTGCATTGATGACAACCTGGTGCCTCTGAGCAGAGCACTTTCTCTTACATAACACTGCAGGCATTTGCTGTATGCGAAGTATGAAAACTTGATAACAGAACAGCTTTTAAACAAAGCAAACCCTGAAGGTTTTGTTTTACTTTGCTAATAGCTTGTCTAATGGGAATTTAAAAAATATTTTTTTCTTTTTATACCAAAGAGAATACGTGAGATGTACCATTCAAGTTGGGAATCTCACCTGTCCTCTGGAGGATTCCTGACATCCTTTACCTGACAGAGTGATCTTGGGAAGCTCAGCAGTAGTCTATTCCTTTTACTTTGTCCTAACATTAGGTGTTCTTCAGAAGGGGAGACTGAGCTGACTTTTTGCTGGATCACTGTCCAGTGTTTTAGAACAGTAAATATTGTTCTTGTGGAACTCAAACCCAAAGTGTTTCAGCTTTTTCCTTAAAAGTATTTGGGTTATTAAGTATTTCTGTACACTAGGTATGAATCTATCACTGATGGGAAAATTTTGCTTCTAGTAGAGTCTCTACTAATGAAATAAACTGAAAATTCTGGGTAGTGTCAGCAGGAGCAGATTTCTGCTTTTGGGGTTATGTCACTGATGGTTGTTTTGTAAAGCACATATTAAAACTCTACAGAGGTGAGCACCTGAAGCTTTGATTTGAATCAGTCATGAAGGAAGGTTCAGTTCATGGAAACCCTCACTGTACATCAAGAGAAATACAAAGCTTTGCTTTATTTAGTGCGTGGAATCCAGGAACTTGCTTTGTGTGTGTGTTTAGTGTGGTATTGCACATTCATGGTTAAACTTCCATGCCTTCAGGTGCTATCAGCAGAAATACAGGCAGTGATTCCTGGTGCAATTCTGAATTCAGAACAGGCCATGCAAAGTTACTTTGTCAATGTGCATGAAAAGGAGGAAGTGATTATTGTAGGCTGTGAAAAACACCCTTAAACTGAGCAGCCAGGTGAAGCAACAAACCAAAGGCATAACACTGTGCTGTGATGGATGATGGTAGAGACAGCAGAGAGAAATTCTGGGTTCTAATAGCCATGTTAAGTAGAAGGAAATACACGCAGAGGAATGTTCTCAAGGAATGAGGAATATTTTGGTCTAGGAGTGTGCTGTGTCTTGCAAAAGGCTCTGTTGAGAGAGGTGAGCAATAGCACGTGTGTAGCAGTGTGACTATAAACAGGATCAGGTTTTTGTCCTGGTCAACCCCCAGACTGGAGCCTTTGTAGAAACACTTTAATGGGAATCCAGGCCTCTGGCTGCTGATTCCAACTGGTCAAACTCCTGCCTTGGTGTTGAACTATAAATTACAATTGCCATGGTAGCTTGAAACAAAACTTGTCAAGGTTGGCAGTTGGGCAGAGGAAATCTGCACTGTGCTGCTGGGTGTTGGAATTATTTGCCCATAGCCAGGGTAAGAACAATGAGATTTTTGAGCCGGAAATGTAAATAAAAAACAAGGAAAGTAGTTTAGGAAATACTAACATCGAATACTGGCAATAAAGCAGGAGGATGGAGAAGTGCAGATGAAGTGGGGAATGTCAGCCCCTAAACTGAAGCAGTTGGAGAAATTGCAGGACAAACCAGGCATTTTGGCTGCTCAGCACAAGAAAAAAGTCACCATAAGTATTCTAAAAACAATATTAAAAAAATCAGCAAACCAAGATTACTGTAGATGAAGCATTTGGGATTTTTCTGTCATCTTTTCTTCTGAGCTGGTAATATTTTGTGTTAATATTTGTTAACTCGTAATTGCAATAAAAATTGATTTCTTGCAGGCATCTCCAGGTTGAATAAGTTCTTTAGGCTAAGAAGGTTCTTCCCCCCAGATTTAATAATCACTTCTGTGTTGCCCCTCTCCTCCCAGGAGGAGTTCAACACTGGTACTATTATGTTCCTTTTGTTTGTATTTAGCTTTATATTCATAAATTATCCAATGTAAGGAAAGAAATCTCAAAACGGCAGTAGAGGTTTGCCTCTAATGCTTCATTTTCCTGAAGTAATTTGAGGAGTCTACCCTAAGTATTAGAAGTAAAAATGCATTTTACATACCAACACTTTGAGCAGGCTGATGGTGGTATTTGTAAAAATAGCAACAGCACTGAGTCCATTCAAAACTGCTAAAAATATCACATGGCTATTAAAGCTTAACTGTGGAGCACAAGGGGACTAAAAAACAAAGTAAAGGTCTGGCCTTGCTCCTGCCCCTGTGTGTGTGTGGATTGTAATGGGTTTGGCAAAAGCCATCATTGCTGTAGCAGTGCATCTTTTATCAGCCTCTGCTCCTCATTCTGCACTAATGTTACTAATTCTGGAACTTGTGGAATAGTTTTGAGACCTGAAATCCTGCACAGCTTTTGCAGCCATGATAGTTCAGTGTATCCCTATCGACTTCTTATGTAAAAACCTTCTCTGAGTCACATCTCTGAATGCCTCTCTCAGCAGCGGCACGCTGGAAATTCTGTTCCCAGCAAGCAGCCAATGTAATTCATGGGATAAGGGAAATGGTGACAGTCACCAGAGCTGTACTTTGTTGGGTCTCCTTCAGCAGTTCATGTGTACAAACTTAGGCTTTTGTTCAATTTGCTTAGACTTCAGCTTCAATTTGGGCAGGTGTGGAGTAGCAGTGTTTTATAGACAGTGTTTTATAGGCGATAATTGCGAATTATTTAATGGAGCCACACACCACGAGTGTAAAGAAATTAGGTGGGAGTAGCTGAAGGGAAAATAGCAGCGTGTAGTTTGTCAGCAGTGGTCAGAACAGCCCAAGAGAAGGTGGTAGTGCTACAGAGGGCTTGTGAGCAGCCTGACTCACAAATATCCCATTTTAGACATGCTTTTGCAGTGATTGTTTCTAGATAAAGAAGCTTAGTGAGCTGTTACTGTCTTGATCTGTATGCCCAGGGCTGTAATACGTAATTCTCATTCCACCATTAGACTTTCAATCCATTTGTTTTTATTGCAGTTTTCTATTAAAAACAAACAAACAAAACCCAAAAAACAAAACCAAGTTCCTTAATTCTCTCTATTGCCATGCTTGTTCCTGAGGTTCTGTTCTGGTGCTGTGGGCTGCATGCTCTGGCTGTAGATACTTTCACATTGGGCTGTCTTCAACTGAGATTTAGGGGTGCTGATTTTACCAATGATCTTTAAAAATGGTGATGTTTTCTAAGCACAAGCATGTCTTCACAGGGAAGAAATACAGGTTGACTGCTTTAAAATATGATACAGCTACAGGTAATGGCCAAAGGTGTTTGAATGCTGGATGTAATAGTTGGGGTATGACCCTCCCCTCTCAAGATTTGTTAGAATTCATCCTTGTATAACATCTGGAAGTGCTCCTGTTGCTAAGGAGTATCCATAATTATTTATGACAAACTTTTCTTTGTGACTTCTAAAGGAAAGTCCATATTTGAGGACTCTCAAACTCCTCCATGGTTTGGGCTGGGTCAGTGCAAAGTGTTACTGGGGCAGTGTTGGTTCCTACAATGCTGAGTCAGCAATTAGATGTGGATTGCAAGGCTGGTGGCAGGTGTTTTATAAATATCTTTTCATGCTAATGCTATCCCAAAGTGATGTTTTTCAGGATCAATGAAGCTGTTCAGAGTTATGAGAATGGCAGACTGCCCCAGATGTGAGCAGAGATGAGGACAAGTGCTTTAACCATTTATTCAGTTTCAGAAAGATGAAAGGCCAGTTGCTTTGGCTGACTGAAGGAGGAGAAGCCACAGCCGTTTCTTTCCCCTGCTGGGAATTAATAAAGCCTGTCACTTCCAGCCTCACCTTTGTTCCATATCCTGTGCACCAAGCCCGTCACTCTTTTACTGTGGTTAATTGTTCTCAACATATTTCAAGCTCTACTTCTCTTTTGTAACTTACAATAACTGCAACATCCCCACACCCAGTTTTCACACACTTTGATTACCTGTCACTGACGTAGGAGCATCCCTTTAACCATTCCTTCTGTGGCTCAAAATGTCTTAATTGGGTTCTTTACTGGCTGGAGTGGTTGCTGGCTGTGCAATTCCATTGCTGGGACTCAGAAGTTGATTTAACTTGGAAAAGTAGCCCTGGGTGGAAGTTTTCCACTGGGAGGTTGACTTGGGCAGCTGGCTTTGACCTTACTGTTCATAAACTTAAAATGGAACATAGCGTGGTTGTTAGCAAACTAATCAAAAGTATTCAGTTTTAAATCTTGTGGTCACTCTGTTGTCAGGTTTGAGTAGGCATGGCATGAACTGTACAGTGGTCTCAGGGTAGAAATTGAATATATTGTTTATTGACTGCCTGGTTTGGATATTGTATGATTTCAGCTCAGCAAGGAGATCCTGTGTAATTCCATTGTACTTTTGACAAGAGTGGGTGCAAGCTTTTTTATTTGCCCTCTTGAAAATCTAATGTGAAGTATAAGCATAGCTGATAATGTTATTTTGCAGTAGTATCATATAAAATGAAAAACCATAACTCGCCACAGGCAATAGGAAATCATCACTACTTTCAAGAAGGAAAGGTGATTGTTAGTTTTAACCAGAAGAAGCAAATGATGAAATGTGGGGAACAGGAAATGTGATTACAGTACATTTAGATAGATATTTAATTTAGATAGATAGAGCATTTCTATAAAGGCAGAATTGCAATAGGTTCTGCAGGCGAAGCCAGTAACATTATTTCTTAAAATATTTCCTTGGAAACTTTAATTATAAAATGACTTTGTATGTAATTTCCTGTGCAAGGGTGCCCTATATAAATGTACCCTGTGTGTTTACTTTTGCACTAAAATACCAAGAGAATGTTTAAATTTTCTCACAGTCCTTTTCCAAAACCAGAATGGATTAGCACTGTGTGACTTTATTTGAGCTTTCATAAAACATCTGGGAAAAAAAAAATGGAATTGCTGGAAGATTGATTTACATTGTTCCAACTCTTGCACTTCTGTGTAATTTGTTGCTAACAGTTCCATTGTGATCTGAGCACTGGTGTAATGTAAACTGTCACCAGTGACATTTCTGTGCCCTGACAGCTTTTTTTCTAGCTGTGGGTAATTGTAAATTAGGCTAATAGACTTTTTAGCAGGAATGAAGAGACCTCTCGTTCACCTTGTTGTTGAATGTTTGCTAAATACATGTGTACAGCAATTACTCATTTTGTTTGAATATGTAATATTTTACCCTTAATGTTGCACTTGTCACTGTCAATAAGTAATTATGTAACTTTCGATTACTGGAGTGTCATGTTGCCTTTCTTTTCTTTTTCTCCTTCCTAGTGTTCTTAAGTGAAATCTTACCAGACCTACTATACAGTGACTTCTGCAACCTTTCTGTGAAAGCATGTTCCGTTTTAAAGTCAACATAATTCACTGTTTAGGTCTTTAAATATGCTATGCTTTATAAAAAGAAGTAGCCTGTGATTGCACTGGCTGTTTTCTGCTGCTTCTGTGGGAGCCTTACCATCATCCTCAGAGATAGTTGTGTTAGCAAGAGTCATTAACAAATGACATAACCACCTCAGTAAAGAAAGACAGTGATCTCTGCTGGGGTTTCTAACACATCAATGACACTTAAATCTAGGGGAAAAGCCCCATTAAAATATAGTGAACTCTGCAGTTGTTAAAAGTAGTTTGGATTTTCTAGGTGTAGCTGCAAGTCTGTAGCTGCAAGTCTGTTACCTGTCAGTTGTTCTGGTACATGATTTTAGGGCTTTGGTGGTGGTGGCGAGAGGAAGGTGAGTATCAGCTGCTGCTGGGCAGGAGTGGACACAGGGTGCTGCTGGCTCAGAAGAGTTGTGTGCTACGGCTTGAGAAATGAATGGAAGTTGCATGAACAGCTTGGAGGGATTCAGTATTTCCTTTACCACGGGGGTCCAACCTGAACAAATTTTCTGAAAGAGTTGGTGGAGTTCACTATTGCAAAATTGTCCTTTAGCACCAGATGAGATGCAAAAACCTTGAATACCTTTCCAGTTTTGTTCTTTGGAATTGTTTGTAATTATGAAATATCTTCCAAGTGCCCGTCATAAATTATTATAATAAGCATGTAGGAAGAAGAAAATCGGTGCCGAGCAGTCTTGAACACCACACTACCAATGCACTTAAGCCATTTCTCCTAAGAAATTGGAGCCCTGTAGTAGAAAGCATGTTTCCAGAGTAATCTAAGTGAGTGCATTACTTCAGCACGATGGGATGCTCTCAGACAATCAAGAATACTTTTTTGCACAGTCAGTCCAGGGGATGGAAAGCAGATGCATTATCTGGTTCCTGTTGATGGGAACCAGGAGGAGAATAATCAGCCAGGAGTTATCAGGAAGTAAATGGGAGATGTACAGATAAGGAGGGGGAACAGTGCACTGTTTGCTCCTCCTGTTTGTGCCCTTGCAGGCTGAGCTGCACAGATGGTTCCTGATGAATTGTGGTGCTGTGTGATATGGACACGAGTCTGGGAAAGGAGCAGCACCACAACCATTATGGGCCACTGAGAAAACATTTCTGTGCAGTGCTGCTCCTGTCCAAACTTAATCAGAACTAATTAAACAGATAATGGGGTTTGTCTATGGAACAAGTATGAGTTAATGGCATTGAGTAGGGAAGACTCGAGCCTTTCTAAGAAAAGGTAATTAGAGGCTCAGTCCTAGAGTTTTCTTCTATTTTGTTTTTCTCATGTCTTTTTCTTCTCCACCCCCACATTTTAGAAACCAAGAAGTATTTCCAAAGCAGGAAAACTATTTGTTTTCTTCCCTCCACTTGCTTAACAAGTTAGAGGCAACTTGGCCGGCTGGGAGCTGCGTGGGTTCTTGTAGAGACCTGTGTGAGTGTTGGGGTTAGAGAGGGGGAAAGCAGAGCTTTGCTGTGCTGGGACCACGCCAGGGTCAGAGAGAAGCAAAGCAGGGTTGGCCGTGCTGGGAGCTCAGTTCCATCCCACCAGGGCACACTGGCCCTGTGGTGCTGGGGGTGTCTGTGCTGGGGGCCCGCGGGGCAGGGCAGATCCTGCAGCTGAAAGTGCCGCTTGTTCCCACGGCATCTGTTGGTGCTTTCTGGTTTTAGCTTCTCTGAACCTCGGGTGACTTTGCAGAGGGCTCGATGTGGTCAGGGGAAAACTCCCTTACAACAAAGCTGTGACCCAGGATGAGGAATTCCGTGAACACCAGCTTGCTCTTCAGAGGACACAAGGGGTACTTGCCTCCTGCTGAACTCCCGATGTGCACCTGCACCTCTGCTGGGCTCAGCCAAAAACTTAAATACAAGGAAGGAGAATAGTCCAGAGAGGGAGCAGAATATTTATACGATGAAAAAAAGGCTGAAACATACTGTAGACTTTAATTAAGCCTCCAGAAACATTGTGTCAGTGGAGAGTAGATAGCAACATGAACTGAGCACTGATCTACTATTCAGAGATCATAACCTTGGTCTAATTACATTATTAGTATATAAATTATTGCATGAATTATTTATTTAAAATTAATATTACAGATATTAGTTGTCATTAATAATGTGGAGGTCCCTTTTTGTCACAGAAGAATGGATTAGCATTATAATTACCATATAAAAAATAGATATTGATGAAAAATTGCTGTTTGAGACATATCACTGGCTTTATATTATGTATTTCTTTCTATTCCCTTTCTCCCTCTTCATAATTCTGTATTTCTAATTACTGTCTTTGAGAAGAACTGTTAATTTGGTAACTTAGCATGTATTTCGATATAGGATAAGAATACAGGTGCTTGGTCGCTTCTGGAAGGTGAAACAAAAGAAACTCTGCAATGTTAATAAACTAAATTGCAAGTATTGTAGCTACAGGTTTTTTGAGCCTGTGCTGAATACTGGTCTCAAATGATTTGCTGTTTGTTTTCTTCCTTTCAACTTTTTTCCCCTTTATCATCTTAAAGAAGGTGAGAATCAGCAGTGTAATTAAAGCCATAATACACAGTACAAAAAATTAGAGGTGTTGAAATTTTACTCGAATTGCTGCCTGCCAGCATTTGGACACTATCTCTCACACTCTTACACACTCTCTAACTAGACAACACACAAAGGCTTCTCAGTTTGAGATCCTCAAAACAAATATTGTGCCTGTGTTGTACTATCTGTGCAGAGATGTTAAACACCCTGTTTGTGAGTGACCTCCTGAAGCTGCTCAGAGCTAAATAGAACTGTAGTTAAAAGCTCCCAGAGGAGTGTCCCTGCAGACTCTTTGGGGCTAGAAAGGTCGTCTGTGCTTGAATCAAAGAATCCTGATGTGTCTTTGGTTAGGTAAACCTCTGGGCTTTGATAGCAAAGTTGTAGCAACTAACTTCTATAAAATTATTTTAGTGAAAGAAGCTCAGATATGCTTCTATGAGTGGTTTATCCACTAATCTGGTTTGGTTTTGTTTTGTTTTTTGTTTTTTGGGGTTTTTTTTTTGTTTGTTTGTTTTTTCTTCCTTGTTTGCTGCCTGATACTTTATCTTGTGTGTGTGGTGCCCTTCCAGTTTCTGTCTGTTCAGGAGAGCCTGAGTCAGGCTGCATTTCCCTGCTCTCTAAGGTTATGCTTGCCTTATCCCTCATGCATTATGTACCTCACTCTTAGGTATTTGTGAGTGTGGGTTTTAGGTCTACTGCCACTGAGCAGTCATGTTTCTGCTAATTCTGGGTTGTATGCAAAGGGCCCAAATTGATCAACATTTTCCAGCTTTATCACCAGAAGAAGAAAGTAATGGGAAACCTATTGCCTTTCATGGGAAGCTGCTGTTCTTAGGATAACTGTTTTATGAAACCACGAAATTACTGTTAAGGAGTTGCACCCTTTAAAATAAGGTTTTTGTGACTGATTCCTAGTCCTAAAGAATTTCTAGCTATGTAGCTGGAAAATATTATATAAGTTGTTAGGGCTGGTAAAGTGGTGGTACTGCCTAGAAATTAACTTCCCAGATAGTTGTTGTTGGGTTTTTTTTTTTTTTTTTTTTTTTTTTTTTTATTTAAACTACATTTGATTTCACCAAATTGTTTTGATTGTTCGCAAGTAAACTCTCCATGCCAAAGTTACTTCATGGACGGAACCTTCTTTGTGCTGAAGTTTAATTCTGCTTCAGTGAAGACTTTTTTTTTTTTTATGTACACCAGTCCAAGCAGCTTAGGAACATAATCTTTCACTAGGCAGATGTTTTTGCATTGAATTCAGCAGTAGAATCTCTCTGAATGCAATTGAGTAAGAGTGATCAAGCACTCTAGAATGTATTTTGAGAAAAAATGCCATAAAGTGTAAATAGTTGCAAGCAGAAGTAGAAGCAGTCATTATTTACTGGAAATCCATTTCTGCCCAATATTTGACTAGGCAAGCTGGTTTTGGAATCTCACTTAGATTGTAGCAACTCAGTGGCAAGCCACAGAATTCATCTACAAACCAAACTGCTTGCAAACAAATGCTTCTGTATTAATATCAGCAGAAGGCAATTATCTGTACTGCTCTTTGGGGAAAGTGGAGATTCAGTTGTCTGAAGAGCACTGTGATACTGAGGTACAGCTGAAATTGCTTTTTTTATTTCCTGAAGGAAGACAGTTTTATCTAAACAATCTCAACTCAAAAATTGTACACAATGATGTACTGAGAATTCTTCCTTGTATTTGAGAGCTGAGTTTGGCTGTTATGGTTAATAGCACTCTAACATTTAGACATTTCACTCTGAGGTCAAAGGAAATTTTGTACACGAGGCTTCTGTAAATACAAGATTTTGCCTCCATCTTGGACATGTGGACTTTTCTACTTGTTGTTTTTTCTATAGATTTGTTTCCCAGAATGGCATGTGTATTAAATTTAGGCTTTACTCTCAAACTAAAATATATGGTTTCTTCTAGCAGCCTCCAGGAAAAGTTTCTCCCTTGCCATTTATTAGGTTTGCAGGTCAGACCTTAGGCTGGAGGAAGAAGAGGGGAATTCCTTTTCCCAGTATGGTGTTGCAGATGGCACAGACCTATCTCCAGCACAAGCTGAACTAGTAACACTTCCCAGCTCCTTTCCATTTCCAGCCCTTTCTCAAGAGGTGGATGTAGAAAGTGCTGTAGCAGCACAGGGCCCCAGGGAGGTGTTGGCACACCTGTAAGTAGGTGAATTGTGTTACCCCGGGGACTTCTGTGTTAAAGGTAGGAAAACTTCCTCCATAACTTTCTGAGTGTCCCTGAATTATTGAGCTGTATCTGGTAAGTCAATGGACCTGCAGAATCAGGGACATTCAAACAGATCATAATATGTAGGACTCTGTTTATTTTTTTTGCCTCCTCACTGTTTATTTTTTTTCTCTCTATGGAGTGTGTGAATTCAGCTCTTCCCCAGGGAAATAGCCAGAGCTCATGTTTGATATGGGATTTCTCTTTCCATTCATGGTCTGGGGCAATCCCTTAAAACACAAGTGTACTCGATGTTTCTTGCTGTCTGAACAATTCTGAGCTGTTAATCTTTTCTGTTTGTGACATTTTTGTGACCTCCATCCTAGATGATGGTATTTCTTTCATTCTTTCATTTTAATTTCTTTTCTGCTGGGCATAAACAAACACTTTACAGACAATCTTAATCCACTGATTGACAGATGACTATCCAAATAATGAGGAATTCATACCTGGCACTTGATTGCACAAATATGTATGTGCTTTATTACAAAGTGGAGCAGTAGCTTGCTGTTTCAGACAGGGGTGTGCCATCAAGACACCCCAGAGTCTGGCACTGAGGTCAGTTCAGCATATTCCAGAACCTGATTGCTTCTGTGAGAAATGTTGATTGAAATTTTTGCAATTAGGCAGGCAAAGGAAGAAAAGGCAGATTTAGCTTACACTTGCTAAGAATGTTCTAACTCTGGAGCTTGGTCTCCTGCAAGGAAGCAGAGCTGTTCCTCCCATTCTCTGTTCCAGTATTCATCTGTATTTGCTTCCACATTTTCACTGCTTTTAATGTTGACAGTGAATTGTTCTACTCTAGAGTATTTTGCCTTTTGTAGCTATTGTTTGTTTTAGCAAAGTAAGGCAGACTAATGTTAAATGTTTTGATTTCTGTATGCTGCTTGCAACTCAAACACAAAATCAGTTGTTAAATGCAATTTGCTCTCAACCAAAAAGGGAGCGCCTTTATATTCTGACTTTGCATGGTGCTGGGTGGGGGATAAAGGAAAATGCCAGTTATGTGGTTATTGGAAGTTCTTTTTGTCGTGCTGTTAGCATTGACTGAGTGTGCATTTTGGGGTGTGTTGGGTTTTAGTTTGTTTTATTGCGTGTTCTTTTTAAAGTGAGTTATTTTTAAACTAGATTGCAGAACTGTGTTTCAGTGTTTTTTAACCTTGAATAAAAGGTCTCTTTAGAGTTAGCAGTTTTTTATCAGCAACTTTTACATCTAATGAAATAATTGTGAGCAGTTTCCTTAGAAGTTTTGTGTTAGATAATTTTTTTTTGTTTGTGTTTTTTTTTGTTTTGTTTTTGTTTAGTTTTTTGTTGTTTTTTTTTTTTTTTTTTTTGTGCAGTGCCCTTTGCTGTAACTGTTGTCCAAGGAGATCCTGTTAACCCTGCTGGTGGAATGGTTTCTGTAAAAACATTTGGGGAAGGTAGAAACCCTGTTGGGAGGAACTTAACTAACACTTGAGTGTCTTTAGCCACCGAGCAGCATCACTCCAAAATCCATCATGGTCTGCTACAGCTGGGCCTCTCCAGCTTGCCCGAGGGCAAACCAACAGTCCTAGTGCTAATGTACATCTGTTAAGAGCTGTAAGAACAGCAGAGGCTGTGAAACTCTGTGGCTGCAATACCAAATGATGATTATTCCTGTAATGTACTTTGTGACTCTTTGGAAGCTGTCAAAAAACCCATGAATGATGCGGCGTGTTAATCTGCTTTAGCAAAATGTTGTGTGCAGCCCAGTGTATGTGGGGGGAAGATAAATGAGTAAATGTGTATAAATGTTGGAGAGAGGAGATCCCACAGAAAGATGTAAGAAAGAACAGAGGGGAAGAGGGTATGTGGGAGTGGACTGAGAGTTGGAATGTGAATGAATAGCAGCTCAAAACTAATCCAAGATGGGAAAAAGTATAAATTAAAAAAAGTACAAAGAAAATAAGAGAAGGATGTCATAGCTGTTCACGAAAAGTCCATTTTGCTGTTTTAAGCTAAAAGCACAGGCAGGTTGATTCCAGTATTTTATCTAAAATAACAAATATTCCCTTGAATGGGAAATGTCACACTTGAGCTTGTGCTGCCAATCTTTAAATTTCCCCTTGTGCCGTTTTGAAGGTGATATATTAGCAGTATCTTAACACAAGCACCTCATTGTCTTCTTCTAGCAGCCCAAACACACAACAGTTTGGTTTCAGCCATTTTCTGTCCATGCCAAAGCTGGTGATGCTTTCCCACAGCAAGGAACTGAAGTTTACAGGAAACTGTCACTCAGAGATGGGCAGAGAGAGCTCTGTGGTATTTTCTGTGGGGATTGCTCAGGTGTGGGCTAAACATTCATAAGAAAACAGGAAACAATCACCAATGCTGTGTTTTTTACATTGTAACCTGGTTCTTTGTGGTTTTCATTTTTTAAAATGGAGAAGTATTTTTTTTTTCCCCTACCTCCCCCCTGCCCCTTTCAAGTCACAGAATTGGCATGCAGATATGTCTGTGATGACTGAAATGTTTGAGTGGGTGGAAGACCTCCAGGATTCCAACCCATAATCAGTGAGAGTTTTTGGGTTTTTTTCCCCCGTGTGATCTATTCTGCCTGTTTTTCTAGGAGTTAATTTCTTCTGTAGGCAATCAAGAATATTTAATTTTGACGAAATATATTACTCCAGCTGTAAAAATGTATTGTGCTCTCACTGCACATCATGGTTCAAGAGACAATTATGTTTCATTTGGTTCATTCTTTTTATCACAATAGACTTTGATGTGCACAAGCGTAGAACACTCGATAGCTGAGCAGCCATAGGATACTGGATTCATCCAGATCAATTGCTAATGTTTTCCTGTTAATTCAGGAATCTTGCTGGGCTCACTACAAACGCTCCTGTAGAAAGAAATTTCCTTCTGCTCTATGTGAAGTTAGGTAACATTTCAATTTGCACTTGGCACAGCTTCTAACTTGATGAGGATTCCTTACACATCCCAGTTTTACTGTACATTGCTATAATTAAGGCAGTTCTGATTATAAAACTGGGATCCATATTGAAATGATATCCAGGTTTTCAGATTTCCTGGAATCACAGCAAATGCATATCCAGCTAAAATAAGCTCAAGTTGAACTGGCAGCCTGGAGAAGCAGAGACAGTATTTTCAAAGATTAATGCAAGATCTTCAAGATAGTTTTGTACTTCTCATGTTCGGCCAGTGTGACCTTTTCAGTGATTTGTAAGGATCCCTTTTGGCTTTGAATCTGAGGCAGTGGCAGCTTTGTGAAGGAGGAGAGGGAGGACACAAAACTTGGAGCCTCTGAAGATGCAGTAGCTCTCTCTTACCCACTGCTCACTGGACTGCTCACTCTGCTGGCTTCTCCACGCTCCTTGAGTTTCTGTTCCCTGCTGAGTTACATAATGAACGTTCTCTGAACTCCCACACTTTCCACATGCCTTCCCACATGGCCTCTTTCTTCTGCTAAAAAGGGATGGAAGAATTCTAACTCACTTGTGAAAAAGCTTTGCACAATGCTGCTGAATCACATCTTGAAATAGGAACAAACCTTTCAATTTCTCTTCAAAAAAACAAAACAAAAAAGAAAAACAAGCAACCTTCAAAGAAACAAACAAGAAAAAAACCAACCCAGCCTAAAATCAAACCGCAAAACACGCACACAAAAACCTCTTCTATTCTCCAAAAGAAAAGAAGAGCAAGACATTGTGGAATCATAGAACCATACTGAATAATCTCTTAATTCCTGCAGCACCATATCAAAGAAAGCCTGTAGGTTGGGTTAAGTGCCTTTCTAATAACCAAGGTCTGTGACATGGTTCCCATGGCTACCAATGGCAGCAGCTGGTGCTGGCCAAGCACTGCAGGTACTTGCTAGTCAGGAAAATGTGTGAGCATTCATTTTTACAGTCCATCCAATAGTGAAAGCAGGACGATTTCACGTGGCTCTGCTTATTCCTCTCTGCATGGTTTACAGCTAGACCCTAATGAAGGGGATGAAGCCTGTTTGCAAGAGGCTTCACTGTCCACTTTCCAGTAGTTCTCATTTTGAAAATTGCCTTGGTCTTCTGAAGACTCCAGCATCTTTATATTGCTGAGAATCAAGGCACAGCAGTCTGACAGGAGTGTATTTCATCACTAATTTTAAATATCCTTAGAAAAGCAGTGCAAATTCACATTTGAACTGACTCTCAAAGTGTGAAAGCTTATTAGAGCATGATTAAAGTGTAACAGGACCTTGCCAGGCTAGAGGTGGAACCTGTAACCTTTATTTGATGGATATTGATTTGCCAGGTGTTATCAAAGTCTTTGGTGTCAAAAGCATCATTTTATTCCATAATTTTTCCAATTATAGAAAATGCCTAATAACAGGAGCTAATTTTTGGGATGTTCTAGGGAAAACTGACATGTGAGAGAAATGGAAGTTGGAAAGCAGCCCGTGGGTGTTCTTGCAGGACCCAGCAGCCTTGTTTGGTGCTTTTGCTTTTTAGCCCAAGAACTCTGTGGATTTAAGGAGTTACAGTTGCCATTTTCCAAACTGAATTGCTTCTGTTTTTCCCCTTCCTAGCTCTGAAAATCTTTAGGAAAAGTTCTTTATGCTTTTGTCCCATTTTCAAGGTATTTTGAGGGGCTTCACATAGATCTGTTCTACTGCTTGTAACTTTCCAAATGTTCACCCCATGTTGACTTTTTTTATATTAAAGTTTTCATTAAATCTGTCACATTTGACAGCTGAATGTGTGCCGAGAAAAGGGGGCTTTTAAATCACCCAGAACACACTTCATAAACTGTTCTATTCCCTAGTTTGTGTACCAGATGCAGAAAAAAATAGCTGCAGCATCTTATTCCATCCTTCATGGGCAGGCAAGGATGGCATCACTATGATTTTCCTGCAAGTAGTTAACATAGGTGACACTTGGGTTTTGTTCTTGCATATCCTTTAATTCTGGTTGCTACTGATGTTCTTTTTTAATACTTCAAAGGTTTTTTGTTGTGGGCTGGATGTTTTGGAGGTTTTATTGTAACATGTTTTTGTTGTTTTTTTTTATTTTTGGAGTTTTTTTGTGGTTTTTTTTTCGGTTTTCAGTTTGTTTTTTTTTTTGTGTTGGGTTTTTGGTTTTTGTCTTGGTTTTTTCTGGTTTTTTTGTTGTTGTTTTGGGGTTTTTGGTCTTGTTTTTTTATGTTTTTTGTGTATTTTTTTTCTGAGTTTCTTGTGGTTTTTTTTTTTTTGTTTTGTTTTGTGTCTTTTTTTGTGTGGCTTTTTGGTTTTGGTCTTGTTTTTTTTGTGTGGCTTTTTGGTTTTTGTGTTGTGTTTTTTGTTTTGTTTTGTTGTGTCTTCATTATGGCCTATTATTTTCATTGAGAGTTGAGAGAATGCTGTTCATAATTTAGAACAGTGCAGGGAGTTAAAAGCAGGGTGACCAAGTCACCCTCTGGCTACAGCTTAACGAGTTTACTCCAAACCAGAGTCCAATTATCCCCCGTGTTGGTTATGAGCCACAAAGAGATGATGATAAGGAAAGGATGGCAGGGGGGGAGGCACTGCTGATGTGCTCTGGTTTCATCCCAGCTGGCAGCTCAGCCCCACGCAGCTGATCACTGGTGGGATGGGGACAGCATCTGAAGGGTAAAACTGAGAAAGCTGGTGGGCTGAGATAAAGGCAGTTTACTAAGAAAAGCCAAAGCTGTGCTTGAGAGGAGAGAGAAACAAGGAAATCATTCCCTCCTTCCCGCTGGCACCATGTGCTCAGCAGCCCCAGCAGAGCAGGGCTCCATCACACTTGGGTGGGAACTGGGAAGAGAAATGCCATCACTGTCCTCCCTTCCTTCTTCCCCAGCTCTCCATGCTGTCCAGGACTCTCGTGGGTCACTCGGGGTCACCTGTCCTGGCTGTGTCCCCTCCCAGCCCACTGAGGAGCAGCAAACAACAGCCTTGGCCCTGTGCAAGTGCTGCTCGCTGAGAACCAAAACATCTCTGTGTTATCAACACTGCCTCGTGCCAGTCAATGTGGAAAAAGTTACCTTTATCTAAATATGCCATCATGGGTGATAGATGCATCAAAAATATGTGAGGGATTTTTAAAAATTATTTATTTATTATTTTTTTAAGGTTGAATTTAAGTTTAACCTAGGTTTGTGTGGGGTTGTGTGTTATTTTGTTTTGTTTAAATAGAAATCCCTACTCCTGTGTCGGACTAAGACAATGTTTTGCACCAATTGTAGGAGCTTTTCTGTAAAGATCTGTAGCGTTCTATAACACTATCAAAAGCATGAAAATGATCTAGAAAATGTTCATTTTGAGGCTTCATTGTTCTATTATTTTTTTTTCTTTCCCAATTCGCAGATGATCCCCAAGTTTTCCTAGAAATACACAGAATGTGGTGGTCTTTTTATTCCTTTCTGGGTGCTTATTTCCATAGAGTCAGAATCCTGATTTCACTTGAACACAAAGGACTTTTCTCTATTGCTTCGGGGCACTCTTGGCCCTAGGAAATCAGTGGTTTAAAGGCCAGGCTCAATCCTGGCTACTGTGAGGAGAGAGCTCTCCCATTACTGACCACAGATCCAGCACCAGGAATTCTGCTGGGCAAGGTGCTTGGTTTTCCTTCTGGGTGTTTCCCGAACTGCGCTCCACTATTTTGCACACAAACTAGAGAAAGCTGCAGTAAGTAATAGGCAATTCCTAAACTTGTTAGCAGCGTCAGAAATTAAATTTCAGCCTATCATTTGTAGTAGGCACAGCTCTGTGTTCCAGCTTTGTGGTCTGCTCTGTAGCCTCCAGAGCAGAGCTGTAAGTGCTGGCTGGGTCACCTCGATCTCTCGTGGCACCGAGCTCCTCGTGCTGTCAGAAGTTCTTGTATCCCACTCACAGCAGCTCCCCCCTGCCTCACACCCAGGTAGGAGACAGATTCTGTGAGATCAGCGTGGGCTGAGCATCTGCTCAGGTTAAACCACGTGTGGGGGAAGGATTGGCAGGGAAGGTGGAACAAAGCTGAGCTGCTCAGCACCTCAAATCCTCCAGCAGTAACTTCAGCATCGCTCTGGCTCGGGGCTGCTGCCAGTGAATGTGGAGCTCAACCAGTGGAGCTTTAGCAGGAGCTGAAACCACAGCCCTGCCGAGTGTCTCCCTCTGCCAAACGAGATATTTTAGTCACTATCTTGTCTCATTATCTCAGAAAACTCCTTGTACTGGATGATGCAAGCAATCTGGACTAAATCTGATGTGCTGTAGTGCTGAGATCTTGTTCCTTAGCACCAGCCCTGTGCCTTAAGACTCAGAACAGCACTGTGTTACTGGAGCTGCTCACTAGGATAACCAATTCTCTGTGTGTCTAGAGATCTTTAAAAAGGAAAGGAGTAATGCTTGTAGGTGCTGGCCATTTTTGATGCAATAAAAAGTAGTTGAGAACATATTTGCACATGGAGGTGCTGATAATTTTGTTGAAATAAAACCTAGAGTGGTATGAAGTAATAGATTTTGAGAGTGTCTGCAAGGAAGGACAAATAAGAAAGGAAATTTTTTAAAATGCGAGCACATATTAGAAGTGTGAGGTGGTTTAAGTTTATAAGGGCCCCGGTACTCTTGTCTGCACTAGTTCCTGTGGGGTATTGAAGGAGTAAAAAGTGGATGCTTTAAAATGTCCCTTTCTCCCTCTGTCTCTAGGTTTGATATCAAGGCTTTACAGACTCTTCATACAGTGCTGGGACTGGTATTGTGCTGTACCTGTGTAATGTGCTACATCAGAAAAATAAATAGATATATTTTTAATTTTTAGGTTTAATATTTTTCCCTTTTTTCATCCTCACAGTTATGGTACCTTATGGAACCTCCATGACTAAATGTTACAAAAAATGCTGCCTCTTTTCATGCCTTTCTCATGTGTCAGTAAAAACCACTGAATGAATGGTACTGTGAAGTTGTGGCAAAATACAATAAAGCATCATGACAAAATTTTCATCTCTGTGCTTAACTAATCCATTTCACGCCGAGAAATACTTTTCCCTTAGTCCCTGAACTTCATGGGGTTTTTAACCTACTTTCAGGAGCCGCTTCAGGTGGAGGACAGGTTTAGCTTGCCTGCATTGCTGTGTATTTTGGGCAGGGAGGCTGGGAGCTGAGCTCTGCTCCCTGGCCAGAGCTAAAGCCCCTGAGGTCAGATCAAACACAAGACCCTGTGGCACTTGGCCTCTTTGCCCACTCCAACACAGTGGCAGCAGTTGTCCCCAGGTAATTTTGCTCTCTGCCCAGCTGATACTCTTATGTTAATGACCAGAGAGCCCTAAAGTTATTTATTGCTGCAAAGCTCTGAAGTGGTTGTGCTTCTTCCCTGTGACAGTTGCAAAGCTCTTCATGACAAAGATGAAAGGTATGGAATCAATGCTAAATGTGTAGTTAATATGCTGATAAATACTTAAAACGGTGTACAGTCTGCAGAAGTAATCATACATTTTATTATGGACTATCAAGCCACCATATTAAGAAAAAAGAAAAAGGCTGTTTCTTTTACCCTTGGCCTGCTGAAATCACTAATGGGTATTTTATGTGGTCTGGTCTTTTTGTCTGTCTTACAACAATCAAAGAGTCCCAGACTATACTGTTACATTTGATACATTCAGGGAGAGACTAGAAATGGAAATGAAACGGAAATATGAGGGGCACTGAACCTTCTCATGAGGGAATTGTGCAGCTGCACTTAGGAAGACTTTTAAATATTGTGTATTCTGTAGTCTTACCTTTCAGAGGGCCTTCAGATTTTTTGCTAATCTTTTTTTTTTCTTTGTCTTTGCCTGTTGAAAGGCTTCTGACTGAACACTTGCACCTCTAAGCTGGGTGCACTAAAGCCTTGGCCATTTGCAAAACAAGCTTGAGGCTTCAGGCATCCACCCAGATGAAGCAGGGTTGGCATCAGAGTGTTAACCAACAACAGGGACTCCTTCCCTGTGCCAAAGGAATTTTTTCTTGTGACAGACTGTCAAGGACAGAGCAGTTCTCAGTGCTCTGCCCTCCCTGAAGGATCCCAGGAGCGTCCCCAGGTAACTGAGCTGTTGCACAGCTCACACTCAGCTTTGTTCTGTGCTGCTTACTTGTTGCTGTGCTTCAACTCCAGCAGCAGCTTCATCAGACTTTAGTGCTGCCTGTTAGAGAGAGAACTGGATTTATTGTTTTCTGCACGAATAGGATGTAGTCAGCTGTTACCTGCATGAAGTCTCAAACTGATTTCCTCTCACCCTCAACACTCTGTGTCTTCATAAGTCCTGAGTTATGCCAGGATTATCAAAAAAGGATTATCTAAGTATGAAAGCACCAGGAGAACACCTGTCTTGGGTAGGAGTGCTAGAATTGAATAAATGAAACTAAGAATATTCTGGAGAGATAGTGATATTGGTTAGTATTCTTTAGTGTGTCTAAATTACTGGTTTTAGAGTGATCATGCTATTCGAGTCGGGTACTTTAAAACTTAAACCACTTTACTCACTAAGCTCTGAAAGTTTTTACAGTCCCTGCAAGATCCTCCTGCCTGATGACATTAATCCCATGATAGAATTAAAACTTCTCTTTTTTTTCCCCATCCAATACTTCATATGGAAGTTATGAAGTCATTTAGCAAGTAATTGATTAAGGAAATGTCAGGTTTTACATGCACTGTCAGCTGATTTTAGATGTACCAGCAATATCTATCAAAGGTGACAGTGGAAGGAAGAAGGGGTTTGGTAGAGATGAGTGTCCTGTGGGGAGGGGACTGTGCTAACATTTCAGTGTCTCTTTTAGACTTCACAGGCTGTAGGAGGGACTCCAGTTTTACAAATTCTGTGGTGCTGCTGAGCTTTAATATAACAAAGCTGTTACAGCTTTCTTAAGGCTAGACAGAAAAAAAAAAGAGTGGTTGTTTTGCACAGCATAATGGTCTGCTGATGACTTTTTTTTTTATTTTTAATGGGGATCTTGGAATAAGCAAAACCAATTTTTGTCTCCAGTAGCTATCTGAGCACTTGCAGGAAAACATATCTTGTAGTTATACATAAACACTATTTTAAAAACTACATTAGCCTTGCAAGAGAAAATAGCATTTGTAATTGTTATCTCTTACAGAGCATATGGAGAAACAGGGCATCTTGCAGGATTATTGTTACATAGTACATAAATGTGAATTTCTTTGTGATCTTTTGAACACA
Source organism: Cinclus cinclus (assembly GCF_963662255.1). Classification (NCBI taxonomy): domain Eukaryota; kingdom Metazoa; phylum Chordata; class Aves; order Passeriformes; family Cinclidae; genus Cinclus; species Cinclus cinclus. The sequence continues at coordinate 16,938,807 of NC_085060.1, read as the reverse complement.
GACTATTACGGAAGTGTCAAAGGTGACACTGCTCGATAGGTTTCCCCAGCAGATAAATGCATCGTGCCTGCACTTCAGCCTCAGCAGTTTGTAATAGCTCAGTGCATGTGTGTGTGTATAATTCCTCCTCGCTAGGGGCAGGTGCCTGTGCACAGATCTCTGCTTTGAGATCATCTAGGAGCAAAATCTCCAGCCCAAAGCCTGCTGTCGCCCTGTCCCTCAGCAGCGGTGGCAGCTGAGCAGCAGCAGTGACAGAACCCAGGGAGTGACTGGAGGGTGCTGCTGGCACCTCCGTGCCCTGGCAGTGCCTTTGGGGGCTGCTGGCTGTCCCTGCTGCAGATCCCTGTCCCTGCTGGGTGCTGGGAGGGAACCCCAGCTCTCCCTCTGTCTCCTGGAGCTGTGTTGGAGGTTCCAGGCTCCCTACCCGGAGAGCGCGGAGCAGATCCTCCACTGCAGCTGTTGTCAACCGCTCCAAGCTTTGCCAGAATCTCAGTTTCCACTTTCCCCCCTCCCATATGGGTTCTGTAATGAGTTCATCTTGTCTGTTCTTCCTTCTTCTGCTGTGTGGCCCTGAGAGCAGAGTGAGAAGTGCTGTCTCCCAGTAACCTCAGCTGTTCTTTCACATCCTCAGAGGGACGAAGCGGAATCTGGGGCTTGTCTGGGGGCTTGGGCAAAGCAGGAAATCGTCATCTTGAGTGAGCACCGTTCTTATTGTCTCCAGATTGAGCTTTCTGATCAACTCTCAGAAAATTCGTGTTTTCTCCACCTCTGTTTTTTCTGAATATTCTGCAGTTGGTGATGCTGTGTCTGTGCTGGCAGATGCAGTGCCCAGAGGAGCTGGGGATGTGAAGGAGTGTTTCTGACAGGATGGGTGCTCATTGGAGTGCTCCTCATTGATGTTCCCTCAGACATATCGAAGGGATGGGGGTTGAAGAACACTTTTTTTCACTAATTTCCCCTGCTGCTTTCTGGGTTTCAACCCTAATAAAATGCATGTCTGTGCAGATTTTTGAATGTCAGTTTCTAGCCTGTGATGGCATTCACATCTGGAACTTGGAGCTGAGCTCTGAAAGTCTGTCAAGTTTTACGAACCAGCTTTGCAGACCTGTGAAGTTTTTCTTGGCTAACATGTATTTTCTTCCATGTGAGAGAGAGGAGGCTGCCTCCTCCAGTCTTGTTTTTTTTTTTTTTTTTTTCCTGTCTTAGATGAGACTGAAGAACTGAGTAAATGACAGATTTCAAAGTGATTTTTGAAGACCTTATATCTTTACATTTATTCTGTTTTGGATTTCACTTAGAGATAGTTCTCTCTCAACTTTACAATGCCTGTGTTAGGATGCTGCTGTACAGGAATTTTGTATGAAGGATCTAAAGAAGCTTCAAAGGAGTAATTAGGTGAAAGAGCCCATTTTGGACACACCATTGTGTATAAGAGGTTTTACTTTTTCCCCCAAACATTCTCAATGTCTAATGTTTTAATGGAAAAGTACTGGGGGAAAATGATGACAAATAGAGGAAAATGCCTAAGTATTGAACTCCTAAGTATTTAATAAAATAGCAGCAATCTATGAAGATCTAAATCTCTGCCTAAGGAAGATCTAATACAAATAATTTATTAAAGTTAGGTCTCATTATAGCTGCCTCCTCCATTGCTTCCAATAAATTATTTTCCTTATAAGAACACTGGTGGAACTTCTTGCTACTAAGTTAAGCAAAACTTATTAAAAAGCCTTTTCCCCCATGCTCTTGCTATTTAACAATTCATGTTTCTATCAATAATCAAAAAGTTTTCCTTGGGATTTGCGCTGTATATTATTTCTTGTGAATTTTAGAAAAAATGAGAACTGCAAAATAACTCTTTAGCAGAGCATGGAGTGTTTGTTTCTTCACTGAATTATTTTATTAGAAGCTGTAGTGTTTCCTGCATATATTGTGTATGTGTTTCTTCAAATCAGCCTCAACCTTAAAAGTTCCATGTTCCCCATTTTCTATTTGGTCTTGGTTTGAGTTTGCATTTCAAAATCCCCGTTTTACTTTCCTGCTCTAAAACTCTGTGTGTTTAAAGTGCAATGTGTTTCAATGTCGGATATTTTAGCCTGAAATTTCATTTAACAATTAGCATTTTCTAATGCTATTTTCTAACTGCAGGAGCCAGGCAGTCAGCCTGTCTGACTTGCAGCGACAATTTTCAAGACTAATGAAGCCAATTATAATGTCAGTGTAAAACAAATTTAAAGCAAAAAGTCTCTAGATCCTTTATGAAAGTTAATAAGCATTGATTACATTTTACTGTTTTTGTTTTAGTTATCCATGTGCATTTGTCTGTGAACTCTGATTTTTTTTTTTTTTTTTTTTTTTTATGTTTTTGCTGGTTCCTACTGTAGAAATAGGCTAAAGATTGCTTTGGCATTCAGTTAAAAAAAATAAGAAAAGTCTCAAATGTTTTTTTTCTGTCAATGACCAGAACATGTTTGCCATAGAGACATGTCATAAAAAGGGAAATTAGGATTTTAAAAGGGAATTTTAAAGTAAAATAATTTGAAAAATCCAGCAAGGCATTGTTTAAAAAGTGAACTGCGAGACAGATTAAGTTGCTAGATTAAGGAATATGAAATAAATTTTAATTTACTGTATGAAATTCTAAAATGTTTTACAACAGAGAGCATTTCAGCCCTAACAAATAACACTGATTCATTCCAGCTCAGGAAAATAAGGAGAACAAATCCCCCTGAGTATTTCGAAGTGAGAGTTTTGAAGCAGGAATAGATTAAGTGTGATGTTGGAAATCAGAGTGCAAATGCATGTGTGTTACCCCTAATGCTCCCTGGGTTTTATTCAGCCATCAGGAGCCCTTTGCTCCCTTCTGCTGTGGAAAAGGAATAAATGGTAAAGTCACTACTCAAGTTCACAGCAGCTCTGCCTTGATTTTATTTTGTTTGGTCACTGTGGGATTTCAAGACAGAACAGAAAGATTGAAGAAACAGCTATGGTGTAAATGCTTCTTTCAAAAACTTGGGCTATTCAGTTTTTGTAACTGCTTTTCATGGTCTTACCTAATGCCATTTAACCTCAGTCAAAAGAAGTGTTTCAAAAAACCCCCAAAAACAGTGAGTGATTCCACAACGATAACACTGAGTATTTCAATGTTTGCTAAAATACCACCCCAGTACATTGGATGAACTCTAACTTTCTCTATGGAATAGAAAAAGTTTAAGTGCAATGAAATTTGCCTTATATTAATGATAGAAAGTTCTAATTTTGGTCACTCAGTATACAGAAATCAAATGTCCCAAATCCTCAATTCAGTTCTGTTTCAGTGCTGAACAATCAGCACCAATGAGTTGTTTTTTTTTTTTGTCATAACATTAATGTCTCCTAGAGTTTGTCATTTTCCAACACTTGCTATAAATTAGTATTGATGGGTTTTAACATCCTTATCTGATGACTGTTTGGGAGGAGGATCTGCTGGGAAATAGGTCCTCCAGTCCCTTTATTTTGTATTCAGTTCCTTAATGGACAAAACCAGTCTTGTGTTCACACTCATAACAACAACAGCAAACTCTGAGTTACATGAGAGGGCTTCTTCCTGCTAAAGTACAAACCCTGTGGAAAAACAAAGCTGCCAGTACTGCAGTAGGAATTCTCTAAAAGGCAGTTCTGTATTTGCACCTTAAATAACACTGAAATATCTAAGAGGAGGATGAGGCCTTTCTAGCACAGCAGCAGCTTCCCATCTGCATTGAAACTGTAAACGGAAAATAATCCATAAATTGTTTCCAGTAGTTTTGAGCTTGCTTTTGTCTCAGAAATCCCAACATATTGTGAGCTTGTCCTGTGTTTCACGTCTAATGGTAAGGCTCTCTGTACAGAAAGTACTTTGTCCCTACAAAGTTCCAGAAGTAGCTCTCAAAAGGCATCTTTCCTCCATTTGAGGCATTTTAGAAAATTCATTTGGTTTGATCGAGAGAAAAGACACTGGTGAGACTACTGACAAATATCTGTTATCTTTCTCACCTGACTGTAGAAAGATTGAGAATTGGTGTGGTTAAAATGTAAAAATCCCAACCACTAACACAGTAGGGTTGTTTTTGCTTTTTTATTGCTTTATGCAAATTTCCTGTTTGCATCAATCTGCAAATAACATTAAAAACATCCATGTCAGATTTGAAACTAAAACCTCCATAGGCTAATTGGGTGAGAAGGAGAGCAAAGGGAATATTCCACTTGTTGCATCCAAAGACTGAGAGAAATTTACCCAGAGGACACTCCAGAATAATCATGGAGATAATTCTGGATTTAGGGTAGATTGGGCCAGGCATTCTGCAAAGAAAAGAAGCAAGTGGGTTTGCTAAAATACATTCACCATGCTAGTTGTTACTTTAGCCAATATGAAGGATTTTCATATATTTATATATAAATATATACATATATATATATATATATATGTGGTTTGGTTTTTTTTGGTTTTTTTTTGTTTTTTTTTTTTTTTTTTTTGTTATTTAGCATTAATAGCTGTAGTTAAAAGTTGCATCAGTCCATGGAAATGTTGCTCTTTGTGTGTGAAATGAAAGCCTGGGAGCTCCACAGAGACCAGAGCCCCACTTTGCCCCTTGTGATTTCCCATTTGTCCAGACTGTGTGACAGTGGCAGGGACTGGAATCTCCCAAAGGCTGGCTGGAAATACCACTTGCCCCAGGATTTGCTGTGTATTTCTAATCAAACATGTGCTTTAAAAGGCTCAGTTTAGTAATATGTGTGGCTGAAGAAAATATGATTAACAGTGTAAATAAGCAAGTCTAAACTAATTCCATTTTAGCTGGCATTAGTAAATATGTGATGACTGAGCAGTGGGAGCTCCAGTGACCCGTGTACAAACCAGAGCCTCTGATGTGTTGTACAGGCTGTGCTCACTTTGGACTGCTGTCTCCTCACTGCACATGTTGCTTCTCCTTAAATTATGGTTTTAGGATATGACTGTTTCAGAGGAAATTAAAATAAACTCTGTCATGCAAGAAAATAATGGTAATTAAAGACAGGTCTGGAATAATAATTTGTAGAGGTGTCAGAAGAAAATAAAATCTAATCAGCAGTTAGATGATCTAACTAAATTTGGTGAAATTTGACTGTAGTTTGAGCAGCTTATGGAAAATTCAAGCAATGTGATGGATTTTTTAACAGTCCTGAACTTCCCTGAAGGGAGTCCTTCACTAGTAGTATTTTTGTCCTATAATCCACTGGTCAGCTCTAAGGCAATGTTACTGAGGGGGAAAAATTGCTATGCAGTACTGTGGATTTGAACTTTATCAAGACAGAGCACCAAAAACCTGCAGTGTGACGCAGGGATGAACGTGGTAACTTGTGAAATGTGGAGTACAGCCCATCGCTGGTCTGTCTGAGCCCTGTGCTCTAGAACCCGGCTTGGCAAAATAGGCCTGAGCTCAGAATTAAAGCTAAACCTCTCCTGCCCCTTGTGCTTGGCGCACTGAGGCCGAAGCTTGGGGTGATTTGAAATGCAGCAGATCTGGCTGATGAAATCATCTCCCACATCATGGAGTGGAAGATTACAAAGCATTGCCACTGATTTCTTTATTTGGAAGTGAAGATGGACAGTGATGTTAACGGAGGGATTTCGTGAGCAGACCTTTTTATTGACCTGTGTGAAACAAAGATCATTCTAAAGGTAATCGGGGAGCCCTGCCCCATCTCTAACCCTGGGAGGTGTGATTAACAGCAGCTCCCATTAATGGAGGAGCCTGCTGAGTGCAAGTCAGGCACCACAAGGCTGCAGTCTGAGCTGATGGAAGTTCTGGGCTTTTTCCACGTGTGTTATGCTTGCTGTAAATGTGCTTTTGGTTGTCTCCTTACTCTCTGATAACCACTATGGAAATACAGTATGCCCATCTTTTCTGAGTGCTCCAAATCTCTTCTGTGATTTGTACCAGTGCTCTTAAACAGATCTGAGTGTTCTGCAATGTGTGGGAAGTAACTCTCCTTCTGGAACTCATAATCGAATAATTTGGAAAAAAAATGTTCTTCCTATTTCTGCTTTATAACAAATTCATATTAGACATCAGGTCTCACTCTGCAGATGAAAACAATGCACTCATAATTCAGCTAAGTAAAATAAAGTATGTTGGATTTCACTCTCCATCTCCAGAGTAACTTAAACTTGCTGTTTGCAGTAAAGCTTGGTTTTTTAATGGCTTTTGTTTTGGTTGGAAGCCCACAATACACTGTGGTGCTTCTGAGATTGCTTTCTAGAACAAGGCAAAATACAGTTATGTTGGTAATTAATTTAAAGTGGTTTTTTTTACGTGCTTTGTATTTAGAACTTTGTTTCCCCTCCTTTCTTCTTTTTTTTTTTTTTCTTTTTTTTTCTTTTTTTCTTTTTATTTTTTTAGAAAGTGCCTTTAGATTATGGAAAAATATTCTTCTTTGCATGGACAAAATCTCATTTGACAGAATGGGAATCTGGTCAAAACCCAGTTTTCTCATAATAACTGCCAAATTCTTTTACCTTATTAGTTTAAAATATGGCACAGTGATGGGCCTGGAGAACATGGATGCCATTTTACTGCGTGGATGGCACCAGCTATAAACTGGAATTCACTTCCATACTAAATACCAGGATTATAAGCAGTATTCTAAACACATGCACACATACACCAAGAATATAAGGGAGAGGAGAAAAAGATCATTAAGGTTACTCTACAAGGCATCTAGGGCTTTTAAAAATTCTTCCATATTATATCTATTACAATTAAGTTGAACTTCAGAGAAGTTTTAAATAATTTGGCTATGGGTCATTAAGTTACCAATGTCACTGTGTTCTTGCTACCTCATTTACCTTAATTAGAGTGCACTTTTATAAACCATGGTAACACTGTGTAACAAGCTGGATTTGATAGCCCCTGCCAAATGCTGGCTTTAAGATGGTTTTATTTTGCTGCCTGTATCCTTGCAGAATAATAATCTTTATCAAGTTGTTCTTATAACAAGCTCATCATTGCTTTGGGATTTCATTTATGAGAGAGATGTACTACATAAATGTTTATATAGGAAGGAAATGAATGGATTGGGGTACCTGAGGAGTGTAGATTGGAGATGAAAATGAAGCTGGTACTGTGGTGGATGTCTAAATTTTTTCCTTTGGGAGAAATTCTCCATTCTTTCTAAAGGAAATTTTTGTCAGAAGAAATCTGTTATGGGTAGAGCCACTTAAAATTAAAGGGCTGTTATTCTCACCTTCCCCATGACTGGAATGGATAGATGTGTGTGAGGTTTTAGGACAGCTAGACAAGGTGCCTCTTTTTAATTCATGTCTCTGCCAAACACTGGGAGGATGAAAAAGGTATTTTGAAGTATCACAGTTACTCTCTTCACTTGTGGATGTTATGTTTGTCAAAGATAGACCACAGGTCAATGCTGTAACTGCTACAACTTTCACACAGCTATTTTTCTTGAAACCATCCTTTTGTTTCATTTGGGACCTTTTCCAGACAGCTGCTGTTCAGATTGCAAAAAGCTCACCCTGAAAGGTGATCTAAATTAAATAATTCAATTCATTGATGTCAGTTACAAATAAAAGAAACATGAATTATCCATTCTTTGATTTCTTATGTTTTCAACTTTTTGCACAGTCGGATAATTTCTAATATTCCTGTCCGACTCTCAGTGCCTTTTGTATAGAGACACTTGAGTTGCAGAGCTTACTTGGGGACCGAAGTTTTACCATGAAAGATTGAGGGAGTCCTTAAAATAAAACTGCTGCTCACTGTGACTTGGAAAACCACTTAGTAATATTTTACACCATGTTGCATGAAATCCATGAGAAAAGGTTGCAAACCAAAATAAAAAGACAAAACCAGCAGCTGCACCTCTGCCTTGATGAAGTGGCAGATGGTAATTGTGGCAATGCTGCTTTGTACATTCAAAGCAAGCAAACGCTTCTGTACATATGGGGAGAAAATTTATGTTTTTACCTGTGACAGAATGAGGAAAGGAAAAACTGTGTTTGGGCATTGCTCTGTGTCTGGCACTGTCCCTCAGTGCATGGCAGGAGAGGTCGTTGGTTCTGGTGGGATGTGATGGGAAATGAGGTGTGAATGCTGATCCGTGGCTCCCTCCTATTTCTGCTGAAATAATCATACATGTCATCAATAAATCTGTCGAATTGCTGTACTACCCTGATGAAGAGGGGAAAAAAAAGAAATAATACAGAGAGGCAAATCATGTTCTCTTTTTTCTGTTGATGCTGTTCTCAGGGATATCAAATCCCTTTTGCTTCTACATCACTCTGTAGCTCACTGACGTCTTGTATTCATCTGGAGAGAAACGTGTTTGTTGAAACTGAAATCAAGCCTAAATTTTAGAATCTTGTACTGTTGGGAGCCACATAAGGACATATTAATGATGTGAGAGATGCAAAGTTGCAAAAGAAGGGATAGAAGTATTTCCTTTCTCAATTCATTAACCTCTTTCTGGTTGGGTTCTATCTTTAACTGCCCTTGATTAGAGGTAGAGAAACTGCACAACAAAAATGTGCAGCATGCATGCAGTTATTCAACACTTTCTTTTGAACATTGTATTTTACTTGGTGTTTTGGTTTTTAATATTTCTTACTGCTGTAGATTTGGGCTTAGTTTTGGTCTTTCTCTGATGGATGAATGATGATAAGGTAGACCTGGAAGCCCAATTGTTTGAACTCTGCTCTAATGAACAGGTAGTTTTAATGTAATGTATTCAGAGATTCCAGCCCCTCTGTGCAGGTATGGAATATCATGTTAGTTGTACATTTACAAGCATCCAGCACAGAAGATAAAATTACACACCACTCGGTTTTTACAGAAATAAGATTAGGTATCTACAAATCACCCTCTAGAGTAAATCAGGTTACTAGCACTGTCTGGCCAGAAACCCATGAGAGAAGGCAGCTGAAGTCCAGCATGTCAATGGTACATAATAATGCAGAGCCAGACAAAATACTGGATTCCATACTTTGCCTGTAGTATGGAGAAAGAACTTAACAAAACATGCCAACATCTATATGCATGTGTTTTAATCAGATGAATAATTAAAGGAACTAGGAAATTATGCCTACCTTGCTGATCACCATTTGCAGTTTTTCCCATCGCTTTGTTCCCTGCGACTTCCTGAGTGTGAGTGTGGTTTTGTCTGAGAGAAGTTTGGGACCATGCAGCCTGCACTGAACAAAGTGAGGAATGGGAAGCAGAATTCAATAACTTCAGGAATGGTGCAGAATTCCCTTGAAATATCAGTCTAAGCTTATGCTGTAATGGAGAGAGGAAGACTTCACATACTTATTAAGATAATTGAGAGCAGCTGTTTGCCAGTGAATAAAGACACATATTCCTTCCATATCAGAAATTCTTTCAGAAATTAAAGTCATGCTGTCTGTGGAATGAGTGTTTTCCTATTTTCTGTACCTCATGTCCACTTTGCCAGTGTTCAGACTATTACTGAACCATTTAGTAGCTCTCTCAAAGCAGTTCTTTGCCTTGGCTATCCTCTAGTGTGTGCTTAAGCAAATCATCTCCAAGCAGAAACTGCAATATGCAACCGTAATGACATGAAAATCTAAATTAACTCTTTAGAAAAAATCTGTCTCTAGGAGCTCGGATACTGCTGCTGTTCCTGTAAGCGAGATGCCTGATGTCCCGGACTGTTCTAGACTAGTTTCTGTTTTTAAAAAAATATAAGTATTTGCTATATTTCTGCTTTAATTCTATTGATTTTTCTTTTTAGATTAGATTTCTGAAGACACTACGTATGTACAATTTTAGTAGATAGAAAGACTTTGAAGACTACTGGCAAGTAAAGTGGCATCAGTTTCTGTCTGTGATTGTCAGGAAATATCACAAATCCAGGAAGTTGTCCCATCTTTAGATAAGTAAAAGCCTAATTCAGCCAGATACTGGCTTCAGACCTGGAATCCTTGAGGTTCAAGAAGCACTGGTTTTAGTTTTTGAGTTGCCCTGGATCTAGCAGTCAGCAGGAGAAACAATGGGGAGTTTGCAGAAGCCTGTGTTAAAATATGAGGAGGAGGATGTGTCAGTGTTTGTGCTGACATGCACCTTCAATACTGTGCAATGACCTTAGACTGTAGAAGCTCCTTTGATTTCTCCATAGGGAGCATTTTACTGATTCCTGCATGCTTTTAATTGCAATCTAATTTATCATTTGCTACAGGCCTTGAAATCATTTCATCACACTCTGGCATGGAATGGTTTCTACTTTAAATGAGATCTATGGTTGGCCAAACTGCTGATTTAACAGCTGGTGCCAGGAGTCTGAGAGGGTTTGGGAAGATGGCTGAGGAGCTCTCGTGTATGAAATGTTCCCTCCCTGTCACTGAATGTCCCTCAGAGAATCCCTGTGAAGAGGGACAGTGATAACTGTGGCTGCTTTAAAAAATCAAAACCAAAAACCCCTCCTGCCGAATATCCAGTGCCGTGTAAGACAGGGGGAAACATTTCCATGACCTTCTCCTGTTTTGTTGATGAAATGACACAATTCTGTTTGGTGGCTGAGATGTGGTGACAAAAGCCATATTCTGCTGTGACACAATTTCCTCAGCACAGGCAATGTGACAGCTGTGCTGTGGAAGAGGAGAGTCCTCTGCTCCAGGGAATATTGTTTGGTTCAGCAGTGGAGTGATGGTGTCACTCATCAGGATGTGTTGTCTCTTCTGTTGGATTTGAGTAGCAAACCTCAGACTAGAGCTGCTCAGAAAACTGGAATTCTGTAAATTGAAGCGTATTTTTTTTTCCACCTGATTCTTCTTGAATGACTATTCTGATGAAAATTTTCTTTTTGTAAGTGTTGGAAAAAAATATTTCTTCTTATCTGATATTCAGGTGGTTTTCATCCTTTTGCACAAATAGGGTAAAGCATTGCCTGAGATGTTAAGGATTTATTCTGAGAAGAAGGGGTTGAGGTCACAGCATTTTTAGACTTTGAATAAGTGGCTTCCAAACAAGGAAGCATTGCTCAATCAATAATCTAGTTCTGTATGCAAAGAATAAAATTCTATCTGGCTTGTCCGTTTCCATCAAGTATGGAAAACACTGAGGAAAAGGCTACCTGATTAAAGTGTTTCCCCTTGCAGAGGTCTGAGTTGCTCATGTAAATTTACTTTCATCAAGTCCAATGACAAACCAATAATTCATAATAAACATATTTTGAAATGGAAATGGAATATATTTCATTGAAAGGGCTGTGGGAGCCCAGGTCATCAATCAATTCTCCCACAGTTCTAATTTTAAGCTGTCTGCCTAACAAGAAACATTACAGTGCAGTTGCATATTAAGCAGTGCTCAGGGAGGGGAAGAGGAACGTGCATTTCTGAAGTCCACTGAAGCTGTTCAGTTTGATTTCCACTGCTTGGTCATTAGGAGAGGCTTATAGCACTCAGAACAAACTCTGCACCTTGCAAATTCAAAAATAACTCCTTAGCAGCAATGAGAATATGTCTCTCCTTCACATGGAATTTTAGAATGGATCTGGGGGACATCAGTTTCTTATGTTACGTCACAGCAGAGCTGCTTTGACTTTTTAAATTATTGCTGCACAAGAGATGGATCACAGTTGGACTGTCTGGCTTATGAATTACTGTGTTGTGAAACTAATTCTGCCTAGCATTTGGTCCCAGCATGGGAAGCAAGAGTGACACAAGTGATCCATGCAGGGGCTGTGTCTTTTTTTTATGTTTTAAGAATAACTCCACTATTACGAGATCATTAACTTTCAAGTCAAGGTTACAAGAGTCTTTTCATGCCTCTGATTTCCAACATGGAAAACAGCTTTTCCTACTTTTTGTGCTGCATTTATAGGAATATTTGGGCTGGTTTGGTTCTTTATTTTATCCCACTTCCCCTTTTTGTAAATAGTCTAATTCTTTATTTCAGGTGAAATTGTGTTTTCCTCTTGAGGAGGAAGAACATTCATTAAAATTAACTTTTATCTTGAGAGAGATTACCTTCCTATTTCTGTCTTCATACCAAGTGATTATTTGATGTACTTATTCTGAAGGGATTAAATCAGTCTCTGAATAATATTGTGAAGTCTTCTCCTTGGCCTCCTCCTTGCATATTTTTCTCCAAGTACAACTGGGATCTTTTGAAGCGAGTCCTTCACTTTTCTTTTTTCTCCAAACATGGGGAGCCTTGTGCTGTCACACTTTAGCACCACAGAAGGGAAGACAGCTGGAGAGAGTATGTGCTTTACAATGGAAATGTGCTTTTTTTTTTTTTCCTCTGATTGGGTTTTCTGCAGTCGTCCTTTTCCTGTCCCTTGTCTGATTTTAATAATGAGATTTAATAGGGATGCAAAATTTGTGGTAACAAAGACGGGCATTAATCATGTGTTTTCCATCTTCTAATAGCCTCAAATTAGGTCTGGGTAGCTATCTAGACCTAATTAATGATCTCATGGCTATCTAGTCTGTGATGCTGTTGGTGCTCTTTGACTTCTGCACAATCATAAGGTGTCATTAGAGCAGCTTTGATCCCAGCTCTGCTCGTGACATCCCTGATCCAGGGCCCATAAGCTTCACTCTCCCAACTCTAATGTTGCTGAAAAAACCCCTGTGGACAATATTTATCACTGCTGAGGTGGATATAAACCACTCCTCAGAAGAAATGTCAACGTGAGGAGCACGTGTGTGTGTATGCGAGACACTGAATGTGTGCAGTTTTACTTCTGCTCTTTATCTTTCTGGAGTGGAAACCTGTGGCCAGGACAAGGCAAGGTGCTGCCCAGCTGCTTTTGGAGGGTTCAAATCCAAGCACAGAGCCAGCAGGGATGGTGGCATGGCTGTGCTGCCTTGGCACTGGGAGTGCTGATCCTTCTGGAGGAGCTGCCCTGCTCCACCTTGGGCTCCCTCTCTGCCTAAGGGGGGCCTCCCCTGCCTTTGTTACAAGCTCCAGCTGTTGAACACAGAATTTTCATTTTAATACAAACAGAACATTTTTATGTACTTTCATTTTTAGAGATTATCACTTGAATATTTGCTCTCTTTATTTATGATTCATTTTCTTTACATAGATTATAGTGAGGTTTTTTTTTTTCCCTCCTAAGTCAACCAGCCTATCACTGCAATTCATTTACCCTTCTAATAAAGAAAATCCTATCCATGAAGCAGTCAATGCTTGATACAGCTAACATTTCTTAAAGATAAAATATCACCTTCTACAATACGATCTGAAGAGTTTGTATGGAACTTTATAGCTTTAGAAATAACATTTTCTTCCTCTGTTTTTCATCACTGTTAACTTATTTAATTTGCTTTGTGTACTCTTGTCATTAATATAAAGTTGAATAAAGATAACCAAAGTGGGACATATCAAAAAGGCCCATGTCTAGTTCAAAGTCTAATTAAAAATGATAGAAAAATCTACAAGGGAGAGTGGAATAGCTTTTAACCATATTTTGGAGGCTTAGTACTGTGAGTCCGGTTTCACTTATCTGTTCTTATTGGTGTTGAACAAGCCTTGAGTTTTGCCCAGTGAAAAAAATCCATCTAAATCCTTGCAATCCTTCCAAAACAAAAGTATGACACTAAGCCCTACTTTCTTTTCTCTCAAGCAGTGGGGGAATTTGTTTTCTGCTTCTGCAAGAGTATTCTTCATATACTTTGCCTGGCATTTTATCTCTGACAATGAGATGACAGCATGCATAACAACAATCTGAAAATTCCCTCTTATCCAATTCACACTGAAGTCAGTGGGAACCCAAATCTAAGGATTTGAACTGTGGTTCACTGAAGTCTTGGTGGTTTTGGATAATTCTGTAATTCTACTTGAAAGCCAGGAGGTTGTGAGGAGGTGATGGTCAGACTCTTCTCTCAGGTAATGAGTGATAATTCAAGGGGAAACATCCTCAAGTTGCACTAGGGGGAATTCAGATTGGATCTGAGGAAAAAAATCCTTCATAGAAAGAATTGTCAGTCCCTAGCCCAGGCAGCCCAGGGCAGTCACCCTCCCTGAGGGTGTTTAATTGTAAAAGATGTGTGGATGCAGTACTTGGGGATGTGGCTTGCTGTTGGACTTGGCAGTGCTGGTTAACAGCTGGACCTGATGGTCTTACAAATCCTTTCCAACTCCCAAGACTGTCTCTGTGATTTTCTGAGTGCCAGCCTGCAGCGGTGGCCCACAAGAGCTTAGGAAGTTCTTCATGTAGAAACTAGCAGTTAGGCAAGGACTATTATCTGCTTTTTGCCCTGATTCCAAATTTGAAAGCCTGCCTGTAGCAGTGTGTAGGACCACAGAAATCGCCGTGCCCTCTCCTTCCCAGGGCGCTCCCAAGGTCAGAGCTCCCTTCCCCAGAGCCCTTGTGATCTCCCTGGAAGAAAGGGCTTCACCATTAAACAGAACATCACCTTGGAGACAGAGCTTTTAGGGAGACCTGGTGAGGCAAAACCCAAACCTGGCAGTATCAATAACTGGAAGTGGCTGTGGCAGAGGTGGGTTCCTCCCCTGCCTGTCCCTGGCAGGTGGCAGGAGCTGATGGATGCGTGGCTCCCGTGGCTGTTCCCAGCTGTGACATCTTCATGTGGCTGGTGAAGGTGTCAGGCCACGAGCAGTAGTTCAGGGATGGCCATAAATCCAAGGCTGGCTCGTGAGCTGATTGCACTTATCCTCACCATAATTCTCCAGCAGTTGTCTCCGCTGTGGTTAGAAGCCTTCCAGTGAGCACAGTCTGAACAGGGCCGTGTTTTATTCCGTCAGTCCATCAGCTCAGAGCTCTGTTTGCAGGAAGGTGAGGTTCAAATATATTTGCTCAATTTCTAGAAGTTGTGCTTAAAAATTATCAGCTGCTCTACAGAATTTTCAGAACTGCACTTCAAGTTAGAATTAGTATTGCAGTGTCTACCTGTGCTGCAATTTAGCCCTGAGCCAAAATACAATTCAGTGATTTAGTGCATTAGATTCTGGGAAAAGAAATTCAATTTCAGCTTTCTAAAATGAATTTTCCCCTTATGAATAGTTCTTCCTTTGTGGTTAGTCAACATATTTTGTGGAAGTGTTAACTTCCTCTTGTTGATTTTTGTATTTTTAAATCTATTTACTAATCTGTGATTGCTTGTGGGTCTGGGGGAGGCAGCTGAAACTCTTGTGCCAGAACATGCAGGTCTGTGAAAACTGTTCTTCAGAAATCACCTTTTCTGTATATTTTTTAAGGAGAAATATGCAATTTTAGAAGAAAAAAAATTGTTCTGAAAAGCTTATTTGTTTTTATTCCTCCTCCCTAATGGGTGAAAAGACCAGTTTTGAAATATTAGAATTATCTTTATTCTTTATTTGTGTATGAGATTTTTTTTTTATAGTCTTAGTGCCTCTACATTTGATTCTGGTATCATTTACAGATAGAGGACAATTGACTAGTTTTTTAAGCCATTGCTTCAATTTTTAAGGTATTTTGGCAGTGGTTTTAGCAGAAAAAGAGCAATGGTCAATTCATTTGTTAGGTCTTAGTGTTGCTTCATTTTTTCTTTTTTTTTTTTTTTCTTTTCTTTATTTTTTTTTCCCCTCAGTTGTTTTAGCACAATTTGAGCAATGGCCAGTGCATCCATTTGGACTTTGTGGACAATGCAGAAGAGAGTGGCAGAATTTCAGCCCAATATTTGGTTACGTGGGAAATCCCAATGGCTTTGGGAAGGTTTCTCATGGCTGGGGGCCCCATTTCTTCATGGGACTCTTGCTCTGCTCTTGGTCCCACTGTTGGATTCCATCCTGCCAGTGGTGGTTGTTAGCTGGTTGCTGTTTATGCCTCATGCATAAAATGCTGTTTCTAGAGCAGAAATATAAAATTACATGAAGCTAGTGAGCTGTGAAGAAATGTAATGTTTACTGTTTCTGGGAGACCCTCTCTACTATCAATTACAAAAAAGCAGCAAAGGTCATAAGGCAGAGATGTCTCTAGAACTGGATTGCACTGTATTGGTGAAAAGCTATTACTTATATTTTAATGTGTGTTTGCTTGTACGTATTTTTCACTAGTAGAAACCCAGCTTCATTATTGAATTGAGGGACCTTCTATCAAGACACTTAGCAGAGTCCTACCATCAAGTGTAGAGCAGTCTCTTAAACTGGTAGCTTGGGAGCTGCACCTCTTTTAGCAGCAGATAAACTTCATTCCTTGTAAAAACCATAGCAAGGAGCAGCCCCGTGTGCAGGAGTGATCGCTGCTCGGTTCTGCACTCACAGCAAAGCTGTACCACAGGAACAGCCAAACTCCCAGGGCTTTTGGGCACTGTGCTCTACACAGGGGAGTTCTGCAGCATCCAGAAAATGAAAAATAGCATTCTGAGGAGATGTGATGTGCTGTAATAGCAAAGGGGTTTGTGTCTCACCCAGGGTTTTCCAAGTGCACAAGTTTCCTGCTGTCTGCCTGTGATTAGGAAGATTAGGTCCCCTGTGACATCTTTGTTGGGGTGCAGGTGTTTTTTGAGTGACTCACACTGCTCTACATTTATGAACCAAGATTTAATATCAATGAGCTAAAAGTCACTTAGCATTATTACTGAACTTTGATCACCAGGAAATTTATTTAACTGGTTGTTGCTGCTTCTGACAGAACATCCAGTTGTTGTTATCTGGTGTCTGTTCTGCCATTCACTGGGCACTTGTTTACTTTTAGTCCAGGGGAAAAAAAGCATGTCTGTATTCCCAAATCCATGGAGAACATAAAAGGAATGGCACTTCAGCATCCAGGGAACTGAAATAGGTGTGAGAATTTGGTTTTGGCCTGGGTTTCAACATCAGCCACTCTTGAGAGTGTCTGGGGAGCTAAAATCTTCCCTGTAATGTTGCTTTTCCTTCACTGAATGAAGACATTACAAAATTCTGAAGTGTTAAGTGTTGCAATGACTTAGATGTGATTAATAAATATTTTTCCTCCTTAAAAGAAACTCTCAGGGAACAAATAAATGAAAAATAAAATCAAAAGCTCTTTAAAAAACAAAGCATGGAGAGAACAAAAAAAACCAGGGAGTGAAATTATTACAATCTACTTACCCAATTCAAAACTCTGAAGTTTCTCTCAAAAATTATGTATTTATTTATTTTTATCACTGAATCCATTGTAGAGGTTTTTAAATACCCAGAAAAGGGAAAGAAAAAATTGTACTTTGAGAATTTTGGGCAGACAGATGTTGACTGATTTCCTCATTGGAGATGCCAGCATAGATACAATAGGCTTTAGATGTCCAGCTAAATAATTTAACTCTGCCTTGACCCAATCTGTTTTATCTTTGAGGCCTCTCTTTTACTGGAATTCAGCCTTTAGGAGAAGTCCCACACACCATCACTTCATTCCTCTTTGTAGTCTGAGGTACAAAGGGCTTGGAGATGATGTCTAAAATACAGTGGTTGTTTCCAGCACTTAATGTTAGTTAAGGGCAAGTGATAGCTGGGTTTAGGAGCCTAAGTAACAGGCAGATAGCTCAAAAGTCATTCCCAATCCAAGCATAATCTAATCAATAGCCGTAATTGTGGAAAATGCGGAAGACTTCAGTGGGAGCCTCTCATAAAAATTAGCAGAGAAGCAGACTGAATTGCAAAGGAGAAAATTAAATTCTAGTGATTTTGTATGCAGTGAGGGCTCCAAGGCTGCAGATGAACAGGCTCTTTTGGGTAGGCTAACGCTGTGCCAGAAGGACTACACAGAGTGTAAGGAATGAGCAAAAAAGTGCCATATGAGTTTCAGTGCAGATAAATTTAATGTAATGAATCTGGAGGAAAAAAAAATCTTATCTAAACCTGATAAGATGCTGACAGATTTCAGAAAGCAGAACTCAGAGTCACTGCTAACAGTTTGTGAAATCGCTGGCTCAGTGAATACCTGTTCTCAAAAAAAGTCTGTGGCATTATCAGGAAAAGTATTGAGAAAGAGATAAAGGCTATTTAAAACCTTATGCTCATATCTTGAGTGTTCTAAGAAGGACGCAGCAAAGTTAGGTTATAGAAGATCACAGATAAAAAAATCCAGAGGATGGAGGAAGTCTCTTTGTAGGTAAAGGCTAAAAAGGCTGAAATTCTCCACTTTGGAGAGTAGAAGGTTGCAGTGGGGAAAATTGAGGATTATGGAATCACAAAGGCATCAAGAAAAGCGAATAGGAGGTTTACTTAACAAATCAAAGTAATTGAGCTAGAGGCACTAATTAAACCTGACAGGACATCAGTTTAAATCAAAGAATGGTTTGGGTTGGAAGGGATCTTTATGCTCATCTTGTTCCAACTCCCCTGCCATGGGCAGAGCCACCTCCCCCAGGCTGGGATGCTCAGAGCTCCATCCAGCCTTGGACATTCCCAAAGCTGGGGCAGCCACAGCCTCTCTGGGGACATTCCATAAAGTACTTCAGAAATCTGTTGGCACAGGAGACAGAAAGATGGGTTCAGCTGGTTGGGAAAGGGATTGAAGGGGCCCCTGGACAGGTGATTCGTGAACAGGTCCAGCAGGGCAAAGCTAATGCAGGGACTGTGGTGCTGGGGGACTGAGCTGCCCCGGGCTGGGCTGGGCTCCCCCAAGGGCTTCTCCTCCTGCCTCTCCTGCTCAGGAAAGCTTTGGGTGTTTCCTGCAGTCAAGGTCAGAGGTTCCGGGCAGATTTCAGAGCTGCTGGGTGTCTGTTTCTATCACCAGCCTGTTCTGCCAGTTCTACAAAGGCTGGAGAATGTATGCCATGTGTTCAGCCGTGGATGTCGTAGCTGCTTACTGTAACAAATGGCTACGTACCAGGAAGAGCAGAAATACCAATTTAATTTGACTTAATGTAGTTATAGGAGGCTGTTGGTTTTATCTTCAGTATTAAATTCTGGTTTTCTGTGGAGCAGTATAGGACCAGGATCAGATAACAGAAATGCACAGGCACTAAATTAAGCAGTGATTCCTATGATTATTGTTTATGGACTTGTAGGATTTTCTTCATCTTAGCCACTTGTTTCCACATTTTTTACTCTTAAAGATGATTATATGGTTTTCAAACTTGATGTTTTACATATTTATTTTTTTATATCCATGAGTGTCTGAATGCAGTATTCAAACACCGTATTACTAAATGTCATCAGCTGATTTATATCTGGGGGGCTGCAGGAAAGGCAGACCTACATTTAAAGTATTCAACAGAGAGCTCGGAAGGAAGATGCTATGTTTAGTGTCGTTATTCCAGCTGGTTTCAGATACTGTTTCGTATCAGTTATTGCTGATTTTTTTCCCCCTGACCTTTTTTTCCCCTCCCATTTTTCATTTCTAGCTGTAGTTATTTATGCTGGCTTATCCTGAGGCCCATTTTCTTGCTTCCCTTTTTGATCAAGTGTGTTGCTGTTAAGTTCAAGCACTTGCACAGGTACCCACTGCAGAGATGGATGCTCTTGGCATCAGGAACAGGGGTGAGGTACAGAAGAGACAAAAACTTTGATGTTATGTTAAAAATTCTAGTAATCTCTTTGGATACTTCATATAGCCATCCTTCCAGCAATTTAAAGAACACAATAAAGTCAGAGATGCAAAGAAAAGGAATTTCTCAAGGTTGTCTGGGGAGGATCTCATTGGATACTCCTCAAAATCCTAAGAAACCTCTTTATACCGTGGAAGTGGATGGCAATGGCTGTGTCCTCTGGCTTTTTGAGATTCTAGTGTGAAATTTCACCTGTGTATGCTCATGCATCTTGGCAGTTTAATAAAGAGTGGTTTGATCACCAGTACTTTGTGATGTTTGGGTGGAACGTTTATTCACAAATTGCAGTTGAAAGTTTTTATCTCTCAATATATTTTCTTCAAGTCTGTGCAGTATGTATGTACATTAAATTCTTACCACACCTTTATTACCCATGAAGCTCCACTGCAGTGGTTTAGTTAAAATCCTGCTTTGTTCAGTAGTCAAAGCTTCACAGTAAAGTGACCATCAATACTATTTTTAAATAGTCCTTTGAAATTATTATTTATTAGCAGTACTAAGTCATCCACCTGCTAATAGTCTGCATTCTGAGGGATTACAGTGGCTCCTTCTCGGGGATGAGAGTTGTTTTCTGTGATCAATGTGATTGCTGCTAATGGTTTGTGATTTAAGTGATTACCAGGCATGAAGAACAGTTCTGTAATTTGTTCTCCCTGGTGAATAATCTTTGGTTTCCTGGATACATTTTTTTGCTGTTTATCAGTTGGTTAACTTTGGGTAAATGAGAGGAGTGCATAAATCTACATCAAAGTACAGCTCAGGCTGCAGCAGGCAGGCTCTCTTTCCTCTCTGCACAGGTAGGTATATTTTCCTTTTGGAGCTCTTCTCTGTAGTGCAGGGCTCCTTTGAAATATTGCATTTGACACAAATGCTGGGAAACTTCTAAAATTACTAAAGAAACCCGGTGCAGCGAGGAGCTGGAATAGTGAGACTTGTGGGCTATTTATGGCAGAGCTCCTAATTTGGCCCAGTGTGATTGTTGTCTTCATAGACTCAGGATGGGGAGATGGCTTTGCTATCTTTACCCAGCTGTAGTTATTACTACAAAGTGCACTTGGGAAAGAGTGCACTGCACAAAATGCATGGTACAAAGGAGGGTAGCAAACTGTTGGAATAGTTCTGCTGCCTGGGACTGCCAGAGCTGTGATGAGCTATTCAGGTGATCTGAAATAAGCACTGACAAAAGCTCTAGAGCACACTTGGCTCTGCATTCTGCCCGTTTTACAAAACCTCCCCTGTTTGATAAAAGAAATACTACTTGTTTCCATGGAGTGGTTTTTCCTGACTATTCTTCTGCTAAGTAGGCATCAGGCAGCTCTGTTTTGTGGCTGTGGCACACAGGAGGAAAAGCAATGTTCCTGTGTGTTTTAAAAACTTCCTGAAAAAAAAATAAGCAAAATCCTCTGTTTTACATTTTCAGGTGTGAGAAGTGGGATTAGTTTCTTGTTGAAGTTAAGTTCTTGTTTGTATTTTTTAGAAGGTAAATAATTTACTATACTAAACACATTTTCTTTGTTATGATAAACAGCACTGGCATAAGAAGCAACAGATCAGAGCTAGCTGGTTCTCCCTTCATGTGCAAGAAAACAGAAGATAATCTTTATAAGTTATGAAATTTGGTTGAATCTGAAATTCAGGCAGTGAGTTCTGCATATATAGATGTGCCTGTTTGCATTTTTCTGATCATAACACTGGTCATGTCAGCTGTATCGTGTTAAAGGAGGATTAAAAAACCTTTGTGATACTTCAAGAAGCTCTTTTATCAAATTAAAACTTGTATGAAATGTATTTCAGCATATGAAAAACCAGCCCTGTTTTTAATGCCACTGTATGAAACTCAGATCCTGAGTCACTACACAAGTCCTGACAGAATTTTCAATTCCAAAGGAGATGAGAGAAAATCTTACAGGTGCAACAAAAAATTCTCTGTTTACAATTCAAGTTTCCTATTGGAACAGTTCATATGTTTAGAACCCTCAGTTCTGGGTAAATGTGAAGAAAAGAAGCAAAACCACCCAACTCTCACCTCTTTTTTACACTAGAAATTAGGTTTTGAAATTGTTTTTTTCCAACATTGCTGTGCTCCCTTTCTATTTCTCTCACAAGAACGGTTTTGTTCTTGTAAATGTCTTTAAGACAGAAGATTTTGATAAATTTTGTCCTTGTCACCTGTAATGAAGCCAGACCCATCCATTCCTTGATGTCATTAGTTCTTATAGGTTCTTGTGTTTAGAGATCTTTTTAGGAGCTGGCACATGAGCGGAGGCAGTGCCCTCAGTTCTTGCTTACCCATGTAATCAGGATTTTGTAATCAGCCACACATTATGCAAGGAAGAGAATGATTATAGCATCATCTCCAATATGATGCCAGAGTAAGTTAATTTCCTGGGCTGGAAAACTTTGTGTAGTGGATGAACATACCTTGATAATATAAGGCTGAATTCAGAGATGCTCTGAAAAAAGCTTCATTTGAAGTTAGCGAAATTAGTGAAATTACAGATTGGTGGATTTATTTCTGCTGTGTGGTTATCTGAGGACAAGGTGTCACCTGTCCCTTGCCGTTCTCTGGGCTGGCCTGACCGAGCTCAGGATGATTGCAGAGACCCCAGGGCTGTGAATGATTCAAGTGCTTTGTCAGTGAGTGTTTTTTACGGGAGAGCGACCTGGGGAGCAGGATAGAGCCAGTCTGAGAGGTAACAAAGCCAACACAAAAAGCATCCAGAAGAGAAAACACAGATGTGTGGAAGTGCAGAGCAATGGAGAGACAATGAATGTGCTGCTGCATGAGGCTGTTCTGGTGCCTGGAGAGGCTCCCTGGAGCAGAGGCTGGACAGAGTTCAAGGAATAAAGCAGGGATTTGTTCAAAGCCTTCCAAGGATTCACCTTGGGCAGTGCAAGAGCCCGGCCATGGCTCCACCCAAGATGGAACCAGAGTCACCAGTTTCACTCTTTTATAAGTTTGGGTCCATTTCCATCTTGGGGTTCACTGTCCAATTCCAGCTCCAGGTTCTGCAGTCCCACCCTCCCAGATCCTCTCCTCAATTCTCTGCTCTTTGCACTTTTTGGGGCTGGAGCTGCAGCGGTGTCATTGGTTCTGGGCTGGAAAAGGATTGTTTTGTGTGACTGAGCTGGGAGCAGAACTTGGAACACTTGGTGTGCAGTTCAGGGTCGCACACCAGTGCAGTCAGAGCCTGGAAAATATGAAAAGCTCAAACTTAAGGCATCAGTTCCAGCCCAGATCCAAGGCTTTGCCCTCACCTGTGCTGAGCTCCGTGAGCTTCCCAAGGAGCCTGGTTCTCCAGCTTGTCCAAACCCATCTGAATAAGCAATTCCCTCCTTTTGCCACTTGCACCACCCACCAGTAGTGTGATGTGTTTCAGGGGGTGACTTCAACGTGTACACAGGTTTTTGCATGGCACCTACTAACTTTCTGCAGGCAGTTGTTTTTTTTTTTTTTTTTTTTTTTTACAGCCAGCTCACAGTAACATTAGAAAATAACTTGATTGTACTCTGCTGGTTTTGCTTCCATGGTTTAAATTCACATATTGTGTTATTCCAAACCAATGTTCATCTATAAACAAGCCCTGGGGAGTTCTTTGTTCCAGAAGGCTCCTTCAGTTCCTTGGCAGCTCCTGAGATACACCAGTGCATTAAAACCAAGGGAAGGGGGATAAAGATTGCTTGTAACAGTGGGAGAGCTGGACTTCCAGGGATGCCTCATGAGGAGCTATCAGAAAGAAGGATGTCAGACAGCTGGCTGCAGTCTGACTGTGGAGTGGCCATGGGAGGAGGAATCTGAAGGTAAAATGTCTCTGTGCAGCAGTTGTACTCAAGTGACTTTTAAAATTAGTCTTATGGGTTTTATTTCCACTTTAAGTAGAAAAAAAGTTCTTGTCTTGCTGCTTTGAAGTGACTGGAAGGATTTTTGGAAAGCCCAGCATGTCTGTTTTTAAGTTTGTCTAAAATTCTAAGCTTAATGCTAATTCTGATTTGCAAAATTATTCATTTATGACCAGAAAGCTGGTTTAGATTGAAATCATTTTGGTAGGGATTTGAAATCACTACAATGAAGTCTCACTTTAGGGCAGAATGAGAATCATTATTTATTTGTAGTCTATTTTCTTTAGTCCTCTCAGTATTTCCCAAGAATTACTCCATATATGTACCCAACCTTATTATATATTGCTTATTTGATTTTTCTCCTCATTACCTGATGTTTCCATATGCCAATATAAGTGCACATTAGTCTTTCTGTGGGATTTTAGGGAAGTTCTTGGAAGGAAATCTTTTTCTAACCCACCCTAGGAAAGCATGAGGCAGTCAAGACTGAGCAGCACATCTCGAAATGGAAAGCAAAGTTGTTTCCCCTTTAGAAAGATACCAGGATGTTTGTTTGAGCCCTGACAACTTAGGATAAATTCTAAAATTGTTCCTAATGAGGTCTATGTATTTGGAGCTGTGATTTCTATATTTATATTGAGTCTATCTTTGTATCTCATAATGGTTTTCAGAAGTTTATATAAGAACAAAAGATCTTAAACACAGTGTTTAAGTTAATGCAATAGAAATTAATTTCTTGACTTCCTCTTCAAAGTTACATACAAATTTATCAATAAGTTCTTTGCTGCCAAAATAAATAAATCACAGTAAATACATAAATACTGATGGTAGAAAGTGAAAAATAAATTGCAAATGTTCTACCCGATGTTTCTTTCTTTGAATCAATTAAATAATGAATCTAAGAAAAGATCTGTTGCAAAGTCATTGGAATATAGAAAAAAAAATAGTGTGGAAAAAGTGGAAAAAGAGTGATTCATGTTATCAATAACATTAAAAGCTTGAAATGTGAGATAAAAAAATCATTTTAGCATACACTTAAAATTAGCAGTCAAAGGACTTTTGTGAAAGACAGAATGCATTTTCACTTCCAATAGAAAATTAAGTTGTTTAAAATAATTTCCGCTGGCAGTAATGTTATTCTGTGTGTTGTTGTAAGATACCTGGAATGAAGGTGCTGAAGCTGCCATCACCAAAATTCCAAAATTTCCTCTGGATTGACAAAGTTTCTGTTGAAATGTGTTTGGACATCTGTTTTACATGAATGCTTAAATTAATGTTGGTCACAAGGGTGTGTAATAATAAATGGTACAAAGGAATAAGGAAAGTTTCATCCATTGGATAGCCAGAGAGGTCTTTGATGAAAAGTGGTTTATAATCATTGTTGTATAAATATATTTGTGGGGCATGTAGTCTTTAAAGTTTTTCAAAGCATTGCAAAAGAAAAAAAGAAAAAAATAGTAATTAATAATTACACTACAGTAAAGAATGAATTTGTGCTGTGTTTAATAGTTTTGAGATACTAAACACTCATGGTTTGTAGTACCTTGAGGCCCTGTAACTAACTGCCTGCCTGCTTGTTTGTTGGAGTGCTTGAATTTGAATGAATGTCTTCTAATAAAGACCCTGGAGAAAAGAAAGTTTGAGCCTTCCAGTATTTCCCTGGAATCCTGGAAAAGACTCTGGAGACTCGAGTGGCAGTTTCAGAACACTACCCTAAAACAGTAGGTATGTTCCCATTTCCTGTAAGTGGGAACCTGTCAACAACCATTTCCTTTCCAGCACTTTTCTTGTATCATATTCCAACTTTTCATGCTCAGAATCAAGTGGCTCCGTAATTGCAACAGCTTGGAATAAACTGATTGTCACTTTGTTCTTTTTCTTTCCTGAGTAGAATAACTGGGACCTATAAATTAGAATATTGGAGTAGTGAGGATCCCAGTTTCTGCTTATAAAAACAAGCATCTGTATAATATTACACAATAATTGCACAGACAAGTAATGAACATAGCCCAGACTGTGCTGCAGTCAGCAGATCTTCCTTGCTTGTATCAACTGCTGATTTGGGTTTTGACTTTCAGGCTGCAACAAAGTCAATTTTCTGTAGATCCCAAATATTTAATTCTAACACGTCCAGAAAGAAAATACATATTTATATATATATCTAAATTAAGCAATAAATTTTGTTAGTACTACTTTAGTACTCAAGATAATGAATTCTGTCTAATCATCATTTCTGTAAACTGCCTGCAGTACAGAGCTTCTGTTTTGTATGAAGGCCTGGGCCCACTTGATTTTGTGTTTGTCTCTGAATTCCATGTATTGATGCAAATCCATCAGTTTATTGATGCCATTCCATCCATGGTTAAACAGTATAAAATGGAGTGCTTATTTTATGTAGGCAAACTTCTGTGTGTTTGGTTTATAACATATTGGATGAAATTCTGTCTACAGTTAAGGCAGAAGCTTTTTGCCTCTTGAAAAAATCAGAATTCTTCTATTTGTTATTGCCTACATTTTTGTTTGATTATTGAATTTCCGCCCACTCCTGCTTAATGTTCCCAAGGGATAAATGGCTATTTTGAACAGGAGCTCAAAGTACAGAAGTGGATTCTGTAACTCTTTGTTACTAGTTACTCCTTTGACTGGTGATGGGAAATTTTCTGGGTCATTTAGTGTCCTTCACATCGGCATCCTTTGTTGTAAAATGAAGCTAATCCTGCTTTGAAAAATCCTAGAAGAAAAAATTATTTCCTCTAAAGCCTGTATGGTGTTCCTCTGGTACTCTGAGTCATCATTAAAAAATACTTACATTCCTAAGAGCAGGTCTTGCTATTTGTGCTGTCAGGTCTTCAAATAGTAACCATTAATTTTTTTTGTGAACTTGTGTGATTAGCAAATTATTCTATGAATTTAAGGGTGTCTGACGTGTGAAATAAGTAAGTAAATATATATATATATGTGCATAAATTATGCTATTTTGAGGAGATGCATTTGTCCAAGTGTTGAGTGCAATGTGTGGGGTGCAAAGCCCACCTGGATTAGGAATGAAATAGGATAAAGTAACTTTCTCAAATGCAGAAGAGCATTTAAGTTGAGGTTGACATAATTTAATAAGACTGAAGGCAAGACTATTACAAGGATAGGAAGTAAAGTTGTTGTTTTTCAGATTTGTTTACTTTTAGGGTGCTTTTATTACAAGAAACAGCAGCAAAAGGCTTGGAAATTAAAAATCCCCCAATATAAGGATGTGGACCTGCTGGAGTGAGTGCACAGAGATGTTCTGAAGTCTGGATCATCCCTGTTGTGGAACCAGGCTGGCAGAGCTGGGAGTGCTCACCTGGAGAGGAGAAGGCTCCAGGCAGAGCTCAGAGCCCCTGCAGAGCCTGAAGGGGCTCCAGGAGAGCTGGACAGGGACTGGGGACAAGGCATGGAGGGACAGGACACAGGGAATGGCTCCCACTGCCAGAGAGCAGGGATGGATAGATGGGATATTGGGAAGGGATTGTTCCCTGGCAGGGTGGGGAGATGCTCCCAGATGGAATGGAACTCCCAGAGCAGCTGGGGCTGCCCCTGGATCCCTGGCAGTGCCCGAGGCCAGGCTGGACACTGGGGCTGGAGCAGCCTGGGATGGTGGAGGGTGTCCCTGCCATGGCAGGGGGCATTGGAATAAGAGGTTCTTTCATGTCCCTTCCGTGGATTCCAGGATTCTATGAAATGGGATTGATATCTTATTTGTATAAGCTTGGATTGATAGCTTATTTGTTAAACCTTAGTTATTTGATAAATTTATTTTTAAGATCCTCAATCTTTCTTAATCTTTCAGAATGAAACCAGCACCTCAGGCTTTTTTTTTTTTTTTTTTTTTTTTTTTTGGTGGGTGGGTTCGTTTTTCTCTGTGTCTGTGTTTTAATCTTAGATGGCTTTAAACTTAAAATCTGTACATTCATATAATGGTCAGAACATGGGATATGTCCTGTGGACTGATGTACATGTAAGTGACATTTTTAATTTTTAAGGTTACCTGATAATGATCTGACTGTGGTTTGTGGCTCACAGACTAAGGAAACTGGAGATCTACTTTTGCCTTGCTTAGAAGTGTCAAGAATCTTGCCATTAGCAACTCAGCATTTTGCACATTAGACAAATAATTTGCTGTGCTCTGACTGAATCACAGAAGAACAGTGACCTTGCACATGCTCATGCTGCTCTGGTGTTGAATTTTATCTTCACATGAGCAGATTTTTCTTGTTGAAGTGTTAAAATCCATTTTCAGAAAAAGGAACTGTGTAAATGTTCCTAGGATGAGGATAATTTCAGTTTCAGATGTGCTCATGTCTTCTTCATAAGTGAGTAAATTTAATTGGAAGAAGGGACAAACCTAATAGTTTAACTAGAAGCACTCATAATATTATTACTTTTTAAAAGGCACTGCTGTAATGAAGTGGCTTTAAATTACTGAGTGGATAGACTGGGGAGCTTGCTCATTTTAATGGCCAAAGAGCAATGTGCTTAACTTCATCTGATGGCCAGGATGCACTGCAGGATTTGTCTGAAACACCCAAAGCAAAGCCTTTTCTATTTCGTGTGACAAGGTCTCCTAAGTACCCAGCCATGCTGTCTGAAAAGTCTGTGCCCAAAAATTTTGAATCCCAAGGGTGTCTGAATTTAACCATTAACTGAAGAAAAAGAGAACATAAAACCATCTGGTTTTCCTTTCATCTATAATCTCTTTTCCGTGGGATTTTTAACAAACTTTGGAAATTAGGTAAATAATAAATCCTTTTGTGAATCAAGTAGAGGATGGGTTTTTCTGTCTATCTGATCAATGCCTTTCTTACTTACATTTACAGTCTCTCACATTTTTCAGTGATAATCTGCACTGCTGTTGGTTTATGTTCATCTCCAGTGAGTAAAAAAAAGACAAATACATCTTACTACTGATGAATGCTCAACTCAACTGAACTGCTTTCCATTATTTACACAGGTTTCTATTTTCCATTATGTTTTTCAATAGTTATCATCACAAAGGAACTACCTAGCTTTTAGTCTAGCAGACCTTTTATTCAAACAGACCTTTTTCATGAGCTTCACTCTGCACACCTCAATTCCTTTGTTAATTTTTCCTTTCGAAATTAAAGCCACTGTAAGGTCCTTTGAAGAGGACTCTCTCACCAATGAGTAGTTTGATGATGAATTTGAGCATTCACCAAAGGAGGGTTATCTAGATTGCAGTGCATCTGCTTGGTTCAGGTGAGGAATATGAATCAGGATCTGAATGGGTCATCTAGAATGAAAATTTCCTTAATGCCCCATCTTTTTGCCTATTGCTGTTACATGGCTCAGCTTGTGGGACCCATGTGGAGACAGTGATGGCATCATCCAGGAGGTTTCAAGCATTTTTGGGTGCTGGGAAGAAGAAAATGTTGACAAACAGCCTTTATCAGAGCTACCAAAAAAAGTAGCTTATTCGGTGAAACAGGCTGCAGGTTGGTGTGCAGTATTTTTTTTTTTTTTTGGCAGGTTTTACAGATTTATGTAGTCCAAAACTGTCAGCAGTACACATGAGTTTAACTATGGCTGGTGAAGCATTAGACCAAAAGCATTTTGCACAGGCAGCATTGGAGATACTGGGCACTAATCTGCATCCAAGATGTTATTTGCCATCTTTCTGTATTGGTGTAATGAAATAAATACTGGATATTCTGTTTTGTAGAGAAGTAGTGCTGATGAGCTAGGGGTATTGTTTATTATTTGGTGCTTTGTGTAAATGTGCTGCAGCCACAAACAGTGTAAAATAAATCTTTAAAATATTTTCCCTGCTATAACATGGCTTGTCATGCAGCTGTGAACATCTTTGCCCCCTGAGATCTTCACAGGTACAGGAAATATTCAGGGTATCCATATTTAAATGGTAGGGAGAGAAGAAAATGAAACAGAACTTCAGAGGCAGGTCCCAGTGTTAATTCTCAGGAAGACCTTCCTGTTCTGGATGTTTTGTCCCTTGAGCTGTCATCCCTGGAGAAACCAGACTAAAATTGTGTGCTGCAAGATGGAGTAACATTCTTCCTGTCAGAGCTGGTTATTTAGTACAGGTTTGCTGCTTTAACTACCCCATGACCAATTTTCTGGCAGAAAGCTATTGAAAGAAATTAGTGTTTTCCTGAAGTGCAAAGTTAATGCAAACTGACCCACCTGCAAGTTTTGCTGTGCTTTTTGTTAGAGATGTTTATAGGAGAGGTGAGATACTGCAGGTAAGACTACAAGTGGGTAGAGCTTGTTACCAAAGTACAGAACATTTCCAGCATTTCAAAAATGTCATTTGGCCAAACAGCTGCAATATTCACATGTATTAACAAATAAATTGCACTGTAAGAGGTTGTCTGCATTTGGCTGCTCCCCCCTCTTTTCTATTTCATTTATTTGTTTACTTACAAGACAGTGATATAGTGACAGGATGAGAGAAAATACTTCTGACTGAAAGAGAGCAGGTTTAGATCAGATATTAGAAAAAATCCTTCCCTGTGAGGGTGGGCAGGGCTGGCCCAGGGTGCCCAGAGCAGCTGGGGCTGCCCCTGGATCCCTGGCAGTGCCCAAGGCCAGGTTGGACACTGGGGTTGGGAGAACCTGGGACAGGGGGAGGTGTCCCTGCCATGGCTGGGGTGGCACTGGGTGGGATTTAAGGTCCATCCCAGCCCAAACCATTCCATGATTCTGGGATTTCCACCACTCTTTTGACTTCAAATCTTGGATTTTGTAAAAGAAGACAAACGACAGCGCACAGGTGGATGAACTGACTCTCAGCTTTGGGCATCAGTTGTAATTTTCTGGACTCACTTTAGCATTTTTCATCTACAAGCAAGGCAAAACCTCAAACATTTTCCACTTGCTTCCCTACTGAAAACTTTTTGCATCTGGTAGGGTGACTTTCACACCAATCAGGTGCCAGTCTCTTTTACTCTTAGGAAAATTAAATGTTTGAAGATCATTGGCTTGTGTGGGCAAAATTAAATTGTTTCATTATTTTCCCAAAAGAATAATATGTTAAACTCACAGCAGCATGGCTTGACTATAGCCTGTGGGTCCTGACCTACATTTTTTACTCTACAGAGCATGAAATATCTTGCTATGTATGATACAAAGTCACTACATGGCTAGAAATTATATTAAATTGTATGGCTCTGGTATTCTGGATTGAAAAGTGACTTAGAGTTGCATCCAGCTAATCAATAGTGAGTAAAGATTTGATATAATGTAAAATCAACTCAGTGTTTCCTTGAAGTTTCCTTTTTTTCTATCTCATTCCTTTCATGGTTTTGTTCCTTGATCTTTTTTTATGGTGGTTTTCTTTTGTTTGTTTTTGTTTATTTTTTAATTTTGTTTTGTTTGTGTTTTTTTGTTTTTTTTTTTTTTTTCAAAGTAGCAGACTTGATATCTTGGTGTTCAAATTATCTTAATAAATTAAATATGGAAAATTCTAATTCCCTGCACTTTCTGTGATTCAGTGATGATAATACTGGTTGTGATGTGCTGAGTTTTGGTGGCTTGAAAAGGCAAAACTCTTGTGGCTGTTTTATCCACCACTGCAAATAAATAATTTTATTTCCAGAAATCAGTTGCATAAAAGCAATTTGGGTTGTATGGCAAGTGAAGAGTTCATTTTTTTGAAGGCTTGGTTTGTTTTTTTTTTCTACCTCTAGCCGTGTTCAGTCTCTTACAAGTGAGATCATGTCCTCTAGGTCGGGGTAACATGGTTTGGTCATGAAGCCTAAAACTCTAAAGTAAATGATATTTTCTTGAGCTACACTTCAGGCTCTTGAACTCTGCCATCACCCCTGAAGTAGTTTCTGGTTTGGGAAAAGTTTTCCACAGGATTAGAGAGATTGCTTTTTCTTGGTCTTCTCTGCATACCTGAATTGAGAGAAAAATCAACTTCAAACCATAAATTCAAGAAACATGAGGGAACCTTGATGTGTGCATTTTGTGGCTCCTTCCCTGAAATGCTTGCCTTTTTTGATCCCTTATCTTTAAATGGAGCCATCTGAAGGTGTGAGTGTAAATCCTCATGAGTGCAGTCCTTGGTCTGTGACAAAAGTGTCACAGTTATAAATGTGGCTGTTGTGCAAGGAGTGACTTAGAGCACAGCCCTGGCACTAAATTTACTGAATGCTGCAAACTGGGTAATGGCTGATGGTACATTATTAATGGAGTTGATAATGATAGGGAGAAAAAAAGTCAGGGCAAAGAACTCAAAGCCTGATTAAAATAAAAAATATTTTTAATATGATCTTGGAGAATGTTTTTTTATAAATTTACTGAGGAGATGAGAACTGCATCAGTTACTGTGGACCAACTTATTCTACATTTGTTAAATTAGAAAGCAGGGACAAAATTCCCAAGGGAATCCTGAAATAAAGCAAATAGGTGGGATGAAGGAAATAGCAGAGTTTGGTTTTGTTACCTTTCACCTCCAATGTCACAGACAATGTCACAGCAATCATTGAGCTGCTCAGAACTAGGCCAGAAGCACAAGCTGGTTTGAGTTGTGTAAAAATTTATCTTAGGCTCGATCCCTGGGAGGGTTCCTGCCACATTTCCCATGTATTATTGTGTATTATTGTCTTCCCTATCTCAGCCTTGATGAGGATGAAGAGGAGAGTGCAGCTGTCTTCTACAGAGCATTTATTTCCCACAATTTCTCCTGGCAGGCAGAACACAAAAGCAAATGTTTTCTTTGTGAAGGGGTGCGTGAGTTCCTCTTCTGAGTCTTAACATCTTCTGTAGAGCCGTGTGGGGAGTCTGGGGATTTGATAAAGCCCTGAAGGAAACTTCTGAACTCGGTGGATATCTTTATATCACATTGTGGAACTGGGAGAGTATGGACTGTCCTTCAGAATTCTGCCTGAAGTGGCAAACTGGAGCTATCTGAGCATCTCTTGATCAATAGCTTGTCCCCCTCTCCCCAGTGTAAACACGTCTTGTGCATTAATTAAGTGCCCAAGGTCAGCTGATCATAAAATCATGTTATTACGATGTGTGAGAAAACAACAGCACTCAATTTTGATTGATTTCCTCAATATATTTGGACAGATCTTTACCTTCTCTGGGTTGGCTTTCCTCCACTGAATTCATCACAACTCTGATTTACACAGTGCTGTTATCTCAGCAGATTTATCCTTTTTTTCTCTTGACTCATTTGCAGGTTTGTTTGTTTTTAATGGAAGGGTTCCTTGTGCTGGCAAAAGTAGCTTTACAAGAGAGTGATATTTATAATAAATGTGGTTTGTGCAGGCAGTTGCATTCCATGAGTCCACAGATCCATGGGTGGAAGCCTGATTGAAGTCCATGGCATTTATCTTCCTAATCATTTGGGACCTGCAAAAAAAAAAAAAAAAAAAAAAATTAAAGAACAAAAAATACATTCATTTAAAAGAAAAACCCCTGGTTTTTGGTCACTAACAGGAAGTGTAGAGTCCTAAGACAGGCAGGTATGAAAAGCATGGTGCCCTTGATGAAAGCTTTAAATTTCAGAGTTAAATTGCTGTGGTTGGTATTTCCTCCTAATGCCAGAAATAAGTTTCATCTGCCATACTTTGAGCTAAAGAAGGAACAGAAAAATAATATCAGGGCATTCCCCTTTAACTCTAAAAACTGAACAATAATTTAGGGGCTGTGAGGGATACATACATATCCTAAAGGCCTGTGCCAGAGAAATGCTATAGGCATGAATGAAGAACCCTGGGGCCCTTACAGATGCTGCTTGCAGAGATTTCCAATGCACTGTGCAGTCAGTATTTGTGTTTAGATTTCCTTCAAACTTATCCCTTTTAGCATTTAAAATAAGAAAAACCCAAGAAATCAAAAACCTCAGTGAATGAGAGTTTTGAGCTCTGTTTCTGTGTCTGAGTGGATGTGAATTTGCTTCATTTTTCAGACTCTTCCTCTGGAAATTATTACTTCCGATAAAACAATCAGGCTTTGTGAAATGACCATAACATTGATCTCTGCTGTCATTTCCTCTCTCAGTTACGAATTTCTGATGCAGAAATAAAAGAAAAGTGAATAATAAATAAGTAATGCTTCCCCCCAAATCTGTTGCAAGTGCAATTTTGTGAAATTATTTCACTGTATTGAAATACCAGAGAGTTTCTGCTTTGCCCAGAGCTAATTCTCTTGAACAGTAATTTGCCAGAGAAGCTAAAGGGCGTTATGAAATTTTACAAGAATGATGAGTTCTTACAAAAAAATCAGGCAGATAGATAACATTATCTCATTTGTAAATGTGCCTTTTATTTTAAAGCCACCAACAGAATACCAGAGTCTATTTTGACTGATAAACCTTTCTTCAGGAAATCAAGTAATAAAAGCTAGGAATTCCAGAGACAGACTGAGACAAGGCATGACAGAGCACATTGTAATTCATGTGCTGGCTGAGGATATAAATCTGCAAAATGCACAACTTTGGGCCTTCAGAGGGAGTTGAAGGTGTTCACAAAGGCATCCAGCACTTCAGCAGAGAGGGCTCCTACACCTATTTTAAAGTTATGAATTATTTGCCAAGCAAAGATACTCTTTTGCAAATTGCATCTAAAAAAAAAAAAAATTCTAAAGTAGTAGGGAGATGTTGTTGACAGAATGGTTTGAGCCATTTGACAGAATTTTTTTTTTTAATCAACAGAATCAAATTAGGGTTTCAACCAAATTAATTTTGTTTCGTATGTAAGTCTTGCCTGACAGGATATATTCAAAGAAAGAGAAAAACACTCTGGATATAAAAAAATGTGTCAATTAGAAGAAAGGAGCATGAAGTCTCCATAACAAATTGTTCACTAAAGGGTAAGAAGTGAATTTCCAATGTAGAAAGACTTGTTGAAGATATGTTTTGTTTAGATTTTTTTTTAAAATTAAGAAATCTTGACAGCTTTGTCAACAGCAAAAAGTCTTTGCGGTTGCTTGTTTCAAGTATTTTCCCCCAATACTTATTAGATACAGGGCAAAATTCTAGGCAGAATGGAAAGGTATTTCGATCACTGTTTCTCAATTGCAAGCAAACCATTTTCTCTGGGTTTCTTTTCACATTGAAATAAAACACTTAGGAAAAATGCAGCAGCCATGTAGGCAGTAGATATTTTGTAGGAAAAAAAACAAAAAAAAACATAAAACAACAGCATGCTAAAGTCTATGTTAACTAAAGGATTAAAAATACTTCTGGAAGAAACTGGGATTGCCAGTCAGGTCATACCAGGGGGAATCACAAGGCAGGTGTTGGCCTTGCAGGTTTGAGCATTCCTGTGTCAGAGAGCAGTGAAGATACGGAACAACCTTTGTAAGTAGAGTCTGGTGCTGGGATAAGCTGCATTTGTGCTGTGCCACATGAAAAGGTTGGAGTTACAACAGAATGTGTTCAGAATTGGAGCTGGAGCCAGAGCATTCCATTGACACAGATTTCTAGGGAAGCTTAGAGAAGTGCTGCTATTAATATTTTCTTGTTGTAGTTACCGCTTCATTATGTGAAAGCCTCACTTTCCTCCAGACACTGCCTGGCCCCTGCTCTCTTCTGGATAATGTTTGTTGCTTATCCTTACAGAATCTTTGGGATGCAAACAGCACCTCTTGCCAGTATTACTTGGAGTTTAGAGCAGGGGTGGAGGTAGAACCAATTCTTCTGAAATATTCTGCTTAAGATACACTACTAGTTCCATTATTTTGGCTGTATCTAGTGTATTGTGGAAAACTAACATTCATTTTCTTAATTAATTATATTCCATATTGAATTTTTCCTCTGTGGAAATAAATCAGCATTTGCAGAATTATAGCATTTAAAATTTATCAGGTTTTACTCCCCCCCAGTATTTTACAGGCTCTGCTGTTTGTTTCTGGTGTTTTAAATACCTAATGCTGTGATGGATGGGTGCTGTCCATCACAGGCTCACACAAGTGAATTTTTGTGAGCAAATATTTTCATTACACCACTCCTGGAAACAAGCATGTAGATCACATCAGTGAAATTAATTGGAGTTTTGATTGTCCAAGATATCCAAATAACAAGTCCTTCTCATGCATTACATTGAGGTGAACAGTCACTCTGGTACTGGCTTAACAACAACAAAGGAAAAGAGCAAATTATTCACCTTATGTCTTCAGATAAGTAATGCCAGTTGCTGAAGTAAATTCAGATTTAGGATCCAGTCATTTTTTGGGGCAAAAAAGCAGAAATAAATGAGCAGGACCTCAAGGGAGCACAGCATCAGTGGTACATGGCAGAGCAGCAGGGGAGAGTCTGGAAGTATTGCCTTGAAGTTGGGAGACAAATGTTTGAGCTGCAGATCCATGAAGTCATCCCAGACATAATGTAAGCTGCTCTCAGTTAATTGCACTTCTAATTTCAAACTTAATACCATTGATTCTGTTCTTTATTTTACATTCACTATCTAGGCTCTTGTTTATGATACCTGCAGAGGGATCTGAGTGGAACAAAGGATTGTTTCACTGTATATCCAGTTGTTTCATCTTTGTGCCACTAATTACCAGCATTTATTTGGTGTTACAGGTCTTTTTGTTTTTTTCCTTTCCTATTACATGAGGGTGATGAATATTTTGACCCCTGATGATGATAATGAACTATTAGATAAATGCATCAACAAGCAAATTTCCCTCATTACTTTATCATACATTGATACATGAGAAGCAATGCAGGTAGATGCTGTAAGAGTCATTGAGTTAATTAATAGCTGAACCAGACTCAGAGTTTTGGAAGTCAAATCATTTGTTTCATAGGTTCTGGTATTATCCTTGCTGCTTTGGAGCTGTTGCTTGAAGCAGAGTATGAGAAGTTTGTGTAAGCAGGTAACCACCATTACATCATAATTGTTCTGAGCTAGATGACAGCAGGGAAAAGACACCTGGAAAAATAATAATAATGTTTCCCCCCGCTTCACAAAGAAATCAATCATAAGTGCAGTATGAAATTTCTTTTGTGCAAATAATCTGTGGTTGATTAGGCAGCAAGTGTGATGGAACAGTGCTCACTTTCAGAGATGTGTGCTGGAGCTTCTCTGTGCCAGGCAAACTCTGGCCCTAGCACCTTCCTGCCTTCAAACAAACAAAGTAATTCTTGTTTTGAGCAACATTTCTATTTAGATTTAAAATTAACAATTAATTTTCTAGCAGAAGGTGTTTGTTAAGACTTTGAACAAGTTTGTAATGTTGGCTTCTCACGTTTTTATTTAGAATTGGACTCTGACAAGGAGTAGCTGTATTGCATGAGCCAGAGTAAATGGACCAGATTATAAAAAACAGTGTGCCTAGCTCATGAACAACGAGATTTGTGAGGAGATTTGTTACAAGTTTTCTTTTTTACCCATTCACATTATCAGCCTTTCCCCCCTGTCTGCTGCATCAGAGGAAGTGCAGGTGAGATTGCCCAAGATTTTAATTGTTGATACCCACCTTCCAACTGAAACACCACTTTCTTCAGAATTACTAGTTGTAAGGTACTTCCTGGCATATTCCACTTATTGTAATTGCTTATGTAGTATTTAACTTTACTTGTAGTAAAGTATAAAACTTAATCCCTTGACATTGAATTAATTCCCTTTATTCTCCTGACATTAGGCCATATTGGTGATTGGTGAAGCATCAAGATAATCTTTGTAGCATTTCTGGCCTCTGATTTGTATGGTCTGCTGAACTATTGACCATATTCATTTTAACATGTTATGTGCATTAGAAAATCAATGTGGCAGAGCAGATGGAAGCTTTTAAACTGATATGACCTCTGTGACCAAAATGTTTCATTTTGAGATCTTCTACACTAAAATAAAAATGTGTGAATAGTGGACAACCTCAGCTTATAAAAATACTTAGCTTTATGTGGGTTTTTAAAAATATTTTTAATATTTATTTTAATTTTTCATGGCATGTTATGCTCGTCTATTATGAAATCTTTATTTGGTTTGTTTGATTAAAGTCTCGGGAGGAGAATGGTTCATGCATTACTCACAGAAATTACTTGGTTTTCCACCAGGCTGCATCCTAGTTTGGCACTGACTAAACCTTGCTAACATTCTGGGGTTTGAACCACATCTATAGGTTGGGCTGCAACATTTGTCAGCATTGATTTTTCTGATTCACACCCTGTGTGAAACGGATCCGAGCTGAGCAGGTCAGCTGAGACCCAGTGCAGAGAACAGGGAGCTGCTGCACGCAGAGCTGGCTGAGGGACGAGGGCTGCGGGGAAAAGCTGCAGGTGAAGGGATGGGAGGAGATGCCAACACCAACAGGAGGAGAAGGGAGGGCTCGGAGGGGATAACTAGCACTGCCAAGGAGCAGAGCCGCGTCCAGCAGTTCTTGTGCACGGTTTGCAGGGACTACAACAGTTTGCATGTTCTTTCTTGGGCTCTCGGTGTTGAATTCCCCCCAGAGTTCAGCCAAGGTTGAAAGCGCAGCGAACGCAGCTGGCAGCGGTTGTGGTGCCCTGCTCCATCCCACAGTGGTGTGCCCAGGGGTGCTGCTTGGAGTCCTGCCCTGCTGGTGGAACGTGTGGAATGTCTGGGGACTGTGTGCACAACTCCCCCTAAGTGGTTCGTGCTAGCCAGCTCATGTCCAGTTACACAAGGATGCTGTGAATTTGCCACCGGGACCACAGATATTGTATTTTCTATGGTCCGAGTAGAACGTCATAGCAGATAGTCAGAAATTACCTTGATTTACTGTGGAAGTTCTTCCCTTTCCATTCGGGGAGGCTGTTAAACATAGCTTTGTAGTTTTTCATCAGTAATTATTTTAGGTCCTAATGAGAACATCTGTATTGTCTGTTTGTAACATGTGAAAGAAAATAATAATCAAAAATACCCAACTGGAATAGAGACCCGTTCCCTACTCACAAGGGACTATAGATATTAACCTCACAAATTGTATAACTGCCGATGAAATTAGTGATTTGAGTAATGAATTGTACATAGTTTTGAATGCTGGTATGTTAAATTGGTACAAATTTGAATTCTCCTGTAATTTTTGAAGTTGCAGCATGCTCAGGGTCTATGGACAGTTATAGGCAACTGCCCCTTTTTAAACAGATTGAGAAATGTTATTTAATAAATTAGCTCAATTGCTGCTCTGCTTAGTTACATAATAAAAATAAACACGAGAAGACATTTTGAAATTGAACTAGTTAATAATATCATCCTATTAGAATTTGCTTTATAACCAAGTTAAATTAGTTTAATGGGGAAATGTAATAATATTTTGTAGTTTTTTTTTTTTCCTGTTAAGTTAACTTTGTATATTTTAATGAATACCTTAATTAGGTACCTTTATTGATGCCGACATTTCAGAAATAAAATTTGCTTCTGTGTTCTCCTTCACACACCAGCATCTATTAAAATAAAAGTAGTCCTGTAATGACTAATTATTTTGAAAACTTCCTGTGCCTGCTGAAGGAACTTGGATGTGATGGTTCATCTGTCTGTAGGCAGGGATCTGTGGGCCTAGAGCTGTACTGCTTATTTGGTGTTAATTAATGTGATTGAAAGTTCGTTAAGCATATTGCCAGTGGTCTGTTCCACTGTATATGTGTGCGTGTGTGAATGCTGTTAAAATAAGGTTTTAAGCCTTTTGTAGCTGGCTGTTTAATCAGTGGTGATGGTATATTGGATGTGGAATATGAGAGTATGAAATGATTGCAATCTGTGAAGGGAGAATCGATTGACTGACTGAAAAATCCCAACACATTCTGTCAAAAAAAAAAAAAAAAAAGCAACCATATGCCACAAATGTAGAGATTTATGTCGTGGGGCTGGTGGACTTGCAGGCTTCTGCTTTGGCAGTGGTAAATGTGAGTTGGTTTCTCTAAATATCCCTGAATGCTCTGAGAGCTCTCCAGTCAGGCACCCAAAGCAGGTGAGAGCCAGCAGCGAGAGGCGTGTGGATAAGAAATGTCCCTGGTGCTGGGTTACTGGGAGAACACTGAGGTGCAGTGGAGTGTCCCAGAAGGAGCAGACAGGCTGGAGCAGTTCCTCCATCTTAGTGGGACAAGGGGTTATGGCTGGAAATAAGTCTCAGTCCAACAAGGACACTCTCACATAATTGGGTCAGTGAATGAGTTTTTCTCCCCCGTTAAGAGAGTTCCTGACAATGAATTGAAGGGAAGAATTGAACACTTTTTGGAGGGGATGGGGATGTTAAGGGGGCTTGGACTTCAAAAAGACAACCAGCTATAAAAGCCAGTATTTTCCAAGCTGATAAGGGGAAAAAAATGGTAAATGCACATCCAAATAAACAAAAGAATGCAGATTGTGGAGTAATTCCGATTGTATTCTCTGATGGGAACTTTTCAGGAAGAGCTCTTCCCTGAGGCGACTTTCTTGACAGAGATTTTTGAATAACCATAATCTGAGGCATAAGGAACACACAAACACAGAAAATCTGTCTTCTAAATTCCTTCCAAAATCTCCATAAGGGATTAGAGTTCTCCATCTTTCAAATTCAGTAATATATTAGTGTCTTCTAGCCTACTGTGAGGATGATTTTTCTTTGAAGGATAGATACCTTCAGAACGAGATAATGCTAATTTCCAGGTGTTTGGCTCATTTTGAAAACTTTCGGTGTTTGCAGAAAGTCAACACTGAAATTATTTCACGTGGCTTATGAAGTGGTTTTGTTCTTCAAATTTGAAATAGCTGCAAGGAATCGTGTGTTGCCCACATGTGGTGTCTATTTCTGAAAGAGTCACTTAAAAGAGGCCTCAAAAGCAGCACCTCTGCATACCTGCAGTGTTTGAGGCTCCCTTTCTGTGCCATACCTGTGATTTCCCAATCCCAGCTGGGCTTTAGATAAGGTGGGTGAAGTGAGCTGTTTTGTAGTAATGATAAAAGGAAGCAAGAAATAGAAATTCCTCCTACAACCCTTGAAAAATGCAGCAGTGTACTGCAGCAAGCCTCAGATGCCACAGTGATGTTGTCTATAAAATGTTATTACAGAATATTGTGCTATTGCCATAAAAATACTTCCTTTATAATTACGGATTTCAGGACAATGCTGCAAAAATATTTCACTTCCTTTAATTATCTGTAGCCATGTGAAGTTTCTAAATATGAGATACCATAATCCTTTTACTCAGTTTTTAATTTACACTATTGCTTCTTGACATTAAGCTGTTAAACCCATGTATTATAAGTTCAGAATAACTTCTTTTATGTTCTGGCACTAAGCTAGAGTTCTTGCCTTGTCTACTAATGTTGAATAATGGAAAATAATTAACTTTAAATTAAAAGTGTTGCTTTTTATTATATGACAGTATTACTTATAATATGGATTTCAAAAGACATTTTTAAGTGCAGGCACAAATCAATTATACATAAAGAATAAATTATCTCTATGGCAGAAAGTAATACTTGTTTGATGAAAGGCTTGTTCATGAAATGAAGTGCCATTACTGTCAGATTGTATTGGTCTGGATGTCCTGGGAGGGAAGGGGCAACAGTTCCAGAGGCTAAACCTTGGAAAAATGCAAGAAACTCCACAGGAACATTAAGAAAAGACTAAATGTGTAAATCTGTGCTAAAAATGCCCTTTTGAACTTTTTTTTTTTTTTTTTTGAGGCTCAAAGAAGAGCTGATCATTGTCAGCTATGAATTCTAATGTGCTTTCAAGAACTGTCTTAATTTACAAAATATTTTTAAATGTTGTGCTTTTGATACCTTTTGTTCTATCTAGGGCTTTTTTTTTTGTAGTTGTGTAAATATTTTTTAAAGCACAAGCTTCTGATTTTTTTAAAGCAACACCTTTGTTAGAAATGGAAATCCCTAGTGATTGCCACTATAAATTTGATGTTTTTACCCATGAGACCCATAAATGGCAGTTAAACTGTAACTCTGAATGCAAATCACAATTATTGACAATGGAGATGATTTATGAACAATGAAAGGGTCATAATTTCTTTCATCACCTTTATTTTCCAACAGAGAAAACAAAAAGATCAAGTTACTTGATTTGTCTTTTCTTTTGGTTGTTGGCTTTCTGTGGTTTTTTTTTGTTTGTTTGTTTTGTTTTGTTTTTGTTGTTGTTTTTTTTTTTCTGTGGGGGAGTTGTTTTTCTTTTTGTTTTTGGTTTTGTTTTTTTTTTTTTTTTCCCTCCTATTTATGAGTTTGCATGATGGAAATTGAATTTTCTGCAGAATTTGTGTATACTGGGGAAAGAAAGGAGATCCTCTATGGAGATCAATATTCTTTGTATAACAGTTGTTATAGTGAACATGTAATATGGATTCAAATTGTTGTAGATCAGTACAGAAAATTAATAGTACATAGATTTAGAGAGAGTTTGATCACGAGAATGAATGCCATGAAATGTAACATTATTCCACATTGCATAAGAGGCTTTGTATAAGTGTCATGCAGAGTACATCTGCTTTTTTTTCTTTTTGGCCTGCTGCAATCAATATTGCTTCTGCAGCACTGCTTTTCTGTGCAGATCTGTTGACTATAAATTCTTTTTGTGATGTTTGCCATTGCTATTACCACTGAAACAGCTCACCTGGTGGCTCTCTAGAATAGGGCAGGGCAGTGATTTAACAGCAGCATTTTGACTCCCTGTGAACATTGTTAGATGAACCAATGATTAGACTGTCAGGAGCCGTGTCCCACTGTTGTACCTACACAGTTGTACTCAGGATATTATTATTTTAAGGAGAAAAAAGGCTGATACAGCTCTAGCCAAAGGTAATTTAATATTTGAATTATGTAATAACTCAGACAAATGGTATTTTTTTCTCACCACAGGACCTTTCTTCTGTTTGGCAGCAAAAGTTAATTTCCATTCTTGCTTAGAGTTAAAATGAAGTAGGTACTCTGTGTGTGTCTTTAATGTTTCTCAGAATTTGTGGGGTGTTTGTAGGAAACTGAGAGATGAAAAAAATGCCCAAATATGTGAATAGGATCACTTCTATCAGGGAGTTTAATCATCTGTATTAAATACTTGCATGTTTGGTGCTTCAGATATAAAGAATTGTATGTGTTCAATCTACACATGAGATTACTGCAGCCTGTGATAGCTCTTCTGTGCAGGCTGTACCTTCCTTGGGAATGGGCTTTGATAATGAGGATGGGAATGAATCCTCTGGAAAAACATCAGGGAGCTGTGCCCATCCCCAGGGCTGCCAGGTGATGATGCTCAAGGTGTCCTGACTCCTAGGATAATATTCCTGTCCCAGCACACACTAAAGCAGTTCTCAGCTCTCTTTCCTGTATTTTCAGGGACTTTCCCAGGGGGAAGCAGCAAAGTTGCTTTGGCCATGGTGACAGTTCTGTATCAGCTGCAGGAAGCAGAAAAAGTTGTGGCTCTTCATGCAGTCATGCAAAAAGTCTTCACACTGTGGCTCAAAAGTAATTTCTTCTGTGAAACAAGGGATTCCCTCTTCTCCCAAAATAATAAAATTCAAATAAGGAAAAGAATCCCTGGCTCCTGATTTTCTGCTGCAGCGTTCTCTGAAATCATTTAGACTTACACACTCCAAGGTCAAACTTGTTATTAAATGCTGTCAGAGCAAAAGCATTTGTTTGGGTGGAAAAACCTTAAAAATAGAAATCCAAGCAATGACATATTGGGCCGCACAGTATTCCCTGGTAGAAGAAAGTGTTTTGTTCTGTTGTAATGTGAAATAGCACATTTTCAGCAGAGACACTGCATTTTTGAACAAAATTGAAAATAAACCCAGCAACTGCTGCGCGGCCCTGGCGTGGAATTGAGGTGCTTAGGAGGGATGAGGGACACAGAATCTCGCCTTACTTCAGGCACCAGGGATGCCAGCAAGATCAGAATCCTTCTCTGTTTACGCTTATTTCTCTTTACTTTGCAGCTCTTTACCAGAACCTTTCCCAAATGGATGCTGGGGGTTGGTGTGAAGGTGGGACGAAGAGTTGTTTATTTCTTTTTGTTCTCACATATCAGATAAATTACAGCTTCTCACTTCTGAGGGGAGAAAAGGCTTGAAGGTTACCCAGAACATTTCCCAAGACTATCTGTGCATCATCCTTGAGAGTCAGTGGGAGTTGGCTAAAATAATGGGTCAAAGCTGTGAAATCAGCTTCACTCTCTGCATATCACACAGCTGAGGTCTGAACAGTTTGTGCTGAATTGGTAATAACTCCAAAAGAGTAAAGTATAGAGGTTCCATCATCTGTAAATTGCTGTAATAGGCACTGAATGTCATGGGCTGGAGTGTCAAATAGCCTTCAGCTGCAGGGGTGAGCAGAGCTGGGATCTCTTCACCAAGTTTAACCTGAAAAATATTTTATAAACTATAGAAGTACGAGTGCTGATTAAAAAAAAAGAAAACTAACACCTTTTTCTTCCCTATCATCGGATCAATATTTACAGCATGTAAAGCTTAAGTAATATATGCAAATTATTCCCTTTTAGCTTTCTATTCAGAATGCATGAAACATCTTGAGGCATCATGTAAGACTAAGAAATTATAGTGGAGCTCGGTAAAATGAATGCCTGCTAAAGCAATACACCCTGTATGGGATAGGATTGCTTGTGCAAGATGTCAAAAACTTGAACAGGAGATCAAATGAGTAGATCTGTGAGGAAGCATTAATCTCATTACAGCAGTAAGATATTTTTACCCCACAGAAATAGGAAATAGCAAGTCTGCTTCAGAGGAGATTCCTCCATTCTTGGATGGCAAAGCATCACCCAAGCTTCAAAATATTTGTCTTTATTTTATAAGCTGCTGTTTGAAATGTGCTTCATAGAATTGCAGAATGGTTTGGGTTGGAAGGGACATTAAAATCATTTTGATTCCAACCCCCTGCCCTGGAAGGGACACCTTCTACCACACCAGGATGCTCCAAGCCCTGGGTAGTTGGGCTATTACCAAAAAAACATTCATCAGCTTATAAAGTTGTATCA
Source organism: Cinclus cinclus (assembly GCF_963662255.1). Classification (NCBI taxonomy): domain Eukaryota; kingdom Metazoa; phylum Chordata; class Aves; order Passeriformes; family Cinclidae; genus Cinclus; species Cinclus cinclus. Next base: position 16,894,583 of record NC_085060.1, on the reverse strand, counting down.
TTTCAAAATGTGTTAGTCAACAAATCATGACTTATAAATCATGATATAGAATATTTTTTTAGGATGGATGTTTGGTATAATCAGCTAATGTGTTTTTAATTATGATTATCCTTGCCCAAGAATGGAAATTGTTCTGCTTTGCTATCTAAAACACATAAATTAAAACACTCGCTGACACAATTTAATCAACAAAGAGAAAGCAATTTTCCTTGAGTCTGAGCAAAATACACTGGAAATAAAATTAAGTAGCAGTAGTTAGTCTCAGAAGGATGCTCTGCAGTCAGTGTGAAGCTGCTCTCGTGTCCCAGTGAGATGGAACCAGGGATGCAATGGTAATGGTTGGATCTCCTGAGCAAGCTCTGCTGTCCCCTGAGTCCACATGTGCTGGTAGTTTTATAGGGGTGTTAAACTCTGCTCCTGACCATTTCTGGAAGAGAGGTCGCATTTTAATTGGACTCAAAGATTCTGATGGAAATGTTCTTAAATGACTTATCCAGTACTCACCACATGTTGTTTGCTGGTTAGAAAGTTTTCTAATGGCAAATGTTTCTGATGTGCTCATCTGTAAACTGCCCTATCACAGTGAATTTGAGGAATTTACCTGAAAATGTCTCATTTTCTCAAAGGAAAATGTAACAGCCTTATGAATTGCTTTACTATTTTTAATTTACAATGAAGAATTTTTAGTTTTAGAGTAGCAAGCAAGGGAAGGATTCCCAGCACTGAATATTCAGGTTCTGGTTCTTTTGTGTATTTTCCTCTTCCCAGCTCACAAACAGTCTTATTGCATAGATATTGCTAAGGACATTGATAAGAATATAGAAATAACTCCATCAGCTTAGCTTAGTGTCCAATTTGCTTCATAGTTCTGGTTTCTCTGTTCCAAGATAAGTTATCTGCCAATATCATAGATCTTTTCTTATAGGAATTTTTACCAGAATTTATTTTCTGTTAATTTTTAATGCATCTGCAAAGCTCAGCTTTCCTTCCAAGAGCACTTCAAATGTGTTTCCCTTTAAGCACGTATTTCACCCTGTGGCGAGCCTATACTATTATTTTTGTTGGCTGGGAGTCCTTGTGGCAGCAGAGGTGATGTTTGGAGTTGTGAACACCTGCCTGTGAGGGAATTAACTGAGACCATCAACTCATTTCACCAAGGCCAGCAAAGAGCGGTCAGATGGCAGTGATATAAACTTTACAACAGCAATCAAAATTCTTGTGAAATTGCCCAGAAATGGTTTTGAAGGAGGTGGGGGAAAAGAAAACCAAATAAACAAAAAAAAAAAAAAAAAGAAAAACAAACTAAAAAAAAAAAAACAAAAGAGAGCAGGTCATATTGGCAGTAGAGTTGGACAAGAAGCAGCTGTGTCAGCAAAAAGCACAGAGCATGGGGTATGCACAGTTTGAGCAGTAAAATGCAGAGTAATATTTGATAAGATTTAAATGAGCCTTTTCTCACATCTCCAATGAAGATAGTATCTCCTGTCTTGTTTATGAGAATTCAACATTAAAACAGTGAAAATCTTAATATTATGCCATATCAGATATAACCATGTTTGCTTGCAGTCCTCCTTTTGCTTCATGAAAAATTTTCTCTGTATCTCTGAATAAGTAAAAGCCTTCAAAGGAACAATACAGAAGACAATGGAGTAATAATAATAATAGCAGATAGACACTGTCTTTATTATGAGTATATAGTTCTTGACAGCAAATTAATTCATGATAAGTTATTAAGCCAAAAAGCATTTCTGATATTTGAAAGGCAAAGTGCCTGTACTCTGCCCAGGAATACTTTGCTCGCTTTTACAGGTCTACATCAGGCATTGTTCAGCTGCCGTCAGGGGAAGCCTTTTGCCATTGTATATTCCTGACAGTTGTAAATGTGATACTATGGAGTTAAAGTTCTGGAGGAGGGATGCAGTGGGAGAAGGTGATGGGCTCTGACTGTACTGAGGGTGCCCTCTGCAGAATGTTACACTCTGCTTCCTTGCAACTTTTTTTTAAAATTTATTTTTATTTTTTTATTATGGAAATGATATAAAGTTGCATATTATTTTGTTGTTTAAAGGACAATAAATATTTGTTCATATAGGAAGGAAAGGAAAAGGGGAAATTATGAAACTAATATTGGATAAAAAGGTTATCTTGCACCAAACACAACCCAATCTGATTCCAATTCAATTCCTTTTGGTGACTTATGGATAGCTCTGGTCACGGACAGAATTTCTTCTCTTTCCTCACCCCACGTGCACCAGGCACAATCAAATTGATGTGAGGTGGGTTTCAGTATACAAAGTGTCTTTCAGTAAATTCAATGCTAATAGAAGGTTTTGCACCCAGGTAATTTCCCTTGCCTCTTGTCAGGAGGTGGAGGAGGATGGTTTGCTTCAAACCTTGCAATGCCTTTGAAAAGAGAAATTTTGTTGGCACAAATATTAATGCAGCAGATCGGGTCAGATACTTGAGCACGCAGCATCCCAAGCAAGCGAGGTGGAGATACAGGATTGTGTAGAAGGAAGGTGAAAAAATGCTTATAAATAGGGGAACATATGGTTTGTGCTTTTAAACTCATCCAAAGTACTTTTCCTTCTCCTCCTTTCACAACAATGCGAAGACTTAGCTGGGACTCAATTAGTGACATGCTGTTACGTGCTGGCTGTGTGGCAGGACAGACAGGATAGGCTAATGTAGATAAATTATCTTTTTTTCCTTTGACCCAGTGGGTTTTCAAAACTGTTCTCTTCACTTTCATCTGTGAGATAGCAGGACATGGGGAGAATTTTGATTTGTGTTTCTTTTCACTTGGAAGGGGAAACACTGTGAATCCACATGCAGATGTTCAGGCATCAGATAAATATACTGTCACCAGTGACCAGCAAATAATGAATTTCTTAACAGGAAATTTATTTTCTGTCATTTATAATGAATTATGACAACTTTTCAGGTCTCAAGTAATGAAGTTTGTGATCAATTTTGCTTTCCTCATATTTTTGACAGAACCCAAGGATCTGACTATTAAAAACATTCTTTATATGCCCAGTGATTTCTAAAATTTAAAGTGCATGCATAAGTTGTGAAGGAGCAATAGTGCAGTTCAAAACAATTTTAGTGAAAACTAAGAAAAATTACATGACCATTGGTGGCAGAAAGTAGAAAATATTTTATGGATTTGGACAGGTTTTAGTTTGTTTCAAAGGAGTGTCTTCCCAGTGCTGGAGCCTAGTCTAGAAATAGTCCCTATGTGGTATTTTCAGGGCTTGAGTTCCCTGTGGTTGGAGTATAATTGCAGGTTTTATGTGCTAAAAATGAAGTTACAAAAAATCCCACTCAAGTTAGAGTAATTTATGCAAAAAGATTTGAAATAAACCTGGAAACATGGGAATGTCACCATAGGGCATCTAGTTCAGTATCCTGTCACTAAAAGAGTCAGAAAAATTCTAGGGAAAAGGGGAGACAGGGCAAGCACATGGCAGATCCACCTGAAAACAACCATCCTAGAGCTGATTCCACCTGACTCACTCTGAACTTCAGCTAATTTCTGTGTTTAATTACTTCATGTAAAGCAAAGTTTGGTTTTAGAGCACGTGTGGAACTGCAGCATCCACAGCATCCTGCAGCACAGAAGTACCAGAGTCTTGTGTGAACAAGCGCCTCTTCTTTTCCCCCCTCTTTATTTTAATTATTTTTTTGGATCTAAGCAGGTGCTGCCACCTTCTGAAGCCTTCTCAGTTCTGTACTAAAGGGGAGAGAACAGCCAGTCCAATCCACCTCTTCCAACCTGAAAAAGATTTGCAGGGCCCAGCTCGGCTGCCACCACCTCCGTGCTGTCCTCTCCTCATTCTGAAAGCTCCCAGTCTGAGTGTCCTGCTTTTTCCAGTGGATTTCCATGCAGGGTTCCCTCTTCCCACATCTGCAGCTGCCTTGGCAGTGTTTTTGGGAAGTTCTTTATCTAAGGGACATGGCTCCAAGGTGGGCAAGGGCAATGCTCAGCCCTGCAGACAGCACCAGGGCTTGCTTTGCAAAGCAGAACCTTCCAAAACACCTCCCCGTTGGCAAGAAAAATAAAATAAACTAACATTAGGTGTTCGGTCTGGGGCTGGGATTTCGGTCTCATGCAGATTTTCTGTGGCTGGGTTGTTAAAGAGATGTCAGTCCAAGCTCTGATGTCTGCAGCCCATCACGACTGGTTGAGTTTTACTGCACAGCAGAACCCATGAGGTGTAAAGGGGAAAATAAGGGTGTGGAGAAATCCCTCCAATCTAGGAATGATCTCATCATTTCATGTGAAGCTGCGTGTGGACTGTAGGATTTGGAGGTACTTTGTTTGCATATTTAATCTATTCAGGAGATTTAAATCAGCTATTAGTTATTTCTAGTAGAAGAAATTTTTTTTTCTGATGTTTTTTGGTCACTGTTCTTTGCTGTTCTTTAGATCCACTATTTCCTGTACTACACTCATATTTTTAAAATTTTTTTTCCTACATCTATCTTCAGCAGCACTCAAAGAATTTGAAATGTACAAAAAAAAAAAGGAAGTGTATAATCCACTGCATCATGTTTAGTCATAGAAGAGATACTTCTGTTTGCTTCTCTGGTGGGCAACATTATCAACATTAAGCATATATGCTAATATCAAAGCTGTTTATAGTTTCAGAGGGTTAAATAGACCATGCAAAAATATTTTATTAACAGTTCCATTAAAACTCCACTAGAACAGTCTCATCTACAAACCCTTCCTCCATTCAGCAAGAATTGTCCTTTCTGAAAATATCTTAAAATAAAATGATTTAAAAGAACAAAACCTTATCAAAGTATCTTGAAGGTTTATCCAAGCTTCTCTTAAACAAATCCCTTAGAAATTTAAGCCTAGATTACCGACATTACCTCAGGGGCATGGCTGCTGGACTTCTATAATTAAAAGTAGAACTAAACAAAGACAAGACAGTGAAAAACAAAAAAATGTAATATAAAATAAAATTATTTGAGTTGCTAATTAAGAAGGCTAGGTAAGATAAACTTGTATAAATAATAGCCAGGATTTTCACACCGCCTTGTGCCAGGAAGGTCGGGGTGACCTCTGATGGTGACAGCTGAGATTTCCATCTGGCCTTGGCATTTTTCCCATGCCAGAATCTTAAAACTTCACCTGCTTCATTTCCCACCATGACAGGAGCTCAGCCCTTGCCATGTCCTGCAGCACTGCTGGGTGTAGCTGCACAAGCTCCAGTCTTTTCCCTGCTTTTCCATACGCTTTTCCAAGGAGCCTTGAGAAGGTGGGGCGTTGTGCAATGCAGACCAAAGCTGCGGAGATGTGAACATAGGTGCACTGCACCTGCTCACACAGCTGTGTGACTACAATGCATCTACACCTGCCCATCCCCGCAGGATGTGAGGGAGTTCTCTGCTCACTCAGGGGTTCTCGAGGATGAGGTATAACTCTCAAAGCAAAGCAGCAACAGAATAGAAGTTCTTAATTCTTAATTCTTAATCACTCGAACGTTGTTATTTGAATTGCAGTATTTACACTGGTTGCTGACTGGTGAGACCATTTGAAATATTCTCATCTGTTCTTTTCTTGAATTGCATCTCAGGGCTTACCAGACAGTTTCACTGGCTCAGTTCTCTAGCTGGTGATTTTTCAATTAAGACGTGAAACATTTCTTTTTTGTTATATGGATTTAATTAAAATTCTTTGAAATGTAATGCTTGGGGTTTGTGTGTCTGTCTGTTTCAGGGAAATTAAACTGCTGCTGCTTGTCCTGTCATTTTGAGAAAATTCAATTATTTATTCTCAAAATGTGGAATTATCTTTGAAATATCATGCAAACAGAAGTTGTCATTTATTATTCCTACCTATCTTCTAGTTCTTGAATAATAAAAAATAATTTCTATACCATTTGAAAACCACCAATAAGAATTTGGTTTGCAGGATTTTTATTTCCCTTCTTTACTGGGTTGCTGAACTGTTTTCCATACCAGTATTTTTATAATTCGATTTCTTATATTCAGTATTTAATATCAAAAACTATGCATCAGGTAAAATAGACACAGGACTCTGTTTATAACTTAGGGTTTCTCTGGCCTTCCAGCAGTGTTGCCTTAAAATGTGCAAGACCCAAAATATCTGTAAAAATAACACTCATTATTGGTTTACAGTCTCTACTTCTCCACCAGACTAATACCATTTTGAAGTCAATTCTAAGACACTGAAATTCAAAAAGAAGAAAAAAAAAAAAGCTGAACTTATTCACTTAGTCCAAGCAGGTTCTTAGCAAATATGAAGATTAATAATTGTTTCTAAAATTCCCTGAGATGGAAGATCACACTAAGTATGGGCATTATTTTATTATAATGGAATATTGAGCCTTCACCTCAACATGACCTATTGCTATCCACTGTTATATGGGCAGAAGAATTTGCTGTGTGTCAGATTTGGTTGTGAAGGGAATGATTCAGCCCCTTGATTCTTGGAGAGGTTTGCTTGTGTGGAATAAAGAGAATAACAGAAAAAGCACTTAAAAGTGAGCAGGTGGGACAAGCACTACTCGTGTCTCTTGAACTGTCCTTGACCCTGCCTGAGAGTGCTGAACACACGTTAAACACCTCTGATAAACGTGTGGGCACTTTTCCTTTAATGTGCATTTCAGGATTATAAAATTCTCATCTAGAATTGCAACGTAGCAGCTTCCCTTAAGATAACCCAAACAGACCCAGGGCCAGTGGAAGGAGGGATGCACAGTCCAGATCTGCCACTGTAGGTTCAGTAAAGAGTCTGTTGAAAAATGAAATTTTAATTTTAAGTTCTCTAAGTGGCAGGTGCGACAGGGCTTGGGAGGATGAATTATGGCTGAGTAGCCTCTGGCCACGATTTTTACCTTTCAGTCCTTGGTGTGGAGGGTGGTGTGGGCAGGGCAGGGCTGCTGGGTTCTCACTCTGCAGCAGCAGTTCAGGCTCTGGGCCCCCTTCTCCTCTGGATGAGCTCCCAGGAGTGCCAGTGAAAAAGCATCTCAGCTTTTATTCCAGCATTCTCCTTCCCCCAGAGCAGGATTTGCAGAGCTGGTACCACCCAGGAAAGGCACAGTTGTTTGTACATGGAAGCCTTTGGAAGGGTCAAAGGGACTAAATAGGACTTGATGCAAAAAACTTAAATTTCAGTGACTTCTGTTTCATAGTGCCAGTACCTAAAGGGCTTGGGGACCCAAGGTTTTAAACTTTGGCAGCATATTCTGCAAGAAGCCCGAGTAGCAGTCAGGTCCCAGAGAAAGATGAGTCCTTATTGCTTTTTGGATGCAAAATACTGAAGCTGTTCACATCACTGCTAGTCTGTGTCTTAGAGGCTCTTCACTAAATTCTTTGAAACTAAATAATCACCTTCAATGGACCTGAATAAGCTCAAAAAAAAAGTATTTTAATAGCCAATAAAGAAGTCATTTGGTTCACTTTGTTGGCATGATTAAGGAATGACAAAACATAAAATGTGGTAATTAAAATATTTTTTTTTCCTAGACTCATTAACTCCATTTATCTCTCATTTTTCAGATTGCTCCAAGCTTTTAGTTGCATCCCCTTTGGGAGATCAAAAAATTTGGTAAGAAGATTAGAATCTTAGTATTCCTAATTCACAATTTAGCTGGATCTCCATTTGCTGAACTGAGCAAATCAGACGATTTTCAAGCCTTTATTTACAACCTGTATGAAAAGTGCTGTTTAAATCATAAACGTATCATAGTTTTTTCTTCAGAAGTTAGGTTTTAGAGAAAGAATTGCAGAAAAAGGATCTTACAAAAGCTATATTTTATTGCATGAGGGGGCGAGTTGCTTGTATGAGGCACAAGTCTTTTATCTCCCACTCCCGTGGCAAAAGAAAAGAAAAGATCATAATCAGGATCTGCATCAAAATCTATTCTTGATAAACTGGGGAAAAGCCCCTTCTCAGCATCCAGTATTTCCTCATTGTAAAGCTCTTTCTTGAGAATCCAAGATACAGTGCATGTGATTTGAAGAATTCTGAATATAAGTGGGGAGAGAGGAGAGAAGGAGGTGACTGCTGCATAGATAAATTGCCTGAGAATTTCAGGACTAAAAGGAAATGCCACTTTTGGCAGCCTGGTTTGGGCTGAAGGTCTAATGAACCTGCTGTTCTGCTCCATTGGCACGCCTGATGTCCTGGTTTTCAAATGCTCGTGCATTTGGAAAATGAAGGGGCTGTCAGATGCATCTCAGCTGGCTTTCCCCAAACACAGATAGGAAAACAAAGGGATTGGAGCAAATTTAAAGAGCAGAGATGTTTGTGTCCCCAGAATTTATCTGATGTATGCTGTATTCAGCAAATAGGAGGAAGGGACTGTCCCACAGCGAGCTGGGGTGAGGGATGGAGGGGCTCGGAGAGGGACAGAGCCTGTTAAAATGGATCTTTATGGACTACAGGAACTGATCCAAAGACAGATGGAAACTTTTAATTTCAGGAGCTTTGGAGATGAAGCTCAGTGAATTTGAGTGTGTTCAGAAAGAGCTCCAGTGCTGAAGGAATTTCCTGGAATGTGCCACATCTGTAGTGGTGTAGCCATCTAAACCTGAGCACTGAGGGCACAGAGAGCTCTGCACATCCCAAGCAGAGCAGATAAACTGCTCAGATTGATCCCCTGCAAACCTTCCAGTAAAGACATCCCATCTATTCCAAAGCTAACACACCAACATTTCAGCATCCAGCAGTTTGTCAGGTGCATCTTGGGATGAATATGTTAGGAGTATGAATAATAAAATGAATGTGTGAGACAGTGATTAAAAAATTAAATTGATCTGAGCCTTGAAGCAGACTGCTCTGCTTTGTGTTTCTAACACATCAAGATTTTTTTTCTAAATTTCCTGCTGACACCCCAGGTTAATATTTTGCTGGTTAATTAACTTTAAAGCTAAATGTCCAACCTAAATACGTATGTATAATTACTGGGTTAGTTACCTGTTCCAAGCAGATAATTTTTAAATGTCTAAATATAACAGTTACTGTTTATTAACTCTTCAGGATGCCACATGCATGTTGTACATCTATTCCTTCCACATACTAAAATGTCTTTACATTTTTCTCTCATATCTTTAATTGATAAAATATCTCTGGGGCGAGTAGAGGTGTAAATCCAGATTTGTCTGCTGAGTACAACAGCTTCTGATCTTTACCAAAATCAGTAAATCTTCATTTATTGGCAGGTGACTTGGTCAACCTTAGTAACTTGGAACAGATCCAGTGAAATAGCAAATCTCAGTGGTGCGTTTTCAATGCAGGTTTTTCCTTTTCTGTTTCTTAATTTGGTTGCTGTTGGGTAGAAATACAAAGGTGCTTAGCAGTACAAAGTGATTAAAAAGTGATTAAAGGGATTTTTAGATGTAAAGTGCTCTAAGCTGTCAAATGATCTGGCCCTTACAGTGAGGACAGAATGTGAAGGCCTTTTAGACTTGAATTATATTGAAGAGGTGAGTTATGCAAAGGCTGTAGCTGTTTTTTTTAAGTTAAACAGCATTTTTGCTCTGTGGAATAACAGAATTTTAGTCCCCCACATAGAACTTTATTGCCCATCAGCATAACTGTTTAATTTCCTGTGTTGTTCTGTCCTGCAGACTCTCCAGAATGATAAAATAAATACCAAATATCAAAATCGATGTAACAACAATGATAAGAATGTCCTGTGCATAATTTATTTCATGTTGCTTCTGTTAAAAAAATATGTAGTGGTATTTTTGCTGTGCAAGTGTGCCTGTGAGCATGTTCTAAAATAAATTATTCAGGACATAATGAAATAAATTCCCCAAATTCTTTTGAGTACTGTTCTGGTAATAGCAGCATTAATAAAGACACTCCCCTACTGCTTTCTTATGGCCTTTACTACTCCTTTCCCACTAAACAAATGTGGTTTCCTGTTTTGCTGAGGATGAGCAAAATACTTGAAAAGTAACAGGAGTGTTCAGCTCATGGCCGCTTACAATAAGAGATTTTTGTCCCTAGAGTGGAAGTCCTGGGACTGGCAAACAGCAACTGTTAAAGCAAAGTTAAAAAGGAAAAAAATAAAAAAGTTGCATTTGCCAATATGTGGACAGAAACTCCCAAGTAAATGTTTATTTTTTATTGTGTAAAATTTAATTTATTCTATAACATTAAAACAAAGCCTGTGATGCGATAAGAACAAACTAAAGCTATTAATTTAAATATTTTCATTGCTAAGTGTATGTGCTTACATATATTCCTACCTCCCTATGTAAATACACAGAGAGCTATAGATATAAACCACTGATTCTAGAGTTAGTTGATTTTAAAATTCATCAACTTCCTGAATTTTGCATCTGGCTTGCTGTGTTTTCAGAAATGTAAGGAGAGTAGAAGGTCCCATGAGTTCCTCTGCCTAGCAAAGCAAAGACACCAAAATTCATAACTGCTAAACTGAGCATGTGCCTCTTTCTATCCAAGGCAGGTAGGGCTGGGTAGATTTGCAACACCTTCACATCACTGACTCTCTTTTGTCACTTCATCTTTTCTTTTCAGTCCATGCCAAGAGATTATAACTGCTGATGGAATTTATTGGCTTACTGTAGCCTCCAAGTTGACTAAATCCCTTTCCAGAAATAAATCAAAATGAATAGGTGTTCGTTTAGATGAATTAGCATCGATGCTTTGCAATAACTTAAAACTAACTGTGTGACTTTGGGCCACTCCTGTCTGAGCAGAATGGCTCCAGTGACCTTGACAGCACCAGGAAAAGGATGCCATGTTCCTCCCTGCTTCTAAACACAGATGTGCATTAAATAACATTGCCATACAGCCAGCAGGTAAATCTTGTTTATTGGTTACCACTGTTCTTTTCCCCACTTAAATCTTCTGGAGGCATTAGACATACAGTTGGTCTTTGCATTCATATTTTTCTGAGTTACAGCTGATTAGAAGAGTATAAAGAACTTCACCTCTGTGAAGCAGAACATTATTTTTATTCATTATTTGCTTTGATTTATGGTGGCATATGAAGGCACCCATTATTTACTCTGAACCTCCTGGAGTATTTAAAATCGTGGGGCACTGCAGCCTGGACTAACAGCACACCTCTGCAAAGGAGCTCCAGTGAGCCTGCATGTCTCACTGAACCCACTGAAGCTCTCTCTGCTAAAATTCTGCTCCAAGAGAACCTCGGGCTCTTCCCGAATGCCCTTTGAAAACGTGAGCTTGTAAAGATTGTCCTGGAGGTCAGTGATCTGGTGTTAATTTGTGCACAGCTAACAGGAGTGATTAACGAGGGTCAGGATTCCTCCTGCCCAGGGAGTCAGAGGGAGAGGCAGAACACACGGGAAAGCAGCAAGCAGAGATCTCAGGCAGTACCTGCCCCGTGCCCTGTCCCTTTTAACAGACACTTCCATTTCTAGAGTAAGGGAAGACAGTAAGAGGAAATTCTTAGACTTAAAACTTAAAGGTTTTGAATCAAATGTTGAAATGGTAGAAAAACTTTTTTATTTCCCGTTTTGTGTTCCTTTCCTGCTTGAATATATAAGCTTTTGGGACCAAGATCTAAGAGATACGAGTGATTTTTACTGGTGTGTTGGGATGTCTGTATGGGAAACACCAAAGAAAAATTCCTTAAAGCAGGAATTGCTTCCCAGATTGGAGGCTTGGACTTTGTTTTCTACTTCTGGGTAATGCCTGGGTGTTCTCTCAGGCTTTTGATAGTGTTCATGATTTAAGGGATCATTTCAAGATTAGTGAGTAACTTCTGCTTGAAGTTTCTCTCTGTGAAGAAGTAATGCAGTTACTTCTGTCTCTAATTCTTTGGAATTCTGTTCTTTCTGTCTCCTTCTGCTTTGCTGGAATATTTCATCAGTGAGAGGAGGGAAGACAGAGCAGAGCAAGGTCAAGGCTTGGATGTCTTGTTGCAAAAAAAAACAGAGGTGAAGTCTAAAAGTTAGAAGGGAGGATGAGTTTTTCAGTTTCTGTATGGTCACCCCAAATACCTCCCAACTGCAGGGGTGGCAGAAACCCACGGATTAGAAGCCAGGAGGGTGTCCAGGCTCTGTCCCTGGTGTTGTCCAGGGGGTGTCCAGGCTCTGTCCCTGGTGTTGTCCAGGGGGTGTCCAGGCTCGGTCCCTGGTGTTGTCCAGGGGGTGTCCAGGCTCTGTCCCTGGTGTTGGTGGTGTCCAGGCTCGGTCCCTGGTGTTGTCCAGGGGGTGTCCAGGCTCTGTCCCTGGTGTTGTCCAGGGGGTGTCCAGGCTCTGTCCCTGGTGTTGGAGGTGCAGCCTCCAGCTGGCCCAGAGCCTGTGCTGTGCCTGCCTGCTGCCAAGAGCAGGAAGTCCAGCTCAGTAATTAAAGCTATTTCTGGGACTCCCAGATGGTGCCTTAGCTGATGACCATTACCTCATTACCCTGGAGGAAGGTGTAATGAGTTAGTGAAGATATTTACGTGTTTCATATGCAGTGAATTACAGCAAACTACAAGCATGTTAAATATCCTGATCCTTTGGGAATAAAGACATTATTTTGTTTTGCTGCCACCTGTAAAACTTTGAGAAATGCTGGCTATGACCCACTGCTGCTGTAACAAGAGAAAAGGTCCTGATGAAATGATTGCTTAACCATTAACAGAAGAAAGTAAATGCACTGGATTCTAATTTCTGAGCACATTATGCTGCACAGCATTTTAACATTTGTAGTCTTTTCCATCACACTACATTTATCACATCTGAGGTGTGGCTTTAAAGACCCCTCTGGAGAAACTGTAATTTGTTCTCTGCTGCCTGCACATCCCACTAAACACTCATTATTTATAGAATTCTATAGGGTCTCTCTACAAAAACACTATTGATCTCTCATTATAGAGTGCCAGCACTTTGATTCATGAGCTGAGCTGGAAATGTCTCAGATTAGGACATGATTCCCCCCCCCCCCCCCCCCCCATTATAACTTGCCATCTGTACATGGTGGCAGACTGGAAGATCATCAGAGAAAGTTTATGCTTTTAAAGACTGCTGCCTGAAAAATTTTAATCAGAAAAAGCAAAGGATTCATGGGATTTTTTTGTGGGTTTTGTTTTGTTTTGGTTTTGTGGTTTTTTTTTTGTTGGTTTTTTTTTTGTTGTTGTTTTTTGTTTTTTTTTTTTTTAGAAATACAAATTTCTTATGTGGTTTTTAGTGCTGATATGGTAAAACTGACAGAAGTTATTATAGAAAGTTTTAAAGGAAGAAAAAGCATTCGGTCTTCACTGAATGTCTTCATTTGTGTTCTCATTTTGTTTTAACTTGTTTAAAATTCGTTACTGAAACTTTTGGAAGGAAACTAAATACTGAGCAAAATGACATTTTTAATGGAAAACGGCTGATCATCCTGAAGTTTTGGATTTTTTTCTTGAGAAAGCAGAAGCAGATGCTTTGGGATGGGGACACTTGAATAATAGATCAGTTTTAACTGAATTGTTTGCAGTCTCATTAGGAAAAAGAAAAAGCCACAAACCCAAAGTGAGGCTGTGGAATGAGCACGATGTGAGAGAAAAGGTTTATAATTGCTGTTGGTCATTTCAGCCACAGTATCTTTGATTATGAGAATATCTGCAGAATTTCTTAGCATGGGGAACTAAATATGCACATGGGAAAATTCTTGGTCTGAGGGTCACAAAATGACTCTAGAAAAAGGGACCTTGCAGTCCCTGTGATGGTGATCATAGTGCTGCCTGACTTTTTATAATTTACTTTTGAAATTTCCTGCAGTTTTTGAAACTGTCAGTTGCTGGGTAGAATCTGGTCTCTTTGGTGCTGGGTATTTATTTGTTTGGTTTGGCTCTGGCTTTTCTCCCTATGTTATAGCAGGGGATTACCTTCTTTCACTGCATTTTTATGTGCTTTCATGCATTAATATGACTTTTTTTTTTTCTTTTCTGTTCTTATTAAATTGCCTTCCTGCCATTTAATCAAGAGCAAGAAAAAATGAGAGAGTGTGCAGATCTTTGAAAGGTCAGTGATCCCTCTGTGTAAAAAGTGATATTTCTGCTGTAACTTGGCCTCTCCATGGAGCAGCAAGGTGAGGATAATTTTATCCTCCTCAATGTTCCCCATTTTAGTGGGCTTCTTACTGTTAGAGAATTATTCCTACTCTGAAAGACATGTAGTGAAGATAAGTTTGTATTTATTGCCTGGCAGAAAAGTCAGTGGGGCCCTGTAAATGGTGAAAGAGTGGAGTTGTAAAAATAATGTATTTGTGCTGTGGGTCTGTGGAACAGGTTAGGGAGAGCAGTGATGGAAACCACAGTGAACACCAAAGGATTTGGAGAAGCTTTGAGGAACAGTGACAACTCGAATTTTGAAAAGCTGAAGTTGTTCTTTTGACTGGACATCCACCAATTTTCATTGATGAGCTCGAGATTTTTCAAAGTATTTTAAATATGAATAGGAAGAACAGGGTGTTTTATACAAGATGGAAGCAACCTGCCTTTCACAAAATAAAAAACAGTGTAAGAATTAAGATTTTACAGATTGGAAGCCTTAAGTCACAGATTTTGTCCCAAGAATATGGCAGGTTGCAGTTTTGCAAACTTTGGCAAAATAAGCTCAGAGCAGCTCATACCAAACTTTCTAAGCATAGGTGTCTTAGCCTGGGGTGCCTTTTATGTCTTCATTAATGCTTCCAACATAATTCCAGCTAATGGTTATCTGAACCATTAAAAATTAATATAGTTCATTGTCATGTGTTGTAGTTAGTTTTATACAGCTTTCTCATGAAACTCACAGCTCTGGCTTTCAGTGCATAAGATTTATCTTTTCCACCAAGAATTTTATCACAAAGATGCCTCAATGCTCTCTTGTACAGAGTTGTGATGACAGTAATCATTACATTATTTAATGCAAGGATATTTGCATTTCTTTTGTGTATTTTTGCATTATGTTATGTTATATATTTGCTATTATAAATAGCAGAGAACAGATGCACAATTAATATTAATACTAATTAAGCAGTGCATATGTGCTGCTTTCATAGAGCTCCATTTGCTGTGAAGATTCCCAGACACCCTCTGGAATAGATTTCCATCTTTAAGAATTCCCACTGAAGACTTTTGATGGCAGTGGCTCTGCTGTAGAGAGTTGGATTTAAGTTCTTAAAGGAATTTAACCATGTTTTCAGCATAAGAAAAGCCTTGTACAGAATAAAAGGGGGATTTTTAAAAAAATATTCTTCTTAGCTTCCATAGTGAGTAAGGAATCACCACTTTTAAGGGGTTTTTGTCTAAGATATTTAAGGATGATATAGTAGGTATTTCTGAGGAGTGGTCTGAAGATGAATTAACTAATTATTTGTAAACCAATCACTACATTGGTGAATATTACAGATAATCCTAGAAGAATAAGTCCAAATGATCATTGTATAAAGTCAATGGAGTCTGTATTGAATTCAGAATGTACATGTTGAATTAAAAAGAGTATATCCACCCTGTCTGCTGAGGAAGAAAGACCTTAATAATATGAATTCCCAGTAATTTAGGGTTTCTCTTCACCTTTTCTGCACAGAGATTTGTGCTAGCATATGACTGCATTAAATTGGGAAAAGAAACCAAACTAGTTTCTTACCCTAATCATATAAATGAACTGTGTTGTATTTCAGAAATTTAGAATCTGGATTATGTGCCCTATTTTAGCTATATAGCCTTTTAAAAATGTTTTTGTTCAAATACAGTTAATGAGTTCAAAATGTTTAGTATCAATTGGATTATCCTTGGTTTCCTATCCTCATTCTTGCTTTTGTAATAATGTAGTGCATAAGCCTAAATTAGCAATGGTTGTTATTAATTCTCTCTTTAAATCCCTTGGCATCCTGTCTGGCCCCATTTAATAAAAGCTGCAGTACTTGAACAGTAAATATTGTGTAAAAGTTTCATATTTGAAATGAATTTCCTTCAGGCAAATAACAGAAGTAAGATGATATTTTGCAGTGTTGTATATTAAAATAAATATACAGCTAGTTAGAATAGGGAACGTTTCCTTGGTCTAAAAGCCAAAGAATGTGAAACAGAGCTTTAATTTGATTAAACTTTGTGTGTTTTGAAATACATAACATTTACCAGTGTTTATCTATCCCACTTTACATTCAGAGAAGATGAGTTGCCTCTGCCTCAGAGTTTTAGTTATAATTTAGTATTGAACTTTCAGAATGGAACTCACCAATTCTTATCTGTTTATGTGGATTATATTTCAAGAGCCTTATGTATCCTGCACAGCAAAGCCGTAGAGGGATGGGGGGAAAAAGTGAATATCTGATTTCCAGAAATCTCTAGTTGCTTTATGCTTTGTTTTGCTTTCCTCTATAAATTGTATTTAATTTCTTTAATCCACTGGAGGATTAACTCAACAAAAATTAAAAAAAAAAAAAAAAAAGAAGTGAGTTCAAGTAAACTTAACACCTTGATGACAGAGGGTTTGCATTTTTCTTATCCTCTTACTCCGTCCTTCACACATGTGGAAACTTTGGTTCACTTTGATTCTTCATTGAAGAAGTCCCCTCTGGAGTACAAAAGGCAGCACGCACTGGAGCAATCCCATCTCTGTTAGAGAAATGAGCTAGAAAAGGAAATATCTGATCTGGCCTGTTCACAGTTACATTGAACAGTTTCCAGTTGTACTTCAGAAGCAGTTTTATCATCTTTTCAATTACAAGAGGCTGGCCAAGAATCGTGGATAAATTCTTTGGAGATATCTATGTGGCAGAAATAGTTTACGTTAAATCATGCCATTAAAATCCTTCACAAGTCTGGGCATAATTATTAACAACTAACTATTAAAGACTTGGTTTCTTTTGCACAGTTTGAAATTCCCTTTGGAGTTAAAGGTTATTCTCAGCAGTACTTTTTTGCTGTTTCTCAGACTGTGTGGATCATTAAAGTGTATTTTTTAGGCAGAGATTTTAATAGCATTTCAAAATAACTTTAGGTGTTTCAAAGACATGAACATAACTCGCCATAACATTTTGTATTAACCTGACCTACTAAGATTTTGTTGGCTACAGGCCTTGCTTCTTTTCCACATCTCCCCATCTCCATACAGTAGTGTGCACCTGGAATATATTCCAGCAAAGCAAAAAACAAAACAAAAACAAAACAAAACAAACGAACAAACAAAAAAACCCCAACCCCGTCTTTGCAATGAATAGGCACCTGTTTGATCACAAACTTTGTGATTGGAGTGGATTATTGGGATGGCAAACTTCAATTACTTCAGTAAAGCATGATGAGCATTTCCATTTATGACTCCCTTTTCCAGCCGTTTATTGAGGTAGAATCATTCCAATAAAATTTATGCTGTGTAAGTGTTCTTACAAACACATCCCAGATACTAGAATCAACTTCACATTTCTGAATATTATTAGGGAAAAAAAAGCTTTTTAATTTTTTTTAATACAACCTACTAAGTTAGCTCACTACTATAAAGTACAGTATGAAAATATTGTGTAACTTGGGACTTCATATCAATTCTTGCTGTCTGAACTTGCAATTACACAAGGGCTCAACATGATATTCTACTTAATTTATCTCTATCTGTTTGGCACATTAATTTTCTGGTTAAATCAGTCCTGTAATTTATAGTCCACGATCCTACAGAAATATTTTCCTCCTGCTTCCAGAGCATGCACCTACAGTGGTTTGGGGCAGCGAGCTGCAACACCCTGTCCAAATTCCTCATTTCTGATAAATTCTGAGAGATACTGTGGTCAATGCTGTGCTTGTACAGGAGCCTCTGAAGAAGGCATTGGAGCAAGAGGAATCTCCCAGCCCTGCCCAGCTGTGTGTTGGCTGCTCAAACCCACATTAATAAGATTAATGTCCCCACAGATCCCCCCTGGCCTTCATTTGCTCATTTAGCTCCCTCTGTAGAGAGGCAGATGTGAGTGTGCATTTCAAGGGCAAGCATTTTGTCATCCCTGGGATCCCACCTTGGGGATGCAAAGTTCCTGGGAGAGCTGCAGGGTTATTTTTAAAACCATCAGTTTCTTTTCTCAGATCAGCCACCAGAGTTGCAGTGGATGGAGAGAAGATGAGCTGCTTTTGTGTCTTTGTTCCCTTAAGATGGAGGAACAGTGGTGTTAAAAGCAGAAAATATTTCTTCTGATCCTTCATTTCCTCTAGTGGAGTGAGGTCTTTTGGAAGTGGCATATTTACCCAGGAGAAATCTCAATTTCACATCCATAGGCACTGTAGCTAGAAGTGTGGTTTAGGAAGGTGAGCACAGCCCCACTCTGTGATCACCCTGGTTCGTATCAGAGACAATAAATAATTCCACTGAGGGAAGAAACTGATTTCATTCTGCATTTTCTGTTTATTGAGGCTGAGAGGTATTTTTTCAGTAATAATTTCTTGAACATTTAGGAAGAGAAAACAAATATTTTTTCCCTCATTTTTCAAGGCTGGAGGGAAGAGAAGTTAAGCTTGAACCCAGATGACCCTTTCTGAGTTCAGTAAACACAGAACATTATTAAAATGCTCTAAATGAACATGTGCATGTGTTTGTTTACTGATTGCACTGGAGATAAACAGCTTTCACTCAGAAACACACAGCACATTAAATGTGTGTACTAGGAAGGAGTGTTATCTAGAAAGTGCCATTCTCACTGTACTAGGAAAGGATTTACAAGTCAGAAATTCAATTTCTCACGGATTTTTTTTTTCCATTTGTTTGTTTTAAAGAAAACCTTTGGCAAATTTACACAGGAAAAACAGAAAATAAGCCAGAATCCTTCTTGCATTCATTCAATTTCCTTCATTTTAAAGCAACACTTTTGACACGTACTTGAAAATTGTAGTTTTTAATGAAGAGATGAGGTTACAGTAGGCTGAGCGGTAATTTGTGAGACAAACCCAGGAACAGAAAGCTTCTGTCTTTTAGTCTCATTTATTTTCCCTATTACATTCATCAATTTTTATATCCCATGCCTGATGTCATAGCTGTCTGCTCAGCAGAGCCTTGGATTTTGGAGGAGAGCAGAGTGTGCAGGAACCTGGGTTAATAATATTAGCTAAGTCTTCAGATGTTAATTCTGGATATGAGCTGTGGCACCAATGTCAGTAACAGAACCATCCTTACACCCCTCCCCTGGGCAGGCAGGCTGGGATCTTGGGTCTGGTTTGGGGGACTTTCAGGGAGAACCCCCAAAGCACAACCTTAAAAAAACCTTAATCAAATTAACACAGGGGATTACCTTTGCCAAAGATAAATGTTTGTGATTTACCACCAAAATATTGTTCCTACTGTTGATCAGCTTTGCTGGTCTATGAATAAGTGTTGAGATCTACATCCCAAATTTCTGATTTATAGAATATGGCTTACAGGACTGATTTATCTTCGTGGAGCTGTGTCACAGCTGTGTCAGTGTTGTGATTATAAACTCCTGGTTTCAGAGATTTATAACCTATCTCTAAAAATTGTTCTAATTGAAGCTGTTTTCTCTCAATTGCTTGGCTGCATTTGAGGGCCTGAGGAAGGCAGAAAGAGAGTGGCTTTAGTGTGGGTCTGATTCTGCACAAGGGATTCAGAACGTTTTGAGTTTAAAATGTTGAAGATGCTTAACATATGATGTTGCAGAAGTTTTCCTGCCTCTGCTGTTTCTCCAGAGAGACAGTGATTAGCCTAGACCAAAGTCCAGCAAGTGATTTTTATTCATGACTGTCTTTATGAATTCTCTACAAATGCAGCCCTAATCAACCCTGAGAAGTGCTTAATTTGCACAAAAAGCTACACAGTCATTATCTTGCACCGCCAAACATTTGTTTCTGCATTAAGCTCATTTCAGCTTATTCCATGTGTGCTTCCATGTCTCTGCAGAATTTCCATCTGTGCTCCAAAGGTTTCAGAGGCAGCTCTGAGGTGATGGCTTTGGGCAGGCTCTGGGGTGGGTGTCCCTTCCAAACTCTTTGCAAAAACCTGGACAGCAGGCAGCAGCCAATGCAACCCTGGATAAAATTTTTAAGGGGGCATCTGGCTTTATATTTTATGTGTGTGGTTGTAAATCTGGCAATTAATTATTATATTAGAAACATAATCCTAGATAGTGGTGGGTAGAGACCAGACTGTCTGGCTAAACTGATGAAAAAAGTTTGCAGTGCTGTTTGTGGAGGGGAAAAAAAAAAAAAAAAAAAAGAAAACAAAAAAAACCAACCAACGCACAAAAACCTAAACCCAGCCCTTCCTTCTGCTCCTGCTCTCTCCCAAAGAGTAATTGCGAGAAGGTGGTAAAAGTCTTATGTAGGGCAAACTTGAGAATATATTAAAGTGTCTCCTAGAAAATATGCACCTCCCTCTTTAATTTGTCTCAGTGGCTTGGCAAGGGTACAGATGGGGCTAAGTCTTTTATGGAACGAAGCAGTTTAATGGCCTGCTTTTCAAAGAGGTTTAATAAAGTTTGTTGTTTGCTTCTGTATCTTGCTGAAAAGGTTGAGCATGAACTGTAGGAATAGGCCTTGTTTTAATTAATTTTATTTCCTTTTGTAATATTCAGCTAGTAAGGGAGTTAAATTATTCTGCTAGATTTTGAGAGGAGGCAGTTACTGAAATGGAGATCCAAACAGGAGAATACATTAAAATAATTATTACTCCTGTGGATTTGGCATGCCCACTTGCTGGAGGCAGTGAGGCCAACAGATTGCTTCAGGTAACATTAATAAACCTAACAACACATTTGTTCTTGGCAGCATGGGCAGGGAGAAGGTGCCATGTTGCCATAGGAGGTTTAGGAGGATGACATTTTTGTTGTTGAAATCATTAACCTGGTAAAACGAATTAAAGGATTGAAACGTGTTGGGAAAACTTCAGCTTAAGTCTCAAAAAAAGACAAAGAAAAAAATCGCCCCAAAAGAATCTCAGATGTTAGGAGGTATCAGAAAATTAATTTTAGTTCTTTAAATTTGTGATAGACTTTTGGAATTAAAAGTTTTTTTATATTATGTATATTGTTTAAAAAAAATCCCAAACTATTGTGATTTCTTAAAGTATTTTTTAGAAGCTATTGGCTGTCCTTTCAAAACCCCAAATGGAATCTGTGCCATACTGTGGGAGTGACACAGGAAATCCTCCCGACAGGTTATTGTTGATTCTTAGCTGATTTCTTGTGTGCAGATGTGGACGTGGTTGCTTTTGCACCTCAGCAATGAAAAGCCATGCTCAGTGGGCTTGGGCAAGAGTCAGGAAAAAAGGCACAACTTTCAAATTGTGGCCACTGCAATTGTTTCAGCTTTGGGGGTATTGAATTTCACTATTCTGGGATGCTGTAATGTGTGAAAAAGTGGGCTGGAATTTCTTTTACCTGTTCCATCTGTGGAGTACCTCTGGTTATAGTGAGTTAACTCACTGCTTTGTTGTTAATTGCTTGTTAAATAATGAACCGTTTGTGGAACACAAGTGTTAAATAGAAGGAAATTAATACAAATTCTTAATAATCTTACGAGAGTTTTGCTAGGAGCGAGTACCTGGTGCCCTTCTGTCAGAGAGGCCAGTTCAGCAGTCAAGTTAATGTCAAACTGAGGTACAGCAGCACATTCTTCCTTTTATCCTTAGAAAACAATCTCATTTCCTCAGAATTCCTCATTCTCTGGGGGGGTTGTTGCTATTTCTGTTCCCCAGAAGCTGAATATGTCTTATCTGGTCATTTTTTTTTTTTTTTAGGAGGGTTTAATGTCACTTTCTGAAAGATTCTTAATAACGAGTGCTTTGTGCCAGAACTCATGTGATGGCATGGATATGTCACTGTGAAAAACGTGGGCTGTAATTTTGAAAGTCAGTCAAGGAGGCTGGAAGGATTATTGCCAGGTGTAGTGAAATCAATGCAGAGAAGCATTTTACATTTCATACTTTATTTAGATTGATCACAGCGGGCTTCATGGAATCATGTTCTGTGCCATAGAATTGTCTTTTGCTGGAGCTTGTCAGCCAGGCAGACAAATCACTTGAAAATGTGAGGGTTTGGGAATCTCTCTTCATTGAATGATTTACACAGAAATCATTTGGGATCGTTAGCAGAGTTTTCAGCAATCTTGCCCAGCGTTTCCTCCCTAGGCAGAGTGAAATGTAACCATCACTTTCTAGCGGCACTCTGAAAGATTGATTGCTGTACTCAAAGCAATACCACTCATGAAATGAACCTCTGGATAAAGCTCACAAATTCAGGGTTTTCTCATTCTATTTTAGTAATGAAAAATACTCTTCTTTAATGTTTATAGCGGAGGTCACAAAAATGACAGACATTATAAAGTCTATTAATAAAGAATCAAATATGTAGCAACTCTTTGAAGTCTATTTTTGATTGGATCTCCACATTGTATTAAAGTAGCAGCTTGGGTTATGTCAACCAATTAAAATTGAGATTGTGGCCAATTTTGAGTCCATTTGTCAGCGACATCGAAATTCTTTTTTTGTTTGATTAAAAGAAAGTCACATCCGTGAAAAGGTGAGTTAGAAGAATATTCTATGACCGTATAAAAGTTAATCCTTATTCTAAATCTTTGACTATCCACTTCATTCTGCACAGGTTTTTCTGATTCCTTTTGCACTTCCCACAGTCCCTGACCATGCAGACAGCAGAGTTGCTGCAAAAGGGTAGTACTGCTCTATTAGAAGTTTGTGTTAATTGTCAAAGGATACCTAATTTAGGCATTGTCATTATCATTTACTCTGTGCTTTATGAGTTTGCAATAACAGGGTAGGTGAAATAGTAGTGGAAAGCCAATATTTTTCCCCCATCCAACTGTTAATAAAAAACCTCCTTAAAGTACACAGTAATCCATTGTAAATGGATTGTAAATTATAATTGGTTATCTGAAAATACACTACAAATGAAATTTACTTGTAGGTTTATAATACTTGTGATGTTTATTCTACACTGTGTCACTAATCTGAGTGATTTTAGATTTGATAATAAATTGTTAATCCCATAGCAGACTGTGTTTGTTAAGACATCTCTGCCAGTATATTAAAGGGATTATTTTCCTTAAACACAAATCATTGGGATCACAGAATGAGCTGTACTTAGAAGAAACAAGGGTTTTGAGTTTCTGAGCTGTTGATGGTGGTTCCCCAGGGGAAAAATACAGGGAAAGAATAGAAGGTGTTGGGTTTTTGTGGGTTTTTTTTTTGTTTGTTTGTTTGTTTGTTTTTTCTTTTTGGTTTCCCCATTTCAACTGTATAGCTGTCAGTTCAGGCCAAAATTGCTCCTGCTCTGTTTAGTGGAAATAATTTCTCAATTTTCACATTCTTGTGTTTGTAGCTTTTACATATATTTTGTAATCAACAATTCATAGCTGAATCAACATTTTATTAATATAGAGAATTTGCCCCTGCCATCTATGAAAAGTTCCTACCAGAAACAGAAATCTGGAAAAGCTAAACATCACCAGAACAATTTTTCCGTGAACATAGAGAACATATGTAGGTTTTTAAGGTATAGTAGGTTACATGAATCATTTTTACTTGTAAGAACTCTTCTTTGTAAGGAAATTTGGTGTAGCTTTGTAACATTTGAGATGAGTTGTCATGGAAATGCAAAGCTCAGTGGTGTTTTTCAATAGTGCTGATTGGTTCGGAGAAAATATTTTGACACCATGTTATTTTCAACTTGAAAACTTGGTTAAAAAACATCTTAACGTTGTTGTGTAAAGTCAAGAGCAAAGGAGAGGCAGTCTAACACAGCTGTCATGATAATATATTACCTTACTACGAGTTTTAAAATGGATTATTGTTGCTATGGCATCAGATAACAGGAAAAGCCACCATGACTGCTGGAATTGTTCAGCTAAACACTTGCTTATTTTGATGGAAGAACTGTTTTACATAGGCCCCACTTTTTATATCCAGCATTCCACGTTGTGTGGTCCTCCCTGCACCATGTTAGAATAAAGGGGCTGGAAAGGGATTATTCCAATTCAGGATTATTTTAGTCCAACAATTTCTAATGTGATCCATCACATTATTTTACTGCAGTAAGCAAGAATGATAAAATAACTGAATTTCAACTCTTTCTTGCCAGAATGCAGTGAAGCCATGTAATGCTTGGCTTGCTGTGTCTGCTTACATAGAACATCCTGAGCTGGAAGGGACCCACAAGGATCACCCAAGTCCAGCTCCTGGCCTGAAGGTCTTCATGGCTCTTCCCCACTTTTGTCCCCCAGCATTTCACAGTTGATGTAAATGACTGGAATTCCACTGACCCAATAGAATAATTTTGAATTAAAGTAGGTAGAAACTGTGCTGAGATTCATAGAGTTTGAAATGTGACTGTGGTCTGTTGAAGCCCAGGGACTTATTGTATTTTTTTTTTCTTTTCCTTTTTGTAAATGCAGCATTTACCCGGTATTTACCTGGAAATTAGTAGCAGCTAAAACTCCATCTTATCTGCAGTGAAGGGAGGTAGAACATTTCCCATTCTGACCCTTTAATTATCAGGCTAAAAGCAGTAATACACAAGTTAGCTATGAGATGAGTTTGATTTAGAGGTGTTGATGTAGGAATTTGGTAATATGGCATTTCCATATGAATTAGTTAGTGCTGCTCCTGTCCTCCAGGTGGGAGGGCTGCAGCACAGCCAAAGGAGGACTGAGATGATTTTTTTTGGCAGAGCTTAAACAGGAGGTGAGGTGTGTTATTGCTTTAGCCCCCAGGATCAGGAGTGGCCCCTGAAGAGAGCTGGCATTCCATACAAGACTATATAGAATATCTCATTTATATTCTATACAAGAGTGACAAAACTAAACCCAGTCCTCACATCTTGTCCCTCTCAGTTAGAAAGAAAGGTGTCACACTCCTACATGTAGTGGAATCAGTTTCTGTGTGTGGAATGTGCCCCTTTGTGGCCTGTTTTACAGCAATGACATTCCAAAAGGTTTTCAGACCTTCTCGGGATCCCTTGAAAGATGAAGGATGGGGCAGATTGTATTATTCTATTAACTTGTAGTTCAAGGACATGTATCTTTAGACACAAAGGCCTTAATTCAAATGTGTGTTGGCTGGGAGAGAAAAGAGAAGGGGAAATATTTGATACAACTTGGTATTTTCACAACATCCTGATTATCCATAAGAATACCTTCACCCTTTCAGTTGTGAATTCCATGCAGAGGAGGAAAGAGCAGTGCCTGCAGGGTGCTTCACTGTTTGTAAGAACTAAAATCCTTGGCCTCTCCTGGCTGCACAAGCCCAGCTGAAGCTGGCTGAGGTTGACTAATCTGGTGTGGAAATGATGTTATTAACACTCCAACCTGAATTCTCCACCTCCACCTGTGACACATTAATGTCCTGTCTTGCCATGTAAGATACTGCCAGGTTGGGAACTTCTGTTCCTTCCAGTCAGTTCTTTTCAGGTTTTCTTCTGATCCTCGTGTGATTCCTGTCATGCTGTGATGTAGAATTATGGGACTAACAACTTTGAAACTAAGCTTTGGGCTTACGCTTAAATTTGTGCAATGAAGAAGCAGAAGAAATGCAGGAAGTTAAAGAAAAGCTCGAAGTAGATCTTACTCTAGCTTAATAATATATTTGTTATTATTGTACAGACCTGTAATGGGCTAAAGATTAAAAAAAAAAGTAGTGCTGAACTGAGTTGGAAATATCAGGAAAGTTATATAGAAATAAATAAAAAGAAATATTTGATCATTTTGGCTAGCAAACTTCAGCTGCACTTTAGTAAATCTGGATCTCAATTCATCCCTCATACAAGCAGCTGAAAATAAATTTCATTTCAGGGTTGTGTTCCAGCTGACATCAAGAGTTTGTCTCATGAGTAAACTTTAAGCATTACAAAAGCTTGGATATAATAGATTGCAGTGTCTGCAAGGGACAAAAGACTTCAGCCTCAGTGACTTTAGTAGCTGTAATGAATATATGTATAGAAAATACAGTAAGGAAGAGTGAAATATTCCAGATACACATGAGAAACTCTACACAGCAGCAGCCCAGATAAAGATTTGCAGCTCAGGCTTCACCAGCAAATACTGTTGTCTCTTCTCTGACCTCCTAGGCTGTCCTTCTTGTGTTTATTTTTCATGTGCAGAGTGTTTGACAGGACAAGGAAGTAGTAAATATCCCTTTTATTTATGTACTGTAAAATAATAAAAAGGAGTTTAAGAAAAATATAATATTTTCTAATCCTTGAAAGGGTCCAAATTTCACTGGGTGGTGAGGCCCTGGCACAGGGTGCCCAGAGCAGTTGTGGCTGCTCCTGGATCCCTGGCAGTGTCCCAGGCCAGGCTGGATGGAGTTTGGAGCAGCCTGGGACAGTGGAAGGTGTCCCTGCCATGGCAGGGGCTGGAATGGGATGAATTTGAATGTCCCTTCCAACCCATTCTCTGATTCTACTCATAAAACCAACATACCTCTTTATGATATTAATAGTGAAACACATTAAGATGCATAAGTGTTTTTCTTTTACATTATAAGAACCTTAAAAAAAACAAACCAAAACAAAACCAAGGCATTTTATGAGGCAATTAACTAAAATAATTCCTTAAAGCATTTTAGCCCTGAATATTGTGGTTATAATACTAATATTAGTCTGAGAATTTTGAGCAGTTTTATGCAGAACTGTTCCAGCTGTTAATCACACCTTACCTATAAAACGTGTTAATGAAACAAAGTCTGTTACAATAACAAGACTTTCTGTGTCTCCAAATTCAGGTCATTAAAGGAAAGGGAAAAAAAAAACCAAAACAAAAAACAAACACCCAGTTGATGCAATAAAGGTTGAATGAGTACTAAAGAAGCAGTTTGCTTCTAGTGAGACTTATGAGGCTTGACAGGGGGTTTGATGAGTCAGAAAATGGCTGGAAATTCTGGAGGTGATGTGCTGTGTGAGGAGGGGGAAGGAAGCCTGGGGACTGCAGGCACTGACGTTGGTATCCTGAGCTGGGAGCTCTGCTCATGGAGCAGCACTCCTGGGAAATGGGGAAAAGCTGGATTGCTCCTCTGCAGGGAGCAGAAAAGACATTAAATACATCTAAAACATCTGCACTGCCTTCAGTGCAAACATCTGGAGAACTTGTCTCTCATAGGAACTTCAGCAATCTCTGTAATGCTTGACTTTATACCTTTTTGGCTCTGTTTTATTGGCTCCTCCTTATCTTTATTTACCATGGGGTTTCATCGTTTGTTTTTGTTGTTGGATTTTTCCTCCTGAAGTTTGCAATCTGCTCCAAATTAAAGAATTCCTTGGAAACAGGAAATTCTCAACCGTACCAAGGATCACTCCTAAAGAAAGATCCTTGTGAAAAAAGTAAATTGATAGTTTGTAGGAAATGCACTTTAATTACAATTTCTCTGGCATTTTTGGAAGATGTGATAAAATGAAATTAAGTTCCTCTTGTTAATGTTAGGGCTTAAAGGTATTGCTTAATATTGTGCATGGTTCTAAAATGAATTTTGGTACAGTCCAGAATATAACAAAGAGAAAGGATGAAGAAACAAGGATGAAGTGACATGCTGCCCAGAAGTAGTGGGTACACACCCACATTTCTGTAACTACAATTAAATCCAGGTTTTGGTGTTCACATAAACAGCTCGCTAAATTAAAAATAGAATTTTTTTAAAAGTGTTATCAAATGAATTAAAACTCTGCCAAATGGAACAATTTATTGTATCGATGTGCTTTCTCTTATGAATACCAAAATATCTCAGTTAGTTCCCTTTTGGATGGGAATTTAGGCCAATATTATCTGGTAAATCCCATGTTTGATAGTTGGGACTGATTGTTTATGGGAATGATTCTGATTCTTCTATATCATCCATTAAATTAATGGAGTGAGAACTTGTACCATTTAAATTTTAGCCTGGTTGAGAGGAGGAGGATTATTCTCTTAAAAGCTGCTGCAAAGACTTCACCATTGAGAACTGAAAGCATGGAAAAATGTTTTTAAGCGTAGCTGAAGTTAAAGAATGTACATATTTTTCAAAGTTTCATCCTGTAGAGTCTCAACTGCCAGTCTTGACAGTCCCAAATGTCATTTTGGCAAACTGCATAGATATAAGTAATTTTTTTCTGCTCTGTAGTTAACTAATTCCCTCTCTCACTATTTTTTTGTGATTAAGGCTCAGCAATTAAAATTTGTAACCATGATTTTCTGTGAGGTTTCCTATTCCCATGAACTAAGAAGAAAAAGAAAAAAAAAAGGTGAATTTCTCATCATAAAAATGAGCAGTAACAGCGTAATTAGTGCTTGGTACCATAATTGCAAGGCATATTAGAAGTGCACTTGATGGCATTGTATTATTACTTTGTACACATAAAAGCTGGAAGACCAAGCCAATAAGCTTAAATAATGGTTCTGCTGAAGCTTCTCAAGCTCCAGCCTGTGCCAGGCAGGTTGTTTGGGGTTTTTTAGCGTGTGCTGATCGTGTCCCTGAGCTCAGGTGGAGAACTTGAAGGTGCAGTTCATCAGCTTGGCTGCACACTCCTTTCTCCCCTTTGTGTGACCAGTGTTAATGTGTTTTTATCCCTTGGGAATGTGATTTCTGTGTGCTTTGTTTCAATTCCTGTGAGCTGAGGAATATTAGAACATTTGGAGTGCTGAAAATCCCATCGTTATTTTATCTGGAGACCACATCAAACCTGCAAATGGTCTCAGAATGAGCATTGAGGAATATATGGGGTGAGGTCCCCATGGCATTAAAAAAAATAATGATTAGCAGTTGATATTCTTGCCCAGCATGAACAGTCCAAGGTAGAGGCTTTTATGTCTGAAATTAAAATCTTATTTAGATACAGATAAAAATGAATACTAGCCCCAGGGGTGAATGAGTTATTTGGGTGATAAAAATGGACAAATGTAATCATCAGGTGTTTTAGCAGCACTGAGAAGTTTACAGTTGTTTTGTGTAGTTGCTCTTTCTTTTACTGAGATTCTAAATTAGGAAAAAAAATACATAAAAGAGACACATCTCTCATAAAGCTTTTACCATTTTTATGTTATTTCCTATCGACATAAGAATGTGTTTGTTTTTTCAAAAGCAGTGACCTAAAATGAAAGGCAGAGTGCTGTGGCCTGTCACTTTGGCCTCTCACATTGACCATTCAGTCTCCAAGGCTCAGTAAAGGCAGCTGAAATTGAAATTATCTGTCCAAGGGAAAAAAAAAAATAATGACTTGGAGGCTTTAGAATTTTTTGGTCATTGACTTTCTTATGTCTATATATTTTTGTCCTGGAATCATTTTAGTATTCTACTTTATAGAGGTTACAAAATTTTCCTTTCTTTGGAAAACACTGAAGCAAGAACAACCAACATTCCAGTGATCAGAGCATACATTTGGGTGTCACTCATCTGTCAGCGCCTCTAAGCCCCCAGTAGAAATCAAGCCCTATAAAAAGCCTCACCATTTTCCCCTCTCTGTTCCAGGGGAGCCTTCTAACTTACAGTGTCTTTCTATTTCTGAATCTTTTGGGCCACTATATCCAAACAAAACCTATTGGGAAATTTTGCTCCTGGCAATATTTATGATTGTGGGTATTTAAACACCGGTATCTGTATGTTTGGAACATTAATGAACAGTTCTCAAATTCAATCTACATGGAAAAGTAATTATGTGGGTCACTGATTAGAGAGTCTCCCTGGCAAAGTTGGAAATTGTCTTGAAAAAGGTGATTTAATCACCAGGCCTTTGCAGTCAACACAATGCTCTCATAAATAGTGTTGTGGAGTGGTGAGAGCTCATGCCTGAGCAAATTGAAATCTCAGCTGTCTTACCCAAGATGATTAGACTTGACAAAATCAGTCACCCAGGGATATTTTAGAGTACTGCCATGGTGGGATTTAAGGGAAGGCTCTTCTGCTGTAGAAGATTTGTGAGCTGATGAGAGTTAGAAAATTATGTTCTCGGTAGTTGGAACAAGAAATGTCAGTTTAAAATAGGAATTATGAGACTATGGGCTGACAACAGCACAATAATTACAGCTGCTTCACCTCTGCTGCAGTCCTGGGAGTCGTGCTGGGTAGCTGAAGGCTAAAGTCACTTCTGGAAGCTCCAGGAATATCTTGGTGACAATATTCCTGTCCCTACCTCTCTCATGCCCCAAGTGGAGGCTTTCCAGAATCCCCTTATGTGGCTCTTTTGAATTCTGTACATCTTTCACCATGTAAGAACAACTCACACTTTTTGGAACACCATCACTCCACTCTGCATTTTATCTTGTTGAGATGTCTAAAAGAATGCCTAGGAACAAACAGTATGATTCTTATCACTGCTTACCTCTGAATTCTTGTTTTAAATTTTCAGTGATCTGCAGTGTTAGTGATGAATCTTGACTCCACAAACACTACAAAACACCCCAAAACTGCCAGGACACTTAGACCTCAAACACAGAGATGGCAAGGATTGCTCTAGGAGCAGCTTACAGCAGAGGATGTCAATTCTTTGAGCTGAGCCCTGCTGGGCTGCAGTCCCCTGGCACTGTTGGGACCCACATCCCTGCTAAAATATCCCTTTCCAGAGAGCTCAATCCACTGAGCAGCCCTGGTGCTGACACAGCTTTTCACCTCTTACAGCAGAGAATGGAACAAGCCTGGAACATCTCCTGAATTATGAATCTCTCATGCGTGAGTCACACTGTGCTCTGGAACTATGCAGATGGCTGCCAGCTCCCTCACTGGAAAAATGGGAGATTCTGCATTGCTTTGCTTCCTGGAGAGTAAAACAAAGCATAAATGGAGTGGCAGGCAAGCCTGGAGTACTGTAAAATTTATTCTGCTCCGATGCAGTATATTTACTTCATCTCTGCATTAACGAGAGAAGTTATATGGGTAAAATTCTGCCTCCTTTAATCCATTTCCTTCTGGCAGATGAGAAAAAAAAAGGCTTTAGTGGATCTTGGTTCAAGCCTAGCAATCTTCAGCCGAGAATTCTCTGCTGATTCCCAGATGCAAAAATATATAAAATTGGTTGTGGTGGTGCAAGTGATACAAGCAGCTTTATTGTGCTGATGACAGCTCACAGATTGCACACAAAGCCCCAACACACTCCAATGTATATGCAATTAAATGGAATGTAAAATCCAAATTGATTTGTGCCTCCTTTTCTTATCACAGCAGTCCATCAGAACACAGTAAATGCATTGGAATAATGGAAAATCCACTTGCTCTTTTCTGTACCATCTCTTTCAGATAATGTCTGTGAAATTCCTGAGGAATGTTTTACAGTGCAGCTGTTTGCTTGGCTTTATGCAGGCAATTTACAGAGCTCTTTTCAGTTATCCTCCCTCTTAACAGAACCTTTCTGGACATGGAACTGAAAGGAAGAATGTAACAAATATTTTTTTAATCTAAGAGTTTAGAATATTCTACATCTTAAGTCTGTAGAAAATCAGTGGGTTTTTTCAGTCTTTTGGTTTTTTTCACCGTTTTCTTCCTTAAAATGTTTTCAGCTCTCACAGAACAGTGACATCCAGAGGCAGGTTGATGATCACATGTTTGAACTTAGTTAATAATGATATTTTTCCTACTTTATGTACTTGTAGTGTATTTTGTAGAAGGGGATAAATTATCGCAGAGGAGTTAACCACACTTAAGCACACAGCAATTTATTTCAGATGCTTCTGTTAAAGTACATCAGATTCAGAGGTGTCCAGGGCACCCATAAATCCAGAGGAATAAAGAAACACGTGGATGCTTTATAGTCAAGTTGCTGGAATCTCAAGGAAGCCAATATTAGTGACTTTTGAGACAGAACAAGGAGGCTGTTTAGCTCTGCTGTGGTCAGTATTAGTTGTGCTGTCTGCTGGGATGACACCAGGTAGTCATTCTTGGTCTGGTGAGCCATGAAACACAGCAGCCCTCAGGAAGAAGGGAAAGGAAGCTGCTTCAGAAGATCACTCAAATGCTGGTGAGTCAATAGAATAGAAATCTGCCCCGTTCCCCTCAGCACAAAGGAAGCCTTGTGTGCACAGAATATAGATTTCCATGTTTTGCTGGCTTTGGATTTATAGGCACATGAGACAGAGACAAGTGTCTGATCCTGTACCGAGCCATCCTCTGGCTCGTGATCCAAATCCTCACCTGCTCCCTCCTCCCCGTGTTGTCCCACCTCAGTCTCCATGCTGTGTCTGCTACCACATCTGTATCCCACAGCAGGGATAGCTTGTGCATGAAGATGAGCTGATTGCTGTATTTTGGGTAAAACAGTGCCTCTGCTTCCCTTTCTTATTGGCACATCCATGGTTTCTTGTTTGGAATTTGCTCAGGAGATCTGCTGAGGAAGGTGTGCTGAGTATTGGCTGCATCTCCCAGGAGACCAGCTCTTCATTCTCCATGGGATGTTTTTTTTGAGGTTGGATTTAGAGCAAGTCCATCTGTTTATGACAGCCCGTCCATCATTTTACAGCATCTGCTATGAAAAAAAATTTGTAGCGGTTTGGCTTAAAACAAACAAAAGTATGAAAACTCTCAACAGCCAAAAGTTATTTGATGGGAGAGTGTCAGAAGTAATTATACAGAGTGAAAGCTAAAAGAATCACAACCAAACAAATAAACTCGTAGAACTAATGTGGCTATTAGAATTAATGTGTTCATGCCCAGATGAACAGCTGTCCAAAGAATTCAGTTAGATATATGAACAGAACATGAATTTAGTGACAGCTGGTAATCCCGTTAAGCACAGCAAACCTACAGGCAAAGGATAGCACAACAGCAGCGTTTTTAGGGACAGATGAAAGAAACCCCATTTCTGTGCGTGTCCAGGTGTTTGTGTGCACAGGCAGGGATGAGGGGAGAGGCTGAGGCACAGCACGTTTGGCAGAGGTGATCTCAAAGTAACTCAAGTGCACTCAGAGCAGGAGGAAGACTGAGGTAGGTAAGACGTGAGACAGAAAACTTTTCCTAATGAATGAACAAAAAGTAGACAAGAAGTAGGATGGTCTGCAGGAGCTGTTCGCCTCCAGCAAGCTTGAGGCATATTTAAGGCACTTAAGGCCACATTGACTTAGAAAATAACATCACTTTGTTATATGGTCTTATGAACTAACTTGGCTTCTTGCAAAACTTCCATAGCTTTTGATCTTCTTTTTTTTTTTCTTCTTCTTCTCATGTACTTCTGCTAAAGTAGAAAAAGGGGCAGAATTGAAATGCATAAGTGCTTGGCTTTTATGTGAACTGCATCTCTAATGACTTGCCTTTGTACTTGTATAAATTTAAGCTGCTCTGACCAAGTTGTTTTTATTAAATCCAGCCCTCTGAGCCTTTATAATGCTTGGAGTGAGTTCAGGAGGACTAACTTTCCAAATGTAAATGCAGTGGGAGGTTAACACTTTCAGTGGAATAATTTAAGGCGTGCATGAAGTTGCTATTGCACCATTTTTTTCCATGGACTCCTCACTGGTCTGTTCCCTGGAAGATGTGCTAGAAAAGGAGGATCACATTTGCATGGCTGTATGTTGAAATTTCATCAAGATAAACTGAGCTCCAGGACTATCAGAAAAAAAACAACAACAAAAAAAAAAAAAAAAAAAAAAAAAACAAAAAAAACAAACCAGAAAAAAAACAGATTGATGTATTAATCCTCTAATAGTGAAAATGAAGAGATGTTCTGACCACTGATGTAAATCATCTATAAACTGATCCAAAAGATACTTTCTCTGAGATTTTTACTTAAATTAGAAGTGGTGTCTGTACAGCACAGAGGGTTGTTGTAATTTCATGAACCATAATGTTTAGCCGGGTTGCTAGGTACTGAAAAATAACAGTAGTCACTGAATTTATTCACAAGCCTCTTGTTCGTGGGGCGTTTAAAAAATAAATTAAAGTTCTGTCAGTGACCTGACATGGTATTAAAATTACAGGTACATTTCCACTTATATTTGAGTATGTCAAATAATTTCTTCTCTGGTTTATCAGATGCTTATAATTCATCAGGAATAAGAGAATTCCACACTGATTTTATTTTGTCACCTTGTTGGAGGTAACAACCTCTGTGCCACGTCCCAGAAAAAAGACATGCTTGTGTTTTCTCAGTGACTTTCCATCATTCCTTCTTACAGACTATGGCCTCTTGCTTTTTCATGACAAGAGGGTCAATAAATATACCTGTCTTTAAAATGGCAAGGTGATGATTTGAGAAGATGAAGCCTAATGCTATTTCAGCTTGTAGGGTTCATTTAATTAAAGCAAAACCCATCTGATGGGGAAAAAACCCCTTCATTTTCTCTTTTCAGTAAGTGTGTGGAACTTGGGCTGTGTATTTCTGTGGTATATTTGCTGGTGAATCAAAGGCCTGAGCACACATAAGGGCTGGTTCTCACTTTGTGTCAAGGTGTTGGTGTTTGACATTTTTTGGCTGCTGTGGCCTTGCTGTGATTCATCTCAACATGTTAACATAACAGAACATGACTGATGTAACAGCCTGTGACATATCCAAACAACACCAACAGAGGCCAAGGAATTCCATTTTTAATACTGCTGCAAACAGGCTATTAATTTTTTTTTTTTTTGAGATTTTTTTTTTCCCCCTTCAGACTTCTGAAATTTTTTGTCATTTTGATCCGAATCCAAGTTAACTTCTGAGATGTTATGAGCAAGTCTCTATTTGAAAAGTCAGAAAGTTCAGAGAGAAAGCCCTGAAACAAAATGAATGAATGTGGAACACTTATAATTAACAAAACAGAAAGAAAACTCCCGCTATTTAATTTATGGGGTTTTCAGAAATGCCTCTTTTGCATCTGAATAGTTCAGAAGTTTGCTTAACCACAAACCTGAAATTAGGGTCTGCTTTCAGGACTTTTGCTCATTATAAACTTGTGAAAGCATCATAATTATCAGTATTTTTAATCTAGTAGATTGGTTTCACATTCAGGCAGAACCATCATGCTGCTTTGGTTGCTCCTGAGTTTCTTAAGCTTCCCTAAGCTTTCCAGCAGTTTATCCAGCCATGACTCCCCCTTGTGAAAAGCAGGCTTTGGGAGAAGGATTGCAGTTACAGATGGACATCTTAGAGATGAGATGAGAACTCATCCACTTCAAACTCCTTTTGAGCTCTAAAGTTTGCCTTCTTATCTCTTTTCAAGTGTATTTTGCATAGTTTTCTTTGGTTTCTCCTTTCTTCAGTTGGATGCAACTATAAAATTCTTCTCTGCCCCTGCTCGTTTGGATATATATTAAGAGAAGCAATGTCAAATTTTGGGTACATCCCTACCTCGGAGAGTTGTGTCTCTCCTGGGAGGGGATCCCAACCTGCTGGATCACAGGTCTGGAGGTCAGGCTGGAGAAACTGGGCAGTGGTGACCACTCCAGTTAAAAATAGCCAGGAGACTGTGAAATCAGAGGAATATGTCAAAACTGCAGCCATCTTTCCTGCAGGATGTTGACCCAAAGGCTGAGCAGCCAAAAAGCATTTTTTTTTTCTATAGCTAAGAGAAGAGGTGAAAATGCCAAGAAACTTTTGGGGTTTATTGGGTTCAAAGAGGAGGCTGAACCAGTGTGCTCCTTTTTTTCTGGTCTCTGTCTACTTTCTCTAGAACTATAAGTACTCCTTGGAACATTTGCTCAGAATTTCTTCAGCAGTGTCATATAAAACTGTGAGTTTAAGAAAACTTTTTATTAAGGAGAGTTTGAATGTTTCTTTTTTCACCATCACTGGGAAAAAAAAAAAAAACAAAAAAACCCCAAAACAACGGGGCTTTTGTTATTCTAAAGTCATTTTTTTTCTATTGGTGGTTACTCCAGAAATAGAACAAGTACTATCCTGGAGATCAGACTTTTTTCTGTCTCAGAAATTCTGTATCTTAGAATTGCAGCATATAAAATAGCAATCAGTGACTATTGTGCTTTGTTTATTTATTTATAGCTCTGATGAACATAATCAAACCAGAAAAAACAGAAGCACAGTAGAAGGAAGGGCTGAAAAAATGAAATGTGAACATTTTTTTGTGACGAAATGAAATGAGGAAAGGGAAAGCAACCATTAGAGAGCAGAAAGATGACTTTGCTTGTCTGGCTGACACTGGTTACAGGATGTCTTACAGAATGTGCTGGAGCATATTAACCCCAAATCAGCACAATTATAAACACTTTGATTATTGAGGAGTGGTCATTTTTAACAATATGGAGCCACATCACCCCTTCAATATAGATTTTTAGCTAATGCCTTGATTTTGCTAGTAGACAATTTTTTCTCACACAGATTTTCAAGTTACTGACATCTAGTTTGGTTTGGTGGTTCATTTCCTTATTTGTGTGCAGTTCCTATGTTTTGACTGTTGGTGTTTCAGATTATTTGTGGAAATAAAATGATTCTGGGGTGATGGGATTTGCTTGGATTGCAAGTAACAAATGAAATAAATTACTTTTATTTCAGTATAATTTGAGAATCTGAAGTTCCTTCTCTGCAGCTGTCCTATGCCAAAGACCTGGTATATAATGTATAGGAAAAGTTATATAGGATGTATAATTTATAGGATATATTTTTTCGAGGAGGAAAGCAAAAATATGAAACTTCAGGTGAATTGTTTGTAATTTGTGTCTAGTCTTAGCTTTATTGTGTTTTAAATTACAAGATGAACATATGTGATAGAACTTGGAATCTTCTGGCCATCTAGTTAATTTTTACGTGTTGCAAACTTCACCATGTAATTTCTTTTATAAATGAAAAAAAATCTATTTTTATTTTTCTTCTTCCCCCCCCCCCCCTTTTTCATTTCCAACCCCCACTATCCACCTTGAAAATTCATTCCAGAAAAAATACTCATTCCCTTTTATGGGTGGGAGTTTTTGTCCAGTCTCCAGCAAGTTCCTTTAAATATGCCAGCTCCTCTTCTACTGGAAATTGCTTGGAGATACATTTATTTATATGAACTTTATATACCTTTGCCAACCTGTCAGCAGTTCCATGATGTGAATATCAGCATTCATGTCTCAGTGTTCATAAAAGACACAAATAATAGAGGATCACTGAACAGTAATTGCAGTCTTACATCCATAATGTACTTTACTTACAACTGAATTATTAAGATACCTGACATGAGCCCCCAAATGAAAGTATTTCTCTTACCTATTGTCATCCATCCAGCAGCTGCTGCTTCATCTGAAGTGGAGGGTTTTGATAACCCATCACTCTTCCATCATGTGCAGTTTAAAAGAGAACCTCTGTTTGGAAACAGAGGGAAGAAATAACCATCTTTGGAGCACTAACCAGCTGCAGCTCATCGAGCCTGTGCTCATTTCTGAGGAGCAGAGAAGGTGACAGACACATCAGTTCTTACAGGAGTCAAATAAAAGCAGGGATGGCAGTATGGGAGTTTATCTTGTCCTCCCTGAACTCACATTAGCATTAGTTACTGTCAGAGTCGTGTGGAGTTCCTTCCTGCTGGGATGGAATCTGGGACCAAGGGATTTGCAGCCCCTGAATCCAAAAAGTACTATGCATCTGCTAGTAGATATTTTTAAAAGCATTATTTTGGAGAGATTTTGTTACAGGTTTGAAATACATAATTTGTCTTTAAAATAATGCTATCGAGTGCAAATCAAACAATTTCATGTGGTTTGAACAATCTTCATTTTGTTCAAACACTGGTGATGGGTGAGTGTAAGGAAGTCACTCCATTGTGTTGGGTGTGCCAAATTGCTGGATTAAGTAGAATATATACTCTGTGTGGGACATGGCATCTTTGCTCTATGATTTAATAAATCAGGGTCCTGTTGAATTATTGCACTTAATTTCATTTTACAGTTGTGTTTTGCTTTTTCCTATCTTTGAAGTGATGGTACAAAAAACCACAAGATCTAAATTAGATTGACATCTACCTAATATAATTTATTGTGTTTTCACAGCTACTGAGTTTTCCAGGGAAATATCTGCAAATAATCTATGTTATCATGTACTTGTGCCTCCTCACTTCCATGCACTATCCTCATTTACCTGAAAACCGTGAGGGAAAAAGAGATCTGCAGACTCTCAGTGGTGCACACTCATATCCAGAATATCAAGGGCCAAGAGCAGTTTCCAACACCTCCAGTACAGAGCCCATTATTTTTCCATCATTCCTGTTTTATCTCCAGTGGAAATATGAGGAAATCTGCAAATATCTTTTAGTATTTCAAAGGCTTCAGAGTGTAGAGATTTGTTTTCTAATGATCATGAGAATTGGGACGAACCCTTCTTATCAGAGATGTCAGCACGTGCCTTTCTCCTACACCTGGTCCTGGAGAGCAGGACCCAGGTGGCAGAGGAAGGATTTATCTGAACAGTTTTGATCCATGAATTTCCATGACCTGACATAGATACCCAGTTCAACTGCTGTAATTAATGGTGTGAAAGTTCCCACTCTTACTCCCATACTGGTCTATTGAGTTTCTTCCAAGCACATCTCTGGAGCACTTCCTTGATTTTTAAGAAAGCAGAATTTGCATTTCACTCAGAGAATTTTTTTTAAAAGCTAAATTTCTACTTTTCTCTGTCATTGCCAGAGAATGATTAACAAATGCTGCAAGATTTATAGTCTTGGAAATGTCTACAGTAGATCATGGTCTTTAACTACTGAGGATGATGCAGGGAAAAGAGAATGTGTGTTTAGACAAGATGAATTGTGTTTGTCTTTCTACTTATATTGAAATATTTATGTGCATTCTTGTAACATTACATTAGTGAATTTGCATGTTAGCCATGTGTCACATCAGATTAAAGATGACTTGACCTTAAACACAGAAGTGTGAATAGCAGTAGGAGTACTTTATGTGTAATATGTTCTACTCGCAAACCAATTATCTTTCAGAGATCTTTTTTCCCTCTGGAAGATTTTGTTTCCTAATTGCATTCCTGTGATCACGTTTGTACTTTACCATATTTCACTGCAGTACACAGATATAAAATATAAATTAATTTCTTTGCTAGAGCAGCTGTGGAATCAGCCTCATCCAGTATTCCATTTGGTGGTAGCCACCAGTAGCAGAGATTTTAAAGAAAACAGAAAAAAAAAATTGAAGTTAATAATAATTTCATTAATTACTCAGAAGGTAAATTTCCTCCTCAGATGCATTTCTGATTGATGGTATCCTGTATAATCATAGAGTTCATTTTCAGATATTTTACTGGGGAAGAAAATCCTTGTTATTGTAAAACTTAGCGTTATTGGAACTCCAGATATTTTTAGGATTGGTTGTTGTATTGTGCTGTGCTTTTTAGTATTGTTGGGTTCTCAAAATTCAGTGCTTAATTTTGTACAGTATGAACCAAAGAACTCTTCTCACATTAAAAAGACATTTCTTTATAAAAATTGCCTCAGCAATTTGTTCAGACAGGTAATTCAGATGCATGAGGCAACGAACAAAAGGTGATTAAGGTGTGTAGGCAGTAGAACTATAGAAAAGAGTCATGCTGAGAATCCAAGATCTTATGTGCTTTGAGAAATTTGCAATAATCTGTGGTTTATTTAACTTGAATATTCCTGAATATCTGCTGAAGAGCATCAGAGCCACCACAAGCACTGAGTGGAACTGCTCTCAGCTCCCAGTTCCTCCAGCAGCTCCAGTTATTTTGCTCTGCCCACAAAAGTGCAGTCAATCCCAAAAGAGCCAGGAGAAGGCCAGCAGAGGCAACCAGAAATCCTGCCCAGTGTCCACAGCTAAAGAGAAAATAACAGCAGAAAAATCCTCTTCATCATCCTCATTATGGCTTTACTGTGCCCTGATTACAAGCCAAGCTGAGCCCACTGCTCAGTGATTCCTACTAATGGAAAAGAGGCTAAAAATGTCCCCTTGTTCTTTTGTGGACTGAGACTTTTTAAAAAAGGAAGCTCAAGTATTTCCCGTTTTTTTCCCATCTGTATTTATTCATTAATCAGAGCTACCACTGATTGTGCTGCAACTCAGCCACTCATTTCCCAGGTCACTGTGTGTCTCACACAGCTCTGAAGTAGCAACACTCATTTATCTCAAAGTGCTATAACTGATATTTAAAGGTCAATATTGGCTCAAATCATCTCTGGGTTTGAGTGCTCAGAAACAACAGCAGCAAAGCACCCACTCACAGAGGAAATCTCTGGTCAGCTGCTTTAATTCTAAACAATTGTACTTATCAAAAGTGAAGTCATGGCTTTTGGGAGCTGATATTTCCCTTTCTCTGTAGGCAGGAGGCATTGCCTTATGAGAAACATTTGTGATCTGGTATTTCTTTGTGAAAAGCCTGAATTATTTTTGTCAGGAAACTTTTTTATTTTCAATCACAACAAATGTGGCAAAAGGTTCCACTGTTTGTGTAGATAGATGTTATTAATGTCAAGCACCTAGGAGGAGAAAAAAAAAAGTCAAATGCTCAGTAAAATATTATTCAATTTTAAAAGAAAATATTGATAGAAAATATAATTGGAAAGATTGTCAAAGGGCAGCATAATTTGAATAAATAGACATTATTATGCATAGAATAATAGGATGGTTTCAAGGAAGGAAACTAAAGATCATCCCATTCTAACTCCACTAGACCAGGTTACTCAGCATCATAAGCTACAGCAAAACTTTCTTCACTCTATTCAGTCTAGCTATATGGAAAAAAGGATTTTCCCTGTCTAAGCCATCATGATTTTAAGGCACAAACTTCTCCTTTCCATTATTTCTGTATTTCTATCTGCATAATGGATATTTCTGTCTATGAAGCTGTGCATTTCAAAATTTACACAGGATGCAACATTTCAAGTTACATCCATCTATTTCAGCTGCAGAAAGACAAACTTCATTCATTGCTATCTTCATTGCATCTTGTCATGATAGCAGAATTATTTGGTTTGCAGGCAGAGAGATGAGGTTTGCAGTGCAACTTTAAATTCCCAAAGCAACTCTCTGTGGAGGAGCCAAGAGAGGAGGAAAAAAAATAGGTAAAGGAAAGAATAGAGAGCAAACAATGTGTTTGTGAGGTTATTCCCCTTGGTGCAGAGCTGTGCACGGGCTGGTGAGTGCAGAAAACCTGGAAGTTCCTGAGCAACAGTTCATTAATAAAACGCTCTGAGTATTAAGTGTCACCTATAGTGGCTTTTGTGCAGGAATCTCAAAGTTCACAAACCCCTCCACAGAGGTGAGGTTGGCGTTTTGGACTGCCACAGGTGAAGTGCTGTGTCCCCAAGGTCACTGAGATGTGATGTGCCAGAAACAGGGTGGCTTCTGCTCCATTTCCTGGCTGCTGCAAATACTCAGCTGCTATCAAGAGAATGAATATTTTCAGAGCTCTTATCTTTTTTCTTTTTTTTTTTTCTTTTCTTATGGAGTGATGTGAGAGGATTTTTTTCACAAAGCCCTTTTGTCATGCAATCTGTAATCCAGAATTCATCAGCTTTCTTTGTAACATTTG
The DNA here is from genome assembly GCF_963662255.1 of Cinclus cinclus. Lineage (NCBI taxonomy): Eukaryota > Metazoa > Chordata > Aves > Passeriformes > Cinclidae > Cinclus > Cinclus cinclus. Next base: position 16,853,302 of record NC_085060.1, on the reverse strand, counting down.
AGTGTCTTCGTCATCCCTTATGTATTCCACAGCTGAAGTCAATTAGAACCTTCCACTGACTTCAGCCTGTAACTTGACAGGGCTCACAACAAGAATTGTTTCATATTTAGCCTAGAAAGGAAGCATTAAAGGTTTTTTCAACCCCATGACTTCCAGTAAATGCTTCAAATATTTGAAATATAAATTCAGGGTAGTTTTTTTTTTTTTTTTTTCAGTTTTTTTTCACCTTATTTATCAGAGGCATCTAGAGTCAAGCTGACACTGTTGGAGCCAGCCCACTTTTTCAGCTAGGCTGCAAAATTATCAGTGATTATGGCACATGCAGGGTTACTGTACATGTGTGAGGATCTCTCACCTGAGAGCTGATCTGGATGACCATGAGGCACACTGGACACAGATTTTGGGTTCCATGGGGCCTGGAGCTTTTGATGTTATACTTAACACGTCAAATATTTGAAATTAACAGTCAAGCATCTGTTTAACTGTCAGGAATCTGTTAAATGTGTGATTCTCTACCCGGATAAATGCTGTCATAGTGATTTCAGTGCTGGCCAAAGCTGCAAGTTGGGACACAAGTCTGACAACACTAGAGTGAAATAAAAAAGATTCAGTTGCTGGTCTTGGGCTGACCTTTCTCATTTCTTACAGACACACGCCTGACTCCACATGGCTTTAGGTGGAGAACTGCTCTCGGATTTCGGGATAAAGCAGCATTTGAGTAGGACAGCTGCTCAGCTGGTGTGAATTAGCACAGCTCTGCGGGAGTCAGCAAACATATGAAGGATTAAGAGCAGCTCACGGCCTGGCCTGGCATCATTCTAAACATCATTTCTTAACATAAGCCTTAAAAACCTTGCTTTGACATACAGCCAGGGAAAATACTAGGAAACAGCACAAGCCTGGCAAAACTTGCTGCCCATTAAGAAAATATCTTACCCTAAGGAATGAGCTTTACAAGCTTCTCCAAGCAGCTTGATAAGTAACACTGGGGAAGTTGGCTCTGAGTGTCAGGTGCGAGTGTTGTGGATACTTGCATTTTATGCATTTAGCATTTGTTTGGCAAAAGGAATGGGTTTCTTTTTTCCCCTGCTGAGTTTCATGTTGGCAGGATTGCAAAATGGTATTGTACAAGCATTACTGAGCTGTGGTCTGAGCTCCAGAAGAGCTGCTCAGTAGCTGTGAGCAAGCTTAGTCTGCCTGAATTCTTTAAAAGGCCTTGTGCTGACCAGCATCTTGTCTTGCTGTGTCTGGAAGCTGCAGGTCAGGACAGGACATGAGATTTCTGGGCATATGGGGCTCAACACTCAAGTCTAGATCCATATTTTCCCCATTCTTTCACGTTCTAGAAAACCCCAAAAGGCTGGCAGAGCTCAATCAGACAGGAACATCTCCTGCACACTTCATGCTTTGTTTACAAGGAGCTCATTGATGCAGAGAGCAAGTGCCTCTCCATTTTTCACATGCAGCAAGTCAAGCTGTACAGTTCCTCACCAAATGAATCCATGTCCTTGGAGCTTTTTATTTAAATTGCTTTGTATATGTCTGTGCATTTCTGATATGCCATCATGGAGACTTCTCAGCATTAACTGATTTACAGAGATCCAGAGAGGAGATGGACATTGCAACAGTCGGGCGTTATCTGTTGTTTGGACAGGTTTAGTGCATGATAAAATACAGGTTTTGGTACTTCTGCTAGGAGTTCCACATTAGGTAATTGAAGATGTAGATGAAGTAATGGCCATTATGTTTACTCTAGTACTTGCACTATGATCTATAAGGAAAAGTATTAGGATGTTTTGGAATGAAGAAAGGTCAATTTTTATATTTCAGACTTCAGTAATAACAGAATTTTACAGCCACATCTCTGTTGTGGTGCATCTGTAGACCAGCATCCTTCTTCTGACATGCTTAGTGAAACTCTCTGGATACAAAGCCCATAGAAATCCACGCTTTACACAAATTTCATTTATTCTTACTCTTTTTTTAAATTTTTCTAATAGCTTGGATTGGATTTTCACGGGAGGGTTTTGGTAGTGGGGTGTTTTCTGCTGTGGGCTGTTCCCTTGTTCCCCAGAGCTGAGTCTGTTCTACCTGTGGCAGTCTCTGATGACTGATACTGATTTCTCCCTGTCCTTATCTTCACACATGAGCTTTTTGTTTTCTGCCCCATCCAGATGAGGAGGGCAGTTATAGAGTGGCTTTGGTGGGCACCCAGCCAGGGTAAACCCACCACAGAGCTAAAATGAAGGCTGGTAAATGTGGGCTAAAAACATTCATCACATGAGTTCATTTCTCCAATATTTGAAGAGATTTGCAGTGGAATGAAAAAATATGTAGTGTAAATGCACCAGAGTATTTCCCTCTGCAAGGATGTATTATATTTCTTTCTCTGTTTTTTTCATCAGTTTATGTTTTATTTAAGTCATGCCTCAACCATCTCTCTCTCCATGAAGTGTTGAACATGCCTAAAATATTCCCATCGTGTGAGTGACCTCTATTTTATGTGGGAGCACAATCCTTTGCATAATCCGAGTCGGAGCTCAGAGAATGTTCCCAGAATGTCTTGCGTTTTCCCTTCTTCCTACTTTTAATTTAAATTACGAAAGATCAATTCCTGTTTTATCTGTGCAGCAGGGGAAGCAAGTGAAGGGAGCTGTTTCCTTTTTAGTGTCAGTTTTCCTCAGCTCATTTGGCTAATATGTAATTTGCTCTCTCTGACGATGTAATTGATGATTACAGTGTCTGCCTCCCTTACTTTGTTGGAGGATCACAGTTCTCTACTTCAAAAAGATACACATGAGAATCAGGTGCTGTTATATTCCCTATTTAGTAAAACCAGGCTCTTTTAATAATGGAATAACTTTGTTCTTCTGGCTTCAGCAGTTTGGAAAATAACTTGCATTTAGTCTGTCCAGAGGGCAACACACTGGCTTCTAGTTCCAGAAATATTATTGATTTGAATTCCATTGTGGAAATATGACAGTAATTGTTCATCAGGATCTATCTGAAAATTATTTATGACAGGAAATTACTCTTCAGTTATTTAAAAATTAGACACTTTTGTGTTTGGTTTGGTATTTTTATTTGCACGTATGAAAGGAGAGGCGAAGGCAACATTGAGTGAAAATGCCTTTGATCAGTGGCCTTTTTTCTTTGAAATCATCTGGCTAAAAAGTGGTTATTTTTATTTTTAAATTATCTGCTGGACATAACACTAATGACTAAACAGGCATCTATGTAATTTTTCTGAGATATAAAGAGGGGCTTGGGATTTAAAGTGTTCTGAGGTCAGATGGTCATCTGGTGTAAATTGGTGTATCTCGATGTATATTAGATGTGGATTTGGCTCATTTTTGCTCTTTGTAATTGGTACTGGCAAAGGAAACTCCTCAAATTGCAAGGCTAATTTAAATAATTGGGGCAGGCATGGGAGATCTGATAGCAGGGGTATTCAGCAGTTTATCAGATGTAGCTTCTGTTTTACTGCAGAAAAAAAAAAAGGCCAAGAATGCTCCATTTGATTTAGGAAATATGAATGCTATTGTTATCCCTTCATAATTAAGTGGAAGAACTTACCATTTAGGTAAGTAAGTGAATATAAACTAGTGAGCTGTTTTTCAGGAAAGATGCCTTCTACCTTTTCTCTCCACAGTGGAAAAGAAACCGTAGCACATTTGGGATGTCTTCTTTCTTTCTTGTTTTGAAACAAAAAGAGGTTGTTTTTTTTTTCCAGCATCAAAGACTGTTCTTAGCTGTTCCTTTCAGGTACTTTAGAGAGAAAAGCTCTGCAGATAATAACATGATAATTCTTGAGGGTGAAGCAGATGATCCAGGCATGATCCTCACCAGTGTCAGCTTCTGAGGTTTAGAGATTTGCTTTGGTTTGCTCTGGCTGTGCAGCCCAAGTTGTAACCACAGGATACCTTTGGAAAGTTTGCCTTGGGGGAAGATAAACCGAAATAGGCTGGTGATTAACGAGGAGGAGCAGTGTGTGGGAGGAACTGGGCTATAAGTTCCGCTCAGTCTAATTCTGGATGCTTAATTAAAGTCTTCTGAGTTTAAGGCTGAAGTCTTAAAGATAAACATGTCAAAAAATGAGAGGGACTTTTCTTTCTCCAAGAGATAATTTTGTGAACTGTTTTGACTGGAAAGAAGCAGCAATTTGGTAAAATTTTATTTAGCATAAATTAGATAGGACTATTGGCTGTCTAGTGTTTCCTCCAGATCATTTAATATTCTTATTTCTCCATCAGGCTTTCCTTGCATTTTTAGTAATTATATGCTTGTCATTTGGAATCAAGGACTAGACAGATAATATTTGGTGATCTGTCTTGTTTAATGATTCTCAGGAAATTCTACTAAAGTTTACAGATTTCAGGTCTTTGCTTCTCAAAGTGCAGGTCCATACAATTCCACTGTATGTGAACTCCCTGTGGTCTCAGTTTATATTCATGAACTGTTTCTATTTTCTGACTTCTCTTCTTAAACCCATCCCAGAAATGTGACTTGTCACAGCCCAGAGATTCCGATTAAATTTCGGTGGGTTGTGTCCAGTCTTGGATAAACCCACTTTAAAGGCACATTCACGTGAAATTTAGGATGTGTTTTAAATAATAATGGAGGCTTGGACAGAACATGCAACTAGTTTTTTCTTCTAATGCAGTTAGTTCCTATCAGTAACATTTGACAATAATGTGACTTTTTATAGCAGAAACCAGTTCACAATTTCTTAATGACATCTAGAGTGTAATTTGGTGATGAAAATTCTGTATTGAGATGAAACATTTTAACCTGATTTCAGCCTGTAGTCACAAAAGATTGAACAGAGAATATGCTCTTCTGAAAACTTCATGCACATGATAAAGAAATGGATGTAAAACTCAGTGGACAGGATCAAGCAGACAAAGTTTCTTCCTTCTTGTCATTTCAAACATTTATTTCATCAATAACTGACGATGTGATTAGAAAAGTCACTAAAAAGCTGATACTAGTAGCAAATATATAATTTAACAACCTTGAAAGCATAAGTAAAGGGAGAATTTGATGTGATGTTATTACATAAGTCTACACCCCTCCACAGTGGTTCTGCTTTATACTCTTCATTAATGAAATTCTCTGATCCTTGTGGCATTTGCAGGGGAAGGTGACAGACAAAAGCCCACCCAGGGGCTCTGTTCTGGTTGTGGCAGGGAGGTCCCTGTGTTCAATAAAGACACAGTGTGTTCTACACCAAAAGAAGGCCCTTACCCGGCAGGTCCTGGCTGGCAAAAACTCACTGCAGACGCAGCAGGACCAAGGCAAAACTCACCTCCTCACTTTTGCAAAATTCCCTTCCTCCTGGAAAGTGTCCTGCGTGACAAACTGGGCGTCTTGTTAACATTATTTAGAATAGACAAAAGATTAAGCAGAACAGAACAAAAATAAAGCTGCCAGGAGTGAAGAGATGCTTCGTGTGCTCTCACCCTATCAGCAAAGGCAGTGATTAATCTGCCTTTGCAGCTTTTCCCAGATGTCCAGTGCCTGCTGCAGCGTTTTGCATTCAGGGGTATGATGAGATGCTAACGAGTTTACAGCTTTTGGGAAACAAACTGAAAGGGCTTCTAGATCCAGGAGCATCCATCATTTACAGTCTACCAGAAAACAGTGGAATTGCCCCATCCCACGTGCAGTGCTTATTTTCTGTAGGTTTCCTGGAGAGAGGAGCTATCGTTAGACAGAACAGAGTTTCTGCAATTAGCTGGTTAAGCAGCGTTTCTTCTTTAAAGTAGCATAAAAATGACATGTTCAGGCAGAGCACATTAGATTTTCTTCTAAGTGGCTATTCCAGGGAATAGTATTTGTCCTAGAACAGAAAGGTCAGTGATAATTGAAGAATGTCAATAATGGCCAGAATCACTACAAAAATCATATAAATCTATTTAGATCATTTTTATATGTTCTTTATTCAGTAATATCACAGGAGGTGATAGTCCCACAAGTCAAATTCTGGAAGTGGGAAAGCCCTCAACTTATCCTTCAAGTGCTTGGCTTTTAGAAAAAAATATGTTAAATTACTGCATTTATCCTGTAGTGTATTTCTTTTTCATTGGTGTTTCTAATGGGGAGAGCCAGGAGTGTTCAGCATATCAGCTGCTGTACTGGGCACTGTATAGGGTGAGAAGAGCTTTGAATCAAAACTCTGGAATCTGTTGGCACATTTTCAACAGAATTGATGGAAGAAAAACAAAAATATTCAAGCTGTAGAAGTTGTAAGCAAAAATGCTACAAATTTAAAAAAAGAAAACAAACCCAAACAAACTAAACTAAAAGGCAATAAACAAGCAAAAAGCCAACACCCCAAAACACCCAAAGCAACAGACAAGAGAGAATTCCAACAGACAAGAACAGCAGGAATTCAGTCATCTTCAGTTTAGCTGTTCACACAAAAACTGGGTTTTGAAGTTCACTATCGGTGGGCATTTGTCAAAAGTCAGCACAAGAAAGTATTTTTTTCCCCCCTTAGTTTTGAGTTGGAAATTCAACAGACTAATCAAAGGTACCAGAACCGACAAAAAGATTTGTTGTGAAAGTTCTTGTATTACTCTCACAGCTACAGTGGCAGCGAAACTATCATGGAATGTAATCCAAGGAAAGCTCTGCTGGACCAGTTCATTTTGGCAGCTCCATCTGGAATGATTCCAGAGCAGCTCATCTTTTATTCAAAGAAAATTTGAAAAGGGATTTGGCTTGGCATAATGTCTCATCTATAGAACAATGAAAGCAAAAAAGTAAATAAAAATAAATGCAACAATAAAGGCATGTCAAAACCCTAAGCCACACTAAAAAAAAGAAAACCAAAAGAAAAAAACAAAAAACCCAACCTGCATAAAATTGGCAAACAGAAAGGAAGATGAAATAATAGAAAAAATAATGAAAAAAACCAGTAGAATGTGTGAAATAAAAGCAAGTAGGAAATTACATGTCAAGAAAAGGAGCACTAGAAAATAGGAAACAGAGGGAACCATGTGGAGAGAGCAAATAAAGCACAAAAATATTGAAAATAAATTTAAAGCTGAAAAATATATTATTTGCTTGGGGTTGTTTCCCTTGAAAGAATTTCAAACATTGAAATCTGTTGTTTGAGGTCTAAATGGAAATCATGTTGGCTTATCCAGTTACATAAAGATTACTTTTGCCTTGAAAGTATGGAAAATACAGAAATAATTCTGTCACTTTGTAACTTTTGCAATTAAAACTAATTTTTTATTATTATTAAAATAGCCAGTGAAGGCTAATTTTAACATAGTGTGTGCTTTTGAAATAATGGAAATTAAACATTAAAACCAGAGAGGCATATTAGTTATGATTCTTTTAACATACTGCAAAACAGCAGTCCATCTCAAATTGGTTTATAGAATAATACAAATGAGGTGAAAATTAATGAATGAACTAACAAACAAGCAAAATATGAGCATCAGGAATGTGAAATTTTGTCATATGGATTCCAGACTTTTGACTTCTGAGTTTCTCTACTTTTGCTTGAGCGCATCCAGAGGAGGCAGCGAGGCTGGTGAGGGGCTTGGAACACAAACCCTGTGGGGAAGGGCTGAGGGAGCTGGGGGTGTTTATCCTGGAGAAAAGGAGACTCAGGGTGACCTCACCACTCCCTCCAGCTCCCTGAAAGGTGCCTGTGCTCCGTGGGGTTGGTCTCTGTCACCAGGCAGCACTGACAGAACCACAGGACACAGCCTCAAGCTGCACCAAGGCAGGTACAGGTTGGATATCAGGAAAATGTTTTTCACAGGAAGGGTGATAAAGTACTGGAATGCTCTGCCCGGGGAGGTGGTGGAGTCACCAGGCCTGGATGTGTTTATAGAAAGACTGGATGTGGCACTCAGTGCCGTGCTCTAGCTGAGGTGTTGGGGCATGGGTTGGACTCGATGGGCTTGGAGGTCTCTTCCAGCCCGGTGATTCTGTGACTCTGTCAAAGTGCAGGCACCACTGACTGCAGCAGCAAGAGGAGCTGAGCACAGGTTGCTCATTTTTCTTCAGGTACCAAGAGGGATCTTGGACCAGGGAGCAAAGCACTGAGCGCAGGGAAATTATCCTTCGTCGAGGCTGGGTTTGCAGCTTGCTCTGAGCTCTGTGTCCTGGCCAGGCTCTGGGGCAGTGGGACACAGCACAGGGGCACTGAACTGGCACTGCTTGTTCCACAAGCCCTGAACGAGAGCTGGCTGCTTGGAGCAAAATTAGGGAAATTCTGTGAAGCAGAGAGGAAAGTTTGTTATAACGAGTTTTTAGTGTCGTGTTATTCTAACCTGCACATTCTGGACTGGTGTATTCCAAGTGACTGAAACAGAGAGTTCCAGTGCCAGCTCGTTTGGAAAAGGCTGGGGCTTGTCTCCGCAAACACCTGCTCTTGTATGGCTCCAGCAGGGATAAAATCTTTATCAGAACTCTCAGCTCATTTAGACTTGTAGGGGAAATCTCAGTAGTAAAAAAGGGTTGCCCAAACCGTGGAAACGTATCCTGGAAAAGAAGAAGTGTGGGCTCACAATGCACTTGCTTAGAGCTTGGAACTAAAGCCTGATTTTCTTTTTCATACTGAACCTGCTTTTTTAATACTGACAGCCGTAAATAACTTTAGTCCAGAGGCAGTTACTAAAGTATGAGTCCCAAACTTTAGGGCAAAAACAGATGAAGGATTTATGAAGTCAGATAGAGATACATAAGAGACTTGCAGTCTGTCAAATCACCTGAGATTTGTAGGCTGGACTCCACTGAATTAAAGTAAAACTCAGAAAGCTGCTGAAACTATATTCTGATCTCTTTGATCCCTCCCCACCATTCAAATCAGGCTAATGGTTTGTATTAAGTTCTGCTGAATGTCCGATAGAGGCATTTATAGGAGGCACAGACAATGTGAACAATAAACAACTTCATTAATAATTACATAAATATTATTCCCATGTAAGCAGATTCTTCTCTGTCCATGCTCATTCCGGTTATTGGGAATAATGCAGTGTTAAATCTACTAAACAGAGGATAGCTGCTTATTGTGGTGGGAACAAGATGCAGACTGCATTAGGGTGGCATTTCATCTTATCTGTTAGAGCTGCTGGGATTATTCCTTCCTTCTCCTGTTTCAAAAGGAATTCATTATGCTGAGATGTACAGCAGGAGGATGGCTCCCTTTACAAAATTATTAGGCAGCTTTACAATTAAAATTGCCATCTTTTGTCCTGTTGTTGTTTATAAGGGAGAAGAAAAGAGGAATGCTAAATAGGATTATTGTAAAGTACGTGCTCATTCTCCAGGAGTGTATTTTCCATTTTCTTATGAAGCACTGGTGTTGCTCTAGCATGTATTATTAATCACACATTTTATTTTTCTCAGAGCAGTGGAAGCCCCCAGTTGGCACTGGGAGTCCTACTGTGTGACTCCTGCACACACATGGAGTAATGAAAGAATAAAAGGGACCCTGCCTAGGTCTGTACAGGAGGTTACAACCAGCACAGCTAAAGGTCTGCTTCCTTCAGGCCTCGTGGGCCAATGGCTTCATCCACATGCTGTTAAAAACATCCTCTCACTGTCATGGAGCCCACACAGGGCAAGTGCTGCATCCAGTTAAATCGCCATTATGAAATGGCAACAGATTTTGTTTAAAAAATTACATTAAGGGAATTCTCCTGTCTTATGGTATTGCATCAGATCTTGATGGTATAGTAACCCAATGGACAAAGCAGAGTTTATGTCTTTACTGGATTGTTATTCATAAGTGGGACTCTACTGGGTTTCCAGTTACACATGGAACAGTTAAATTCATTAGGATGGAGACTGGGAGAGCTGGGAATGTTCACCTGGACAAGAGGAGGCTCCAGGGAGAGCTCAGAGCCCCTTCCAGTGGCCAGAGGGGCTCCAGGAGAGCTGGAGAGGGACTGGGGACAAGGGATGGAGGGACAGGACACAGGGAATAGCTTTCACTGCCAGAGGGCAGGGATGGATGGGATCTTGGCAAGGAAATACTTTTGGTTAGAAATGTGTCTAGTGCAGCTCTAGCAGGAAACCCACCTCAAGTGATGTTGAAGAGTGTGATTTGTCATGGTGAAGCCACACAGGTACAGAGATCCAGTCAGAAGGACCAGAATGGCTCGTAGCTGGACTGTGAAGGCTGAAATGCCTGGAAATCCCTTGTGCCAATCAGCAAATACGAGCCAAACATAACCAAATGCCTTTATGGTTGTAAATCCCGTGGAGTTGTATGGAGCTCTGTAACCCTTCTAGAACACGTCTGACGGGTGAGCGTGCTGCCCTCCTGCCCAAGCAGCAGAGCAGGATTCAGAAGTCACAGGTTTCTCTAAGAGAAGATGCACATGAAAGGTCATTGTCTGTAAAGGAAGGGTCCGTGATTGCAGCGTGGAAAAATGATGGACTCCTCAGTTCTTTGGCACAGAGACGTTACTGTTGAGACTCATGTACCTTCCTGGGATCAGCAATGTAATTTTGAGATTATAATTTAGGAAATAGAAAGAAAATGTGAATTAAGCCTAAGTACAGGAGCCAGGAGACATTATGAACACTGTAGCTATTAATTCTCTACAAAGAAGAATAAATAAGACAAAGACTTTAATTACCTCTCTCTCTGGGGTGCATTTGACATTCCCCCTCTGTCACAGCGTGAGCTTGCTTTTTTTTCCTCGGCAAGTCAGACCACCTCTGCTTTTAGCAGTGCAATTTCCAGTGATGCAGGCAGAGAAGAACCACCGTGGCTTTAAAATTAGTGTAGTCTTATTTGTCTTTTCAAGTTCATTTATGTCAGTTGCCACCGGAGCCAGAGTGCAATATCTTTTTAATCATTTCTTCATTCCCCCTTGAACGGTCACAGTGTAGCCAGCTAGGAACAGAGATGAAAAACTCCACTTAATTTGGTTGCTTTTCATCAGGAAGTTCACTTGCTACAGAGCCACTCTATTAGACCAGCAATGTCAAGGCAGCTCAAGACATTAGCTGTCAAAGGAGCTCCCCATAACCACCTGCTATTTACATGCAAGACATGCCTCCCTGGTGAGCCTCAAACTGTAAACACATTTCCAGAAGAAAACTACAGGCCTAAGCTATGACAGAAACTTTTTTTTTTCTTTTATGTGATATGGTAAAAAATTCCCTTGTTGTCAAAAGACTGCAAGAAGCCCCATTAGGGAAGAGCTCTTATTGCTTTAAATGCTTCCACAAAACTGCTTTGATTTTACTTCTGCAAAAAGGTTATAATTTATTTGTCTCTTTCTTCACTCCTGTCTACCCCATAGCAACTGTGATTACATACAAATAATAAAATCTGATTGTCTTGCCTTGCAGCATGACAGAATCTCTGCTTCTGCTGCAATACTAATAGCTGGTTATTTATAGCTTTGTGCTAATTCAGCTCTGCTGAATGATGCTCTGGAAGGTCAGCTTCCCATCCATCTGGGACTCTTTGCTGCTCAGCTGAGCACGTGGGCTGTCTGTTTTCTCCAGATCCACCCAGCAGCTCTTGAATGAAAGATTTGGTTCCTTCACTTTCCCTTCATTCCTTCATCATCAAGGCACATGAAAAATAGGAATTCTTTTTAACATGGCCTAAAACCCCTGACAGTATTAGCTCCTTTTGGTGATCTGTGGTCCAGAGATGTCTGATGGCACCAGATGGGTGTGGGTAGATACTCTGTCAGAATTTCTGCTGCTGAAAAGGATTGAATGGCAAAAATTGATTTAACATATGCCCAGTTCAGAGGCCATTTAATGATCTGAGTTCCTGCTTATGACAGTAGCACAAAATGTTGGTATAACTGAAAAGTTGCAGAACTAAGCCGTGAGCAAATACAGAACCTATTAGCTTTTGCAAACAGTTCATTTTTATTTTTTTTTTTTTTTTTCTGAGAGGAGCTGCTAAAGTGTATCTTTATATACTGGTTCTTGTCTATCTGTGTAAGAAAGTTCATTATTCAGGAATTCTAAGATCTTGTCCTCCTGATATGAGAATTAGAGAGGTGTATTAGAAAGGCAGCAGACACTGCTTTGGCATCAGATGGAATTTCATTAAGATTAAATTTATTCCAGTACATTTAGAAAGTAATTATTGCCACAGAAATATTATGCCAGTCTAATATTTTTTCCTGTTAATACAGAGCCCAAAACTCTGGGTTATGTCAGGCCAAGTCAGTGGTTTTTATGTAGCAATTCTCTGAGCTTCTCGTCCTTTATCCTTCTATATTCTGAATTTTGGCTTCTCCTTGAGATTGAAAGGGGACATGGGGAAGAGCGTATGACTGTGTAACTGGAAGGAGATCTGCATATGGAATCCCAAGCAGGCAACTTCTTAACGAAATTGAAGCTATTTCAACTATGCAGAACCCAGTTTGTGCAGAAAGATAGATTAGGTGACCTATTAGGAGTCTTTCCATTTCTGGTTTTATGCTTCTGAGAATACAACGCTTGCCACCAATGCCTGAAAGTCATTATTCCAATGTTCCTTTTCTGCTGATGAGAGATACGCCCCTCAGAGATTTCTACACATTCTTGGCATCTAAGAGATGGCAAATTAGGCAGGGAAAATGGGAGTAAGCTACAGGATATTGTAATGCCTAAATGGAAAAATAATGGACTTCCATCTCAGAATATTCCATCTACCTACAAAGTACCTGAAAGGTTATTTTTATATGACTTTTTTGGACTCAAATTTTCTCCTGTGTGTATTGAGGGTAGAAAATGAAAACGATGTAACAAATTTGAAAATACGTAAATAAACCAGGAACTGGTAAATGAAAACGATCAGTTCTGGCAGTGCTGCTGCTGCCCCAGCCCAGCAGAGAAATTCCCCCGTGCTGGGAGTGAGGAGGGCAGATTGTCCCAGGGGTGGTGACAGCCACGCTGTGCTTTGTGGGAACCAGGCAGTGCCTGCAGAGCACTGCAGCAGCAGGGGCTGCACATCTGGGGCTGCACGTCTGGGACTGCACGTCTGGGGCTGCACATCTGGGGCTGCACATCTGGCTGCACACCTGAGACTGCTCATCTGGGGCTGCTCATCTGGGACTGCACACCTGGGGCTGCACAACTGGGGCTGCATATCTGGGACTGCACATCTGGGACTGCACGTCTGGGACTGCACATCTGGGACTGCACGTCTGGGACTGCACGTCTGGGACTGCATGTCTGGGAATGGCCACAGGGGCTCAGAGCCTGTGAGGTGATAAAGAGACCAACCCAGTCAAGGCTAAATAAGAATCACAGAATGTCCGGAGGTGGAAGGGACCCATCAGGACCATCAGTCCAGCTCCTGGCCCTGCACAGACACCCCAACAATCCCACCCTGTGCATCCCTGGGAGCGTTGTCCAAACACTCCTGGAGCTCTGGCAGGTTTGGTGCTGTCACCACTGCCCTGGGGAGCCCGGTCAGTGCCCCACCACCTGCTGGGGGAAGAACATTTTTCTAATATCCAACCTAACCCTCCCTGACACAAGTTCAGGCTGTTCCCTCAGGTCCTGCCCCTGGTCTCGGGGAGCAGAGGTTGGTGTGTGCCCCTCCTCTCCCCTCACGAGGGAGTTGTAATTGTGGTGAGTCTTCTCTCAGTCTCCTGTTCTCCACCTTACCAAGCCCAGCACCCTCAGCTGCTCCTCACACGCCTCCCCTCACAGCCCTTCACCATTTTTCTATCCCTTCTTTGGATGTTCTCTAATATCTTTCTTACACTGTGGTGCCCAGCGCTGCCCCAGCAGTGGAGGTGAGGCTGCCCCAGTGCAGATCAGGGCAGGACAATCCCTCCCTGGCCTGATTCACCCCAGGACAGGGATGTCCCTCCTGCCTGCCAGGGCCCTGCTGACTCATGTCCAACTTCTGCTGACCAGGACCAATTAGTCTGAATGCAGAGTGATGGGTACTGCAAGCACAACCCTTTGTTTCCAGTTATGTCTCTCAAGCAAAAAGGCAGAGGGTGCTTTTTTCTGATTTTATGAACAGCAGATAAAAAGTAAGTGCATCTTGGAGCTCTGAGGTTGCATATTTTGCAGCATCTCTTAGCAAGGAGAAAGCTAAATGCAGAAAACCCCCTAAAGCTAGAGATGCTCAAGGCTCCTTGGAATGAGACGAGGCAAAAAAAAAAAAAAGAAAAAAAAAAAGGTGTTCTTTGGGGAAAAAAAGGGCTATTTCCAAACAGCTTTTAGACCTGTACTGGAACTAGCCATGGGGAGATTACAACAGTACATGATGTATACATACAGCATGGAAATGCTGGTTTGAGCTTTATAGTTGAGACATTTTATCCTTCAGTTAAAATTAATTACTTAGGAGACATTTAAAGGAGAGAAACTCAGAGTAGCACAGTAATTACTTGAGGACTTTGTACGTTTTCTATATACTTATTAATAAGGATTTAAAGAACTATCCCCAACTGTTCTAAAATACTGGAGAGGTGATGCTGTTTCACACCCTGCATCTTTTCAGCTCTGCACTGAGTGTAGGTATAAAGCTGTAGCCAGTGATTGAGTTTAACCTATTTATCCCTAGGACAGCAGACAGAACACACAGTTACAGCTGAGATTGTATCTCTGACAAAGGCTGGGACATCAGGAAGCTCAACACAACAGGACTTCTGTGTTTTTAAATGATTAATTAGATCTTTCTTTAAACAAGCAAACACTTGGACATTTACCCAATATTCAGCTCTCTATTTGCCAAAATAATTACTGACATGAGGTGAGGGCTCTTTTCAAGTCCTCCTTACCAGAAGCCATTCCACACAAAATTAGTTCAATGTTTTGAGCTTCCTGCAATCTCCTTTCCCAATAATTACTTCCATTAAAACACAAATTCATCCTTTTGCTCTGATTTCTTCTTGTGGAGGACTCATATGTCTTAGCTTCAGCACTGTCATAACTTTTATAACAAATCGCTTCAAAGCTATTTATTGTATAACATAAAAGAAAAACTAAAGCTTTTGATTACTGACCTTTATAGGGATGAGATGAGTTGACAAACAGGTGGATTGGAATATGATAAAAGAGATCAGCCTTAACTATGGCTTGGTACAATGGGAAAACATAACTTAGGCAGGTACTTAAATGCAGACTCAAGTTGTATTTCCTGAGTAGGAACAGGCTCCTGAATTGAAGATTTGCTTAGGTAAAATACTTATTGACCTTGCTAGTTAAAAAGATGGAGTTTTTTCTTGCACAGTGACTGGGATTGCTTCTTAGCTATTGGGTTTTTATCAGCATCAGGCTGATTTTCACACAAAAATACATGGCAAGAGTTCTTAGCTCTGAAGAGAACAGACAAGAAGGTGTCAGGATTTGGGGTGATTTCCTGTGATTTCCTGACAGTTTGGAGCTGGGGAAGGAGCCTCAGTGTTGCAGAAGGGTGCCTCAAGGGTGACCCAACACACAGAAGAAGGGCACAGAAGCCAATATTTGAGTAATTACTGAAAAAATAATCCTGTGTAATAGCAGAGTGCGTGGCACTGAGTTGAGGACTGTAAACAGACCTGTGAGGATATCACAGTTTGTGTCACTTTGAACTGAGCTTCTTGATAATGTTTTCAATCAAAACTACCTAATATTAATGTGCAAACCTAATCATGTTTAGACCAGCTTTTGTGTGGTAAATACTCCTGTTCAGAAAGTGTCATATTAATATTAATGCAGGTATGCTGACCTAGGTCGTGGTTACTCAACTGTTGTTTTTTCTGTGATGGTGTACATTTATATTACCGAAGAAAAACAAGAATTTTTTCTTTGTTTGTTTCTTTGGTTGGTTGCCTGGTTAGTTTTAGGTTAGTGTTATATTTTATTTTTCTTTATTTTTGTCACACACCTCCATTGTAAATCTTGAGCAGTTCATTGGAGTTATTAGAGCTCAGGTAGAAGAAGGGAATCCAAACCCCAAGAATTTCATGTCCTGCTTTACCTCTACTATGCTTAGAGAAATTCCAGCACAGTAACATTTTCTTTGAATTTTTTACCCACACTTTGAATTTACCCACACCGCAGATCATAGTTCACTGGAGAGAGCAGTACCTGAAGAATCTCTTCTACTTGGGAGATGGGATTGTAATGAACATTTTTGTCCTTCCTCAGCAGCAGCACCGAGGGCTGATGATGGGAAAGGTAAAACACACATTTAATGAAGGGAGGTGATGGGGAACACTGGAATTGCTGCTGCTTAGCTGGACAATATTTTCCTCTTGTGCTGTTTCCATCCTGAAGGCCTGAGTTACCTGGTGAACAGGAACTCTTATAGACCCCCTAAAGTGCAATTAAAGCAAAGGATAAATATCAATTCTAGCTCTGAAAAGCCAGAGGCTTCAACTTCTGTGAAGGTTGGACATCCCTGCATGAACACTAAATTCAACATAAAGAAGAAACTAAGGTGATGAGTAGTTTAAGCAAACTGATAAATTTCAATCCTGGCTTTAATTAAGTGACTATTATGTTTCTAAGCACTTTAAAAACTTCACTTCCATGCATTAAATTATTATTAAAGATAATTTTTGAAAACTGCTAATAGAGCTTTTTAGGATAGATTGAGTATAATTTGAAGCTGTATATTAATATTTTTGGTATTTGATTAGAACGCATCAATAAAACTAGCTTTGAATTATCATTTTTGAGCATTCTTTCTTATGTGGATGCTCTCCTTTGCAATCCTGTATAATGAATACATTTAGAAGCATCTGTGAGTTTTTGCTTCATGTACTTGACATGATTCTGGCCTTTTAACTTCTAAAACATTTCTCCAATTAAGCTGTTCAAGCCCTTAAGGCTGTCCACAGCTGCTGCAAATTGATTGCTCCCATGATGGTATTTAGAATCCCTTGCTGAAACATGAGAGGGCAAACCCCAGCATTTTGTAATATTTTTTTAATAGTTTCAGATTTCCTGCACGTTTTTAAAGGTAATCTGAAAGTTCCAGCTTCCCTTCCTTTCTTCTTCATCATCTCCCTCCTATACTGTTCATCTTGGAAATGTTTATTTCTAAAGGCCAGCCTATCCTGGGTTAATTGTTAAAGATATTCTGTGGAGTACCTTTGGTTAGAGGAAATCTACAGCATACACAAGAAAGCCTTTAAAATTATTGAGAAATAGAATTTCAGCTGCAGGGATTCAGCCATGTAAAATTCTGAGGTAGTTTATGTTGAAATGTTTGCCCATTTTTGCAGTTGAGGCGTTCACCGTGTGGAGTCACTCATTACTGGGGTAGTTAGCCATGGCCTGAGAGCTGAGCATTAATTCCTGGAGTTCCCATTGGGATTTCACTGATGGAGGGGTCTGGTGCTGCTCTTCTACATGGGAGTCAGTTCTTTACTTCATCCACAAAATACTGCTCGTGCTGTGGCCTTACTTCTAATGCTTCCCTCCAGAGTTTCTCTGCATTTGGTCCAAACACTTGTGAAAACTTCTGGCGGTCACTATTTGGATAAACATCAAGGATCAACATCAAACTATTTGTTCACATCAAGGGCTGTCAAATCTCCAAAAATTATGGATTTCCTCAAGTTAACAAAAAGCCAAAAGTGTCAAGAATTTGTGTGAGACTTTGCAAATATTCCTTATATTTTCCATAGGAATCTGCTAGTAACTGTGGATTTAGGAATGTAGTTTTCCCCAGAAAGCCATTATGTAGCTGATCTGCTCTTAAATACCACACTGAGCTTCTTTTTGGAGTGCTGGGATTTCAGATCTGTGGCTGAGCATTGACAAATGAGGTTTTCCTATTTATCTGGAAGTTCAGCTATGGCCAATGAACCTGTTATAACAGGGTATAAGAAAGTGGTGACTGGATTGGCAAGCACCAGAAATGAAGAGTTTATGACATTATTTAGTTTGACATTTAGTCTTGATCCTCTCATTAACCACTGAAATCTCCTACTCCAGTAAATTCCAGGAAGCCCTCTCCCCTCTAAGCACTTTATTTGAGAAAGGCTAAAAGGTAATTCCTTAAGCACAGCTTCCAGTCTCATTAGTTTGACATTAAATCAGTTTGCTTTTATGATTTTTATTTGCACACTGTTATTGATGGACATTTAATACTAAATTTCAACCTGCAGTGAAAGAAATTCCAGCCAGGCACCAGATTAGGTAACACAAGGATGAAGTCTCTGTTATCAGGAGCACCATTGCTCTTTTAAAGAGTTGGAATTGTTTCATTTCATCTCATCTAATTGTTATCAGCAAGTTGCCATTGGTTCATTAAAACATTGCCCGTTGAAATAGCAGCACTCTAATGACTTTATATAAAGGTCTGCTTCCAAGGGACTTTGTTGTTCATGGCAGACACAGATTCAAATGAATTATTCTGAAAATTATTTTTTCAGTTACTTCATTTCATCATAATTCTAAAAGCTAGAAGTCAGAATCTAATTTTCTTCCTAAATTATTTTTAACATTTAAATGAGGAAGAAAGGAAACAAATCTATCTAGTAATAGCCTGAGACTTGTTTATGCTTTTTTTTTTTTAATTGCTTCTTTTCCAAATGAACATTATACCAGCTAAACTCATTGTCATATTTATCCATATATTCAGTGTTATAGGCTAATTTTCTGACAGTTTCTCAGAGCACTAACTTTGAGAGGGTTCAGCATTATTTTTAAATTTTCTGAGCTTTTTTGAATGAAAGGTGAAGAAAATCAATTTTCAAGTGGATCTTTAAATCATCATTATCACCATCATCATCATCATCTATACCTTGACTTAAATAACAAAATAATTGAGCAATTTTTTTCTCTGAAAAAAGTTAATATCATTATTAACTTCCAGACACTCAGTGTTAAAAGTTCCTTTAGCTAGAGCATCTTCGCAACTTCGCTGCCTACAGAGGAAATTTTATGCAACTAAAGGAGAAATTATTGCAATTTTTGTATCATTTAAAACATGGCCTGAAAATCATCAAACAGCAAAGCATAAGAGGGGTGTCTGTCCAAACTCCTGCTTTAAAATGCAACCTGTAGCAAGAGCAAAATAACAGAATGTATTAAAAATATTTACATAAATTCTCTTGGCGCAAACAGCAGCAATGTGTAATTATCTCCTTGTTATGCTTTGCTCTCTGATTAGCATTGAAGGGGAGGGACCAGGACAGAAGAGGCAGAGCAGGAAGGCAGCCAGCACATTTGCTGCCACTTGTGTATACATAATCTTAATAAATCAAATTGGCAAGGTATCAGCTGGCACTCAGTTACTGCGTGTGTGTTCTGCAGCCGTCTTCTGCAAAATGTAATTTTTTGGACATAATCAATGATTATTATTGCAGGCATCACAATTAAACAGTTAGAAGCAAGTTATTAAACTCTACTGATGGTGTTTTCTGAGAGAGGTAATGAACTGTGTGTGCTAGAATTAATGTTACTGGTTTTGTCTGAATTTGACTCCAAAGGCATTTGGAGCAAGACATCAGCTGACAGCAGCATTGGAGCCTTTGTCATTGGGACAGACTCTCACTGTCACCCTCTGTCCTCAAGGCACAATGCTTTTTCTCTCCAGCTTTTGTGGAAATTTCAATGAATTCTCAAACATGCCACAGTGCTTATTTATGTTAGTAAGCAATTAGTTTTCCACTCCCTAAAAAAACTTACTGCAGCAATCAGCAGAGAACATATCCATTATAACAAAGTTTTCACATCTTGGAACTTCTTCCTGGTCTAATGAGAAAGCCTATCTAGTCCCAGTTCAGATTTTCATCTTTCCAGCAGTGAAATCTCTCTTTTGAAGCTTGACATTGATAACCAGAAGTCATTGGTATTGCTCCTTTGTTAGAGCCTTGTTTACTCTGTCTGTCTCAATGCTGCACGAGTTACACTTGCAAATTCAACAAATCCTCACAGTAACAAAGGCCATTACTGGTTTTGATAATCCTGAATTAGAGCAGATTGCTTGGGAGTGGGCAACAGAGGCTGAGGTTAACAGCTCAAGGTCATTCTCTGGGCCAGCAGAAATTCATGCTGTGAACCTACATTTATTTTGCAGCATGAGGTGGAACACATGCTCTAGTCAAACAAGAATTCTGAATATGCTTAATTATGTATATATGTCTATCTTAGAGAATAATTGAGAAGATGTCTCTGGAGGTTAACTGATTTAATACCCTGCTTGAAGCAAGGCTGACTGCTGGGTTAGTTCAGGTCAATGACTTTGATTTTAAGTTTTTATTCCTGTAGAAGTTTGGTTTAGAAGGTGTGAATGAAGTGCATTGAACAAAAGGAACAATCAGCAGAGAGGTGTAAAATTATGGGGGGGGGGGGTGGGGGGGGAAGGGAGCTGGAGGGAGGTTGTCTATCCAAAAATTGGAAGGAAAAATGAAAAGAAAGAAAGTGGGAAATCAGCAAAGTGGGAATAGTGGCTGTTGTGGGCAGAGCAGAAACGGATGCAGTTAATTGTCCATTTAAGATGGAAGGTGAGAAAGAAAACAAACTCCACATCCCCTTTCCCTTGGACACAGCTGTGCCCTGAGCGGGGCTGGCTGGAAAGGGTCGTGTCCAGCACAAGGCAGGAGAAACAGGGATTGTGTTCCCTCTTCAGAGTGGGGGGATGAGTCTGGAGATTTGTTCCTGCTCTCTCTGGTGCCTCTTGAATGAAGAAAAAAATTGATCAGAGTGAAAGGTGTTGCAGCTTCACCAAAACTTGGGCCTTCAGAAGGACAGAGGGAGTGGTTCAGTTCTGCTAATGGGATTTTTGCTTTTCTTTTGCTCCCTTCCAGGAAAAGAAAAAACCCATATATATATATTAGAAAGTGTATCTTCCTCACATCCTTCCATCCCAAATAAATCCACTCCTTCTGAAGAGACACCATAGCCCAATGGCCATTTATTCATTTGGAAGCCACAAGAAACCTGTGAGTTGGATATCCTGCTTCTAAATGTGGTTAGATAATATTAATAGAGGGGAAAAAAACAAAACTTTCCAATATTAGGAAAGAATATTCATCATGAGCAGAACAAATATATGCACTAATCTGCTGCAAAGTGTTGCTGAAAATAGTGCTCCTGAATGGAAGGGGAAGTTGGTGCTTCTCCCTGGAATACTCAGTCTGAACACCCAATTAGGGCTTATGGAGGCAATTAAGGCACTCACAGAGAAACAGCAGAGTTGTTTGAGCATGGCATTCCACTTGAATTAATATATCCCAGTTCTTTGGAAGGTTAATTACAGCCAGTTGTGATGGGGAAAACGGAAAAGGACACGGCAGGTTGAAATTGCTGACTAATTCCATGGTTTAAGCTGTGCAGATGTATGATGGCAGCCATGGGTTTGTGGATACTCTGGAGTTTTGCAAAAGATAAGCCCTTAGCCCAAAGTTTGGTAGATTTTCATTTTTTTTTAAATTTATTCTCTTCATATTTTCCATTTAGCATTAATTTCAAATAAAAAGTCAGATTGTTTTTCTTTACACCTATAGGCATCACTGTAGTATCTTAAAAATTGAAGGTTTTATTTATACCCTACTCCACCTATAAAAACTTAACAGCTTGCTACATAAAATAATTAAAACCTGAGCTTTCCTCTTTGTGTTTTAAAGAGCTCCTGTCATTTCTAAACCTCTCCTAAGACGCCTGTCCTGCCGTTGCTCCCTGCCAGAGCATTTAGATAATTTGTGATGTATTTTCCTTACTATTGGGAAAGCAGGCAAAACCAAATGAACACCTATTGGGTTGTGTGCTGCTTCTGAGTGCCAATTATCTGAGACTAACTCGGTAATTATGTGACAAATGCCCTTGTACCAGTGAGGGAGAGATCTGTTATTCCCCAGTGAAACAGTTGAATGCACCTCAAGGTAATTCTGCTTCCTTCAGAAAAGATTTGCTTCTTAACAAAAATGAATGTGTTGCTACATGATAACTTATTATTAAATATGTAATTTATGGTAATTTTAGGTAGCACAGACTGACTGCCTTTTGGTCTTTGTTTCTTGAAAGAATGCCAAGCACACAGATTTCCCATTCCGGGGCTTTTGCAAACTTCACCTCATGGTTTGCAGCATCTCAGTAAAATAGGGAAAGTAGCCTAGGAGCTGTAAAGGACTGGCTGAGGCTCAGATCCTGGGGAAAGCCTTAGCTGTTCTGGGACTGTATTGTAGGTAAGGGGGAAAAGAATAAAACCAGGAAAAAAATTGTTTAGATGTACTCAGACCTCTAATAGGAAATTGCTTAATCAAAAATATTAAAACTGTATCTCCCACATACCATTCATTAGACTTGTTGTTTTTTTTTAATTAGTTGGGCAGTGTAAGTTGAAGGACAGCAGACCCATTAATTGGGACAGCAGACCATTAACTGACCTGCAGCTGTTTTTGTAGTATGCAGGATATTGTTACCCAGTTGCTTTTTCCTACAGTACAGAAAACAGTTTGATTGGATTAATTCTCAGACTCAACAGCCTTGAGAATATTTATTTAAACACCCAGAAATTCAACATTCTGAAGCAACTCTGAGAACTGACCCTAACAGACACATCTCCCCACCTACAGATTTTGGCATGCACACATACGTGTCAGAGTTTAAATGTGCCATTCCTCAGTTGGTGCACATTGGTGCTCCTACACAAGGCATGTGAGTCATGTCTGACAGAAATGCTGGCTTAAAAATAAAAGAGAAATTTGCATTTATTATTTCATTCATTAGACTTCATGTCAATGGACTGTTCTTCTATCTGAAAAGCAGGTAATGTGCATATTCAGCAGTGCAAAACTGGCATCGAGTTGGGGAGGGTGAGGGATGCTTACTCTGTTGTTTGAGGGTATTTTTCCTTTTATTTTTAATGCAAAGTACAGTCATCTGTCTCCTTGTGGACTTTATACTCTGATTCACCTCAGGAACAGTTGTTCTTCAATAGATTTTACCATGCCCAAACAGATATTGTGGTGAGGAATGCTTTAATTTCTAGTGGACTGTATTTGGCCAGCTGTTACACTACCAAAATCATGCAGGACAGATGTTTGTTAAAATGACTGGGATTAGAATAGATATACTGCAACCTTCTTATTCTGCCAATAGAATTAGGCTGCAGAAAAAGAACTTACACTGATTAAATGTTTTCCAAGCAGACACTTGCACATCAGAAGCAATAGCAATGCCCAGCAGCATTGTTTGATAATCTGCAGTGCCTTAGCAAGGATTAATGCTGCTCCAGTCAAAGTGAAAAGAAGTCACAATAACAGGGCCATGTGCTTACATGACCCAAGTGCAGATTTTCTGGAAGTTGTACTCTGTTTCTTTGGATTCTCTCTGCTCTGCGTGGAAACTGTGTTTATTCCCCAAATATGTCTGTATTTTAAAAACTGGTTGTCAGTACCATAACTGTAATGAGAGCCCACTCAATTGCTGCTTGGAAAATGTCCTCATCAATATTTTGTTCCCTTAAAAGTGTGGATTTCCCAAATGTGCCACAGTCATTTTTCTCCCATTCCAGCTCTTGCACCAGCACAAATCAGGCCAGGTATAAGCTTGGTTCCACCCATAGCAGTTTTATGTAGGAACAAATTGTTTTCCATAATAGCAGCAGCTCAGCTCCTTGTGTCACTGTGCAGGCAGCACTTGCCCCAGCTGACCCTGATCAGCATCACTGCAGCCACAAATAAATAAATAAACAAACAAAGTCATGCTGCCAAGTGCATTCCTTACATTTTGCTTATTTTTCTCTCATGGGATCAGAATTTGTGTTGGAAAGGAATAGCCTGCCTTCAAGTGATATGCAAGAGAAAATCTTTCAAGAATCAACACCACACTGAAACTCAATTTTTACAATCCTGCCTTTTATGTAAAAACCATTTAACTTGTCTCTAACAGTCTTCTCTAGAGTTTCAATAGGAGTCTATAAAACTTTAAAAACCCAGGCAATCTAATAGAAAATTCCATATCTGCCGTAAAAATTTTTAGCTGCTTTCAAAGTAGAAATTACAGGCTGAAAATTGAATTTAATAGATATCTTCCATAAGAATGGAATTCATATCAAAATGAAATTAAGGGCACTACTCTTGGATTTTACCAGTGTTGCGGGGCTATTGTTGTTCTTTTAAAAAAAATAAAATAATGCAACAGTAGAGAGAGTCTTGGTCTAGAATTTAACATGGCTAAAAGTGATTTTGCCAAGAAAATTCTGACATAAATTTAGGCAGGAATATTCAGACGTCTGAATTTCAAGGCTCAAATTGTGCCAAAAAATTTAACCTACAACAAGCTCTTTCAGGAGACCAGTGTGCAGTTCTCTCCAACAAGAGAGCTGCTGAGGAAGTTCCCTGAAGTATCATTTTGCTAAATGTTTTTAGCCTTTACAGTTCATCAGGAAAACACTGATCAGTTAATTCCTGCCTCAGAATTACAGCGGGAAGTTTTCAAATTAAATGTATGAAGTAAAACACGGAGTTGGAAAGCCATTCTAAATAATTTCCCTTCTTGAACTGTGATCCCGGACTGTCAGATGAAATGGAATGTGCTGGTTGGGTCATTTTCTTCCTCTTAATAAAATTGCAGCAATAATTGGAAGTGTAGGACTCTGCTCTGACTTTGGAATTTGATTCTTGAGTGTGTGAAGTGTTTTCTGGGTGTAGTGGAGTGTAATTTGCTGGCTTTTACAAATGACTTTGATACCGTGGCTACTTCAGCTCTTGAAATCGTGTCCTCAGAGCTGGATTTTGACACCAATATTACAATTTCAAATCATTGCTCAGGCTCTGTAGAGATCACATGGGCTGCTGTATATTGCCACTACTGTTTGCAATAAGAGGAAACATTTATTTGGCCAAATTGCACTTTTTTTGTTTATTTGTTTGGTTTTGGTGTTTTTTTGGTTTTGTTTTGCTTTGTGTTTAACTGCATTGGCCAGTGCAGTGACTCTGCATTGGATGGGGAGGGCAGGCAGTACCTCAAGCAGGTCAGGTAAGGCATCCTTGCAGAAAATTGCAGTAGGGATGTCACCAGAAAAAGTGTCCCAGTGTCCAACTGACTTGTGGTTTTTACAGGTGTCTTAGTAATACTAATGTGAATACTAATGTGTCACTTTTTCCCCTTTAATAGAGCACTGTAATTTTAAAAATTAAATTTAAAAAAAAATGGAAGAAAAGGAAAATCAGCGATGTTTTCAGTGTCTGGGGGAATTCACAACTCTTCCTGCATGGAGATACAAACTCCTCCACCCTCAGCCTTGGCCCATATACCTTTGTTATGGTGCTGCTATTTATTGTCTGGGATCAAATCTGGTTGTTTTGAATTAGAGAAGGTTTTCCTTGGAAAACAAGCCATTTAATAACGGTTTTTGAAGACTGGAGATGTTGCAAGGGCAGTTTTGCCTTTTCATTGAGACAGCATTTTTCAATAAAACAATTTGTCAGAAGAGTGCTGAGCAGCCCTTGTTTCAAGCTCTGTTCTGTTTGACTGAGAGCAAGCATTTGGAAACATCCCAAGGTTTTTAATCTCTGATTTATTCTCTATTACTTGTTCTTGGCTTATTTCAAGATAAGTTTCAATATGCTTAAAGGCCATCTCTAGTAGAAGGAAATATGTTAAATGGAGAACACTGAAAGATTGAAAATTCTCTTCAGCCCAGCCCTTACTGGATGGGATTTTGGGGAATTTACTTTCTTGTATTTTTATATTGCACAAAACTTACTGATAGAATAATACAAAAAGAGAAAAGAGAATATATTTTACAATTTTATTTATTTATTTATTTATTTATTTATTTATTTTGGGTGGAGTAGGACATTTGAACCTTTGGGACATTTTTCTGCTGTTGCTAACCCTCATTTGTCATGGTTGTTGAGAGATTTCACACCCATGACTGTATAATCATCTTCCTTCAGCAGAGGAAATCATTGTTTTGTCAGAAGTCCTGCCTAGAAATATTTAAAACTGTAAGGTTTTTCATTTTAACATGTTGGTAATGGTTAGTGTTGACTGCTGAGTTTATTTTCTGCTCTTCACTTAACAAGGATTTATTAGTAAAGTGAAACAAAACATAATTTAAAGCTTACAAAGCTGCTTAAAAGTTAGCCTGCCAAAAATTTATCAACATTCAGAAAGAGAAAAAAATCAGTGACTATAATTTTATTCCATTCTGTTTTTTCTAAGATATGATTTTCTAAAGACTGCCATTTTTTATTTGTGGTACAATAGACTCAGTTTGATTTCACAGAATTTCAGCAATGTCTGCTATTATTTACCATAGAAAAAATAAGGAAAAACAGAAATGTGATATCTCCCAATAATATGTCAGTGGCAAATGAGGAATGCCTTTAAATTGTCTTAATTGTGGTCCTCAGAAATCCCCAGACTGGGGTGCCGCTGCTTTTTCCATTTCTGATGGTGAATGGTACTAGAATAACATCAATTGAGAGAACAAATAAAAGATTTATTTCCTTGTTGGTGTTCTCAAATTTTTGGAGTTCCTTTGAATGTCAGAATGAACAGTTGCTATGAAGGTTTCAATTAAATGGGAAGAAATTAATGGGAAGGAATGAACGGGTCTTACTTGATCACAAAGAATCAGAAGAATAACATTTTCCCCTTGATGTTGGAATAATCACTTGTTTCCACAATTCTGTTTTTTTCTGTTGTGCTGAATTCACCATATGTTTAGACTAAGCCTGTAACTATTTATTACTGACAGCAGTGCACCAAATGTTTGATTCCAAAGCAGAGCTAGACAAAACCAGCTTTGCTTTGTTTTTCATAAAGACAATGATAATTTATACAGAAATGTAATATTTATTACATTTAAAAATTTAGAATTTATTACATAAAACTAACAGCAATTGTAAGGATTTTTTTTTATTTCAAAAAGCTTTAAAATGCTTTCAGTATATAAATTTGCTCTAAATAATTTCTCATTTCTATTTTGGAATCATTAACTGGAATTTTTTTCTCATAAATTTCTAAGGAAGCATTTGGGAAAATTATCTCAAAAACTTAGAAGAGCAATGCAAATTCCAAATAGGAATGTGTTTAAAAGTCAACAAAATCAATGTGTATGACATGTTTCATATCTCAGCTCTGTGTCTGGAACACTGGAAGTATTTTTTTATTTTTGTTTAGTGTTTTGTTTGTTTGCTTGTTTGTTTGTTTTGCTTGGAGTATCTGTAGTCAAGTGAGGAATGGCAAAGCTATGCTTAGCCACCAAAGAGAGAAGGCACAAAACTGGTACCTGTGCCTGTGTCTGTACCTGTACCTGTTCCTGTGCCTGTACCTGTACCTGACCCTGTACCTGTGCCTGTACCTGTACCTGACCCTGTACCTGTGCCTGTGCCTGTGTCTGTACCTGTACCTGTTCCTGTGCCTGTACCTGTACCTGACCCTGTACCTGTGCCTGTACCTGTACCTGTACCTGTGCCTGTGCCTGTGTCTGTACCTGACCCTGTACCTGTTCCTGTACCTGTGCCTGTACCTGTACCTGACCCTGTGCCTGTGCCTGTGCCTGTATCTGTACCTGTACCTGTACCTGACCCTGTACCTGTACCTGTGCCTGTGTCTGTACCTGTACCTGTACCTGTTCCTGTGCCTGTACCTGTACCTGACCCTGTACCTGTGCCTGTACCTGTACCTGTGCCTGTGTCTGTGTCTGTGCCTGTACCTGTACCTGTGCCTGTGCCTGTACCTGTGCCTGTACCTGTACCTGTGCCTGTTCCTGTCCCTGTGCCTGTACCTGACCCTGTACCTGTGCCTTTACCTGTGCCTGTGCCTGTGTCTGTGTCTGTACCTGTACCTGTGTCTGTGCCTGTGCCTGTACCTGTACATGTGCCTGTACCTGTGCCTGTGCCTGTGCCTGTACCTGTACCTGACCCTGTACCTGTACCTGTGACTCTACCTGTACCTGTACCTGTGCCTGTGCCTGTACCTGTGACTCTACCTGTACCTGTACCTGTGCCTGTGCCTGTACCTGTACCTGTACCTCTGCCTGTGCCTGTACTTGTACCTGTGCCTGTGCCTGTACCTGTACCTGTGCCTGTACCTGTGCCTGTACCTGACCCTGTACCTGTGCCTGTGCCTATGTCTGTGCCTGTACCTGTACCTGTACATGTGCCTGTACCTGTACCTGACCCTGTACCTGTGCCTGTACCTGTGCCTGTGCCTGTACCTGTACCTGTACCTGTGCCTGTACCTGTACTTGTACCTGTGCCTGTGCCTGTGCCTGTGTCTGTACCTGTACCTGTTCCTGTGCCTGTACCTGTACCTGACCCTGTACCTGTGCCTGTACCTGTACCTGACCCTGTACCTGTGCCTGTGCCTGTGTCTGTACCTGTACCTGTTCCTGTGCCTGTACCTGTACCTGACCCTGTACCTGTGCCTGTACCTGTACCTGTACCTGTGCCTGTGCCTGTGTCTGTACCTGACCCTGTACCTGTTCCTGTACCTGTGCCTGTACCTGTACCTGACCCTGTGCCTGTGCCTGTGCCTGTATCTGTACCTGTACCTGTACCTGACCCTGTACCTGTACCTGTGCCTGTGTCTGTACCTGTACCTGTACCTGTTCCTGTGCCTGTACCTGTACCTGACCCTGTACCTGTGCCTGTACCTGTACCTGTGCCTGTGTCTGTGTCTGTGCCTGTACCTGTACCTGTGCCTGTGCCTGTACCTGTGCCTGTACCTGTACCTGTGCCTGTTCCTGTCCCTGTGCCTGTACCTGACCCTGTACCTGTGCCTTTACCTGTGCCTGTGCCTGTGTCTGTGTCTGTACCTGTACCTGTGTCTGTGCCTGTGCCTGTACCTGTACATGTGCCTGTACCTGTGCCTGTGCCTGTGCCTGTACCTGTACCTGACCCTGTACCTGTACCTGTGACTCTACCTGTACCTGTACCTGTGCCTGTGCCTGTACCTGTGACTCTACCTGTACCTGTACCTGTGCCTGTGCCTGTACCTGTACCTGTACCTCTGCCTGTGCCTGTACTTGTACCTGTGCCTGTGCCTGTACCTGTACCTGTGCCTGTACCTGTGCCTGTACCTGACCCTGTACCTGTGCCTGTGCCTATGTCTGTGCCTGTACCTGTACCTGTACATGTGCCTGTACCTGTACCTGACCCTGTACCTGTGCCTGTACCTGTGCCTGTGCCTGTACCTGTACCTGTACCTGTGCCTGTACCTGTACTTGTACCTGTGCCTGTGCCTGTACCTGTGCCTGTACCTGTACCTGTACCTGTACATGTGCCTGTACCTGTACCTGACCCTGTACCTGTACCTGTTCCTGTACCTGTGCCTGTACCTGTACCTGTGCCTGTGCCTGTACCTGTACCTGTGCCTGTACCTGTACCTGTACCTGTACATGTGCCTGTCCCTGTACCTGACCCTGTACCTGTACCTGTGCCTGTGCCTGTACCTGTGCCTGTGCCTGTACCTGTACCTGTTCCTGTACCTGTGCCTGTACCTGTACCTGACCCTGTGCCTGTACCTGTACCTGTGCCTGTGCCTATGTCTGTGCCTGTACCTGTGCCTGTGCCTGTACCTGTACCTGTACCTGTACCTGTGCCTGTACCTGTACCTGTGCCTGTACATGTGCATGTACCTGTGCCTGTACCTGTACCTGACCCTGTACCTGTGCCTGTGCCTGTGCCTGTACCTGTACCTGTACCTGTGCCTGTACCTGTACCTGTGCCTGTGCCTGTACCTGTGCCTGTACTTGTACCTGTACCTGTACCTGTGCCTGTACTTGTACCTGTGCCTGTGCCTGTACCTGTACCTGTACCTGTACCTGTACCTGTGCCTGTACTTGTACCTGTGCCTGTGCCTGTACCTGTACCTGTACATGTGCCTGTACCTGTGCCTGTGCCTGTGCCTGTGCCTGTACCTGTACCTGTGCCTGTGCCTGTTCCTGTGCCTGTACCTGTGCCTGTGCATGTACCTGTACCTGTGCCTGTACCTGTACCTGTACATGTGCCTGTACCTGTGCCTGTGCCTGTGCCTGTACCTGTGCCTGTGCCTGTACCTGTACCTGTGCCTGTGCCTGTTCCTGTGCCTGTACCTGTGCCTGTGCCTGTGCCTGTACCTGTACCTGTACATGTGCCTGTACCTGTACCTGTGCCTGTGCCTGTTCCTGTGCCTGTGCCTGTGCCTGTACCTGTACCTGTACCTGTGCCTGTGCCTGTACCTGTACCTGTACATGTGCCTGTACCTGTACCTGTGCCTGTGCCTGTACATGTGCCTGTGCCTGTACCTGTACCTGTACATGTGCCTGTACCTGTGCCTGTGCCTGTGCCTGTACCTGTACCTGTACATGTGCCTGTACCTGTACCTGTGCCTGTGCCTGTACCTGTACCTGTGCCTGTGCCTGTACCTGTGCCTGTGCCTGTTCCTGTGCCTGTACCTGTGCCTGTACCTGTACCTGTGCCTGTACCTGTACATGTGCCTGTACCTGTACCTGTGCCTGTGCCTGTGCCTGTACCTGTACCTGTACCTGTGCCTGTACCTGTGCCTGTGCCTGTTCCTGTGCCTGTACCTGTGCCTGTACCTGCAAACAGGGCACTAAGCAATGCAGAGACCTGTCAGCATTTCTGTGTGACAGCAAATGCTCTGTGGCTGAAGGCTGGGGGAATATTGAAAAGGCAAAGCTGAGTTTTGGAGTTACTGTGGTGCATGAGTTCTTCCAACACCACAGATTTCTCATTCACCTGTGAAAGCCCCAAGCAGGCATGACATCCTTAAATCGCAGGCTTCATTCACAATTCGTTGTTGAAAAAGGAGATTTCTGGTATTTTCCTGTGGTTTTGTTTTTTTTTTTTTGACACTGTCCCTGCACAAAACTTTCTCAAGGTGTACTGGTATTTTAACGTGTGAATCTAAATTGTGTCCTGAAGTGCCTTGAAACTGCAGCATGAGATTTTTCTGTTACAGTTTTAGTCTGGTAGGAAAATATGTGACCCTCATTCTGTCCTGATGATTATTTTATGGTAATATTTTTAATCAAATCTGAGCTATGAGCTAAAGAATCATAAAATGGTTGGAAGGGACCTTAAAGCTTGCCCAGTGTTGTGGGCAGGGACATTTCCCACTGTGCCAGGGTGTTCCTAGCCCCTGTGTCCAACCTGGCCTTGGGCACTTCCAGGGATCCAGGGACAGCCCCAGCTGCTCTGGGCACCCTGTGCCAGGGCCTGCCCACCCTCACAAGAAATAATTCTAAAATAAATTTAAAAAAATCAAATTCTACTCTCGGTTTAAAGCCATTCCTCCTTGTCCTGTCATTCTGTGTCCTTGGAAATTGTCTCTCCCCCTTCCTTGTACCTCGTAGGCTCCCTTCAGGTGCTGGAAAGCCACAATTCCAGTGTCCGGTGTTTTAAGTTAAATAACTATTAATATGCATCATCTCTAAAACAAATATTTATATTTTCAACCACTCAAGCAGCAAATAAATTCTGAGAAAATTAATATATATTTCCTAGGTGGCAGTCAAAGAAGAAAATGAACTTTTATTGAAATTTCAAAAATCTGCTTCTGAATTGCAATTACTGTAATTGTGTCACTTTTTTTGGCATATATACTATTAGATTTATTTAATTTTATATATGTGTCTGCAATTGAAGTGACTTGGAAAGGTCATCTTTATCCTTGACTTTCTCTATGTAAAGAGACTAAATATAGACTAGTAATGAGGCAAGCATTTATTGGCAAAGTTTGTTGTCTTAAGCTAATACTGTACTTAGCTTGTGTTAGGCCTCTTCTTGTTAGAAGGAGCTGAGACAGCTTGATTTTAAATATTAAAAATAAGATGAAAAATTAAATAGCTTTGCATGTTTTCCTTCCTCAGGGAAACAAGTTTTGGTCCACAGAAGTTCCAGGTAACAGTCGGTTCCCTGTGGGCTTTCAGCATCTCTGCTTCTGTTTCCTTTCTGCCTTTTTCAAGGCATTTGCTCCTCTGAAATGACATTTATCCTGTTAAAGCTAGAGTCCTTAAAACCCCCATTGATACTCCAGAATCTCCATTTCCACCATAATTAATGCTGTTTACCTATGAAAAAACATGGTTTAAGCATAAAAGATACTATTGACCTGACAAAAACTCTCAGTGGGAAAATAGAAATCATTTAGCTATTCAGTGATGTCCAGATTTATGGACAAAAAGAAGCAGGTTAGAGGAGGAAAGTCAAGCAAAGTTTGATAAATGCTTGGGTTTTTTCTCTGATACATTTTGTACTCAACCCTTTCTCCTGTTACTTTCAAGAATTCAGGTTTATTTTTTCCCTTCAAACTTATGAGATTTGCTGGTTTAATTTATTAGCTTTAATTGCCTATGAGTGTAATCCACTTTGCAAAGAATAGGAGGAGAGAAATAGAAAGGGAGACTCAGGATGGCCTTAACCCTGTATTTGTTGCCCTTAAAGGAAGCCTTTTATCCCTCGTGTTTCTTGTTTCAAGTACCATAATAATCCATGCAATTGCTTTATTTATTTCTCCCTTTGGAGAAAAAACAAAAAAGTTACAATGCATAATTAAAAAGTAAAAAAAAAAAAAAAGATAATAAAAAGAAGGTTTATTTTGTAATGTGTGTGTGCATAGTATGGTACTGTTTACTCAAGATTTTTGAAAAGCTGTCTTAGTAAAAAATTACTAAATTAGTATATTTAGACTTTCACAGAAGGCTCATGAAATATCCAGTATGAAAGTGAAAAAACCTCTTCACCTGCTGCTGCATGTACCTGTATTTTAGTCACTTCAGGATTAAAGTGTTAAACTGGTGTTATGTGGAATTTGATGTGCTAACTCGTGATAGGTTTAATTTTAATACAAATAAAATCAAAATTATAAATTAAAAGTTTTGCATAATTAATGCCAACAATTATTCTTTGCAGCCTAAGTGGAACTTTTTCTTTGCTAATCAGCGGAGGTGAAATAATGGGATAATAAAGGCATAGTACTGGGGTGTAAATGATTGATTATCAAAGAAAAAAAATAAGAAAATACAGAGTTAAAAGGTGTTTTTGAAATTGAATTCTGAGTTTGAGTGGAATGGTATTTGACAGAAGGATGTGGATAAAGTTTTGCATTGATTTTAGGAAGGGAGGAGTCATAAACCTAAATGCTTATACATAATGAATCTTATTTCTGCTTTAATGGCATTGTCACGTGATTTAGCAAATTCAATTACCCTGGTGCAAAAAGGGACTCAGGCAGCAGTGAGTGACACACATTGATCCCACAGCTGTACTGGGACAGAACTGGGGGAAAGGAGATTTAAAGCAAGGCTTTGCAGGGGGCTGCTTCAATCTTTGGTGCTGTGGCAGCCTTGCAGCTCGTGGTTGTGAGCTGGAGCTTGTCCAAAACTGGGTTTTCTTTTGTCCCAAACCTTCATGTGCAGTTCATTCTGATTCTTTTAGCTCCTCTTACTCCTCACTACACATTAAGAGCCCTCAGCTCAGATCTGCCTCTCTTTTATAGGAAATTTTGAGATCCAACATTCTGGTCAGGGCTTGCATCCCCATGAGTATGGAACTGTTATTGAATAATTATTGATTTCCACATTTGAAGTGACAAGCCATTGAGATTTCCAATGCTCCAGCACGTTTGCAGATTTATTTTTTAAAGATTCTTTTGTGCTCCTAGCATTTAAACCTCCAGAATCTGCCCCTTGGCATCCCTGCCAAGGCTGATTCCAGAGCACACGTAACCAGAGCTGAAGGAGGAAGAATTGCTTTGTCCAGCAGCCCAAGTGACCATCAGGACGAGCTGCCCAAACTGAGGACAGTCTTTCAATCCATTCTGTGCAGCACTGAAACTTTTCCCTGTGCAGTATTGATTGTATTCCCATCCTGATGAACAAAACTGTGATTGTGCAGTTGAATGACCTTGAAATAATAGAATCTGCACTGTTCCTGCCCCGAAACTTCTATCATGGTCCTCAAGCAATACCAGCAGCAAATAGATTGTCTTTTTTTTCCTTTTTTTCCTGTGCTCTGCAAATATAGAGTTTTCTGTTTAAACTTAAATCCTTCTACAATGAGTTTCAAAATATTTTTTTTAAAAAAAAAATCAGTTTTCACTTCACAGTATGATGTGAAATCATTTTTATCAGGTTTTTGGTATAAATGAAATATAAACTGATCTAAATCAAGTTTTCAGGGTCCGCTTCTCCCATCTGCTGCCAGCCCCTGTGTTCCTGCCTTGTGCTACACTGACATTTATGCCGCTGTGTGTTAGAGGGCTCAGGAAAAGAAAAATATTTAAAACCCAACCCTTTGGAAAAAGACACCATTTTGGGGATAATTCAGCTGTCTAAAATGGTTTATCAGGGCTTGTACAAATAAGAATAAGGCACAAGCAAGGACTCTGCAATGCCTGAGAAAGGGCAAGGGAAATGTCAGGATTAAGCCTGGCTTAGTGTCTGTGGCACAGCCCTCAGAAGACTTCTAGACCTCAATTCTGCAGAATATCTGTCAAATGTCCACAAAATAATAATTGAGTTCCTTTAGTCAGAGGCTTTGGGCTCCATCCTCTAGGATGGTCACAGGACAGGGGAGGTTTTGTGCTGTGACCTGGGGCATCAGAGCCAGCTCAGGTCAGGCACTCGCCCTGCTTCCTGCAAGGATTGTCCTCCCTGGGCTCAGGTGGAATTCTGCTCCTCAGTTCTGAGCACTGAGAACTCACCAGCTGGCTGGTGACTCAAGAAAAACGGGCTGGGAATGTGCAGAGATACACCGCTCACAGGTTATGTGGCAGAACTGGCTAAAAAAGCAAAGTAAAGTGTGGCTGCCTCATCCCTGGAAGGGTTCCAGGTCAGGCTGGAACGACCTGGGACAATGGAAGGGGCAGGAATGGGATGGTCTTTAGGGTACCTTCCAACCCAAGCATTCTGTGATTCTATACATTGAATACAACTTGATTAAAACTCCTTTCCAGGGATATTAATATTGAAATTATATATTGAATTGCACCATTTAATGTACTGCTGTACTTATAAAGGGAAGATATTTGACCAGAAAACCACAACCTGCTGGTGATGAATGCCTTCAATATTCAAATTCCTGCTCTTTTCTAAAAGCTTCATTTTATAACATTTATGCATTTTATTCCAGGTTAAAAAACTTAGGGAATAAAGTTTAAAAACCCTGAAGAAAACTTTTTAATAAGTTGTACCTGAAATGCAACCTATTTGTAGCTGTCTTTGAAAGTCTTTCTTGTAAAATATGAAAGCCAAATGTTATCTGTTCTAAAGGAACACTGAACAAGACAAACTATTTGATGTGACACGTTCATGCTTTGCTTGTCAGCCAAAACAGTTTTCACCATTATTCACTGCCCTCTGTATATTGAAGAACATATCTGAAGAAAGCTGAACGCTCTTGTGTTTGGTGATAGTGTGTTACTGGGAAAATAAAACAGCCACAATTATCTGCTCAACAAATGGAACTTGTCAGCTGGCAGGCACACCGAGCTGATGCAGATGGCCAGCTCAGGAAAGCTGTCAAGCAGAAGGACTGAAATAAAATAGATTTTCTTTATATTCTGTGGATATTCTAAAATGATTTTTTTTTTTAATGGAGTTCAGAGGATTTTAGTGCTGTTTCTTAGCTCAGGTGTTTTCTCAGCTTCTGGAGAAAGAAAAAATCTTTTGGGGGAAGAGGTATTTCTGACATGGTGGATGGGAGGCTGATGCTGTGGAGAGGGTCTTTACATGCAAGTGTTCCTCTCCTTGGAATAAAAAGGCAGGATTTACATCTACTATATGGAGAGATTTTTGGAAACATAAAGTTAGAGATGTTGTATAATCCAGGACATGTAGCTGTTCTCCTTTTTTGAATGAATGTCCTATTTTCCTCTGCTTTGAGTTGTGTGTTGGGAGCACCTTGGAGAAACACTTTTATTGGAGAGCATTTTTATTGTTTGCTGTTCTGTTTGTTGCTTTATTTCTTACAGGTAATGAAAAATACTCTTTTGGATCTTCTCATTCTCACAAGGCGTTATCTCTCTGTGGAGTAGAAAGACGTAATAGATACTGCAGAAAGTTAGACTCAAATAAAATGTACAGGAAAGCTACCTTAGCATAGGGATTGTTGTACATGCTGGAGAAATTTTACTTATTTATTTATTAACACATGGTTTTGCTTACCCTGGAGGGTGATGGTACAAAGAGAAGTTTTGTCTAAAAAAGTTCAGTTCATGTGGAGTGTTTAAGACTTCCATAGACAATTTTTAATTTTTTTTTTTTTTGTGGCATCAGATTTCCAATTACTCTGATTTTTGCTTGTTTGGTTTTTTTTTTGTTTGTTTGATTTGTTTTGGTTTTTGGTTTTGTTTGTTTTTTTCCTTTTTTTGTGTGTATAGTGTTTGTTTGTTTGAAATTGATAATACTCAGAGTAAGGTTTTGTTCACTTTTGTTCTGTGTTTTGGTTTTTTGATTTTTTTTCAATGGCTGTTGTGCTGAAGCAGGAATATTGTCTTGTCATTTGAACACAAAGATTTGCCACGAGTACAAAAGGAAATAAGTGGAAAACAAATAGAAGGAGACTGTCAGTGTGTACTGAGACTGTGGAACGTGTGGCCAGGAGCACCGAGCCTGTCAGAAATGGACTTTTCCAAGGGCTGCTGTGTGAGACACAAGTGGTTGCCTGTGAGATCCTTGGATGTCAGGCTCCTCAGGAGCATCCCACACCCCTGGCCAAGCCAGGGAGGTGAACCCTTTGATCTGGAATGATAAGAAGCCACCTCTGTGCCAGTTTAAACTCCTTTGATTGCACCAGCTCTCATTGCTTCCCTTTGCTCTGTGGCATATCCTTAGTACAAAGCTAAGATAGGAGATTAATATTCACTTTTGTGTCTGTACCCTCTGTTGTTCCCTCTTAAGGAGAAAAGTGTTGAGGAGCCCTTATTTATTTTTAATAGAAATCCTGATGTGCGCCGTGGTTTGCTGTAGTTCAAACCACTCTACATCCCAGGCTGGTGTGAGGCAGGTTGTACATTGCTTTTTGCTTAACTTCTTACAATAAAAGTAGCTCGAGGCTGTGTCAAAGATTAATCTGCTCATGGGACTCTGGAGATGCAGAGCTGGAAAGGGTGAAAAGCAGCTGGGTTTTGGTGTGGGTGTTTTGTTTAATGTCTCCATTATCTTTTTTTATTAAAAGCTTCTAGCACCTGCTGTCTTTAAGAGATCTTTTGATCTTAAATTCTAGGGACCTGGGGGCTTTGAGAACACAGGCTGCCAAAATGACACTTAGAGGAACTCGAGGGAATTTTACAAACAAAAAAAACCAACAAAAAATTGGCAGAGGAGTCGAGTGATCTGTGATGGCTTTTGTCTCTCCCAAATTTTTACCTGCTACAAAATATTTGCATAAGAAGCTATGAACATCCCTAAATTTTTTATTATTTTTGTTCAGATGTCACATCCTGTATATGCAGGAACTCTTTATATGCTTTTACTGCATTTGCAATTCATTGGCTCTTTTTCCTTTAAGGAAGTGAACACTGAATGCTAAACTTCAGGAAGAATTATAAACTAATAAAAAGGTCCTTTCTGGATATAGATTTATCTATCTCTACATGTTTCTCCAAAGATCATTGAGTCATAGAATGATTTGGGTTAAAAGGATTTTAAAATCATCTAGTTCCAATCCATAGCAAGGATACAAATAGAACTTTGTTTTAAGGGGATATGTGTGTGTATATATATATATATATATATATATATATATATATATATATATGTATCTATATGCACAGACTATATGTGCACACTCAAACCTATATCCCAAACATACATTTTCTTTCTGTAGCTTTGTGAGTCTGTATATATTGATATTGTTTATATTTATATTTATATTTATATTTATATTTATATTTATATTTATATTTATATTTATGTTTATATTTATATTTATATTTATATTTATATTTATATTTATATTTATGTTTATGTTTATGTTTATGTTTATGTTTACACATACATGTGCACATTCTCCTTTTGAAGCACTTGTCGCATCTCCACTTTAGCTGGCAGTAATATTTTATGTCACACTGAAAAGCCGAATTGAATTTCTTTTTAAGAGTTAAGCCTGAATGGTGTCTCTCAAGCTATGGAGTTGAAGTTGGACCAAAAGCACTGGCTTCTATAAAGACTTG
The DNA here is from genome assembly GCF_963662255.1 of Cinclus cinclus. NCBI lineage: Eukaryota > Metazoa > Chordata > Aves > Passeriformes > Cinclidae > Cinclus > Cinclus cinclus. The sequence continues at coordinate 16,815,271 of NC_085060.1, read as the reverse complement.
TGTTTTCTCTGGTTTCTAAGTTGTCAGGGGCTTCACACCACCCCCACACTCTCCTGTCCTTTTTTTTTTTTTCCCCTCTGCTTAGTTCCACGAGGTTTTTGAGTGTCTGAAGAAACATGTTGGTGAACTGTTGACATTTTTCCTCCCTGATTTCTTTACCTCCATTATTTGACCATATTTTTTTTTCTATTATTTTGACCATTTCAGTCATTCAGTGCTGACAATATAGCATTTCCCTGCTCACATTTAATTTGTGTTGAAATATGGGTGTTGGAGATGTTTGACTTATGTCCCTCCAGATATATGAGCAGAATTTTCACTGTGCCATATGGGAGCACAGAAACACGAGACATAAAGCTTTATTAACCTTTCAACAGAAAATTTAAGTTGTTATTGAACACTGTGCCATTGAAGCCGCCCTAAGTACAACATTTTTTTACAAGAAAGTTCAGTATAAAAGAAATAATGCCAGGCAGCTGTTTACACTTTATTTGTGTGACATAATGACCATGACTCTGTTAGCTCTGGTGGAACATTCTGGGTTTAGCATTGGTTTTGGTGCATTTATCCCAGCAGAAAAAGGAAAACACAAAGCCAAGCAGAAGAAGCCTATGAGCAGAGATTGTTGTGGGTTACACCAAAAATCAGACACATGGACACACACAACACTAACTTGTCACCCTGTAAGGAAAACAAGAAAAAACAAATTGATTTCTTATAGAGAATGCATGAATTCTTTAATTACCCCACAACAGTGGTTACTGCACAGTCACCAGTGCTTCCCAGAGCCAGCATTCCAACTGCACATATTGAATTTACTCACATGGGTCATGCATGAATGTATCAACAGAGCCTGACACCTTTTAATTGATTTCCCACTATCATGATATTGTTGGGCTTTGTTTTACTGCTATAAACATTTTTTTAACAATTGGAGAATTCGAAAATCTATCATGGATTTTCTCCAGAAAGAGAGACTTATAATTTCATTTTAGTCAACTGTTCAAGTCATGTCAGTTATGCCCAGTGCCTGTCTTTGAAAATGAAGTCCAAGTGCTTACGTTACCAGGCAGGAGGTTTCGATGAGATTGTTGAAAGCAGAAATTAATATCAAGACTTTGTTCCCCAGGGGTAAAATGTGCTATTCCTGGATTTTGATGCCACATATTCCCGTCATCATTTTATTATTTGATCCAGTTACTTCAGCTGAACAAAAGACATGAAAAATCCACTGAGGACTCCATAAATGGCCCCTGTACCACAGCCAGTATATCTTTGGAAAAATCTATTTTATTTTGCTTTTGACTGTTTCATTAGTAAGTACAGGAACTGCCAAAATAACAGACCTTAAAAAAGTCTAAAGCCAGGTTTGCAGGTGGCCAATAGGAAATGAATATTTAACATCAAAACAAAGGCAGAAGTGGAGAAATCAATAACCTTTGACAACTAACTTACAGCCTAGAGAGAGTCAATATATATGGCTACTGTAGCATCACAAATAAACAAGAATTTCCCCATTAAGTATCAAAATTATTTTGGATAATAAATCATGAGAGATAATTTCCTGGAAAGTTGTTTGTAAAGGCAGTAGGCAACCAGAATATTCTGTGTACAGCTGACAGATGCAGTGTCTGCTTTTTGATTTTATCTATTTATTCTGTCCCTCCCCTCACTGGAACTCAGGAGAATATACAGTATATCCAGCAGCACAACTCCCAGTGGAACATGTTGATCCTGACTGCATTCCAGTGCAGGCAAAGCATGCTGTAAATAATGGTTTTCTTCTTTCCCCCACCTCTTTATTAGCTTCTCTCCAGTGCTGACTCTATCAGAACACTTTTATGTCAGTATCTATAAATTATTTGCACACCCTATTGATCTGATAGTGAAGACAGCAGTACTGTATTTAAATCTCAGCTTTGGTTTAGAAGTGTGTGCTGCATTTTATTGCCAGAATTCCCTCACTGAGAGGCTAAATTCATTAAGAACCAGCGAGACTTAAAACCCTAGGGTGGAGCCTTTCTCCCTCCATGCCCACAGCTATTCCAGCAAAGATTCCCATAAAATGTGCTCTACCTTTAGCAGAAATTCCCTGGCTTCAGGGGGAGCTCTCCAAGTGCTCTGCAGGAGCTGGGCTGCTGAGAGAGATGGGGCAAGGCAGGAGTGCCCCTACTGCCAGATGATCCTTACCACTCTTCACTTTCTCAGCCTAAAGACACTTCCTGAGCAAAGTTCAGGTATTTCTGCTTTGTTTGGAATTATTTATATATTTATATGCAGTGGCAGTGCTGTCCTTTGGCTTTGCTGTTTAATACTTTGCTAATTATCTGGCTTGGAGAGGACTTTAAGGGTCCTGAGGTCAGTGTCTATAAATGCTCTTGGTTTCTGGCTGTAGCTCATTATATGAAGATATTAGAAAGGTTGTCAGACCTTTCCTGTGACTTTGACACCCGAGGAGAAAACATGCATATAATGTCAAAAGAGTTACTTTTGACTTTGTGCAGACATGCACACAATCTCTCATTGTTATGCTCGAGAAGGAAACTCAAAACACTTCAGTAGTTCAGACATATTATTTTGTCAAGTCCTTACTCTGTCTTGTTGACAGAATACATTTTCTCAAAAGCTGAAATCATTCTGTCAAGGAAACTTATTTTGTGCAATAATCCTGCTTGTTGACAAATGTTCAAAAGGGGAAAAAAATGTTCAATTATTCTGGGAATGTTCTGCCTGGTATCTCCAGGTTTATCTATTTTGCCATGGGAAAGAATAGTTATTAGTTTATAGGTGAACTATCCAGGCCTTGATGTAATGAAAGAAAAATGTATCTTCCTTATAAGTACGTGAGTGTGCTTTGGGGGAAGCTTTTTCCAAAGAATGTTCAATTTTAGGTCACATTGCAGATGAGTGCTCAGCAGTGGAGGACAGGCAGGGTGTGCGTCGAGGGAGTGGAGGAAGGATGAGCAGAACCCAGACATATCTGTCATGTGTGTCAAGAAAAACAATGAAACAGAGACACATTTTCAAGTGGAGTCACGTTAATAGTTGCATATATATATATATAAGAAAAGTATGAGAATGATTTAAAAATGTTTGCATTTCTACTTGTTTTTCCTCCATGGCCTCCAAATCACATTGGTTCCAGTTTAGGAAGGTGAATTCCTGAATTTTGTTTTGGTTTATATTTTTTATAACTGGAGAAATGCTGAAAACAAGCCTGATCTACTCTGTTGAGTGGCAGCAGCACTGTGAACACCTTAATATTAAATTTGAATTGTACTGAACCCCGTGGAAGGATCCTGTGCAAGGATAAATATGTAAGGCACCATGTAGAGCATGTGTCACCTTTGCCTTTTGTTCCTGGGTAGCATTGGTGGCAAACTTGCACTAATTTTGGGTGGGTCAGGAATAATCTTTTGACTCTCCAGGGACTCCTAATGGAATTTAAACTTTGGAGCTTTTTAAGGAACTTTGGAAAAAATACTGTTGGAAATTGAAGGACATCAGGGGAGAATTTTAAATTTCTTTTGATGGTATTTCATGAGCTCTAGTTGAAGCCTTTTGCTTAATTTTTTGTTTAATGAGCATTAGTTTAATAATTAGCCCTTAAAAACTCTCAGTGCTTGTAACTTTGGCTTCTCCACTGTTAAGTGACAGTGATGTCTGTGAGTTGTGCCCTGTGTTCACCAATAAACCTTCACTGACCTGGGCCTGCAAGAACTTACTCTGGTGATCTCTGGGTTTGGTCAGGCTTCCTTTGTTCTCTAGACTCCTGTGAGTAAAATAAAATCTGTGATTTGGTTTTGGGTAATGATCCTTGCCCATTAATTGATACCCCAAAAAAGTTTTCATCATTTAATAGTGAAGCCACTTTTTTTATTGTGTTTCAGCTTATCCTATTGTTCCCTGCTATATTTTCTGCCACGTTAGTTTAAACAGAATAGTGGATATTTTTTGCCTTTTCATATCTTTCATTTACTCTGTTGGTTTAACAGTCCTTTGTAGTCTTACTGTCAATTGTCTTGATCTCTTTAATTCCTAATATACAGCATTTTTGTCATACATTAAAAAAAGGTGTCAGTCTATCTGATTTTTCATTCAAAGGAAATTCAGATTTTTGAAATAATAAGCCTTGTGTTAGAGCTTATGCTTCTTCAACACCTTTAGATCAAAGAGAAAAGCAACAAGGTTTTTAATAGATACTTTTAGATGTAAATGATATTGAAAGACTAAGCAAAAGTAGAACAGTCCTGACTTCCTTTCAGAGAGGCAGCCTCTCTATTTATTGGTTTCATCTCAAAATCCAGAACTGGTTTCACAGCTGAATATGTCCAGCAGAGTATCCAAACCACATCCTGGAGTTTCTCCATCTCATGTTCTCACTTCCACACAGGAAGTTGGAATATTGCATTTGTGTAGAACTCATTGGGTATGAGACATTTTTTAATTGTTTGTGCTGGGGTGAGACTTAACCAAAACCAGGGGGATGAGTGCTACTGACTCGCAGTTATGGGTTTGAAGGCTCAGATCACTTCCCTGCACTCAGCCAGCAGATGCAGTGTGTTTCTGGGGTCCATGTGCTGCATGCCTGGGTGAGAGAAACTTCATCTGGAGTTTTCCAGTATCAGCAGAGTTTTGGTGCATCTGTACTTTGACATCTCTTTTCCAAATATGCTCCTCTCAAAGCTGGTAATACCTGGTCTGAACTTTCAGTTGCCATGCTGCTTTTAATTCAACACTCTTCAGCTTTTTACCCATTTCTCTGATGAGATGAGTTGCTGATTCTTTGTCCTCTCAAGGTGCTCATGGTGGAGGAAAAGGCTTTATTGCCAGTGGCATTAATTCATGTAGTGTATCATTTAGAGGCATCTTGTCAGTTGAGGCCTTCTATTTCTAGTTTGTTCTCCAAAGTAATGAAAGTTTAAACTCAAATTAATAATTTAAGAGCATTGCTGCTAAGTTCATTTAGCCAATTGAGTGTCTATAGAGACACCAAGACAACCTCTCAGCATTTCAACTCGAACACACCTAAGCAGTTCTAGGTTATCATAATAAATAATTCTAAAATATCATTCTAAGTTGTCATTGTGGTTTATCATAAATGTTACCAGTTTATTTTAAACACCTTTAGAGATCACCATCCTCTTTCACAAGGTGGTTAAAGTCCACAGTTTGGTCCTATAGCGGTGCTGGGGAATGTGCAAATGGACATTTCTCAGTTAAAGGCTATGATGGTGCTGCAGCCCTAAGGCATGATGCTCTATTCATTCTATTCCTTTCTGGCACTGCATTCTCCAGGAGCTTGCCATTAGTTTTTTATTCTTTTCTTCTTCTCAGTGTTATAAATTTGATGTTATATAGTGTCTTAGGGGAAATAATTTTCTCCAGAGAGTTATTAAATCATAAGATCATCCGATTGAAAGAAATCTCCAGTCCCTCATCCTACTCAGTGTAGGGTCAGTAAAAAATAACTGTTCAGAAATGTTAAAGATCAGAAATTATTTAGGGGTTGCAGTGGTGGTGGTGCTTTGTCGTTAAATTAACTGAATTATGTGGAACACAACACATTCACTAAAACCACTAATTTTTTTTTTACTTATTTTCTAGGTGCTTTATGAGATTTAGTTACAGTACTGTTTTCACTCTATACTTGTGAGAATTTCTTGAAGACAGACTCATAAGCCAACAAAGCAGAATTGGTTTGTACTATTATAAAATCTATTCATCACCTGTAATCCACTAGAGCATCATCAAAAAAGATGAAAAGCAATTGTCTACCCAAATCTTTGTTTAATTTAAAAGCATTTTCTATTCTTTATTAGTTTATATTCTATATGAGACATTAGAATGACATGAGGCATTAGATAACCCTTATCAAATAAGGTGTTTGCTCAGACAATTTATTAAGCCGCATTTTTCTCTTCAGAGGTAAGAGGTTTTTCTCTTCCTTTTCTCAAATTATAAAAATACATAAAAATTGTGTAATAGGTAGACTAGTAGAGCAAGAAAATGATCTACTAGGGATTGCATCTTTCTACTAAGCCACAGCAGGTCAGAGTTGCATATTAAGTTCCCACTTTTTCTTGACCTTGCAGAAGGGTCCTGACTCTCCTCATCATTAGCTGGGAATTGCCACCCTTTATTATTATTATTATTATTATTATTATTTTATTTTTGTATATAAAGTCTTTATTATTGCTGGAATTAGGCATGAACGTGTTTGAGCTGTTCCTGTTGATGTTTTGCTGATGAGTTGGTTGTTGATGTGTGCTATGTAGGGTTTGAAGAGATGTTTAATAAAGACCTGAACAAACCAAGTACCCCAAACCCCTTGATGATGTTGATTAGTGAGAGGAAGTCTTACACTTTTTAACCAAACTGAAACTTGAACGTGGGAAGAGCAGCAACTCTCACATCCTGTCTGGAGGGAATGTGGAGTGTACTAAGGGTGTGTCTGTCCTCAGCTCCTCACCCTGATCTTGGATTTCCATACCTGTAGCTGTGGCTTCTCTGTATTTTGTGCCACAGCTGTGGGTTGATGTATACATCAGAGTTCTGGAACTGGCAAATCTCCATCGTCCCTTCCACCTCAATAATATCCTTAAAGTGTAGGTGACTCAGAAGGGGAAGTTTGAAGATGGATGCCATTGCCAAAAAAGCCAGGAAGGTCACAGAGGGCTCAGTATTTGACTTGTCACACCATGATGATGTGTTCACTCCTGTGCATTCCTTTAGGCTCAATATCTTTTGGTTCATCAAGAAATTATGAAGAAAATCTAAAGGTTGATGCTGCTTTTTATCAGTTCTTCAATCTTTGTATTGAATTTGGAAAAGTACAGTTCACAACAGCAAGGAATTGCTGCCTGGCCCTGGGTGAGCCATCACACTGCAGAGCCTGCAGCTTTTCCCTGTTCCTTCCCTGCTCCCTACCCTTTACCTCTGCTCCTGACTGTGTCTGAGCTGTGCCATCAGCTGTTAAAGAGTGAACACAGCTCAAGCTGGAGTTTTATTGATGACCAAGGGATTTGGTCTTTTCTTTCTCTTAGCCAGACTGGCTTCAGTCATGCAAAGCACGTGACTGCTTCTCCTGATTTCCTCCATAAATAATTAATGTTCATTGCAATAGCTCTGAGGGAAATCGCGTGTTTAAAATTATACGCGGTAATAATAAATTTGAGTTTCAGACAAAACATTTTGGGATTCAGGCTGAGTTATGTGCACAATACCCCTAGAAAACTGGTACAGATAGACTGTAACATCCTGTCATTAAGATACCTCATGAGCACCTCCTCTTCCACTAGGAAAAGCTGTAAACCTCAGCTGAACCATTTCTAGGTTAACTTAAGGATATATTTCATTTTATGCTTCATTTTCTCATGCCTAGATTATAAATGTTCGCCTCACCTATCTTATAACATTTCTTCCATGATAAGGAAAATGTCCTTTGCCATCACTTCAGTTCTGAATTTGTGAAAAAAAAATGATAAGAATAAAATGATACAAACTCATTCAAGAAGGGAGCTCTGCCTTGAGAATCTGTTTTCCAAATTGCCTAATATTTTGGCCACCACCTTGAAGCATAATAATTCTAAAGCGTCTGAGTCAGCAGGTGGAGTTTGGAATAGCCCTTTATTAAATAGTAAGCAATTTCCAACCCTAGCTATAGTGAACTGCTATTCAGCTGTAATATATGGAAAATAAGTAAAATAATTCACTTGTGTAATACCTGCATTGCATTTTAAAGTCTAACATCTCAGCAGTTTTATCAGGAGGGAAATATTATATGACAAATCATATACCTTATGATAATTAGAAGATGTGCTTAACTCTGCCACTAGATCAACTTTCTTCTTACTCCAAACTTGTGTATTGGGTGAAACAAAGTCAGGTCTGTTCACATGTCCCTGAGATAAAGACCTTGTGAATCTTGCTGGGAAGATCTTCACAAAAGCAGGTGGCATTTATCAGATACAATCTTGGTGGAAATAGTCCCTTATGCATTAAAGTGAAAAATAAGCCAATAGTGCAGCTACTGTGAGAGGGAAGTTCTGAAACTTTCAGAGCTCCATCGCTCACAAGTAAAAATGTGACTAGGTAAGAAAAAGACCCTGTTTTCCCATATATATGTATATATATATTCCTATTATTATTTTTACTGTTTCACCTACTGTTCTTTTCTCCTTATTTACAATTCTTAATCACAGAATCCCAGAACAGTTTGGGTTGGAAGGGACCTTAAAGCTCATCCCATTCCACCCCTGCCATGGCAGGGACACCTCCCACTGTCCCAGGCTGCTCCAGCCCCAGTGTCCAGCCTGGCCTGGGGCACTGCCAGGGATCCAGGGACAGCCCCAGCTGCTCTGGGCAACCTCTTCCTGTGCCTTCACCATAGTGAAGAAAAACTCAAGTCATAAAGTTGCAAAACTTCACTGAAAACGTTCTCATCAGTAGATTCTCATAATTCCACTGTCAGATTTAATGGAGAATTAGATTTCTGTTGCAGGAGTTTATATGATGAAAGCAAGGTGGTATTTCACCAGGACAGTTCTGAAGGTGCTGTTCCATATGTGTTGCAGATGACCACAAGTGATACTGAACTTATGTGTTGCACCAGATTCTCCAGCCCTGTGGCTCTCCTGTGGAGTGTATTCTTCAAAACTTTCAGAGATTAAAACTCAAGCTATGTAAAATCCAGTCTATGAAGGTACTATTCAAAAAGCTTCCTCAGCATTTTTTCCCCTCAATCTACCCCTAAATTTTGTAAAAAAAAAAATAAATAAATTAGGCATATTTATTTTGCTCACTTTGAAGATTTCCAGAGAAATTTGTACAAAGGAAGGCATGCTCAAATTAATTTAATGGTGTCTGGATTTCCCTGATGCTGAGCTGCTACAGATGTCATTCCAATGTGTGTGCAAAACAGGTTTCTTGACAGGTGTGCTTTTTTCTCTTACATTGCAAGAAAATGCACATTAGCAAATTAGGCAGTCTTTGTATGAGACATCAGGCACAATTTGGGGGTTTCTGAGGATGATAAATTTCTTTTTGGTCGAACATCTGGATCTCGTTACTTCTGTAGCTTTTCCTCAGTGATGGAAACTTGTCTAATGTGCACCTTCTGTCTTGTTGATTGGTTTAAATGTTTATTTGGGAGAAGAAAGGATAACCTTTTAGTACTTTATTTATACAGCTTGAATTTGTTATGGTATTGCCTGGGTAGAAGAAAAAGTGTTTTTAAAACTCCGGGGAGCAGATGGTTCTAAAAACTTTTAGCGAATACAGTTCCCCACCAATTTTAGGCCAAGTGCAAGGATTTATTCCTGGTGGTGTGAACAGAACTCGATTAAAAGAAGAAAGATGCAAATGCCGACAAAATATTTCCCAAATAATGGCATGAAGCTGTGTCAGGAGAGGTTGGGTATGAGGCCCTTCCCTTGGCTGGGCACTGACCAGGCTCCCCAGGGAATGGCACTGCACCAAACGTGCAGAGCTCAGGAAGCTTTTGGACAGCACTCCTGGGCTCTTGCTGGAATTGTTGGTGTTGTCCTGAGCCGGGCCAGGAGCTGGATTTTGCTGATTTTTGTGGGTCCCTTCCAGCTTATGTTATTCTGTGATTCAGTGGAATGCACTTTATACCATGTGACTGCTTCAGTGTCAGCTTTGCCAAAAAGCGATTCCTTTGACTTTTTGGCAAGTTGCAGACTCAAGTCTTTGAATCCAGAGGTCTAGTCTCAGGATTACCATGGACTCCCTTTGAATTTTCCATCTTTTTCTAAGAAATTTATATCATTGGTGAAAGGTATGATGTTCAGTATGGTCAGCCAGTACTTGTGCTGAAAGCAGTGCCATGAGAACATTGACCCAGTTTTTGATTGGCAGTATTGGAGCTAATATAAATTGTGCTTGGAATGATCAGAGAAGCTGGCTGAGTGACCGGATGGATGTTTTAGAAAGGCCAGCAGGTCTAAATGCCAAGTAACAGTGTGTTCATGAGTCATTAAAAAATTTTAAAGCAAGTTTTGACGGGATGGTAATTTCAGATACAGACCTTCTGAAGGAAATAAACCTGAAATTAGATTATGGCCCAGTTGGTTTCATTGATTGATTTAACACTTTTGGAAGCTTCCAAGCTTAAAAGAATCACAAGCTCCATCTCTGGCAACAATTTAACTTCTGTCACCATTGCAGTGTTGGCACTGTAGGACCAGCTCACAAAGGCACAACTTCAACATCAGGAGAATGAAACAACAGAAAATGCTTTCATCAGTTAGAGCAGAAGGGGTGTTTATGCCGAGGGTGGTGAGATCATTAGTATTTATTTGTTTTGTATGAATTGGAAAGACACCAAACAGTAAATCAGGCTGACAGCAGAATTTCCCTCTCCTCCCAAACAAGCAGTGCAGCCTCTGCAAAAGTGGAGGAACGTCCTTGCTTGTTGTTTAGTCAGAAAAAAATGAAATTAATTTATATAAATATTTTTAATGCTACTTTTATAATAATAGCACTTTAAATAAATGATCACTAAGACATTACAATGCAGAGGTGAAAATGAGCCCATGATCCTCCTCACTTTGGGTGTATTTTGGGTATATTTTATGCTTACAGAGAAGCTAATCCCGTGCCTAATCACAGCCTTGTTTAAAGGTACCACTGTTTTGATAAAATCTACAAATATGCTTTTCACAACTGGCCAAAACCTCGCGATATGTGAGAGGACAAGAGGTTTAATTTCAGATTTCAACCCATTTTTCAAGCACATTTAATGTTTCACTCGTGGAAGTGATAGGACTACTTAGAGCTCACCCTTTAAATGTTATTGTGAGGTGCTGGAGTGAGCTGCTCCAGAGAACACCTCAACCCAAGTGTGAGCAGGAGTTACATCTAGCAAAGGTGTGCACGTTTACTATTTACACTGAAGGGCTCTCCAACCTGGGATATAATTTAGTCTGTAGCAGCTCCAGGAATGGTTATTTCCTCATCATCTAATCTTTAAACATCTTCCAGTAAAAGACATTTGATAGTTAAATATTAATAGTGGCACAGAAGAACGGAGATGATAAGGCAGTATAATGTGTGGGAGTGACATGGAAGAATAGCATGGGATTAATTCTGAGAGTGTTATGATCAGGTTAATGCTGCCTGCAATATTCTTACTCTACCCCTTTTATTTAATTTTTAATAATTTATTTTTCATTTAGATAAAATAAATTAGAATCACAATAAAGAACTGTATTTGCCAATGAGGGTTTGAATTGCTGATATTTTATAAATTGTGTCAAAAGTGATAGTGATATTTTGATGAAAACTGTAAGCCTGAAAAGATGACTTTAGCAGTAAAAAATAAATTTAGAAAATATTACATTTGTAATAGCAATTTGCATTTGATTTTGTAAGTTGAAACAAAAGAAATACAAGAAAAAAATCAGCTAAGTTATAATACAGACCTTTTTTTTTCCTTTTTTTTTAAGGAAAGAGTTAGTCTAAGTTAGTTTTTTTCCAAAACAAACTCCCAGTTTAAAAAATGAAATGAAATATTTGTTTATGTAAGATGCAAAGACTGATGGCTGTGAGCAGCCAGGTAATAGATTATGCATCCAGAAGGGAGTATTGTTGTCAGCCAGTCTGACTTCATGAATTAATTTTTGCTTGTATTGGTGCAGATCTTAGAGGGAAAAAAAAGAAAAGAAACCAACGCATCTTTAAGATGATTAGTGTTGAAAAATCTTCTGTTTGCCCCTATGCTGGCACTATTAAAAATTGAACCTTCTCTTTGACTGTTTTTAATTTATCTTCCAGCCATTTAATCTCATCTTTCTGTCTGGTAGACTGAGCCATTTGCCAAATTTTTCATCTCCAGAGGAAGAGTTGATCTCAAAGGCCTGACCTTAAGCTTTTTGATAAATAAAGCGTGGTGAGCTATGTCCTCCTATGCATATTGTCCTGACATTTGGCCATTTTCATGGAATGCATCTGTACCCTCTTGTGTTTGAGTTTTGTTTCAATGGCTGCTCAGAAGATATCCTGATCAGCTTTAACAGCTTTGCTTACTTTCCTGTTTTTATTTATTTATTTCGTTTTATTTTAATTTGCCTGTTATTTGTGAGTATCAGAGCTCATGAAGTTGTTGAAATGTCCCATCCAGGCTGATCATCCCCTGGAATGTTATTCCCTGGAGTTGCAATGGAGCCATTCTTTGCCAGGGCAGTCTCTGTCGTGGTCTAATCATCATTGTGGGCATCTCCTGGAGCTGTGGCTGTATTTGGCTGTCTCAAGGGAACTATTACATAATGTGAGCACGTTCCTGAGCTCTCCAGGATGATTTGGTGGCAGGGCCTGTCCAGTCAATGCCAAAATCTCAGTTATCCCAGTGGATCTGTTACGTTTACCAGAGAGCAGATTAGGTGATGTTATCCAATTAAGCAAATTATGACAATTCTACAGCTGGCTGAATACTCTTTATTAGTTACCTTTATTCAACTCATTCCACGCCTTCTTTGCTTTGCATTATGCTTTCTACTTGCTTTAAGTATGCAGGAACAATTGTATTTCCCTAAAATTAATAATCTGCTGGGTTGCATATCAGCTATTCCATAATTTAGTTTGGGGTTAAGTTTCACTAGATGTGGATCTTTCGTGCAGCATAACTCCCCAAAAATCCATTTTGTACCAACAGATCTCCTGTAATCCAGCAGAACGTGAGTGAATGTTAGCAGTTACCATGGACAGGAGTTTATGTACCTGCAGCTATTTTTAGCATTTTAACAAGCTCAGTTTAGGATCCTTCCCTGTTGCAGTTAATTGGAAATGGCAGGTAATCATCACAGGTGAGACAGTCAGAGAGGAGCACCCTTTTTCAGGGAAGAACTCATTTATATTTTTCTGTGCCATGATGTTTAATGCAATTCCGGGTGGACTGAATGATAAATATATCTGTTTCACTCATTCAGGTTGATTAGGCTTTGTTGTTTTTGTTGGATTTGATAGAATTTGATACCATTTATGAACTTCTTAGAATTGTACCTTGTTCTCTTACTTCTTCTACCAGATCTTTACCGGCGTAGAACTTAGACTAAAATTAGAACACCTCAATACAATTCAATTCTTAGTGTTTTTTAATGGCTTTTCAGATAATTTGTGTATTTTTGACATTTTTTTTCCTTTTGTTAAGACTCATTTCGAATATAATATTTTTTTTTTCTCTTCTGACTAAACAAGTACTAGACTATTGCAGTTCCCCTTTTGCAAAAAACACTTCCTTTATTCTGAATCACTCAGCAATTTGGGGTTTAATAATCTGAATTCATATTTACTGTACTTATGTAGGGTGCCTGAGCCTAATGGGAGTTGATAGCATTTTCTAGTGAGCTCTTAGTCCTTGGGTTAAGGCACAACACAACCCTCCTTCTTCCTCTGACTTCTCTCTCTACTGAACCTTGTTCCCAGCTGAATTTCTGGGCTCCTGCTGGTTTTGGTGCTGCTGTTGTTGAGGTGATACCCGTGGGTCAGAGCATTGCCACAGTTCATCACCAAAGGCCAAGGAGCCCCTTTGCAACAGGAGGATAAAGCAAATAAATTACAGCTCTTAGACAGCACTCGAACTGCTTGTTGAGAGAGGTTAATGCTAAACTGAATTGTAATGAAGTGCTTTGTTTTGGGAGTGGTTAAATTTTGGATTAAAAAGTCAAAATTTTTACAGAAGTTGTGAGTGGCCCTTTTTTATCTGTTCAGAGCAGTGCATTTTGGCATTTGCTTTTAAATAACAAGACTGGAAATACCTTGACACAGCTTCTTGATCAACCTGTTTCACTTGAAAACAACTTCTGATTTCAAAAATAATTAAATTGAGAGACTCTTTACTGACTAGGTTATTATTCAATTAGCTTATATGTACTGTCCGATATTTGGAATATTAGTGAAATACAGAAGGCAGTTCTAGCTCTGAAGTAAAGTAATTTTAATTATATCTGACACAGGGCCCCTTTGAAGCTTTCCCATTGATTTATTTTTGAAGTTTGATATCAATCCAGATTGTGTACTGCAAATATATTCCAGAAGGAAGTCATGCTGCTTGTGTTTGCACTGGAGCTCACAGAGGACACTGAAACTGTGAGGTCTTCTGTGAAATGGTGTTGATACAACCTTGAAAATGACCAAACCCCCTCCACCCACCAAAAAAACCCCAAAAGTTCTGTTTAGTTACCTTCATTTCACTACTACGATCATGTAACTAATCACAAAAAATATTTCAGGATGAATAAAGGACGGTAGAAAGAACTTTAAACATGGTGAAAAGTAGTGATAACTGGTCACTGTTTTGTAGCTTTTTACTCTAATTATTGTGTATTAACAGTAGAATTTTGCACTGAGTATTGAAAGTTCCTCTTTAGTTATACAGCATTATCTTAACAAAGTTCTGCAGGGATATTTTCACATTTCTGATGCAGACCCAATGTAAATCCTCTTAGCAGAGAGTCCAGAGCCACCTTCTGTGCCCAGGTGGGGCATACTGGAATAAAGAGCTGCAGACAGGGCTGTGTCCTGCCCACCCAGGGCTCTGGGTTAATGCACTCCAGAAGCTGCAGAGCTGCTGGGACTCTGCTTCTGCTCATGTGCCCTGATGAAAAACAAACAAATCCTTCCCAGGGCCAGGCCCTGGCTGCTATCAGATATTGATATGCAGGTTAAGTCTACTTTAGTATCACTGAATTTTGTTATTATAGTGCCTTTCCTACCTATATGCTGTGATTTTTTGTTTGTTTGTTTTTTAAAGTTTCACAACATATAGAGGTGCATTCAAAATGCTGTAGGCTGATATATAAACTGTCAGTAAACAAACTGAAACACTATTCAAATAAAATCTTTCTGGTCCTGACCCCTTGCTTCCTTTTCAGTTCTCATATTAGACTTCAGCTTTACTAGGAAAAACATCAGGATACTTTCCATGGAGTTTATTTGATTTCTTGAACTGACCTGAGTGGCAAAGTAAAATGTTAATATTTAATAGTTGGAAGAGGTGCACAACTGGGGAAAAAATAAAATATGTATTTGAAGCTGCTCCGAAGCTTCTTGCAAAGTATATTTATGGTTGGTTGCTATAATAGAATTTTAAATCGAGGAGGAATAAAACCACTGTTGTGGATAGCAGAGAGTTTCCAGTGGGAAACAAAAAACTTTGCATCTCTTTCTCACTCACTGCAGCTGGTTTGCAGTTAAAAGGTTTTGCTTTTCATTGAAATGGAAATCTATTGCTTCCTTCAGCTTGCATTTAAGAAACATGCAAAGTGTGGAGTTGATGATCAGGCTGAGGGTGAAATGCTGCAGCAGTCCAGAATCACAGTTGGTATTTCTGTTGAGTGAGTAATCAGGGAAGCACTTATTGAATTACCATTTATTTTGCTTATTAAATTACCAGCTTGGCCTCTCCTGACACGTCCTGCTCCCCAGGCAAGCTGCAGCCTTGGGGACATGAAACTCCCAGCCAAGGAGGGACAGCAGTATCACCACATCCTGGGGCATGAGGAGCCCCCAGCTTTCTCCTTTTACACAGAAATATCTGACTGGAATTAAGGTTGAGCTGGTAATTATGCTGCTAATAGATGAGGAAGCATATAATTTCTCTCTGAAAGCTCCTTGATGATGCCAAGTGGTTGCAAAATGCACTCATGTTCTCACATAAGCTCAATTTCATTTTCCTCTGAAAAACACCTGACCACCAGAGCAATTCAGCTCCTTATAAACACCTTGTAGTAATTATATATTATTTACCCTAGTGGAATGGAGATATAACAAAGATCTGTATGAGGAAGAAGTAGTGACACTTGGATGGACACTTGGATTCTCATTTAGGTTTTAAAACACTGAAATTATGTTTCCAAGCCAGATCTATACTTTTGTTGCTATACAATCAAGCAAATTTTTGGTTCCTTACTGTATAAACTTTCCCCTACGGAATGTGAAGAAGATCGACAGAGAGCAATAATGATTTTAGACTGCACAACTGTTTGAACAAATCCAAGCAGTTCTGGTGACACTAGCATTTAACATCAGTCCTTTCCAACTGCATTTCACTTGTAAATATTTCCTCTTTGGAAGCACCATATGATTCTCTAGGAAAAATACCAGTCTCCTGAGGTTTTGCTCATTTAAATTCAGAATCAGATGGCATCAGGCAGAAAAGAAGTCATCCCTTTATCCTAGTCTTATTGTGACATTTCAGAAACAGAACTTTCTTCTAGGGTGTAGCCCTATATGAACTTAAATAAGAAGCACAGCCTAAGGTAACATCGACTTTTCATTTTGCATAAAGCAGAAATTTGCTTGTGGAGGACGATATTGCTGTTGAAGGCTCATATTTAAAATGCTACTCTTTAAAAGGTTTCATAACCTTAAAAGTAAGCTGTAAACAAGCTTTCCAGTGTGAATCCCTACAAAACTCTAGGTCAGGATTTAGCCAAGTTGGGATTTCAATTGGAAATTGATGACATTGAAACATCAGAACATTAACATGTCATAATTATTCAGATGAGTTATTTCTGAAATTTTGTACCAATAATCAGTTAACTGACTAGAAAAGGCAAAAGAGCTCCCCAGAGAGATGCTTAGATATGTTGGAATGCCCTGTGGAGATCTTTGTCACCTGGTGAAGGCAGGTAGGATGGGGAGAAAGTGAGACAAAAGCCCTCAGTACTCCCACCACTTCCCAAATTATTGTCCCTATTGTTCTGTTCCAGATGTGCAGGCAGATATTTCCTGATGTCTCGGTGAAACAGGGAGGGCAGATGTTGAAGGGTCTTTGCATTAAGTGGAAAAACACATCCATGAACAACCTGTTTGCAGCTGCAGGGTCTTCTGTAGGACTTGGGTTGCTGAGACGCTGATCCACCTGAGTTCTCGCTTTGTGAAATGATGATAATTCTATTAAAATCCTACTCTGGCAGTATTCCTAGTGAATAACTGTTGGTGTCGATCATTTACATGATAATCATGGGGGATATCAGGGATATCTTCTTTCTTTCATCTAGAAAAATATAATTGTGAAGAATAGCTCCAGATGAAGCTGCTTGATCCTTGTACCATTGCCATATGGAGGGCTGGAGATCTTGGATATTTTGAGAGCTTTGAAGGATATGTGTGAGATATTGCTTATTTCAGTATAGGTATTAGAAGAGTTATCATACAGAATTTTGTAGTAATTTGCTTTCCTTGGTTCTGACGATTCCAAATTAGTGTGTTATTACAATGTAACATTTTGACTTTATCAGTTTTAACAACATTCTTATTTGACATTCCACTTCAAACAGAGAATATATGCTGTATTTTGATTATCAAGTTAATTTTGGGAATGGAAATGGCAAAAATCATCAGGCTTCTAGATTCCCTAAAGTCTACCTTTCGCTTCTGTATTTGAAACACACCTGTATGAGAACAAGAACACACATGTGAGAAATGACACAGCTTCGTTTCCATACTGTAATTCTTGTCTTTAATGATATCTGACTAGTAATGGTCTCCAAATTACTTTCCTGTGCAGGACAGCACACAGGGGCACATAAGGCATTATTTCCTTAAAGTATTGTGAATTCCATTTCTAGTCTGAGGTCATACATTTTTTTCCTTGTCTACTGAGAGCTGCTGAGTGCTGGTACAAACCAGACGTATGATGTCACTTTAAATAAACAGATGCAAATCACGCACTAAAATCATATTAATGCAAGAGCAACATGCATTGGATGTTATTTCTCAGGATGCTGCTCTGTGTACATGCATTATGCAGAGAACTTTGACACCAGACTTTGATCTGCCTTAAGTGGAACACATACGTGGGATCCTGGATGGCTGCAAGTGCTGCTCTGAGACATTCTTGTACAAAATATCTCCCGTGTTTGGCTGTAAGACAAAATGCATTGCTTGCTTTGACTCTTGTCTGCTTTATTCAGAGAGCCTGGTTTGCCTTCTATGCTCTGCTGTTTGCTCACTGAGAGCAGCAGTGATAGATAAAAGTTATTTAAGAAAAAAATGCACTCTGCAAGGGGTGGCCATCTCTGGGTTGTCCCAGTTTAAACTCAGATTTTTGGTAGGATATATGGCCCAATTTTTGTGTTATGCAGTTTGAAGGACATATTCAAAGTCTATAATATCACCCAGACAGAACACACAGAGTTACAGGCCAAATGTAGGAATTAATGATCCTAGCTGCTGCATACAATCTACGGTTACCTTCATTTTAGCTGTTCTGTACTTGTTTGTAGGATTGGCACAATGAAAGGCCCTGCCTCGTGGGGTTCTGCAGTCTAGAGGCTCTTTGTGCTTTTGCTTGATCTGATGCCCATTCCCGAGGCAAATGAAGCAGAACAAACTTCAGATAAAAGCTGCCTCTCATTCTCATCATGAAACAGCTGAGAGATGAAAACCATGGGGGAGGCTGCACTGGTTCTGTTCTCACCTCAGGCTGAGAGGGAGAGGAGCATCCTCTCTGTTCTCCTTCAGCCACAGGGCTGCAGGGACATGGGCTGTGCTGTTCTCCCATCCCTGCTGCACGGATTTACCTGTGGGAAACTGCTCCACGAGTCCTGGGACCCGGGAACACTGCTGGAAGTGGTCCTGCTGTGGTTTGAGGAGAGCAGGGAGAGGCTGTGCTCAGCTCCCTCCCAGCTCACGGAGGGGTTTCAGTGTCCCTCAGTGCCTTTATCTCTGTCTGGCAAATGGACAGACATGGTTGCTCAATTTTCCTTCCAGAAGAGCTTTCTATGAATTGTCATCAGAACTTTCCCAGTGCTGGAATTGCAGCTTGTCATGCTGGTGAAAGGAGGATGTCTCTCAGGGAGGCTGCTGATAATCAGCCACATCCTACTGCCCATTCAGAACTGTTACTCAGTGACAATATATTTTCATTCCACTGCATCACCTTCTGTCTTTCATATCTGCAAATTCTTTAAGTAACTTTAAGTTTTCCCCCTCGAACTTCTAAGATATTTTTTTTCACATTACTAAGGCAGAAGCCCAGCCTTTAGTTCAGGAATCTTAATTGCCAAGCAAAGCCCACTTTTTCAATATTTTGCTACAAGAGAGAGACAGCTTTGATAGTTTAATATCACACTGTCTTTCACAGTGTCTTTCCTCACATGAGGCTAGAAGACAAAAATTAATCTACTAAAAATAGTAAGCTATTCTGAAATCTAACAAACTCAAAAATGAAGTGGTCAAAAGTTAACAGTATTTCTCATCTGTTGTTTATCTCTTGAAATTAAGGATAGCTGAAATAAGCAGGCTCTAAGAACAAGTTATTTAAGCACAGTAATTCAGTAGACATCCAACTATCCTAGTGAGGCCACCAACATCCAGGGTACCAGATAATATTATATTTCTTCTTTCGTTTGTTTTTTAAATGTTAATAATGACACGTTTGCTAAGGCAATCTGCCCATATTTTGTGGAAGGCATTTGCAGGAGCCATGTTCAATACCTGAAAAGGTGGCTGCACTATCCAAGGAGCTAAACCTATTTCCCTATAAATCTGGGAATACCTGCCTTTCCATCAGCTCCTGATGGGAAAACTTGTTATTGTCAATTGTCCAAGAGTGACCTTTGCTGCACAAACACTGACCCTGATGGATTAGAAAATGGATGTGTGGTCAGATGTGATCTTTTACCTTCCTGTGTCTGAGAGAATGCATTTATTAACTCCATTCTTCTGTTCAGCAGTTCATTAAAATATGCAATTTGTGCTTTAAGTAAGACTTGTAATTAGCCCCTCTACCTAGTTACTGTCAAAAACAAAGGATGCATCCAACCTTCTCTCATTAGTATTCCCACAAAGTGAATTGTTCCCTTCGGTTCTCGTTCGTTATTATTTAACTGTTAATCCCAGAAGTTTATGGGCTGGTGTTACGGTGATGATTATTTCTCTGGTTGCTGTCCAAGGGGTCATTTCGAAAGAGGCTGGCTGCAGAAGGGCTGCAGAGGATGTAGATTTGCAGGAGCATTTAATGTGTTTTGCTTCCAGTCTTTCTGTGGCCGGGCAGCCAGCCAGGCAGTGTCTGAGGTTTGCTTTGTAAGTCCTGAATCACTAATGCAAAGGCAGGGGAAGTACAGAGCCATCATCCCCATCTGTCCAATATTACCGCACATGGAACTGGCCCTATTGAACATATTGAATTAATTCCTCTGCAGCGTTGCCCATCAAATTACTTGACTCTTTACATCACCCTTTTTTTGCTCCCTAATGCAAAACATCCATTTTATTTGACAAGGCCTTCTTTGGCTTTGGCCTAAACAGAGGATAGGGATGATCTTGGCTCACTTTGCTCTAAATAATCGTTCTTTAATTACACTAGAGGTGGTATCATCTGCAGTAATTACTGAAAAGATGTCAGCTCTCAGATAATGGAGTAAAACATTAATGGAACCGAGCTGGCCCAGACCCTGACTCACAGAAACCAGCCCCTCGTTGTGCTGTGACTTGGAATCACTCTCAGCCTAGTTAAGGTTTCAGCTCAGCACCTGACTTCGGGCCTTTCTGGAGTGCCATGTATCATAATGCTGATGGGTTTTGGGTTTTTTTTTCTGTTTTTTGGGGTTTTTTTGTTTAAACATGAATCCTGTTTTTTTCTTCAGAAAACAAATTGTGGGTTAAGTCAGATTTTTGTAGCCACCTACCTGAGTAACATCTTTGAAACTTTCTCATAAGCCCCCACATGTTTTAAAGATATCTGATATCTTGAGATGGACAGACCTTACCGACACAGAACTTTTTTAGGTTGGTTAGCAGCAGCAGTGAAATCTTGAGTATAATTTGATCTGAAGAGTTCTCTTTTTGCAGCAACTCCTGCATTGTTCACTTGTAAATGAAACCTGTTGCTTTATCCCAGAATCATTTAGGTTGGGAAAGGCCTCTGCGATCATCGAGTCCAACCTTTGACTGATCACCACCTTGTTAATAATGGGAATGAACTTGTTCTGCATGTGTGAGTGAAGCACAGCCAGAAGCTGATGTGGGGGTATTGCTTCCAGTTTGTGACACGATGACAAAGGGACACTGACTGGCAGGTCTAGAGGCTGAGAGATTCATTATCAATAAACTTTGAGTCAATTCAGAGCACTCACAAAAAATATCCAAAAGCTACTGTGCTTGGATTGGCTTTCTAAATGTGTATGCTTGATTATATATCTCATGGCCTTGCTGAAGTCCTCAAGCCCTTTGAATCTAAAGGCCCAGAAAAATTATAATTATATAAATAATTAATAACGGTATTCCATGGCTTCCATGAGTTTTGTGCTGTGTAGTCTTCAGTCTCCTTTCTTTGCAATTATTTTAGCTGCTCATGAGTCCAACTTTCATTTCAAGAAAATAGAATCCAAATCTATCAATCTATAGCTGACAGGAATACTTAGTGAAGCAACAACTGTCATTTGCTATTAAGTTAGACGGAGAATCTAATATAATTCCAATTAAAAATAAGCCAGATGAGATCTTCAGAAAGGACTTCTTCTGCATCTCCTCACATATGTTACTTCTCAAATGAAAAAAGTAGCATATGTGGAGAGCACTTTGATCCATATGGTGTGCTCCCCTTGATATTTTTGCTATTAAAAATCTCTATACTGATAAGTCAGTCTTTTGATTTATATAGTTGCTTTTTCTTCACTATAGAATATTGAAGGCTGTTTTTGCTTCCCTTTTCTGCCTCTTCTTCCCATAATGAGCTCTATTTTCAGTGTCTGGAGGAAGTTTCAAACTTGAAGTTTCGGGTAAGGTGTGATGGGTGTTGTTTGCTCTTTCTTCCCCAGGACTTACAGGGATACCCCAGGCTGCAGAAGTCCCAGATGAGGCCTGAAATTACTTTTTCCTCCCTATTGAGCACAGCAAGGTGCTGCAATGCACAAAATTCAGCACACATTTAAATGGTACACAGTGGCTGCCAAGCCTCTTGTTTTCACATTCTCTTTTCTGTTTGCTTTTCTTCTGGAAATCAGCATTTCCCCTGGACTTAACAAAATGCAAAATCTCAAAGGTTACTTGCTATTAAAACCTGACTTAATTCCAGTTAAAACTTGGGTTTGACTCTATCTCTGTGTGTGTGTGTGTGTGTGTGTGTGTGAGTGTGTGTGTGTGAGTGTGTGTGTGTGAGTGTGTGTGTGTGTTTTAAAAAGCATTTTATCAAGTTTGTAGAATTTTGTATTTATTGATTGATTGGATTAGCAGCTGAGACATAATGTAAATGCTGGCTGGCAGGAAAATTTATTTCTTATATTGTGTTAGAACAAATTATTTGATTTAACAGGAATTACTTAATTCCCTATTTCTTTCTGTGTGACTCTGTAGTGCAACCAAGAGGATTTCACCTGCATTTTTTCAGCTGGCATCCACTCAGCAGGGTTTTACCCTTGAGGTTTTTGTAGCCCCATGTCTTTGGTGTGTTTTTGACTGACCTCCCTGTCCTTTTTCACCTGTTTGTGTAAGATCCAGCACCACCTAAAGCTGTGCATCTTCTCTGCCGACTCTGGTGCTTCCACTGCCCTGCTGTTTGGAGTTTGGAACTGGAAGCAAAAAGGAGAGGGACCTTGTGGTGTGGCTGTGAGTTTCCCCAGCCCTTTGGCTACAAGAGCTGCTCATCCATGTGCAGCTTTGTGTGAAATTGATAAGAGGTAGAGTTAATCAAAGCTCTCAAGAAATCTATTTACTGGAGGTATCCGAAATGTGTGAGGAAAAGGTTTAAAGAACTCTTTGGTGTCCTTTAATGTGCTGGGCACATTTCCTACTACTGAAGTCTGGATAAGATTGTCCAATGTTTTTAGGAAATTCAGAAGCTTTTTTTTTCTGAATTTTTGATGATACTGAACCATACATTTATAAGAAAAATTCCTCTTCGCTTTCACTGGAGACTTCTGCTTGTAAATCAGTGCCGGGGCGTAGCCTGTGGGTTTTCTAAGGAAAGTTCAGGAGACAACCCCTGGAAAATAGAAAGGCAGACACATTAATGAGAGAGCTTCAATAACTGATAAAGCCCTTTCCCCCCCTCCTCTCTCTCCCTGACGATGGCCACTGGCACACCACTTGTAATTATTCATTATTTTTGTATCTGGTCTGTAGACATAGCACGAGTCTGCTTCTCTTGTTGGGAATATTCCCACAATGAATGCAGTGATCCTGTCACAGATTGTAGGGGATTTTATGGGTATGAATTTTTGCTACACCACATTGATTAACATCATGGATATTGTCTGCTCAGTTCTGTGTGGGGTGCAGCAGCTCAGCTGAGAGTACTGAGCCCTCTGAATGACAAGAGGAGCACTTTAATGGGAATTGTCTCAGTGTAAAACTATTTATTTTATTGTAAAATATTCTGTGTCTCTGAGAATCCTATTTTCATATGTTCATTTGGAGTGAGGGACATGATGAATAATTAACTTGAGTAGAAACATATTTGAGCATGGCAGAACTGAAAATTCATAGTATCAGAGAAGTGTTTAAGTGACTTTCTTTCAATTTATCAGTTTAAGTTAGCTTTTATTAAGACATGGCACAGGCAGTACGTTAATGATCTGTGCTTTATTTTTTAAAGAATTGTTTCGTACAGAGAGCACTGTTGCTGGTAATCTTTTGGTGAGTGCTATAATTGCTTCTAAGTTTTCTGTACATTATATTGTAATTTTAGAATACTCATTTAAATCTTTAATGAACACTATCATAAACAAGTTAATAAAAAACTGCTATTGAATTCTGTTTTGATGGAGAGAAAGTGATGTGCTATAAAAGACTGTATAGGAATAGTAATTCTAGTAAATATAATTTAATAGATTGGAATGAAAGGTGCACATTACCAGCAGAAAACTTAGACTGGAGACTCACTTATATTCAAAGGGAACAGTGTTTTAAAAAATGTGGATTTTTAAAACATTCAGTAATTCCCTGCAAACACAGAGCTTTCTGAGGACATGAAAACAGCAACATTCCACTGGTATTTTGGAAGCTGAACCTTCCTACCAGTTCTTGATTGATACAACATCTTAGTTTAGTATGACAAAAGTAATGGTGGTTTTTGGCTTTTGGTATATATATTGGATAGGATATCGAGGTCAAAGCTCATAAACTGTCAAAAAGCACAAGATCTGTGTATCATATTTTGGATTAATGAAGAAAATAAGAGCTGAAAACATTTCTGTATTTTCAGCTGGAACCATCCCCTGCTGTTCCCTGTGGTATAACCTTTACCAGGGTGTCAGTGTCACCTCAATGCAGTGTCAGGGATCTGGCAGATGCCAAAAAATCCCAGTTTTTCCTACAGTCGTTTGCAAGGTTTGCACATTATCCCTTGAATGGAAGGACAATCTTTTGAGATGAAGCACTGCAACGTGACATTGCATTAATTCATGAAAAGATATTAAAAAGGGTATGAAAAAGACCTTGAGTGAAGAACTATTGGAAGGACTGTGATTCTGACATTGACATCTGTGCAGTCTGGATTTTATTTTATTTTTTTTAAAGTATTTATACTTAGAAAACAAACTTCCTAAGTATGTCCTTCTGCCTGAAAAACCTGCTCTGAGAGAAGGATGGCAAAGAAAAAAATGATGGAAGGCGAAAGACAAAAGTCTCTGTGGAGGTGTAGTTTGCTTCTAGGAGTATTTGGAATTACTTGTCCAACTCTTGTGAATGTACTGGAGGAAAAGCCAATTATAGGATGCAGATTAAGCTCTCTTAATATTTTTTGGTTTAGGTTAGGATAAGGTATAATTTGTGGCTCTGGAATGCATAGTGTGTCCATTTTGCTGTGCAGTAAGGCAGTAATTAAGCCGCAGTGATGAGGTGAGTGGGATCAAACACAGCCCATCAAATCTCCTGCAAAGCAACCTCTGATTTGAGAACACTGGGATATGACAGGGCTTTCCCTTCTCTTAATTATGCCAGGAGCTTCTGCTTCGTTGTTTGCTTTGTTTGTTTGGATAGAATGTTTTTATTATTATTTTGTTCTCTTTTCTTTTAGCAGAGGCTACAAAATGGGTGGGTGGTGTTCCAGCTCTTTATTTCTGAAGAGTTATTGTCAAATTCTTGTTCCAAAGAGACACACAACAGCAAATGAATTGAGTCCCATTAGAGTTTAGTTTAATTTCCAGAACTGCAGCATTGCTCGGTGCTCAGTTTGAGCAGCAGTTTGCTGGGAAGGCGTGAGGGGTCAGGAGCTGTGCGAGACCTCTCAGTGCCTGGCTCCACTTTTGCCTTGCTCTGCCCACTTTTATTACAGCCTAAATTCACAAGTTTTAAACAAGAAATACTTTTCTCTGTCCTTCTCTGTTAGATTATACTGGGCAGTCATCTAGTCCATTTTCAGGGGACAAGAATTTAGTGCTCTTCTTTGTGTTTGCTGTAGTTCATAAATAATACATCAGACCTTTTGCTTCCCATGGTTTAACTGCTCTCCCTAAGGACTGTGTTGGCTGCACAGATCTGAAGTGTTTGCTGGAGCCTAAGACTGTTACTGAAGACTTTTTTTGGAGAACAAAGCTTTGCTCAGATCCAGCAGCTCGGTAGCTCCAGCTGACAGTAGATCAGTTCGCATTCTGCATTATGAAGAACCCTTCACATTGTTCCAGCCAGAATCTCAAACTGATATTACAACCTCAAAAAACTTTAATGAAGTGAATGGAAATAAAATAATGCGTTGTATTAGCAGGAGTAAAAAAAAAAAAAAATTAGTCTATTTGGGTACAGCTTAAACAATGCAGTGTGTAAAGATTTGTACTGTTTCTTGATTCTGAGGAGAACAAGAAGATTAAATATATCTTGCTATGTTTGTGTGAAAGGTGAACTGCAGCCTGCTGAAGAGCACAAAACTCGATACAGTAGGGATTTGTCTATAAAGAAAATACAGATAATCCCATAGAAAGGAAATATTTGATGTCCTCATGCATTTGGTAATGCAGACTTAGCAATATGTTGATAATGGAACATTGTCCCTTTTTGTGATCTTGAAAGAAAAAAAATAAATACCCTCTCTAATGCTCTTTGCCATGCTGCTTCTGGCTAACTCTGTGAACTCAAAGTGTTTGAATAGGTTGAAATACATCAAAAAATCTGTAAGACATCTTCCTCTTGTTGAGCTTAGAGAGCTTTTTCTTTTATAATCCACAAGCAATATCAACAGCATCTGGAGGCCGTGGCAGTCTCAAGCACTATTGTAGAGTATAATATTTATCTGCAAATTTTATTTTTCTTAATAGCCCCAAATCAAGATGGAGATATTCTAAATGTTAGAAGCTAAGTTATACATGAAAGACAATAATCTCCTGAGGAATGTGACATTCACTTCTAGTTGTCTGTATTGAGTGTGATTCCACGACAAGACAATTCCAGCAGGATTCTGGCTGGAAAGAAGCACATGATCCATGCTCTGGCTGAAGGCAGAGAAGTTTGCATGTCAGGTACTCATTGCAGGAAATTCTGGATTTATAATTACATGGAAACTGCATTGCCATGTCAAGCCTTTGTTCCCCTCTCAGCTTTGGTCCCCCTTGGATGGAAACTGTGGGCATCACTAATCCTTGCTCAAGGTGGCATTGAGTGCTCTTGTTAAACGTTTGTCTGTGAAGGGATGGCTGAGAGGCGTTCCAGGATTCACAGTGCTCTGGAGAAGTTCAGCCCCACAGTCAGGGCCATCACTGGAGGCTGACTTGCCAGGATATTTGGGAACTTAAATTAGAATGTGCTTTGCACTGGGCACACTCACACAGGTTTGATATTGGTCCCAAATAAAGAGGACAAATTGTGCAATTTCTTTCCAGGAAAAAGCCAGTAACAAAAGCAGTGCTTCTAACTGTGATTTAATGGGAAATTTTAATTTCACTGTACTATCCTAGGGATAATGTTTTGGGCTCCTGGCATCTCTGTCTCTCTCACTGCAGGACTTTTACCTGAGGCTGCTTTTCCAACAGCTGTCCTTGCTCTTGGTGCCTTCTTATCCTCACACTCTGCTGAAACCTGGTGTACTTTGTACCTCAGGGCAGGAGTCTCAGGAGCCCCAGGACACTCGGGCAGACCCAGCTTATTCCTCTGTAAGCCTTCAAAGGGTTCAACTCAGAATAAACTGAGAATTCATCGCTGCCATGTTATTCACAACAGCAGGAAATATGCTCATGGATCACTCAGAGTTACTCTGCCATGACATGACAGCCTGGCCCAGCTGAGCAAAAACCAGGAGATTTCATTCCAGCTGCCCTTCTTTCAGCCAGTCACTTAGGATGTTAGAAGCAAAAGTCACTGTGACATAGCTTCAGTGATATTATGTAGCTCACAGTCCCCCTCAAAGGAAATTATATATCTTGAGTTTTCTGTGTCTTCTCTGTTTTAAACCAAACTTCTCAAACTAATAGCAGGGTTTTACATTATTAGGTTTGATGGCATAATTTGTCCATATCTGGAGGCACAACACACGAATCATTAGAGGAATAAAAGTCCAGATTTTAAACACCCTGTGTTAGATTCTTGTTGTACTGCTCCCATTATTTAATTTACAATTTTAGGCTAAGTACTGTCAGTATTAGATGTGGGTTTCATCTGTTGTTAATACTTTCCATTTAGAAGTATATTTACTCATATATTTACCAAACCTCAACATATAGAAGGAAATTGTGTAATGTACTTTGAGCAAACAGCAACAACAGGAACTTTGGTTGAATTATTTAGGGAGGAAGGAAGAAATTCTGGAGAAATCAAGGTATTTTTTATAAATAAATCACACTTCATGGTATTAACTCTTTTCAAGCCCAAACAATTTTGCGTTGTTCCTCTTGACTCCTCTTCAAATCTTCCTTATTGGCTGAACCACTTACCAAGTGCTTGCTCTTCTGTGCTGTTGCCCTTTCACAGTGCAAGGTGTAAGACAGAGATGAGGAACAGAATGAAACCTCTGCCTTATTGCCTCTAAAAGTTTCTGCTCTTTTGAGCAACTGAATAATTTCTTCTCAAGATTCATGCAGTGGGTTTTTTTGTAACGTTGCTTTATGTCTGCATCTTAGTGAACAGCATTAAACACACAACAAAACTGATGGAAAACCAGGCTATGAAGGACTTTAGAAATTGCATTTGTATTAATATGTGAAATAATGCAGGTTCTGCTGTCTGGCCCTGAGATGAAATGGTACTTCATGGCTTAGCTCCAGCTGGTCAAACTCAGCCTGGAAACAGGATTGCTTGACTGGTGTTACCAGCTGGGAATGGCTCTGAGTCCTTGCAATCCCCTAAACCATGCCCAGGCATGTTGTGGCAGCATCAGAGTTGGCCTTGGCCAAACTGCTTTGGGGTTTGCTGACAATTAAAAGCCTGGATGTTTGCCTGTCAGTTCTCAAGCCCGAGATGGAGATCCCAGGGATTCCAGAGCCCATCTGTTCCCGTGCTTAGCTGTCCTTACCACCAAAACAGAGCCTCTAATTAGAATCTGGTCTTTTTCTTTTTCCCCTTCAGTTTAGAGAAGTGGTTGTGTCCAGTTTGAAACGATGCTGAGCTCTCCTTTCTTTGCCACTTGTAAGGGTCACCCTTCTATTCAACCTATTTTTTAGCAGACTGATACCAAAGGTGTTACACCTTAGAGATTCTTAATTGGCACCCACTGCTAGCTTTTTCATAGCTCTTTCTCTTATTATTGTTATTATTATTAATATTTTATGAATGATAAGTGTTATTACTGCTGATGTCAAAGGTTTTTAGCAAATCAGCCATCAGCTCTCTTTGCAGCAGTTTGCGGTGTCCTGGTGTTCTTTGCCTTTTTGTGTTCAAGGCTTGACTCTGCTCCAGCAGGCACATGACACAAACTGATAGCTACAGAAATCAAAAAGAGATCTCACAAATTGCCCTGCTTCCTAAACCCTCCGAGTCCTTCTACCAGATCACTGGAAATGTTTGGTTTTCTTCTGACTTGAGGCCATTCCTGAGCCATGATCAGTCCCCACACAGGCACATCCATGGTGGGGACAGCTGGGCCAGCAGCTCCCCAGGTGAGCATCCAGGCTGTTTATTCAGTGATGCCTTTGCTTTGGAGTTCTTGGGAGGATCATGGAATTATCCAATGGTTTGAGAGAAAAGGAACCCACTGGGTCTGCTGTCCTATAAATCAAGGCAGATTTTCTTTAATCTTCCCTTTCTGAGCAACATCCACGTAGGATCCCTGATTTCCCAGGGAATTATGAGGCAGGAGTGGGGTCCTGAAGAAATGAAGCAGAGGGGGAAGTGAAAAATGCTTGCACATTTCTGTCAGACTTCGTAAATTGTTTCTTTGTTGCAGTAATTTCAATTGAAAAAAACATTTTATAACAATGTTGGATCAAATTATGTGGGGGAATGCTCTGAAGAATGGAGTAATTCAGTAATTTCTTTACATTATGTAAAGTACAGCATCTTTCTAAGTTGAGGATGTTTAATGACCATTTTGGTAAGCTTAGCAAAAGAGTGGCTTGGTTTTTTTTCTAAAGTGAGACTTTGGAAGAAAACATAAAGATTTTATATATCCTATAAAACTGGCACACATCACATTATTGATTATATATGCACAATTAGCTTTTTTTTTTAATCTTGTTGTGTATTATGGCTGGATTAAATTTCTCTGAAACACTTTATTGTGTACCCTGGTGTTTAAAACATTATTGCATCCCTGAATATCCCTTGTAATAGTTCCTTGTAATAGTACAGAATTTTGCCATAACATTATTTTTTATATACTTTTCAAATCCACCCTCAGCTCAGAATAGGCACCTCTATTTAAAAAAAAAATGTTAAGATTTTTCATTTATTATTAGTGCATTCTGGGTGATAGACAGATGAAAAAAACAAATGCAGCAGAGAGAGGGAATGAGAAAAGTGCTGTGTTTTCCATGCCATTCTCTGGATGGCAATCATTGAAATTCCTTTGTGAGGTAAGTTAAATATGATTTAGCAGTAACAACATGTCTGCATCCAAAATATGATGTCAAGGTTGCAAAATTAAACCAATCTTTAAAAAATGCCTTTTAATCTACGTGGATAGTTCTCTAAGCTTTCAGGGGGTGAAAAATCAGGTTGCAGCTTCACAGCAGGTGTGGGAGTTGCTGCTTTACACCTCTGAAAGTCCTTCCTGCTTCTCTAGGCTTGGGGTCTTTTTGCTGGCAAGGCTGGTTTTGTAAACAGTAAGATCTGAGAATTAAGATCTCTCGTTCTGATATCTCTCTACAGTTGGATCACACCTTTAATGAGGGGGTAAATCATTAGTCAGGATTTCTTTGACAAATAGAAATTATCTGTTTTCATGGCCTCTTCATGTTTCTTGTCAGATGTTACTCAAAGCAAGGGATGGGATTTTTGATGGCATTCACCGAATCGGGATCAGATAAAATGTGAATTTCATCTGTTGTAATCCATGGGTCTGTTCTGCCGCCAGGACATGGGAGTAAAAGTAATCGTTTTAATTTGATATCTTGCAAAGTCATGACAGCAACAGCATCTTCAAAATTGTGTCAGAGAGTTATTTAAATTTGTTGCTGAGATGGTGGAATGCAAGGTATTTTATCTGGTCACTTAAGAGGTGAACTGGAACCAGAAAATCCAATGTACACAGGTGAAGGTGCTCTTTAAATTTATATTAATTAATAAGAAATGTAAATAGAAGAGGAGGAAAAAGACTTTTGAGCTGAAGAAATGTGGTTTTAATTATATCAGTGCTCAAGGGAAAAAAAAGAGATGGATGGCAGAGCTTTAAAGCAACAGTGTGGGCCCAGATTGTTTTTGAGTGATCAGAGAAAATGCCCAAACCTGTTTTTTCACATCATCTGCATAACAATGAAAACCGAAGCAAGGTTGTTGGAAAATAACACCCCTGGGATGCATGTAAATACACAAAATCTTAGAACTCAAACCAGAGCCTTAGGGAATTCAAAAATGCACAAGGAAGATAATAAAAATGGAATTATTTATGGTCGTTAATTGAGAGCATTGACAGGGGGACTAGAAAAATCCTAACACACTCCACGAACATTGCATTTTGTGGGATTTTTTGGAAGAGAGTCAGCCTGAAAAAATTATTTTGCTTGTGAGGACATAAAACATATGTAGCCAAGGCCACCACGCTGATCTAACCTGCAATCAGAGTGGGAATCCTTTGAAATCACTTCACCATTATTTTTCAGTAATAACAGGAGAAAACAGAAAACCAGGAGACAAATTTTGATTACATTTGTCTTTTAGCATGTTCTGTAAAAAAAGACAGATTTTGAGGGCATAACCAGATGAACAACAGCAACCAAATGTTCCTTTGCTGCTCTCCAAGAAGCCCTTTTTCTCTTCCAGCCTGTCTCTTCACATCCCTTGCAGGATTTCCTTCACCCTGTCTGAAAACCATCAGAGTCCCCTCAATATCTGGGAAGTTCTAAAAGCGATCTACTTGGTTTTGATTTCCTTTTCTTTGTGTATGTGATGGTTTCTGTCTTTGAGTTTTTATTCAGTTTGAATTAACTCATGAAGAAGAGTCAAGCAGGCTTGGGTAACAGGCTTGATCCTAAAAGGTGCTGATCCTTTTTACCTTGATTCCATGAATATGCAGACTGAGTTCCAAGACCAATTTGTCTGTGCTTAATCCCCCAGCCATGTGCAGGGTGATCACTTCTTCCCCATTCTGACGTGGCCTTGATACACCCAGCAAGTTTAATGCTCTTGGATCTGGCTTGGTTTTTCTTCTGAATACACCATAATTCCAACAGGAAGTCCTTGATAACAAGGGATTTCCAGCTGGAAGGCTCAGGAGACAATTTAATTTAGATTAATATAAGTACTAAGCTGCAACAATGCTGCTCCAGTATCCTGCCGTGTGAAATAATTGCAATTTGCTACAAAAAGCGTAGGGGTTTGGCAGCACTTTTTGGGTAAAGAACAGAACAGAGAACCTCCCTGGGCATGCCAGCCTAGAAAGCGAGGTCTCACAAATGGAAGGTCTCATCCAGTTCACGGAAAGATACCAACATGTCTTTTAACCAAGAGAATGGTGGAGCTGTATCAGAAAGCAGAATTTGCTCTCTTGGGACAAGGATTACTCTTGAAACCAGATCCACCTCACTCAAGTTACTTCAATTGTTACTTGCTTGACCCAGAGAGAAAAAGAATTTGTTATAACTCTCTGGAAATCCAAAAAAAATGCCCTTCCTTTGCCAGCCTTAATTGCCAGCTCTAATGACTGTGTTCCAGACGTGCTCTTGGCATAGCCAGGGAATCACATTAAAATGAAATTGGGGAATATCTGGAAGCTCAGGGCTGAAGCTGCTCTCAAACGCAGCTATCCTAAAGAGTCTGAGGGTTTGGAACACGTGGGCAGTTGTGACTCAGGGTACGTCAGGGAGAAAATGTGCCTGGTGTTGGTTTGAACCTTGGGCTGTGAGTGGGAGCA
The DNA here is from genome assembly GCF_963662255.1 of Cinclus cinclus. Taxonomy (NCBI): domain Eukaryota; kingdom Metazoa; phylum Chordata; class Aves; order Passeriformes; family Cinclidae; genus Cinclus; species Cinclus cinclus. The sequence goes on along the minus strand of NC_085060.1, from coordinate 16,782,876 downwards.
GAAACCTGGGCTTTGACAGGAGGGAGCTGAGCCTGTGCCCAAAGCGAGGGAGAGGAGAGCTCAAAACAACAGCACAGGGTGTGGAGGGATGGGACGTGCTGGCCTGGAGCCCTGGATGTTCCTGAATGCAACAAAAAAGCAGCGAGGTCAGCAGGAGCCCCCAGGATAAGAGCAACTTTCCCGTTCAGAACCACCTGCAGGGCCATAAAACCATTAAAAAATGGAGAGATCAATCTTAATCATGAGACCTGCTCTTTTGAAAGCCCCACTGGAGCAGTTCAGCAGCTCTTTCAAACTTTAAATCACAGGAGCAGTGAAACCAACATCTAATTTTTGTTTTTAAAAACTGCGAAAAGGAGAACTTTTTACACGATTGTTAGTTCCCAAATTCGATAATATAGGTGTTGGGGGAGCAATCCATACACTGAGTTTTACAAAAAAAAAATATTAATGAGTAGAAGAATCCCAAGAAATTGCTCCTGAAAATAAAATAGCGCAGTCTAGAGAAGAATTTGATGTTATTTCTTCCTGTCTTTTTCAGTTGCTAAGCAGTAGAATAGGACAGGAAATAAAGCAAAGCTCAGGTATGCAGTGGCGTATCAGGACTCCAAGTAAGAGCTGTGGGAAGAAGTATAAGCCCTCACAATGCAGTGAAAGCCTTTAATAAATTTCCAATCTTTAATTGAAATTATGAGCTCTAAGAGGAAAGGGGAAGATAAACATGTTAAAGAAAATGGGAATTTCATACAGGATTTGAAAAAGGACAGTATAACTTGGAGAAAAGTAGTATTGGCTTGATGGTTTTTTTTGGTTTCTTGATAATTTGCCACTCTTTTAATACTTTTAATATTTTGCAGTATCCAGTCTTGAGCTTATAAGATAAGGAAAAGTTGTGGAAATCAGCCTTATTCCATGTGCACATTTTATAATCTCATATCAGTCTGTCTCTTACGCTGCTGGAGAGATCAATAGATGTTCCCTGCTGAGGATGTTATCTTTGGTACCAACTTTTTAATTAACTCTTGTCCTGAGCTCAAAGAGCAATGTTTCACAGTAAAAACTCTTGATGTACAAAGCAGATCTGACATTTATCAATTACACTCCATGGTATCCAGTGCAGTGATCAAACAGTCAGAGCTGTAGTACTGCTTGTTCTCCAGTGATGGCAAAATATCTCAGATACCCACATCAAATGCATTTGCACGGCTCTGGACTGCTTTTGAAGGTGTTTACCAATCATTTTGTGAAGGATATTCTGTTGGCACTAAAGGGAAATTGTCAATACTGAGATCATGTTGTGTTATTAGACGTGATGGGAAGGGTAATAAATGGTTTAATTTGAGTTTTAATTTGAGTTGCTGTCACTGGAAAAAGCCACTTCCACTCCCTGACTGCTCTGACTGCACACTGAGAGTTTGCTTTGCTCTCCTTTGGGCAGCAGGGAGGCATTTTCCAGATGAAGCTTTCCTTGGGCATCTGTGTAACAGCCCACAGGTCTCTGCATTTGGCTTCCTCCTTTGCTTTTCAGGCAAAAATCTGATTTATCAGCAGTGAATCAGGTGCAGTCCATGAATCTATAAGACATTTTTTTCCTTGGGGAGAGCACTCGTCCAGGCTGGCAATCTTGTGAAAGTGTTTTCTGTTTACTGCCATCTCTGAGCTGTCCTTTGCTGCAAGACTTCAAAAAAGTTTGAAAATCAACTTAAATCAGTGGCAAAATACTTATTAATTTTGGGGTGATGACTGGGCCCCAAAAGTGGAAGCAGATGATGCCATGTAGCCTTGATGCTAAGCATAGTATTTTCCAACACCCTCAGTTAGCTCCTCACCACACACCCCAAAACCTTTCAGTATCTCTCTGAATGCCTCTAATCTGCTTGGTGATTCTTGATGTTTATAAATATATCTGAGGATGTTTTCCAGAGATGGCGCAGAATTGATATATTTTGTTAAAACATAGCAAGGCTTTCTAAAATTTCAAACTGCATGACTCCATGTTCTTTCTGTCTCTGTTATTTTATTCTTTGATTGCAGTAGCAGTCACTCTATATCTGAGGGTCATTTAACACTGTTGATGTATCATGACAACAGCCAAATTAATGATTTAAAAAAACCTCAACAAGGACAGCTGCTTCTTAATACTCAGCCTAAGTGTTTCTATTTGTGTAAGGGGCTTTTAAAGAACGTCTGGAAAGAATTTCTCTGCCTCTCTTTTGAGATCTCACATATTGAAAAACTGTTGTGATTTCAAGAGCCACTATGTTTTAGGAAGACCTCCTAAAGACATCCTAATTCCCAAATCCCCTTGAGATCCCGTGCACTTTCCAGCAGCAAAGCTCCTGCCTGTGTTATTACTGTGTATTTTTGTTGAAGGAGACACTAACACCAAGAAACAAATGGTGATCTCTCCCCACAGTCTGATTCTATTAAGGACAGCTGCTGCTGGGTCTGCAGCTGTGGACAAAGCTGAGGATATCATTTTTTGCTCGTGATCCTCTGATTGCTTTGTTCATCTCTGCTGGTGACAGATTAGCTCTGCAGCACATCCGTAGGTCACCAGCCAGCCTTTTTATATTGGTACTGGTCAGTGCTCTGAAGAGGGATTTTAAATTGAAAACAACACTTTCTTTTGTTGTCCTGTGTTTTGGAGAGCCAGAACTCCATAGCAGAGGTGCCACAGGTCATCCTAAAGATGCACCAGCAGTGCAGAATGCAGCAGCTTCTGTATAGCACCCATCCCTCATTATTGCTGCTGTCAGCTGGTCCAAGCTGTCCATGACATTTATAAAGAAAGTCCTTTTCATAAAAAATTTAAGGTTAAAAAGTGTTAAGGAAAAGTACCCTGCCGAGGTTTACTAATGAAAGAGGGAAAGGTTATTTTATTATCAAATGTTCAAAGGAAAGCACTTTTCTTCATCTTAACTGGACGTTTTCTTTATAAAATGCAAAAAACCCTTATCTTCTAGATTTCATTTTCATCAGGATTTCCTGAAATAGTTATAATTAAATATTCTTCTAAAACTTCCCCTTGAAGCATCAAAGTTACAGTTTAAAACAAGATAAGAGATTTCAATTCTTTGCCAACTCTGTGTCTTTGCAAAGACACCACAAAAACAACCTGCATTTTCAAGAAATGAGATGGGATATGTTGACAAAAAAAAAAAAACCCTCAAAAATGAAATAGTGGTGCTGAATGTAGCTGCAACAAATGGACAGATTCAAGCAATCTCTCTTTAAAAGGACAGAAGTGGTGAAGGACAGCAAGCTCCTTTGTTGGAACTCATGGAATGTGTGCTGCTCCAAGACTTAGACCAACCAAAGCATCACCAGGGAGGCATCTCTGGCCTGAACAGGAATTTCTCTCTTATTTCCTCCTCTCACTTCCAAATGGAATTATATATCTTCTGCTAGTTATCAGGTGAGGAATACCCATCACCCTTTCATTGCTGGGACCAAATTTTGAAAGGTAAGCTTCTAAAAATAAAGGAGGTTGTGAATTTTAAGTATTTTTTTTTTTTTTTTTTGTGGAACGTGAAGCAATTTCATCAGTGAATCAATTTTTTATTCAGACAAGAAGACTCATTCCAAGAAAAAATAGCCTTGAAAATGAATGCATCAGAGGGCAGGGAGCACAAAGTTAAAATTGAGGAGGTGAAGTCTCCTTCTTTTCCCAAATTTGTTAATTTGGTTCTTTCCTCTGTCTGGGTTTCCCCCCTCTGGCCTATCCACCAGCACTGGAGAGGCCCCATCCCTTCCCATGTGTATGAAACGGATTGTTAGCTTTTGGCTTAGACTAAAAATACAGCAGCACATATGCTCCAACAAAAGGGCTTCAAATTAGTTAAAAAACACCAATTAAAACTAAAACATTTAGATTTTACCAGCCAGTTTCAGCTGAAAGGATTTACTTTCTCCACAAGATCATTTTTAAAGCTGGTCACCCCCAACACTCTCACCTTTGGCTTTGGAATGATCTTTTCATCTATAAAACAGTGGGAAGGTTAAACCTCTATTATTTATTTCGTTTTGTTTTAATATCCAGCTCATGAGTTGTAGCACAGAAACCTCCTGGATAAACTTCATTTTTCTTCTGGAATCCTGACTGAACAAGGAAGCAGCTCTTGTCTCTTGTCTTCATCCTGCCTCTTTTAATAGCAGTAAGAACCTGGAAAAGAAAGCATGTGATAAATATGCCTTCATAATGAAGTGCTTAAAATTGAGAAAAAAATGCTATGTCTCAGCTAATTTATTCCTCATCTCAAATATGTTCTAGCCCTCATTACTTCTGAAGTAAACTGAGAACTTTTGCCAAGTATGTTTTGATAGTAATGAATAAAGACTTCTCTGGGAGATGGATGCTGCTTATCTCCAGGTATGTTGTGACTCAGTGAGCATTTTCTCTTGTATCCTTGCCAAAATACCTTTCCAGTACAACTTGCCAAAAGAAGTCCCAGAGAACAGCACTTCATCTTTTTGAGAACCAAAAAATGAGGCTGTGTTGTGGGCTAGACTGACTTATCAGCAGTGAAATTCAGACTTCCTTGGCCTGTGCTTCATTCCAGATAGAACCTATTTAGTGGAGGCGCCTGCCAAAGATTATTAACAGCTTTTTTGGGGTGTTGATAGCTGCTCATGCACCTCATCAGTTCTGCCCTGCTGTCTGACAGCAGAACCATCTTCTAGGAATAGGAAGATTGCTTTGCTGAGACTGACGTGGAATAGGATTTTGAATGTTTTACTTCCATAAAACAACAAAGAGGAGAGAGTATGGATTATCAATACACCCAAGACATCACACACTGAAAGTTGAATTAGCAGTAAAGTGAAAATGGTTTTTGTAAAACCTGCAGGCTTTGATATAAATGGGAGAGGCAGTTCATGGAGCTGGCACTGCCCGACCCTGCTTTGCAAGTCATTCTGGTTTCCTGGTAGTTTTTCCAGTTCTGGGAGGCACGCAGTGAAATGCTGCTTTTAAAGTGAGGAATGTAGCCAGGATATTTATAAGGGGAAAAAAGGGGCCTTCCTCTTTCTTTGAAAATTTCAGAGCTTGTTAAAAACTTTTATCTTCAGTGTGAGTCTAGTTTGTCATGCTTACATTTTTCCAGTTCGTTTTTTTGTTTTTTTTTTTTGTTAACCAGAAATAAATCCATCACTGGAATACATCTTCCAAATGCATTGTAAGTTCCTGTAGGATCTTTATTTTGGATTTAAAATTAAAACATAACATTATATTCTGTCTATTAATTTCCTACCATGATTGAATTGAGAAATGCACTGAAGGGGAAGTTAAAAAAACAAAAAAAAACCAACAAAACCAAACAACAAACAATTTCTGTTAATATTTTCATATTATACTGTAGCTTCTTTATAGCTGGGTTCCTTCTAAGCTGTAAGTGGTTTGGATCTGGAAGATCCTTTGTGTCCTGGTGCTCTGATGTCAGATGATTCACAACTGTACATCAAAGAGTTAGATAGATGGAAATTGGATTATGGCTCTCCTCCAATTCTTTCAACATTTCTTTAGCCATCTCTATGAGTATCTCCAATTTTAATGTCTTCCAAAAATTAGTTCCTTCCAAAGCAATGCCACAGCTAAAAGCACTCTGTGATGTTTTGATCACGCTCCATGAGCTTTATAGCATGAGAAATCCCTGTGGGATAGCACTGAGGATGAGCTGTGCAAATCTGCTTTTCTTCCCTGGATTTTCCAGTGGCCTTCTGGACACCTGGGTAGGAAACAATTGAAATTCAACAGCAATTGCAACTTATCTGCAAACTGATTTAATATTCACTTCCAAGCAGGCACCAGTGAGCTCTAGAGAAGATTTTAGTAATGCAGTGGCTGTGCATGTGAAATGGCAGGAGCTCTGGAGTGTGCTTGAATGAGGATGACGTGGACACTTCTGTGGCAAAACTTCCAGCATTTTCTGAAAAGGAATCCAAAGCTGACTGCACTGCTGTGGATTTTAGGGATGTTATTAAGAACTGTTATTTTTTTATTATGCTAGTCAAGGTGTTTGTTTTTAAGACTTAGCCAGTTGGTATTAATGTTCCAGACTGACTCACTGCTTTTGTTTCCCACCCATTGTTCCCAATCCCATTTTTATTTTTCAGCAATCTTCTGATTCTGTTGAGTAATTATTTCTGTGGTTTCATCAGGAACTTCAGTGCTACTCAGCAATTTCTTCTACAGAGTTTTGAAAGTGTTCTGTTCAGAAAGAGCTGTGAGATGCAAAAGATTCTTTGGGCCATGGAAAACACATTTTTGATAATGTGTTCACACTTTGTACCTGAATAAGAAAAAGTCTTGTCAGCAAGATTTTTTTTTTCCTTCAGGTTTTCTTTTCTGACCTGCAGACCAAACACTCTGGCTGTGATACAGCATGTGGTATTCTAGTGCGTCTTCATACATTTTTAAATCATTCTGTGTCTTTAAAGATTTTTATTTTAGGGAAATAATCATCCACACTTCAGGACAAAAATGTGGTCTATCTGGTTTGTGCTTATAAAGGCTCTCCACCTGCCAGAAAACAGAAAATAGAAAAAGTGAACATCCTGAAAAACTCAGAAATTTCCTCACAAGTAGTCCTCAGATCCTGGGAATACTTTTGAAACTGTTTACTGAAGTGACATTTCTTTTTCTGGGTCCACGTGGGAATGCTCTGCATGCTGAATTAACCTGGCAGTCTCAAGAAATTTGTCACCATTTTTTCTGGAAATTCTGCCTCAGGCAGTCCAATGGGGTAAAGCCCAGAAAGGCATTTTAAAAATCTCTTTTAAATGACCCCAATTCTGTTTAGATACAAACCTGTTTCAACTTACTTGTCTTGTTTCAGTATCAACTTAAATCAGAGGCAAAATATTTAATAATTTTGGGGCGATGACTGGGCCCTAAAAGTGGGAGTAGATTCTACTGTGTGGCCATTGATGCTAAACATTGTATTTTCCATCCTCAGTAATGTGGGTTAGAAGTGATAAGTCATCAAAGTGAGTACAAAAGCAAGTGCAATCACGGCATAACCCATGATTTTTTCACAACCGGAAAAAAAATAGTGATATTAGCAGTGAATTATTTCTTCAGTTTTCCACTCTGGTGTAATTATTTTGGTGCTGCTGAAATGCACCTATGCAGCACAGTAGTTTCAGGCAGGAAGTGAAGAAGAAAACTTTTTTCCAATTGAAACTGCAGGACCAATTTTGATAGTAATTATCTGAGGTTGGGTCAGCTTGCTGGATGTTATTATCTCCTGCCAAACTAAAAAATGAAATTTATGAAAAATGAAACCTGTAATGATCCACAGTGGTCAGACCCCAGTAATGGAAGTCATCCAGAAATACAGATCTCCCTGCTGCAGAAGATATCATTTGGTAGCATTTCTTCTGATCTGCTCTGAAGGGAAAAATTCCAGTTAAAGGTTCATTAATAGCATGTGAATGTCATTTTCTAGCACTGCTGACTCTCATCCTATTAGGAATGCTGAGTTTCTCCTCTACACACTTGGCTGCTGGTGTCAGATGGGATGGGGAAAGAAGTGTGGTAGATCTTTAAAAATTCCTTTAAAAGCTCCTGCTTGTCATGGCAGCAGTCCTGTAAATGAGAGCATTGCTTGCATTAAAGATCCTTTTAAATTTACAGGCTTAATGGATTAGACATATAAATGCTTTTCCCTAACATACCTGTTGGAAGTAATGTTCACATTCTTCATTCTTGCATTAATCTCTTGAGGAATCTCGTAATTTTTTTGACTTGTGGTGTTCTACCCGAGACTTATCAATGAGCAGAAAAAGGGGACGTTTGCTCCACATTATTTATAGACATGTTGTTGTTTATGCCCAAGCCTGACTTGTTACCTATTTGAAGCAGTTGCACATAATAGAAAATGCATTTTGTGCCTGCAGGTGATAATTTTTCATCTGTGTCTTCTGCATACATGTAAAAACTCAGATTTTGTTTTCTTTGGGCTCAGATAAATTCTAGACATTTAGATTCAGAGTTTCTTTCAAACTTTCCTTGTCGAGATAAACAGTCTGAAGTTTTAAATCTTTCATCCAGGCTGGTTTCCCAGTTTTTCAGTCATTTTTATGGCTCTGCTAATCCTTCTGGTCCCAGTGGTCCTGAGGTGAAAGCCACTGTGATTTCTCAGTTCAGAAACTTGTGACCAGTGAAAAGAGATTGTATTTCAACATCCCTGTAACCGTGATCTCACAGAGCAGCCCTGAGCCAGGAGTGGCTGTAAATAGAGAATCCTCTGGACCACTTTTGTTTGTGATGGAAATCAACTCATTTTGAGTCAGTGTAGATCTTTCTTTCAAGACACTCTTGCTTTTTGTGACAAGCACAATTCAGCTAACCCGTATCATATCCTTCAATTATTCTAAATAAAGTATTCCTAAATCTGATTAGGGCTCCAGGTTTCTGCTGTGTGCAATGTAGCTATTGAGCTATGTAGGATGTGTTTCAACATAAAGCAGAAATGTCTCACACACACTGACACCTACAAATCAGAGGAAATCTCTGTTCATGGAATCCTCAGAGGTCTTGGCACACCTTGACTTGTGTCTTGGATGGAGCTGCCTTTCATGTCTGTGCTTAGATCAGAGTTGGGAGAAGCACACCCAGCTTTCATCACGGGCTTGTCAGTGCGAGGAGAAGTGACATGACAGTAACATGTCCCAGCATGTTTGTTAGGGAGGCTTCACCCATGAAATTTATAATCCTTCCAAACCCAGAAACTGTATGGTTTCAAAGGAGCTTGGAGGGGCTCATGAAAATTAAATGCAGAAAATATGGAGTGAGTGAAAGATGAAATAGCTTCCATATCACCTAGAGATTTCCTTTAATTTTGAAGAATGTTCTAGCTGCAGAATTAATTTTTTTTTTTTTCTGTTCTTATTAAATAAAAAAATGCATGACTTTGTTTTCAGCCATTTTGAGCAACTGCGTGAACAGTTCTGGTGTAAACTTTGTTATCTCAGTGTCTCCCTGTATTACTTCTAGAGGATTTCCAATGGCATTAACTTTAATAATAGCTGTACAATAGCTGTACTTCTGCTTGAATTGGCGATTTCCATTACGAATGGTTTTTGAAACCAGATTTCTGTTTTCCCTGCTGCAGTTCACCAACAGAAACAATGGAATCATTTAATATCACTGTGGATTTCTGCAATCAGCAACATGAAAGATCATGTGATGTGTTAGTGGATATTTCTGTATACCTGAAATAATGTCAGTATGAGTTTAATGTACAGAATACTTGGTAAGCATTTTAAACCTTCATATTACTCATAAAAGCAGTAAATTTGGCATGTCGAAAGATAACTATTTAATTTCAATATACATTTCATTTGGCACAGAGAAGTCTGGCGAGGAAAAATGGTGAGCAGAGTTTTTAGATGAATTCTCCCCATCACAGTCACAGTCTCAGGGGTTTTTGGAGTTCATTTCTCAATGCAGCCCTGACAAGCTGCTCCAGCAGATCCCTCCTGACCCTCTGCTGCAATAATGAATGCAGTGACTCTTACAAGTGGCCACTTGAAGGGACAGAGTTAAGGTTCATTTGGTTTGTTTTTTTCCCTGACAATACATCCGCCAGCTTTCCAGAGCTGAAAAACCTGAAAAACATCAGATCTGAAGTACTCCAAGTCTTCCCTCCTTGTTTTTCAGCTGCTTGAGTGACAGTGAACTTTGCTTTCCAGAAGCTCAGAAAACTGTAAATAACCTTAACTAAGTGTGGGAGAGGTTTTATCACTGAGTGATAAGAAAACCTCTCCCTGCCCTGGTTCTCAGATCACTGTTTCACTGGTACAATGAACTTATTTTCCATGCTTGCCTTTAAGGTGCTGCTTTTGACTTTCCTGGGCATTGCCACAGGAGCATGGCCAACAAATAGGAATGGCAGTGGGTTAAGGGAGAACTTTCCAAGAACAGTGAATTATTCATCTGCCACCAGCCACCTTTTCCTACAGTGTTTTGTAGTATTCAGATGAGCTCTTAGCCCAGTTAGGAAATATTCTCAGGACAGATTTATTTATTTAAAGTGTATGTGTGCAAGTTTCTTAAATAATGTGTTGGGCTGGAGGTGCAGCAATGCAATTTTATCAGCATTCAGTATCACTGGATTTAGAGAGGGGAAAAAAAAAAAGAATGCATGGAAATGAGATGAGATAAAAATTCAATCAGAAGAATAAAATATTATTTTTGTGATTGTTTTATTCATTTTCTTTCTCACACAATTCCCTCTCCTAAAGCACCCTGTCTTAAGCAGCAATGTTTTGGCATATGTTCCAAAGTATATAAAACCTGGCACACATGAGTGGAGGATTTTTAAATTGCTAGTGAGGACCTGATATACTTTCACTTTAATCTGAATTGGAAATAGCTTCAGTAAAGAATAACAATGTTGTCTGCTGAGATACTGATGTAAATAGATATTTCAGAGCGTAGTCTTTTATTTTTACTTTTTATTCATAACTGGCAAGAACCTGTAAATAACTTCACAGCAGAGGTGAATGACTAGAATTAAAAAGGGAAAAAAAAACCTATTGGAGTTAGAGAAAATTAGAAAAGTTCTGACAAAGTTCCTCATTTACCCATTTCTTTCTCCTTTTCGTCTTTTGAAGAAAAGAATTTGAGTTAAAATTTTGGTTTATATATTTTTGCCTTCCCAAGCTGGCACATTTTTTTCCTTGCTTTCTTAAGACTCATTTTATCACTCCTCTCTACATGGAAGTGTACCCAGCCCCTTTGCAAGGCCATTTTCCATAAATCCTTTTTTCCCTCCCTCTATCTTTATCCCAAAGACTTGAAAATAATCCCAAGGCTTGAAGCTTTCTCAGATCTTGCACTTCTCTCAAAATTCATGTTGGTATTTGTACAGTGTTTATATTCTCCATGTCAGCTGTAGAAATGACAAACATAACACCGACGACCTACAAACATCCAAAATTTGTCCAAAAGGATCAAATCATGTCCCGACACAAATTATTTGCAAAATTAATCTTTTTGGATCAGAGTTAAACTGTCTGCAAACTCCTCACCAGTGTGGGCTTTTTTATTAATTTTGCAGTGATGCTTCACTTGGTTATATTGGTGTAAAAAGAAGAAAATAAAACTTTAAACTTCTAGATCGCACTGTGGAGAGGGATGCCAAAGGGAGACAAACTCACATTCTGCATGGAGAGAGCAATCATGTTCTTTTCCAGAAAGATCTGCATTTTGTATCCTCAGCTCTTTTCAGCTGTAATATGCATAACTGTTCTCTCCAGTTCAGTTGAGCTCAGTACAGAATATAAAAGAATCAAGAGGGAAAAATAGCTTTATGCCAGCTTTTCAGATCCCCAGTTGGAATTCATTTCAATGACTGTCAAAAGATGGAGCAAAAAAAAATAATCTACATACTGCATAGGCTGTTCTGCTATTAGCTATAGTTTAAAAATATTCAGAACATACTTTTTTTTTTTCTCCCCTGTATATGTGCTCTGTGACTTTCCGCATGTATAAATTTAGCAAAGACAAAGAATGTTGATGGCTTGCTGAATTTAAAGAGCAGCAGCATTTCTAGAAGGGCATGAGGAGCTCCCTAAATATTGGAGACGTGCTCTTAAGTCCTTTCATGTTTATTATATTGATTTTATGAGTACTGGAGGAAAAAAGAACGATCCAAAAAGCTGTAATAAGTCCTGTATTTGCTATCACAACTATAATAGTATTAATGGTAAAATATGTAAAGTCCATACCTCATTTTGCATTAATACACTGGCTTCCATCTAACAAGAAAATATCAAATGAGTTGGGCAGAGTTACCCCCTGCCAATAAAGAGCCTTGCTTCAAGCACCCAATGTCATCTTTGTGTGTTAGAACTATAAAACTGCCAGAAGGTTCTGCCTTAAAGTCTTTCCTCAAAGTTGCACCCTTGTTTCTGGAGCTGGGTTTTCAGGATTCCAGTGTGTGACATCCCTGAGAGTATCACTGCTGGGCACTGGCACCAGAGACGTTTGATGAATATGTTACATGTCCAAAATACTGGTATTTCACACGTGCAATGCAAAGTTACTCTAGCTGGAAGTTCCTCATTAACTGAGGATTCAGGAGAATTTTAAACTAAAGCATAAATTAGCCTTAAAAATATGGAAAATGTGGGCTAGTAAGCAATGGCCATTTTTTCTCCTTGCACTAATTTAAACCAAAGTTTTAATTATAACCTGACCCAAGTATAACATAATTCTCCAGAAATCTTGCAATTTAAGAGGCAAAGACATGGGAGAACATAATTGGTGATTTGTCTTTATTATTATTTATTGTGCTAAAAGGGCTGAGCTGGTGGCAGGGCTGCAGCTGGACTGGAGTGGCTCAGCGTTGAACCATCAATCATTCCCTGCCTGAGGGGAAAAAATAGAAAAATAAAAACAGATAAAAACAGATTTTGGGCTTCACTTTTCCCGTGGCTGCAACTTTGTCTGAAAAGATGCCTTGTCTAACAAAATGATGGAATCATGGAGTATCCTGAGCTGGAAGCACAGGGAACAGGACCAGTCCAGCTGCTGGCCCTGCACAGATGGTTCAGAACAACTCAGAAATCAGTGAAAGGGGAGAGGTGGCCCTAGCCAGTGAACACATCTGCTGGGTGCTTACATGTATAGAAATGAAAATTAAGCAGGTTTCTTGACACTTTGTAATAGAGTATTCTAATTTAGGGAACCGGATTTGTGATGCTTTTTTGTAATGTAATCTGTGATACTTTCGTCTGGAGCTAATTAATTTCTAAACTTTTATTCAAAGTAAATCTAGCTAATAAAAACTCTTGTCAAAATAGTCTTTCAGTAATCTGTTTTTCAACATTCAACCAGACAGACAAACACAAAAGGGGCACTGTTAAATTGAATGTATTCAAACTTTAGTCTATGCACTGTTAAATTAAATTTATTCAACCTCCTGTGTATGTAGCATAGTATTACAGTCATAGATAGAGGATCTATTTAATACAGTGTTTTTTTCCAAGAAGCTCAAAAGAAGATAGGAATGTAATTCGTGTCAATCAAAATTATTTGAAGTTGCACACATTTTTTTATGATTTCAAAATAGTCAATGCTCCTTGCAGTGCTATCAGAAGGGAAGAATTTTCTGGATCACCAATTCACTGTGTGTTTCCACTGATTAGTCAGAATAGCTTTATTTTCCTCACTGCCTTCATGAAGTTTTCTACTACTACATTTTTAGAAAGTTATTAATTTAATTATTTAAGTAGCCAGCACTGCAGCAATGTGAATAGGAGTGCAAAGGTTTGGGATCTCCCTCTTTATTAAAGTACCTTTAAAAACAATACTACATTTACACCATACCACACTAGAAAATTAGGCAACTACCTCTAGTCTGCTGTGTTATTTTTAATTTCTTTCTAGTATTTCTTGCTCTAGCTGTCATAGAGGATAGCTTTGGGGGATGTGGAGTTTCTATATATCTTTTGAAGAAAAGAGCACAAATTTCAGATGCAACCTGTTACTACCTGTTCAACATGATTTCTGAGAGGCAAAAAGTGACTGTTCTTTACAACTTTGATTTGTGAATCAATTATTTCTATCTAGCTTGGAGTGGTTTCATCAGCTTCAACCTCACATAATCTGGTGCTGTGTAAAACTAAACCCCTTGGCTATTGGCACCTAGGAAGTGGTGACCAAGCTCTGCAGTGGTCTTATTTGAATTATTCCAGTTTTTATATTTTTAACATGTTATAAAAAGGCAAGAAAACACACAATGAAAATTTTATGGATCATTAGTCCATCTTTGGCATTATTCAGGAGACCTAAAGTGCAATTAATCAGTCTATGGGGTAGGAAAGGGTTTAGTTCAGGAAATACAAAGCAGTGCATTCATTTTAATTTGTCTGGAGCAGCAATGCAGTTGCTGTATTCCCAGCTCTCTGTGCATTTAACAACAGAGCCTCCACAAACCATCTCCCCTCATTCCCCTTCCACAGAGGTGCTACAGCTTCATTTTGAACGAAATACAATTGAATGCATTTGGACAAGATTTGTAATGTAAGATTAGTTGCATTTTAAATGAAAATTCTTTGGGGGTATAAGCGTAAAATGTGCAAGGAAATTCTTCATGTGTGAGGGATTCACTGCTTGAGAGCAGCCACAGGTGAGCAGCTCTGTGCTGCTCCTCCTTGCCCTGAAATTATTGAAAATTTGGGTATAAGTATACATCCTCTGTCTGAAAATGACAACTGGGTGTGTTCAAGACTGAAAAAATCTGAAAATGTGGTTTGGTGTCCGACCTCTAAGTTCTTGGCCCTAAGGTGAAAGCCCAGTATCTGGTATATAATATGTGTTATAACTGTGGAGTTCATGGGGAAGGTCAGCTCATGTCTAAGCAAATTTGAGTTCAACACCTTTGATTTCAGTCCCTGGACACTTTATCTCTGAAAGGAGAGGTTAAAATTAAATATATATATATATATATATATATATAGATATAGATATATATTCTGTTCCTCTGGGTAGGAATTGGAGTTTGAATCAAACAGGTACACAAAGCTTTTCAAACTTCCAAGGAATTATTTGAAAAAGTGGAGTATGTAACCTCCTGTGCAGAAGGGAGCTCCACTGACTCCTCTGTGCAGAGCATAGTGTTTGTTCAGGACTGGATTCACTGGGTTGGAGGTGGCACCAAATGTCAGGTGGAATTCATTGTTAAATTTGTTGTTAAATTCCTCATGCCAGTGTGTCCCTGCTGCAGAAATAAAAGCTTGGATGAGCACAGTCCACAGCCATTAAATGCGTAAAAGATTGACTGCCACAGGAAAAGCCTTGGACAAATATTTAATTGTTTTTTATTTAAGGATCTAGAATTCTGAGACATTCGTGCTTGCATGTGAAATTGTGTCTGTCACAGGTTGGGAATCCAAGATTTCCTCTGTGCTGGAAGTGCACTGTGCTTCCACTGATTAGTTAATTATTCACTTGGGCCTTCTCCAGCTGAGTACCCCAATAGGAAGGAATATAAACAAAATTGTTTCTGCCAGGTGTCAGCCCCATAGAATAAAGAAAAAGAAAATAAATTAAGATGTTGTTACTGATGTAGTTAAAAAAAAAAAAAAACAAAACAGAGAGCAATATCTCTAGCAATTACATTGTTAAAATGGTATTTAAATAGCCTGGATGTGTGGAGGACTTTGCAATTTAGAATGATTATATAAAAATAATGAAACCGGCCTTTTTTTCAGTCTTCTGTGAAATGGAATAATAAGCACTCTCCTGAACAAACCATATTATTTTCCCATGTCTTTTCATTACTGCATTTGAAGTTATGATTCATATATTATGGTGATTCATGGCTTAGCCCTATGGAGCAGAGACTTATTTTTAGAGTGCTACCTTAAATTAGTATGACTAATAAGTGATTTTGAGGTACAGTGATCTCAGTGGCTCTGCAGCTCCTTGCTAGACTTTAATGTGTTTATATCTGACTTTCCCTGACACTTCGCAGCGGTCTTTCCAGGGAGCTGGGTGTTAACTGTGATGTATTAGAATCTTTAAACTCATTAATTATTAGCCTAAACTGAAGCGTGCTTTACTGCTCAGCTGTGGAACATCTGAGGAACATCTGCTCTGCAAAGTTTCTCGGGTCCCTCCCCTGAGTGCTGCCCCTTGGACGCTCTGGGCAGGGGCTTGAGCTCCTCCCTTGGCTGCTGGGACATCAGATGGTACCAGGACAGTTTGTCAGTAATTTCCAGAAGGGAGGAAGCTCTGTGGAGCTGTCTGCAGTGGAAATGCAAATAGGATTAACTCTTAAGACAGGAATTCATGATGCGTGATACGAAAATGTATTTATTCCCTCCTTCTTCCTGAGAAGTTTTTTTTTTTTTAATTTCTCGCTTGGTATCTGTGGTCAAAAGAAAGTTTGAATGGTTGTGGATAGTCTCCTTTAGACCTCTGGGGTAAACATGACAGAGCAAGGCTGTGCATGTGTTCTCTAGGTTTTTGCAAAGAAGAGTTTATTTACAGGCCAGACTGAGGGTCTGTTCATTCCTCAAAAAACAAACAAACAAAAAACAAACAAACAAAAAAACCCCAAAACCAACCAACCAAACAAAAAAAAACAAACAAAAAACACAAAACAAAAACAAACAAACAAAACACCACAAAAAACCCCCCAAAACCCCCAAATTTAAAAAAAAAAACAAACCAAAACAACAACAAAAAAAACCCCACCAAAAAACAAAACCCAAAAATCAGGTAGGAACTTGGGGCATCTCTGAAATTTGCATTCATGCTGGAGATCTTGTGTGTCAAGGATTAAAAGCAATTTGTTAGCATCATCACGATGAAATATATATATATATATATATAAATTTAAACAATTCTGATGTAGCTCGTTATGTATTGTGAAATATTGAATAGTTAATGAAACTGATATTTAGCTTATAAGTCTCTTAAAAATTTCAGACTACAAAAATAATCTAAATCTACTCCTAAATTAATTTCAGGCACTGTTCCTGGTAGAGCTTTTATATTTCTCTTTGTGAACAGGTAATTGCTGCTATTGCCCCTCTCCACTTGGTAAAGTGGATATTATGAGCTACAGTGCAATCAATATCTAGAAATAGAGTAAAACTGCAAGGTTAGGGGATTTTTCTTCTTCTTCATCGACTAATTCTTCTCCTTAAACTGCTAAAGGATATGAATGGCTGACATTTTGCTCTAGACTGAGTACCTGTATCTTAAAAATTGTAACAGACACAGAAATCTCCTGGAACACGAGGTCATGGGGTGTCATTTCCCTTTAAAGGGCAGCAGTGTGTTTGTTTTACGAGGATGGTTTTTATCAGGGGATTTGGAGCTCTCCTGCTCCTCCAAGGTGACACTCTCCCTGCAGGCTGTGTGAGAGGGGCTGCAGGTGATGGGTGGCACCAAGGGAAGCAGTTTTAGGTTGAGTTTTGACAGCCCTTTGCTGCATTGCTTTCAGCAGGACTCTGTCACGTTGCTTTTCCCAAAGCATCCGTGTTTCTTTGCTCCATTTGGGTCAATATTGAAGGATCTGTGACCAGTGGGGGTCGAGGGCAGTGTTAGGAGAGAAGAGAGATTTGTTTTGCACCTGCAGAAGGGCTCAGCACAATTCCTTCTGCACAGTAGGAGACACTTTGCAAACATGAACTTTAGAAAGTAACACAACGATTTCACGGCTGTGTTTAAGCCCGCTCAATCTTTTCGAGCTGAGTTTTGAGTAATTTCCTTCTAGGCAGAAGCCATGGATGTATTTCATCAGGAAAACCCTCAGGTGTGCTGGGCACTGCATTTCTCTGCCCTGGACTGGGGCACCCTGACTCTGCTCCGGGCAGCTGCTGGTCCAGCCTGATGTCAGGGCTGCATCCTGGCTGGCGCAGAGCAGCAGTGTGCAATTCTGCACTGCCAGGGGAAAGGCTGAAATGCAGGCAGAGGAACTGCTGGTGTGGGTTTGTGCCAGCAGGAGATGGTGCATTTACAAACACCTTGCTCTTCTTACTGGGCGTGCACACAGTCTCAAGGGTGGGCAAGTTAAAAACCCAGCACCAGGCAGCTGAGTGAGCCCTGTCTGAAAATTAAACCTCTTAATCTGGTTTCAGAAGACAAGCCTCTGTTACTAATACGTTGCCAATACTGGTCTTTATTAATCCGAGCACAGTCGTGTTCTCATGAAGCAAGGTGGTTTCTCCATGCACCATGGTTCACTTGGCAGTTTATTGGAGCACAGCAGAGCAAATAAAAAAAGGTGTTTTATGTGCTGATGGAATGAGATGTGTGTAGTGTGACGCGTACTTTGTGTACATATCTGAAAATCCTACTCGGTCACCAGCAATGAAATTGTACTCTGTGCTTGGCTTGGATGTGACCATTTCCCATAACTTGGGCTGAACTGTTTGATAAAGAAGGAAATTCCTTTTGTGAGTATTCTGTTTATTCTGACTTTCATGCACCTCACACCACGTGCAGACTGAGGCTGGGATTCTGGGGGGGGGGGTGTGGTAAAATCATAAATGGAGTCAACCCAAGTCTCCAGAATGAGCAGTTAACCCGAGCACTGCTGCTGTTTGCAGCCCCATTGCTCACCCAGGAGTAAGGTAAACAAGTGCTTTCCTCCAACAGTGGAATTGCTTCAAGAATGCTTTTCCAAGCCTTTATTTATTGTATTCACCTCTGGATCATGAATAAAACAAAGAGTAAAAGATGCAACAGTGCTCTCACAATAAGGTCAAATAACAGAGTGGAATTCAGCACTCTGCAGGAGGCCAACACGAGTCATACACCCCAATTAAGCCATCAAAGTAGATTTAAGTGGAATTTATTTGGTGTATAAGATTTGAACTATGAGTCTCACCTTTAGAGAGGCAGTCTGCAAAGAACAAATGTTGGGCTTGAACTTGTCCCCAAGTAAATCAATGTTATCCTGCTGATACCACGGGAAAAAATGAGAGCCAAGTCACTTGACTCTTGTTTGTGAATACCTGTTCCTGAAGCTTTGGAAAAGTACTGCAGCACAGAAAATAAGGAGAACACATTCCTACCTCGGCCTTATGGCTTTTGTGAATTACTTATTCTGGCTCCTGGGTACCTTGTTTCTTGCCCTTGCCATCTGTAGATTTAGTGATTTATGTTTCCAGTGCAAAACGTTACCCAGGATTGAATATTGAGTACAGCAGCACAAGGCTTAAGGAAATGGGCAGGCACAGGATATGAAGATTTCCATGTCAGCCATGTTCAAAGGGTGAATGAATGCAGAACAAAGTTTTTGCACTATCATTTGATTATCTGTTCCTTTTAGTCCGTGTTTGGACATTTCTAGTACGCAGCAGTGAGTACAATATCGTGGCATTTTTATCTGCTGGTAAATGCAGAATTAGTGGGCTCAGTGTAAACAAATATCCCAATACACTGTCTATATTAAAAATCTCTGACCTGCTTAGGGAACATTTCTGGGTTTTTGTATATGCTGACTTTATATATTGGCTTAACATGGAGAATATGAATTTTTGATAACTCAGCCATAGCTTTTTCTGGGTTTTTTGGCTTTCTTTCTTATATATAATTATTAGTTGTACCTTAAATGAGGCTCTTTTTTTTTGTCTTCTTTAGCTGAACAAAATAAATCACTACTCTACTTTCTTCTATATTGTCTAAGACATTCAACTTAATATAAAATGGGGGAAAAAAATCCCTGAGCTCAGGTTCTTGGCTCAGCTTGGTCAGTTGAATGTCAGTGGAATGTATCTAAAAGGAAGTAACATATAAACTAAACTAATTTGGAAGTTCTGAGTTTTTTTTTTGTAGGCACTGGACAGTGATATAAAATCCTGATCTGCATTTGCTAATTTGTGATTGTGGGAACCTTGTCCTTCAATACAGCTGGGAATTAAGATGCTTCTATCCTCATCCCCTATTCAAACAAAAGGCAGAATTTCTTGTCTGATGGGTTTGTTTGCTTGGAATATGCCCATATGATTCAGTATACCATTTAAACATCTCATTACATCCTTTTATATCGATGTGTTGTTAAGGCTTTTTTAGTACTGCAGTAAATTTGGCCCTTAAAATGCAGGGGTTTGCTCAAACGTGGCTTCAAAACATCAGCCTTTTGTGAGCAGAGCTCGTCATGAAAGCAACTGTCAAAGAGGAACATGCAGTTTGTTACTGCAGGGAACCAATAAATAAGAATTCAAGCTTGTCAACATTTAGCTGTAGGAAATTTGAAGACATTCAAGCCTTAATGTCACAAACATTGGTAGAGTGCCAAGAGAGCTGCCCAAGTGTCTTTAATGACACCACTTAATGGGAGCAGATAAATGTAGAATGGGACCCAAGGCCTATACCTGAGGAGTGCCATAAACAACTCTGTCAATACAGAGAAAAATATAGATCACTGAAATCATACTGGGAGTGGGATGAATGTGCCTGCAGAATTAAAAAGCCAAAAGTGCAGCCCCACAAGCTGGGAAGCTGCCAGGAGTTTTGTTAGCTGTAGGGAATTCTACCAGTTCAGGTTGGGTGTACATATAAAAAAAACCAAAACAGGTTAAATAAGAACTTCAGAAAGAAGAACTTAGATCAGTTTTGATGGATCTCATTGAGGTTTTGGATGAAATTGTTGGAAATGCCTTTTCAAAATAAGCGTTCCCAAATCCCAAAGATTCTGGGAAGTAGAAAAAATGGCACAACTTGCAGAAAAATTCACACCCATCACCTTCTGTCTTGGAAAGGTTGTGGTTTTCTCTTTTCCACTTGAATTCAATCTTTCTATCCTGTGTTATCTTTTCCAGGTAACTTTATCTTTTCTACAGAAGTACACAGAACTTCCTATGTAAGGATACAGAACACAGCTCACTTTTTTTCTTTTTATATAAGGAAAGATTGCTAACCTAGACCGATGTGAAGTTGCACTGCAAATAATTTGGAATTCATCATTTAAACTCTGTGATTGTTATGTGCAAATACTGGTGTAGGTTAGCTTTTAGAAATTAACTTCTCAAGGAGATGTTTCTAATTAATCCTTAGTGAGCAGGTACCATTTAAAAAATGCACTTTAATCAGAAAAAACCTGGAATTATAAGCAGAAGTGAGTATGTTTGTACTAATGAGCTGGTGACATTTAAGGACATTTGTGCCAAAAGGAATACAGCATTATGAAATGTTATGGCACGAAGGTGAAACACAAAAATATTCCTAAAATACTTTTCTTTCATGGAAAAATCGCATTTAACACTGTGTTGTTTCTGCCAGTCTTGTTTGTTGAAAGACAAATTGTTCTTTGAAATCTTGGTTACAGTTAGAGCAAGCTGCAGATTTCTGGCCTTGAAATGAAATTAAAAGTTGAGTGAACACAAACAGTTCCCCTCTTTTTTTCTGTCCTTCCTCTATTCTGGAGGAAAATGTAATCAAAACTGAAGTGCAGGCCAGTCGTCTAACTATTTGAGGTATAATTAACGTTAGGGTTGTAATTAAGTGATTGGTATGAGCAACATGCTTTAAAAATGTATTGATTAGGAATGGGCTGCAGAGTGCCACTCCAAAACCAACCACTCAGCATTGGTGTGGCTGCAGCTGGTTTTAGTGGGCTTTTACCAGTGTGACTTGGGAAAGTTTGTAGAGAATTAAATTCTGAAAACATCCATCCAATTAATAACCTGATGCCTAAAAGTGTATCTATGGAAGGAAAAAAAGTCTGTAAATTATATTGCAGTGAAGTGCCAAAGGTGTTTTCAATGAGGATTTTTATACTCCTCTCTGTAATTGAAATGTAAAGCTAAGAATTTGAAATTAAATTTGAAAATAAATTGATGGCTGCTATGTAAATCAAACAAAGTTAATGGAAAAGCATATTTTCTGTAAAGTGTAAGCTGAATTTGTCAGTAAGATTGGGAAACCAATGGATAGATGTCACTCAAAGTGCACACCTGGCAGCAGCAGGTGAGCAGTGCTGCTGAATTCCTTTTTGCTATCAACCTTATAGACGCATAAAGGAAAGGGTCTAAGGACTAGGAAAGGAGTTGTAGATGACTGGGGGTTTTCAGTCCAATTGACCTCGTTAGGTGCTTGTCTCAGCACCCTGAAGAGGCCGTGCACGTTCTGAGTGTGGGTGTGCTGTTTCCACGTGCATATTTGGCTGTAGGTTTGGCTGGGTTTTTCCCTGTTATTTATTTTATATTTTATTAATGTCTGTGACATGTAGATAATTAAGGTATTGCTCATCCAGGTTTTCCTGGATCCCACCTTCCCACTGCAGGAGCCCTTTTTTTCCTCTCTGTATTTCGCACATTCCACATTAATGCAACTGGGAGATGTGTGGGGGTTTGGAAGGAAAACAGAGCTGGGGGAAGAGAACCTGAAACTAATATTTACCACCTTGGAGATATATTGGCTGCTTCTAAGCCAGGAGTTCACAGATTTGTGTACTTTAAAGGGCAGAATTGTCACAGTATAGAAAACAATTAATACACAGAGCCTTTATTACTCAGTGCCTGATACCAAAGTGCCTCAGCATTATTAGTAAATCACAGTGGTTTATGATAAGCTCATGGCTCATTCATCTGCCTTCTTTATAGAGCAGCTCTTGCAAAGCTGCCCGAGTTAATTCTGCTATAGAAGGCCTGTGTGAAAATAGAAGCATTTCATTAAGAATACATTAAAAGGAAACTAAAATGATGAAAATATGCCAGTAATGAATCTCCACAATTAATGGCCCAAATTAATGACGGTTTCTCAATTCAGGAAAGAAATAAGAGCTCCTAGAATACTTGCTCACAGATATCAAGCTTTTAGTCTCCAAAAAGAGAGGATTAATTTATGGCCTTTTCAATGGATTAATGTTATTTGGCACAATTTGTAAAGTTCTTTCTTCTCTCTCATCCTTAGGTATAGTATCAGACCCATATGCTGAGAGCTATGAGAGGAAGCAGGGAGGAAAAGGGATGTTGCAAACATTCTCCTGCTTCTCTTGAAGTATCCTGTGCATCTGCACATCCAGTTACTTGTGGAAATTGCACAAAGTGCTGGCATAGCAATATTTTTTCTCTGATTTTTTTTACATGGAGGTTTAATATGCATAGCCTGACTTCAGTACACCTGTATGCAGTAGACTGAAATGGATCTTTCAGGGAAATGCATTTATTTTGCATGATCCCTGAATAAGCTTTACCATATGAATACATTTTGGGTTCTTTCAAAATAGGGAAGACGAATACAGGACAGTTATATTTCAAGGAATTCCTCATTTTACTTACATTGATTGAAAATATGGATAATCTTGCTTATAATATAATGTTCTCTTAAAAAAAAGGCAGATTATTAGTAACAATTTAATTATGTTTTCTGTAAATCTTGGGAATAAATTTTAAAAAACTACATGCATATCACACTCCCATATACTGTGTGCAAGTTATAAACAGTTGGCAAAGACGTAGTGTTTGCTCAAACAAAATTATTTGTCTCTTCTTGTCTCATTTACCTTCAGGTGAGAAGGTTGTTTAAGGATATTTCTGTTTATTGGAATTGATCCACAGGTGGAGATGACTGATGCTGTAGGCAAATGCTTCTGCCAAGGCATTCAGTGTTATAACATGAATAATCCCTAATTAGAGATAGTCAAAAGTTTAGAGAGATGTAAAATGCAAATTCCAACTTTCAAAGTATTGAGGGGAAATAGAAATCTTCCTGAAATTCCTATTTCCTTGTAGTAATCAGCCAAAGAACCAGGAATTCCAGAGGAAGAGGAGATGCTCAAATCTACGGAGACAATGGGAATTCCAGGAGTGTTTGAAGTTGTGGGTGGCCAAAGTTGGAAAAATCCAGAGCATCCTTCTGGCTGTGCCTTTGCAGTTTTCATGCAGGACTTTGCTTTTGCAGCTTTTTTGGGTTTATTTTGTTGGGTTTTTTTAATGAGGTCTTCCCAGCCCCATTTCCATTCTCTCTGTGCAAGGGGCACAACTCCCAAACACTGCTGCACTTCTTCATAAGGTAACTCGGGCCAGCATTAATCTGTGTTTGCCCCCCTGCTCTCTCAGGGTACACACACAAACACACACACACACAAACACACACACACACACACACACACACACACACACACACACATTTTCTTTCCTCCAGTCTCTTGTAGCTGCTGGGCACAGACCCAGCTGCTCAGAATTTCTGTCCCTTGCAGAGCGGAGCTGCAGGCACAGCCCGGCTCCTGGAAGGGACGGAGGGATGGCTGACAGAGCCCTGGGGACACCAGCTCCCACCCACAGCTTCTGAGCACAGCAGTGGCACTACAGCTGCTGATGCCTTCTGTTGGAACTCTCATATTTTGCAGGCTCTGACTGCACTGGTGTGTGACCCTGAACTGCACACCAAGTGTTCCAAGTTCTGCTCCCAGCTCAGTCACACAAAACAATCCTTTTCCAGCCCAGAACCAAGGACACCGCTGCAGCTCCAGCCCCAAAAAGTGCAAAGAGCAGAGAATTGAGGAGAGGATCTGGGAGGGTGGGACTGCAGAACCTGGAGCTGGAATTGGACAGTGAACCCCAAGATGGAAATGGACCCAAACTTATAGAAGAGTGAAACTGGTGACTCTGGTTCCATCTTGGGTGGAGCCATGGCCGGGCTCTTGCACTGCCCAAGGTGAGTCCTTGGAAGGCTTTGAACAAATCCCTGCTTTATTCCTTGAACTCTGTCCAGCCTCTGCTCCAGGGAGCCCCTCCAGGCCCCAGTTTTTGGTGGCTGCCAAAGTGCTGATATTGCACTT
The DNA here is from genome assembly GCF_963662255.1 of Cinclus cinclus. Lineage (NCBI taxonomy): Eukaryota > Metazoa > Chordata > Aves > Passeriformes > Cinclidae > Cinclus > Cinclus cinclus. The sequence continues at coordinate 16,758,622 of NC_085060.1, read as the reverse complement.
TTCTCAGGCTGGTGCGTCCTGCTCCTCTGGAGGGGAGATTCCAGCCAGGCTGGGCAGAGCCTCGTACCGTGGGGTGCCCCTGCAGAGCTGTGTCCACAGGGCTGGGAAGGGGCTGGGTCCCTGCCAGGGCAGCTCTGCTGCACCCCAGCATCAGACAAAGTTAACTGGAGCTGCCTTGAAGTAAATTCCTACTGCGTTCTCTTTGATGGTGCATCTCTAGATATTGAGTCCTTTTGCACTTGTCCCTGGTTTGTCCCCAGAACTGTGTCTGGAAACCACATGCAGTGAAACATGATGGATGTATACCTAAAAGATTACACTCTAAAGATTTAAATGGCGTATTAAATATTGGGAGTGCAAATATTTAATTGCATTTTAATAATTAAGACATACGAATCAGCTATTTTCTTTCCTTTACCTTTCATTAGGATGAACTGATTTTGTGCCATTTTTCCCCATTTAGTGGAGTCTCTACTGTAAAAATGTTTTTTGAGACATTTCCATTCTTTTGGATGCACAAGGAAAGACTAATCAGCTAATGTTAGAAGACTAACAACATTCAAATGTAACAACAGATGGCATTAGGAATATTGCTGGAATAGGGAGTTTAGGATGAGGCTCAGAACTCCCCATGTGTTTCTACCCCTCTTGATGTACAGCTGCTTTTGTCTGCAGATCTCACTTATATTCAGGCACTTGCAAAACTAAAAATGATGAACTGAAACCCAAAATGAATGTGGATTTAAATATCAAAACGTGATCTTGCTTACCAGTGTATGAAATGTCTGCACTGAACCATCCTGTGCTACTCTAAGAACTGGCAATTGCCAGTTCATTATTAATGTCAACCTCCCAGTATGCAGACTGTACAAAATCCCAACCATTTGGAATACAATTCTCTGCACCACGCTTCAAGGTCAAGAAAATATTTCCTCTTTATTTTGTTTTCAGAAAGCATCTAAAATGCTCTGCACGTGTACCAGAAGAAGGGAAGGAAATAAAGTAGTCTTTGCTGCATTTGAAACAGAAAGGACCCACAGGGTTTCTTTCTTTGAGAAAACTTGGCACTGCTAATTTTTTGCAATAGGGAGTTGATATTTGGCAGAGACTGTTATTTGTCTCTTTTTCTTGTTTGTGTAAATTGTTGACATTTTTAGACTTTTGAAAGTGTTATTTATTAGATGTTCTGTGCAAACTTCATAGCACGTAGCCACTCAATTCTAAATGATGTGCTCCAGCCTCAACCTGTTCCAAAGCCATGAAACAGATTTGGATTTATGGATATTTACAGTGTCTGGGCATGTTGTACCATTCTCAAAGATGGATCAATCAAGCTGCCCACACTCGAGATCTGCCTGAGCTCTGTAGTGATTCATACTTCATTGCATGGGAATTAAAATGGGTATATAGAAATATCTCAGCTTTAGACAGTGAGGGTGATGTTTGACCAACGCAGCTTGAATCGAAGTGGATTTTTAAGGAGGAGAGTTGTCTTACAGGATGTGCCAGAGACTGGGATGAGTTATTAAAGTCTCCATATCTGACCAAAGGAACTGATTTTTCTCTGCCCTATGAGTTGCTTCTGTACTCAGTGTCTTTGAAAGTCAAGCTGCTGATTTTTTAGACAGGTTTGGGTGCTGAAATTTTAGAGTCATCTACAAGGGAAAGGTGTAAGGATATTTGTATAAGGTTACAATTGTCACAAATGCAACATGAAATCAAAATTACTAATATGGAAATAACTGTAAGGTGCTTTGAGCATTAAAAACCTTTTTACTGTTTTGTCAGTAATTAAATTATGCACTTCTTTTCTTAACTATTAACTAAAATCAACTCGTTTTTGAATGAATCTGATGCTGTTAACACACATTTTCTTCTACCATTTGTCTGGTTCTGCTCTTATATTGGCACCAACACTCCAGTCCATGGAATTTTTCCAAGCATATATTGAATATTGCTGTGAATCAGTAGCTTTATGACAGCAGAATGATTCAGATGTAAAAGCTGACATTTCAGACAGAATTTAATTGGTTGCACAGGCATGTCCATTTTTAATGAAGGAAAATTGTCAGAATTAAAAAAAATGTCTGAAGTTCAGTGAGAATTCTTGTGAGCAAAATCTGGAACTTCTTCAATATCTCCAAACTCCAGTTTCTGATTGTCCATAGTTTTCCTAACAGATGTTTATAGGTTTTAGTATACTGATGAATATATGCTTTAAAAAGATTTTTAAATTTTCCAAGCTATTTCATGGCTTCCTATATAAATGCATGATATGAAATATAGGCAGAATATGCCCAGTAATGTAGATATTGTAGTATTTAATCTGTATGCAACTTTAATCTCATTAGTCATTGTGATAGTTAATTGGAATAATTTGGAATTAAATGTGGTCTCTTAATGCTTTTGTTTTGGTTAGGTTTGTCTCTGTCCGGTCACTCTGAATGGAGTAGAGAAAACAGCTTGATTTCAGGAAGAACTCCTACATCATTTTGACTTTTTACTCATATAAATATTTATCCATGAGTACATCCTGCATTAACCTGGCTCTAGCAGAAGGCCTGCAGTCAGTATGATTCCTGAGGAAATTAACTTTACAAATAAATCCATAAGTAGTCTTTTGCACACTGTTTACTTTATATATTAATTTTCTAAGCATTTGCTTGTTAATGTAGCACTAATATGCCTAATTCCACATATATCTATTCCCTACACATAACACAGAGACATCAAATTGGATTGGAACTTTATATTTATATAAAACAAAAATATTTCCATTTATCAGTACACATTTCTGTTTCTTGTCAGTAATATTTTTATTGAATACTGATCTATTTATATAGATCAGTATTTGTTTTATTATTTTTACTTGCACAATAGATGATTTATTCACCAAAATCAAGTTTATCAGGCAAATGCAAAGATGCAACAAATAACATCAGCCTGTCATTTTTCTCTAACCACCAAACAATACAGCTCCAGCTTTTCCAAGCAATCATTTCTGTAGATCTATGTGCCAATAACAAACATTTCTGTCAGACCAACTCCAAAAATTTCCTGCTGTTTCTGTAAGCCCAGCAAAACCCAAACAAGTTCAACAGAGGGCATTTGCAGTACAGAACACTTGAGAGACAGTTTGAAGGATGTTTGAAAGATATTCCCTTCTTGCTGCTCTGAAGAGGTGGCTGTAATGAAATACCCTGACCTTTAATTCAGAGTGTTCTTACTTGTGTTGGTATGAAATTACTTGATACTATAAAAAAAAAAAGCTGAAATTAAAGCACAAAATTTAAAAGTAAAACTTTTTCTGCAGCTGCTTCATGTGACAGAAGCATAGCTGAAAATACTAAATGGGCTTTTCCTCATTTTCAAAGAAAGTAGTATGCCAGTGTTTCCCCAAATCCTTAAATTCTTAATTTCATGGAGCCAAAGATGGGTTTCAGTCTGGCATGCCAGTGTCTGATCAGTGCTTATTAAGTCTGTTGACTGACCTCCAAGTGTCACACTTGAACCTCACTGCAATAATTTGAAAAATTATTTCTGAATTTGAAAAACTTGTTCTTGACCTCCTTCATTTCCCAAAGTTACAAATGAAGACATTCCGGAGGTGGCTGTTGAGTGCCTTTACCACTGGATCTTGACCCTGTTCTGAGGGGACTGTGGGAGGCCAGGCCATGAGAATATTTGCAGCTGTATTTTTTTAACTATTTTTTTTTTCTTTTTTTTCCTTTTTTTTTTTTTTTTTTTTAGTTTTTTTAGTGACTAATATAAAGTACAAAATATAGGGGGGAAAAAAAAGGAAGATGAGTAAAGGTCCAAGGTAAAGCTAAGAGCTTCTGTTTTACTAGATTAATATTTGATCTTGGTATAAGCTGTATATCCAGCTGGAAGTGTTATCATCATAGAATCCCTCAATGGTTTGGGTTGGAAGGGACCTTAAAGCCCATCCCATCCCACCCCTGCCATGGCAGGGACAAATTCCACCATCCCAGGCTGCTCCAGCCCCAGTGTCCAGCCTGGCCTCGGGCACTGCCAGGGATCCAGGGGCAGCCACAGCTGCTCTGGGAATTCCACCCAAGAGATTTCCCCCCCTCAAAGGAGTTATTTCTTTCCCCATATCTGATCTAAGCCTCTTTTTGTTGGAAGCCATTCCCCCATCACTCCTTCCCTTGTTCCATGTCTCTCTCCATCTTCTTGCAGCTTCCCTTCAGTACCTGGAGCCACAGTTATGTCACCCCAAAGCTTCCCCTCTCCAGGTGAACACCCCAGCACTCCCAGCCTGTTTCCATGGTAAAGAGCAGCTTGGTGTCCTCCTCTGGGCTCTGTCCAGCAGCTCCCTGTGCCGGCCCAGGGCTGGGGCAGCTCCGCAGGTGGGGTCTCACCTGAGTGGGGCAGAATCCCCGTCCCTGCTGCCCCACTGCAGGGGCTCAGCCCTGGGCACGGGGCTGGGTTGTGTCCAGCCTCTCACCCACCAGCAGCACCCCCAGCTCCTTCCTGGCAGGGCTGCTCTCGGTCTGAAACAGGCCAATTTAAACTGGTCTCGCCAGAGAAGACATCCTGACGTTCTTTCCCTGCTTTGCTCCTCTGCCACAGGAGCTGTGCTGTGCTGTCGTGACTCACTGCGGGATTATTTAGATGACAACAGCTCTGGTACCCATGGGCGCAGCTGAACTGGGTATTTTTCAAAGGAGCTCACATCTTGGCTCCATTCTGCCCGTCTCATTCTCCGAGGCATATTATCTCTTAAAAGAGCGTACCGGGTCTGCCCGAATGCAGGTACTTTACAAGAGCTTTATTCTAATTGTTGTCTCGTTCTCAGTTGGCCAAACACAGCCCTGCACAATAAAATCTGCGCTGCACAAGTGCAGCTATGCTGACCAGAGATGTCATTCTTGAAAGCGCTGCTCACTTCAGCGGGGAGTTTCTGCTCGAGAGCAAAAATCCTGGGGCAGCAAAGAAGACAAGAGGAAAAATCTTTACTTTTAATTACCTCGAAAACAGGCTCTCAAAGCCTCAGTTTTCCCAACAGTCTGCCCACGAAGCCGTTGACAAGTAGAGCACAGGCAAAAAAAAAAAAAAAAAAAAGGATTCTGTGCCTGAAACAATTACCAGCCTGAGCAGAGCAAGGGCCCAGTGCAAACACAGGTGCTGTGTCACAGCACAGTCCCTCGAATCTACACCAAAGCCATGCTCAGCTATAACAATAACACAGAGATTTTTGACAAGGGAGTGATTTTTGATGGAGGTGGCAGTATCATATAGCTCTGCTGCTCTTTTATCAGCATAGCAATGGAGCTGTCTTCTGTCAAGAGACGAGGGAAGGATGCCAAGGGAAATAAAATCAACCAGGCAAACTTTTTACATTTGGACTGATGAGCTGTGTGCTCTTGTTTGGAAAATTTAAGGCGCTGGAAGCTCAAAAACCTTTTTTGCCAATATAGTTTTAAATGATAATTCAAAGGCTTTTGTGAGATTGCTCACCATTTATTCTAATAAAACCAGTTCCACTGTGAGTTTAGCAAGTGCCTGTGCTCTGTGGTATGAAGCAATACTGCAGAGACACCTTCTTAGATTTTTGAAGACAGGAATCTCACAGCTCTGGCTCTGTGGGTGTGCTGGGCTTTTGGAGGTTTTGAACAGAGATCTGACAGGGGATGTGAGGGAAGGGATACTCAGGGTGTTCATCGTGAGGGAACCTCTGGTTACAGGCACTTCAGGAAGGGAGGTTTGGGAAAAGTTCATATGTAGATTCACATCTAATCTTTCAGACTTTTCCATCTTATTAACTGCATTTAAAATGTAATTAAATCTTAATGTCTGTGAATCAGATGCTTTCTCTAGACATTTCAGAACTATCTATAAATAAGAATTTTATGCAAACATTCTCTCCATTCCCTGATATGCTAGGGATGGAAAAATTTCAGTCGAAATAAACAGAACCAGGGTGAACTTTCCCTATCCCTGTTCCCAGCCATCTGGATTAGTTTCTCTCATCTGATAATGAGTCCCCATCATCATTTATTTCTCTAGTAGATTTTTGGACCTGTTCTCAACCCTGCAATCTCTAATATTGCCCGAAGAGTTTACAAAGATAGCCTGGAAGGTAGCTGCAAAGGCATTCTCATTACTTTAATGAATTTCTGACCACTGGTCCAAGCTATCAGCCCTGCATTTAATTAAAGTAGCACAAGCTGTGTGTCCACCAAATGTCCAGGCGAAGGTCAGCAATCCTTTCCAGGCTTCAGCACTCTTGTAACTCTTGTAGGGCTGGAAGGAGCCTCTAAAAAAGGCAGAGACCCAGTTCAGCTCAGAGAGGCTGTGGTTCTGTTCCTTTTCCTCTGCTAACCTTGAACTTGCATGGCTCCCACAGGCAGCTGCCTCCTCCCATCGTTTTCTTGGGAGTTATTCAGGGCTCAGTTGTCTGAGCCAGCTACTGGCACATCCAAATTTCATCTCGATGGCAGGGCTGGGACAGGGATGGGGCTGCATGGATATGGGTGAGGGGGGAAAAAGGAAATTACCATCTCTGCCTGGGGTTATTTCAGGCTTCTGTAGAGCGGCACCTTTCCAGCCTCCATGTGTATATGTGTGTGTGCGTACATTTGTTCTGAGATTTGAAAAACTTTGATGAGGATGCTTTGCTGTGGTTTTCTCCACATTTTCCTCCTCCTAAGTTGTGACTCAAATTCAGCTGAGGGTAAACAGACACCACCATCACCCCCACCCAGGCTGTTCCCAAGTAAAAGAAGTGTTTTAATGCTAAAGCAGGGGTTTATTTTCAATACTCAGATTACTTTCTTCATCAATAAACAAGAACCAACTTGGCAGTAGGAAGATGGTCAGGCAGTGTTACCTAGACCATAGAAGCTCTCTAGGCAACCAAATTTCTTTTAAAGCACTATTTTCCATATTTAAAATTAATTGGGTAGGTGTTGAATGATCAAGACCATTTTATCAGAGACTCTAGTTCTGTTCTGATATCTGGTGCTGTAGAAAAGACATAATTAACATCTGCCAGCATAAAGGCAGGCATGGATTTTATTACAAGCATTACTTTCTGAGGACTTGAATGACTTTGACCTCGAAATGTTAATCTTGCTGAACTCCAGAGCAAATATCAAATGTCAGGAAATTCCAAATAGATGTGTGGACTTTGAGTACTTAAATTAGTCTGCCTTTAAACAGAGAGGGGTTTACAACTTATTAACAGAGCTGTCCCTCATTTCTGAAATGGACAGAAAGGTTCTGTGGTGGGCTGAGAAGAGCAGAGAAGGGGGAAAACCTCCCAGGTTAATTTGGGAGCTGCTCTCCAGCACCCACGGCCAGAGCCTTCCCTTGCACGGACGCATCTTTGGAGAGCACTCAGGCACCAGCAGTCCATGCCTTCATCTGTCCTTCCCCACCATGAGACCTGCAGGGCTGCTTCTCCTGAGCTCTCCACAGCTGCCAACAGAAAACCAACAGCTTGTACAGAGGAAAGACTTGCAAGAAGATTTAATATTCTGCAGGACACAACTAGCCTTGTTTTGAATATATATATATATATATATATATATATATATATATATATATATATATATATATATTTATCAGTTTGTTTGAAGTCAACACCACTACAAATATCTTTGCCATCATCTCTGGTCTCTGGATTTCATTGTTTCTTCGGTGTATAGAGTTCTAATGCCTGGTGGGATTCAGCTGGATACAAGGTTTGGGTTTTCTTAAAGGAAACATCTACTATTTATAATATTAATACGCACACAACAAATATAAAATTACTTATCAATGAAAGCTCTTTTTTAAAAAAAAATGCATTTTCAAAAAATATGTGAATTTCCTTTATTTTTTATTCAAAAAACAGCTTTTGGTGGATGCAAGTAGACAACATCTTCCCTAAAGAATGAAATCTGTGTTTTTGCACAAAGGCAGAACTGGAATTTTACCTGCCAGTGGTAATTGATACCAGCTGCTCAGGGATGCACCTTAAAAAGGCAACATAACCAGATATTTCCCTAATGCTGGAATACTATTGCATAAATCTCTTTCTAATGTGTTTGGGATCTTTTTCATGCTCTGCACTCTAAAGTTCTTCCCATTTTGCTGCTGCTGCTTGCCCCCTGCTGTTTTTGCTTTGTTCTCTGAAAGGAAACTTTAACAACCACATTTCTTTGATTTTAGCTATATATGCACACATGTATGGAGATACTTGTGTGTACATATATGAAATCAAGGTGTACACATGAATAATTCCATATATGAGCTGCTTTTCATTCAACAAAGTGTACCATGAAAACTGAAAGTCAAATCATTGAGGCTTGATTGGAAATTAAACAAGATTTTCCTGTATTTATATAACAAGGGACTATAAACCACCTAGATTAGCCTACACACATTAGAAGAAATGCTAGGTGGAAACCTTTTGAAGGTTCACCCTAAAAAAGAAAAAAAGAAAAAAGAAAAGGAACTACATTACAACAAAGCAGGAATGCTTTTCCCTATAGTATCATTTTTTAAAGAGAATTGAAGACTTTATTGTGCTCAAAAAACCCTGCACAGTTATAATTCTGTGAGTAGTGGCATTCCCACTAGGAAAGTTTGCTGTTGGTAAAAGAAAAGAAAAAGGTATTTTTGCTGTTGTTTTATATTGATTTGTCAGCTAAGTAAATTCCTTCAGTAAACCTATTAGCAATGCCAGAGTGATCTTTGACTTTGGAGCACTTACAAAAAAATTTGCAGTTCCAGTTGGTGACCCCAGCCTACAGATCTTTGCTGTGGTCTCTGTCCTCCTCAGGCCATGAAAACAGAATAAGCAGATCTGTCCATTGGCTGCAAGTCCCTAGATGGTTTACATTGCAGGGGGGAAGAATCATTTGGGGAGGATTTCCTCAACGTTTTCCTTTCCAGAGGAGTTTTTCTGCCCTGCTATGTGAGCATTGCCTCTTGAATAACCCTGATCACTTCAGTGATAGCACATCAGACATCTTTGTCCTGAGAAAGACAACAAAAACTGCTTTTTGCTGTTTCAGAAGCAGCTTTTGGAGATGGGTTCTTGTGAAAGTAGCCTGGCTGTGTGTTCAGGTGGATCCAGCTGGGTGCAGAATTCCCAGGGCTCCTCTGGGCTGAATTCCCACCTCCTTCCCTGGCACTCACAAGAGGTCACCGCTGCTCTCCTGCACATGCATGGAAAAGGGTTTTACAAGATCCAAAAGGGTTTTGTGAGATCCTTTGCAAATATCTTCATGGTTCATGTAGTTCTGTCGTTGTATACCTGGAACAGGATTTTATGGGTGATTATTTGTCAGACACAATAAATTCTGTGCTCCTGTGGCCACAAAAACTTTCTGCTGATTTGCTCTTGGGTTTCAGCATGTTTGACATGTGTGACTCCTTTAAAAGCATACATGCTGGGTGACATGTTGTGTTCCTAGAGAAGGGGCCAAGGCACATAACCCTGCATTTGGGGTGATTTTTCATGTCAGTCTGTGGATAAGGAGGTGTTGCCATGAGGGATGTGGGGTGGAATGAGCAGGAAGGGAACCATGAACTCAGCTGCGTGAACTCCAATACGTTTGGTAAGGGCTGCAGGGGCTCAAGAGCAATTCCAACTCTTTGTGTTTAAGGCTTCTATTCTGTTTTATCCACATACTGAATGTGGAGTCAAGGTCTCCGTTCATCTGGGGCATGTTGGAGAGGTTTCCCAGGCATGGGGGGTGAGGGAATGACTCCTGCCCCAATGAAATCACCTCAGAGCTCACTGCTGCTCTGATCTCTGCATGGTGCCTCCACCCCAGACTTGCATTTCTGCATGGTAGAAAGGGTCTGTGCATAGACATGGGTAATTCCATCTTCTTTTGGAATGCTTAAAAAAATTATTGTGTTGGAAAACTTGGAATAGGTGTGGTTTTAGTTGAATATTTGCTCTGCATCCTGAAGATAGATTTAAACTTAGGAATAGCAGACCTGGTCCCTTACAATTATTTTCCGCTACCTAAATAAAAAAAGTCTGGTCGGGTACTGTATTCTGGCTTTCAGATTTTTGATATTTTTGTATTAACATCACATCTAGCTGGGGAGGTGAGCATCCTAAGCAAAGTCTTTCCATCAAATCCCCTGACAATTTCTATTTTTTTCACACTTAGCATGATTTTGTCTTTCATGGAAGATGAAATTCCCGTAAACAATCCCATGTGTTAAGGGAGTGAGAACTAGGAGACGGTTACTGGTCTGATACACAAAAAATGCATTAAGGTTTGGACATAACCTGCAGGAAGGAGGTGACTCATCTTTAGTCACCTTGTTTGGAACTTATTCCAGGATTCAATATAGCAAAGTATTGCACACAAGCTCAGCTGATGTCTGGAGACACTCAGGGGAAGGAGCAACTTTGAATTCTGGATTTCCTGTGATTTCCTGTCATTGGAGGGTTTTTAGCCTGACCACTGACATTATTTTAATGGAGACATTTCTATCTAATGTCCTTTGTTTCTTTCAAAACCATTTAAAAAAACAAACAGAAAGGGGGTCATATTAATAATGTATTATGCCTGAGACTTCTTCAAACATGATCAATGTTAATGGGATCATTGAGACTCCTCTCCAGAGATCTGAATTACTCCTTAGAGCTGCTACAGATCATGTTTTCCCTGAACACTAAATGAAGCACAGTACACAATGGTTTGCTGGTGTCATCAGTGTCAATGGTGTTTTATCAACCAGCTCATTGACATTAGAGACTGTGCAATCCAATGTAATTTTCCCCTATTAATTAAAAAAAAAAAAACAAAAAAAAACTAAAAACCTTTTATTTTTTAAAACTTTTTTTTTTTTAAACCAGACATCATCATATGCACCTGTTATTTAACTGGCTTTTAAATGTAAAAACAAAAGTTCAAAATAATTCTGGTTTCAGATTTTACAATACTCTGTGTTGTTAATTAGTACAGCTTCATAAAATGTCAGAAAACATTATACAAGCCCATGGAAGCTAATTCTGATGCAGCCACACTATATCATGGCTTTTACAAGACAGAGATTTGTCTCTGTTGAATGGCTGCAGAGTGATAAGATTTTGAGAATTCACACTGGAAGTTAACATGAATGAGTAAAGATGTTTTGAATGCTCAGTTGAAAACACAGGGCTCAGAACAGATGCCATTTTCATGGTTTCGGTGCAAAACCTGTGTGTCTTCCTTGGCACTGTTGAAGAGGTTTTCAACCTCGTTACCTTCATTTTTCAAATTGGGAAGTATAACATGAGTAACTGCACATGTAATAATCAGCTTTGAATTAAGAATGAAGTAGAAATATCATTTAATCATGCAAGGTGTCTTTCCTAGGCATGGCCATCAATTATCCTTACGTGGTTCATCTATCACTGGGCTGGTGAAACCTGCCCTGCTTTGTGCAGGACTGTGTTTCAGTGTGGCTGAGCCTGCTCTGAGAATTCAGGGGTTTGTGATGGTCCCAAACCCCAAGCAGTGAGGAGTGAGAGGAAGCAGGTGAGTGCCCACATTGCAGCAGCAAGGAGCTGGGCAGTGCTTCCTGCCCATTGTGTTGTGATTTCTTGGATTTCTGGTGACAGCAATCTGCCAGCAGCCCTCAGAAAGGTTCCCTGCAGGTCTTAGCAAGCCCTAGAGGTGCTCCTGGGGGTGAGTGTGCAGAGCAGCCCTGCCAGGCACTCAGACACATCCACCACACCACTGCTCTCCTGTTCACCATCTGTCTACAGGGCACATAAAATACGTTTATGGCCAAATGTCCTTATGGTATAGAAAAGCCCCAAAAGTTTGTATTCATCTTTCAGTGTTGCAGTAGTTTAGAGGTTTTTGAAGCTGGGTCTTATTTCATGCCTGTCTGTTTTAATGAGGGCAGGTTTTTTTACAGGGCTGGGCTGGTTTAGCAGCTGAGGCAGCACAGCTGAGCAGCACTGAGCAGTTTCCATTTGCAATGAGGCTGTTGACAAAAGTTTCAGGGAATTGAAATGAAGTCTGAAATATCCTTCCTGCCTTCGCCAGGATGTTTGGAAGCCCTAGGGTGCTCCAGACTGTGAAAGATTAGTAATTAAAGGCTCACCTTCTGTATACTAATGAAAGGCTCAGAACTACAGCTTTTAACATTGAAGGGATTGCTACATCCTGAATTTTTCACTTTGAGGTTTTCAGAAAGATTGTGTCAGAGGACATATCCAGCGAGCTGTGCTGAGGAGGTGACAGCAGCGTTGAAACAATTAGTCAGGGTTTAAAAGTGTGCTGGGCAAAGCTCTTCCACTGCACTGCACAGCTGGAACATGGCAGTGCAGCTGTGAGATGCTGGTACAGGCAGCTGGTACTGGTGGTACTGGTACAGCTCTGTGGTACTGGGGCTGATGCCTTTTTGGGGCTACCTCAAAACAGAGGCCAGACAGAATTAGGGGAATAAAAAGCACTTCTATTTACTGAACGGCCTTCAGGTACATTTAGGGCAGAAAAAGACACTTAGGGTCTACAAACAAAAAATGGACAACGGATCACAGGTTTTCACACTTTTATAATTTTGGTTCATTTGCAGATTGGGGTTAATCTTCCAATTACAGCTTCGGGTAATGAAGTCATTTACCCCAAGTTTGCTCCCCACAACTCACTTTTGTTTACATTTCTGAGGCAGTGAGGTGTCCTTGATTCCCAGCCTGGAGAGGAATTGTTGTGTCTGCCCAAAATGGGAGAGCAGCAGCTCACACTGGGTATGGAGTTTGGAGTTATACACTAAAGAGCTGCAGGATCACAAAGATGTGAAAAATAGAAAAGCTAAAATCCTAAGGCATCAGTACAGATGGTGGTCCTGGTACTGGTGGTACTGGTGCAGCTCTGTGGCTCTGGGCATCTTCCTGTGCTCCTGCCAGCCCTGCAGGGGTGATTCCTGAGCATGGCCATTCCTGTCTGCTCTGTCTATAAATGTCGTGTCCCGTCTCTCATGAGAGAGAATTAAGAGGGGACTGAACCACATTTCTTTACACATGAACTGGTACAATCCCTCTGTGTTCCCATGAAATGGCTGGGCACTCTTCCTTCGTTGGATTTTTTGCTTTTTCGGCAGGATTTCATAATACTCAGAGAAAGTATAATATAGAACCTCTATGTCCTATATATCTATGTTTTGGATTTGATAAAAACCCTCTCTGTTTTTGCTTTGGCTGTTTTTATGTAAAGAAAAAATAAATGAGTCAGGTAAAGAGAATTCAACCAGGTGTCAGTCAGCTTCATCTATTTATAATCTTTACAGGTTTGTTATGCACTGGTTTGAAATTTCTAGCCTTATTTTATTTTGACTTACAATATAACAAAATAGAATGTTTCACCACTGAAAAATAACTCTGGACACAGGCAATATCCAATCCACCCCTAATACCAGAACTGTTTTCACTTATCAGACACAGATATTAACAGATGTCAAAAAATAAATCGATAACTCAGCACATTTTTCTAGATTCTGCTTGCAAACTCTTGTACAAGAGCTATTGTTTCAAGAGGCACATTTTCTGAAGAAAAGAACTAAAGAAAATTAAAGGCTAAAAGAAAATTACCAAGGAAGTGACTGTTTTGGTTGCAACATCCATATGTCACAATCTCAGGTGTTGTGGTGTCCCTCTTTTCTCTCTGAATTTCCCATCAATGCACAATTTGAATTTGTTCTAAAGGCAGCAAAATTGCTGCCCTGTTGAAACCCCTGCCTCATGGACAGCTGCATTCCAATATTTTCTTGTACATCTCTGTGTGGAGATGGAATCCATTTAAATATGAGAAGAAAAGGGGTGGATGACATTTTCTCTTAAGTGCCAGTAGGTGTAGTGAATTTGCCTTTTTTTTTTTTTTTTTTGCTGCCTACAATGAATAGTTGGGCATATGATAGGAAATAATTTATTCTAACTGAATAAATGGAGCAAGGTGCTTCTTCTTAACAATAAACAAAACTGAAAATCCTGTGTCTCACTGCCCTGCTGCTGGGTGCAGTGGAGAGGAATGTCACTCCTGACTCAGGATAAATTACACAACTTTACTGTATCCCAGATTTAACAGCTCCTTGAAAGATACATCAAACAATTCACACTATGCATGGGAGGAACAGCAATTCATCTAAAGGTGGCAAATCTGAGACGTGACAGGTATTAAAAAGGAAAGGCAAAGTGCAGAACCACATTTTTATTCTGCTGCCTTTCCACACAGGTCATGAGAGGCAGTCCGTTCATTCCCTCAGTACACCACCAAGTTAAATATATTCACAACCACTTTCAAAGCCACTCTTTCTGCCTTTTAATTTTACGTCAATCAGCCATCGCTGAGATAGTCCAAATCCTCTCAAAAGCAAGGGTTCATCTAAATTAAAATGCACTGTGGATTGTCTGTGTGAGTGTGGCAAACTCTCCTGGTATGGACAGCACTGTAAATAGGTGTATTCCTGGAGCAGGTGCCTTCCCTAGCACCAATCCCTGCAGCACTGGCTTCACAGAACTGGCATCCAAATCCTCTTTCATTTGTATTAATAAAGAAAAGGGAGGAGGGGAGCGAATATGACCGTGCAAGTTAATGGAGTTAATTACATTCATATCAGTTAGATGCAGAGGAATGAGAAAGAGAATTTATGTAAGCAGAGAATTAGCTCTGGTATTTTCCCAGTACCATCAGCAGTCTGAAGACAAAGGAGCACAGAAATCCATACTACTGAAATCTGACTTTTCAGGGAGAGCATACAGAATGGGGCAGGCTGGTGGTCAGGGCAGAGGTCCAGGAAAAGGACCCAAGTATGACCAGGTTTAGGGAATCTATTGGTGTCAAGGGAGGAAAGGTCTGTGGGGATCTAAATCGTGTGGTCATCTTAGCAGGAAGCCCTAAACACTTCCTCAAGGCTCAAGCATGAAGCACCTTCTGGCACCTCTCAGTGATGAAGGGGCCCATGAGGAACCCGGAGAGAGATTTTGTAAAAAGCCATGCAGTGAAAGGACAAGGTGTGTTGCCTTTAAAGTGGAAGGAGTGAGATTTAAAGTAGATATTGCAAAAAAAATCCTTCCCCGTGAGGTTGGCAGGCCCTGGCACAGGGTGCCCAGAGCAGCTGGGGCTGCCCCTGCATCCCTGGCAGTGTCCCAGGCCAGGCTGGACAGAGCTGGGAACCACCTGGGACAGTGAGAGGTGTCCCTGCCATGGCAGGGGTGGAACCAGGTGTTTAAGGTCCCTCCCAACCCAAACCATTATAAGAATTTATGAATTTTGTACTCACTTTCTTACAATAACAATCTAACTATTGGATTTATCAATTCGAGGCTTGAGAAAATCAACAGTTGTGGAAACTTTTTCTTTCCTGAATCAAAGCCAGGAAACTCTAAAATCTAACTAAGAAAAGGCTTCTTCCCTGTGAGAATCCAAGATTGTTTCAGTAGGGCTAAAAGAGCGTTTCCCTTGTGTCCAAAAGAGACAGAACTATCTCAGCCCTGGCTTTAACCTCTTGGCCTTCATTTGAAACAAGACTTGTAAATCAAAAATTTAGAAGGGAATAATTACTCTCACTGAAAGCAATCATATGAGACTTGTAAAGGAATTTTCCTAACACTATAAATTACATCAGATATTATTACCTCAGAACACAGTCCAGGAAGAACTTTCCAGGAAGAATCAAAACTAATTTATAAAGTCTGTAATTAGAATTACAGTTGAGAATTAAATCAGTGCTTGAGGTCCTCTATGATTTCAATATCCCTCTCCTATATTTTTGCATAATATTAAAGTTAGTCTTTCCTGTCCTTAAATTTGTCTGTCAAAATGAAATAAAGCATCCAATGGATTAATTCTTCTCTCTGTCTTCCCTGATGTTTTCCTCTTCATATTCCTTCAGAGGCTTCAAGGACATAACTCCCTGCAGATTCCCAGCCTGGGTGTTCTGCTGTCCTTGGTGATGTCCTGGTAGCCCCTTCACCAATTCCAGGCAATCCAAACCTCCTCACTCCTTCAGCCTGAGTTAAACTCATCTAAACTCGTTTTACACCGAGCAGTTTCCTGAACTGTCATCTCCAAAATCACTAATCAGGATCTACAGTATCGAGATCTTATGGTTAAGGAAAGTTATTAATTTCAGGGGTGCCACTCCGCGCTTCAACCTACACTGTCTGATGCTCAGGCGCCAAAAGAAACTTGGAAATTCTATTTTAACAGAGTGTTTAATACCTTCCAAGCCATCAGTGGCTTTGATTCCCAGGGCTGTGTGATCAGCACCTTTGAAGAGTGCACAATGCCTTCTATTTCTGATGTAAAAAGCGTTCGAATGGGAGTAAATTGCTCTTGCTGTTTTTGCATAGGGTTCATTATTTCCTTGCTCGCCTCCCTTTCATCCCTCACCGCAGCCAAAGGGGATGAAGGGAATGGTGAGTGGCATCTTGTGGTGCTCAGCTTTGCCACACAAACCACTGGAGCTTTGGGAATGTCCCTGCCCGAGCTGCTGGCAGCCTCCTCCCCAACAATTCCATTGTCTGGGACTCTGAACTGTTAAATCTGGGACTTGCAGCTGGCACTTGCTGCTGCTGCCCCTGGGCCAGTCCCGGTTTGTACAAACCCCTTTGCTTTAGGAGCTGGAAATGGTTTGTGGTCCTGCAAGGCTGGAACAGATGAGGGCATCTCTGTCTAGTTGATATTGGCCACTGCTTTTGAAATTATTCACTGTTCGTGTGCAGGTGAAATAGGACAGGAGGAATCATGCCAAATCAAACCAGTTTGTGATGATGGTTCATTTCCCATTTTAATTCTATATAAAACAGAACACAATAGAGCTGTCTCAAGGAACTTTACAAACATGTTGTCAGTGGTAAATTCAGCAAAACACAGACTGTTTCTGACAGTGCCATTTAGACAGAACTGTGGTGCTTTAATCTACATTTTACAGATAAGTTTAGTCCTCACTGTGAGTGTTAATGGCCTGAGGCTTCTCAGAGGCAGAATGACCAGGCTGGGAAGAAACTCTTTGCAAAATCACCCCAGCCTCAGTCACTCACATACTCCAGTGTAGGGTCACCAGCAAATAATTTAGAGGGAGGGAGAACATGCTCTAGGTAGCAGAAACAAGGAATATGGGGTCTAATACAGTCCTGGAATATTTCTAATCTATTATCTTTGGGAATTTGACAATGCTGCTGTGATAGCAGGTTCAGGAAGCTCCATTACTGACATGAGTCTGCTCTCTTTTCATTGTCTTTTACATGAGCATTATCTCTTTTGTGGTTTACAGTGGGGTTTAGCCTGACTTTGTAATGAGCAGAGCCATTTGCTCCTCCTTAAAAGAATGCTTACATTCTGAACTAAAACTGGTCAAAAACGCTGCCTTAGAAGTGCAAAGCTTTTGCTTTGTTTCTGTTATGTGAGGGAGGTTTTTTTGTTTGTGGTTTTTGTGGGTTTTTTGTTTGTTTTTTGTTTTTTGTTTTTTTTTGTATGAAATGTTTTCCACAGCCTTGTTTTTGTAAATCAGCAGCAAATCCAACTGTTGTTTTTAAAACAACCAAGCCATCATGCAGCCCTCATGTACCCTGTTAGGAGATGAATAGTCTTGAAAATGCTATATTCTCCAACCAGTGTATCTGAGGGAATACTTACATTTAAATTTTGTTTTATCCTCTTAGTATGAATTCGTGTCATTACCAAATGGTAAACAAAAACAGATGTCAGGCTCACTTTAGAAAAAGTGGTTAGCTGGCAGTTAGATATTAAAGTAAACTACTTCTGAGAGCAGGAGTTTGATATACTTCTGTCCTTCCCTTACAAATGAATATTTTTATGTTGGAAATACCTGTAGTGCACTTAACTCTTCATAGAAGAAAGTAGCCAAAGAAGGGGGAAAAAAAAAAAGTTGGAAATATCAAAGCCATTAGGATGAAGAACTTTGAGAATGTCTGGTTAGTTAAGGGTATTTGTTTATTAAGAAGTGAAGAGAAAAGAACATCTGGCCATTAAAATAAGATGAGCAGGCTATGGAATAAATTTATATAAATAAGCCTAGCTTAAAAAGCAGAACAGTTGTGTGCTTTGCTACTAAACAGATTTTGTGGCAGTAATGCAAACTTGCCAAGATATTAAGTAAATGAAAGCCAGCAATCAAGTCTTTAAGTACATACCTTAATGTCATAAGAGTATTATGGGCTTACAGAGAAGGAAAGCTTATAAAAACATTGACCTTCATCTGTACTGTGAAAGACGTTCAGGTGAGTGAAAATAAGGGTTTTTACAATATTATACACACCAGCTCAGAACAAAAGAACTGTGTGAATGCAAATATTGTAGCAAAGTTTATGATAAGGGTTGTCATTATTAATGAAATCGTAATTGAAGGCATTCTGTTGGCTTCTACCAGGAGGTATGAGGTGTTTCAGGTACAAAAAGTGTTCTGTAAGGGCACAGTCAGAAGAGCAGAGTTCATATTTGCAATGGAAATAGCTTTTCTCCCCTTTGACATAGGGGCCAAATGTTTACCAGTGTAATGGTATTTAACAAAAAAAAAAAAAAAAGAAAAAAGAAAAAAAGAAAAGAAAAGAAAAAAAAAGCCCCAGCAAAACAAACAAATATTGTCCTGGATAACTCTTAGGTGGAAACTCAAGAGAGCTGTCAATATTTAGTTCATGTCTGCCTTAAGTCCTTGGTCCTTGTCCCTCCCTGCTGGTTATCTCCACCTCCTGTTCATTGCTGCATTGCTGAGCTCCTTCTGCAATGAAAGAACTTTTTCCTTCAGATGCAAATCTCAGATGGATTTTGGGGAATAATTTGAGCCCCGTTTGGCTGCCTTTGTCCTGGAGGATCCTTCACATCCTGAGCAGTTTTGGTGACTGCAGCTCTCAGTGCCACTGCACTTCCTGCAGTTGTACTTCTCCTTTTTGCCCAAAGAGATCGTGTTCTGTGGAAACCAGATATGCTTGAAACCAGCTGCACTTGAAACAATCACAGTTTGAGGAAAACAGCTTGTTTTTTCATTATGGAAATGTTTACCTTAAGGCAACTGACTCAATGATAAAAACCTCAGACTCTGAATATTCTATACTTACCACCCAAAAATCACCCTTGGCTTTGTGGTTTGATAAACAACTGAAGAGAAAAATCTGGAGTAATCCAGAACTAGCAAATATTGAAATTAATACCTGTAGAGTACACACAGAAGTGTGCATTGCAATTTTCTTATTACTTGAGAGAAATGAAGGATGTTTTTTAGTATGTCAAACTACTGAAATAGTAAAATTTAAAAGCTGTGTACTTTAATGTAAGGTGTGAATCCTGTTCATCTCACCTCACTGGGTCTGGCTCTGGCTCTCTGAGTCAGCTGCAATGACTGATTTTGGAGGAAATGAGCAGTTGAGTGGAATTAGAAGTAAAGTATATTAATTCATAGAGAACTAATAACATTCAGCTTTCTTGTTCTACTGTGTTCCATAATGCAAATTTATCTATCAAAGAGAAGAATGCAGTGCAATTAAAAAGTGATTAAGAAAGCAAACAAAAACTTGTATTATCAAATTACATCACCATCCCACCAACATTTAAATTAGTCTTTGAAGGCTCCTCTCAGCTGAAACCAATTCTCAAATTCTAAGTATTTGTGCTAAGAATATGGAACTGAAAAACCTTTCTTTCAAACCACCAGGTCTTTCTGAACTAAATTTGTGTCCTGTGGAATTTTGCAGGAGCATTTTCTATGCAATGTTGTTCCTTGAGAAATTGTAGCTTAGCAGAAGATCATTAAAAGGACAGTTATTCTGGTGGTTCTTCACATTCTCTGTGACCTAAAAATACTTCAGGCTAGCTTTTGAGGAACCAGCTTCAGAGCCAGAGGCTGAGAGACAGGAATATTTATATATATAAACATATTACAGAGCACAATTCAAAATTTATAGAATATCAGAATATATGGCCAAAAGACAGCACTAAATATTGTTTTTCTTTGTGGGTCTGAGGTTCGTTGTCTCAGCTATTGCAGCCACACAGAATCATTGACTGGCTTATCTTGGACAACTGCTTCAATCATTAATCCTCTTCCATCCTATGGGAGTGCAATTTTTATGTTTAAATTTGATTTTCAAAGAGCTCAGGTCATCAGGAATAAAGGTTTAAATAATAATAGGCTGGAGCACAACCAAGTTACTCTAAAAATCTGTCCTCAGCTGCAACTGAGTTATTTCCCAGGTGGTATTTGGAGCACGTCAGGTGTCAAGGTTTGAAGCCTCATCCAAAGGGCACAAAAATCAAGGATATTTTTGCTTATGAGCACACGATGGCTTTGATCAGCTGCTGTGGATTTGTAGTGCTCTAATTACAAATACTCCAGAAATTATTTATTCCAATTATTTAGGGACAATCTTTAGTATGACTGTGCCCAAGGAGATGAGCAAAGGGAAGGCAGAGACTGCAAGACAGGGTGGGAGTAACCTTTAACTGGAATTGTCAGGCTGTGATTGCACCATATCACCAAAGTGCCGAGTTTTGAAGATGATTTATCTCATGTCCTTTTGTTCTTTGCTGATGTCTGTGTGAAGGAGAGCTGCAGGGTTCATCTGTAGCTCTGAGGGGAAAGCTTCACCATAGCACTGTGGACCAGAGTGTTATCCTGTGGTAGGAAAGAACAACACAACACATTTTTGGCACAAAGAGAGACAGACGGGGACTGCTGGAGCTGCTCACTCCTTGTGAATCAGAACTTCCTTTGCCTGGTAGGAAATAACAGTCTCTGGTGCTCACAGCCATATTTTGCCATAAAATGCATTACAGGACCTTTAGGCAAGTGTGCCATGGAGTATCTGAGGTCCCATGTGCTGTGATCTTTGTGATCCTTTTACCATCTCCTGTTTTTCTGCTCTCCTTGTTCCCTCCTTGCTGTTTAGTTAAAACCCCACGCTGGCTGATCCTGTCTGAAGTGCTGAGCATCTGCAGATCCACTCAGAGTGAATGAGGTGGATTGGTGCATCTGAAAATCAGGCTCTGATTCCTGCTCCAAAATTACTGTAAAATTTAAGCTTACTTGTAAAAACTTTGAAAAAGCCAGTTAATTAATTCAATTAAGGAATCAAATTACCAGAAATTAGGAACTTGTTTCATTAATCTGGGGCTGCTTTATCTAAAAGCCCTATGACAAAAGCACAGTGAACCAATGTAGTTTTCTGTTGTTCTTTTTTTTTTTTTCCAGAGTGTTTATCTTTAAAATTCATTTTCTTAGGAGAGAGATTCTGAAGATTACCATTTCCAACAAAAGAACTTGTTTATAGTATAACAATAATGATGACTCTCAAAGGTACATTAATTTTTTAAGCATGGATGTTGAAAAATATGCTGTACATGAGGTAAATTAGTAGAGAATCATGAGCTTGACTTGCTAGTTTTATCTTCTGCTAGAGATAGCCAAATGTCAGGAGTTGCATGTTCAGGGGATTTATTCATCTTCCTAAATAAGTTTTCATCCAAAAGAGAACAAAAGCATTTTCACCTAAATTTCTATGAAATGGCAATTTACAGAAAATGATAGTTTAGAAAACACCAGCATATGGTGCTTTGAAATGGTTTCCACATTTACTGAGAGCATTGGAGGCAAGAGAGAATTCAGAGAAAGAAACTAAGCTTAAGAAGTGAGCTGCATTTAATCAGCCAGGTGCTGCTGTGCTTCCTGAAGCTGCTCTTACTTAAACATAAGAAAAAATTGTCCTGTGGATGTGATCTGACACTGGAATAAGTTTCCCAATGAGTCTGCAGAGTCTCCATCCTTTGGAAAAGCTCTAGGGTGTCCTGGGCACTCTGCTCTGCCTGGCCCTGCTGGGAATGCAGAGCACACTTTCCTCTAGACGAATCCAGATGCAAGTTCTGCTTTTCACTTGCTTTTTGTCTTGTGAATGTGGAGATTTGACCGCGAAAAGTTTTCCCCCTACACTGGTGAAAATGTCCCACAGGTAGCCATGAACAGATAAATGCAGATCCAGGCATTGTACATATTCTATAACACAAATCCTTCTATAACCAAAGCAGTTTTATTTGGTTAGAGAGGAGACTTTGGAAACTTCCCTCTGCCAAGTTGGATATTAAATTATCTGCATTCCAGTATTTCTGGAACTCGGGGAATTTTCAATTGCTGCCATGAGTCTGTGCTCTTTTCATGGTCTTTTACATTTCGTTATCTCTTTTCATATTTTTCATTGTTATATTTCTTCTCCGTTGCCAGCTTAAGGTATTTTAGTCTTTCATGCATGCCTCTTACACTGCACATGCTATTTGTTCTGATTTTACCCTGATTTTTAATTTCATTTGTTCTGACTTTGGTCTTACACAGCTCAAACTGTTGGATTCTGTGCAAGTACTCCAAATGTCCACTGCCATGCAGGAGAGCAGATTGATCTCTGCTTGCTGTGGGCCTTCTGTTAGTGGCACTTCTGCTATTCACTCTACAACTTCAATTTAAAAATCCTCTGTTTGGCCTCTGTGTAGTGACTGTTTTCTGTGCTGAGTGGAACAAAGCTTCATTTTTATTTTTTTTTTGCTTGTTTTTTTCTTATGTTTTCATTATCTTATAAAGAAATCACTCTATTATCCTAAAATAAATTAAGTATATAACATCAAATTTTAATTGTTTATTCTTCAAGCTGTGCTTGTTCTTTGAAATCCAAGAAGATGAGGCAGTGCTGAGGATCTGAGCTATCCTGCCTGGATACAGCCCCAGCAATTTTCACACCCGTGATTAGGGGATTAGCTGGAAACCACAAGCACGTGCCTCAAGCCCAAACAGAGCAGGGTGGATTCTGTTATCCCACAGGTAACACTGTGGGATAAACATTCCTTTGTTTATACAAAACATGATTATGTTATGGAGCAGCCAGTAAAAATGACTCTTTTGCTTTTTTTTTTATTTTTTTTTTATTTTTTCCCCTAGATTCACAAGCACCTTTCCAAATTCCTGCAAATTCTTTCATGGTGCACTGTGCTTTTTAGGGTTCAAAGCACCTGGCATTCAATAATTCAGAATCTATACACCTCTTTTACCTGTTTCAGTATTCAGTGATACCTGCACACCTCTTCAGTATGCAACAGGGGTTATTTATTTACCCTTCTTCTCCTGCAACGGAGTGAGTTGGGGTGTGCTGTTCAGGACAATGGCTACATGCAAGATTTGGAGATATTTGTGGGTGAAAAAGAATGGCAAAAAGCCAAAAGGATTAAAAAAAAAATAGCTGACAAGGTTTTATTACCAAGCAGCACATGTGGCATGGAAATTGGTGTGTTTTGCCCCTATTTTCTACTTGTAAGAGAAGTGAAAGAATAATCTGAAAGTGTGGAAGGGAGATGAGATAGGGAGGTGAGGAGATCACCAGTCCTGGGGCAGCATCCACGCAGCAGCCAGGGTGTTCAGGGCCCCGTGGGCACCACTCAGGTTTTGTGAGCATTATCTTCTCATAGCTAAGTTTTCACTTCCCTGGGATGAAGTTTTTCACCCTCGTGTCAATGGGTTTGTGATCTGCACTTGGTTCTGGATCTTTCCGGGAATGGGCCAGGGGGTTTTGAGGGTTTTTGGTGGTCTCCATCCCTCTCTATTCGTGTTGCCCACTCCTTGACACCACTTCTGCTCTTGCACTGTCCTGAAGGGGAGAAGTGGCTCCAGAAAGGTGTTTTCCTGCCTTTGTACTGCCCCCTCTTTCCAGGCACATCCAGGCCTAATTTTAACTCCTCACTGCCCAGGCTTTCACAGGCTGCTCCAGACAGCTTGAAACTGTTTATTCAAACTAAGAGAGTAATGAAATGAAAGGCAGAGCTATTAAAAGGGAAGAAAAACCCATGCAGGCTCAATTCACACCTTCTAACAGAATGGGGTAAATAGGTTACAGGCTCTTGCATCCACATGGCAGAAGGGAGGGCATGGCTGTGAATGGATTCTGAAATTTCCAACCTCCAGGTATGCTTCAACACACAGGTAATAACTGTTATAACACTTTGATTAAAAAAGGGTCTTTATTTAAAACCTGACCTAAGAATCATTTCATCTGTTTATACTTAATGTTAAGTTCAGGTGGTTACGTTTCCATGAGGAAATTCTGACCTGGAAAATAGCTCTCAGCAGAGTCCTTTATAGCTCCCAGCAGAGTCTTTTGAGTCTGCAGAGGCAAGCAATGGCTGCTCCTCACTGTTGCCATATGGTTTCTTTTGAGTCTTGGCTGGTCAAAATTAAAAATGAACAAGTTTTTGAGTTCCTTAACATCTCAAGTACCACTGAAAATCCCCAGGCCACAAACAGGGAGAAGAATGGAATTTAGCCGCATAGAGGGAGAAGAATAGAATGTAAGTTTAGATCAAAATACCACAGTGAAGACAAGGAATGACAATTACAATCTGAGAGGATTGCCTAGCAGGAGGAATCTGGGTAATTGTTACAAGACTGAACAAACAGTCCTCTCTCTGTTCCATTTGCAGACTTTTTTTTTCTTTTTCAACCCACACTGCTCCTTTGTAATTTTCTAACCTTTTCCATGGAAGCAGTGACAGGACCAGTTCAGTGGCAGAGATAAATTGCAGAGATGACCATAATTTTCAATTACATCTAAACATAACTGATCCTGCTGAAGACAAGCCCTAACCCATTGGACAGCAGAGATTAGCATAGTCGATTTGATAAATGTGAGTCTTTGAACACGGGAGTGTTTGGGGATTTCTGGGAAGCATCTGTGTTTGTCTACTTGCACTAAGCACTCCCCAGTGAGGAGGGGATTTTCTAAACCTAATATGCACAGGATTGATGAACCCCTGCCTGAACAGTGGCTGCAAAACAAACCTTTCACAGTGATGAACAATCACCTCTGCTTTACACCTCAGAGCGGCCCTGCAGCGCCGTAGGAAAAGATGCAACTTTTCCCTGGCTGCCCTGTGAATATTCCAGCTATTAGGGGTGATAATATTTCCTGAAAATTATAATAATAATGTTTCCAGATGCTGGAAAGGTGAACAGAGCCAAGGAATCCACTCATGGGGACTCCTCTGCAGTTTTCACCCGAGCCCCTCTCACACATTTCCAGATGAAGGGAAAAAAGCAGCTTTGATGATATTCCTTGGGAAAAATTCCCTCTGCGGCTGTGTACCTGCATGTTTCTGCCCTGGAACTGATTGCAGTGAATTGTGGCTGAAAGATCAACTGGAATTACAGTGCAATATGCAATGGAATCCTAACTGTAGAAATTGTAACTTTTCAGAACTGTCAGCTTTAGTCAGTAATGTCACTGTTTATGGGAAATTTGCAGAAGGCCCTGATATTTATACAGCATCACAGGATTTGCAATAAGCACATTTAATCTTAAACATGATTTTTCAATAGAAGTAAAGAAAAACCCTTCTGGATATAATCTCCAAGCAAATATGTGGAGTCAGCCCAACTGCTGAGATTTTTATTATTTTTCTTTTAAATGACTACCATACACTGTGTGGAAACAGTCCTTTCTGCTCCCTGCTTGAGACTTATTCTCAATTACTGCCTTGTGTGCTTGAGACAAAGGTACAGGGTAAAATGTGTTAATCTGGGGTGTGCTCATAATCCCTCTGCCCTGCTGAACCCCCGGGGAAGGTCACAGGGGCCTCCAGGTGGCTGAATTAAGTTCATTTTTCTGCAACCTATCAGCTCTTCTGATTAGAATTTTCTCATCTGATCCTGAAGACAGGATGTCCAAATATCTGATGACAAACTGCATTTCTATTTGTGTGCTGATAACTGTTGAATTGCAGTCTCAATTCCTTCTTGCAGCAGAGCATAAATAAGGAACCTGTATTTCTATTTTTGTGAATTTTAGGCTTTTTCTAGGGAAATCAAAATGATGATGTATTCCCTAATGCAGTTGATAGAAATTTAGCTAATGATTATAGTGCCTATGAGTTTTCTCTGAGGGAAATCTAAATCTCTCTCTCTCTAAGTGTATTTCTTGCATGCAATATTAAGTAATGGTAAAATGTATAATGTATGTGGGAGAAATTGTCCCTTGCCCTTGTGCCTGGAACGTGTCCAAACTTTGTTGTTAAGATTGCTACTGCTAGACTAAATTATGAAATGTTACAACAGTAAGAGGATAGTGATGCCAAAAAGTCTGTACAAGATTGATTAGGTTATAATTACACAAAAATGGAATTAGTAAAGAATGCTTTTTTCTCTTGTTTTGAAGGATGCTCTGTTTTCCAGAAGCAACCACTTGTAGAATCACTCCTAGAATCACTTTATTTAATTGCTCAGTGGTCAGACAGGCAGGCCCACAGCACAGCAGTTCCACTAATTAATTATTTGTACAGCAATAGACCTCGGAGACAAAGGCTCTGTATTTTCTCTTACTTATTTCTTCTCTACATAAAGATAATTTCAGAAATGCATTGGAAATATTCCAGGTTTTCACTGGGATGAGATGTGAAGTGTTCCTATGGATTTATTTCTAGAGATACATTCTTGGGATGCATTTCCATATTGCAAAAAACATCCATTCTCACTATAAAATGGGCTTGAATAAAAATAGGAGGGAAAAACCTCAGATCCATTTAGGAGAAGCATTTTAGGAAGAGTTTAGTGTAATAGAGTGTCCTGTGGAATGACCACGTTCAGGAAACATTTGTACTGAATCATTTTGATAGACTGTTCCATAGGGAAAAGGATGCTTTACTAGCCAAAAATAAAACCCCGTGAACAAATTAACAAAAGATTAGCTTCACGTGTGACTAGTTCTGGGCATCGTAGAAGATAATACAAAGGTGTATTGCAAGAATTGATTTGTTTGTATAGAGCACTTCATGCCTTGAAAAGGCAATGCCCAGGTTATGACACAGGTCAGGGTGACTTTTTCCACACTCACATGAGTAGGGTTCCACACAAGGAACTGGTTTAGTTCTCTCTCCTTTCATTTTAAGAAAAAGGAAGTTATGACACAGAATTTCAAAGCTATTATTATAAATTTTAACACTCACTGCAATATGGCAGTAGGTAAAGGCTTTTAATACCTGTTATTCTTCCATCCTGACCTTTAACAGCCTCTGCCTCTGTTTTCCAGCCTGGTTCATTATGATTGGCTTTCTATCATGTCACAGCAAACACAAATTATGGCAAATCTTTACTGTATCATTTGCATTTATAAAGGTAGATTGAAATTTGTCTCTGCATTCCCTAGATCATCCAGCTTTTGAATGAAATTGAGTAATCACTGGGGGTTAAGGAAAAGAAGGGTATATGCATGTGTGGGAATTCAGTGTTCACACTGAGGAGCTGGATTTGGAGAGGAAAAAGGCTCCCTAATACCTGCTCTATTTTGGGCTAGACAAACCTCTTTGCTGTTGGTAAATGAAAGAGCCAGGCAGCCTCCCCTGCAGTGCTGGGGTGTTTCCCAGGTAATGGAGCTCAGCAGGAATTTGCCAGAGCTTCCACTGAGGCTGAAGTTTTCACTTTCTGAAGAGGATTAAATGAAGAAATCAGGTGAAACACAGAAGGGCACACATAGGGCTAACTTGCAGAATATTGTGTACCCCAGGACAGCAATTTCAGTTGTCTTCAGAGAACTTTTTTCTTAGTTTTGTGATTTAGTAGAATACCAAATCCTGGACTTCTTATTCTGGACAAGTGAAAATCCCATCGGGTGTATTCCAAAGTTTCAGGAGGGAGCCCCATCCTTCAAACCCATTGTTTAGCTCAGCATTTGAATGGCACCTGCCTCTCTGCCCTGTGAGCTCTGGGCTGAGATGGCCCTGCAGAGTGACTGCAGTTTATCTGCACAGGGCCAAGAAAAGGCTCCTGCACAGCTCCTGCACAGCCTGAGCTCTGCCTGGAGCCGTGGAGCTGGGGAGGTGAGCAGGCACCACTGGGACATGAATCTGCTGCCATGAAAACACAGGGCCACAGCAGTGTCGTTCCTCTGAGTGTTGAACTGTGATTTTACTCACTGGTCTGGTTTTTTTTGTTTGTTTGTTTGTTTTGTTTCTGTTTTTTTGTTGTTGTTGTTGTTTGGTTTTTGTTTTTTTTTTTTTTTGGTTGATGGATAACCATACTAGAGGTGATATTCTCTGGAAAGCAAGACTGAAATGAGGAGCAAAAAGAAGGCACCAAAGTGAGAGGCAAGGAGATGAGAAAGATAATGGGAAAAGAACCTGGGAAATACAGGAGGTGAAGTAATAAAATAGCAAAAGGCCGAAGAGAAAGGAAGGCAAAGAACTTGCCCATCCTTTTTTTCTCTCTTTTTTCCTTTTCCTTTTCTACCCACTGTGTTCATTCGCTTAAACTGTTTCTGTTTTGTGAAAGGGGCAGAATAGTAACATACAGGTATTTCAAAAGCGGGGTATTTCAGAGTTTCCTCCTCAAGGGGACACACTCGTAAGGAGTACGGTTCTTTTTAGTTGGAATCCAGTCATCTAATCTTTCTCTTCTTGCTTGGTATTTTATTTGGTTTGGGGATTTTATTCCTGTTTGAAGGGTTTTGTTTTTTTTGGTTTGTTGGGGAGGTTTTTGCCTTTTTTTGTTTGTTTGTATGTTTGTTTGTTTGCTTTTGTGTTTTTTTTTTTTTTTTTTTTTTCCTTTGTGCTCCATGTATAATGCAATAGTCACAACAGTGCTCTGGAAGCCTAAACTCATTGTTCGTTTATGATGATCTTCCACTAATATGGGACATGGAATTATTCACATAAGGAACAAAAAAGGGGTTTGTGAAACAATCTCTGGACAAAGGCACGGTGTGTTTTGAATGCACACGATTCCATCAAGGCATGACTATACATTCCATATGAACAAGACCTTTCATACTATGAAGATTTTCTGCTTGCCTGGCAAAGCTGAGAGCAAAGCTGAAATCAAAGCAGCCTTCCTTAGTGAAGCAATTTCATTTTACCTGAAACACTGAGGCTTAAATTATAAGCTTCAGGATGACTCAGTAGAAATAATGCATGCATATAAACTACATAATTTTCCTGGAGTATTTTCACAATCAATATAACTGTGTGTTTAAAGTAGGGACCTGAGGTCAATCTTCTAAGCAATGAATGAATAACATATTTTTTATCAGAGAAAAGCTGCTCTATGCAAATAATATCTGACATGAATATCTAATAGATTGTACAGAAAGCAGTAATTGCCAACTAGTGGGGCATGCTAAAACGAGAAATACTGAAATACTGATGCATAATGTGATTTGGCACTCTCCACATTGCCATGACCATCACTATTTACTGTGGTAACTGACTGCAGACAACTTGGGGTGTCTAGGAACAGTTCATCCTCTTTTAGAATGCCTCACAGCTGAAGAGGAGCAATGATTCTTCTCCATTCTCCCCACCTTTAATGCTCTTCCCATTCTCTCTCTCTCTCTTTCTTATTTATTTATTTGTTTATTTATTTATTATGTCTTGGCAGCCCGAGGGTAAGAGAGGGCCCACAAACCAAACAAAGGAAAGTTTCACAATGTTTCCTGATGGCAAAAAACACCTGATGTTTTTGGGCCTTCTGGTTGCGTGGTCTCCTATAAAGTTTACTGAGGAGGTGCTGTCCAGGGGCTGTTATATAGTGACAAAGCTGGATGGCTTGATGCGAGAATGTTCTTTAATGTGGCCATAAACCTTCCTGGGCTTTACAGCAATTTAGCCAGGAAAGTGGCACATAAAAACAGCCTTGGACATCTGCAGTGCCAGAGAAACAGGAATGCAGATGACAGTCTCACACAACAAACCACAAAATTTCATTTGTAAACTGAGTGGGAAGCAAAGGATTTCTTTTACCTTGTACCCTCTCCTGGTGAAATAAGCTTGCACTAATTTAGAGGTCAGTGGATGTAAAATGCCATCCTCGTTACACCCTTAGTGCCCATGGGAGCCCCAAATTATGTGTGCCATAATGAAGATAATTAGAATAAGTTCCATATTAGCTGAAGGCAAAAGGCCTTAAATCAAAAGGAGTTTGTTCTAGTAACCTTGAAATTGGGGTGAGGATTACAGGCTGCCTGCTGGTGCAACGTATAGCAGAATTCATTGTTTGAAAAAGAGAAAGCAGGAGATCCCCAGGGCATGGGCATCCTATCAGACCTGGGCTTGCTTTTGGTGGGTAAAATGAGAATTCCTCAAGTCCTGGGTTTGCAAGCAGCATTCCTGATGGTTGCAGGGGGGCTGAGGTTTAAACTCCGGCGTGATCCCTGAAGTCCTTGATATCCTAGTTCAGTCTCTTTCTTGGTGTATGGGCAGAGGAGGAACTGATGTGACAGTGGCTTTATACACCTGAGCAAATTTCCACTGAAGGTTGTCCTTGCCAAGCCGTTGAATTCCAGAGGCTGTTGCAATGCAGACCCCTCTCTGAGTGCCTCTTTCTGTTCCAAGAGTTTCTAAGCCAAAGTGACCGAGGCGCTGAGCTGTGAGCACACCTGACTGTGCTCTCGGGAGTGTTTCTTGCTGGACTCCTGGAGAACATGGGAAGTGTTTGTCTGTGCGTTTCTGCCTCAGCCTTTCATCTTGAGGAGCAGTTTCTGAAGTGTGAGAAGTTAGGATTTA
Organism: Cinclus cinclus; assembly: GCF_963662255.1. Taxonomy (NCBI): domain Eukaryota; kingdom Metazoa; phylum Chordata; class Aves; order Passeriformes; family Cinclidae; genus Cinclus; species Cinclus cinclus. The sequence goes on along the minus strand of NC_085060.1, from coordinate 16,728,125 downwards.
CTGCCCATTCTCCCCTCTTTGGGAGTTATTTTTTGTAGTTATGCCGTGTCTAAAGTTCTGCCTGAAGTCTCCATTTCTGCCCTGTGAGGTGAGGCCATGGCACAGCACGTGAGAGAAAGCCAGCGAACACCAGGATGAAATCCTCGGGTACATCTGATTTCCCTGCTCTGCCCAAAGCCTGGCCTGTGGCAATGGCTTTTGATTATTCCCGAGCTGAGCTGGATGCTGATGGGTGAAATCATTTGTGGCATGTTATCAACCACTTCAATTCACTGCTGCTAAGTAATGAAATCCAGTAATAAATTGGACAGACAAGCAAAATCTCTTAAACGTGCTCTGGGGGGCTCTACCTATTTTCTTTCTATTCTCCTGGTATTTCTTTTCTGTCTGTGTGAGCTGCTGCCCATGCCAGCATTCAAAATCAACCAACCAGAGAAACTCAAATATACTGCCATGTTTGATAAAAGAAACGTGTGAGGCTGATCAAAGTATTCTTGACTCCATTTTTTTCCTGAATTGGGACTGGAATTCCCATGGGGTTGGTGCATATTGAATTCTGGATGCAAAATGAAAGCAATTTCCAATATCTGAAAAATTGTTGGACTTCTTCTGCCTTTTTTTTTTTTTTTTTGGCAGAATTTGCACCACCAGCTTGTTGGAGGTACGGTTTTATTTTGGCTACTTTAAAATCTGAATGGAGGAAAAGTTTATCCCTCACAGATGAAGGAGAAAATTGGCATCACATGGGAAAGCATAATCTGTAATGCACCCTGTCACGGCGTGAGCTCTTTGGCACAACATATGGCAACAGAATTACCTTTGTACTACCCAACTGTGGGATATAATTTCTGCAGTCCAAGGGACTCCAGTGACAGGCAATAGATTTGAGAGTGCACATGTTCAGCATGCTGAACTGCAAGGCTGTCCCTTCCCTCTGAATTCGGAGCTCTCTGGCACTGCAGAGCCATTCTGATTATTCCTGGCAAATCCTTGTTCTCCCCTCATGATGTCACTTTTGTAGTGACACCCTGCCATTGGAATAAAAAAAGAATGTGGTAATGTAACTGCTGGGGAAGAATGAAAGGGAAGTGATAAACTGCAACTTTTACAATGTGCACTGTCAGCTAAAGAATGGAACAATTTTAGGCTTGAACGTTAAGGATGGGGAAAATGCTGGGAGATTTATGCTGCAACAATACTCCAGATCATTTTATGGCATCATCTTTTCAAATACCTGAAATTAAAACTGTGTGCTACAGTGTTACTTCAATCATTCTGTTCATCGGTGTGCTGGGATTTTTATTTGGATGGTAAAATACCATCACTGCAAAAGAGAAACAATAGATTTTTATGGTTGGGCTCTAGTATTTTAAACATGATTTACTTGTCTTTTCACTTTTTACCTTCTCCAGAGGTCTAAATATGCAGACCATATTGATCCTTAATATGTCTACTGAAACTAAGCAAAGAGTTGAAACCTTATTTCTTGTCATAGAAACAAAATTCTGAGTTGTAATTTCTTTGAGAGTCATACACTATCCATAAATGTGTCCCGGGAACATTGGGAACAATCTTTGAAATTTCTTAGAGGAGAGGTTTGATGTTGTAGATCTCGTAGAAAATGTCTAATAATGATCGTCAGTCATTGTGTGCTGAAAAGCAAGCCTGATTTTTGCTTTGGCAGTAGGCTTGGGTGTGAGCTTGGGAGGTTTAATTTTAGAGAATTACACTTGGTGTTCTTCTCTCAGAGTATAGAATAGTGCAGTGTCATAGTTACCACTTTTGACTCTGTTAATATATGGATACTTGGTAGGTTTTCTGACATTGATTAGATGAGTATTAGCAAATTTTACTGACATTGGGAACAGCAGAATTAATAATTGTCTCATTAAAAAAAAAAGGCAAAATATTCACTTCTCTATCAGCTATCAGTTCACTTCAGGCTTCATTTGAGGACAACAGTTTTCCATTGTGGAGTCCTGATTTTTTAAATCTAAATTAATTATTTAAATAAAATGCTATACTCCACTTTTAATCAGCAATGTATAGGTGTAAATAGGGCACCATTCTGAATTTTATGATTTAGCTGACTTGCCAGAGGTGTTCCAGCCAGTAGAACAACAAGTCCTGGATAAAATTCTGTGTACAGCAGCCATCCTTTAGGCAGCACCCAGCCCCAGCTGCCTCACTTCTGGTGGGTTTGAACACTGCACACAACAAATTTGCAGTATGCACTTCAGAGATACCTGAGAAACCAGTGTGATATAAAAAAATAAGAGAGAGCATAAGAATTGAAAATGTTTGGTATATTGGGAAACCAGGCCACTCTTGTTTCAATTTTTTTGTCTGCAGATTGAGTTTAGATATTCATATATGAAAATTGGGAAGCATTTTTATCTTCTAAGGCTGCACTGTGAGATGAAAGGTTCTTCTTTAAAGGCCTATTTTCCCCCTGTCCTGCTGCTTTTTAAAGAAAAGCAACTCTTTTCAATTTATTTCTTTATTTATTCCCCTTTGGTCCCCCCTCACAGAAGCTGCCTCTTTCCCTACCTGTACGATACCTGGTTGTGGTGCCAGGCAGAGGTGGGACACAGCTGTCAGGACACCCACTCCCTGAATTTCCACACGAGGAAAGGAATCCAGCTGCAAAAGGCTTTATGTACATCCACCACCCCAGAAGTAATGCTGGTCCCAGCAATATCCAATATCTCTCTGCAGCTCCCACGTCACTGCATGGCATTGCTCTGAGCTGAGGTCTCCTTCCTGTGTTGTTAAATCAAACTAAAACAACAAATAAGCTTCAAAATCGATCATTGCTGCTCTGGAAACAGTTGTTTAACTCCTTCAAAGTCTGTTTACGTTTGACATTTCTTGAGTAGAGTCCTTTAGAGATAGATATCTTTTTGTAGATCTTCAAGCTGGAACTCAAGGCAAATTCAAAAGGCTGCAGCTCTTATCAGGGAACTTTGAAAAGTGGATTACTCTGCTTTGGTCTGAAGTTACAGTCCTGCATTTTTCGAATACTTCTGGGTGACTTTATGGTTTTTCATCAAGGAGAGCTGTGAATTTGTGCCTGCTTGCTTTAAATTGTACAGGCTCAAATCTGTTGGTTCTTGCTGCACTGAACCACACAGTGGGCATTGAAATCCATCGGTACTTTCATAGTTTCAGGATTCTGAAGCAACAGGTGTTGCTAGATTGTGCTGTCTGCAGTTAACAACTCTATTTGGAAGGAATGTGGTAATTAATTTATTCTGGACCAGTGCTGCTGGTGGAATCTGGAATGCAAATCTCTGGGTTTGTCCAGTTTTACTTTGAGCACCCTAGGATTCAACCCCTTCTTCTCATGGCACCAGAATGGGAAAGTGGGCTTTTGTTCTGTCATTGCTTCTTTTGAAACTCCTGCTGCCTGATTTTCCAATAAGGCAGTTAGAGAAAACGCTAAGTAAATACAGACTTAATGGGATTTTTAAGAGCCCTATAAAGAACAAATTCTTTTACTAATTACCAACTTTTCAGGTGCACCACAGTCACAAATAACTTGGGAACTACAGTAAAACTCCTTGTTTGTCTTTTGTTCTGCCTCTAAAAACAGAATTATTGGTCGTTTCCTTGGGCTGTGCATTCCTCAGGGGTGGCACCAGTCCAGCCCAATCCATTCACTGGGAGCTGCTTGTCCTGGCCAGGGTCACTGGGAACTCCTTGGATCAAACTGTGATCCCTCTGCTCTGCAAAAATAAAGATATTTTCAAAGTGAAAGCATTAAGAAGAGATACGAGCAATATAAATCACTGTTGTTATCACAGATTTACATTGGTACTTCTGCTATCAGGATTTTTCACTTCATACTGAATTGTTCCTATCAGTTCAATGAGTTTATTGATTTACACCTCTGGAGCAGTCAGAGTGTGACTTTCAATCAGTGTTCTCAATCCTGTGAATATTTGTTTGTTTTAATATGGACAGGGGTGTGGGGAAAGTAATGTTTCCAAAACAGATTTTTATTTTCTTTTGTGCCCAAAAAGACAAAGACCACTTGGGGTTACTGTGGGTTCCTGTCGGTAACAGCGTCCTGTATATTCCAGCTTTTAACCTGCTTTCAGTTGATAATCCTTTAGAGCTTCAGAGCATAAAAGCTCCTTATTAAATTGAAAATATAGGTGGGTAAAATCATTATGAAACTTTGACTTTGTGGGGGGTTATGTTGGGCTAAAGACAGCTAATAATATTTTTTATGTAAGTGTTCAGAAAGCTGATGTTCCATATCAGTGTTTGATACTTCAAAGATGGAGAGGGAAAGGGGATGTCTCATGGAAAAAAAAAAAAATATCATAAATAGGGTATTCAGCAAATGTTAATTAGAGCAAAAATATTAATTAAGTGTTAAGACAGCATAAATTGGAATCTTTTACATATTTCTGTGTAGGGAATTTTGTGCATTGAACACTTTTCTAATAATCAAAATCTCAATAGATTTTGTTAGCATTTATTAGAATTTGCAATCCATGGTGGCCAAGTGTCTGGCATAGCTTGATTTTAATGGAATGAGGTCTGGAGTGAGTTTCATGGCATTTTCTCTTCCATAAAATATTATACTAGAAACATTAATTTTAGCATTTTTTTCTAAATTGTTGTAAAAGAAAATAATTAAAGGATCATTACATGCCTCCAGCAAGAATCATGAGGGTTGATTGAATTATTTCAGCATCTATAGGCAATCAGCCCGATCCAAGCCAGTGTCCACCCAATGTTTAATCTGGTCATATATTCAAGAAAATAACACTCCAAAAATATAAGATAGATTTCTCAACATCTTCATGAAAAAATAGGGACAACCCACCTCTAGAGCAGCTCTTGGAACTCCTTAGTCAGGGGAAAGAAAGTTCTTCAACCCTTGTGCGTTTTCTGCGGGTATGCCTGAAGCTTTGCATATTGAAATAATCTTCAATTTGATAGTGAAACGATGTTTTTCACCATCTGCTGCAAAGTAATCTGCTCAAAGTGCACCTCACACAGTTGTCCCCAAAGCCGAGTCAATGTCTGGTTACAGCCCGACTTCCAAACGCTCTGTCTGGAAAAAAAATACGTCGTGGTTTGGGTGAGGACAAGCAGAGAGAAGAGAGCAGCTGGAGCACTCCTGGAAAGCAGAGCTCCTGGTTTGCCCTGATTTCCCTTCCTGAGGACTGGGCTGGGCTCTGATGTCCCTTTGTGTCTCAAAACTCATCTTTGTTGCTGCAGCTCGGGTCCAGCTGTTCCGCACAGCTGTGCGCGCTGCGTCCCACGCCCTGGAAACACCTTCCCTGGGCAGGAAAGGAAACACAGCTTCGACAGCCTGCCTTGCTCCAGGGACAAAGCCTACTTCATCCAACTTGTGCTTTTGGCTGTGGTGGAAGGGGCTGCTGGAGTTTGAAGCCCTTGAAGCACGGGGAAAGTTCTGGAATCTCCTCCTCCTCCTCAGCACACTCACCTGTTCCCGCAGAGCTGCCTGGGAGGGAGGGCAGGGAGCCAGGCCGCCTCTCCTTGTGATGGTTCCTTGGAAAAAAGGCTGTGGGAGGAGGGGAGCACAGAGGGTCAGCAGGAAGGGAGGTGTTTATTCTGCTGGAGGAGCAGGTACTGCTGTTAAAGCACTTTCCTCCTTCCACTGCTCCAGGTGAACCCAGGGGCATCACCTGGGACGCCCAGGCAGCAGAGAGACTTTGAACAGAAAAAGGAATGTTTTGTCTGAGAAGGTTTCCTAACAGCTTTTCAGCTGTTACCAATTCTGTTAAACCTTCCCAGCCTGGATTTTGTTCATTACTGGTTCCTCTCTTTTCCCCCCGTTTTGTTTTTTCTTTCCAAAGTCTTGCTACTTTCACCTGCCCAGGACAAGAGGTTGAATTTTAAGCTGAGCTGTTGCATTCCTGGTTCTCGTGGTATAAAGCTGCCTTCTGAAAATTGATATAAAACTGCAGGCCTGTCTGTCCCCCTTGACAAATGCATCTGCTGGACTATCTGTCGAGTCCTGTCGAGTCCTTTCTACAGGATTTTCTCCTGTAGAAAATCATTATTTCTTCAAGTGACAGTGAGGGAATGTTGGTTTTGACAGAGCCAAATATGCTGCCCTGCCTCGTTGTTAAAAAGCACCTTGAGAAAAGAAATTGATCAAGGGGAAAGAGAAAATGCTTTTAAAAATGTCTTTTTTATGTCTCTTGTAAGCCTGCCTTCATCTTCCCTTCCTCTGTACACTAGTCTCTACCTGTTTGAGGATGGCATTGGCCCTTCCCTTCAAAATTGGCATAAAACCCACTGTTCCTGGAAATGACAAATGCATCTCCTTTGTCTAGAGTGAGGATTGGAAAATTGCAATGCACAGTATCAGCTCTAAACCGTTAATTCACGAGAAAGAACCGGTGTGTAACCCTGTGAGATTGAGAGGTTACTATCAGGCTGGAAAGCTTTCAGGATAACCAAAGCTTATTTGGGGAGGAAATGTATTCAGAAGAACTTTCAGTTCCAGCTGCTGTCTCACCTCTGCACTCAGAGATACTTGGAAATGCATTTAGCTTGATAGATAAAATGTATTGATTAGTGCAGACTTTGCCACTAAGGCTGGAGAAGACATTGTTCAAAAACTACAAGATTTTCAAGGGGTTGGTTGGATAACAGAAAAATGTGGAAAAGCGTTACAGTGATTACAAATAATGGTACTTGGTACTTATTTAAGAAAAATGTGTGGGTAGAAATCAATCATTACCAGCTGTCATGTCTGGTAAGTAATGATCATCTTTGGGCTGTCTCTTCATGGTTCCATTGTTCCCTTTTTGTCCCTGAGGTGAGAGAGGGAGGAATATCCCTGAGAATTCCAAGGAAAAAAAAAAAAATGTAAAAACAAATTGCTGAAACACAATTTTTTTTCTTGAGAAACGTGGCTCAGTTGTTGGAGGTGTTTCTGCCATGATGTCTAATGAAGGTTAAGGTTATTGGATAAGTAAACAACTAATTTTTTTTTTTTTAATTTTTTTTTCTGGCAAGTTATACAAAAATCTTGGTTTTAAAACCAAACCAATTTTACTTTTATAATATAAATATTTTCATTATTATTTTCATTCATTATTAGCAAGAATTCCTTGCTGGAAATAGCAAAGTGAAGGATATTGGGTTAAAAAAAAAATGGGACAAAAATGAACCTTGCTCTGGTACAGTGTGACTGAGGTGTTGTTGAGCTCAGCCAGGCTTCACTTTGTGGTCTAGTAAAGGATTATGGTGATAGTTCTGTCCTTAAATTAGCTTTTATTTGGTCTTCTGTAGATTATTTCTGTCATTAGGCAAAAGTAATGATAATGCTGTTAATAAAAAAAAAATTAAAAGATAAACAGGAATAAATGGAATATAAGAGGAATGCACACCCTCTCCTACAAAACTGATTTTCACCCATCTGTAGCCACATTCACCCTGTGGGGTCTGATTTGCAGGCAGTAAACCCTGCTGCAGCCATTGCATTTTAAATGTTTTTGTAAAAGGAGTTTGGTTCCCTCCAAATTTCCCAAACATGTTACATTCTCTCAGCATCATCTTTTCTGTCCTTTACAGCAGCAGTTGTGCTGGGCTCGATTCATTGCAGCACAGCTTTAGCTTCACAGTGGTGAAATTCAGTAGAGCTGGGTGAAATTCAAGTGCAGTGAAACAAATACAGCAGTAAAATGCTTTGGTATGCTGATCAAAAATGCTATGAGTCAGAGGAGCACAAGGATTTTGGAGAATAATTATAAATATTACAAAGCAGAAGCCTTGGATGCGGAGGTTTCTCAGTGAACTTCAATCCTAACCTCGTTCTTACTTTTGACATGTTTCATCTTTTTTGCTCAGCCTACTGCATCTGAATAATGAAATAGTGACTCTGACACTGAAGAGCTGATTTACTCTTCTCAATATTTCACACGTTTTCCTCAGTTTTGCATCTGTTTTCTTGCTGGCAGCAACCTCTTCCATCAAAACTGTCAGTGGTTTTTAGAGCCACGAGTTTAAGGAAAAAAATAGGAGGGAAAAAACACCTCCAAACCCTCTGAAGTGAATTTCTTTACTTCAGAAGCACTTCGTATGGTAGTTTTCTCTCAAGAAGATATACAGTAGAGATAGTTGAAACAGAAAAATGGCAATTTAGGAGATCACTAGGTAATGCCAGTGGCTGCCTGCTCTCAGGAGGTGTCAGAGCTGCTGGGAAGGGACCATTAAGCTGTTTGTGTTCCAGGAAGGGCTGGGGTTGCAAAGGGAGCTCAGTTAAATTCCACTCCTACACTGTGCCTGTCAGAACTGGTGCAGGGAGAGCAGGGACTCAGAGCGCTCTAAAAGATGTGCTGCTTTCTCTCCAGGATAAAAGAATTCTGTGTGCTCTGCTAAAAGGTTCCTGTTGTTGTGATTGCTCCAAATCACATATTTATTCTGAGGAGGGGGTTCCAAACAAGGCTGTAGCCAAGGCAGGTGTTTGTTTCTGGGCTGCAGATCTCACCTGCACCAACACAAAACATCCTGATTGACAGAACCAGCAAAATTCCTGAGCTCGGGAAAAACTCCTCTTTCTTTCCTTAAATCTGTGCGGCGTTTGAAAAATTCCCTTAACCTGTGAGAGGATGCCAGATAGAAATAAGAAACAGGAAGGACGTTTGGTAAAGTCATAATAGCGATGAAAATCAGAGAGAATTTATGAAATATATATAATTTGAATTTTATAACCTATAAATCCTTAATGATAATATTGTTCTATGCTTCTCAATTTAATAATCTACTATAAATTTTACAGTTCATTACAATAGAAACTAATTATTCTCTTCCCACATTTGTCTTCAAGTAGAAGATGTGGGGAAATGAAAGCAGGCAGACACTTTAGTGGCATAAATTTAGAATATTAAAGGTTTCACAAGAAACTTGCATGGCATTGCAGTACAATTCAGTGGGTGCTATTTCAATTTCAGTATGTTTCTTGCTGTTTCTAAGTTGTAATAAGTTTTAAAAAGCAGGAAATAAGGCTTCAAAAGCAATTTGCAGATATCTCTATTGAGGAAGTAATAATAGTAATAATTTTCTTGCTTGCTGACTAATGATAGTGAATGGAGATACTACAAAATTCTTTGGGAAGAGAGAAAAAGGGTGATTAGAGCTGATGGGAAGAACTGAGCATGGAACGTGTAAATCCATGGATCCAGGTCCACGAATTGGAATGTCAGGCAAATATCAAGGGGTGGTCCACAAGCACTGATTTGCAAAGTGTTGACTTGTGATCAGGCATCAGACCCTCCAGTCCCGTGCTGGGTTTGGGTCAGGGACGATGGCAGCTGTCGTACCAAAAACTGTCGGCGTAAATTGCCTGGAAATGTCACTGCAGTGGCCAGCATGAAATAGCAGGAGAGGTGAGTGGCAATTTTTGGGATGTCCTTTTTCATTAGGAAGTATAAATTTGCTGTTGCTGAGGCTGGTGCTAAACATACTGTTTGCTAGCCATCATCTCAAATGTTCACAATTCACACAGTCTTAAAGTTGCACTGGGGTGATTTTGTAATATTTCCTGGTCCTATATTTTCACGTTGTGCTTGCTTAATTTTTCAGCTTGCAGCTTAGAGTTGGAAATTTGGTTTTTTCATGACTTCTGAGATTCTAAAGAAAGAATTTTGTCAGGGTAAGACTGATTGCCAAGTACACCTTGAATATATATTAATAAATTTGATATAAATTCCTTTCTACTTCCATAATCAAGACACAGATTTCCTCTACCATGACAAGCACGATTTTGATGATCACCTAGAAATAGCATCCTTCCTAAAGAAAATCGAGATAATTGGGGATAAAACCATAATTTTCCAAAGGTGACATTATAAGTGATAAATTGTTGTTGAGATCCACATCCAAAAAGAAGAAAAAACTCATATTAAAAGGAGTTTCCAAAACAGCATTGAAACCTAAGATGTAAAAGAGCTATTTTGAATTGTGTGCACATCAAATCTCCTGCTGTTATTGTGTTCCAAGATGCAGAAAATGGAGAAGAATAAACAGAAGACCAAGAGAATTCCTATTTCCCAGTTGTTATTTGTTGCTTCAGAGAATAGTGCTGTTTTCTGTAATCAAAAGGAAAAATATTCTTAATTTTTTCCACTGTAAATTCACTCAGCTGTTTCAGGATGGAATCAGCTGTGTTACCACAAATCTCATTTGGTGTTTCTGTACATGGAGCACACCCACACACTGCTCTTCTCTGTTTAATTTCTTCCTGGGATGGCCAGGAAGGATCAAATAAGGGGATTTGTGGCTTCATGCCCTGAGGCATCATTTAAACACCACGTGGGATTTCTCATAGTGAACTACAATAACATAATCTGAACATTATTATTGTGTCACTTCAGCGCCACCGCTAAGAATCTACAAATTCAGAGTTCAAAATGGGTCCGTTAAACTTTCAAGAAATTCAATTTTTTGGACTGTTTAGATATTATCAGCTTTAGTGCCAGCAAATTTGTTCCCTTCGGTGATTTAAATATTCATAGAATTAACATTAATGATTCTATACCCAATGAATTTCTATTAGTGTTTAGATTCATTGCATTTTCTCTAACATGCTCAGCTTCTTAGTCATTTTCCCAATCTCATTGATATGGTGTAACATTTTTCCAGTAAATTGAATAGCTACCTAATCCCTCTTTGATCATTTTATAGTAAACTGTGAAGTTTATTTCCAGAAAGCAGATTGTTAACTGTGAAAATCTGTAAATTATTTATCTCCTAGAAACTATTTTAATGCTGATTTAGTTGTCAAGTATATTTTTATATAACAGTTTTAATTAAGTTTTTCAAAAGGCTTCCAAGCATATGTCTCTACCTCACACACAATTTGAACTAAAAATATGATTTTTAGTTTGTTTTCTAATTTATTTTTGATTTTCTGGAGTGTAAGAGGATATAGAAATGTATAGAAATAATGCTACTTACTGACTTCTAGTTCCATTTGTGGTTGTAAGGGCTTCTTCCTCACCCTGTTATGCCTGACCCTGGCAAACGGTGGTGAAGGTGGAAAGAAAAAGTGATGTGAGCCAAGAAGCACACAGCAGTTCTTCGTGTGTGTGCAGGGCTGGGGCAGGGTGAGGGTGCTGCAGAGGAAGGTTGATCAGAAGGAGATTCTGCAGAATGTTGCAGTCAGGTTCTCTTTGTTCAGAGACTTCTTGGCTCAGCAAGAGTGAGCTTTGTGTTCTGAAAAGTCCCAGTCAGGGAATGAAGGCTTGTGTTGGAAAGGGTCCTGTGGAAGGACAGAGGACAGAGGAGGGACACCAAGTGGGTGAGAGGGACGGAGCCCCTTTCCTTTGAGGAAAAGCTGGGAGAACTGGGGTTGCTCTGGAGAAGAGGAGCTTTGTGCAGATTTAATTCTGGCCTTCCAGGACCTGCAGGGATCCTGCAAGAAAGATGGGACAAGGCTGTTTGCAGGGGCCTGGAGGGACAGGACAGGGAGGATGGCTTCAAGCTGACAGAGAGCAGGGTTAGTTGGGATTTTGGGAAAAACATTCTTCCCTGTGAGTGTGGGCAGGCCCTGGCACAGGGTGCCCAGAGCAGCTGTGGCTGCCCCTGGATCCCTGGAAGTGCCCAAGGCCAGGCTGGAGCAGCCTGGGATAGTGGGAGGTGTCCCTGCCCATGGCATGGGGTGGAACGGGAGGATCTCCTACGTCCCTTCTAATCCAGGCCATTCCGTGATGGTTCCAGATTCCCTTAAGAATCAGGGAGTAGTGGAAGATGACAAGTGACCACACTTTATTACAGATAATTTGCTTTAATCAAACCCATCCATGCTCTGCAGACCCATCTCTGCATCCCAGGCTGAGTGCAGTTTTTCCAGCTCTCTTGCTTCTGGAAAATCCCGTTCCTCTGGGGTAGCCTGGCGTTTCCTTGCTGCGTTAAATGGATTTTGCTGCTTGTTTCTGGAGCTGTGCTGGGACAGCTGGCAGTGGGCACCCGCTGCCTTTGAATGTGGCGTGTCCTATTGGGCAGGTCTGTGCCTGGTAAAGTGAAATGTAGACATGCACCTGCAGCATTCTGAGGGTTCATTTACTGGGATTGAGCCCAGCCCTGCCACCCTCATCTATGGACTGACAGGCTGGAGCTGTACTAATAAATCAGGCATGGAACAGACTGTGTTCATAGTATCAAGTTCAGTGGGCTTCCAGAACTGACTGAAAAAAGTCAGTCTATCCACTGGGAATAGTCCATGGACTGAGTTAAATTCTGATATGGGATTTATTTATAATTCTACCAGAACTACTTTAGCAATTTCATACTACAGGCAATTGAGTTTTGTCCCAGTAATTGTTTATTCCTTTTTGCTGTTGAATTTAATCCTATATGTGTATCCTTTGGGTCTCTGTGTGTGTGGAACCTCTCTGCATCAGCCATTCCCAGGAGTGCAGTGTTTGCTGCGCTTGTGTCCAACAGCACAGTGCCTGCATGGAAAAAATGGGATAAAAATTACTGAAAGGCTACAGAAACTTAAATGACTTTTACAGGTCTTGAGAATGTTGTTGGTGCTGTTGATTTGGGGACCCTAGAAAGTTTAAAATATTTTGGTGAATCCTACAATTTTAAATTAATGGAATTACGGACATACTTAAAGAACTATTGAGGAATTCATTCGTGTTCAGCTACTGCAGTTTGTTTGCCAGGGCAGGATTCTCAGCTTTACCAATAAGATAGTCTTGTTCTCCCCTCAGAAGATCCTGTCCTTTGTCCTACCTGACAAGCCCTTGCTGCAGAATCTTCTGTCCTCAGAGTAAAATGCATTGGGTAACATTGTATGTAGCAAAAAGAATTGAAAAATAATGCTAAGTGACTGGATTTTTTTTTTATTTCTTTATTTTTATATTAAAAAAATTAGAGCAGCAAAATATATGCTCAGGTGAAAAATGGGATCCCAATATTTCCACTCAGAACCACACAGCAAATATTCAGCACCACATCTGCCAGCAATGGAGATGTTGTCATCCTTCATTATGGTATATCAGGGCATCTTTTAAGGAACTTTCTGAGGTGATCGGGAAAACTTCAGATGTTGCTGACATTTTCTGTGTTAAAGTGATAAACTGCAACAATTGCCTTTGGGTGTTTATAGCAATATATTTCTTGCAGTGTTTTTCTGATTTCATCTTCTAATATTCCTGGAACAGAGAGTACTTTTCTTTTTTTCCACTGATGAGTGTGCTCTGCATGTTGTATTTGTGTGTATCCACTGAGCAGTGTGGATCGAGGTGTCTTGGTTATTTATAACTAAAAACAATTACTTTTACTCTGAATTTGTAGCAGCTCCAGCTGTGGTTGTTTAGATAATATATAATGTTTATTCTTCTCTTGTACCGTCCTGTCCATAAAAAACTTCATGCCTTCACAGGGGGGGAGAATCTTTGTTAATATTTGGTACAGTAAGCTGGTAAATGCCAGCTAAGCCCCAAACATTTTGGGCATGGAACCCTTCCTAAATATGAATAAATCTGAAATGTGTTCTCCTGCTACAGGAAGACTAATTCTCCTGCCTCAGTCCCATCTACTGACCTGCACTTCAATACTGTTAGTCTGATTGTCCTTTTCATACACAACCAAATTCTTTCTTCCCGCATCTCTTGTTGCACTTCTTGATGTTACTTTTGCCAGGTCCCTTCTCCCATTCATGAGTGTGCTCAGGTATTAGCTCCAGATGTTCCTCTGTCCTGCAGCCTGCTCTGTGACACACCCTGAATTTTCTATCATTTTAAATGAAGAGAGAATCATTAAACACATTTTCTAGCAGTAAATCGGTTACTGTTCATGGGAAGGATGAAATTACTGAAGTAATCATTGAGGTGACCACGTACCTCACCTGGACATTACTTTTCTGTCCTTTTAAATCAGGTGAGAATCATTAATAACATTTTCAAAAATTAAAACTGATTTGTGAAGACTGGACTTAATGGAAGGAAAATTTCTTGCTGGCAGAAAGAGAATCTTCTGTTTGTCTAGGATCAACCTTACATATGGGCCCAAAAAGCTATTTTGATTCTTGATAGGATTTTCTGGGCGGATATGATCAGTATCCACAGGTTAAAAGTGGGAGCTTGGAAGAAGGCAAGGTAGGAATGTGTGTAAATAATCTGTGCACAGCCATGCAGGAACAGTGTTCTGGAAAAAGCAGAAGCACCACCTCCTCCATCCACGTGCAGCATTGGAAGGGTTATTTCAGTAGCAGATAGCAACATCATGCTAACAACAAAATAATATTGCAGGAAATTCTCTTTACTCAGTTTTCCTTTGATTCCAAGGCACATATACCTTGGAATAGCTGAAGAGTGGGTTTCTTAGGATGGTATTTCACACCGTTACCCTTGTGTCAAGGAAGCTCTGCAAACAGGCTCTGAAATCCTCGCTGGAGTGGCATTATTACACGTGTACAGAGAAAAGGCTCAGAGCAATGTGCAGCAGTGTACTCTGGGACCTGGGCTTCCCCTGTGTGGCTTTATCAGGATCCTTGTCAAATATTACATTTTCTGCTGCTGCTTGCTGAGATTTTTACCTGTGTGAGATCAGCCCACGTCACCTGAAGGGTTAAGAACAGGGCAGGTGTCTCACTTCTAAAAGATCTTCAATCGCAGTGTAAGCATGGGAAGCAAAGCCAGTTGTTGTACAGTTCAGAACTCAGTGCCTGAGAATAGCAATGGAAAATTGTTTATAAAAATATTAGAAACACAGATTAATGCTCTCTGCCACCTTGGTTTAAAATCTAATGAATGCATGCCAAGTTGAAGTGGCAATTCTCCAGAACCCATTCTGTGATGTCTTCACCCTCAAGTCTTTCACACTCATTATCTCCAAGGTCCAGACTGGGCTCTAGGTCAGGCAGAGCCAAGCAGAAACTACAAAATGTTCCTCTGCTGTGTGCTGGAAATCTCTGTGGCCTCTGCAATGTGCTGTTTGCTCTCTCCCTTCCTCTCACCCTTTCAGCTCCTTCAGCAGCTCTGGAGCCCTGTCCCACCCTTGGTGAAGGGAAAACATGATAATGAGGAGATGGATGGGATCCTGCTCATGAACTCTGATCTCTTCCACTTGCATTGGTGACATGTGCTGGAATGAATTCTGTGCTAATGGGAACTCCTGAACTCCTGGGATAAAAAAAATAAATGCCTGCCACAGGGAAATGATCTTACGGTTAAAGTACCAGACTTTGGTTCAGGAGCTCTTCTGATGACTTTTGTTTGATTTGTGGCACGACACTTAATCTTCTGCATTTCACCTATAAAGTGTGGATAATATTGCCTTCTTTTCTTAGTCCGAAAGAGGGTGATGATTCACACAGGCTTGAAAGGAAAAGACATACAAAATTATTGCTTGAATTTTTAAAGGCTTATATTAATGCACTGTGCGGAGGATCTGGAGCACATATTAAATTAATTATTACTGTTTTCACTTCCTGTGAGCCTTTGTTTCTCCTCAACCCTTGAACATTCCAGGCTTCTGATACAAGGTTTACTCTGAGCAAACACTCTTTCCCTCAGAGCAGCTTCTGTTTTAGATTGAATGAGAAAAAGGAGAATAAATGAATAAAGAACTAACACAAGACCAACAGAGAGAAAATGCAGGAACCATTCTCTTTATCTCAGCCATTTTGAGTAAATTTTTAGCCCTGTGTTGAAGCAGAGAGGATGGGACAGTATTATTTAAAGGGGTGTTAATGGAACAGAGATTCAGTAGCTCATTTCTCAGAAGAAATAGTTTGTTGTCTTCCTCCTTTCACCAGTTTCCCCAGAAATCCCTTCTTTCTGAAATACCTTCATTTAATTCAAATCTTTTTTGTCCAATTTCCTTGGACATGAAAACTGATCTCTTGCATCTCAACATTTTAGGATGTTTGGACTGAATTGTTTTGTGTACTCTTGGATATTGAAAGCACTTTTCTTTCTCTTTTGATAACCTTCCACTATCGTCTTCTTTCAACTGCCTTCTTGAAAAGAACTTTCACTCTGATGCTGAGATGGCTTGCTAAATGTCACCAAATTATTTGTGAATTTCTAGTGAGTATTATTGAGAATAAAAGGGTGATAAGGGTCGGGAGAATGCTGATAATACACGACTCAGCTACGTAAGGCTCATATAACAGAAAACTTGGAATCCAGTCAAAACTAGATTGAAGATAATACTCTTATTACATGAAGTACAAAGTTAAAAAAGGGGTTAGTGCTCTTGTAATCCAGCTTACCTGTGAAATTTAGGAGTATTATAAACCCTGAGCAGTTTGTGACAGCTGTGACATTTAGGTGGCCTTGGTACACTCAGAATAAACTTTTCTGAAAACCACGAAGGAATTTTTTTAAAATTTTGTGTCCCTTGCTTTCTGATCCTGGACAGAAGTATGCAGATTTCCTCTCTTAGAACGGCTTGTGACTCACCCTGTAACCTCACTGGTGTTTGATGCTTTCACATGGCAGTGGCTCCAGCTTTGTAGATAATTTTTGTTTTCCTCCTCCGAATCATTACCCTTTTGCACGTGGTTAGGAATGTTCATCAGGCTCATAAAGAGCAGGCAGGAGCTGCAGGAAGGTGAGTTCTCGACTGAAGGAGCCCCAGTGCTCAGACCACACATCCCTGTCCCACCTTCCTGCCACAGCCAGTGCTGCCTGCGTGGGCTGGAGGGAGAACAACAAGAAATCGTTCCCTCAGCTCTCCTTGTCTGTCTCCTGCAGTGCAGACCCACCTAGACCAGCTGCTGAGCCTTGGCCCCATATTCCAGAGCAGCTTCACACCCTGCCAGCCTGGCCAAGGAGCTGCTGGGGCCACCCTAAAGTGCTCCTGCCAGCCCTGCAGTGCCCCGGCAGCCCTGAGGACTCTGAGCCACTGCAGCCCCGGTCCCCAGTCCCTGCTGGTCACACTCAGCAGCCCTGACCCTCTGGGAGCTGCTCCTTGGCACAGCTGGGCTGGGAAGTCTGTCTGGTAGGCAGACAAAAGCTGCAATTGTTATTTCTTCATGAGCTTCAAAGGCAGACGCAGCTGACCTGGCGCCCAGAATGGCCATTTTAATTCGGTCTAATAAGAACTGAATGCATTTTACGTCCTTGCAAAGTCTAAATGTCGCATTTGCTCTTAAAACTTGGAAAACCTGTTTGTTCAATATGGCACTGTCAGTCTAAAAGGAGCAAGCAGATATTTAATAATGGTGAAATGAAAAATGTCGTAGTTTGCAGGTTAATGCTAATTAGAACAGATAAAATAGTACAGGTAAATTCTACATAGCTAATTTCAACTGCTGGTTTAATCTACTACAACAGGGTATCACAGCCTCTGATATGTTTCCCTTCTCCTTCATTTTCATTTGATGTTGCAATATTCTGATTTGCTGACTCAGCTTGTCATTCATCAGAGGTGGCAGCTTAGACTGCATCCATGGTGGAATTCCACTAAAAATGAGAGAAAATATTACAAAACATGGTATTTTCTGTACAAGAAAAAACAAAACAAAACAAAACATACCAAAAAAAAAAAAAAAAAAAAAAAAACAACAAACCAGCCAACCAAACAAAAAAAACCCCCTCTATTTAGCAAAATTCTTTTATGCTGAAAAACCTTGGTTTTTTTCCAAAAAGCAAATGAAATATTTTTCCATGGAAGGATTTACCTTTCACACGTTTCACTGATAAAGAATGACATAGGGTTTGAAAAACAAACTAAGTAGGTCAGTTTAATCTACCCAGTGCCTCAAGATTTCTGTGTATCAGGTTCTGTGTTTTACTGGTTCTCTCTTTAGGGCAGAGCTATATCCTAAAGAAAAGGATCATGTTGGACAGGCTGGCGAGTTTGTCATTCAAGAAGCACAAACCTTGTCCCCTGTGCAATTAGGGAACAAGCTCACCAGTGACCCACTAACCCTGCCAGTTATGCTTCACTGAGGAATAACTTGTCAAATGTCACTTGTTTTTTTTTTCTTTTTTTTTTTTTAGCCTGGAAGCTAGAACTCCTGCAAGCTCTTTAAGATGAGTAGTTGCAGCAAGGAGATTTGTTTCCCTCGATGAGAAAACCTGCTGAAAGTCACAAGTTACTGGGTCCTGGAAGGCCCTTGGGGCCCAAAGCAGTCTCAGACAGGGATACTCCTGTCTGCTCGTGTAAGCTGCTGCTTGTTGGGCTGAGGAATAGTGACAGCAAGCTGGGGGATTTTCTTACTGCAATTCATTACATTCTAAAGGAATGGGATGTTTTCTCTTTCCTTGGAGAGTGGCAGGAGCGAAATCATCAACAGCATTCCTCCTGCAACATTTCTGGGAGGACACGGGGCTGTGCTGCTGTCGGAGGCGCAGAGCTGCCCCCGGCTCTCTGAGATGCTTCTGTCTCTACCTGCACCTTTGGAATTTTGTAGGAATTGCACCTGTTAGCTCCAGGATTCTCCCTGGCTGCTGTCCTTCAGGGGGTAGCACCACTCTTGTGTGGCTTAGCTATAAAGAAGAATTACACCTAAGTGATTAGTATAGATTTATTTAAATGAGATCAGTTAACATATTTACTTGCAATGCCCATCGAGGAGAACCATTAGCATCTCATTCCTGCCCATAAATCTACAAAACTCTGGTACTGGGAAGTGCCTGTGCCTACAGGTCAGCCACTGGTAGCTGTTCCCAAATTCCAGGAACCTAGAGAAGAATGTGCTCATGCAGAGAAATCTTCTTACAACCATCAGAGAAGCATTTTGTGAAATATAAATGTGAACAAATCATGGTGCCTGGCTGGAACAGGGCCTTTTGTTCCTTAAAGCATGGGCCATCCTGCTTTAAGGGGCTGGTTCTGGGGTTTGCACTCAGGTGAGAACTCTCAGCAGAAGATTTCAGAGGGGGAGTGACAGAAGCCTGGTAATGGCTGACCTTGATCTTCAAGGAAATCACAAATACAAGCAGATGAAGCTGTAACGAGCAATCATTGCAGGCCAGCACCATTTTTAAGCAATTCTCCACCAAAGAATGTGGAATGAGAGAAATCTGAAAGTATTTCACCGACCCAGAGACTACTGATAAACTTTTAAGGCCAGAAGTTTGTAGAACAAATTGCTGAAGCAGTAGTGTTTATTGCATTTGCTGGTAAGCTTGGAAGATTTCTTAATAGGATAGTCAGGAATCAGTCAAACAGAGAAACTATAGCCTGGGAAAAAAAAGTACCCCTTTGTTCTTTTTTATTGGTTTGAATTTTCTCCAAGTGAGCAAGTCAAGCAGAACAGGAAGTCTTGAAAGCATTTGTTCTCTTGTTTGTCTGAACTTGGCTGCTCTGCAGTGCTGAAATCCCAAATCAGCAGCTGAAGAGATGAGATTTAAAAACTGTGGATAGTTGGAATTAAATCAGCATTTCAAAAGCTGTGTTTTCACACATTTCAGTGTTTCTGTGTTATATCTGAGAGAAGTTGCTTGTACTTAGGTTAAAATAGCTAGCATAATCTTGATGATGCTCCCTTGCTCCTAAGATTTGGGTTTATATTGTATTTTCCCTTCTTCAAGGGTATGATGGTTTTCAGTTCCCCAGTGTTCTCCAGTGCATTTAGAGTTTCAGAAAGCTGTTGGTTTAGTTCTAACACTCCTCAGCTGCCTGGAATAAAAAGCAATTGTTTGTATTTTTATATAGAGAGAGGGAAGTGTTTGTTCCTTTGTGCTTCCATGCCTGGCGTGTGGAGGCCTCCAGATATGTGTTGCTGTGTTGTTTCTCTGCCTTTCCTGGGGAAGCAGAGAAGCGCTGGAGGAATTTTTCTTCTCCTGGAGTCCAGTTCAGCTCTCCCAGGATGTGCCCCAGTGCAGACTGGTGCTCCAGTTCATCCCTCTCCAGTCTGGGGTGAGGGTGAGCTGCCTCCTGGAGAAAGAGAAACATCCCCCACTGCTTGATGTGCTTGGTTTTGCAGAATTTAATCCTAAACATCAGAGTTGCTATGTAGATTGACCTGATTTATGTGAGAAAACAGAGCGAGGCTGACCATTTGCTTATCATGCAATAGAATATTGATATAAATGTAGAGTGGGTTGTCTTGGATTTGCTGGCCAAAATATGTGCTTTGGACACCCTTTAAGGAAATGGTCAGCCATTTTGTGCTTGAGCCATGCTAGAAGTGAAATAAAATTGGTGATCATTCAGCAAGTGTGTTCTAATTGTTGCTGCTGCTCTCTCTTTTTATGAGGTTTCAGAACATTTTGTGCTTTTTCCAACAATTCACTGGTGTGCTGGGGACCAAAGCTTTATGTACAAAGAAGAGTAACTGGATAAGAGCCAAAAAGAAAAACAAGTGCATGTTGTTAAATTCATAGCCTACATTAAATGACTAATTCTCTATTCTGCTGATTAACCTCTTCTGCAATCTAGTTTGCATTCAGGAAATGAATTCCCTTACTAGTGAGAGGGTACTGTGTTATGCAGTCTAATAATATTAAAATAAAAGATGTGCATCTTGCTGGTAGGAAAAAAAAAAAAAAAACAACCCACATCCCTCAAACCCAAAGGAACAACTGACCTGTCATAATAAACACAGCAAGTGCATGACTTGGTTTAAAGATCTTTTCTGGCAACTGACAGGTCATTTCCTGCTGTCACCCCTTCCAGTTGCATCCTCACTAGGAAAACTCATGCCCAGATATCTGAAAATGTATTTAGTATTCTCCTTGAGCATGTTTTAATTTCTAAGGGCCTGTGGTAGGCATGTAATATCAAAACAGGATGTTTTGCAACACCAAGTAAGCAAAACACGACAGACATATTGTAAACATTGCTGGCAAAATGTAACTTGTGTTGGGGGGGAAAATGTCCCTTATAGAATTGATGGAAAGAGAAAAACAGAGAATTCTAATCTGCCTCTAGCATTATACAACTCGAGTGTAATTCATAATTAAGGCTCAACATATTCCTTTTATGCCCACTATGTGACTTTTACTTGTACTGCACTATTTTCACATGAACTGCATTCATATTTCTCATTTAACTGTTATGTGTCTCCTAAATACACAATATTTTGTGTTTACAGGGAAATGCTAGTTTGGGGTCCTGTGTAGTCTCTGTCTTTTCCTGTTAAAGATGAAATAGGCATTGAAGGTAACAGAAATGGAATCAGTTCATTAAAAGTGCTGCCTACAGAGCTGCTCCATGGCAAAAGAAGATTTAAGAAGGATCATTTTCTGTCCCTCTCATCCTCAGTGGTTTTGAAGTATTTTCATCTTTCTCTAGAGATGAATGAAGCCACTGGAGAGAAAAGGGGATTGCAGGTCTTGCAGTTCCAGTCCAGCTGTTCAGCATCTCCCACTGCATCTCTTTCATTCAGTGTCCACTGGTGGCTAAACAGTACCGTTCACTTTTTTTTTTTTTATTTTTGGTAAATTTATACTCATATGAATTGAGAATCATGTCTTTGAATGGATGTCTCCTTCCATAGCCTTCTTTAAGAAATCACATTTTTTTTAGATTCTCTCTTCTGCTGATCAGTTGTGAGAGATGGGGAACAAAAGACCCAAAGCTTGTCCCCATTTCCATGGCAAGACATGCCACAAAATCCCCATGAAAGAGTTTATTTCAGGAATACTCTAGTGACATAGCAGAAATAAACTTGGTTTATCTTTTGACATATTTACTTGGACCATCCTGCAGGAGGCATTCAGCTCCAGAAGAAGAGATTGTTGAGGAAACAAACTGTAAAGATTTAGGGACTTCACAGTTTTAGAATTAGTAGTTTAGGTTTTTTGGGGTTTTTTTTGTTTGTGTTTTTTTTTGTTTGTTTGTTTTTTGTTTTTGTTTTTTTTTTCTTCCACATATGCTTAGGAAAAGTTAGGAACTGGCTGTGTCTTCATGCTCAAGGAAAACACAGGGATCAAGACCCTGTAATGAGCACTCTTTGCAGGCCAGCACCATTTTTAAGCAATTGTCAACCAAAGAATGTGGAATAAAAGAAAATTGAAATTATTTAATTTCTGCTTCCAGCTTTTCTCTCCTGGAGCTGTAGCAGGAATGGCCACATGGAGACATCCTCTGATTCCTCCATGTCCCTCTCCTGAGAATTGATGTCTGGGAAGAGTAAGAGCAGCCTGAAACAAAACCTCATTGTTCAGAATGAGCTGTCTTGAAGGAGTTTTGTTTATTTTCTCTTCTGTCGTGGAGCATAAATGGAAAGGGGTTGGCAGCACTTATCACAGTAGAAAGAGCAACACTGGAAAAATTACAAGAGAACTTGACAAACATGTAAAGTGGTTTTTAATTTCAGACACCCTGGAGCATAATGCATTTGAAAATTTTTAATTGGGAGCTTGAAGTTTGATAGATTTAATTGCAAAAGATAGTTGAAATCCTGAGCCCAAGGAGTACAAACAAGGAGACATATAAATACGTAGTTTTGAAGCTTTCTTTTAATGTTAGAGAGCCACCATGTGCATATTATGTGCCTTGTTTGTACCCTTCATGCCATGACCTCTCCTTCCACGAGCAGCAGAGTTAATCTCTAATTGTCAGAGATGATATTTTTGTATCTTTGCAGCTATAAAATGCAGTGGGAGTATTTTAAGTCTCAGGCCAGGAATGTATCTGCAAGAGGCAGGCATTGCTTTTTGGCAGGCTGAGAGCAGGCCAGGTAAGTACCATGCATTGTCAGCTGTCAGGCTAAAATCACTCAGCTGTGCCCTGAGCAGGTTGAGAGCACATTTCCTCAGGAAAACAAACAAACAAACAAACAAAAAAAAAAAACCAACAAAAAAAATGAATTTATATCATCTGTTGTTTTGAGGCTTTTTTTTGGGGGGGGGGGGAAGAGATTGTGGTAGCTTTGTTTTTTCTTTTAGGCTTGCTTTAGAAATACACTTATTTCAATATTCTTTTCAAATTTACTCAAGATAAATTTCCATCAGACAAATTGCACATATATGTCATCATCTCACTTATATGCAGGGTTTGGGTTTTCTTTTTTTGTGTGGTTTTATCCCACTGTCACGGGGTGTTCAGACACCACCCAGCTACACCCCTGCGTGTTTAGAAAATTCATCAGGTCCAGCTGTGGGTCAGCAAACTCGTGTGTTCCTCTCGTAAATTATGTATATTTCATTAGAAGGTTTTTTATTATTACTGGCATTATTATAGGCACTGGCAGTGCCTGTGCTGGCTGAATCTTAATGCTGGTGATAATTCTGCCTATGAACACATCACACAGCAAAGTTTCTCCCTCATCCTGCTCCCTGAAGGGATCCCTGTTTGGGAGAACATTTTTAATTACCCTTTATAATGTTGCAAAACTTCCTTTGGGCTTTGTAGAAACAGCTCCAGATGGATGAGGAATTTTATCTGAACGCCAGGAAAACTGATGAGCTTGGGAGCTGGGCTGAGGGAAATGCTGGGGATGTGGATCGGAGAGGTTCCTCACAGGAACCTCTGCTGGGCCAAGCATTGCCTCTGTTGGAGTTTCCAGATGTTTCCAGGGGTTGATCCAAGTAAAGAACTGCTCAAATAAAGCCGCTGGAATTGTTTCTTTGCCTGTTTGTTCTGCTGGCCCTTCAATTTTCTGTTTTGCGTACTTGTTTGTTTTGGAACTTGGATTTTGTTTGTGTTTCTCAGAGTTTTATTACCAAATGGCTCTTCTGTTCCAAATGTAGTCAGGGAGGTACTTAGGAAGAGAGTTCCAATAACAAGGAGAAAGTTAGTGATGCATCGTACTGAGGACAAATCTTCCTCCCATTTGCCCAAGTAAAAGAAGGTGTTGCAGCAAAATTTACAAGTGTTACTTGGTCTTTAGAGGAATTTAGGAGTGAACCAGAGGAATTCCAGCATCTTCTCAATGGGATGCTGAACTCAGTAATTTTATAGATACAGCATTCACTAATGTGTCTGCACTTGGGTGGGTGGAAGTTTTCTCAAATGGTTTGAAAATAACAATCCCATAATATTAGCATCTTATTTCCCTATCTGTTGTGCTTTCCATAAGATCAAAGCTTTATAATTTGTTGGAGATATCTAAAGATTGCACAAATAACTTAATGAAGAGTTTTTGCTCTTGCATTAGTACAAACATGTTTAGTATTGAAAGTTAGCACTGAAAAACAGAATTCCCTGGGTAACAAGACCCAGTACAGCTATTTTGGGTAATACTCCTTTCAAACTGCAATTAGAGAAAGCGCTTTTCTAACAAATAGCTTGCATAGGGATGCTCCAAATAATTATTTATTTCATTTTAAGAAATTAAAGTTTTTTAGTCTACACATTCATCAGCTTATGAGGAATGGGGTGTAGGCTTTGTGGGTTTTTATTTCTCTTCAAAATTCAAGACATTGGTGTGAGAATACATTAAAAGAACCAAGTAGAAAGGGGGTAAGGTAAAGTTTTGCTGTGAAACTACTAAAAATATTCACTATGGCATTATGTCTTTCTTCCATGACTTGGAAGATTTGATTGAAATAAGAGCTTTTAATTTTTTTTCCACTGATAAGTTATTTCTCTTTTGTTACCATACTGTACTTAGTCTGCAAGTTAATTTTCTCTTAGTTGAATAGTCCCTGAATACAAAGAGTCCATGAAAAAGAATAGGGTAGCTCGTAAGGGAAGGAAGGAGAATTTGTCCTTCAGTCAGTTGAATACTGAAAAATGCAGCAGAATTCTCTAACATTTTGCTTTAATTGTTGGAGCATTTGGTCCATTCTTTTTCCTTTAATTGTGATATGCCATTTAATTTTCTATAGTTTCGCTGGTAGTAATCAGTTTCATTATTAAAGCTGCTTATATATACACACCTATATTTTATTTTATGTTATTTTATATTTGAATTTGCTGTGTCTCTGAGGAGCTGAGAGCTCAGGTTTCAGCAATGCTGTCCAAGGACAACAGGACTTTGAAAGTTATCACTTTGGGCCAGGCATTTTCTGGAGGTCTGGGTTCTTGCACTGAGGAGACAAGATCTCAAGATTCGATAAAGGTGTTGTCTGGTAGAGCTGTCATGGGATTTTTTGCATTTTGCCTCTAAAAATTTCCTCTTTTAATCGTAAGAGCTTCTCCTCTCATCTCATCGTATTGCTCTCTCACACAGATGCAGAAAGTTTCATCATCTTAGTGACAATTTAGGGTCACTTTTTGAAGCTGTCTGGATAAAGATTCCTCTCATAAGAGTTTCACATTCACACCTCACCAATTCCCATCAAACCCCGGCCACTGGGCACTTGTGACATTTGTTACATCCTGGTGACATTTGTTTTTATCAGTGGGTTATTTCCATCATCATAGCTGGCCATGCCATATTGTTTGGGTATTTTGGCACTGATGTTGCAGTAGGAAGGATGTTTCCTGGCTCCCTAGTCCATCTCAAAGGCAAGTGGCAGCCACTCAAGCAGAAAGCTGATTTTGCTGAGTTCCTACTTTCTTTCCTTTGATAAAGTGGCACTGGTAGTGTTTTGGGGCCCTGAACATGGTGTGTTCCTGACCTTTTCCATAGATCATTCCTGTAGGAATGGCATGAGCTTGAGACTGAACATCCTAAGGTGTAGTTGAAAATTTCAGAAAAGCTTATCTTGGATTTTTGTTCTGTTTGTCATTACTGGGATTAATCGCATCCACTCACACTATTTATATCTTCATATTCCTTCAAGTAGTCGAGATCAAAGCCATTTCTAATCATTAAAAAGCCAACATACGTATGTCTCCCAAGCATGCAGAAAGGAATGCAAATTTTGAAGAAAACAAATCCTAAAAGAGCAGTTCTGCAAAACTGTGCTTCCCTCATATTCTGCTTTGATTGATTGTCACTTAATATTTTATTAAGTAGCAAAGTCTAATCCCCCTTGTGAGACCTCTTAGTCCCCTCTCCCCCCGTTCCTCCTTCAGAATATATAACGTTTAAATCCATCTCTCTCTGGTGTAGGAATCTATTTTTAATCTATTTTCAGTGCTAATCTCACTTAACCTGGTTTTAGCATACAGTGGGCAGGAACAATGCAATTTAGCAATTACGAGATTATTTTTGCAGCCAGAATGGGAAGGCAGAAATTCCTACACTTCAATAAACTATTACGGGTGAAAACATACATAACATAAAAAGAAATGCAGTGTTTGAAATGCCGGCTTCACTTTTCTTGCCAAAAGTGGCACAAAACTCCAAGTGCAAGACTCGGAGCAGCTCAGCTGGGTGTATATGAACTACCTCCTTCACCTTTGGGCAAAGGGTATTATTGGGGTACTATTCTTATTATCCCCATGGTCATTGTTAATATTCTATAAATGGCTTTTTCAACCCTGTTGGCTGAATGGCAGGAGGGGATCAAATATCTGGGCAGTTTGGGCTGCGAGTCTAAAATCAATTTGCCATTTGCAGAATTTGTTGTATAGAACTTCAATTCCTGGTGACTGGCTACATTGACAAAAAAAGATTTAAAAATTAAGATAGCTTTAAGAGAAATGTATCAATTGGTTCTTAATTTTGAGAGTGAATATCAGATGGTTTATAACTGAAGAGGTGCATTTTGTGCAAGACAATCAACCTTTTTCTTTGAAGACTAAAACTAAAGTGAGAGTTACAATGAGACTGCAATGCCTGTGCTGATGCAGTTGTGTTTCTTGACACAATTAATTCTTTCTGATGATTGCTCCTTTTGGTGCCGACGGGAGCAAATAGAAGAACCAAAAATCACCAAAAGCTTAAATTTAGCAATTTGAGGAGAAACTCTGTAGCTAGTGGAGGCTTTCAGATAACCATTCATTTGCATCCCAGGAAGGTGTCAGTGGTGTGCAGTTTCTGGCATTACTGGAGCAGAACAAAGGAGGCTGCAAAGTGGCAGTGTGGCTAGCTATCCTTTGAAGTGTTTAATGTCTTTTAATTAAAAATATCATGAAGGTAGCTGTCAAAAAAGGTGTTATTTCAGAGCTCCAGATTTAATCAATACATTTTCCTCCAAAACTATGCATTTGAATATAAAAGCAAATGTTGCTCTAGCTGTGATGGTTCTGCATATACTGACTTTCACTGCTTTATCCTGGGTTCTGCTTTACCAGGAGTTTTGTAACCTGAACTTGGAGTCTCAGATCAGGACAGTGTTGGCTGAGACACTTGTCCTGGCTGGGGCAGATTTTAGAGGTTTCCACCCAAGGAGCGTGAACAGGGGCATGTCCTACCCAGCAGGAGCTCCAAGGGGTTTGCTTGACCCCTGCCAGCAGCCAAGGATGGCACAGCCACTCTCTCAGCTCTGTTCCCAGGATGGTGGAGAGAACACAAGAGGAACAGCAGGAAAACTCCCATGATGCGGCAAAGTTTAAGAAAGAGGAATTAAAAACCAAATGAAAACACAGGCGACTGCCACTCCCCCAGGGACACCAACGCCCAGCCTGTCCTTGAGCAAGGGTGACTTTGCAAAGGCCCTTGGCCACCCCTGCTGACTGCTAGGCATGACATGCCATGGCAGGGACTGTCCCTCTGGCCTGCCTGGGAGCCCTCCTGCCTCTTGTCCATCTGTCCGAAAAACACACAGGTCACGTACAGAATTATCAAACAGCACAGGAAAGAAAAAGGTACCTTCACGTAGATTTATTTCACAAGTTCCAGGAAATATTCTGGGGTTTTAGACTCACTTTTATTTCTTTATTTATTTATTTATTTACCATTTTGGGGATTTTTTTTTTTTCTTCCTCTGAGAAGTAATGAGTCAGTGTTTTGGACTTTTAGTGTTTGGCTAAATAAGAAATCCACATTAAAAAAACCCAAAAACCTTTAAAACCAAGACAATGTTTAAAAAAAGTTATTTAAGGAAATATTCTCCCAGCACTGCCTGGTTCTTTGGCTCTGTCTGAGAATCCATGACTGTGGAGAAGAACTGGATTTGGAATTCCATTACTTTATAGCCATACTCTCAGTTACAGATGTCACTCAGATTGCGGATACTGAAGAATGTCAGTAAACAGGATTTGTTCTCATTTTAAAACTTGCTAGCAAATGTCATGCAAAGAGCTGCAGTCAACTGCATCTGATTCCAAGTAATTGGAGTTTACTGTTTGAAAAGAATGGGATGGTTTGGATTGTACCAGCCTGTACACTGCACTGCAGAAATACCCTGAGCTTTTGATATTGTTTGCTAAGTTTTCAAAGGCACGTTTTCTATCAGACAACAAACATTCTTTGTGATGTCGACCCTATTTTCACTCACTGCAATATTTGCACTCTCTGATATTTTCTCTCCTCCAAAGAAAGTCAACTCGATCAAAACCCAAGTCCTCTCTTCAGTTTCTGTTTCCATTTGCTCTTTACAAATGAACAATGAATCTGAAGATTTCTTTTCTTCTCAATCTTTGAACTATGAGGCAATTGAATTTACCGTGGCAGGAGCAGGTAGCAGAATAGGTGAATAATGTTCTGTTTCCTCAAGAGCTGGTTGAAACGGGCACTTTGGACACAGTGAGAAATGAGAATTTAGGAAGAAACCACTACAGCAAAAAGTATGTTAATTTAGCTTTAACAACACTCACATTTGGTGGCATTAGGTAAAAATAAAATGATTAGGAATATCTAATTACAAGAGAAAACTGTATATATTGACTGAGT
The DNA here is from genome assembly GCF_963662255.1 of Cinclus cinclus. Classification (NCBI taxonomy): domain Eukaryota; kingdom Metazoa; phylum Chordata; class Aves; order Passeriformes; family Cinclidae; genus Cinclus; species Cinclus cinclus. The sequence goes on along the minus strand of NC_085060.1, from coordinate 16,699,603 downwards.
AGCAGAAAAATTGCACCCAGATCCTTCCCACTTAACGTCAGTTTCTCAGTCTCCGAATTAAAGTTGCAGAGCTTTAGGTTTCTAATTTTGTTTATTTTTTTTTTAAGTTCTGCAAAGACATGCAGTTTTTAAACCAATGTGTGTGGATGGTTCATGTCTGTTAATGCAGAATAATTAAGTGAAATGAGATGACAGAGGTATTTCACATACATACAAATTAAGGCAAGCTTCTCACTTGCTATGTTTTTTAAAACTAAAGTTTGTAGTAATTGCTTGTTGATACTCTGAGCTAAAAAAACCACATATTGTAGTGAGAGATCATTGGTGTAATCAAGAATAATTTTACCTAACTTGACTGGAAAATGCATTTATTTCTGCACTGCTATGTTTTTTCCCTGTAGCCTTTTTGGGAATATTAAATTTTGTGGGTTTTTTTGGATTTTTTTTTTCCAACTGAGACTTTTTTGCCTTCTGTTTTGCCTGAAAAGCATGCCTCAAAACTGCCTGTGCTAATTCAAAATGCTATTTTCTGCATTCCAGTATTACTGTGTCAAGTGGTACTTCATTAGTTGGTTACAATTTTCAGATCTAAATGTGAAAATTTTCACACCACACAGTGATTTCCAAGTATTGAGAATTCCAAGTATCTGTCTAATAAATGCTCCTCTGTGTTTCAGAGGTGAGGAGTTATTTTCCAAACACATTTGACTTTACCAAGTGTGGAAGCTCCAGGAAGCACAGAGCCTCCTTTCCCCTCTTCCATTTTTCATTTCCTATTGCAATATTAGTTTGTTTAATTTGACAAGTTCTGATGACCCAAATGCGACGCTGAAAGGCTGAATGATGATTTTTGTCCTTTTTGAAGAGAAATGTGCCAGAGATAAGCTGTCCTCTGTGGAAATCTTATTAGGGAGATTGAGAAATGAATGGAGCTATTAGAAAAAGCAGTTAGAATGGAGATGTGAGGAATTATGGCTCTGCCCACGGGGCTGAAAAGCAATGACTCCATTTAGATTTGCAGAATTATGGTTGCCAGGAACGTGGCAGAGGAGTGAAGAAGTTTCCATCTTCATCGTTCATCCCATAATTGGCTGAGCTGTGTCAAGGTTCATGAGGCTCCCGATGTTGTCGTCATTAGTCTCAAACTTCCCAGACAAAGATAAGGTTTCTGCTGTGACACATAATCAAAAAGATATTACTTTTTAAAAGATAAATAGTTCATTCTAGTCCCCGATCTGGATCTAATAAACTAAGATCAAAAGAAAGCCAGGCTTTGCTGTTATGAAATGCTGCTTTTGGAACAGAAGACAAAGCTCATTCTGTTTCTTCAGCACTGCAAATCTGCCAAGTGGGCCTCAGCAAAGACTATCACTTGTTCTTATTTCATTTTTATGTTTTAGAATTGTTAATTTCTGATAAAAGACCCTTCAGTCGCTGTCCAAAAATTCAGCACAATTTCTATTTTACAGTGCTGTGACTTCCTGATAAAGTCCTTGTGCCTTTATATATATAAATAATTTATTGTAAATATTCATTATAATTGAACAAAATAGGCAAAAAATAAATAAAAAGGTTTGAATAGACATTACATGCCAACACATTTTTGATTGTTCTACAGTCTGATAGGATCACACTGTGGGAGATTCTTTTTCTCCTAGCTGCACCTACACCCTTGTTTGCAGGCAAATTCCACCTTTCTGATTTTTCTCATGCATCTGTTGCATTTTCATGGTAAGACGCACATAGAGGAGTAACTAACAAATTCATACTTTTCCAGAAGTTTTGGCTGGGGCTGAATCATTTGTGCTTTCCAGTTCTATGCTTTGATTTAGCTCCCACTATTGCATTGAAATAGTTTTCTGGGATCTCTGCTTGTGCTATAAATGAAGGTGAGGTCATGCACCTGATGATTTTAGTGTTGCTCTGGGCTGCTGCTGTATTTTTTGCAAGTTTCTGGACTATAAAAGAGATGTAGAGCATGAGGCAGGAAACAGGAATTGCAAAAGTTCATGAGTTTAAGTATAATGTGGGCCTGGCTTGTTTTTGTTCGGGAAGAATAAATTGTATCAGTTAATACTGCATCACTTGTTTATCTTTCATACCTCGTGTAAAAAAACTTCTTTAAGAGGCTGTTTAACCATGGCTTAATTGATGCTGATTCCTTATTTCCTTCTGCTCTGATTGTCTGTTTCTGCTGTCCCTTATAAGGTCTGTAAATACAGCTCAGCATCATAATTAAAGGGTAAATGATAAGGCTTAATTTTATTCTGAGCCTACAGGGCCTGAATTATGGAATATTTGAAGCATGGTAACAAATTCCCTATTTTTCAAATATGATTTTGTTGATTACTTAAAAAAAACATTAGTGAGAGCAACAGTAGAAATTTTCATATTTGATTATAAAGTCTGAAATAATCTTTGATGTCTTTCTGCAACACTAAATTTTAAAGTTCACTGGGTGCTCCATCCTCTCTTCCCATTATTTTATGATATAAAATGATATATGACTCAGCTCTTTTTGTAACCTAATTAGATTTTTTTACAAAATAGGGATATATATATATATATATTTATACTCCCAAAAAAAAAAAAGAATTGTTATTTTAATTTATTTTGTTTCATAGAGTTTCAGTTCTGTTTCATATTCAGTTTTGGATTTGATCAGAGTGTCCAAGGACATGTTCTCATGGACAGAGTAAAGCATTTGGAATGGTGCATTGCTTCAATAAGGAAGGGAAGGACAACTTGAGGCAAACTCTGGTGGGTGAGAATAGAGCTTGTTTTGAGGTGTTTGATAGGTTTTAGTAGCAAAATTTATGGAATTCATACAACTGCTGTTGAATATGTTGGTTTGGTTTAGAAGGGCGGGATGGTAATTAAACGTAGATGATGGTTGATTATAATAGAGTTAAGTTGTTATAGCAATTGTGGCTCTCATCACTGTGCACAGAAAAACACATACTAAAGAAAATAAATGAAGGAAAGAATGATTTTTTTTTTCTTTTTCCCAATAGTCTGCAATCATAATTAACATAATTGATAGTAAAGATTTTTTTTTGCAGTTTCTAGTACTTAGCAAATACAATTAATTCTGCAATCAACAGACTTAAATCACTGATTTTTTTTTTAGTTAGTTAGCATAGGATTTCAGTTATTTATCATCTTAACCATTTAAGTGAAAAATGCATAATTCAGTCCTTTTATAATTTATTAGATGTTATTTTTCTTTCCTTTTTGAGAGTTAAGGAGGTGTAATGCTGCACTCTGGCATACTGTTGTTAAAACTCTACCTTCTGCTGATTATAAACCATAGCAGTGCAATTAACCCACAGCAGTTAATTGAAAAACTGAGGCAGTAATGTTTTCTGTGTGCTCAATATATTGGATTAAATCAAGAGGTATTAAGAATGCAAGTCCAAGAATTCTATTCCAATTTATGCCAGCTGATTCTTTGGTCTGCTGTGCTGCTGCTTTCCATCAATTTATGGGTGTTTAGGGAAAGGTTTCGGAGAGTATCTCAATCAGCTGGCAGCACTTGGAATGTTCTGTGTGTGCCACAACTGACAGTGGGGAAATGTTGGATTTATTTCCTGTTCTTCCCCAGGCCTGAGACACCAAGTTAAAGATGAGGGAAAGCCAAGATTTGCTGTCCATGGAAATCTTGCAACATGTGCGTGTGTGCTGGTTGGGTTATTTTGTCTTTTTGTGCCTGCAGAAGGCAGAACTCTGCTCCTAGGTTGTCCCTGATTTATTGCCAATTCCTTTCACCTGTCCAGGATTAAAAGAATACGGTTCATTGTGGAATGGGCAACAAGTATTTAAGAATATTTTCATAGAGACATTTCAGAAGGATTCCTTTCTCTGAAGGAGTGACACTAGAGAACTTTTTCTTCTGAATTGGTCACCAGAAATGTGAATACTGCTTTCTGTTAGGCCCAGGAAATTATGTTTGCACTTCTGCCTCCATTTGGTTAAAAGTACAGGCACTTTTGTACTTCATTTTACGTCAAATGCCAAAAAACACAAGTTGTTTTTAAACTGAGAGGTCAGGAGAAGTTAGTTTTATGTGAATGAAATGAAGAACACTCAGAGTTTCGATTTTCTCAGTAACTTGCCATTATTTGTTTTGCATATCTTTACCATTTCTAAAGAGAACAATTTTAGTCTAGATAGAGCTGTTGAGAATTGAAATGTCAACTAATAGTTTTAAGTACTTGCTCGTGATCCTTTCAAAGGTAGTTTGAAAGAAAATGAACACATGCTCTCCATTAAACAGATGAGATTTAAATGTCTTCAAATAATGCCTAATTTCAAGTTGTAGAAATCTAGAGTTTATGTGAAGAAGGTGAATAGCCTGTTTTTTGTGGAATCAGCTCTGGGAAAGGTAGGCTGGGATATTTAGAATACCTGGCAGCAGAAAAGTAGTTAAGTTTGACCATTAGAAACCCTTATCATTAGAGTTTGATATTTAGCTATAAAAATTTGCTCCAGGCTAAAAATTAGACTCAGCAATTCCCAACATATGAGGCTCTAAATTACTTTTAAGATATACACAAAAAGCAAGTTTGCTTACACATCCATTACAGCTACATCAATAGTTCTCTTTTAGCTCAATATTTTACGTGCTACAAACTAAGTGCTCTGAAAGTAGATAGAGGTTTCTGGTCACTAGGTTAGAGCCTATTTATCTATCTGCTCCACGTTTGTTTCAAGTCTTTTATGGAGCCTTTAAATTACATCTATGCAAAGTTAAAGTGTTTTATTTCCTCAGATTTAACTCTAGAGTTTTCATTTTTAATAACTTCCATTTTCTTGAAGTATGATATCCTTATTCAGGGCCATCTGCTTCATTTCCTTCTTTTCTCTTGTAAAGAGAACTTTTCTGCTTTTTGGGCAGCCTACCTTCAGCTGATCAGAGGGGGAAATAATAGAATTGTCAGGCCTGAGTGGATCCCCAGCCAAATCCCTCTGCAGTGCAGGTGTGTCTCTGCAGCAGGTGCAGCTTTGTTCAGCTCCGTGGACATTATCTATTTGCAGCCATAACAGAATTTTGGAAAGATTCTCTCGCAAACACAATATTCTTTGATCTCAGAGGTGGGAACAAGCTGTAATGCATAGAGAAATTTAGATCTGTACAAGTCTGTAGGAAAACAATTTCTGTGTTTCACAGGATTTTGATGTTTCACAGGAGAAGTGGTTTGATGGAAGGCAAATTGTAGAAATTCCCTGGGCAAGAAGGTTCCGCACTGGCTGCTGGAGGAGTGCAGAGCTGGGAAATGCAGGATCTTGCCAGGCTGCCAGTTTGGCTGTTAATGAGCCAGGGTTGGAGCTTTGCAGGGAGCCACGTTGGTCTCTTTGACTTCTGAGCCAGCAGAGTCCCACAGTCCATGAGCAGGGATCTCTGTGGCTCTGACTGCTGCCTCATTTCTGCTTTTTCTCAGAGCTGTAAGTTTCATGTATTAATTTAAATTTAGTAAAGTGACAGGTAGAGGTTCAAACTAAACAAAAGTCGCTTTGTCCTTGAAGTGCAGATTAGCCAGGGGTCGTTGTCCTGACCATCAACTGTGATTCCTGAAAATAACACAAATTCTGAACTAATTATTGAACAAGCACATGTATGGAACTTTTTTTTTCCTTCAGCACTAATAATTCTGAAAATTATTTGTATGGTATTTGTCATATTAAGATCCTGATTCTGCAGAAGATGAAGTGCATAAGTAGTTCATGTAATTAGTTCTCAAATCAGATGCTTGGAACACATGTAAAGCTGACCAGCTTTACCAGGCTGAGAGCTCCACTCTCACTCAACATTCTTGTAACAGGCTATAGCTTCTCTGTCTTGGAGCCTTTCAAAAGAATTTCTAATTGAAATCATGAATACTTTGCTTTTGTTCTGATAACATGATCTGCAAGAGTGGATGTGTACCATTGGCAAGACATCCGTGAACATTAAAAGGAGAAGTTAGTTGGGTTCCAAAGTGCAAGTCAAAGGAATTAGAATAATTAAGACAGCATCTCTTAAAGACTTTTTTCTGATATTTATTACCTTATCTATTGTATGTTAAAGATCTCTCTTACTTGTGATGTCAGTCATGAACTTTCCATTAACCACAATTAATCTAACAGCCAATGTACCTGCAATGATTTATTAACAGATAATAAAATAGTCACTGGCAGAGTCCAGCCCAGAAGCTGCAGAACCTCAGTTCATAATTACATCTTGACTGCTTAATTGTGCACCCCTTGTGTAGGCCAGGAATCATTCAAGCACCTGGCTAAGAAGTTCTTGCCTTTAAAAAGTACTTAAGCACGTGTGTAACTGCTGAGTGAGTGGGGAGCTAAATCCTCTCTTGTATCTGGCTCTCTCTGACCTCAGTATTCTGGCATAGAAACATAATTATAAAAGCCTGCAGAGAAAATGAAATGGTTCAGGTAACACCAAAGAGGATCTAAAGCCTTATTTTACTGTATTGGTCCTGCTCTCCAATCTCACTGCATTGTGGATGAGCAACACTCTCATTCCATAGACTACCAGAAGGTACCAGTTCAAAGTGGTATTTCAAACAAGGGTGTAGGAATAAAACAGAACATTAAAATTTAAAAATCCAGTATTAGAGTACTGCAGTTCTGTTCAGTCATGCTTGGCTTATTTTACACACCAAGAAAATTATTGCAAGTGAGATATCAGGACAGTTTTCTTTATCCCATTTAATTAATGCTTGATTAATATTTGATGCAGGGTTTGCAGAAGAGATTTTTTTTTCTTCTTCTTAAGGCAGTAAAGACTAATTTGGGAAAATATAGGTGTTTTATCTCTTACCAATCAATAAAATATAATCCTCCTAGTCAGTAGGTTATTCTGCCCTCTATTGTTCCAGCAACTGCCTTTGTATCTAATATCTACATTGACCAGAGCAGAAATGACTGCCTGCACCCTGCCATTCATAATCCGCTCTGCCCAACTCCTCATCAATTATTTTTGCTGCAAACTGTAGTGCCACTGATAGGTATTTTATCTTGGTGCTGCATTCCCACTGCCTGCAGACTGGTGCTTTGAAGAGCCTTAAAAGCGTCGCTGTTTAACAGCACTACCCCGTGCATCTGCTCGAAACTTTGTTCCAAGTTGCTCACATTCTGTTTTTTTACAGTACACTTTCATACACAGAGAGTAAACACATTTGGTTTAATAGCAATTTATTTTGAGGAGAGGCGTTCTTAAATTCTCGGTGAGACTGTGTCAAAATGTGCAATTTGGGAAAAAAAAATGAGCACAATGTGAAAAATATTTTTCCTGTAAATTACTGTGGTAGAATTTTCTGTAATTAAAATGTAAACTAAATGCCATGTGCTTTAAAGAGGACACTGTGACTAGTTTTTGCATTAGTGACTTTGTCACAGAATGGTTTCTTTTTGAAATCCTTACTTAGTGGGAGCTTCCCACCAAGGAAATGAAAGTACACCAGTGGATGATCATGACCCATATTATAAACATTTGATCAGCCCATTTTCACAGGAAAAGCTCCCCTAACAGGTTACAATAAATGATGTCTATGTGAAAACCTATAAATCTCTATTAAAGGCAATGTAAAAATGCTTTTCAGGGGAAAAAAAATTCAAAACATCTGTGTGAGAATAATCCTATTACAAATGATTGTGAGACATTGCTTAAATCTCTGAGATTTCTTCATAAAGTTTTCTTGAGGGACTTCGTATTTTTCTCTTTAGTTGTGGTAAATTATCTGTCTAGAGTCATGATTCTTTTGGACATTAATAAACGGGAAGCAGAATTTTCAGGGATTGTGCTGATCTGTATCCTCTTTCTGACAATTGTACAGCTTAATCCAGAATGCTCTTTCCAGTCCTGGATCTCCAGCCACTGGAGCAGGCTTTGGCTGGTTTCTCCATGTTCCTCTTGTTTTACAGAGAACTAGGGAATCAAGGAGCATTGCAAGCTCTCTCTGGCCACCAATACATAGCCCTTGGCCACAACCAATTCAACATCTAATTTAATGTAGTATACAAAAAAGGCAAACAAATCTCTTTTACATTAAAGCCTTTGTGCCTCTCCTTGTTTATTTTGGTGGAAACTACAAATTTTGAGTTGTGGTTAGTTTTTTTTTTTTTTTTATTTCCCTTAATAAGACTAATCCTAATTCCTTCAATTCAGGACAAAGTTCTTTTTGTTTTTTCATATCTCTGCCCATGCTGCTGCACTTTTGAGTGTGAATTTCTTAACACTTGAATAGCTTAAAAAGTTTCCTTAAAAGTGAACGTTGAGCATGGACAGTAGGTCAGTAAAGAATTTGGAGGTTTGTGTCTCTTTTGGAAGGTGCAATATGTGGCTGGATGCCACCTAGGCCTGTGTTCTGTCACCATGGGTGCATTATGCACTGTGAGGATGCGCAGTCAGGTGTTCTGCAGAAATCCCACCTTCTTTTTTTTGGGAAGCGAAACCTTTAGCAGCTTTTGCATCTAAAGATTGTCTCCCCCCCCCCTTGCTTTTCCATATGCTTGCTGAGATTTTTGTATTCTAGCATCTGTCCTGTGATCATACCTGGTTGTTGGCGTTTCTGACAGGAGCTGACTTTAGTCCAGGTTGCAGACTAAATGTGGCATTTGGCAGTAACCTCACGCTTTGTTCCACACCCAGCTCTGCTGAAGCCTCCAAAAATCCTGTGGGTGCTGACCAGTGCAGCTGAAGTGCTGTCAGGAAGGTCACTTTTCCATCCAGGGACATGTCCTCTGTGACAGTCGCTTGACCAATCTGTTTTCTGATTTATGTGAGTTTGGTAATGGCATCAAATAAAAGGAAAGAGATCTTTAGGGGAGATGAGCCATTCTCTTGGTTATGTAGGTCAGTTCTTTGTAGATACAGTGTGAGCTGTAGCTTCAGTATCAGATGGAGCTTCTTTTATCCCCAAACAGCACATGATAAAACCGTGGCATCTCACCTTTTTTCTTTTTATGGCACTGAGAGCATTTGCAGGGCTGCAAACCTGAGTTGGAGCCATTTAATCTGTTTCATCTTTCACAAGTCGTTGTCTCATCAGATATGTGCTGTAATGCAGTGCTGGCTTTGACTTGGTTTTCTTGAAGCTGTTTTCTTGATTGGAACTAAATCTGGGACCAGCACAAAGTTTAATGGATTTTAAATATGAATTAGAAGTCAGGTCAGAAAAAATGTGTACTGGAAGTAGGATAGGGACAGGAACTGTGAGATAAAAGATAAGATACTGTAAGATAAAAGATGGAAAAGACTGCTCAAATAAAGTGAACTTTGGAAGACAGAAGATGGACCAATGGGTGAAGGGGAAAGTTTATTGATTTAATTATTATAACAACAAATTAAAAATGTGTTTATAGCAAAAAAAAAAAAAATTTGATACAAAAACCTTGACATGAAAATGTGCTACTGAAAATTAACCACTTATAAGCCCTTCAGAGGACTGAAGATTTCTGTTGGCCTAAATATCCCAGAGCTTGTAGCATTTCCAGCAAACTGTCAGCTCTTGTGGCTTTGCTAAGGACCAGCCAAAGAGGCGCAGGGAGTGCCTGAGTGAGCACACAAGAAATAACAATTTGTACTGAGTATCCAGTTCTCCTGTGGTTGAAGCCACGTTTGTTTTTGTCTGGAGATGTTTGTGCATCCCTGTCTCCATTTTCCTTTTCTGGCAAGCACAGCAGCAGCTGCTGCACTACCAGCAGCAGAACTGAGACATGAAAACACCAGCTCTGGATTTAGTTATTTATTTCTAATGCCAATCTGTCAGTGCTCTATCACTCTCTGTGAATCAAACGAGTGAGTTTAACATCTGCTCATTTTTTGGAAGGGCAAATCTTGAGTTATAGGTGTGTGCAAATAATTTCTAGCACCTTAAAATTTTCACCCTGAGAAAATTAAAGCACAGTAGTTATTATTAGGGACTACAAACATATCAATTCTAAATGAATACCCAAACATAATTACTTTGTCCTGCTCCTTTCTTTGTGAGCCATTGGTAGGTGGTAAGTAATCTCTTTTTAAGCTATTTTCCTCTCAATATGTCAGAGGAATTATTTGAAATAATTATGAAAGAGACATAGAATATAAATGTCAGAATAGATGTAGATGGGAAAATATTGCTACAGAGGGGTTTTGTAATATGTTGGAAATGTCATTTATGGTTTTGTTTTAATGAATGGGTAATTAGCTAGCTGAACATCAGCTCACTTCTTAATGGAATCTTAGTAGATTAACTACATGCCTCATTCATATTATCCTAAAGAATTTTTCTGCCTTTTTATAATGAATATTCTTTTTGCAGGGTGCCAATATGAAAAAGGAGAGATTCTTTCAGTGTAGAGAATTTGGACTTTTTTCCTCTGTTGAATGAATGTGGTTTAAAAAAAAAAATGCTTAAAATACATATGGTGGTTCTCTTCCTGTACTTCCAACCCATGCTGGTGTGGATACCAGTTCTTGTACCTGCATTTTTTGCATGTTGGTTTTTTGGGTTTTTTTTGCATTAAATTTTACTTTTTATTGTATTGGCTTTTATTTTCCTCTCATTTTCATGGCTTTATTAATTTAAGCATTGATTTCAAAGTCTCTATATTCTGAATCCTCTACAGCTTTACAAATCTCAAATACAGATGTTGAATGTTCAGTTTCCCAAAAAGTAACAAAGAAAAGAACAGCTCAGTCTTTACTTCTCCTTATAGATAAATATGTTCCTGTAGAATATTTGTTTCTTTCCATAAAAGCTATTAACATGTAAAACCTCCTTTTTACCTTTCTTAATGTGCATCACATCTTTATTCTATATACATAATTTATATTTATTATGTGTTTTCCAAAACATTTTTTTCTAGTTGGACAGAAGTCTGCTAAAAAAAAAAAAATAATAGCAAACCTGTTTAACATTCAGCTCTGCTGTTTGCCCTAAAGCTATAATTTTCATATAATCTGCTTGTGTAAAACCCCTTTGTCTGAGGTGCTGCATTTCTTGGTTGTTCTACTTTGATGTCTCTGTGTTGCTGGGGTGTCCTGGGAAGTTCTTAAAACACAGGTAAGAGGAATTTTTGATATACAGCAATGAAAAAAGACAGTTTATCCTGGTTCTGAACCAGGAGTTAACCAACACCTGAAATCCATCTTGCCAGACCAGCATCTGCATGTTCAGAGGGAGGGAAGAACAAATACCTCAGTTTTTCTCAGCTGATGGTAATTTTCCCCACCACAGTTTCAAGGAACTCAGGAAAAAGAGAGTCAATAGTATGAGATCTGTGTTAATGTGAATAAACATATGGCTGTTAGTTTTACTGTAAAAAAATTCTTCTAATTTTCTGAATTAGATAATCCCATCAGTTACGTTTTACCTTTCCATAGCTTTATGTTTTTAGAAAAAAAAAAACAACAATATTTCAGCTAAAATAACTTGGATTAATAATTTGTTTTAATTTTCTTTTATTTACTGTCTAGCAAAGTGTTCTTTGCAATGAAATTTGGCATCTCAACTGAACCATTATATTCAGCTGTGATTATAATAAACTGTTGGCATGAATTACTGTACATTGGGTTGAGAGGTTTGTTTGGAGACAACCATTTCTTACCAAAGCACAGACAGGAATTTGCTGTCTAACTTGGTGCATTTGCAAAATGAATTTAGTGCAAAATTTATTAGGTCATTAGAAATCTATTATCTTGTCTCAAAGGAGCTGATTTTAAAAGTAAGCATGTTTTCTGTAGAAGGTGACATCTTTACATTCAAACCCAGTTGTGGTTCATTCTTCTAGGTTTTATTCTTGCTTTTCTTCATCAAAACAGAGAGGTATAAAGGCAGGTTAGAAGTAACTCATTATTGGGGTAATACTGAAAAAAGTAATCCTTTAAAGGCCAGATTTATTGTTTGATGGCATTATTGTCCAAACCTGGAAAAATCGGATTTTCTTTCATTTTAAGAGTTGTTCACAAACACGGTGGAATTTAAGTTAGTTCTCAGTGTTCAGAGCAATGTTAGAAACCAGGCTAATAAGGAAGTTATTGCCCAGTGCACAAGGAAGGGCTCTGTGTCTCTTAAAACCCAAAGGGAGCACTCCTGGCTACAGCTGAGTTGCAGGTCCAACCCAGAGCTTTGGTTGTCTCCACAGCTGTGTCTCCGTTCTGAAGAGCCACCCTTGGTGAGAGTCACACATTACATTTATGGGTGATTTCCAACACGTCTGAGCATTATCCTCAGCACATGACCTGTAGGGAAATTGTGCAGAAGACAAAGCAAATCTGAGAAGTTCAGTGGTCCGTCCTTAGCCACGTTTTGTCTCGTGGGCTCTGGCCCAGGCATTCATTTTGCCCTTTCTGTACACTTGAATTGCCTGGAGACAAATGAGTCAGTTTATGCCTTACACAAAGATTGACATTTTTATGGTGCCTGGAAGACGGAGTTTTAAAATTCTACTATTTGAAAACCTGTCCTGATATCTGGGGAGAGCAATCCCTGGTTCTGTGACAAAGGGAGGCCATGGTGTGTCCTGAGGAAGGAACAGATCACCTGTGCAAGAGGAGTTAGGCTGAGTCCTCTCAGCTGATCAAGAGATTTGGGCTCCTTGGTTCCATTTATTCAATAGAAACAAATACTACCAGATGGGGATGTGCATTAAAGCTTGGACCAGCCTTTGAGACAGTCAAAGTTTAATTCACAGACAAGCAGCTGCTTCAGAATGCAGCTCCTGTTTTCCTTTCTGAGTACTTGCAAAGGGCTGCTGTTCATTTTCCTGCTGTAGCTGCCTTTGAGCTCAGTTTATTCCTTCCACCTCCTAGTCATGATCTAACACTTAAAAATTCATAATTAATCCAATCTTGAATATTTTCAGCTCCTGCTGGCTAGTAATGATGAAGTAGAAATGACTCCTGTCTTTTGGGTAAACTCAGTGTTGGGAGATTCTTCCAGCTCTGCCATTCCCAGTCCTTGCTTTCTGGCCCAGACAAAGGTGAATCTTCTGTTCCCACGAGCTTGTTCTTGCATTCACAGCTTTTGGTGGCTTTTTTGCTGACTGATTCCTCCAAATACATCCCTTCACTCTGTCTTGGTGGTTTCTTCAGTGTCTCCCTCATTCTATCTCGTTCCAAAACATATATCTGTAAAGAAATTGTCCATAATGAGCAGGTTTTCCATACAAGCTTTTGCTTTTCACGCTCTGCAAAACTTTGCTCTCCATCCCTCAAAGCAGGGAAATCAGTGTAGACCCTTCTTCTGCACAGACTTGCTGTAGGCAATTTAACCAATTTCACTTCTCGACCAGAATTTTCCTTCAGTGTATTCCTCTGTGCTTTCTTTAAGGCCTCCTGCCTAGTTTTCTCTCTCTTTTGGAGACTTCCCTGCTGAGAGTCTGAATGCTGCTGATCATGCAGGCAGGATTCAATTCAGAAAAACATAGCAAGCATAATTTATCCTTCAGCTTCCAGACCTTGTGTTGTGTCAGGGTTTTGTTTCTGCTTGCAGTGAATGCACAAGCTTGCTGCAAAGATTGTTTGGGCTGCTTGAAAATGTAGGAAAGTCTCTTTTCACCTTTTGTATTATAAACATTTAGCACAGAATCCTAATAGACAAAGCCAGTAGCAGTGAGTGAAGAATTATTTTGCAATCATACTACAATACGTTAAGAGACTGTATCAGATAAAGAAGAAAAATAGCCTTACCTCATGTACTGGCCTCTGTTCTGGACCAATAAAAGAGAAGATGATGCAAAACTCATGAAGTTTTAATAAGAATTGTCCCGCAGGCTCCTTCAAGCACTGATCCAATGAATATTACTTTTCTGATTGTGAATTACATGGAATTGCAAGCACAAGGCATCTTCCTTTTTAAGTAAACTGACTAGAAGTTTTTTAGAGTGACCTGGAGAAAGTTGGATTAAACACATTTTAGTCCTGAGATATTAACTAAATTTATCTCATTAGACACCTGTATTTTAATTTTCTTGGTTTGAGATTTCACAGTGTGTCCAAATATTGAAATACTGAAGTCTGGTATATGTACAAGTGCTCCATATTGAGAAAGGGCATAATATTGATATAATCAACATTTGGGCTCCTTCTGAGCTTTCCCAGAGTAAGATGCAGGAGACTGACAGTGACTTCACCATTCTGCAGTGTAAGTTTATTTGATCATAATATTCATCTGATAAGTTATCATTTCTGCAGAACAGTCAGAATACAGTTAATTAGCAAAGTGCTGAGCAGGCACAAACCCAGATCTCTCTCAAATGTGGAGAGGACAGAAGGCTGATCCTGCAAGTTTGCTGTGTTTTAATTGTCTGCTTGTGGCAAGCTTGCCCAGCAGATGCATGTACATGGTGCAGCTTATCAGAAAGAATTCTAAATACCTCCTTTAAAAATCCGGGCTGAATTTGACTTCAGTTGCACAGACAACTTCTCTACATCCAGTATGAGCTGATCTTTTTGGTTCTTTTGGTTGTTCTATTCATTTTTCTTAAGGTAACCTTGGTAAAAGGCCTTACATAGCTGATCTGATTCAGCTGATCTCAGGAAGGCAGAAGACCATTGCAATTTTGCTTTGTCCTTTCAAAAAAACACAGATTTTGCTGACAGGCTTCTGCTCTCAGCTTGCAGTAATTGGTGGCACACACAAAGCTAATTCCTTATTACACAGTATTTTCAGGGGGTTAATGGGCAAGCTGTTGAACACAAAACAGTGGCCAATAAGGTGGCTTTTAGGAGAATAAAGATCTGTAATTCACATCTTCCAATGCTGCATTTTGGCTTTATCTCTCTGATCTCTTTTCGTAGATTCACTTTATGTAAAGTGATGCACAACCAGGGGCTGCCAGGAGTAGGTTGACATAAGAACAGTGAAGATTTGCTCAGTCATATCCAAGTTCTTTGTGTCCATTTATATCTGTAGCTGTAGGAACTTACAGAGAAGAACAATTTGTAGCAGGGGGAGACCTGAGAAACCTGAGTTATTTACAACAGTGGAATGGATATTTTCCTTTTAAAAGAAGAATGAGAGGAAGTGAAAACACTTTCATCAAAGTGTTCTAGCTGCAATAAAATAAATTCTCACCCTTTTTACCATAGAGGAGAGCAGATGAAAATAAAAATGCAGAGTTCATTTGTTGTTTCTTACTCTGATTTCATCCCAGTTGTTTCTTCTCTTTTATTGACAGCTTCATTTTCAAATTAGGATAATAGCATCGTATTCTTTCTTGAGTTGTGTACATTTAATTCTGTTTGTCTTGGGGGCTTTGTGTTAGCATAAAGAAATCCAGCTGAAATGGAATTTTCTCTAACACCATCAAGGGCAAGCTTTGCAATCTGAAACTCTTGTGCTCTGATGAATCCTCTCACCCCTACTTATGTCCTTACTTCTTTCAAAAATCAGCAATAAAAATAATAAGGAAAGGTAGCATTAGCAAGGCTCTGAAGAGCTTGGATCTTGACCAGATTGTGAGTTTTATGTCTGAAGACAGAATGTTTTTTAAAAATTCAAACTAACCCCTTTTAACTTTATAGGACATCTGAAGCCAGCTATGTAAAGTGGAGATAACTACATGTACAATAGCTGAACCAAACCCTCTAGACTGTGCTCTGCCATGTGTTTATTGGTTTTGGTTTTGGTGCTTGCTGCCGCTGTGTGAAAGAAATTGGCTTACTTTTGAGTAGCAGTGCTAACAAATTAAAAACATAACTGGCATCTGCAAGGGCACTGACCTTTCCAAGGAAGAGCTGAATCTTCCAAGATTGACTTTGGTACAGTCTATTCCTTGTTTGCACAGCCAGTCCCAAGGGTGGAATTTCAGATAAGCCAGAACTGCAGAGCCCCTGACAAGTCATTAGGAAGATAATTCCCCATTTCATCCAAAATACTATATATCTGGTCATGTGCATGAACTGTAGCTTCACTGTTCTCAATGATTTATGTTGATTTAAGTAGAATTTTGTTTATTTCTTGTTGTGTGATAAATATTCCCAGCTACTGGCTGGAAGGCTGAAGTTAGGGTGAATTGCTGTTTTAAAGGGAGTGCTCTGTGCCAGAATGATTCTGGAGAGCTTCCCAACTGACTTCCCTACAGGTTACTATTGTCAGCTGTCAGACCTCAGGCTGCTTCTGACACTTTTACCCTCATGACTTTGTTTTCTTTTCTTTTTTTTTGCCAGTATAATGTGCAGATTCAAGCCTTAAAAAAAAAATAAAAAATTATATGAGCATTTCCCCTTAGTTGATTTGCTGAGTGGAAAAGGGATGAAGGTGTTTGAGAGCTCTCTTGAGGCTATTTAATATAAGCCTTAAATATTTGGGTTTGAAGTTTGTGAAGATTTGGACTTAGATATGTCAACTTGACTTAAAACTACTGCTCATACTGTTTTCTTGTTGGAAATACTGTATTCTAGGTCAATAGGAAGTTACCTGTGGTGTCCTTTTTCCTGACAAGCTGCTGAACCATTTGTCATGTGTCCTGCTATGGATGTGCTATGGAAACATCTAAAACCAGTGTTGTGTCTCACATTTTCAATAGACCTTTTGTTTTTCTCAATCCTATTTCTAATGAAGTCTGGGAGAAATGATGAAGTAGCTGGGGAATACATGGATTTTGAGCTTTGCTACCATAAGTGTCTTGTATTTCCATATGGAAATTGCTTCCAGAACTCCAGCCGAGCCATCAGGATGCCCCTTCTAATTCTGTATGCATTTTAAGTGAGGTGAAAACCTGTTTTTCATTCTAACAATTTATTTTGGGTAGCTGGGATGGAGAAGAGATGATGAAGATACAATATGCTTGAAGACACTTGATAATGAAGGACCTGGAAGAATATTCTTGGTGGCTCATTGCTGATGCTCTTGGCTTTGTGGGTCTGTGGGACAGAGCCCTTTGGGAAGTTGAGGACCTTACATGGATCCACCTCCAAAAGGATGAGGGCACCCTGAAAAGGGCCGTGCCTATTGAGCAGATGAATATCTGGAGTTCTTCCTGCTGAATCAGTTGATAGAAATTGTCAGGATGTCTATTTTGTATGATCTAAGTGGATGAGGAGATTCCCAATATTGGAACAACAACAACAATGAAAAGTCTGAATTTTGTTTACCTTCCCAAAATGATCAGATTGCAAGGCTCACTTTCAATGCTCTTATGGATATTAATGCACTTGAAATGTCTTAAAAATATTTAGGGCAAGAAAAATTCCACAGAAATCAATTTATTCATTATTTCCTGACTCCTTGGTATAATTAAGTTGACAGACTCTTTACCAAATAAAAGTGAATGTGCTTAAATTCAGTGAAATTAACTTTGTTGGAAAGTTTATCTGCTTGTACTCGTAATTCTTTTATTCAAGTTCAAGGCAATTTCAGAAGGATGGCTTGTGAAGTCATGCTAGAGTAGAAAACACTTCATAGCAAATGTATTGTTTGCTATTCATTTAATTTTTCAAAATATCAAAAATACTTTTCCTTAAAATCTGACACATCTAGAGCTTGGCATTGTTTGCTAAATGTTTTGCAGTCTGTGTAAGGAATCTTTACAGGCAGGTGTACAAACCCACCAACAATGCAGCCAGAAAGATAAATCAGAAAAAAAACCATGAGAGAACCTTGACCTTAGATTTCATGAGGAAAGAATGCCACAAACCTACCTGAGCCACATGGGGGTAAATGAAGCAGAGCTACTTCACTTCTTGGTTTGTATTGCAGAGAAGAGGCTTGTAATGAAAGATTACTTGTAGTCAGGTTTTTGGAAGTCATTTGAGGATAAAAAGTAAAAATTTGGTATCAAACTTGCCTGGTGGAATGTGAGAAAAGGTGAAATCCAACATAAAATACGAGGATAAACCTATGAAAGTGAAAGACTGAAATGAGCCCAGAATAGCATTTTTCTTTATTCAGTCTGGAGTGCTCCTCAAAAAAAAAAAAAGTGAAAAGATTGACTCTGAAGTCACAGAAAATGTGACAGATCTGATCTTGTATTGACTGCACAATGATACATAATCCAGAGATCAGGGGTCCAGGATAACCAAACAAAACACACATTACCTGGCACAGGAGAACTCTGGGCTTTTAAGTCAATGGTAAATATTGTTTCAAGTGAAAGCACAGTTCAGGCAAAGATGAGGGTCACAAACTTCCAACCTGAGGAATGTTGCTGTTATTGTGCATTGTAGTCAAAAAAAGCATGACTTGAACAGAGACAGGACAGCTTGATTTAACTTCATGTAAACTTTTTAGTGTATTGCATTAGTTAGTCTTAGATGTTATCTCTAAAAACAGCCCTTGAAAGTGCCTATCAATTAGATTTTATGACATGAAAATGTCATTTCTGAAAGAGTCAGATATTGTATGAGATATGACAGTGCCAGAGACCAAATTGGGAGCAAAATATTTCTGTCTTTCCCTGAGGTGTCAGTTGAACTCTAACTTTGGATGTAGGTTATGTAGACTTAATAGCTGGCTGATTTTTTGGGGGTTGGGTTTGGTTTGCTTTTTTGATTGATTCCAAGGTACTTAAAATACAATTCAAAAGCTTTCTTCAATTTCAGCCGCCTGTTTTTGTACAAGTTAAATTCAAGAATGACAAAGATTTTAAATTGAGCAGGATTAGAGAGGATGATGTCTCTTGTTCATGCTGTAATTTTTACCATATTGTGTCTATCTCAGCTGTTCTCAACTTCCCCTTAACCTGAGGGATTTTTTTTTTTTTTTAATTCTTTTCTTAAACACAGCTAAGTAAAACTAGAAATCTGTTCACTGAAGTTTTGGAATCCAGCACTTTTCATTCTGTATTCTCTGCTTACACATATGCTGGAGGAGGAGGATGCTTTTGGCAAGTGAAGGAAAGAAGTGATTTGCAGGAGACTCTCTCTTTGCAAAGTCTCCTTGCTGAGAGTGAACCTGCAGGTTCATCTCCACACTCAGAGCCTGATTTTGTGATTTTTCTGCAGTCCAACAGTGGAAAATGAAATTGAGGTACAACAGTGCAACGTGCTGCTCAGCGCAGGATTTGGGGCTGCATTTTGTGTGATCAGATTGAAAGATGCAGAAGCTTGAAGAAAATCTCTCTGGCCAACATTTGCTCACTGAAGATTTTGGTTTCAAAGCTTTTGTATCTACAGAGAGTTTACGTGGGAGTCAGTGGAGAATTTGCAGTTGAGAATTAATTAGGGGAGGTGAAGTAGCGAGGCACTTGATGGAAGAAATCATTGAGGATATCGGTGAAGGGCAGAGAAGTCAAATCTGAAAATGAAGGAATCTTCATTTTCATCTTCATGTTCGTTGTGGAAAATATAACAAAAAAGCACTGTGAAAGTCCCACCTGCTAGTTCTTAGTTGTAAAATTCAAGTACATGTGATTATAGTCACTCACTGCTTGAAAATGCTGGCAGAAATGTCTGTAGTGTTATCTGCTAAAATACACTTGATCATAATTGAATTGAAGTTATTTTGCTAATTAGTCAGTGTGTTCAATAGAAATCAATAGGAAAGTGAAACTCTTTAAAATTTTACTTGCCACAGAGTAACACAGCTAATGATGTGTCTTGCTATTAATTAATAACCCAAAATATGGATATCAGGTAGTCTTGGCACCACTGAGACCGATGGAAAAATTTGGTTGTTATATGGGGAAAATAATTTCACTGGGAGAATGATTTCATTACTTTAATCCATTTTTACCAGATATATGTTGCCTTTGCATAGTCCTTTCCTTTCTTTTTTTTTTTTTCTTTTTTTTTCTTTTTTTTTCTTTTTTTTTCTTTTTTTTTTTTTTAAACTGGAATTAATGTATCACACCAGAACATGTTGTGAATGTCAGAGGATCCTGTGTATCAGTGCTACAAAAGGAATTACCATATTCTCATGAAAGATAATAACGTTCTGTTGGGGTCTCAGTCCTAGACGTGTCACTGCTGAGTGACAGGAGCTCACATTGCACTGGATAGGCAGATGTTATGAATAATGGTTTGCTGAGTGAACGTCGACATTTCTGTGTCTCCACTGGGCCTGCAGGTTTCAGAGGCAGGTCTCAAATGCTTGTTTTCCTTTCTATTGCATCTTGATTAGTTTGATGGAAGCTGAAGATGCAAGGGAGATGATATGGACTGAACTAAAGAAACTGGAGATAATCAGTAAATGTAGTCTTTCATCAGTTCCTCTCCCGAGTCGTATTTTAGGCTATGAAACCAACATAGATGTGGCTGTTTTTGTGAA
Organism: Cinclus cinclus; assembly: GCF_963662255.1. Taxonomy (NCBI): domain Eukaryota; kingdom Metazoa; phylum Chordata; class Aves; order Passeriformes; family Cinclidae; genus Cinclus; species Cinclus cinclus. The sequence goes on along the minus strand of NC_085060.1, from coordinate 16,679,408 downwards.
ATGGATTAAAATCCATCTGCACTCACACCTGAGCCCAAGCTGCATGTACTTACTTAACCTCAAGTAGACTTGGTAATAAATTGATTTATGTGGTGGTGGGTGACGAAAGAGTGAGGTAGGAAAGTATTTAAGTCTGGTTCTTGGCACACTGCCACTAGTAAAAAAAAAAATCAATTTTGGTGCACATATGAGAGTTTGTTTCCCTTCACTGTAGAATTTCTTCATGGATATGTCCTTTTTCCTTCTTGTGAAATGAAATCAACCCTCACAAGAGACTCTCTATTGGAGTCTCTGCTGGATCCTACCTCAAGAGAAAACTCTGATTTCTGACTTCTTCCAAGATTCCTACTTGGAGACTTTTTTAGCCTTGGCAGGGAAGGGATTAAATAATATTTTGAGTTAGCTTTTGAATGTCACATTGTTGCCTATTTGTGGTTGATTGGTGCCCATTTCTTTAAAGACACCTAGACTTTAAAAAAAACCCAAAAAGTGAAGAAGTTAATATATCTCTGCAGCAAAGAAATATTTTCCTGTTTGCATTATTCTGGGTGCAGTACTGTGGGTCAGAGGAACTACTCAGGTGTGGCAGAGAAATGTTATTTTCAGTAAGGAATACTGGTGGGAGAAAAAGGGAGAACAGGAATTAGAGTCTGTGAGAAAACAGAGTAAGAAGAGAGATTTTAGCAGAGCCAGGATCACAGGGTGGAGGAGATGGAAAGAAAACCCCAGAACTGATGAGAGCAAGAATTCCAGTTCTTCCAAGTGAACTGTAAAAATATATATTTCAACCAGAAAGCCACTGAAAATCCATCTAACCTCAAATGAGCAGACCCATCTTGAAAAGGTATCTAAGCTTTTAACCCAAATTAATTTCGTGTTTTGTCTGTCATATGCTTTAATTGACAAGGGTCACTGTTTGACGTAACAATTACATGTACAGTGAAACTTTGCTAGGGGATTTATAAAAAAAACCCCCTTCCGTTGACTTGGCCTCTTGTTAGGAAAAGGTGAAAGTAGTACCAGCATCTCCATATTGTTCTACAGTGAGCAAAAAATTAATTAATATTTTGAATCTAATAAACAATGCTGCCTTTTCTTTCTTCCACCCTTGGAATTAAACACTCATTGCATCAGTGATAAAGCTGAGGAAAAAATAATATTTTTTTTTAAATGAAACTCTTTTTGCTGTTTAAACAGAGGAGTAGATTTAGCAGCGAATAAAACTTTAAATCTGTTTTAAATGTTTTTGCTGTTTTACGACCCAACATTACAAAGCCAGTAGACAGTAATAAATGCTGTATGTTTCAAGCATTCTCTTCTGATTAGCCAAGTGTAACTTTATTTTCCTATTCACTTGTTGTCAAGGAATTCATAGCTGTTAACAACTGATGTCTAAGGGTGCCATCAGCCCCGTGCCTTGATGGTGTCAATAAAATTTGTACAAGGCAGGAGCTCAAATCTCAGAAATTATTGTAGAGCCTCAATCTAAATAATATGATATTAACTGAGACAGTAAAACAAGAATAATTACTACAGGATCTTGCTAAAGAATAAGTAAAATGCTGAGAAAATTTTATTTTCTCGGAGTTAAAGGGCTGGAGATGAGCAGAGATTGTGCCTTAGTTCTGAGAGTTCGTGCAGGAGGATTTTTATTGACTGGTTGTTATTAAGTGTGGTGGCAGAACTGTTGAGATGGTGTTTGTCAAGGCCTTGCCAACTCATGCTGTGTTGTGTTTCTTTGCCTACAGCTGTTTATTGCTCAGTCATAGCATGAAATATGTAATAAAATAGAGTGAACATACTTCTAGAAGAAAAAAAAGATTGGAATATGGAGTGTACTAAGGTTTTCTGGGTGAACATGAATCTAGACACTTGAATCCACTATAGACAAATGCTATTTGTATTTCTGCAAATGATTTCTCTTTCTCCCACAAATATTTAAAAAAATAATAAACTCTCTTATGTGAGAGCTCATACTGCAGGGTTCCAGTGACTCCTGAATATTTGGTGACCTCAGGAAACATTTGCTCTTCTTTTCTAAAGAAAATTATTGAAACTTAGAATGAGCACTCTCATGCACATCTAAAACCAAGTCAAAATAAATCTTATCCTAGGTTACTTTTGGTCAAGGGCTATCAAAAATTTTCTATTTTAGATTAAAATCTTTGGTTCTTTAGTTGAAACAACTATTTCTTTAGGTGAAAGTAGATGGACAAGAAACAGCCAGCAGCCATGACAGGAATATTCAGGTTTCTTGTATGTAGGAGAAGCTTCTTATCAGTTCCTTGATTCCATTTGGCTGCAGGTTTAGCAGAACAGTATTGTTGAAATTTTCTGTTTATCTCTGCTTCTAGATCAGGAGATAAGAGTGATTTATAGAAAAGATATTGCGTTTCTGTAGTAGGGAATGAAACCATAAGGCCTGACTTTGGGAATATGACCTGAGCTTTGAATTCCCTTGCTACAAACCCAAACGTGGGGAAAGGAAAAATCCAGCCATTTGAGGTATGCTTTCTTAAGCACTCTGCCAAAAGAAAAACGTTAAGTATTATAAAACTGAAAATGCAAATTTTGAAGAAATAGAACATCTGATGCCAATATTGAATTGTATTTACTAAATAATGATTTTCAAAACAGATTTTTATTCAAGTTTTACTGTAGACAGCTGAAAATAAAAAAAAAAAGAAAAACATTTGTTACATGCCAGCTGTTTTCCAAAAGTTTTTCTGTGTATGTGTGGTATGTGTGTTTGTGTATGCCCAGAAAGAAGCAAAAACAGAACCTGGGTTATGAGTTCAGGAGGAGTTTATACTTTCCTTCCCTCAATTTTGCCCAATACTGTGATGACAAAGCGCCATCTCTTCATGTCTGACAGAAACAGGACCAAAAATCAATGGAAATCTCGTGCATTTGCAAATCTTTCTTTGTGCTGCCATGTAAATATCGGTGTTTGCTTAAATGAGCAACAGGATTTGACTTGTTACAATATTTTAGTGCATGTCCAAAATGTCTGCTGCTGAGATCTTGATGCATTAATTCTTATAAGTAAAATTGGAATGTACCTGTTCTATAAAATATTCCGTATTTTAGTCTCACCCTGCCTGTTGCACTGGGAATTCCGGGACCTGTTCAGGAGTGTGGCAGATTTTAAAGAGAGCAAAACTTTACGTTGCCACTAACAAATGGTTTGGAAAATGACAGTGGCCCATTTAGATAGAAAACTTGTGCTAGCCATTATCAACTTCTCATTAATATCCAGCTCAAACTTTTTCACCTAATAAGAAACAGCAGCTTGGAAAGGACAAAAATCCTTAATGTAAAATCCGAAGAATGCACATGAAAAGGTCTGTGTTGACAAAAATCTGATTTTTTTTTTTAAATCAGTATATCCAGAGTTTTGTTTGTTTTACCTTTTTTTAATATAGACTTTTGTAGACTTAAACTGATTTTGTAACTCTGACTTAACCTCCCTTACAGGAGATTTCAAAGGTGTTGCTACAAAAGCTGTTTATCAGTTGTGCCTTCTCTCTTCAGCCTCAATTTTGACAACCTGGGACCTAACCAAGATTCCTCTTGTCTTCAGGGTATGTACTAGCTCTTTATTGCTGCCAATTGCATATTTGTTTCTAATAAGATCAGTAAGAATTTTCCACTCCAATTTGTTTCTCTTTTGTGATTTTGGGAATCTAATTCTACAGTGTTTAGTACAAATTCCAGTATTCTATCAAAGAGCTGAGATACAAAAACTTAAATTCTGAGACAGCAGCCAAATTGCCACCTTTTTATGTGAGAAAAGTAGAGATTCTGGTTTCACTGAAGGGAAAAGATATTTTAGCTGTAGGACAAATCAGGCTGTGCCCAATACTTTGTATAACCACAGAAGTTGGTCTGAATTCTGTTCTGTTTGTATTTCCTTTAAACTTTCACTGATTCCCCTGATGTCAATATATTTAATGAGTTGTAAATCAGTGCCAAATTTAGCTTCTACCTGAAGCACTAAACCAACAAAAGCAAAGCAATTCTGAATTCACTAAATCTTAATGTTGTTTTAAAATAGTTTTTAATGGGGTTAATTTCTCTAGGTTTTTCTTTCTCTCGGGGTACTATAACTTGATTAATATAGTTTCCTTTCATTTTGACATTGTAACACAGTCTCATTAGGCCTGCAATGAAATTGGATTGCCGTCATAATATCACATCATAAAGGCATATTAACAAAATCTCTATAGACTTCTGGAGGAATCATTTTTTCCATCATAACCTTAATGTCATTGAAGAAGGCTCTTCCTGAGTGTGGGAAGAAAGCAGAGGAAGAAACAAACTGGTTCTGGGACTCATTTATAAGACCTAGATTTGTCTTGTGTTTCTTCCCAGGCATGGCAAGCTAACTCATTTAAATGCTACAAATAAATACTGTGTAGTGTCAGTCATAAATCCAATCAATTCTATTGCTTAGTGTTTGGGGAATTTGTTTGCAACCCTTCAAAGCCTGATAAGCCAGTTATGCTTTGTGGTGCTGCACAATCAGAACTCCCACTCTTCTTAGGCAAGCAAAATCAGGGTTATCCATTTATAAAATTACAAGATATTGCTGACATCTTTTGGTGGCACACAGGAGTTGACAAACTTTTACTTTTGATCCTTCCTTGTCTCACCCCTAAGAGGGATTTTAAACTCCTTCACTAATTTACTGGTTTTAGGTCTGATTGGTTGGCTGTATTCTATAAAGCTGAGCTAAAACTGTGTTTTCCAATATGATTACAGGGCAGAATTTAAAATTCAGGGAATATTTTCTGAAGGTTTTTTGAGACTATTGTGAAGGTTTATTTTCTACACCGAGTTACTGTGCTTTCATTACCCTTAATTGTTTTAGCAGTGTCTGGGTGGGTTAATCAAGGAATAAACCCAGCCAGTAGGTGGTACATAAAGTTAGACATATATATTAAATCTTATTAATAAGAGTAACATATTTTAATAGAAATGAAAATATCTGCTTCTGTAAAGAAGAGATACATTATAAAAATTTTAATTGGCTAATTAATTTTATGAAACTGTGGTGTTTCTTTAACCATATTCTGCCTTTTTCCAACTGCTCTATTAAATGAGAGCTTTAAAGAAGGTCAGCTGTAATATCAAGATGTGGAATCTAGATGCAATCTTTTTCAATCATCCCAGAGATAGGAAAGAGGATATGGTAGGAAAGGTTCAGATTCTGGTCAAAATAAAATAGGCTTTTCACTGAATGATGGAATCCATGACTCCCCTCCCTCATCCTAAAATTTTCCTTTACACAGAAAGGCAGGTAGAAAAGAAAAAAGATTACTATGAGTAGTAAATGAGCCTCACCATTAGTGGAACTCCAAAACAGAGTGAGGGAGCAAGGATCATTCATGAGCACCATCAATCTTCTCTTGTGCAGTGGGCACAAAGAGAGAATAATTCCAGAAAATCCATGTAATAAACCTGGAGGTTTGCAGGAGCAGTGACACTGAGGTGGTGGAACTATTCTGTGTTCCTTGCTCCCTCCTACCTGGAGCCAGTGCTTGCCTCCCATAGTGCTGCACTTATTAAAACTTGGAATTGTGCTCCTTGGTCAGGCTTGCTGTTTTGCTGGTTATGAAGTTTTTGCATGGCCCGGACAAGGAAGAATTACAGCTCTCACTGCAGATGCTTTGGAAGAGTGCAGGCTCCAAAACACAGCTTTGCAAAGTGAAATATCTAAAAACATTTGCATGATTAACTCCCTGACTATCCTGGGATGATTAGAGCTGCCAAAGTCACATGTTTAAAGCATTCAGCCAATTTAATCAGACTGAAAAGGCTTAATTTATTTCCACTATAGTTTAGTGTGATTATTGGTTTAAATCATAAACAAAAGTTAACAACAACAGCAACAACAAAGAGGGATGTGGGTGGTGCATCACTTATTACTTCATTTCATGGCATATTCTGATGCAGAATGAGAAGAAGATGAAGATTTTTTTTTTCATATTGGCAACTGTGTATTATGTTAAAATAAAATACGTAGCAAAAGCAACACCTCCCTCCTTAAATCAGCCCCAGCTCTCCCCTTGCAGCCTGGATGATCACAGCCTGGATTTTCACAGCTCTTGAATCATTGAAGTACATTTTCAGCACAGAGCTGCAGAGCGCTGGGGAATGATGTGACAAGCATTTCTCTTTCTCTCTTGGTTGTTCTTCCCAGTTCTTTTACATGAGGAAAAAAAAAAAAATAGGTGCCTCCTTCTTAAACTCAGTGCTGTTTATAAGGAACACTGAATACCTGGAAAATGTCTAATTATAATTATTTTTGTGCCTCTGTGACCATGCTGCTCTTGTTTCTACGCGTGGAGGCAACCATGGTGAGAAACCAAGTGGGAAAATAACTTCAAGAGCAGCTCACTTAGAATATCTCAGAAAAAACACTTACTGAGAACTTACAGCATCAATATGATCCTTACCTACACATGCAGCACTCCCGTGTGTGCAAGCACGTGTAATATTTTGGACACTACAAAGTATCAGTGTAAATTTAGAAGGTTCTCCCTTTTGTTCTTCTTTTCCATTGCAATTGTTTCTTTCCACTCATTTGAAAAATGAGCAGATCATTTTGGGGTTTGTTCCCAAGCCTAGAATTGTGCTATTAGGCCCCGATAGGATAAAAGAGCAGAATGAGCTTCAGAATTTGCAGGAGTCATCTGGAAAAAAATAAAGTACAGCTCATAGAGGCGAGTTAAAAGGAGCCTGTGTGGGTAGAGCCATGAGTAAAACTGCCTTTGACTTGGGGAATTTTTAGTGAATTTAATTTATTGGCTGTTAATACCAGCTTTAAGGCAGCAATCTAGATATTGGGGGGCGAGGGAGAATACACAAACATTTAAATAAGTAACTTATATTTCACCTGCAATTCTGAATTCACCAATGCCAGCTGTGCTTTACCCTGCTGCAGGGGCAAGGCAAGGGTGGTGGGAGGCTCAGCCATGTGCCTGGCAGAGCTTTAATTGCTGCATTTAACGAGGAGGAGGAGGAGAGTGTGATGGAGCTTCAAGTGTCTCCAAATTGCTTCAAACAGAAAGGGAATGATTTGGTTTCCATTGCTCCTGGGGACGTGATAAAGAATAACAGAATTAAAACAGCAGCGAGGCAGAGTTAGACCAGACATCAGGAAAAAAATTCCAGTTGTAAGAAACTGTTGCACCATAGAATATATTGCTGGGGGAAATAGTGTTGTCTGCCACTGCACTACTTAGGAGCAGACTAGAAAAGTGTTTCCAGGGCTAATTTAAGCAGATTCGATCCTGCGTTGGCTTCTGAAGATAAATTAATTCACTTCTCCAGGTCCACCTTTCTGTTGTGTGATGAAAGCTGATTCTAGTCATGAAATAGATGTGATTTTGCTTTTGAATCTGTTGCTTTAGGACAATAGTCAAGTGATATCTCTCCTGTCCACTACAAGGACTGAAGAGAGACAGGTTAATCTTGTTTGATTTCCAGCAGCTGTTCTCCATTGTAGCAATGCTTTTCCTTCCAGAAAGAGCTGGTTTTTTTGGTCCCTTGTTGCTGTCTGGGGCCACAAATGACAGCATTTTATTTGTGTGCTTTTCCCTTTGGTTTAGTCACAAGTGAGATGTGTTTGGTAAAGTTGTTGGACTACAACTAAATGTCCTGCTAAACTAAGAACAACCTCTCACATTTAATATGTTGAGTTCACCAAAATAAATGGCTAATTCACTTAAAATGAAACTTTATGATCACTACTGGAGTAATTTAATTTACAAAGGATAATGCCTTGAGATAGATGATTGTTTATTTAATTCTGAGGTCAGCTCAAGGTAGCAATTGTTCATTCTTTAACATTTTTCAGTACAGCATGTAAAAAGAATGCCCCTTAAAAAGAGCAGCCCATAGCCTCCAAATTGTCACTACTTCTTTCCACTATCTCTTACTTATGGTAATAGTTTGACAATTTTATTAGAACAGATGCTTCGTTCTGACAGTATTTTAAGATAGAAGTTGCATGTAATTTTTGTTAATTTAGGATTTATTACTCAAGGAGGAATCATGACAGGTTGAGTGATTTTTACTTTAGAACATGCTTTTTTGCCATTTGTGATGCACTGGGTCTTTCACTCGATGAATTCACAGTTCTTGGTGTCTTTCACTCTTGTGACACTGTCACTCTCTCAAAGGTGTTGCTGTCTGGATCAATTTGTCTGAACTCAATGTGATTTTTACCCTGATTACTCAGTCATCACATATTTGGTATTTCAACCCAGAAAACATTAGGGGCTGAAAGTAAAATGTTTTCAGGCAGTAGAGTTAATAGAACTGAGGGTATTTTTGGATGACAGAAACCTATATTCACTTCTTCAAAACGTTCACTGTCAATAGTGTTTGTGCTTACCTATGATTTCTGGGTTTTACTGATGACATAAATCGATAGAATTATTTGACATTAATTTCTCTGGTATTTGTGGGGCTTTTTGTGGACATTTGGGCATTTTCATGAAATTAAAAAAAAAAAAAAAGAAAAATCTCTCTCCTTAATATTTGTCTGAACTGAGCTCTGTGCCATGCCAGGGCTATCAGTTGTCTGGGCTTGCTGTTTAGAAATGTGCATCACTCATTAAGATATGTACTGGATGTAATAGATTGGGTTGTACCCGGATGGGATATAAAGAAATCCTCTAGGAAATAGTTGTGAAGCATCACAAATGACAGGTTGCACTATGTAAATTTTCTAAAAATTATTTCTAGAGTGTTCTTACTAAACTTGCCTGATCCACAAATGTTTTCCTTTCAGGACACCCGATGATTAAAAAGATGACAAAGTTTTGTTTTTTTCAGTACTGTGCACAAAACCATTTTTCTTCCACTGTAGATTTCTATTACTACATCTATATGCAAATAAATAAAACAACCACATTTTTTTAGCTGCACAAGCCTGCCAGTTTCAAACAAGAAAATCCTCATCTCCAACTCAACACGATTATATTAAGTAGAGGATTATGTATATAATGCATGCACAAAATTGTTCTCGTTTTACTTTCATGCTCTCTGTGCCAAATTCAATTTGGATTTATTAACTCCAGTCTGATTTGATAGTAGTCTATGGACCAGGAGAATATTTTTGGTGAAATTTTAACAGTCACATCACATTATGTAACAAATGTCTTGTGTCATGTACTATTATTTCAATTTCAGGATGTTTGACATGATGTAATGTGATCTGAGGTACAGCAAGTGATGTAGAATAATGCTTCACACAGCGTGCCAGAAACATGGTTTATGTTCCTGAATGTTCTGCAGCTCTATGTCCTCATTACTGATCTGGAGGGGTAAGGAATCTGTGAGTAGAAGGGCAGGAATGGCAAATGTAGCAAAAATATCTCAGGGGAAGTGCTGTGCAGGAATCAGTGCAGTTCATTTGGATCAGATCTGTAATATTCACATTTCTATTGCATGGCAGATGCTTTCCAGCTAAGGTGAAGGCGTTTGTTGCAAGGGCAGCACCAAACTTTGGAGCTCTGCTGTCTCCCTCAGATGGCTCAGCCCTTTCTTGAAATTCAGGACAAGCTCTATCACACTTCACGTTTGTATGTTAATGTTTCTTGCTCGGTGAAAACTGGAATTTCACATCCTGAGCTCTGGCTGCCAGGGAGTATCAGGTCAATGCACATCAGCAGATGTCTTACACTGAGCTTGGCTCTGTCAGGATCTTGAAAACAGTCAAGGCCTGAGTTTAACATCTCAGTTTGCTGTGTTCCACTCATTTCTCAAAGTGCACTTAAGCAAATGATTTCACAAACATTATCTTTCCCCAGTTGCCTTTGTCAGCCATGTAACATCCCAGATTCATTATGTCTCTTCCAGAGACTCTAATTCTTCTAGACTGCCTGTTTACTGACAGCTGTTCTCTTCTTACCTACTTGTTTTCAAAGGAAAAATTAAAAAGTTAAACAACATCTATTTGCAAAATCTTTGCTTAATAGCTGGGTTCACTGGTGACAGCCAGGAAGTTGTCATTCTTTCTTCTTATGTTATAATGCAGATTTAGTGAGAGAGAGAGTAACCAGGGGAACAAGGGATTTTCTGTACTTATAAGCTACACAAATGCATGCTGGGGGCATTGCAGGCTCCTGTTATCTGTGTATCACTGAAGCTCTGTGCAAACAGAATATAAAAATAGTGCATGTAAAAAAGAAGAGGAAGAGAGGGTGCACATCACGTAAATTGGCTAATAAAGCCCTCAAAATGATTTGCATGAACTAATGTGGAAATTGAGAGTATACAGGCATGGAGACCCCTTCCTGGGCTTTTGGTGATTGTTTCTGCTTGGCACTGGACGTGTCAAATGGATGTGAAAATGCTTGCAGTGGTCAGAAATTTCCTGCTGTGTGCAAGGTGCAGCTCACAGTGGTGTGGGTTAGACATGAAGCTGGTGTTGAAAACTGAAGAAAACTTGAGATTTATGTAAGATACTTTGAAAAGAGGAAAAATCATGCCGGACATGCTGAACTTAATGAAGAGATTCTGGTTCAATGCACAGGAAAAGAGAGTGAGGTCGGTGCTTGGTGGTCCTTGTTTGTCAATCTGTACTTAGTCCAATGGAGTAGAAAGATTTTGCTATTTTATTAAATATCATGAACCATTAGGCAGGGATTGGGGTGTAGAGGAGCTTTCCATATACCTATTTCAGTGCCAGGGTACACAATGGCCAAAAACTGTGCAGAAGGTTTGGGCAGCATTCTCTGGGATTTTAATACTGTTTCTCTTCTTTTTCCCCCCTTCAAGTAAACCTGACACAGATTACTTTCTGGAATTCAGTAGAACTGATGTTTTCTATTCTCCTTTTGAACTCTGTTCACATTTAACCAAACTCATCTTGACAGTTTACCAGATCTCTCTGGGTTCACTGAAATCAACATTACTCTCAGTCACTTGACTGGGATTGGTTTAATTTGCCAGTGTGAAATGGTTGTTGCCAGCTATAAGTACATAATATAGCCACAAAAACAAGTTTTATTTTCAGGCCAATGACAAAGATGCTTTGCACTATGCACAGCACATACTCAGCAAGTTGAAAATAAACCAGAAGGCTATCAATCTCCAGGCTTGGCTAAGTGCTTTAAGGATCACTCTCTTCAGGGTACTAACTCATTGATTAAGCACACAGACCATTTACCAACTACCCTTGACAGTTAATCAATAATCCTTTGCTCTATTCGCCAGCATTATCGATATTTAACATTCCAAATAAAATGCATCTAATTTTGTCTTTGCTATATTACTTCCATAATTAAAAGAGAATTAGCAATCTGTCCAAAATTACTTTATAGACTGGGATGTTAAAGCAACTCAAGCTGTGGACATTAAGACTCAGCTTTCAAAGGGCTTGGAAGTAGCAATAATATCTCAATATCAGAGCCCAGCTTGGAGGTGAATGTGAGGAGGGAATTCTTTGCTCTGCCCCAGAGTTTGTGCAATGACACCTCTGAGGAACAGCTTCAGTCTGACAGGGTGTGTAAGTGATCGAGTGCTTGGGCAGACTTAGAGGAGTTTGGTGTCATCTCTGTTGCCCCCAAAATCATTTACACTTCTTCATCTTAAGTGAGCTACTGAAATTTTCCTTAAGAAATCCCTTTATAATAGGGAAAGAGTTGTTAAACTTTAATAACCCTCGGATGTCATTCAGCACAGACGAGACCACAGCAAACTGCTCCCTACATCCTTTCCCCCCATTTTCTAAGGTCGTGAACTATTTCCATCTGGGTTGGTTTGGTTGGGTTTTTTTCAACAGTGCCAGCTTGTTGAGGCAAGTGACTTTTGAAATTCTGAAATGTGCATTCTCTCCAGGAGAATGAGAATGTTAGTGTGTCATCACATCAAGTTCAGACTTGGTGACAATGTCTAAAACTTGTCATCAGTTTCTTCTCATTTCTGAGAAATCCTTTCCAGCATCTATCTAAAGCAGGAACTGGGAAGTCAGAATGAAAGCACGTAATTCCTAAATCTCTATTCATGCATCCATTGACAGGGCATGCAATATTCCAAATGCAACTTAACAGCATCTGTCTGGTGGACTGATACATGACTGACAAAATGTCCAAATCCAAACACTGAGGTCAGATATTCTTTAACAGATGTTCAGTATACTTCAAATTGTCTAAAACATAATCATTGGTTAATGTGATATTGTAAGAATTCTTGTACTAATTGTCACACTGTTCTAATAGTAATTTTGCATTCCAAAATTTGAAAGTTTTTTTGTGATGTTTTATAAATAAGAATTCTGATGCAAAGAAATAATGAATATTCTTGTGAAATTTGTCAAGTCAGAAGTGGAAACACAGAATATTCTGGGTTGGAAGAGACCCACCAGGACCATCAGCATCCAACTCCTAACTCAAGATGCATCTTCCAGCCTTGGGCTCTTTTATTTTTCTTTTCATTTTTTTCTTTTTTTTTTTTCCTTTTTGCAAGTCCAGGAAGTGAATGGACTTGTTGCACGATTTGATCTTGTACTCTGAAAGGTTAGAAGTTGATTGGTTTTCAGTGTTGCTAGAAATGACCCCGACGGATTTTTCATTGAATTGAGACACTGTCAACTGAAAAGGGTTTTCTGCTTATCCAGGTCAATCCATTTCATTCAATAATGGAATAATTCTGTGTTTATAACTAACAGAATAATGTCACACAGGGAGTCACTCTGTTGAGAGCTCAGGATTGAGCCCTGACAGACAAATGGACACAGAAGTGTGAATTGTCCCATGTTTTGTTCTCTGGGGGGTGTAAGAACTACCAGGAGTGGCAGCACTGGTTGTGTGAGTGCAGAGATCTTAGCGTGGCACAGCTGAATGGTGCCAGCTCTGCCAGGCTGCATTTCACCAAATCACAGAGTCACAGATGGGTTTGGGTTGGGAGGGACCTTAAAAGTCACCCAGTGCCACCCCTGCCATGGCAGGGACACCTCCCACTGTCCCAGGTGCTCCAGCCCCAGTGTCCAACCTGCCCTGGGACACTTCCAGGGATCCAGGGACAGCCCCAGCTGCTCTGGGCACCCTGTGGCAGGGTCACATAGCATTTCATGCTACAAAATCATGGCTGAAAAAATTTAATCTGTGCAGGTTGCATTAAATTTAGCTCAGATGTGCCCAGCATTGTTATGATCTGCCTTGACTTGGCTGAGGAAGGGCACAAATATTCTCAGCTGAGAAACAGCCCAGAGAATGCAGGAGAATTTTTGCTAAAAAGGTGCAAAATGCCTGCACAGAACTTGAGCAATGAGTAGATGATTACCTACTATTATCAGTATCACATTAGTATCTTATTTTTATATAATATTCAAGTGTGTTTCAGGTAAATGTCATGAGTTTCAATTTCATTTAATTGGCTACTCTGAGAGTGCTGTCTTAGAGCATCTCAGGTAGGAAGGGTTATGATATCATGAGCTTTAATATAAACCTTAATCATGATCCTTCTGGGTCAGTCTCTGACACTTTTGTAAATGCTTCCTTTTTCTGCAAAAAACCCAAAAGTTTTCATTATGTCTTTCTCTTTTTCTAATGCTGTTTTAATTAAAAGTTCAAGTGGAATTGAGCTAGTAGCTAGTCGGAGTAGGAACTCAACATGAGCATGGTCTGATTCTTTTCTCAATCAGTTTTATCCTTATATCAGAGCTGGTAACATTCTCCAAATCTTTATCATCTTTTCACTTCACTGGAAAAATCAAAGCCACTGTCGAAATGCACATAAAGTCATTTCAAAGAATGAATTATTAATAAAAACAGTGAGACAGCTTGGTCCTGCTACGAGCAATGACAGGAGTTCTCTTGACTTCTGTGGGGTCAGGGCTTGCCTCTCATGACTCCAGACAATGTAGAGAGTAAAGGCAGCTGAGAGTTATTTTTGCATTTCACAGTCCTTGGGATGCTTTATATCCCTTTTTTACACCGAGTTGCTTGAAAGGGGATCATGTTCAGTGCCAAGAACTGCCCCTGTGTCTGCTTGGAAACAATTTCTATCTCTGAATAAATGATTAGTTGCAAATAGTGCACTGATATCTGTAGTCTTTATCACCCCTTGTTCCCATCATGTGTAGGATTTTCTGTTTCTTTTCAACAGAGAAGGAGCTAAACTGACAGCTTTATATATGATTTGTGCCAGATAAAAATTTATTAGAATTTGCAACATGGTGATTATCATTTGGGATATAATGTGCCTGCATAAGTCATTGTATAAAGGATTAAAAACCTAAAAGTGTTAATAATAAAGCCCCCAGATCTAATAACTTTAGAGATTAGAATTAATTGAATTAGTCTTTGATCTTGGGTGTTAAGTTTTAAGAGAAAAGTTCAGCAAGCTTTTGTCATTCTCTTTCCAAAGAACCAGCCATTGCTAAGTGAAGGATTGAAATGCATCTCTGTGGCAAAAAATGCACATCCAAAGTAAGGCCAAAAGAAGTTTTCCATCCAGCTTTGTGTCAAGGCAATCAGAGCTGAAGTGATTTTTCAGTATTTATAAGTATTTCAGCTTCTAATTTTAATTTGAGGAATGTTTGCTCTGAGATCTTTACTCACTGATGAGGTGTTACTAGTTGAAAGTGGTGAAGCCTTTGTGTTTGGGTGTCTGAACAGTACTGTTGTGAGGATTAAAGTAACACCTAAATTATTCAATATCCACTATTACATATATTATTGTGTTGTATTATTATATTAGCTGATTCCCACTTATTCAAGCTGCTCTGTCGCATAAGCTGCAGGCAGGTAGAGAGCTCAGAAGAGTTTATTTGAGATTATTGTTTTGAGATTATTTTGAGATTATTATTTGAGATTATTGTCTATTGAGGTTTCTATGTCACATCTGCAAAGCTGTTTGAGTTCACATTATTCCATTTTCTCATTTGTGTCTAATTGAAAGCCCTCTTTTTTCTTTTCTTTTTTCTTTTTCTTTTTTTTAAATTACACAGCTGCCGAACTGAGGTATTCTGCTGCTATAAAATCCAGGTATGAGAGTCACAGAAGGCTCCATCTCCTGGTACTTTCTCTACTGTATGGGAAGTGGTAAACATACATCATCTCAGCTGCCTGCTTTGCTACAAGTCATGTTTTCGCAGATAATTTCGTCTTTATATTTGTGTTGCTTTTTATTATTCAGAAAAGCTCTAAAAACTCCTTCATTGCCAAGTGAATGTAGTGAATCCCAAACATAAATATTTCTTCCTGTCAGATGGGGATGTTTTATCTGAAAGGGTTTGCAATTGCCAGGGAAGTTAAAAAAATGAAAAAAAAAAGAAAAGAAAAAGGAAAGGAAGGGAAAGGCAAAAGAAAAGGGAAGGCAAAATGAAAACAAAGCTACAGGAAATGAATATTTAAAGCATAGACTTGGATATTGTGGCTGTTCAAGATGTGCCATGCTACCTGGCAGCATCTTAGCAACTTTACAAAACTATTAAAGCATCTTTAATTATCTCTCTTACCATTCACTTTGGCCTGCAGAGCATCTCCAAGTGTGTCCTCACATCTCTGTGTGACACTGAAACTCCTGCATTGTGTTTGCTGTCACAATTAGTAAAGCACAGTGAGTATTTCAGAATGAATAATTTATCCCATTAATTTATCCTCTTAAGTATTATACAAACAAGGTTCAACACTTTTTCTTCCCCATTTTAAATTATGGATCATTTGCAAGCATCGCTGGGGAACGTGGATTCCTTTTGGGCTGGGATGACTATTTCAGTTTCTTCAGATGAATTCTGTGATAGCACTGTTTGCCTCATTGCCTTTAATGCCTTCCTATTCATTAGTTAAACATTTTGCTAAATACAGGCAGGTTTGACCTGACTGAAATGAAGCTTTCCAGTAACTAAGAGCAATGTCCTTACATGAAGAAAGAATTGAATATTTGCTGTATTTAAAACCATAAGGGGGCTAATTCCCGCTCTCTTCTTTTATTTCCCAGTTTCCTCTGCTGTGTAAATGGAGAAACACCAACTTCACCCTGATATATTTTTCTGAAACACAGTTAGGTACCCTCGTACGTGTGCTTAATTGGCAATCTTAGTAAAGCCTGGCTAAGGAAAAGACATCAAGGACCTGATTTACCCTGACGTTAATAGGTAACATTTTCTGGCTTCAGGGGGATTTGCTTTTTCCTGCTGACTTGTAGCTTGGGCTCCATGACTCATTGTGCCATTAGAAAATTATATTTATAAAAAGGTACAAATACTCAGGAAACTTCTTTATCTTTTATTCTGAGTGGACATCCCAGGAGTGAGCGTTGCTGCTGCTCTCCCTCCTTTTTACACTGAGATTTTCCTTTGGGTTGCACAATGGAGTATGAATTTGTCCCATGACTATCAGTCACTAAAATGGGGTCTGTTGATATCTTCCTGGGAGAGAAAGAAATTTAAAGACCCCTCTAAAATTAGAGGACCTTACCCCCTCTGATCACAGCTGATAGAGGGAAAGTACTTGGATCTGACAGAAGTGCTTTAACTGATTGGCAAATATAATAGGAGTGCAGTTAGTAGAATAGTCTGCCAAAATTGAGGTCAACCATTGATGTTATCCATTCAAAATCTAATAGGAAAACATGTATTTTTGCCCTGAAGGAAAAATGTGGTTATTGTCAATCTAATCTATGTTAAAATTGTGAAAGAATTGAAAAAAAAAAAAAAAAGGTGCACTAATGACACTTCAGTGTGGCTGGTGAAACCTGGCATTCAATAACAAGACAGCCCCCCAAAATAAAAAAATAAAGCTTGTGCAGCTCCTTTACATTTTAGTCATTCAAGAAAAATAAGCTCCTTTGGCAGTGGGAGTAACGTCTATGGATTTTAATGTCTTCATTCAAAATATGTTACTGTGTATAGAACTCTGTATAGGATCATAGATACATGGACTGCATGGCAATAAAAGCAAGCACACAACAAGCACATTTTGTGTCTTGGAGCACATTAAACAATAAAAAGTCTACATGAAAACAGTTAATGCAAAATTAAATGTGTAAACTAGTGAGACAGGAGGGCCTGTCACTTAAGCAAGCTAAAACCCCTCAGGCTGGGAGGCAGCTCACCAGAACCAGAGAATCTCAATTTTCCACATGACAGGCTACCATCTCATTTATAATGATATTTTAATCATAAGACATCCTTTCTTTAAAAAGGAGGGGGGGAAAAAATCCAGGTTCTAATGAGCAAGACAGAATTGAACAATTCTGTCATTCCTCCTTTCAGCTGCCAGATATTGCTGTTGGATTGCAAAGTTTCATTTAAGAGAAAGTTTCCTGATAAATGTTTCCAGTGTGAAGGAGTGAATGGGAGTCAGCTGTGATTATCCTCCAGCTCATTACAGTCAGGCTGCTACACTACATTGCTGACATCCCATTTCTGAAATGTATTTGAACTGGATTGAATTGTTCTTTTTTGATCTGAGAGGCAATGTCAAACTGAAGCTTTGAAAAGACCCTACTGAATAGGTTGCATAAAGTTTTATTAACTTCAGGATGAGAAAATATAATTGGAAAATAAGGAAGCACCCGTGATATTCCTTGCCAACCTGATTATTTGAAGTGGGGCTTAGGTCAGATTGCTATAAAGACTTTCTCCTCAAAGTTGGGCTATCAAAAATATCCGTTTTACATGAAGATGAGAAAACAAGGAGTTATTTTAGGGGCTTTAGAGAGCTTGAATATTTGAATTAGCTCTAATGAAGTATGTGGTGCAGAAATCCTGAAAAATAACATTTTAATAAGGAAAATAGGCTGTGTGCTGTTGATACAGTGAGCGCATCAAAGTCAAGAGCTTGGCTTAGAGATGGGGATGTTTTTCAAGCTTTCATCCCAAAGCTTTGTTAATGGTTATACACGTGATTACCATGGAAGTGACACAACTAATTATAGGGATGTGCTTTAGCATCACTAGAGCTCATCACATGAGCCTTTAAAAACTTCCTAAGTGCTTGGAAGTTCAACCTGCAGTCCGTTGCTGCTTTGGGTAAATTATTTGAAATTAGTATTTCTATAATGCTTCTGTAAAAAACAGCAACAAAAACAAACAAACAAACAAAAAAACAGTGTCTGACCAACCTCTTAGTTTTACTTATGGCACTCATTTTGCACCCATATTGTGTTATCAAACTTGAATATTTTATTTTGAACCTGAAATCCTGAGTGCTTGTTTAGCTGAGGCCATGCTGCCGTGGTGTCAAGGTATCTGAAGGGTTTTGGGGGGACCTAAGTGAAGTTTGTGGCATAACTTAACACATTAAAAAAAAAAAACAACACATTTTTCTCACCATTTATCTTGTTTCAAAATGACTGTTACAGGAGAGGAATGAGTGAATATAACAAAACTGATTTTATTTAATACTTTCAATTTGGTATGCTTGATCAAATAAGCCACACACTATTGCATCCATCCACGGATGGATGAATGTGGGCAAAGCTGAAAAATTGTACATGGAAACAAGAGTAGTTTTTTAATGTACAAATCATTCATACAACTGCAGAAACACTCATGATAAAAACAAACTTTAAAGGGTAAATCAATTGCTTGTAGAAAAACTCCTTATGATTCTTCAGCAGCCTGCTTAATTTTTTATTTTGTTTCAAGTTGACCCCCCTATCCCTTTGGGGATTTCATGAGCCAGCAGACTCACTGAAATTAAGGCAAATACTGTTGCCCTAAATGTAAAGGTTGTCTTATAGAGCCCTCAGTTAGAGAACCCAACCCCATCCCCTGAATTTCCTTCCCTTTTCTCCTGTAGCTGATACACTTTGGGAGGATCACAGCAGAAATAAATATTGCAGCATTAAAAGATTCTTTGGCACCTTTTCAAAGGAGCTAGAAACAAAATTCCATGGAAGTAGGTGTGGAAGCTCCATGTGGAAGGTGTATTTCTTATTTTCTTGCAAAAAATTATTTAAAAAATAACGTACAAATGCAAGAGAACCTGAATTATCTATTTGCATTTGAAACTCTGTGAGATTTAGACTTAATTTGTACCTATGTCCAGTATGAAAATGGTGCCTTGAGCTGTTTTGTAGCTGACTGATTTGTTCAAGGTCACATATTAATTGCTGGCAGAGCTAAATAAAGGCTCTAGGAGTATCTGCTCTCACCAATACATCATGCTCATTTCTGTTTTTTTTTTTTCCCTACTGACTGGCTCATGGCTCTGGAACACTGTGTCTGCCTGGCTGATGTTCCTTTTAGGTTTTCAGAAATTCATAACCATTGAAAGCTTCAACAAATAACTGCACTGCATGGCAAAGTATCCATAGCCTTCCCTTTCTTTATATAAAATTTCAGATTTATTGTTGATTTTATGATGATCTTGGCCAAACTTGTTTTGGTTTTTGGTGTTTTTTTTTTTTTTTTTTTTTTTTAGTAGATAAATAAAATTATGACCTCGTAATAGATTCTGAGATGGTGGGAGTTGCAAAACTGTGCTTCCAGTGCAGGATATTTTGGTTTGGTTTGGTATTGTTAATAGAGTTCTGAGTAATTACCTGTGGTTTATTGGTATACTTGAGAAAAAAACATATTTAGCTGTTTCTTTACAGGTAACATGCCATGTAGAATGTGAAATTGTAGCTAGCTGGTCTGACTTGGACATGATAGTTTTACTAAAAAAACTGCTGGTGTTAGTGACTTTTTCCATACCCTTTTTTTCCCAGCTCTTTTAATGAACTGCAGTGGAAAGCTCTCAATATCATGTGAATATGAGGGGAATAATATTTTTGTAATGTTTTTCTGTTAATAGAAATTAAGTTCTATTTTCTATAGCTAATCTGAATCTAAAATACAATGGCTCAAATTACTTGTGATCCTAATACAGCTAGGCAGCCAAAACTCCTGGGACTGAGCAGAGCTTTGAGCCAGACTTGATGCAGATTATTTCTATGCTAATGTCTCTGTTAAATGAGAGGCAGCACCTATGGAAACAAGGAACAGTTCAAAGGCAATGAAGGGAAAGGAGATTGTCTTCTTTATGCTTCCTTCCCTGTGTTTCTAGTTACAAAATCCATTTCCAGTAGAAATTCTGATTTACATTTGAGGGTTTATAGAAACTAGCAACTGAATTACACTGCATTAACGCTGTTCACTGGCAGATTCCTGTGTCACAGCACTGCCTCTTTGTACAGTTTTTTCCTGTTGAATTCCTCAGTCTGGAGTACTCTTGTCTAGCTCAACTGTACTTTGAGATACTCAGCTAAGAAAGCGAAGAGACTATTTCCCCTAAAATGGGAGAGATCAATGAAAACTGCAGATTGTACTTTGAGTAGCAGAGAAGGGAAAAACTCAATCTTTATGCTGAAAATACGCTTTGTGGGCTGAAAAATGAGCTTTCCTACCGGCTATCCAGCCACTGAGGGAATTGAAAGGGAATGTTCTTCCTTTCACTGTTTGGAAATTCGGCAAGGGCTGAAGCGGGCAGGGCAGAATAACGAAAGATTTGCTTCTCTTCTGTCTGCTGGGTCAGGCTGTCACAGGCTGATTATCTCGTGTTTCCTTGTGGCTGCAAGTAAGGCCAAGTGACTTCCCAGCTGTTCACAGGAGACTGACACTGGAGCAGATCCTTTACAGCCAATCAGTTTTTAGCAAAAGCAAAGAGAATGGAAATAAGAAAAGGCTACTAAATCAGGAGGAAACCCTGCAATTCCTATCCGTCACCAGAGGCATCTTGACTGCTTGTTCACAAGCCCTGGAAAGCTTTAGGAGATTGATTTTGCACAGCATTAATGGGATTAGGTGCAGTCTGTCTTTGTTCTGACATGTTTCTGTTTTGGACCTTTGTAATGGGGAAGAGTTTCTCAGGCTTTGGTCTCAGTGATTCAGAGAGAGGCACAGAAAGCCCCTTGGGAGCTCAGAAGAACTCACGTTTTTCCTGTGAAAACACTAAATCCGTGTGCAGGTTGCTTACTATGGGTCTGAATAAAGTATGCAGGCAAGGACCTTACACTCAGATAAAGCTATCAATTATCTGGGACCCTGCATCAAACCAGATGCACTCAAGAATTATTCTCAGCTGGACAATGTATTGCAGGTGATATCTGGAATATCACATTTAAGTTTGGGACCATGAGATCATGAAGGGTATTGAACAGTGGAGACCTTAAATATGGAGCATGGGACATGAGTGATCTGGCAAGGATGAGACTCAGAGGGCAGCAGGCTGCTCAAAACTGTGTCAGAAAAGTTGCAAAGTCAGTGAGGCCAACTTTTTACATAGAGGAAGGGAATAAAACAAGGATGAGGAGCTACAAGATCAGGCTGGAGAGATTCACAGTGCACTTAGGGAGAAATTCCTCAGGAGGTGTGGAGGGGAGCATTGTAACTTGTATTGTTAAAGTATGAAAATGAGAGGAAGAAGAAACTAGAAGACATCATCAGTATTCATTGTCTGTCTTGATTGTTTTATTTTTACATAAGGGAATTTGAAGTTCTCGATCTTGAGCTGGAGAAAACCCCATCGTTCTGGTTTGGGCTCTTATCTAATGAAAACATTTTAAGTCCTGCAACTGAGACATTTGCAAGATCTTGTTATCAATGGAAATTAATTTTTTGCCTACATCTGACACCTACCTTTGGCAGATGAGATGGGCAGTGATTTTTAACATCTAATTGCCTTTTTAAAATCATATTCCAGCTATTGGCTCACCCACTGTGCATCTTACATGCTACTGGTTCAACCTGAATAAAAGGTGCCCTGTATTTTTGACAGTTTCTCTGTAATCACCAGTTTAGGCTTCTCCCAAACCAACCTGCACATCCATCAAAAGAGATTCCTTTTTAACCCAACTACCACAGGGAAGGAATTTTCAACCATTAGAATATACTTCAACATATAAAGCAGCTCTATTTTCATTATATCATTTACTGCACTCAGATTAATTTCTTCATTCTTTCTTGCGAGTGAAACAGAATTAGGACACGATGGAAATCCTTTTGTGGGGACAAATGCAATGTGAAAATCCCTCCCCCATGGCAGCCCACACCTCTGCTGCTGTTCAGGGGCAGGCTCAGCTCTTGCAGCTGGACCCCAGAGCCATTGGTTAAATGATCCAGTTGAGCTGGAAATCCACTCCCTGCCATGTGTGACGAGGAGATGGAGTCGTGTCAGCTGTACCAGGCTCCTTACAAATGCGGGGCTTCATCTGGAGTGCTGTAGGTTGGACAGACAGCCTCATGTCCTCGTTTGTTCAGAGTCACATCGCAGCTAAACATTTTGAATCTACAGCTGTGATTTTTAAAGGAATGCTCTCCATTTGATGTCCTTCAGATATGCCTTGAGCAGCACTTAGCAGTGTAAAAAAATAATGTATTATTATAGAAATGATGTGAGCTGTGGGTTGAAAGAAGTCCTAGCTCTAACTAGAACATTATTTACCAGGTCACAAGTATAAAACTTAATGTACCAGAGCTTCTCTCTTTCCCTTTCTCTGGATGGATTGTAGCTGTAATGAACCTTAACTGATTTCTATTCATCTGGTTTTTAGCAGCTGAGATTTGCAAAGAGAATTAAAAATAAGACCCTTTATGTTGCCATCTTTTCTCCTTTCATTTTAGTTAATAATTTGAATCACAGATTTCTGTTTAACCAGATACTCAGGGCATGAACAATAATTTCAATAACCTCGAGTGGCGTCGTGTTGAAGTGCAATTCAAAGAAAGGAATAGAAAAATGGTGGTGGTGTGTTAAGAATAGCACGACTCTGAACTTCTAGGAGTGCAGTGCACATGAGTTTAGAAGTTCAGTCCAACTGCCTACATAAGACAAAATAAATAACTAATAGTGATTCTTAGGTGGAGAAAGAAAATAAGAAAGGCTGAGACATTCTAAATTTTTTTGAACAGGCAGCCCTCTTATTTTTGAGACGGTTACTGGCTACAAATAGCTTTATTTTATCTGCATCCGATAATTTAATGGAAGATTTGCTTTTTGATTGGTATTTTTGTGACTGATTTTATTGTTACAATTATTACCACATCTCTTACTTGGGTAGTTTTTCCATTTATTTGTGTTCACTACTTGTTCTACTTTACCCTTTAAGAATTCTTCACCAGTATAGTGAAATTCACTTTCTTCTATGGACAGTAGTGTAGTCAAATGAGCAGTATTTAATCTGGAATTAATAAAATGATTAATGCCTGAGAGTGCTAAATAATTGAGAGGTTCAGGTTCTAGAACTACTTTTCCCCTTCACTTCCTGATGCATTTAGACTTTCTCTAAGCACCTCAGTCTATCATTCTGAAGATCCACATAATGTGAATAATCTGGAATAAACAGAGGTAAATTCAGTGCTGTCCTGGCAATCAGTCCTCTGTTTATACTTCCTCCTCCAAGTTTTCTGTTGATAATATACCTGAGTTTCGTCTGATTTTTTTTTTTCTTTCCGAGATAGTTGCCATTATTTATGTCACTTTCAAGTAGTCCTGTTTCAGAAATGCTGTAGCCTTGAACTATTGTGTTACAACACTGCCTTTTTTATTTGAAGAAAGGGGAACTGATGGGCAGTACAGAGTCCAATTCCCAGCCAAATGGAACATCCATAATCCCTTCTGCTCTCTTCTCTAACAAAGGTTCAGCTTTTAAAGAATATTTACAAGAGACAAATGTTTAAACAAAACACAGATGTTAATAGCTAATTACCAATTGGCATGTTTAACTATCCTGAGAAAAGGTATTATCATGGGCATTTCACCAATTTGCAAAATTGTGTCACAGTGACAAAAATAAAGTAAGGCAGAGGCTGATGAATTTGTCTCACCAAATATGACAAGCAGAATGCAATATTATTCAGTGCTTTTATGTCACTCACCAATTACAGCAACTTGTGGGGACTTGGCTTTAAGGAGAAGTATTGTCTGTACACTGAGGAAATAAACACTGAGATTTTTAAGGAGGATAAATGGGGATGGGTCGGTCAGCATCAGTGGATTCACTCAAAGTCTGTGGATCATTATCTGTACAAACAACTCATCCCTCTAAAGTAACTTCAGTCTGTGCTTAAAACCTCAGCAGATGTCAGTGCTTGTTATTAGAATGTTAAGTCTGGTCTCACCAGAGCAGCAGATTTTGAACTGCTAGGAGGCAAAAACACTCACAGATGTGAGCATCCCTGTCAATGGGAAATAATATTTTTCCTATATAAGCACCATGTTGCATTTCAAAGAAATATGGATTTTATACTCTCCCTGTAGCAGGAGGGGTGGAAAAATAGACAACACGGGAACAAGTTCTGGAGGCAAAGTGCCATGTGTGGAAGCACAGGTTTCCCTCTGTGATCAAACAGACTGCTGAGGGAACAAGGAATTAGGAAAGGTGTCTTTCATTTGAGTTCTCAGATCACAAATTTGACCTGTAAAACGTTCCTAACCTTCATCCTCTCCTTTTGGTCACTGTTGAAGTGTTCGTGGCTGAGCTGAACTGCTGAATATGTATTTCTTTTCAATACACTTGCAGCGTGCTTGGAGCAGGTCTTTTTCAGAGGGACGCTTGGTCTGCCAGTGAAAGAACACTCAGTGATATTAACCTCGAGTGCCTGGGAGCAGCTGCCTCAGGGACAGCTCCTACAGGTGCTTGCAAATTCTGCTGCCTGAATGGCATCCAGAATCATGGCCCTCTGTTAAGGGGAAATATCATTCATTCTCACTGTCAAAAATTCCAGAAATATGTCCTAACTGGATGAATGGACAGCAAAAATACTCTATAAAATTATCAGGGTAATAGCAACAGCATATTTTGAAATAAATATTCCTCAACATTCATTTTGTGTTTGATGATCTCCTTATATTTACAATACTTATTATCTCTGGAACTTTACACGTTGACATATTATTTTATGTTGTAAAGGGTGTGCACAGTAAAAATTAAATTGACTCTGCATGTGATGACTCTTTAGTCCTTCTTGTTCTTTTTTTCACTCAGTAAAAATGTCTTCATGGTTTAAAAGCCTGGAGAAAAAATATCTTTTAATTCATTATTTTTGCCACTGGATTGTGATTTGTGGTTGGAGTTATGCACTGCAAATATGGGAGTGATATGGGCCCTGCAATTAGCAGTTTTCCTCAGCAACAATGGCAGCATTCCTGCTAAATGATTTGTTATGTTTCTAATTACTGGATTATATCTGAAATCAAGTATTCAACTTTGCATATTTCCAATTTGTTCGAATTATAGTCACATCATTATGTTCAAATCAGAGCACCCAAAATGCAGTTTTGCTCCAGGATAATTAACCAATGACTTTGAAATCTGCAAGCAGGGAGTCTCATTTAGGTAGACAGCACAAGAAGCAAGGGGAGCTACTGATGCATTCCATTGCATTCTTATCTTCTGAAAACAAAGCTTCAATTTGCTTTGTTCTTGATTGCATTATTCCATGACAGATTTTGTGATCTATAGTTATCTTACATTGTTGCAACATTGAAACCCTTCACCCTTTAACATGTGCTCCTGAACTAATTGCTTTGAAGCTCCCCATAGAGTTACTCCAGTGAAAAATAAATAGAGCTAGCAAGACAAGTTCAGTGATATGAACAGTAAGAATAATGAGCTGTGTGTACCATGATTCTTGCAGTATTCCAGCCAAATTATTACACATTGGAGTATTTCTCTACAGAAGGGGCCATGCTGTATCTTACTTTGTTCCTTATCAATTGAATTTGTGCACTAAGAAAGGGAGAATGTGGTTTTCGATTAATTACCAAGTGATATCATAGCAACCATGTAGCAGTCGTGGTAAAAGTGCTGGAGTTAAAATAGTACTTTTCCATTTTTATTTTCTGGCCCATCCATCACTTCTGTTTCTATATGTCCACGTCTTTATTTAAACCTAGTTCATCTAGCCAAACTACACCACAGCATGTTAGCAAACGTAAAAAATAAAATAATAGGAACAACCGTGTAATAAAAATACCTGGCACCCTCAGCTGCTGTCTTAATCTCTCATCCTTCCAAATATCTCCTCCATTTGATACAACCAAAGTCATTTTTCAGTGCATTTAGAGATAAATGGCTCCTGGCCTGGCCTTCAGCTGCCATATATACTGGCCACTATGAATACTGATTGCCCTTATGATAGAACAAAATCTGTGAAAATAAAAAATGACCAGACAGCTGTATAACTTTGAAAACACTGCATCATTTCCTCTCTTTTCTGAGAATGTGGAGATTTATGGATCAGATTCAAATGTGTTCTCATAATGTTTCTAAAAGGAAAAAAAGAAAAAAAACCAAAACAAATGCAAGTTAGGAAATTATCAGGCTTCATCCACGTGAATGCTCACGGTGTTCCTTTAGCCTGATGGTGCTCACACTTTTTGGGTTGTCTTCCTTTCCTCTCCACTCCCTGGGTAATTTTTTCTGCATCCCTGCTGCTTTGTGGCTTCCCAGCAATATCCCCAAAGCTGCCTCTGGAAGGCTGACTCTGCTCCCCAGAAACAACCATGGGCCAAGGGGGAGTTTAAACCCTCAGGGGAACCTCAGCTATTCCTCATTTAGGAAAGCCAGTTTGCAGTTCACCCTTGGAAGGAATTTGAACTCTTTTACATATGGATGAATTTTAGGAAATTTTGAATGTAAGACTGTGTGTAGGAATACTTAAAAAGTTAATGAGCTCCCTGTGATAATAGAAGACTGTACAAAATTGTTATTTATTGGAATTTCTGATTTTGATTGCTGAATTTGTACTAGAAATTTTCCCCGTTCTGCTCTATATTTTTCTCTTTAATCTCTATTCAAGCTGGAATGGTCATTTTCCCACTGGAATTCTTTTTATAAAACTGCTTTTCGTCCTGATCACCCTCTCCTAAGTAAATCTGATGATACTAAATAGAATCACGATCCTCACTGAAAACATTTGAACAAATTTTCCCATTCCTAATATGAATTTGGAGTATGCTCACACAAATCTGTAAAGGAAAGGTTATAATTTAATAAATGTATTCTAAATCATTGATAGATTAATTTAGAAACAGGGGTTGGCAAGGGAATGTTAAAAATCTGTTAATGCCTACCTGCTCTTTAAAGACTTAATATCTGTGCAGTTTTACAAGGTGATTGCATGATGCAAGTATTAAACCAGTTTATAGTGTGGGAATGGGTACAGATAGGAGTGCTAGGTGTGCACTGACCTGAATTTTGGCATGCAGAAGATAACTTAGCTCCTCAGGCTCTGCTCGGAGACATGTGAAGGGTGCAGAGAATGCATTTCCTTTCTAATCCTGACATAATTTTGTTTTGTTTTGGAGTAAAGCGGTTGCACAAACAACGAGGAAAGTCTTCGATTAAAGGCAGCAGAGAGCTCAGGCACAGTCTTCATTAAAGAGGCACAAAGACCACACCATCTGCTCCAACAAGTCCCAGCTCTCCCTGGGTTTGTTTGCTCAGTAGTTCCTGCTGGCTGGAGCCACCTGTTCTCTTAATTAGAAACGCAGCCTTAAAACACTGCCTGCTACAAGCTCTGTGCCTCTCCAGAGGTGAGCTTCTCAGGCAAAGAACCAACCTGCAAGGCAGGCAAAACTTTCTTTGTATCTTGCTTTACAAACTGAGTGAATGAAAGGAGCAAATAAGGTGGAACGTTCAGAGTACGTTTTGTTTTTTTTTTTTTTTTTCCTCCTGTAGAATACGTGCTTGCTTTTTTCCTCTTTTTCAGCAGTACAGGTTTGACTCAGTTAAGGGAGTTTTGCATGAAGAAGTGAAAGCTCTGGCCTTGCAAAAATATTAAATATGAAATAAGGGAAAGCACAACTCTTTTTTCTACTGTCTTCATAAATCAAGATATGAAATGAAAGTTGCATTTGAAACCTGAGTGTAACAAAATGGAAGTGAAACTTCTCAAATCTGGTCTAACAAATTAATTCTTACCAATTAAAAAATGAGAACTGTTTAGGCAGAAAATAGCATGGCTCATTAGAATAATCAGTTTAGTACCATTAAAAAAAAAAAAAAAAAAAGGCTGCATGAACTCTGAATTTCACACATATTTCCCAGAAAAGATAAAATTCCACCTGGTTTTATTTTCTACTGGCCAACTGCCTGAGTGAAAATAATATCAGTAATATATCCAGCTGTTTTACTGGGTAAAGATGACCCATCTGGACCCCTTTCAGAATAAAAGTGAATTTAATAACACGAAAGGGAATATTGACATGAAATGTCAGGAATTTGAGCCTGTTTCAGTGGCAGATAGGACATGTGGACATGGTGCTGTTGGTTTTTGTGACTTTCCTTGTTGCTTGTGACCTTTGTGGCTGTGATTGCTCTGGTTTTGTATCTGTGTAATTGCAGGATTTGCTCTGCTGAATCCAGAAAATGGATTGGGATGTGTATAACAGATAGACCCGTGTCCATCTCTGCTTTGTCTTACAAAATTTGTGGGTTTACCACTGTGGATTTGCAGGGTGGGTTTTTATCTCAAGCAAGCACAAACATATTCCTACACAGTCTTTCCCAGCTGAGACTGTACAACCCAACAGCAAGTTCTGAAAAGATAAGAACTCCAAAAATAAGTGTTCTTCAGCTGTGTTTTGCATAACTGTAGTACTAGATTATGACCATATTAAGAAATAAATGTTAATTTTTGCTACTGTTAAAACAGATTATTAAAAGTTGGACCTGCAGGGTGTGTCTCTATGTAACTTGCTTGCTTTTACACTAGCAATCTTAATGAATTCATTAATTACTTAATGGAACTTGAAGATAATAAACCTTCGCTAAGAGTTTAATATTAATTATGACTATTATCATCATTATTACTCGTTTACTGCAGGAAGGACTGGAGTATGGCTGCTGGTACAGAATATATTGAGGAATTCACAGAATCTCTTAATTTTGTCCTCTGTTTAACTCAGGGCAGTTTCTGGCTGTGATGAGGGAGAAAGAGTTGAATCACAGAAGTGAATTATTCTCTGCTGAAAACTCAACAGTGTATACAGTACTTCATGACCAGGCTACTTCTTGCTGCCTCTAATCTCTGCTGGTACTATACTCTCATGATGTTGCAGTCCTGAATTATTTCTTGCCTTCTTTAATTACAGACCCTGCTATAGCCAGTTTCCTTTCTACTCGTGCTGTAGTTATTATTCTCTTTAACCCTGTAAACTCCCCTTGGGGGTCTGCCTTTATTTAGGCACTTCCCGGGCTGTGTATTCTGACTTCACTGGTAAATCAGATGTTGGGGCATTCAGTGGCACAGGGCTAGCAGGAGGAGGTCACCAAGTGCCCTTTGAATTTCTGAGCAGGGGGTTTAAATTTCTGTGAACTACACGGCTGCAATTTTGCTTTTTTGCTTTGCCCATGACCCATATATGCAAACCTAGCATGGGAATTGGCAATCGTGGCCATTTCCATGGATGCAAGTGAGGAGGGACGTGGCTCCTGTCTCTTCAGTAACCAAGGGCACGGCCCAGCGTTTCCATGCTCTGAATGTACAATGTGCAATCCCATCAGTCGTGTCACCTCTTTCTTTTGGGGCGTCGGACCTGAGTGCAGAGATCAGGAAAGGGGTTTTGAGTATCCAGCTCTCTGCCACTCTGGGCTCAGGTTGTGTTCAGATGTGAGCTAGGTTCTTCCAGAGGGGGAATTTCTGAGGGAGGTTAGAAAACAGAATCACAGAATCACAGGATGCTTTGGGTTGGAAGGGACCTCAAAGTCCCTCTAGTTCCACACCCCTGCCATGGGCAGGGACACCTTCCACTGTCCCAGGCTGATCCAAGCCCTGCCCAACCTGGCCTTGGATTTTGGCAGGGATATATATATTTTTCTTCTTTGCATTTCTAAAAATTGTGTTTTTTAAAACTACATCAGGGCATAAATTCAGAAGATAAAATAAATAACTGTTAGCAGAAGCCCCACAGGCCAAGTAATGTTCAAAGGTTCCCATGATTTTCCCCCTAGCTGATTTAATTGGCTGTTTGACCACTTCTGTGGTTGGCAGACACTTTTAGTCATATTCATTATGCAAGAAAACAGCCAAGTGCCTCTTACACAGAAGTTGAAACATAAATTGAGAATTTGTTGTTATTTCTCTTTAAGTACCATAAAATATGGATGAATTCTAACAAAGAGGTAAATGTATCTGAATAAAATTACTCCTGTGTATGTCAAGTTGATATAGCAGTTGCCATGGTAAACAAACCTTGTACATAAATACTTAAATAAATAGTTGTATATTTAGAAGGGTAGCAAGCTGTTAACCAAGATTTAGACACTGATAAACAAACCCTGTAGAGAATCCTGGTGCTTTCAACTGTCTATATATCTATTCAATTAGTGAACTTACAATTCAATAAATTGTTCCAGCCTTTAATTGGAGGTTGGAGAAGCAGGCAAAGGAGCAAAAATAACAATAAGCATCATAGGTAGTTTTAAAAGAGAGAGAAAAAAAAAAACAAAACAATTCTGAATCCACACAGCTTGCCCTTACAATATTATCTCAGCTTTCTCCTGAGACTATGGGCAATAAAATCAAAAATAAAATTTAGGCTGAGTTGCAAATCCAAAGGTTTTGATGACGAGTTAAATCAACTATTTCAACACAAATCATTATAGTCTTTTTCAAGAAAACCAGACCCTGAATGGTTTTGTTAGTCCCAAAAGAAGATTAAGTGCATCTCTGTTTAGATTATGGGGGAGGGCAGCATTCCAGCTACAGACAGAAGGGGAGGTCAGAGTGGCTGAAAGGATTTGGGACTAAAAATAAGCAAACAAAATGAATTATTTGGATGTTATGTCGCAACACTTCAAAATAGTAGTTTTTGCAGTCATTCATAAACATCGGTGTTTTAATTCAACATTTTGTTCCAAAGCCAGTCTGGGCCTGTAGCATTTTGAATGCACTTTTTGGCTTTAACTGTGCTCAGCTCTCAAGGATTCCCTCTTCCCTTTAAGTCCCATCTCCCTCAAATCCTAAGGCAGTTAGGGTTTGTCCCTCATTGCTTCTCTCATTTAGCTATGGTGCAATAAGGAATAATTGCCATTAACAGCTCATTAAAATGACTTCCCAGGGCCCTTCCAGCAGCCCCAAGCTCCGTCCTGCTAAGAACCTGCCAGTGGGTTTTGTGCAGGTGTAAATATGACCTGCATGTCCTCATGCTCCATTTGGGATTTAAATGAGCTCCAGGACGGCATCCCAAGTGCTTCTAATGAATTAGCATCATAATTAATGATCATCCATCATCATCAGTGCCGTTGTATTTTTTCACGGTTCTGTGTGGTCACTCACAGAATCCATCACTGAACCTTGTAACTTCTGTAAAAGAAGGTTTCTCCAGCAAAAAGAATAATCATTAATCGGGTGACCAGTTGAGGATTAATGTCTGTCTGATGATCTGTCCTGTGCTGAGCCATTGTCCTTTTGGCCCAAAGAACCTGAAAAAGTTAAATGACTCCTTGCTTTCTGTCTTTGCATAGATCACAACTCAGTTTCATCTGTTTCCTTTTTGGTTGGTTTGGTTTTTAACACAGAATAGATAACCGCCAACTTGAACCAGCTTGTTTTACTTGCTCCATCCAATATTTTGTTCTTTTTAATTGTTCCCAATTCAGGACAAAATTAGATATCTCTTCTCAAACACAATTGAGGTCGCCTAGAATAGTTCTGAAGGAATTTTGCCAGAAACTTGATAACCATAAAAGCCACAAAAACTACCTTCCATTCGGCAGGATTTGATGAATAGCTCAGGGAAATAAATAAAGAAATTGCTGCTAAATAACAATAAACTAATTAATTGCTGTTTGTGTTTTCTTTCCAGGACATAGGAAACTCATCTAAAGCTGCCATTGCTTGTTGGGTAAATACATTCTGCTAATAATAAATGTATAAGATTATTCACTGTTCAGAGTAAATACATGATTAGTAGTTGTCAAAATGCACATTTCTCCACAACAATGGGGCCCAGCAGCTGCTTTGCTGCACGGTGCCAAGGCTTGCTCAGGAACTCCTCAGTTCATGGCCCACTGGAGCAGGAGACAAACACAATTCCCTCGCTGCCATTAAATTGTGCAGAGTCTCAGAGGATGCCAGGTGTCGCTGACACGGGAGCACTGGCAGTCCTCTGGCAGGAAAAATCCCTGCAAACCCAGCAAATGCAGTGACTGTGGGCTGGGAGGGGTGTGCCAGGCTGCAGGCATGGAGCTGGAGGTGGACACTGGGATATTAATGTGAGAACTGCTTTGCCTGGGAGGACAGGGAGCATTTTTAATCAGGATCTGTAATATGTAGTCCAGAGCTCTGAGATAGTTTTGTCATTCTGCACAATTCACGTGTATCCGCTGACACCAAAATTTAATATTTGGTGGGAAGAGGTTCACATCAACTATGAAAAGAAACCAACACAGGTGTGGCACGGGGCACAGGTGAAGAGGCTTTACTGGACTGCCCTGCTCCATTCTAGGAACAGCAACATTTCCAATGGAAGCTTTTGAAATATTCCTCCAGCTTTAATTTCTCTAAGGAATTTCTCATCAGCGTTAAGGTTCTATCTAAAATAAAACACATCCCTTTCAGAAAAACTATGCTGGAGAATCTGGTATCATTAATTACACGTTTCTTTATTGAGAGAAATTAATTTATTGAGGGAAATGATTTATTGGACCTGCAAAGATTAGTCTATCTTTTTGTGGCTTTTAATTTTATCCACACAAATCATAGGAAGGAGTGAATACAGCTGGAAGGGCTTCAAAAGTCTTAAAATTCTATGAAATAATTTGGTCTTTCCTTTGATAAAGGAGGTAAATTGGAAAAAAAAAAGGAAGAACAACTTCAGGTGAATCTTCCACTGCTTTAGGTGATTTTTGATATAATGATGTGGGGTTTTTGAAGATCTGCGGCTCCACAACTTGTCTGCTCTTTGGGTAGTTAACCAAAAATACAAGTATTGTGTGTATTCTGTATTTCAGGGTGAGTGGCTAAGCAGGTTTAGAATGGTAGAATTGATTTGTTAACTCATGGTAGTTTTTTATCATTTTGAAAAGCAGGGTATTTTTTGGCATTGAGTCCAAAATCAAGTGTGTTTTGTTGTTTTTGTTGTTGTTGTTGTGTGTTGTTTTCTTTTACTTGGGATCTTTTTTGCTAAATTCGTTTAAAACATCTTAAATTAGGAGATTTGTTACATAAATGCGCATTGATTACTACATGTAGGCTCCTGTTTCAAGCTAAATTTCAGCTTGAAGAAATCTTTTATGATTGTTACATAGTAAAACTTCTGAAACCAAATATAAAATAGGAAAATGGAAAACAATCTTAGAAACAAGAAGACAGTAGTGTGAGTATGACCACACAAAATACATGTGCAGGAGGTAAAAGTGAGATGGGGATGTGATGTTTACTTCTCCAAATCAAGTTGTGACTCAGTTTGGCCACTCTTTGAGTGTCTCTTGTTTTCCTGGTGAGTTCTTCTTTCCCCTGTGCATAAACTCTTGGGCACAGGGATGTTCATTAGGGGGCAAGACAGAGAAAAATTGTGTATTTTAAAGTGGCACAGCAGCTGCCAGGACAGAGTCAGAGGTAACAGTGACACCAGATCTTTGATTTCCTTAGGACAAAAGTCATGGCATGGGGAGATCCTCAAGTTAATGCAGAAGTAATTAACCCAGCTACTCCCAGGCTAAATGCATTGCTGAAAACCTGAGCACTTCCCCGAGAAGAGATACAAATTCTTATTCTGTGTGTGATGCTGGTTTTCCAGCACCTTGTATTAGTAAGGTATTCAAAAATTAGAACATTTTTTTGCAAAGTAATCTTGCAAATAGCAGGAGAGAAAAATATTATAGTCTGTGAAAATTTTGTTTACTGTAGCGATCTGGGACAAATAGTGTTTGCATATTGCATTACCATCTAAGAGTAATGGCATATTTACTACACTGATACTAAAAGCAAACACTTTAATATTTGTAGTTATGGTTTCCATTTTTGCCTTCCTCTTTCCCGAGGCACCAGAAAGAAAAGAGATGAGAATTAGAAAAAGTATTGCTTTATGAAAAATTGCAAGGGCTGTAAATTACAAGTGTTGCTGGAGTTCCCTTGAATTATTCAGTGTTTTTTAAGGTTTTATGCTCTGTGTACAACAGTGTCTATGTTTATTTGATCTATTATTTTTATATAGTTGTCTGACACTTCTTTATGAAAAAGAATAAAAGATGTGAAGCTTATCCACAATGTCAAATTTTTATCATGTCCAAACATTTTATGGTTCTGCATGTTTCAGATCAAAGAATTCTAGGTTATCTTTTTGCTTGTTTGATTTAATCTTACCAACAGTAACAGTATTTTAGAGCACATTTTGCATATACATTTGGAAAATTAAGTGAGACGCTTAATTGTTATTTTTTTAACACAATATTTATTCTCTAAAAAGATTTTGAGGTGGATAGCTTTGTTTCAGAGTCTGATTTTCTGTTGAATAAAGAAGTAGTAATAAAACATTTATAGGAAATCTTGTTTTGCTAATACATTTACAAGGAAACTCAGAACTTGTTCTGGGGAGGAGCAGTAGTGAGGAATGTTAACTTGATTTTTTAACAGTATAGGCCGATCATTTATATATATATATAGTTACCTAGTTTCAGTAGTTATAACAGGTACAATACAACTTTTGTTTCTGGGGATGTCTTTATTTTGTTTGCTGGCTGTATTTTGCCATTTTATGACTGTGCAGTTTAGTGCTTCATTTATCCCAGCTCAGGCTCTGGTGTTGTAATTCTGTCTCTACCCTCAAAAAGCTCAGGATGCACCTGAATAACTTTTCCTGTGTCATGTTTTACTCAGTTTTGAAATATATCTTTATCTGCAGAAAAATTGCATTATTTTGAGCTTCAGAATTGGTATCTATTGCATTCAGTACATTAAAAAAACTGGATTCAGGGAATACAGTAACTGTCATATTAAGTTGTATAAAATTAGATCATATATGGAAATTGGTTGGAAAATCAGTGTTTTCAACAGTGGGCAGGAAGGCATTTTTGTTTCCTTTGGTGTTTACTCTTTTGGGTTATTTCTGGGAATGTCTCACCTCTGCTGTAACTTTTATCAGCCTTCATGAATCTTGCTCCTACTTGTACCAGCACACCCCCAGCTTTTCACTTGACAGGAAAATATAGAGGTCCCAGATGCTTCCTCAAGGGAAACTCCTGGAGACTGGAGTTCCTGCCTTGCTGCAGATTAGACAGCCTTTTCCAGTTTATCACATGCAGAAACATTCCCAAAATAACTTATGTATAGAGAAAGAGCCTGAGACTGTTCAGTTAGGGGCAAATCTGCCGCTTGCTTTTTGAGCCAATAAAGGTGGATTCTTTGGGGAGAGCAATAG
The DNA here is from genome assembly GCF_963662255.1 of Cinclus cinclus. NCBI lineage: Eukaryota > Metazoa > Chordata > Aves > Passeriformes > Cinclidae > Cinclus > Cinclus cinclus. The sequence goes on along the minus strand of NC_085060.1, from coordinate 16,644,090 downwards.
AGGAAATGGAAGTAGATTGAGTATATGCAGCTGCAAGAGAAACTGCCAGGAATAAAAGTGTTACACAGAGCTCTGCTATCCCTTGTGAGAGACAAAGGCCTGTGCTGGAGAAACACTGAATCAACACTGTTCCCAGCAAACCTGATGTGTGACAGCTTGCCAGGTTTTTTTTATTGAAAAGTAACTTTTTGGCCAATGGTAATGCAGGAATCGAGTTTTGCATCACCCACACATGGTTCAGGAAGGAAATATCTATATTTCACATTTCCAGTGACCATCGAAATGAATTTCTTTAGTGATTCGAGCTTTGCAGAGAGTTTGTGTAATGAAATATAGAGAGTTTATGTAAATGCTTATGGAATTCCCTCTGTGATCCCCCATTAGAGCTGCACTTGTGTTATTTCTGTTGCCTCTTTTTGCCAGGTAAACTGAATTGTCTCATGGAAGCAGACATTTCTTTCTGCCTCCTGTCTGCAGAATTTTTTTTAGATCTATCTGTCCTAAATTGCCTATGCACTTGATCTGGATTTTTAGAAAGTCATAGATGTTTGACCCAAATCTGCTTCTTTGGTAAAAACAAGGGGCATGTGACTTGGCTCTCCTGCTTATTTAGGGTTAGAAAATACTCAGTAATTAGCATCCTGATGTGTGTTGGAATATATGAAACTCATAAAAATTTGATCAATCAAGAGAATTCTCATCTTATAACTGCCTAAAACCTTTCTATGTGAATGCAAATTCACATATCCTGCAACGATTCCTAAAAATAAAACTTCCTTTTTATTATTATTAAAAAATGTGACTTCGGCACCATTTGTCTAAATTTTCCTTTACTGACTTCCCTCCCACAAAATGTTATAATGGAAAATTTATAGAGATTTAAATGAGTACTGGTTCATAGACTCAGTTTCTTTAGACAGTACATGAGATACACATTAATTTAAACAACATTTTTATTTAATATTTCCAGTTGATAGATAGGTAGTGTTTGTGTAATTTACTTTCCTGTCTTTATAGAAGCACTATTTGGAAAGATGTATTATTATGCAGAAATGTAATTCAAGTGCTAAAAAAAAATAAAAGCTCACCGAATTGACACTGATAATTGATCAGTTAGAAGAAAAGTACATATGAGAATGAAATCATCATTGGAAAATCCATGATAGTGACAATCTTCATCTGCTTTTCTGGACTTGCAGTGAAAATGAGTTTTATTTTCATAAGGCACATGGAGATGAGTTTGGGGAATGTGTCTTATTGGATGTAATTGACCATTGAGAACCTCAGAGAGATTTCCAAATCCTACAGGATTGATAAAGTCATCACCCAAATCCAGAATTAATGCTAACTGAGTGTCCTGGTTTACAATAAAAGATATATATTCTATTAACATCTGATAAGGGTGATCATCCTTATCTCTGTGGGAAGTATCTTCTGTTAATGGGCCATTCAGTCCTACTGTATAACTGATAAGATTCCATCATCCCATTGGGAGATGCTCCAGCCAGGAGGACGAGCCAAGCCTTTCCTACCTAGATAAAATCTGAGGTTTAGAACACCAAAGGCAGCCTTTTTCCACTGGATTCCAGAGGAAGAACCAGGTTTTTATCCACATCATCGCTGGACCCTTTGGAGGAAAACTGCACCAGCACCCTGACTGACAGGGTATCAGGTTGTATTCTGACTCTGTCAGTGGTTTTATTTTTATTATTGCATGTATTTTGTTTTTACTTTTTTTTTCTCTTCCCTATTAAAAATTGTATTACTGACCTGAAGTCTCACTGGTTTTGCTTTTCAAACCAGTACACTGAAGAACACGTCCGAAGAGAACGTCTGATCTCATTCATTACTGAAAAGTTGGGGGCTGAATTTCCCTCAGGTGAACTTCAGGGGAGCAAAGGATTCCACATGTACATCCTGGATTCACAGGAGCCCCTCCAGAAAGGGAAAGCTGTGCAGGTGTGCCTGGCTGGCACTCCCAGCAGGGCAGAGCGGGCTGGCTGAGCCGGGCACAAAGGAGCCACAGCCGGAGTCTCACGGCTGCTTCGTGTGTTGGGTAATTGCAGGAAAGCTCCAGCCTGTAAAACCTGCGCCTGCTGTGCCTAAACTCACATTCTTGTGGATGTTTCCTTTCGTCTGGGCTGAAGTTTGTTGGGAGCTCTCCTTGAAGAGTGAGCTGTCAGAGTTTCTGTCTCCTTTTCCCTCTGCTGGAACTTTGTTGAGAGCTGCAGTTGTCACCTCTGGGAGCTGGCCCAGCCTCCCTGACTGAGGTATATCAGATCCATCAGCTGCTCTCTGCTCTGTCTTTGCCCATTTTCAGGGAAAGAGTGGATAGAAACTTTTCTATTTCGCACACAAAAGAGTGAAGTACCGCCTGCCTTATACAATCCAGCTCAGAATATGGCCTTTCTGAATGCTATAGGAAAGAAAAATAGAAGAGGCTTTGCTGGGAATTTAGTTTTGAAAGGCACTTAACCCTCTGTCTTACCCCGCAAATAGAACTGAACATCCTTTACCTCACTTTTAGTGATTTTGAACTGTAACCATCCAAAACTAAAATGTGTTATTTTATAAAAATTAAGGTCAATCAAAAGTAAAGTCAGCCCTCCAGCCAGAGAAGGACCAATTGGCTCAAATTCGTGTTTAGGGCAGTGCCTTTTTTTTTGTAATTTCCTTGTCTGTTGTGAAATTGTTGGGACTTGCACATGCAGCCTTAAAAATTGTTATTGAAAATCTCAATTCTGGTTTTCTTTCTGCAGATTCCATTTCTTCCTCTAGGCTACATTGCTGAGTTCCTGCCACAATTGGCTCTGAATCCAAATTCATGCTTACGCCTCTCTGCTTCCTTGGATAGCAGATCCCTGCCAGGTAATGCAGGTAAATTTAATGTAACACTAGATGAAATCGATAACCACTGTACAGAGGTGCAAAGAGGGATCATTGCTTCTTCCTCCCCTCTTTTTCCTCACACGTTCTCTAGAACTGTGGGTAAGGACAAGAGCAGGCTCAGTGCAGAGTGGATATTTCTGGCAGGGGTAGAGCAGCAATTTTAGATTTGCTGGGAAAATTATTTTTGTAAAGACTATTTGGAAACAGCTCTTGCTGTGGGAGTGGAAAGAACAATAAATAAGTCAATAAAGGCCAAGGGACAAGAATTGACTTCGGGAAGAACTTGGAAAAGTTTAGTCAGTTTGTGTATCAGCATTATGCAAGGTGGTGACAGGCAAAGTGCAAGTTAGGTAATCCCATTCTCAGCAGAGAGGAAAACAGAATCCAGCAGTTTGGCTGGGATGAAAAGATCCACAGATTTGCAAATTTCTTTGACTTGTGACACATACTGTCATTTTTAGATTTATAGTCAGATGTGAAACCTGAATAATATATCTTTAAAAAAATCAGAATTTTTGTTTTTGCACAGAAGAGCAAAACAATTCTTTTTAAACTCCAGCATGAATAAATGACTAGATTAAGGATACAATAAATCTATTTCTTCATTATTCTGAAAAAATAAGTAACATTTAATACTGGCAGCATGAGGGCTGAACATTAAGTGCTGCACACAATACAAAACTCCTTACAGAACCATTCAGCATCTTTATATATCTAAATAAATACCCATCCTGCACCTCCTGTTGCTGATCCCTCTGTGTCCCTGCTGTATGTTTTTCACTTAACATTAGGCATGTGGATAATGTCCTTGAAAGAAATACTAAATCTTTGTGAATAAAGCCCAAAACAGAGCTCCCACTGCTCAGTGCATCTTCACCCCCTCTTAGCTGAACTTGCAGTGAGCACATTTCAGTGCTGAGCCACAGGACCTGCACTCAGCCACTATTTAATACATTAAAATTAAATACATTGCTGATCTCCAAAGTGTCATGCCTATAATTTATCTAACGAGACACACTTTCATAATCCATCAAGATTTGATGGCAGCTGTTAAAATTAGAACCATTAGAATATCTCACAAGTTTCCCTTCATGCATACCTTTTCCTGTTGCCCCGTTCATTCATTTTTATGTCTCAGAAAATAAATGTTCAACTGATTTGTCTTAGTCTTATCATTCAATTTAAAAATGGGGCTTATAAAAAAATGATGGACAAAGACTTTTTGCCAAGGCCTGTAGTGGCAGTTCAAGGAGCAAGAGTTTTAAAGTGAAAGAAGGTAAATTTTGGTTGGATATAAGGAAGAAATTCTTCTCTGTGAGGTTGGTGAGGCCCTGGCACAGGTTGCCCAGAAAAGCTGTGACTGCCCATAAATATCACTTTTTTCATATGCAGGTAACTTAAATGATGTCTCTTCATTTTCTTAGCAGACATCCAGATGGAATTTCAATATTTGAACAGGTCTGAAACACAAATTTGAATGATATAATTACTGCTTTTGATCCTATCACATGAGGCATCACTTTGGCATTTTCTAAGGAGCCAAATTCTTCTTCAGTGTGTGAAAATAATTGTTCTGATTAGAGTCGCTGCTAAAAAAGTCACTGAAAATAAAGGGAAGCTCATAATTTTGATAATTCAAGGATTCCTCTGATCCTGAATTTAATTTAAGGCAGTGTAATTTCACCTGGATAAGGAATGAAGAACGTTTTCTCCCAAGTGTTTTTGAGTGAAAATGTTTTTATTCTGTGACCTCTTTCACAGAACATTTACTCTAGATAAACGTAACTATTAGTTGTAATTTTGTTCCTTCAAGACAGATATCTGGAAGCTATGAGAAGATATATTTTCCTAGGAAACTCACATTTGAGCAGGTGTTTCATGGTTGCTTGTGTTCATGTAAGCGACAGAAACCTCATTTTTAGCCTATTGCAAAGCAGTGTTTTTTCTAGCATTACTTTATAAGCTACTATGTAAGAAAGGAGAAAAGAGGGAAAATAACTTGTGTTTCAAAGGAGTCAAATCAGATATCTGAAGATGGAATTAAGAAAATCAATTAGGTGAATTCTGTAAGAGTTTACTCATGCTATCAGTATCTGTTATTTACTCTTCCTACTTTGGAGTTACAAATATCTGTAATTTCTCATTACTGTGAGGACAGAAATGAAGCCATATTTTGTGCTACTGTACTGATGTGCTCAGAGAACCACCTAACATCCCTTGCCTTGCATTCCTCAGCTGGGAAGATCCTTTCCTAAGCAGAAAAGGAAAACTCTCCCAAATAGTTTCAGATTAGGAATTAACAATGCAGCCATATGTATGTAAATTTTATGCATTTAGAACAATCTCATGAAGTAAAACAAATGTGTCTGATAGGAAAACTCAACTAGAAAAGATTGGTGTGTCTCTTGTCTCTTGTTGATTGCTAATGGAGCACTTTCATGTTCTGAATCCACATCACCGAGCTATTATTTTGACAGGTCCTAGATGAAATACACTCCAGATTTTTTTTTCCCCCCCTTTAAGAAAGCAACTTACAAGAAACAGATTTATTCTCTGCCTTGCTCATAAGTTCCAGGCCCATCAAAAATCCCCTTTTATCTGCCTTCAGACTGTGTTGGTTGTCAGTCTCTTTACAGTGGCTTAGAAAGCATTCAGGCTTGTCAACTTACTGAGAGCAATCTGGAAGAGCATAAAGGAATTTCAAACATTTCAAGGACTGCACAATGGTAAGGCACATCTACTAGGAAACCTGAGATAAATTCATGTTTACTGGTATGCAAAATAAGGTCATTCAGTAACCTGAATCTCTGACAACCGTTTGGAGGTGTCTCACAAAAGCTCCAAATGCACTCTGGGTGTCTGCAGGCAGTGCAGGTGCATAAGGACAGTTCCTGAAGGGTTTCTGAGTCTGGGGAATGGGTTTCAAGGCCAAATCCTGGGAAGTGGTTGTACTTGATTTTAAAGACCAGATGTCTCTGTGGTCCAGTTAAAGAAAATGTTTTATCAGACTGAAGACAATGTATGAAATGTGAGTGTTTCTTAAAACATTTATGCTCTAAGGTGACAGAGTGGAGGTGATTTCATAAGAGTGGAGATGATTCCATAAGAAATTCCAATATACAGTCATTAATATTTCAGGAGAATATTAATTTCTGCAACAGCATCAGTGCAATTTGTTCTCCCAAGTTATAGAGGCATGAACTTACCCAATGGAGGGAATTGCTTTGGTGTATAAAATACGCTGTTCTTTCCTACCTCTTGTAAAAATGTGGCATCGTGGGGGATTTGTTTCTCTCTGTTGGTGATTATCCAGTGTGTGTTTATTGGGTAATCTGCCCAGTTGTGTCAGGCTCTGCTAAAAAAGGATAATTTTAAGATGGTATAAAAAAGGCAGGAACCTGACTTAACTCAAAGATATGGGGCAGAAAGAAGGTAATTTTGCCCTCATTCCCTCTGGAGGTTGATTATCTCTGAGAGCACAGTTTAATGACTGTGGAATAGTTTTCTCCTTGGAGCTTTTACAAAACAGTAACTCATTCCTCTTTATCAGACTCCAGAAGAAAGAAGGAGCTTGACATTATTGCTGTTAGAGAGATGTAAGCAAATGGGTTAAGGAACTTCTCCAGCGAGGCTGGTGTAAAACCTGACACAAAAATCCATAAATAAAGCAGTTGATCTACTGGAGGCAACAGTTTTAAAGCACATGTTCAATCTGCTGAGCCATTCTACCTTAATACGTTGGGATATTGCTTTATCTGGGTGATACTTAATGAACACAGAGATAAGTACAGACATCCATACAACTAAAAGGGAACAGACATACAGTTTTGGGGGCCTTTGTCCTCATATTCTGAATTGTGTTAAATATATGAACTTTATGAAGAGTAAGCCTTTAAAGGGATATATTTAATTTCCTCCCTAACCTGCTAGCATGTTGATATAAGGGATATTCATTCAGATCACTATCTGTGATTTCAGTTAGGGATCAGGTGGTGTTTTCAAACTAGTCTGAGGACCCTGAAATGTTCTGCTTTTGGAGAGTTTAACTATAATTTTTGGCCTGGATTATAGAAATTTATATATTCATATAAATGAACTTTTTCTGCTCATCTGGTGACAGAATCATTGGTTCTGAGTCTGAGAAGAATTATGGCGGGATGCCCAAGGACATTTCTGGGAGTTTATTACCACTGTGGACTTTGTTTCTGCTCTTGCCCCATTTAATGCCAAAGTACTGGATCATGCAGCATCCTCAACAGCATTATGGTTTCAGAATTCATCCTGAAGATGTCACGAAAATAGGACTTTACTCCCTGTCTATCAGCTCTGTCAAGAGCAATAAAATTTTCATCATTTCTTTGGGATGAAAGACTTTAATATTAAAGTGTCTTCTCGACATAGCCAAGTTTTATAGAATCATTACAGACATTCCAAAATTATATGAGCAGGGATAGTGTGAGAGGAAAGCTGTAGCTACTGTAGTAGCACAAGATAGTACCGCAGAGCTTATTTTAATTTCTAAAAAAGTTACTCAATAAAGAATTTTAAGAGCTTCTCTTATTCTTCAATTTCAATACAAAAGCTAAAGTCAAATTAAATGTATAAAAGCCACTGTTCCCACAAAGTAATCTCATCACATTGTAAGTAGTGCTTATTTTTTAATTCGGGCAAATATCATTTTACTGCAACGGGTTTCTTGATTGGAATTTAAGGAAACTTCCATTTTGAGCTGTGAAGTGCACAAGCAGAGATGTAACAAAAGAGAAATTTATGTATTTGTGAAATGGGGGTGGTTCACTGCATGAAGGAGTGAGATGAGTCTCCTGACATGGAAGTGAACTGAGAAGAATTTGGGATTAACCTTTTCCAAGGAGTTTGATTGTTCAAAAAAACTCTGGGGACCAGTGAACATAATTTCCTAATGGATGCTCCTTTGAAGATATCACAGCCTTTCTGAAGCAGAAGATTAATGTGGTGTTAGTTTGCTTTATCATTATTTCCATATTTATTTCTACACCTGGAATTCTGAGAAAAAGGAACAACCTCTTTTAGGCATTTGAAAAGATTATTAAAAATATTAATTTCTAACTTGAAACAAATGTTATCAAAATGCTGATGTATTCAAGGGGACAAGTACATCTAATTTATATGTTTAAAGAACAGCTCAGGTGGAATGGATGAACAGATTGATTGGAATTTCCAGTAGAGCAGTGGGAACAAAGAAAATCCACAGAATGAAGTGGTTTTGATTAATGAAATGATTCTGCTTTGGGGCAAAGCCTATTCAAAATGAAGACAAAAATATATCAATATCCTCTTTAAATGCATTTGAAAATTTTGGTGAGATTTTTCATTTCAGCAAAGAACAGTGGACAGATAAAACTGATTATAGTTTAAATATTATACAACTGATTAAATTTTAAATATTTATATGTATGTATTGTTCCTGTTTGGTTTACACCATTGGAATTATTCTTGATTTACATTGGGATATGACTGAACTAAAATAATGAATGCATTTTGAAATGAGCAAACAAACATATTTTTTAATTCTAAGAATATGTAAATAAAAAGATGGACAGATTAAAAGAAACCAGAACTGCCATAGTTAGGGGGAAGAAAAATGAAAGCACTCAGTAGTTTCTCTTGAACACAACTGTAAAACTTAAATCACTTCATTTTGTCATTGCATATGGAATCATTAGTCCAGATTTCCAAGAATACTGTTCCTTTGGGTTTGTCACTTGGAAACCTCATTGCATTTAGGAAGCACAATTTGCTTTTGGGTGCTGCAGTTCCTTCCATGGGCTGTCAGCACCTGTGCTCAGGTGTGCTCAGAAGGGCTCAGTTCCAGTCTCCCCTTGTGTTGTGTCCAGAGCTGGAGATGTAGAGAAAAGCTTTGGTTTGGGAGCTGAAAATTGAGATACAAATAAATCAGAGCTGTTCTGGAATCTTCCTTTTCCTGCTCTGTTTTCGATTAGTGTCTTCATTGTGAAAAATAAATTATCACTGTGAGAAATACCATTCCTCAAAAAGTGGTCAGAACACTCAACTCTTTCTTTGTACCACTTTGCTCAGTGAAGTACAGAACATTTATGGTTCCATCTGGAAAGAATCTGCAGTAATGAACTCGTGTTGCTGTTTTGCCAATTTAACACTTCATGAAATACTGAAGTGCCTCTTGCATGTTCAGAAAGGATTTCTGTTAGTGATTTTGTGAGAAGCAATTCAAACTGAATACAGTAATTTTGAACTGTTTGTTTAATAATATGAAGAGCAATAATAACAATCATAAAATCATCTGCACTTGTGTTTTAACACGCAGAGAATCAGGACTGGTGCAAGAATGACTCAGTGCCTTCAGCCCTTGGTGTGTGACCACTGGCTCCACCAGGCTGATTTACTGATTTACTGATTTACTGATTTACATCCCTGAATGACTGGACTCCAGACATCCACAGATTCAGGCTGTTCATATCAGATGTGCACTTTGTGTTTACTGTTTTCCAGGGCTGAATAAACAACAACAGCAACAAAACAGAGCTGGGGAATATTCAGTTGAATTCTAAATTGAATTAACACAGGCAGGCTAGTGGCATTTCAGTTGACTTCAGATTTGCTCTGAGAGTTAAGTTTTACCTGCATGAGAGCAGAGAGAAAGTGAAAACTGAAGTGCTGTGAGTACTTGCTAGAAGTAGACTCATCTTCACTTAAAGTGGAGCTAATGTTGATCAGGGTAACATCTCAAGGATTAATGAAATTAAAAAGTGAAAGGAGAATCAAAGTAAATGGCTTTAAATTTATCACAAACATGCACATTCTAGGAGATGATGTGCTGGCTGCACTCTTGGAACGTGGTAATAAGCAATCCTCACCGTGTGTCCAGGACCTGAGTGTATCCATGCACAATGACCATGCAAATACAGAAGTTCCTTCTGTTACTATCAATGAGTATTTCATTAAATTGGGGAAAAATAAGTTTAAAACCAGCTCCTTTTTTGGAAAGACAAACATTGCTTGGCAATTCCCATATCTATTTTCCTCCAAACAAAGAGCAAATAATATTTTGTTTTGTTTGGTTTGGGGTTTTTTGGGGTGTTTTTGGTGTGTAGGTGTGTTTTAACTCCCTAGTTATTAAGCTATAGGAAAAATCCACGTGCCATGTGGGTGGTTAGTCTGCATATCCTGTTTGGACTTAAATAGGGACACACCAGATGTTCTTCCAGGTATGGCTGTCCTCTTGTAGCTGAGATTTCAGGTTCCATAGGAAGCAGGTTATTGCTAATCACAGCAATTCTGAAGGAAGGCTTGCTGAATTAATAATAAATAGTGATGGTATTAGTGATAGTAATAGTAAGGATAGAATGCTTTTAAGGAAAATCTAAAGATTTTCAGATGTTTTCAAAGTCTCTGGGGATATCTTTAGGACAATGTTCTCCATGGGGACTTTGACTCCCTGGCTTTACTGTGCTGCCCAAGCAGCTGAGCAGGAAATGCCCACGACAAAGGAGGAACAGAGCTGTAAATGCAGCAGGAAGCCTGGCATGCCTTTGACAGCACTGGAACTCTGTTTGCAATCCCACATTGGCACCATCTGGATTGCACCACTCGTAATGGGATCATATGTGTACATGCAATTAGTTTATGTCAGTAGCCGTGGGGATTAGATGAAATTATGGAGCAGTAAACACTGCCTTGGAACCAGCCTGGTTTTGTAAACTCCACTTGAAAGCCACTCTAATTCTGGCAACTGCCCCAGGACTGGAGGAGAAAGTGGCACTTTTACACTCACAGCACATCATCCCTTCTGCTGGAACTGAGCAGCTTCTTGAGTGCAAGGTAGTTTGGGGAAGGTGATTCTGTTTAAAACTGGAGGAACATGGGGTGAAGACTCCTCAGAAACTGAAGACAAACTGATATAAAGGAGTAGTGAGAATGATGACCAGTGAACCTAAAGGAGTCACAAGAGAGGGAACAAATGCCAGAAATATGAGAGAATAATAATAATAATAAAAAGTCTTTAGAGCTGGTTTCCTTATTAGTGTGAGAATTCCTGGCAGAGATGTGTAGCCAGAGGAATCTTTAGCTAATGTCTGCTTTCTTCTCTTCAGTGAATTAGCCTGAAATCCACCCTGTGGATTAACATGGGGGCTTTTTCTAATTATATTGACAATTATTCAGTGACTATTTTCATGTAATAAAAATCAGTCTGGAGTAAACTTAGAGGCTGAGTTGCTCTTCCCAAAGGAGAACAGGTGAAATTCTGAGATGATGTCAGTACTGAAGCAACTGATGTTGACATTAAATCTCTCTCAGTGTTGAAATGACTCACAGTGCACATCCAAATTGAAATCTCCTATGAAATTGTTCTGCTTACCTCTGGGGCTCACAGGACGGCTCCCTGTGTTCTTTCCAATCTGTCAGAAACTCAACATCTTTATTATTCATGTTGGGCTTTGTTTTAAATGGAAAATAGAAGGGGAAAAAAGGTGCTCTTTCATGCAGGTAAGATTCCCTCAGTGAATAAGCCCCCAGTCATTTTGCTTCTGGTCTCTCAGAGAAACAGTGTGTCTGCATGTAAAAACAGTCTGAAAATATTTAATTTGAGGATCTAGGAAATGAACACACAGATGTGCACACAAACACATAAAGACAGAGTAGTTTTCAAAGAATTATTGGCAGCAAACGTAAGCAAACCTTTGGACATCAAACACTGTAGATAGTGATTTTTTCAAGAGGCTGAGGACTTAAATGAGTGTTTGGTTTTGTGTTATGATATGTGGCTCTGATCCTTGGAGAAGTATGAGTATATAAGAAAATTTTTAGAGACTGTTTCTGAGTAACAGTTTTAGTTTTTCTGCAATAGATTTTTGAAAATATTCCATCTCTGATTAAGCAATAAATGCTTTTTATTTTAAAGTGCATCTTATGCACTTTTAAAATTATTTCCTTTAATTTCTTCACAGATAGTGAACTAAAGGGGTAAAAATAAGCTCAAATTAAAGAAATAAACAGAGGGCTCAGTTCAAAAATTACCATAATATATTATAAATAATATTATCACCCCAACTTAGAAGCCACATTGCTAAAAGGTTCCACATCATAATTGTATGGAACCTTTGTTCCATAGAGAGCTCTTTCCTAAATTATGTCAGTAGTGATCAATCTATATCAGCTGATATCCAAGTAGACCAAAAGTGTGTGATAAAAGTAAAAAAAAAAAAAACCAAAAAAAACCCCCCAAAAAATAGCCTCATTTGAATCATATTATTTCCATAATTATTTTCCTGTGATTTTGGTTTGATGCTCTAATTCATTTTTACAAGGTATGCAGAGCTCAGAGAACCTATACACCACTCTATATTTTTACTGCTGTCATGATTGAAAAATTGTATTTACTGGCAGAAGTGACATTTTCTGCCTTCTGACAAATTCATGGAAATCTCTTTTTTTACTTGCAAATATTTGCAAAGTAAGAATTGATACCTTAGCACAGATCTGCCTTGTGAGGTGCTACGACACTTTGAAGTTCTTTGATCATTTTGCATAGTTTGTCACACTCCAGGCTGTTTAAATATACTTGGGCATGTTGATAGACTTATAAAACTGGCTAGGAGGGCTGCCTGGGGAGCAGAATTCATTATTCTGGGATGGGATGTAAGAGTTAGAACAAAAGATTGGAAGTTAATAACAAGTATTTGCAAGTTTTACAAGAAAATTTAAACCCAGGTGACACTGCAGTCAAACCTGAACGTTCAGCTGTCTTTAATGCCATTAAAGAAACCGTGATGTAAATGAAGCGTGTAACCTGAAGTGAGGTGGGGTTTCCTGCTGTCAGTGCTCCACTCTGCTTCGCATAATGCACAGCAAAGTCTGGGTGCTGATGGAAAGGTTTCTGCAGTGATTTCTGTGGAGCTCTCCCAGCAAACCACAAGGTCAGGGCAGAATGAAGTCGGCTGCTGAGAGTGAATCCATCACCACCAGCGCTCGCTAGAGTACAGCCAGAGCTTTTTGGAACATTTCTGTGTGGTGGGGGAGGCTTGAAGACAGAGAGCCCCTGGCAAAAGGGACCTGCTGGGATCCGCTCTGGAGCAGGAGCTCAGCTCTGCACTGCTGCCAGGTGTGACTGCAGAACGTGCGGGTGAAACATCTGTGCCTTGACCTTCACAGACACAGAGTCTCCAGATGTGGCAGTGTGAAATGTTTCAATGCTTCCAGACCGTAGGAATTGCATTCTCTCCACATAGACGATATTGTCCTATCCATAATGTGGTGTTCTGTAGTAATTTGTAGTTTCTGTCAGACTGGGTATATAAATACTTAAATATGGAAAGTATTTGCTTAAAAAGATGCCTGCGGTGCTTTCTCGAACTTGTATTTATCAGTGTTTAGGAGAGGAATAATTAACCAGACAGATTACTTAGCTGTAGTTACATCCTTCACTGAAGAGCTTCGGGTCTTCAGCTCCAAACTGTAAAATTAACTACCAGGCAGTCAAAAATATGTACCTAGCACAGTATTTCATATTAATGGAAATTCATCAGAAATCCATCAGTCAAAACGGACATGCAGAAGGAGAAATATTATTCTGTCACTTTCTAGTTCTTTCTCAGGCTCTGCAGCACCAGCTGCATCTCTGAAATAGCTGCCTGGCTCTGGTATTTGGTGTAACTAAGCTGGTTCATGCCCCCTGAGAATCTGGACCATGCTCATTAGTGGAATTTGTTTTGCTTTGTTTTACCTCTGGTTATCCTCTGATGTATAGAACTTGAACAATTAGCCCAGAAGAAGTGTTAGGCAATGTGAAACGTCTCTTCACTTGAAGAAAATGGGGTTTTGTTGCCACCATAAATTTAGTTCACATTTCATTTTCCTTTTGGCATGTTCAAAAGGCACCTTTCCCTTTTCCATAGCAGAGATTGCTTTCCAGTGTGGTAAATGCCTGACTCTGAGTGTGCCCTGCAAAGCTGAAGGATTCCTTCTGCAGGGAAAATGTCTCATCTGAAAAGGATTGCTGGGTCTAATTTATAAAAAAGTGTCAACATGACTAATTGTCAGATGAGTGGTGAAGCTTATTATGTGCAGCACGGTGCTGAATATCTTCACTGAATACAGCAACATATTTCAACTGTGGCAGTAACATCTCAAACCCTTTCTCACAGCAGGTCAGGAAATAAATGTGATGCTGCTTCAGAATAAATGGCACGAATGGTTCTAAAACACATGACAACTGGCAAATTGATGTTTATTCTGTTTAAGGACTGAGTCATATTTTAAATATGTATTTCACAGTGGTCGTTTTTGATAGAAATATTTTCCATTTGTATGCAATATTGCTAGAACCTTTCTGTAACACTTCTTACTTGTTTTTCACTGTATTTTCTTAGCATCCTAGGACAAAAGACAAGACAATTCTTGAGGGAGAGCTGAAATGCAGCTGTTTCTACTGTGGCTGGCATTGCAGTGAAGCTACTAATGAATACGTATTCCCCAAGAGATGTATATCCCAGAGCCACTTTCCTAGTTCAGTATGTGTTAAGAAGAAAGGGAAAACTAGAAAAGAAAAATTCACCCTGCCACAAAAACAAACAGGAAAAAAAAAATCAAGCTTCCTGTTACTTTAGAAATAAATCTAAGCAAAAGTAATGGTGTCTCAGTAGGAAGGCTGTCAGCAGGGATCAAAGAGCTGCTGGAATGAACTCCAGTCTGCCTCCACTTTTCCTTTCACCCTCTCAGTTTTAGAAAGTGTCTCTACATTCAGCACTCATTGGCTTCAGTAGAATTTGAAGTTTTCACTAAATATTTAAAAGCAATTGTTCTTTTGGATTTTTGCATGGTTTTCCCATTAGGTGGCAAGTTAAGAATCTGATCATAAAAAAACAACAAGTAATTTCTCCAAATCTTCTTTTTCATTTCCCATATAATACCTTTTTTTTTTTCCCTTTTAATCACATCTAATCTTCTTTCATTCCCATTAACATTCCAAAGGTTTCTCCTCAGCATTCCCATTTCTTTAGAGCCCTCCAAATGAGGCCTGTCACTCATGTCTCCCTTGTTGCTGTACAGATAAGATCATCCTGCATGCAGAGATTGATGCTCTCTGCACAGTCAATTTTATGGCACACTTAGGAGTCCCTAAACTTGTCTGACCTTACCAATAGCTGTGAGGAGAAAAGTTAAAAAAAGTCCAAACCACTCTTCCTGTGGTCTGTACTTGCAGGGAGGTCTCAGTCTGGCACTTATAAAGGTGTGGGAAGGCAAAAGTAGATGAGGGAATTTGGGATAGGTCATGGAAAATGGTTGAGCATTGGCAGCTCTTTTATGTGAGAGTTCAGAGACCTCTGGGACAGGTACATTCTGATATAATCTTGTTGTGTTTAAAGATGACAGGCCTTGGAATCCAAAGTATATCACACTAATGTCTTTTCTTTCTAGGTCAAGAGGTCCTCAGCATCTTGATTTTCTCTTTATCATCCAAGACTGTCTAGGAGCTTTTATCAATGCATTAGTCTTATAAATTATTTCCACTTCTGGAAGGAGATACTGTGATATTTACACACCAGGGCTATTAAAATATAACTCAGATTAACTCTTTGAAGTGTCCAACCCAAGCCTCCTTCCCAGGGAGTTTTCAAAAGCTTTCACCAATGCACTCTAAAGAAATCCAACTTCTCCAAAAGTTCTGCTATGATATTTCTCCTAGCAAGCTATTGTCAAAAAGCAATTTAACAATTGTACAAATTAATTGCTGCTGTGATATTTCATCTGGAGGGACTTTCAGGGAACTCAGTCTCAAGGATTTCTCAGTATCTTGCTGAATTAAGCCCACTTTGCTTTGCCACCTGCATGGCTTGATAAAATCCCAGGTTGCCATTTCCTTGCCTCATCAGCTTTCCATCTGCTCCTTCCTCTCATCTGAAAACCATCTCTTCATTCCATACCCAGGTTTTCTCCTCGTGCTAGTGGTTGCTTTTTTGGTTTAACCTTTTAAATTCTGTTTTTAGTCAACTATGTAAGCAAACCAACTATTTGGCTAAAAGGCCAAAAAAAAAAAAAAAAGAATACTTTATTTGTTTGTCTTTTACTACAGAGCACAGCATGATCCATTTAGTAATTCCTGCCAGGCAGAATAGTTTATTACTCTAAAGCTCTAAACTTTTGCTGTGGATAAACTTCTAAAATTGCTTAACTGAACTTGACCTCATTTCATTAGATTGGAAATCAATCTGTAAACTTGAAACACCAGGGTTTCTCCTTAATTTTTAAAAATTTAGGGGTTGATTTGGGACGGAATAAGACACCAGAAAACCAAACTGTGTGTTGAAATCCAGTTTATAAAGGATGAAATGTGGCAACAAATCCTGACATACCTTCACATGCATAGGAAAATCATGGATACCAAAAAGGTAATCAGGAATCTCGGCTCTGTGCCTGCTGCATGAATCATTTCCTTTTTCTAAACCCACACTTTTAATAATGAATGTGTCTATTTGTTAGAAGTGCACAACTCTGAAAAGAAAGAATCCCTCTATGGCACTTTCCAAGGAATAATAGGGATCTTCACACTGGACATCATTTTATAATCACAGCAAGACTAAAAGCTTTAAATTGGCCCTGTCATGCCTGGTCCTTTAGGACCTAAATACCGTGGTGTAATATTGAAAGAAAGATGTTCTTTAGCAGGTGCATGATTTTCCTTAGTCAGTGGACCATTGACTTGCTCTCCATAAGTTCAATTTTTCTTCAGAGATCTCTAAAGCCCTGAACACATTAAAGGTCTCAGTAGAGAACACCCCAATGTCTATTAAATTTAACAATAACAAGTCCCCAGATGAAAGCAATTAAGATGGGAGGATTTGCAGACAGTTCCCGAGGATGCCTTTTCCTCTTTTCAGAGAGAAAGCACTGGGGCAGCAAAGTAAAATTGAAGGGAAAATAAAAAGCACAAGGTTTGCTCTAAACATCCCACATCCGAGCTGACGGAATATCTGCCAGCTGAGAGGCTGCTGGTGACTTTTTTGCTTACTCAGGTCTCTGGAAATGGCCCTCAGGTGTGCATTGAGATGAGTGTGGCACATGTAGAAATGTATAGATTATCTGACCTTGGTGTTTGCTGCAATCTATAGGCACAGGGGAAAGGAAGAAAGCAGAGCTAGTGCCAGAAATGTGCTGTCAGGCTGAGATTTTTCAGAACATTTTTCAGTTTGTTTTTTTTTGTGAGATAACTGGCTCACAGCGCAGAGTGTTTCTCAAAGTTTGGTTCATCTTGCTTGCTCATGGTTCTTTTAAAAATAAAAATCCTCTTCATGAAAAAATAATTTTCATAATTATTATTTTATATGAGCTAACACAGTTTTATGGTTATGCATATGTAATGGAAAGTGGTTATTCTTGACTCTTGTTAGAGAGCTAGAATTAATTTTCCCACTCTCACAGTTTCTATAGTAACTTCAGTGGAAATTGCCTATTTGGATATTTTTATTCTGAAATAGCTAGAATTTTCAATGTCACTTCAGTTGCTTCCAGAGCGATGCATGTTAGAAGAAGGGATACACATCAGAGAGCAGCATCTCACCCGAGTTATATATTGATATACCAACAGCATTTTCCACTTGTATCCTGCCTCTGGAGTATTTTACTGAGGTAGAGTTCCACAGGTGCAGCCAAAAGTGTGGCTGGAGAGAGGACAGGCAAGGGAAAGTCACTTGGACCTTTTCCTCACTTGGATAAAACCCTCCCAGATTTGTGTCAGAATGAGGCAAGTTTAGGTGACACTCTTGGCTTGAGGTGGCACTCTGGGAAAGAGCAGTGTCAAGGACTTTCTGTCATCTTGCTGGTTCATATGAAAATCATGCACATTACGCAATATTTAAAGTTTTATCTCAAGGGAGATGAAGCAAAGACAAAGGAATGTCTCTGGCCCGCTCCTCTTTTATTTATTTATTTTATTTATATTTTTTTTTTTCTCAGAGAAAAAAAGAATATATTGGATTTTTAAAACATTATTTACCTTTCTCTGTTATTCATGGGTGGGGCCTCTCTCAGCAGACCTGTTGAAGAGCCAGCAAGCCTTCCCCTTAAGAGAGGAGAAGACTGGAGCTGCAGTTTTCTTATGGAGGAAGATGCCTGTGAGTCTCTGGAAATCTTGGACACCAGTGTAGCTTAAATGAGTCCTTTACAAAAGTTACAAATCTCAGCTGAAAAGTGGATATTCCAGTATTATCCAGATAATTAACTGTTTTCTGGGAATAGTCTCAGTGCTAGGGAAGCTGATTCTGTCTCTTAATCCATTGAAGGCGTCAGGTCTTTCTTGGATTGTAATGGGAGATAATTGTGCTTTCCACCTTATTTCAAAGCCTTTTTCTGGTTAGGTGAACTTTTTGTCACCTATTCAACTCCTTTATCAACATAATTAGACACTCTGGCTGCAGGTTAAGAGATAGGCAATTTTGCCTAAGATAATATGAAACAACTTCCTGATGTCATGTTTTTTTAAGTCAGTGTTTGGAAATCTGGATTGTATTTTCCTCAGATGTCAGCAAATGAATCTCTTCTGACTGAGTTCATTAGATGGTATAGTTGAAATGCTATTTAAGCACCAAATCCCAGAGACAAAATGATGATGTTTTTGGTAATAAGGAGGATGGAAAGGAATTGAAACAGGCAGCTGTTCTCATACATTACAAAGAATCAATATTTAAATCAAAGCAGATGATCTGAGTTCATTCAACTCAGAACCACATGTTAGCAGGAGTTATTTTGAGGATCAATGCTGCAAAGTATAAATGGTGCATGAAACCAAAAAAAGAAAATAAATCCACAGGTGCTCTTTATGATTTTAATCTTATTCAGGATTTCTTGTGTTGTTCGAGAAGTTTAAATTATTGTTAAAGATCCACTTCCTTTAAAACTTCAGCACTATTTTGAAAAGAAGTTTAATTCTGTCACTTCAGAGTGCTGAAGAGTAAGAAGAAGAAAAGGGCCTTTGGGAGAAAAAAGTGATGTCAACGGAAATTACATTTTCAGTTTGCTTTTGCTTCCTAAATTTTCTTTTAATACTTTTTTTTTTTTCTTTTTAAATTAGCAAATGTCTCATTAGCTATGTAGTGGATTGTTTTACCTCTGAGCATTTGTAAAGAAATCAAAGCAGATAAAAGGGCCAGAAAGTGATACTCTTCTCATCAAATAATTCATAGTTAGGGTACTCAGTCAGCAAATAAGAGAACTAAGCTTGGTATCTAAAATACAATAAGATCAGCCACTCGTGTTCCCTCTTTCCAGAGAATTGTTTAATCAGTAAAATTAGTTCAGTGAGAGGCATCTGCTGTTTTGCTTTGTATAAAATGAAGAATGAGGCAGCGAGAAGCGTGGGGGATTGAGATTGATGTGGGAAGGTTCTGTTACCCAATTTCTGTGAGAATCTCTTAAGGTCCTGGAACCTGGGATGTGACAAATGTGTTGGACTGAGCTCTCTCTGCCCACCCAGCAGAGCTGCATTTGTTAAATTCCATAAATACTCACTCAACTCTTTGTAACTTCCTAAATCATGAAAAATTCAGACAAACAGGGTGTGCCTGGAAAAACTACAGGGCAGCAATACAAGGTTCTACACAATTTTTTTTTTTTTTTTTTCAGGATATACTTGCGAAACCTCATTTTCTTAAAAGCTCATTGTCATCTAACATTTCATTTGGAAGAGGAAAATAGAGTAGACTTAATTAACAGTAGTGACCAAATTATCCTTTAACTGAAACCAAAACCTTCACAGAGGGAACAAGTTCTATATAAAAGGACAAAACAGGTTTTTCAGTTTTTAAACAGGTGATATCAGGCTTATGGAAAAGACACGACCAAGTTTTCATTCCCAGATGCTGAGGCCAATTGTCACAGTTCAGTTGTTGATGGTCACAGAGACCTTTTCCAAGCTCATTTATTCTGTAGTTCTGTGACCAAGTCCCTGCCTGCCCAAACAGGGTGGCTGCACCTGAATGGCATTCAGGGAATCATCACTGGAAAACTCCAGCTCCTTGAGAATTATTTGGGACAATGAAAATTGGCCTAAGCCAGAAGCATTCCCTGGATTATTTTAGCAATATACAGGACTGTATTTTATTGCCTGGTGTCATTAAGTGGGATGAATTTAGCCACAAGTACTATGTGGAAAAAATCCCACTGCCAAGGCACCACATAAACATAACAGCCACTACTAATGAACAATTAGGGTTGTGTTTCTGGTGGCTGATGACAGTAGACATTGTAAAGTGCTTTGAAATCTAATGATAATAAGCTGTGTAGTGCTGTGTGGTGTTAATTGAGGAAGTAAAAGTATATTAGAGATCAGCATTGCTGTGCCTTCGTGGCAAATGACACAAGTTCTTCTGTAGATGGGCTCTTTGTTAACTGCTTTTGCTCAGATCCCTCAGGATACTTGATCATTCAGCTTACAAACATTGTTCCAAATGTGCTTTTTTTTTTCTTTTCCTAATGAATGGGATAGCTCAGAAATGAAAGCTTTGAACTGACAGTTGAATTGTCACATCACTGAGAACCTCATTATTAGTTTGCAGTAGCTTATGTGAAATTGCATCTTGATTGCACAAGTCACAAAAGCACATTTCGAGCCCTGTAAATATGAAGCTAATTCTAAATATCGACCTCAGATTTTAGAAGAACCACAGGACAAATAAGGTTGCAGAAGAAAGTTTTGCCAGCTATTGAGGCTTCACACATGGTGATGCTAAAATTAAAATGGAAATAATTCAGCTGGAATAAACGGAAGGATTTATCAATGCTCGTGGAGCTATTCTTGCCCAGCACCTGTTTAATTATAGATCATGTATATAATGGAAGGGGAGAAAAGGCACTGACTCCATATTGCTGCTCCCTCCTGTAGCCATAATTAGAACAGATTTGCTCTTGCACCAGAGCCCTGCCTGTCCACCAAAATCATTGGTGTGGCAGTTACAGGGAAAGATCTGTGAACAGCACAGATTAAGGAAAGTTGCTCCTGTGAGCAAACATTTCTGACTCAGACTGGAGCATTAATTCCATGTAATTAACTGATGATACGTAACCCCCCTGTTCAGATCCCAACGCCTTTGATCCAGCACAGGTGCATCCATTGATGGCTCACGTTGCAAATGGTCATTGTCCTTGAAGCTGCTGCTGAAACAGTTCCTTGTGGGGTTCTGGAGCCAGGGCATGCTTTGATGTGTGCTTTGCCAGTCCAGCTCCAGTGTCACACTTTGTTCTGGATCCTTTCCTTTGTTACAGAGCTGCCTTTGGAGCCAGCTTGGAATATCAACGAGCCAGCTGCTCATCTCTGCTTCTTCTCCTTGGACATTATTTCTCATCCACGGAAGTTTGTTTATTTCTAAAGGGAGCGACGGTTGAGAAATTAAAACACAGGAGTGTTATTTTTGTAGTGTCTCCAAAGGCTTCTTCCAGCCACTCGGGGTGCTCTGGTTGGAAATAATGTTTGATACAGACACAGCTTAGCATCTCCCCTGTTTCATGCATCCTCTCCACTTCTGCATGGTGTGTGCACAGACTTCTGCAGGAATAAGAGACAGGATTGATTTGTCTGAGTAAAATTAACTGCTGCAAATGAACACCACAAAAAAAAAAAAGTTAATTTGCTTTAAAAGATAAACAGAGCTGCTTCCAAATCCTTTTGGTTTTTCATGCTAAATGAGCCAGGTATTCCATTACACATAAAAAAGGGGGTTGGGTTTTAATCTTGCATTGAGGGAAAGACTGAGATCAAATAAAAGTCTCTCGTGGGCAAAAGACAGCAGCAGAAAAGATGCTTGGCAGGACTGTTACATATGTAAGTCTCTGCTCCTTTTCAAATCTCTGATAGAGGTTGAAGCCCATAATATTCATCTTGTGGTCATTTAAAGAGACTCCATTTAAGTTACAAGGGGCTTTCCGATGATCCTTCAGAAAATTAAAAATAACAGATCCAATATATAAAATTTTATTAGTACTTTTCAATTACCTTTCAGTTTCCTTTCATTAATCATGCATCTTCATGAACAAGATGATAAATTATAAGTGAATACTCAAATATAATAATTTTAAGAGTGATTTTTAATAAGAACTCATGGCTGACATGAAATACCCTGCAGGAAAATATAAAGATCAGTTTTGATAATTCCTCAGGTTTGTTTTCTCTGAAGTCTCATTGCTTTGAATCGATGACACAAAAGCTTGAATTTTTATGTCTGATTATGTTCTTGCCTTTTTGCAAGGGAATATATATTGCATTTTCTGGAGGAATTGCAGCTGATATATAGAAAACACTTATAGTTTCTGCCTAACTCTTTACTTGTAGATAGGCTCAAGAGTGGATCAATATTTGAAATAGGAAATACTAGCTCCATATGTTCCCCTCCTACTTAGAGCATTCAGTGAGGAATTAATTACCCCTGTTAATTGCTGGGTTTGGTAGATAATGAATGATTTGGCCAACAGAGTTTCCCTACCAATTTTGGACTATTGGCAAAAGAAGGAACTAAAGCAATATAAAGGAAAATTCAAATTACTAATGCAAGAGAAAGTATTATAACAAAGACTTCATACCACAAATCACATAAAATTTTTCTCATCCGCTGTGATCTTTGCTTCCTTCTCATCTGTCCTCTGACACACACTGACACATTCAGACAGTTTTAATGACTGAGAATCATCCAGATTTAACTAATTCTGATAGTATGGCATGAGAGACAAAGCTTGAGTAGAAAAACTAAGAAATAGGAGGTAGAAATTGGAAGGGGGAAAGTGCAGCTTGAGAGATAGTTAAAGAAGAGAATCTCTTCCCCTCCATCTCTTTTAGGTTTATCCAACCATTGATTAAAACACAATTTCTCTCCTAAGAGCTAAAAAGTATTTTATGGATTCCTAAGATGTTATTATGGCACTGAGAGATTTTCAATCACGATTAAACACCTCAAATTTGGTCACACTTATTAGTTTTCAATATGTCATTTTAGGTTAAAAAATAAAGAACCAAAAACACAGCCTATACAAGTCAGTCAAATACATCATGTGTACCTGATGTAAAGTAAAACACCCGTTTTGTCATCTACATTAAAAATCAAATATGTCAGATCCTAGAAAATAATGCTGTTATTAGAAAATTAAAAAAAAAAAAACAAACAAACAAACAGATGATACACAAGTAAATTTCATTCTAAATTTCAGACAAGGAATAAGAAATTCTTCCTGATTGATATCATACTCAGAAATACATCAGGCTTTATTATTTTCACAATTTCTATGTGTTTCAATAAAAATGTTCTTGATATTTGAAACTAGTAGCTTCATTAAAGGGAGGAGTATTGACAAGCTAAAGGTAAATAAGATTCCATGTCAATTATTAAAAAAAAATATAATCTGGCAAAGCTGTTTTTCAGATATGCTGCACTTAACAAAATTTTATCATTTTCATAGCACCAAATAAAAGAAATCTTTTATTAGGCAAGTTCAATATAGTTTAATAAGAACATTAATTTTCATTCTTCTTCATAAAAAGGACCATAACTCCCTTAAATCACAAAAGAAACAGGAAAGGCTTTAAGAAGATTCTAGGTTGGAAAGGACAACTTGCTGGGCAGTTTTTTTTTTCCAAGAGCTATGAAAGATATTCATTATGTGCTCATCACTTAGGAAAGAAGAGGAAAACCAGTCTGGAAGGTTTTATTGTGGTCAAAGAAAAGACAGGGTTCAAATCCTAAACCAGACAAAATGTTCTTCACGTGTCACCCAGGTACAACAAAAGCTTTTGTTGGAGCTGCTCTGTATTTGGTTGATTGCATCAGTTTCTGTTTTTCTCTTAAAATTGACACTACCCCTTGTTTATCATCTCTTTACATTTCCTAAGTGATTTGTCCTTTCTAAATGCTTACTTATTCTCAAAAAAATAAAATAAAAATAAATCAAATTAAATTAAATCTTAAAAAATCCAAGTTCAGCAGCCAAGGATAATCAGGAAGGGAGAAAGGATAAAAGATTCAACTGAAAGTTGATCTGATGTCTCAGTTTTCAGGATACAAGCACGTGGTGATGGGCACCTAAAGGGTTTGGAATGGGGATGGTAAACTTGCCACATTTTAGAATTAAATGACAAACATACTCAAAAGGTGCTTTCAACCCCAAATCTTCCTAGATAGGGGTGTTTTAATCAGAAAAGGGTTTAGAAGAAATGGGTTTCCCTGAGTATCAGAGCACTGGAAATTACAATAACACTGGATGAGCAGCCATGAAAGCAACATGTAGTAGCACAAACCAGACATGATTAGAAAAATATTTGATGGAATCAGTTTCTTTGGTTTTCTCAAAATCACACTTCAATGAAATGTTGAACAAAGACATTTTGAGTTGTGAAAGGAGATCTGTATTTAAAGGGAAGAATGGGTGTATTGAGAACCTCTGGGAGAACACAGTGGGCTTTTAAAAAAATATGATATAATGAATTGAAAACTGTTTGAATAATGTAAAATTAAGTTAAGTTACCTTGACCTGTGTTCAACACCCCTCTGCAGTTCAACATTTTAAAAACCCAAGTCACTTGGGGAGTACCTAAATGTAAACCTCTGGACAATGTTTGAGCCCTTTATTTCTCATTCAGCAGAAAAATGAGAGAAATCAAGGGTATTGTAGGGCACAAATAGAGTTCATAAAGCATTCTGAGAACTTTTATACAGTTGAAGTTACAGAATAGCAGTATTATTCTTTTATTTAATTATTATTTTATGGAGTTCATTCTTGCTGTACTTTTCCAAAGTTTCTATATAAAGACACTTCCACAGTTGCAATAGAGATACATCAGTGGATTTAAACGTTGTTGATTTTTTGTGGGTTTTTAAAAAAATATTTTATTTCCTATTGCTATGTAACATGGAAATAAGAATGTCTAAGGTGGCAGGTGCTTGAAATCGCAGTGGACCTGAAGCAATGGACTGGAATTACTTTGAGTGATTTTTTTTTTTTTCGATTTGATGAGAATTATTTCACACATTTATCAAGGGATATTAATTATCAGTGTTTTATTATTTAGCACTTTGAGATATCTTGGGGCTTTCTTAGGCAGAGAACATCTCACAAAGAGACTCTTTATACCTTTCCTTTTCCACGTATGCTGAACTCAAGGTACCAGCTCTTCCATGGCTTTTGAGTCTGTGAAACACCCAGGCACTCTCCAGTGGGAGTCTGGGGATGTGCTGTTATTTCAGGCTCTTTGATGGGACATCTCTGGGCTGGTTTTGACACAGCTCAGGACAACTCTGCCCTGTGACACCAGGAAGCTTCAGGGAGATGATAACTGTGAGGCTACAAGAGTCCTCCTGCTGCAAACTGCCAGATGTCTCCTGACTGAAAACAGGGTCTTGCTGAGCTTAATAAGTGAGGATTTTTACATTATTTTCCTTAAAGAGAGTATAGAGGGAGAGGGATATCTGTAGATATCTATACTTAGCGTGCAGATGTTAGCAGACATGAGAAAGAAATGTTTGGAACGGACAAAAATGGCACGTGGCTCAATTTTTATTTATTTGTTTTCCCCTGAAAGATGTATCAGTTTCAAACAATGGTCAAACTGTAGTTGTTGGGACAGCAGAGAGGGGAGCAGGGGAAGCAGTGCTCAGGAGCATTTCAAGGCAGTGCATATCTGCATTAAGCACTCTGTATAAATCTCAGGTGCCAGGCACCACAATGCCTGCTGCAGGCTCTATCAGTCTCAGAGACACAAAACACAGTGCCCTCAGCAGGAACCTAAATGCCACTTGCATTTCTCCTGCTTGATTTTGGGTAGAGCCCTGCAAAGGACCAGGGTTCTGTCTGAGGAAGGACTGACTTTCCAGCAGTTGTCTTCTTGCCAGGTAGGACAAAGTCACTAATTCAAATATTCTCTGACTGAAAGACTGCAGTTTCAGGTGAGCAAGCAAAAATCTTTGATTAAAAGATGGCAGCAGCAGTAATTTAGATGATGCTTTATCTTCTCTTTGACTGTTCTATATAATCTAACAAAATCAATTAAAACATGCTTATAACAAGATAAAGTAGGACGTTTTTATTCCTCAAAGGAGTTTCTTGACCTTTTCTGACCTTTTTGACCTTTTACTTTATCCCTTGACTAATATTGATAACAACATCATTAAATGTTTCAACCTCAGCAGTTATTCTAGAAAAGTTATTTGAATGAAGATTCCCATTTTGTCAAGGCCAGAAGGTTCAGAGCTCTGCAAGTTTTGTTTTGGTTTTTTTTTTAAGTAAAATGGGAATCCCAAAATTAATCCTTCTTGGACAGTAGGAATTGCAGCTGACTTCCCTCCCCAAAACACGATCATTCTTTCCTTCTCATCCCATTAATTTTACTCTGGGTGCTTGGGCAATCAGTAAATAAGTAGCAGCCTGATGCTACTTGTTTCTTCATGAAAAGAAAATAAGGCAAAACATTTAAATATTATGGGGCAAATTCAATTGCACGCTCCTCCCTACCCAGCTAAACACTCTTGGTGTCAAAGAAAACATAACTTCTTTTTTACAAGTTTGAGAGCAGGTCAAGCAATGCATGAGTTTTGTTATATGAAATTAGGTATAATTAGTGATTGCTAAAGCTTTTGAAATATGTCTAAGTGTGGAGAACTTAGAAGGAACGGTTGTGTAACTTAGTGCTTTTGTAATAATAATTTAAGTGGGGGAAACCCCAAAACAGGAAACCCCAAAACACATTGCTCTGAAGTGCTTTCAAGCCAATCTGAGGGAAAAAGGAGTTTGTGCACGGCTTTAGGAAAAGACACATGGCTGAACATTCCCTGTGCTGATGCTAAAAAGGTTTACACCAAATCCTCGGTGTCTTTATTTAATCACTTTGAGCAGTTAGGAAAGATAAAAGTAGTGACAAGAGGTATTTTAATTACTCTCCAAGAAGCCTTATAAAGTAAGGCTTCCCATTGTTCTTGAGCCAAAGAGGAAGCCCTTTAAAACAAAGTGCACAAAACTGTTTGAAGTCCTATTTTTTTAGGCTGTATTGTTCCACTCGTTTCCATAAAAGGCTAAACAAATGTAATTTAAAATCTTGCATCAGTTTAAGTGAACAGGCATTCTTCTTGGCTTCAGTTTGATTCAGTTTTCTGCTGAGGGAAGATGTTCTTTCCTTGAGATAAGATCCACAGTGGAAATGCAGGATGTGAAATTCTGAAGGTCAGCTTTGAATCACACGAACTTTGACTTAAAAAGGCAGACCCAGCTCCAAAACACTGATTAGTATTAATTCTGCTTTTTAAAATGCATGAATCCCGTGTGTTAGAAGCAGAAGATCAGACAGGGAATGCTTTTGTTTTCCATGGCTGTATTCTTCAATTTTTATGGTGTCTGGACCAATAGGTCACTCTGCTTGGAAGCAAGGATGAGAGGCAAGGCACAAAGTGTCACCTCGTGGAGTGTTTGCATGATTCTCCCATTTTAGTTTTGTTCCATGGCATGGTGTGTCCTTCTTGTCTGAAAATGTGTGTGAATATATCTATAAGGTTGTACTTATTTATGTGGGTTCATATAGATAGAGGTGTATGAAAATATGAGCATATATATATATATATGTATATATATAATATTTAGAGGGCAGTACAGTGCATTGTGCTTCAGCCAGTGGGTGGGAATTTTCTGCCCGTTTTTTCTGTCCTTGGAATATTCCTGTCCTCATTGTGTTCTCACTGTGTAGCAGGGGGCAAAATGCTGTCATGAGGGAATGTGCTTTCTTTTTTTTTCTTTTGTTTTGGATGTCTGCCGTTTTCATTGCAGCTCCCTCCACATGAAAACCCTTAACTCGTGCAGGAGTGGCTTTGTAAAGTGAGGCCCATAAAAGAGGAATTCTCTTTGGTTCTAGACTGATGGCTTATTCGAAGAGCAGAAGGATGGTTGGTGCTGTGTTGACTCTGATTCAGATCCTCAGAGACAGCCTGGACTGTGGCCAGAGCTGCTCTGAACCGTGAACCATGGAAGAATTTCCACAAATATTTAGGAACTGCCATTCCTTTTTTATGTCTCTTGCATACTCTGTGTCTCTGTCTCCTCAGAATCTTCCATCATTCAGTCCAGGAGCTTAGCTCTGAATGTTTCACAAATGTCTTTAGAGGATGCAATGAAGGTTTCTCCATAAAATACAGATTTCAGCTTTCTCCTCTCCTATAATTGTCTGTAACTCCTGGTATGAGGCTCTTCAGTAACACCCTAAGGGTTGATGGATCCTGTTTTACATTAGGTTCTGTCTGGGGATAATTGAGTTCTAAACAATGAAGGAGTTGTGAATTTGATATAATGAAACGGTCAGGACTTGGAGCAGTCTGATTGTGACAAGAAGGATATATCTGAATACACACACAGAGTGCCTGCTCATATGTGTGTGTATCTATATTTATCTGTATTTATTTATATATATATACACACTGAGTAGCCCAAAAATCATGGAAAATATCAGCAAAGAGAAATCCTGCATTTTTTTCCTGGTAGTTTGGTGGTTTGCAGACAGATGTTCTCCACTGAAGGAAGCACATGGGGCTGTCAAGTGATTCTTTCTCTCTACCTGCATTGCCCAGGTCTTGCTTAGATTCACCAGCAAGACACTGGACTGGCTGGTGGTGCCTCATATGGTGTGAAAGATAAATAGAACCGACTGCTCCCTCCATATGCTTGGGATCTGACTTCAAGAAATCCCTCAAGTGCAAACAGAATTTCTTTAGGACAGAGAAGCAGCATAAATCTGGAAGACTACATTTATAAAATAGAATTCTAGGTCCCCTGAAATATTTTCTGTGAATAAATGGCTTATTTTTTCAGACAGGTGTTGAGACTCCTTTTGCCAAAACCTGAAAGCAGATGTGAATTGTGTGACCTCTGGCTGAAGCTGATTCATTAATATCTTTATCTGCTCATAGCCAGGGCCAATCTGGGACTGGAAGGGATGCAGGAGGTGGGCAGAAGAATCCATTGTTCCATGGGATTCTTGCCTTTGTCACTGCAAGGGAATTTAATTCTGTTTAAGAACTGGTAGTCCAGATGCATCAGAAAAGGTTTCTCAACACCTGTGTTATTGTTTATTAATTGTACACAGCTGATCTACTTCCCAATATGTTTTCTGTGCCATAGTGTTTTGTATATTACTAATATTGCATAAAATGCAAAATATTTGACTGCCCAGTAGCTGCAGGAGAACTGAAGTTTACTAAGAACTATAAAAGTGAGACAAGAAAAAAAAAATATGTTGATATTTCTGTGTGCAATTTAATTGTAATGGACATTTACCAAATCAAAGAATGGTGTAAATGTGTCATGTATTATATCTCCAGCAGTTTAGTTTTAAAGGAAAATGCCTTTTGAATGGGGAAATGGTAAAGTTCAAGCACAAAAAACACCTTTGGCATCAGAAAACCCTGTCTGGACTGTTCACCAGCAAAGGGAATTTGAAACCTTCTTGTTCCAGTTTGTGAATGCACTACTTTGTTTCATTAGTGATTCCAAAGCTAAGCTGTAGAGTATCAGGGAAATATTTGTTTGTTTTTTCTAAAAGTTAATTTTGTTGTTTTTTTTCCCTAAACAGACCTTTCAATCCATCATGGTGATTTCTCTTCTATGGATTTACTCAGTTATTTTTTATTGTAATGTAGCTTTGGAAATGTTTGTGTCAACTGTAAAACTGACACATTTTGCCTCAGACATTGTCATAAATGTTAATTTTCTTCTCTGATCTTCTAGTGTGTGAAATAAAGCAAATGGTGGGGGTTTTTTTTGTTTTGTTTTGTTGTTTTGTTTTTTTCCCCCCTTACCTTTATTCTTTTTGTTTTCTTCTAAAGGGGAGGGATCATAGATTATTAATGAAGCTAAAGAGAAACAGAGCCTTTAAACCTTTATTTCCTGTTTGATCTTCTAACATATATCACAACACTTTTCAATCACCCACTGATTGTAATTCTGAAAGTTTCAGTGTAACCCAAAAAATCAATATTAACAGATGTTGTTTGTTTAAGTCTGAAAATGTTCCAGAGAAGTGCTCGTCAAATGCATCCCATCTATGGTTTCATAAAGTTTCAGATTCTCTCAATCAATATCAGCAGCTGTTCACTACTTTTATTTTATTTTTTCCCAGGGCATTGTAGAAGTGCTTCTTCCAGCATAATTTGGAAGGAAAATCGAAGGCAGGGGGTCTGTGACAGCTTTCAGGGCTGCCAGAGCCAGGGCTTGTCTCGTCAGCTCCTGGAGGAACAGGGCTGTCTTCATCTACTGCCATTAGAGACCAGGAATTCAACAGGAAATCTCGGCTTAATCAGCGCTCAGTGAATAACTGGGTACATGTGTTGTCCACACATGTTAAATTCTGCATCAGGGCTGGATTAGCATTTCTAAATCTAGGGGGAGAATTAGTGCAGAAAGGAAGTATTCCAGAGATAGAGAAGAAACTCCCTTTTATGGGTTTTGGATGTTGTGTGGGTTCGTAAATTAAGTGTGGATGGGGTGTAACAACAAACTGTGTGGTTTTACAGCAGGAACTTTTTCTTTGCACCTATATATTTATATTTATTTCATACTTATAATAAATATTTATTTATATATAAAATAAATTTATATAAATATCTATACATATATTTTTATATATTTTTTTTCTTTCTATAAATATATATATATTTATCTGTGGCACTTCCAGGATGATTGCAGGCTCTAGTATATGATGCCCTTCATTTTTATTGCTTTTTTTAGAATAGAATAAATAGAAAAAAAAAAACAACACCCTTTTATGTTTCCACACTGTATCTCCATTTGAGTAGTAGATTGTCAATTCTGAAGTTTCAGTATTTCCAGGACACTAATCAATGTTTTTTCCCCTCATATATACAGTGCTTTTCCATTTTGAATAGTGAATGTTTTAGTATGTACAAACTTATAAGAGTTTGTAGCAAGTAAGTAAGAACAGTAGGTTAAGTTGTAGAGAGGCAAAATTGTATTGTTAAACTTTAGAAACATTTTGATTTTTTATTTTACTCCACCCCCCCAACAATCCTTCCGGCCAGTCTTTACAGTAACATTTCTTTTCTGCAGCAAAACGGAGTCAGAAGCCTTGTCCAGTTATTCTGAATTTAATTGCTTCAGGTTTAGAAAATAATAACCTGTATCTCCAGATACAAGGCAGACAGATTCTGTTTGTCTTTCTCTGATTATGGGGAAAGCTCCCCACCCACGTAAGCAAACCTTCCTACCTGTGCCATGCTGGTAAAATAAATGAATCTGCAGCCTTCAATACTTAGATGAATTCTTGCAAGTGCATCTGTGGCCAAGTGCAGGAATTTTCATTATAATCTTACTCAAATATTAAAATAAGTACTTTTTTTAAACACTGAAATTTGTAAAAGCAAATGGTTTTACAAGGCAGCACCTTTGAGCAGTGAGTCCATATTAAACATTTAGGAAACAAAAAATGTTCTCTATTTATTATTAAAATAAGAGTCAGCACACCGGAGAGCTTTGAGCAGGCTCCAGCCCTGGGTGGGGATGAAGCTCTCCTGTGTGCAGCCAGGACCCCAAATCTGCTGTTCAATAATGTCAGCTGAGGGCTGAGAGCAGTGCCTGTGATTAAAGCAGAGAGGGTGCACGTTGCTGAGAAGAGTATTTAAAGTACAGCACTAGGAACACCAGGATTAGCTGTGCAAATGGAGAGCCTGAGAGATGGATTTTATTTTTCTAAGTTTAGAAAAATACGTTTATTAAGACTCTGCTGACTCAGAGCAACAGGAATTGATAAATTGTCCAGAAATCCAAGCCCTTCCAGTTCTCACAGCCACCTCTGTCACCTCTGTCTGCTTTTACCCAGCCCTACGTTTTGCAGTTTGCTCCTGGGATAAATAGGTAGAATTCCCACTGGCAGTTGCCAGGGACTACTGCATTTGCCAATAAATAGGTATCAGCAATAGCTGAATGCAGAGTTGTTTGAATTGAGAAGGGGAAGTTTAAAATTAGCAGATATGATGAATGCTAACATATCAGAAGTAATTCCTATCCAGCTTCATCAAGGACACAGCTGCTGGAGTGTGTGACACGAGAGAGAAGTCAAGGAATGTTTACTCGGTGGAATGAAATATAGCAGGAATTTGCAGATTACATTAACTGAAATAATGTTGCATGAATACTTCTTTTTAGGCATTGTGAAATAATCAGGAAGAAATAGAATAAATATTTCACAGATAAACCCTCTCGGTGACAAGTAGTTAAAAGATGATTTTCTTTAAAATCGTGTTGAGGAGAGGAAAAGTTCTGTCAGAGGCCAGTTTTGTTTAGAGAATTGATACACTAGGACTTTAATAAAGATAAATTATAATGCATAAAAAGCAAATTTATTCTTTTAAAGAATTTCTATAAAAATAATGTTCCTGTTTCCACAATCAGCTGAAACAATCAGGTAGGAGTGCAGAGAGCAGAAAAAATTACATCTGGAACTCTTCAGATTTCCCTGCAAAATATTAAAACTAACTTTCATATTTTGAATTTCACAGATTTTTAATAGTTTCTTTTAGACTAAGGAATGAGTTGGGAGGTAAGAGGAAGATGTTTTATAATGACAAATCTACCTTTATTATAAAGAAAGAGTAAATTTTGGAGGACAAAGAAGAAAGTCTGTGAGGGCTTTTAATACAAAATGTTTATGGAGCCTCTCAAATCCACAGGCACTGGCCTGGGAGTGTTCATGGTAACATTTATTCTGCCTTGGGAGAATCCTTGTAGGCATGGAAGAGAGGTCAGAAGGAGTTTTGTGACTGGGAGGCTTGGCCTCCACTCAGTGGTGAGCCACAAAGTCACAGATTTTATTGAAGAGAGCGATTTTGCTTTCCATGTGGATCTGACAATATATTGAATTAATTAACATTAGAGCTATGCACAGTTCTGTGATCTCACTAAGGAGTTTGCCCTTGAAATGGAAGAGGTTGAAAGATTATGGTTAGGATTAAGCAGTCAGAAAGGGATTGTGGAAAAACATGATGAGTTCTTGGATGAAACAATTAGTTCTAGAGCTTCATTAATGTAAAAATAAAATACCCAAATGTAGTGTGGGGATCCAGGCCTGGACTGGCTTCAGCACCTGTATGACTTGAATTCTCTACTATGTCCATTTTCTATTGATTGACATTTGGCAGATTATGAAAATTGCTTTCAGAAGTGGACGTTTTGATGGTGGTGTGGGGACGACCTGTGGAATTCCTGCTGAGGGATTAATTCTGAGAACAGGCAAGGAAAATTTCGTAGGAATTTCTGTGAAATTCCAGAGATCCTGCACATAAGTCCCCTAAGAGCAGGGTTCTGCTTTATGAGGGAGGATCAGCTTGGGCTGATGGGCTGGTGGGCCTTGCATTGAAAGAGTTGAAGAAGTAAAAAAAAAAAAAAAATAAAAAAAAAATAGCAAAAGTCAACAAAAAAAAAAAAAAAGAAAAAAAAACCTGGAACATTTTGGGAGTGAGGAAAGGCAAATTTCTAAACAGCAGCAAAGAATCATAAAATTAATAATAGTCTAAGGAAACCAGGCTGCTGCTTATTCTTCAATTAACTATATGACATATTGGGGAGAAGGGTAGATCTTTAGAAAGTTATTAACGAGTAAAAATAAGCTGCAATCTCATTTTCTTTTCATGTGGTTACTGCTGAATAGTTCAACTCACAGGCCAGCTGCTGGCAAAAAAGTAAAGAGTCCTTTTATCAAAGACTTTTTCCAATAGGCAAATGATTGAAAACTATTGATCCAAAATGTTCTATTGCTCTTCCAGACACTTATTTGAAACCTTGAAATGATTCTTCATGTACATTTAGCATTTTATTTGATATATTCAGGCAGAAAATGTTATTTATTCAAATTGTACCCTTAGAAAGGGGAAATAGAAGTTCAAAGCAGCTTTGTGAAATCAGCAACTACTCTGCGTGTGACTCTATTTTTGCTTTTTTAGAGGAGGATTCTTGATCTTCTATACTGAAAAGACTTTTCAGAAGCCCTGTCAGAATTCAGTGTTCTTTTCCTGTCTTTTCCCCCCAGGACATCGTTCCTCCTCGAGGTCTGTACATATGTTCAGATGGGGGATATTTTCAGCACGATGCCACAGCTGTGTTGCCACAGTTGCTCTGAACCACAGTTTGCTGAGGTTGTCAGCTTCAAATCATTCATTTAAACTCTCTATTCATCTCTGCCACAGGTCTCAAAATGAGCTCTGCAGAGATTTCTAAATTTCTTTTTGGCTGTCTAAAAGGAATGATAAAAATATGCGCATGGTGGAGAGTGACCACGTATTTTAAGTGTGATTCATTATAGACTCTTGTCCAAAAAGACTTCTCACTTGAACCAGCATCTCCTTTCCTCTCAGCTGCTGCAGCTGAAACTGTGGAGGGGGAATGTAAATTCAAGGCTAGCTTCTTATTTAGCATTTCTGCCTTGCCAAATGCATCAGAGACAGGAAATCACTCAGCTTGCCAAAATTTATCATACTGTGTCTCCAAAAGTGAAAACAGGTTTTTCATACAGCAAAGCAAATGCTGTGTTTTGCCACAGATAATATTTTGAAAGTTGGTACAAGGTATCTTTGAAGCACAGATATATTTTCTTTTCCAAACTGATTGCAGACTTCAAAGTACTGAGCTTTTTGAGATCCTCTTAAAACTAATTAATCAACTTTGCAAACTGTGTGTCTTCCTTTCAAGTAGAGCCCACAATCCCTCTACCTTGGGGAATAATTTTCTTGTTTTCCTAGCATTTTCCAAATCTAATTATTGTACCCCTAAATAGGAGATTTGTTATTACACAATGTGATTAATTAGATAATGTTATTTCTTTATCAGGTGAGAAATCAGCACAGGATTGATAATAAGCATAAGAAATCAACCAAGACTGTATAAGGAAAAATGCAATTACTTCTCAATTAAAAATCCATTTGACATATTTGAGAGATTAATAAACAAATTGGATTTGTTTCTAACAAAAATGATTGGATTTTTAAAAAAGATGAATCATGTTTGGTACACCTCTTCTGAATCTAAAGCATAAACTGAAGCAAAAGTATAAATTTAGTCAGCTGGAGGTAGCAGAGACTTAGTTTTTCAAACATGATCTCTAAAAGGGCTGAATTTTGAGTCAATATGTCACCTGGTCACTGCTACATTCATTAATTTGCCACTTAATCACATTTAAACCCTTTTTTTGAAGTTGGGTATTGCATTCTTACTCCTACAATCTCAAAAAAATTGTCTGAAATGCAAATAGTCTTTGCTACTGTCTCTGCCTCTGGGACATCTGTACATATGGCTAGAGGTCTGTGTGCTAAGACAGGATATTCAGCTTAAAAATGCAAGCATGGAAGTGTTGATTAGTAAATGGTATGCTCGTTCTGGTGCCTGGAGAGGCTCCCTGGAGCAGAGGCTGGACAGAGTTCAAGGAATAAAGCAGGGATTTGTTCAAAGCCTTCCAAGGACTCACCTTGGGCAGTGCAAGAGCCCGGCCATGGCTCCACCCAAGATGGAACCAGAGTCACCAGTTTCACTCTTTTATAAGTTTGGGTCCATTTCCATCTTGGGGTTCGCTGTCCAATTCCAGCTCCAAGTTCTGCAGTCCCACCCTCCCAGATCCTCTCCTCAATTCTCTGCTCTTTGCACTTTTAGGGGCTGGAGCTGCAGCGGTGTCCTTGGTTCTGGGCTGGAAAAGGATTGTTTTGTGTGACTGAGCTGGGAGCAGAACTTGGAACACTTGGTGTGCAGTTCAGGGTCACACACCAGTGCAGTCAGAGCCTGGAAAATATGAAAAGCTCAAACTTAAGGCGTCAATATTCTGGAAAACAGGAGTTCTTGTGATGTGGAAAATCAGTTCTTTGCCCTCCTGAGCTTCTGTAAAACACCATCAGCAATGCCCAGTGTTACTGCAAGGTTCTTAAGCTGGCAGCTTGAACATTAAAGCTCTTAAAAGATATCCACAGACAGATTTGATCAGGACAGACAGTAATGCAAAAGATCCCCTCAGCTTCCTCAAACCTCCTCCTCCTTCCAGCCGGAGTCCCTGCACAGGAATTTTGGGATTCTCTCAGTCCCAGCTCCCACTGATGTGTCTCGTGCTCTTGTGACACTAAAGTGTAGAAACAGGGCCAGGCTGGGCCTGTTTGCCCTCCCAGAATTGAACAATGCATTTGAGCCATCATTTAAAGCATATTTACTCTAAAATAAATTGATATTTTCCCATGTTGCAAACAGCTGCAGGAAACAAACACCTCACTGTAGAGCCGGAGCTTAAACCTGAACCTATGTCCATCATATTTCAACTTTGAATTTTTTTCTCCTATGGCCTTTCCAGGGACAGTTTATTCTCACAGCAAGGTGAATTCCTTGACTTGTGCAGAGCCTGGAGGACTCTGATGAAGGCTGTGACCTCGTGGCCAAACCAGAGCATGCTTTGCACAGGAAATTTTCTCTGATTTCAATTTTATTAACGCAAGTTCCAGGAGCGAGGGAAGCATCTGAAACCGCTGGCTTTCCAATCAAAGGAAAACTTTCCTGGAGTTCAGGCATTATCTGGAGAGCCATATGGATGCTCCCCTGGCAATCCTGCAGTTATCAAACATCTGATCTGTCACTTTCTGTGTCTCCTTTTGAAAGCCCCGTGGTAAAGCCCTGCTGATTCTCCTTTTCAATCCCCACAGATCAAGCAGGCTTTAAAACAAGAAAAGACATGATTTCATTATTTTGGATTCATAAACTCAGAGTTAGAGAATAGCTTCTTCTAGGCTTCAGCTTTAAAGGATGGCAAAAGGACTTTAATCTTAATGGAGAAGTCATAGTGTGTGGGGAGAAAAAAATTAGCTGGTAGCATTTCATCCTAAATTTTAATCTTAATTGATTTTACAAATACTGTGCAACAGAAATGCAGTGATATTTGTTCCCAGTGATTTCTCTAGGGTGAATACTATGTAGAATGATTGAATTTCTTTGGTTAAATATTTTATTGGAGTAAAAATGAAGATATGAGCAGGCAAAAACTATTAAGAAGTTTCTATCAGCTTTTAAAAACTTTTAAATATTTTTAAAATTCTAGATGAAGAGATTTTTACTTTATGAGCATCCAAATAGCCTGATGCTTTTAAGCAAATACAATTTTAAAAGGGTTGAAAAGCAAAAAAAAAAAAAAAAAAAAAAAAAAAAAAAAGAAAAATCTTTGTTTTAGGGTAGGTATTACTATTCTATTATATACTTCCTAACATTATTAATTACAACTTCAGTGATTTGAAACCTAGGCAGACTGGCTGATAAGGGAATGTGTGTAACTTTGGTTTGTGCCAGTTAGCTGTAATTTCAATAATCTTTCGTTTTCTGTCTTTCTGTCTTTATCTGATGAGTTTCAAATACAGGTGAGCAGTGGAGCCATCCCTAATTAAAAGTTTAAATGGGATCCTTTTCTAAGTTTTAACTCCAAATGCAAGTTTAGGAATCCTGAGTAGCATCTGGTCTTCATTCCTAAATCCTAATTTTGTCTTCAAATGGAGAACATTTGCATCTCTCTGCATATTTCTTTCTTCAAGTGTTCAGTCTTTCCCACAGGGACCTGCTTGTGGTTTGCATCTGTTCTTAAATTCTTACATTATTTCCCTTTCTTCCATCAAAGGTGGGTGACAAGAATCCTACAGGAGTGAAGTGGAAATGATCTGTGCATCAGCATGGCAGGAGAACATTTCCAATAGGTAGAATTTAATTTTTTTGGCAAAATGGAATTTTATCTAAATTTTAAAATGAGTTGACTGACCTTGAGATTGAAAATAAAATCCTCCTTCAGTCATCCAGCTACCAGCACCTGACAAGAGGAGGTGTTTTGGTTCCTACTGCTCACAGCATGCCCAGTGCTGTGTCATATTTCTTCCCTCTATTGTACAACGAGTGTTTGAATTTGATCCTGCATTCCACTTGGAACTTATTTCTCTGGAAATGACAGAAAGCCTGGGACTCTGATTGCTGCTGCAGTTTTCCTTGGCTGTTTGATAAATGGCAGCGTGTGTGAGTGTTCTGGGATTTGGTTTCATTTCAGTTTACTAAAGGCCTAATACAGAACCTGTGGAGGCAACAGAAAGCTTTTGTCTTTGGATTGGGCCCTAAAGAATTGCCAATATCTGTTGAAAAACCATGTTGTACTTTACAAATGAAAAGATCAGCCATGATTTCTAACGGAGTGCAGCAACACCTAGAGTAAAATAACTTTGTATTTTCTAGTATTAAAGATGAGATTTCATATTTTGAAAATTCATAAGGAAATACAGAATACAGTTAGTTCTCTATATCAATGAATCACTTTTTTTTTTTTTTTTTTGGTAGTCTTAATGGTGTCAAGCTCTGGATCTTTTCTCCTCCAACCTTAGCAAATGAATACCTCAAGGGACAGAAATTTCATATACTTCTTTTCCCTCAAGGTTATCCATTCTGCTGACTGCATGGCAGTCTCTCCAAACCATCCTAGCAATTGCTCAAGTGTGAATGCTTTGTATTATGTTTTATCTGGAAGGTTGAAGTTTTCTTCTACTGGGAGTTTCATATTTTGATTAGACAGTCTGAGCTTCTTCCCTATTTTTTTTTTCTGCCTCCTAGGAATTCCTATAAAATTATCTTGTTGTACAAATAGTTTGGCAGCTGAAACTTTATAGTTACTTGTGTATAATTCACTTTCCTCAGTAAAACAGCAGAACTACCCTTCAATTTGAATTACCTTCCACATCAGTAATGGAAAACTAGTTTTTGCTGTAGTAAATATCCTACTTTTCCATGACACAGTGATCTGTTCCACACCAAAGGCATTATGGAGAGCACCCTCTCTGCTTTTTACATGTTTGGGTTTTACTTGTTTGGTTTTGTTTTTTTTTTTTGTTTGTTTGTTTTTTTTAAATGCTGTGTAATTTAGAATTAGATGTGAGACATAAGAAAGTTGCTTTCCATGAAGCAACAGCCAAATGTTTCCTTTCACTGGTGTGATTGAGAACAGAAAGACACAATTCCTGAAACACAAATAAGCTTTTTAGTTTGCTTTCATGAAGAAAGCAGATGTTAATTTTAGCAAAGAGGACTATTAGTTTCATATTTAGTGCTGGAGAAAATATTGTGGTTTTTAAGGACAGTGCCATTTGTAAAGAATGAAAATGTGCACTCTGTAGAGATTAAATCCACTCATTTATAACTTCTGCCACATTAAAGGAGCTGAATGTAAATTGATTGGATTAAGGAAGTATAATGTTACATTCTTTTCAAGTAAGTTATGTATATGTAATTAAAACCAGATTTGATACATTTGCAGTGTTTGCAAAATATAGATTTGATTTAAATGCTTTTTACATTCAGAATGGTGCACATGCTGTAAGAAGTATCTTGAGGGGAAAAAATCTGAGTGCTGAGACTGAGTATATATTTTAATATACAGTGAGAGTGTTCTTGGGTCTGAAGGGAGATCTGTGCTTGCAGATGAGGAGAGCTATGCATCCCAGAAATATTAATCCCAAACACACCTTGCTCAGGATTATCTGACCTCACCAATACTTTAAACCACTCCTTTGCCTCTCCCAAATGTGGATAAACCCAGCAAAGGCCTTATCTGGGCTCCAGCTGGCACAGCTCTGCAGTCACACTTCACCCTGAGAGCTTGTGCTGATCTGCCTGAGGAACCAAAATCATGTTTAAAATGCTATCAAAAGACTCTCAGGAGTGTACAGGGATTTAAGAGCAAAATGTTTGGCCATGAGGGAAGTGGGATGCAGATGCTCAGCTAGAGCTTTTTAGGAAGTCAGCAGGTTAGGTTCAGTTAGTTCTGTGGGAAGAGATGGAGAACTTGGCTGCAAACCTGTTTTTGGTTTTTTTTTGTTTTGTTTTGTTTTTTCCATGGCATGTGAAGGGAATGGCAGCATTCAGCAAGAACACATTGGTGTGAAGATGCTGATTTTCCTGATGCATGGAGTACGTATGATTTTTAGTGAGTATTTGATGGTTAGGAACAAAAATCCAAAGAAATGCATCAGAAACCCCTCAGATAAACAACCCCGCGCTCTTGCTGTTTGTGCAGCGTCTGACAGAGGGGTGATACTTTTGTTTTTATGTTTTTTCCTCAGGACCATACTGTTTTGCCGTGTTGCTGAGGACTTGTGCAGTCATAAACCATCTGCAAGGCTGCCTGAGATCAACCCCTTGTGAAAGCCAGGTAGCACAGCAGGAAAATTATCCCATTGCTCTGGGGCCCTCAGAAGTCTCAGTCCCTGAGCTTCTTGAGGGCAAAGCTCCTTGATGAAATCACAATATTTGGATGGCACAGTCCCCAGGATATGTAAACACTCTGCCTAAACAGCTGTTAAATAATTGTCAGTGTTTATTCCGGCTCTCAATCGGGGAGAGGTGGATTTTAACACACTTTATGGTGCAAGGCTCCGTAAAAAACAAAATTAATCCTTCTGATATGGAAGTATTTCAGAGCTGCAGTGCTCTGGTTTTCAAGTCACTGTTTTACTCCATGCTGGGAGAGTGATTTCCATCCATTTGCACCCTACTTTGTTTAGAACTTTTGCTCTGATGCTGGATTTAGATGATGATTAGGTACATTCAGAGAAATGTGAGCTTTCAGCAGACAGCGTGATCAAACCTGAAGTCTCAGCACAGTGATGTCTAAACAAGGCTTGCTTGAACCAGTTTGTGTCCAAAATTCCATGCAAGAGTTTGCACTTGTTTGAGTGCCATGCCCCAGTGTGTAATGTGAATATTTGCTGTAATAAATCTGTACAGTTGTATCAGCTGGATGCCTAGGGTTAGACTGGATGTTCCACAGAGAGCATAATTTATTTTCAGACAGAACGATGTTCCAAGTGGCAGAGCATGAAGTTAGGAGCAATGTGCGAATTCACTAAAAGGAAAAAACAGCTTTTAGGTAAGAATTGTGTGTTTATAGCTCTTCAGTTATGCACTTTTTATTCAGAATTTGTAAAGTGAAAATACGGAGGGGAAAACCACAACATATTCCTGCATTTTGTGAGTAATTCATTTATAAGTGGAAGATCTCATTTTCGCAGTAATATCACTTATATCATCACTACTTATCCCAAAGTTTTGCACTGGTATAAAAACTAAAGGTTTAGTTTTACTTTATACTTCGATGCTCACGTGGAGTTTTCATTAAGAGCTTTATAGGAACGCAGGAAGATAAGGCCATGTTTTCATTCTTATGATCCAAAAGGGTAAATAGAACATGAAAACTGTTCCTGGATATACAATCTAAATGTATGCAGTGCGATTGCTCTTTTCTAAATAAATATTAACTGTCTGACTTGGTGCTTTGCTCCGTGCCATCGTGACAGCAGGAGAGCTGATGTGATGTAAATGATGCCAATCTCTGCACTGTTGGCATGAGCATCTGCCTCCTTGGCAGACTCCAAAGGCAGCTCCTGGCAGCTTTGGAGTTGCCTCCAGGTCTATCATATGGTTAAGCTTCTGACTTTTCCTCTTTAGCTAAAGTCCACTCCATCTGGAACCTATTTAATTCTCTTTCACCTTTGGTTCTGGAGAAACACTGATGGAAACACTGCAAATTCTGGACTGAGGGCTCTCGAATTGTTTAAATGCTTGTGGATGTTACACTTCTGCTGAGATATGAAACAAAGTCTTGGTGTTGCATGCTAGAACTGAAATCTGAAAGTCAAGAAACCAAAAGCAGTGTTTCATATAAAATTCTCAAGGAAATTACAATTTCTTTTTTTTTTTTTTTGTATTGGGTTTTTTGATGGTCAGCTCAGGTCTACTGTAGTGGTGTTCTACCTCTCAGAGCTGCCTGGGCTCCTGCAAACAGACTGACCTACCTGGACAGCATCAAGGAGTGGCAGAAAGGAAGAAAACCAGCAGTAGGTCTGAGGGAGTTGTGGGTTTAGCCAGGTGGCTGTCACAGATCAGCAGAAAGCAGCCCAAAGATTCATCCAACTTAACAAATGGCTTGAATCAACCACAGGCACTCAACCTTCAAAGCTCTAGTGTAGATCAGGGCCATATTGCACTACATCCCACAGAATTGGATTATCTCCCCCTTCTTGCTTCTTGGACCAGTTTCTTTGGTCTAAAGACCAGGTATGAATTGTTTTCTCTTACAGCTATAGTGGGATCTGGCTTTCTTAGAGACATAAACCACATAAAGTTTTCCCAAGAGATGAAGAAACTGGCAAAACAAAGAGGTCATTCATTTTTTATTAAATTTCTGTCATGTTCCTATATTGCCATTTAAACCATCTTGTTCCCTCACAATCTCATGCTAACATCAGTGTCTAGTACATGAAAAAGGAAAGGGTCATCACCAGTGGAATGTTTCATGCTCACAGATATTAAAATACACCACCTTTGGTCAGAAGTGCAAAACCAACAAGAACAAAGTCAGGTGCATGGGAAGAAGCAAAGCCAGTGGAGGATGGGAGGAAAGAGCTCCTGTGCAGCCAAAGCAGACAGCTTGTTCACTCCTCCTCTGCATCCCAGCACACTTCTCAGGGTCTCTGTGACATCTGGCTCACTTGCTTCAGTTTCTCTTCCCTCTTTCTCTCCCACCAGGAGAAGGCTGTACATGCTGCTCCATCCTGCCATGCCAATTACAGCAAGGGGATAATGACACTGACTCCATTCCAGCGCTGGCTAGGCTGAGAGCCCATTAGACAGATGGGCAAAACATGGGAAAGACTTGACTGTAACTTTGAGAACTGGGGTCTGAAAAGCCAGAAACTTGTTTTTGCTTCTCGCCTGGGTAGATCATAGACTTTCACATTGCTTTTTTGTGGTAGACTCAGATCTTAACCAAAATCCCAGTTGCTACATATTTTTTTCTGATTTGTCTAATGTATCCCATCTCCTCTGTCTGTGAGGATGACTTATGGAAACAAAGGAAAAACATTCTTGGGAGCTACTGGGTTGATGAACTTTATCTGAAGTTCATTGTGTCTTCCTGGAGACACACAGTGCACATGGATGCTTGGACATCAATTACTTCAACACATCTTGAGCCTCTCTGGATTATCGTTCAGATTGGTCCAAGCAATCCCTGAACCCGACATCAATTTGTCTGCCAAATCCACCAGTTTAATAAATAATGTTATCAACCAGGTAAAGGTTTTGTCCCTTTAATGTTAATATCATACTTGACTCTGCATTTTTATACCTGGTTTGAGCAGTCACTTGCAAAGACAGCAAGCTTGGAAAGCTCCTTTTGAAGAGAGCAGTGCTTGGTGCCAGGTTGTCACACAATGTGTTGTTTGCCCTCCTCTGCTGCATATCAGGAAGGTGAGATGTTTCTGAGGTTTCTCAGAGGAAGATGGCTCAGGAAAGACACTAATTTGGGAGTTGGCATTTGACAGACAAAAGTGAATGCAAGACAAAAAATGTTGTTACAGGTACAAAAATGAGCAAGGAGTCAAACTGGTCAGAAACAGATGGGGAAATAAAGGAATCCAGTGAGGCTGGGTTACTTTTGAGTCTTCCCTTGCTTTACTTTGTGGCTTTCAAACCATCCTGATTCCTCCTCTAAATCAGCTCTGACCATCTCAATACTTGGAAGTGAAAAACTTTCCTTATACTAAACTGGGTATAGCATCTTGTTTACTTGTTAATGTAGCTGCCAGTTTATATAACTGCCAGATCATGCAACTCCTCCACAAATTCCCAAGAGAAACAGGATTAACCGAGGGTATAAATACTTCAAGAGTCGGTGTCTTTGCAGACCACTAGTGGCAAAGGCACAACAGAAAACTTTATCCATAGCCTTTAGTCTCTGCACTGCTCTCTTGTGCTTCAGACTGAGAAGGAGGAGTTTTAGGTTAGATTTAGGGGGAGAAGTTCTCCCCTGGAGGGTGTTGAGGCTCTGGGACAGGCTGCCCCATTGCTGGCAGTGTCCCAGGCCAGGTTGGACAGGGCTTGGAGCAGCCTGGGACAGTGGAAGGTGTCCCTGCCATGGCAGGGGGTTGGGATGAGATGGGCTTTCAGGTCCCTTCAAACACACACCTTTCTGTGGTTCTATGGCTGTAAGAAGGGGTTAGAGAACTAGAATATCTGCAAAGTTATCATATAAATGATCTGCTATTGGGCAGATGATTGTAAGATCAGAGGACATACCTTTACCAAGAGATGCAGGAGTACCCATGAAAATACAAAGCCTGTTTATATAAAACAGATATTTAAGAAGAGAAAAATATTTCAAGGAACCTAAGAAATATTGTTAGAATACTGATGCCTCTTGTATTCTCATCCTGGGAATCCTTTGGTGCAGATCTGTCACTTTTT
Organism: Cinclus cinclus; assembly: GCF_963662255.1. Taxonomy (NCBI): domain Eukaryota; kingdom Metazoa; phylum Chordata; class Aves; order Passeriformes; family Cinclidae; genus Cinclus; species Cinclus cinclus. The sequence goes on along the minus strand of NC_085060.1, from coordinate 16,599,879 downwards.
TCTTGATGGATGTATTTTGTTAAAGGCATCTTGAGGTAATAGATGCTGTAAGTGCAGCCTGCTGCACAATACCAAGGGCCATCTCAGGATAATAGAATGTTTAGGGTTTGAATCCATCCATCACAAGAAAAGACTACCTTAGATGTGTGAATCAAACCAATGTCTGAGCAACTTCATTTCTTTTGTGCTTTAAAGGAGATCTGGATAACTTGCAGTCTGACTTCACCAAAACAGCCCTAGCCTTAAACTTCACATCACCAAAGTCAGGAGTGAAAGAGAATAGAGCATTTTCCTTCATTTCATTGGTATATTTATGATTGATGTAAGATTTTAACTCTTTTTCATTTTCCTTTTTTTTTTTTAGGGGGGGGGGGGGAAATGAAACTAAACACACAACAAAAAAACACTCCAAAAACCCCCCATATGAAATATGCAAGCAATTTTTTTTTATTATACAAAAAATATTCCTTTTATGCACCAAGGGAATAAGTCAATTTGTGCTAAACAGGAAAGAACAGAAAAAGTGCCTGAAGATGCAAAGGTTTCTTTCTCTGCAATATATGCCCCTGGTCATTTCTATCAAACAGCAAATAAATGTTAATGGCACATGCCCTCCAGTTTAGAATTATTTGTCATCTTTTGCCATTTTGCTGTTGTTCTAAAGTAACAAATTTTGAATGTTCAACCCCTGCAGCTGTCAGGGCTCAGTCCAGGAATGCTGTGGTGGAACCTGTCTGGGAAAACTCCAGAAAATGCTGTCCCGCACCACAAGTCTATGGAGGATGTGTCTAGTCTGACTTGAGGATATAAACAAGTTTTTTGTTTTATCTTGACTATTTTCAAATTTTTAACCTTATTTTGTGGGGGAGGGAAGTGGAACGAAAAAATGAAAAGTGCTCTTCTTTTTTATGCCAATTGAGAATGAGATGGCAAAATGCATTTTCTTAGAAAATAAAATCTTGAAGCTTAGCATAGGTTTTCCTTCAGCAAACTTGCTAATGATCTGTTTTGAACACATTTAGAAAAAGTAGCTTCCCAGTAGGAGACATACATATTAGAAGACAGTTTCGATTTTTTGAAGTGTTTGATGAGGGAGAACAGCATATATGAGAAAAGGAATAAAATCAGAGTGCTGCCTCTCTCTTTTAAATGCTTATACAAACAGCAAAGATCCCACTTAGCTGCTGTTTCTTTTTGGGTGCACATAATGTAAAGTTTTTCTTTCATGTTTCACAGGGGTTGTGATGCCTGGGTGGGACAGTGCAGACCCTGGATGCTACAGATAGAAACACAATTCCTGATTTTATGTCCCACAGAGCCCCCATATTACAGTAGGACAGGGTTCTACAGCAGGGCCAATAATGAGCTCTGCACTCAAAATACAAGAAATCAATTGCTGTATGTCTTCCTTTTGAAATTATTTTGGTTTCCCTTGAATTAACAAACTTTTTCTATAGCAAATTCTCTAATCATCACTCTTTTGGGTTTTTTAGGAGCTGTTTCAAAGGTGGAAGAACCATAGGTATAAAACCCATTTTTGTCTTATGAACTTTTATTTCCTTGCTTTTAAGATAAGTGAATAACTCTGTGCCTAACTAGGTCTGGGCTCTAAAAATTAGGGTAGAAATTAGAGTGATAAAGAAATAACTGAGAGAAAGTGGGGAATTTGAAGGGAGAAAAAGAATGTATACTGGCATGTGGGAAGAATTATAAGTGGAATGTATGGCAATGAACTTTCTGCTAAGACTAAGAAAACTTGACAAGTTCTCCAAGGGGGGTGTTAGAGATTACTGAATAAATTTCCTTCATGAAAAACCCTCAGGCTCTCAAAAAATAGATGCTTAATGAACCAGTGACTCAAAGGCCCTGCAAACTCCCTGTCCCAAACTTTAAGCCCCTAGACCCTGCTCTCTGTTTAGCTCACTCATCACCTCTTTACCCCTAAGCAGTAAAATTAAACTTAGAGGGAGGAAAAAGGGAAGGAAAACTGGCAAAAGTTTGCAGGAGATGGTGAGGTCTCTCTGGTCCTTTTATCTCCATTAGACTAAGACTTAAAGTACCTAGAAATATTAATTAAAAATACTTTCCCAACTGGTAGTGCTGCAAAATTATCAGCCTCGCCTTAGCAATACATCCTCCAGTACCAGTTGGTGTCTCTAACACTAAACTAATTTACTCCCTTATAAAGTGAATGATGAATTCCTTATTCATCTGAGCAAGAGTAGCTGCAGTAAAGAACCAAAATACTCAGCTGCCTTAGGATGGAACATGGAAAAACCCTGCACAGGTTCACATGATCTCAATGGGGAACACTTAGCTTGTCTAAGGGAGACAAGTCTGCTCACGTCACTCATTATCCTAACAAGCATCTCTTACCTAAAATACTACTGTCAATATAATGGATCAGGACAGCTGTGTCAAATCCAATTACTCATTTAGCTTGGATTCAGTTTCCTTGATGGCTGTAGAACCAATAGGGAACAGAAACTTGATATGATAATGAAAATAAGCTTTGATATAGGGAATAAACTAATAAATCACTAAAACATTATTTTGTGGCTAGCTGGCACAGCGGACTCTGAGTTGCTTGGTGGCCAACTTGACATCCTTTTGGCTAATGAACATATATGGAAATTAGAAAATAAATCTTACAGGCAGGTACTGTAGAAGTACTGACAAAGCTGATATTTGGGGTTATAAACCAGGAAACAGTGATGTTATCAGAGGAAAGCACTGTGAAGTGCCACATTAAAGGCCAGTGACCGGGCAGGACATGTTGTCACCTTTTTTGAGCCATGGAGGGAACCAGATATGCAGGGAATGTAAAAAAAAGCTCTCCCAAACCTGGCACCTTTGTGATTTCAGATTTTGACTAAGCAGTTTTTGTTGCTGCATATTTATTACTTAATTTCTTCTATTCTAAGAATTACTGTAGGTGCTTGCTGCTTGCATGGCAGTCTCCCAGCCAGTTAGAAGACAGAAGTTCAGAAAAAGTTACTTAGAAAATGAGTGTTAGAACTAGGGCTTTAAAAAAGAAAATTACTGGGAAAATGAGCAAACCTCTAGCTGTTTGTGAACTGCTTTTCTGGCACTGAAATACTACTGCTTTACTAATACTGAAGTGATGGGGCTGGATCTAGCAGTTAAAAAATCTTTAACTAATGTGACTTCTTGACTTTGGGAAGGCAAATTGTCCTTGTGGTTATTTGTGAAATATCTCCATGTCTGAGAATTAAATTTTGCTGTCTGGCCTTACTGTGGCTGATTCCAGGTACTCTGGAGTTCTGAATGCTTTGAGCCTATCCCTGAGATATTGTTCTATCATTTTTTTAGTTGTTGAAGAGCAGCCACCTCACGTAATTATGGTGCCAAACCAATCAAACCTTGATCTCATTTCACCAAAAGCGTGGCAAGGTTCATAGGTTCCAAACCCATTAACATTTGTGTGCCCTGGCACTGCACAACACAGAAAACAGAGATGAAATGACCCCTGAAAGGATGTTGAGGCAGCAAGACCAGGAATGACAAGACAATGCATAGAGTCAAGGTCAAGGAGATGCTGCTACATGAATCAGAAATGTTGTGAAGCATGAAAAAAATCCATGGAGGAAGAGTGGAAGGAGGAGGAGGTGGAAGTAGCTGATAAATGGTGCCACTGTGCCTTTCAGGAGCTGCTGGGCTCTCGAGATGGGTAGCTAAAAAGAAGGTGCTGCAGAGAAATAGCTAAAGCCATTGTGCTTCCCTGAACAAAGAGTAGATTGCTTGGTGAGAAACACAGTCTGTAAGTGAATACATTTTATACTTGGGACATATAATTTGCAAACAAAATTTGCAAACAAAATGAAGTATTGAGGGAATCAAAAGAATCTGTGAGTTCAAACAGTTCAAGACACGGGTTCAGTCAAAAATGAAGGCAGAAGGAAATTGAAAGCACTCCGTGAAAGAACTGTGCTTTTAGTCTGGTATTACTGTTTCATTTCAAATCATTTTGCAATTAACTTTAACCTGCAAAATAGTATTGTTTTGAAGTTTAACAAAAAATGAACAAAAACTTTGACTATGCTTTTTGGTTTCGATCCAAAGAGAAATTAGAGTTGGACCTGAAATTAAATTATGTGAGATTTTGTTTTGATTCTCTTAAACAAAGTGGGTGAAAAATATTTTACTTTCATGGCAGGATTGCTTTTCTTGAACACAGCTCTCGAGAAACTTCAACGCACATTTGCTTATACGTACCATATGCACCTGTCACAGTGGGAAATTCAGGGAAAATGCCTTTTTCTTGGAAGTACTCTGAAAAGAAAAGGAGGATCAGATTGCCAGAGCAGCCACCTGCTCATAACCAGTGCTTTGAGGGGCTCCTTTTCTTCAGAAAAACAGAATTTTAACTCTCATGTCTCTTGGAAAGTTCTCAGTCAGTCTCGTATGTTCAGTTTAGGCATTCAGCTGTTTTAAACAAAGAATTCACTGTCCAGTATATTGAAATGAATGCCTTTTAAAAGTCTTGTATTTTTCTCTTTGATTCCTACTTAGTACCAAGAGGAAATGAAAACCCTTTTTTCTTTCAATTGTTTTCTTGGCTCATATATCTTCAGATTTTCCTTAACAGTAAAAACAAGAGAACAGACATATGTACCACTGAAGTTCTGTGTGCTGCCTTGTAAACTGAGAACAAATACAGCACTCACTTTAAAAATCTGTCAGTGTTAACATAATAGACAAAATTCGATATTCTGATAAGCAATTTAACAACTACCTTATCCAGTACAGATTCATGAAGAAAATGTTCATGTAAAATATATTACTTTCTTAAATAAAACCAAAGCTGCTAAAATATTAGGACTTCTGTATTAGAATTTACACTTTAATAGCATCTCTCTTCCTCCAAGTAAGCCAAGCTTTTGTATGGACTAAGTACAAAACTCTCCTTAATTCTCTTCCTTTGTCCCACTTTGACAGTAGGGATGGTTGTACAATTGACTCTTCGAATGAAGAAATAAGAGAAAGACTGGGTTTCTTTGTTTGATTTGCAGCCTTTTAGTGCCAAGCCAAATGTATGTGAAACAGAGGGAAGAGAACAAAGCATTGAGAGTAGTTTTTGTTTGAGGGGCTAAGTCCACCTGCAACACCCCCAGCTGAGGTGGGAAGGGTTCACACGTTCCTTTCTGGCTCACAGCCACCTTGTCTCAGGTAACTGTCTCTATGGCCTTCCTGGTAAGGAATTCACACAGGGCTGGGGACAGCTGCTTTGCTGAGCCTTTAGAACTGAACTGAGAAGAGGGACGAGTAGAAAATCATGAAGGAAAAAAATGTGGTGGAAAGAGAAGAGACTGGAGGGAGGCAGTGAAAAAAGTGACAGCAGGCTTATTTCCTCTGCTGTTTAGAAACACTGAGCAGTTAGCAATGTTCCTTGGGCATTTCTGTGAAAGTATTTCTAAAAATCACATGAGAAATACAGCAATATATCCCAGAGTCACAAAATGATCATATGCTGTGTTAGTGCATTCCTTCCTCTCTTCCTGGATGGAAAGAACGATGAAGAGGGGCAGTAGAACATCCCTGGGTGTTTGTGACTCCCATGTTGTGGGTCACTGAAATCCAGCTCCTCTTTCCTTGTTTTTACAAGTTACAATTTTAGGTCCTCTGATGGCCATGGCAGATGGATTTGTGTATGTTATCTAGGACAAACTATCTAGGACAATTTAGAATACAGACTTGCACTAAAAAACCCAGATTATTTCACTGGAAACAGATGTCATTAGTCTATTACCCAGCCAATTTAAATTTCCCCTAAAATGATCACATTGCATTGATGAACCCATTTTATGGAAATCAAGACTTCAGAGCATATTTCTGTCTTCCAAATCCTATTTTACAGGGGTGTGTGCGTCCATTAAAATTAAATCTCCAACATTAAAAATGTGCTAAGTAAAGGTAAACAAGATTTCATGTCTGTGTATAATATAACATATTTGTAGCAAAGAGGAAGAGACTTCTGGAGATGGATTGGCTGGATGAAATATTGGTCTTTACAAAGTCATTTACAGATATGATAGAAAACTCCAGAGTAGGAGGAAAGCAAAGCAAATCTCCAGTTGTTAAATGCTGTAAGAACCATCAGGGATGAAGAGATTAATTCCCTTCTCAGTTTTCTGTAAATGGATTAGGAATTTTCGCTTGGAAAAAGGAAAGTGAAGATGATTCCCAAGTTGTAGATTTAAACTCCTCCTGTAAGCAGTGGAGACCAGCTTGAGGTGGCTCACATGCTGGAAAGAGCAGCTCAGGTGAAATCCTGCAGAAATCCTGGAGAAGCTCTGCAGTGCCACGGGAGCTGAGGCAGAGCGGAGGGCAGAATGCACATGGTAAAAACTTCTTTGTTTAAAATTCTGCCATCCTGAGGAATGAAGGGGTTTTGGACCGGAAAAGCAGAGTCCAGTAATTTGTATCATCTCTGCAATATGTATGGTAGAGCTTCAAATGTTCCTAATGTGCCACAGATGGTCTGGTTGGGCAGCAGCACTGCCAAAAGTGGATCTATGAAATTAATCTCTTTTTCACTCTATCACACCATCTGCTGCCAGTTCACTGCTTCTGTTAATAATAACAAGTAATTAATAATAATTTCAATAATTTAATTAATAAGTTCCTGATTGATTTGAAACTCTTTTTCTTGGGGTTTGCTGATTTAGTCTTGGGTTCTTTTCATCTGTGCAGGTAGCAAAAAATAATGTTTGATCTGTTTTCTAAATGACCAAACATGTAAGCTGATTTTCTGTCTACTCTCAATGCTGCTATATAAGGTCTAACAAAGTAGAAAGTCACTTATCAGTGAGGCTGAAGAACAGATTTTGGAACTTTGCTGGATTTTGATTTTAATGAGTACACTTGTGTTACTATCAGATACAACCTGGCTGCAGGAAGGTGATGGTGTCTGACTATTGTTATGCTGTTCTTTCAGAGAAAAGAATTATATTTAACTTGGAAGAGATAAAACTTTCCTTCAGTTTATTCTCTTTCCACAACATTTTTCTCCCACAAATATATGTTTCTCATTTATTTTTTTATTGTGTGCATTTTGTCCTTTACAATGTTTTTTGGATATTAACATATAACTCTTCACTCTCTCTTTGCAAATCGTTGCTCAAAAATTTCTGATACCATAATTTTGTATTGGTCCTACAAGATTTTAGGCATCTAAAATAATTTATTATGAGTAATAACTGCAGTTTTTTCATCTTCTCCTTATAAGTGTGTTTTCAAACTTAATTAAGCATAGCCATATTTATAACAGGATGAAAGGTTCCAAAAATAAGCACAAACAGTGTTCCTCATGATTTGAATTCTTTATATATGTATGTTAATTCAATAATTTTCCCCAGGCAGATTGAGTTACTTATTTTATTTCCTTTTACATTAGATTTTTATTTTCCTCTATGATGTTTTATGTCTATCTGCTCTTTCTAATATCAAAGTGTTCACAGTTTTGTTAAAGTCACAGGCTGGGGAGCCAGGCAAAAATCAGAGTAGTGCCCCCGCCCCCACTATACTTATACAAGGGAATACCTCAACTATTTCTGGTGCTTTGTTCCTTTCCAAAGGCATGCAGGAAAGGCCAGAACTGAAGCTTTCCCTCCCAGTTCATCATCCTTACACACCCACCACACATTACCCTGGTATCCATTTGTAATGTATGAGCGCTGTTTACTTTTGGCAAAGTGCTTTGAATGATGTCATGTGAAACACCCTAATTATTCTTATTATTCTTTTTTGATAGCGGTTTTTTTGTTTGTTTGTTTGTTTGTTTTTTTTTAATTGACAGATATTTACATCCAGGAATTATAATCCCATAAACATCCTTTTTTAGAGAAAATTAATTAGTTAATTATTATTAATTCCATAGCATATTGAGTGCGGTCTACTTTATCATTATCAAACTCATCCATTTCAGATGTTTCAGATGGAGGAAATGCTGGAGTTATGGGTAATTTGCTACATTTGAAATGAAAATTCCCTTTCCTGTCTCCTCCCCTCACTTGAATTCAGCTCATAACTTGGGAAGCAGTACTCAGGTTTACACCTGGGTATCAGTTCTTGCATCAGAAAGCTCAGTGAGAGCTTCAGGTTCTGAATTTAGAAGTCCCAAAGAAAGCATTCCTGGGATTGTTCTTTGCCCTCAGTGCAAATGCTTGCTTTTAAAAATCCACTTAGCACGTGGCCTAGAGCACTGCAGCAATGGATCCCACGTGTTAATTTGGCATAAACACACAAAAAAATGTGATGTGTGTTTTTAGGTGGGTTTTGGATTGCTTATTGCCTCTTTCTGTAGCAGTATTTAAAGCTTTGATGTGGTTTCCAAAGAATGACACTTCAGAAAAATAAGATGGGAGAAGGGCATTGGCCAGAAGAAGGCTCAAGAATTCCCATTTTTCCTTTTTAAACAATGTATTTTCATGACATTTAGTGAATAGTCATTCTACCTACTGTCTTCAAAAAGAAACCTAGGAGACTATGGAGGTCTCACTACATGGGAACACAGAGAAATCTCTTTTTGTTTTGGCTCAGTAAGTGTTTATTCATCCCAAAAAGCAGAGCACAGAGGAAAAAATGACTTTCTAAACTTTTTCCTTTTGGAATCCTTAAAAGTAGATATGATGCAGTAATCTGATTCAGAATAATGTAAGTGCTATATTAAAAATGAAATGGGATATTAAAGAATCATATTGAAGTCTTGGGAGATGGTTTCTCACCATTTTCTTAGGTATCATTAATATTGGTCACATAGAATCCTTATTTTGTCTTCCAAGCCAACTGAATTTTTATCTGAACGCGTTCACAAGGATTGTGGAGAGGGGAATATCAGAGTTGAGGAGCAACATGAATTGGATGTCATTTTCTCTGCCACTTGTGTAATCTCTAATAACAGAGGCATCTAATAACCTCCATTTCTTACTGACAGCTCACTGAGCTGGGAATGCAGGTTCCTGCTGCTCGCCAGGAGCTGCTTTATTGACTGAACTCTGGAGAAGTTGTCTCACGTTTAAGGGTGTGCTGAATTACAGCCACTTGTACTGAGAAGAAATCCTCAAAACCTGTTTTAATTATAGCTTTCACCAGTACGTGAATGCAGAGAGAAAATCCCCCTCTCTCCTCACAGGAAGGAAATATAAGCAAGATTAAGGCCCAGCTGATTCTTACAAGTCTGGGTTTTTTCTGGGGAGGCAGTGAGGGGAGTTCCATAATTCCACAGCCTGTGCAGCTCATTTCTGTTCTGAAGGAATGTGCCCCTGTAGCAGCACAGAGAAATGTGCCTTACTCGTTCCATCACACTGCTTTAGTACTTTTAGTTGTATTTTCTCCTTTGAACCTTGACAGAGGAAAGTCAGAATTTGGCAAGACCAGACAGAAGAGCCATGGACTGAAGTGCCACCTTACACCTGTGCCTGTATTTGGTAAGGTGGTATTGCATCCAGTCAAGGAATGCCAACGGGATTGTTATTTAAGAAGGTTTTTATAAAAAAAAATGAGACCAAGAGAATGCAATTCATAGAGATGTTTGCATCACATAACATTTTTAACCTGGAAAAGATATCGAGCAGTAAATATAAACACAGCTTAATGGAGCCACCAACAGAGCTCCAGCACAGCAGTCTTCTGGCAGCTCGAGCTTTTGTGGAGGCATCTGAAAACCAGATTATTTTCTCGGACACTGTGTGAAATTTTGTCTGTTCCATTGAAATAGATGAAGAGTTTGCTGTGTTCTGAAGCTGTGCTGGCTCTGTGAGGCCAAGTGCTGCCTGTCCCCTCTGTGCTCCTTCCCAGACCTTCAGCAGCTCTGCCTGGCTGAACACCCAGGGACCAGGTGATAGAGTCAGAACCTTGGCTGTACCACAACCACTTCCCCTGAAATCAATTCTGGGTTTTCTCCACACAGCCCTATTGGTTGGTTGATAGCTGAGGTGTTTCTTTCCTATTTGTTTTTCTCGAGTAGCTGATTATTAGTGTGCTTCTCATTTTTAAATGTACTGTTTTTCAATCTGTTTCATTCTTGCTGCAAATGTGAGTCCAACCTTTGGCTTCCTAAAGCATAAGATTCCATTTGTCATTCCCAGCTCCTACTGAGCCCATGTCCTGCACAAAAGTATTCTGGGAAGGCTACACCCAGCGGGATTGCAGCAGGATACTGATAACATATATTCCAAAATTTCTTACTTGATAAGAAGTTGACTTGGCATCAAACACTAAATTAACTGGTTTGTAGAATAAATAGATTAAATATAAGTCGAATAATAAAGCTGTTGAGTTTTAAACGGAATTTTAAATGTAAAATACAAGTTGATCTTGAGTTTAATCAAAAGGTACACGTTAATCTTGGAATGCCATTGGGAGTAGCAGCTTTGGCTTTCATTTCAGCTGGGCTCTTAAGCCATCTCAGGGTGAGGTGTGTGCCTCAGTGAATCATCTGGACTCACTCACATGCGCTCCACCTGCTTCCTGTGGGTGTTCCTTTCATCCCAGACATTATTTCCAGATGCTTTTTCCTCTCCACGGATCACGACTAACTCAGAACAGATCCTAAACATCCAGATAGCTCCAGTCAGATGTCAGCACTCATAGCCACTCTTCCTGGTGCTAATTCAGATTTACAGCTGTGTTTTGTACTTACGTATATATGTATAATGTTCACAGAGCTGTGTAAAATGTGATTTCCTTGTCATCCTGCCCACAGGGGCTATCCAGGTGAGGCTCAAGCACTCTTTGAGGGGTTCTTGCCAGAGGCAAAGCTCTTCCCCTCCGAAGTGTGGCAGCTCAGCACAAAAGCGTGATCAGTTGTCAAGGGGAAAGAGCTCCATTTCTGGGATGTGAAAGAGCAAACAGAAAGAATTAATCAAATTTCAGAAGTTTTTGATGGCTAGATGTGCTGGTGAATTTGAATGGATATTGCTGTGCATTTTTCCCTAGGAGTCTTGCTCGTAGTTGGTTTTGGTGCTTAGTCCAGGGCTGTACTAACATCCATTACCATTGAAATGCTCTTGAAATGCCTGAAGAAAGGCAATGTTGACTCAGGAAGTATATACAAAAGGTTTTGTGCTTTTCCAGCTTCCCAGATGTGTTTTGTGCAGAAATTATCATCCTGCTATTAATTCATAACTTGGTTCTTTCTACAACCCATGGAAATAATGGAAAAATATTAGAAGTCAAATAGCTTTGCATGGTGGAGAGATTTTTTCCTAGAGTTTCACTGTTCTTATTTTAGATGTTCTTTGTTTTGTATCACTTCATCCTATTAAAATTTGCTGTCCTAAAACACCATTTTAAAAGGATTTGACAACAAAAGAAATATGAGCTACACTGTGTTTAACTCCATGCTGAGACATGTATTGCTCTCATGTTAACGCAGGATTTAATTTCACATGCTTCACTTTATGCCAAGTCAGAGTAAATAAATATCTTGTTCTGTTATAATCTGTCCCCGGCCTTTTTTCTAATGGATCAAAATTCCTTATTCAAAGGCAAAAGAAGAAAAAAATACAGTATGAGGGGGAAAACAGAAGTATTTGATTCAAACAATAAACACCTTCTAAAAGAATAGCACAGATATATTTTAAAAAGGGGAAAAGAAAGAAAAATCTTGGGAGAGAAGCCTTTCTTGCTGTACTTTGGATATGAGAAAAGCGACTGAAGCTGCAAGGAGAGGTGCAGCTCAAATCTTGCTCTTCCACACTTCATCTCTCTCATAACATGAAAACGAAGACATTCTTTTGCAGTTGTTGATTTCAAAGTTCTGTTTTCTCACTTCACTTTGATCCTGGTTTAGATGCTATCTGAGAGGCTTTTAAGTAAATAGAACTGTTAATTGTTAACAATTGCCTATCACCCACAAATAAATAGAAGAAAAACATAAAATTCTTTGAATTAGGGCCTTTATGAAAGACGTAAGGGAGCATAATTAATTTACCCATAAGTTAATTTGCAGAGTGATTGCTCTCTGATAGGGTAAATAGGACTGTGGATCTGGAAACCCAAGATTCAGTCCATTACTTATTTTCAGTTGAAATGGCTATTCTTGGCACATTGAAATCATGAAGTTAAAAATATTAATATCAAAATAAATGTTTGAATGGGCAAGTTCTCCAAAGTATTTCACACTTTAAATCTTTATTTTTAGACCAGATTGAAATGTCACAAAAGAGGCAACTCTAGTTACAATTTCCATATAAACCTTCATTACTTACAAGCTACAAAATTAATGACAAATGAGGGGTTTGTTGTTTTGTTTTTGTTTTTTTGTTTTTTTTTTCCTCCCAGTTGGACTTAAAATAATAGAAAAATAACAAATCAGGAAGATGTGAGGAAATATTTTTTTTTTTACCTTTCAGGTGATTTTTGAAATTAAGTCATAATCTAGCCATAATCTTTTCTTCAGGATTATTTCTCATAATAAAACTCTAACCTATAAACTGCTGACGGATATTATTAAAATATGATTCAAAATTATAACTACTAATTACACTATTGTTAACCCTTCAATAATTTTAGACCCAGTGTGCAATGCCATAACTCACAGTGGGACTGGATTTGTTTTGGATTCTTTATTTTGCATGCAGTGAAAAAAGTGACAAGTTTCATAGGTGCATTTTCCATATTCAAGGGAAAAATCCAAACAAACAAGGAAATAAAATTAGGTTGAATGTGCAAAGTAAGTTTGTTTTGACATGCAATATTGAAGCTCTTTGTTATTACTCTGAGTGAAAATGGTAATTTTGCTCCTTTACTGAGGAAATTATAATTTTTAGATTTTGCAGAAAATATCCCACATATTTTACAAAACCCATAATATTGTTTTCTGAGCATTTGTTGCATCTCCTCGAAATTACACTTTTGAAATGAGTTATTGTCTTGTTTTGATGAAAGTAGAACATTTGGTTTCCTTCTTCTCGAGGCATTCTTTGAATGCTCTGCCAGTTTTGCATAGTTACATTGAAATATTGTTGATATATTTAATGTTTGCTACTGACATTTCAGAAAACAAAAATATTGTCACCGTGGAAGGATTTTCTGGTGCCTATTTGAGCATTTTGCACCAAATTAGAATATCTGTGAGATTTTGCAGATCATCCTCTTCCTTCTTATTTCTACACGAGGAAGCTTTGCCTTCTGGAGAATCTCTGCTTCCTGGAGACATCTGGGGGGGATAATTTACATGTACAAGATCAAACTGATTAATATTTAGGCAGAGAATACAGTTTGTGACCTCTCTTGTGCAAGAAGGAACAGTTTGTTTCATACTTCATGATCTAATGCAATTTCTGCTGTGGGATAAATTCCCTCAGTCTGTTGCAGATGTATCTGAAGAGGCCAAGGCTGACTTTTGTGTGTGGTGCTGAGTGTAACTTTCTCTCTTCACTTTTAAGTTTCTCGGGTCTGGGTGAGCCACGTGGGAGGAGTAAATTTTTGCAGATGCAAAATTTCAACAAAAGTAATTTCCATCACACAGAACTGAGGCATTGACTAAATTATAGATAAAAATGTGACCCTAACGTACATTTTGAATAGCCACTAGAAAATAAAAGCTTTTATTTCTCTTGTGCTCCCAATGCAGCCATTCCTGTGTTTTATTTTAAGACACGCTTTAGTGGAATGAACAATGTGTGGTGGATTGAAGGTGATGGAGATGAACGTTCCCTCTTCCATCAAGAGTTAGGAATAATACCATGATTTTTACCTGTCCTTAGAGTTACTGAGAGCTCTCAGGTGGATGTCCACAATGAACTGAGAGTAACAATGATAATTTTCTCCCCTTTAACTTCTACTTACCTGAAGATCTTTTCTTTTTCCTGTGTCCTTCATTTCCCATCAACATAAGAACCGTTCCTTGAACAAGAGGCGACAGAAAAATCTTTCAACTCATACTCATGCATTTGCTGATTCTCCTTCCTCTTTCACTTCAGTCACTTCTGTAAGTTTTGATTTTAATTCTTTTCAATTTCATGAAACATTTATCTTGTAAAGGCAGCAATAAATAAGAACACCGAGGAAAAATGGGATCTGCTGTGTTTTAATAATCTGAGTCTAGAAACTGTAGCAGTATGAATTTTAACTTCCCCTTGGAGAAAAGAATCAGGAATTGTTTAAAAGTTATGTTTTAGGGATTATTCCAAGCGTCTACCTGTTTTCTATCTGGTTGTTTCTGTACCTGGATTTAACAGTAACATTTATAAGAAATCCAAAGTGATTTCAACCTAAGTAGGGCACCACTTGAAAACTGACAAGATCAAGTCCACACTGGTTCTTAATTTGATGGTGATGGAACACCCTCATTTTAGACATATGCTAATTGTATTTGGATATACTCTAAATATTCTCTACTGAAATTTAAAGAAAAAAGAAAAAATAAGTCCTGAGAGGATTTACAGTGTCTTATTAGAAATATTCCTGTTACCACTAATCCAGAGTCATCTAAGGAGGATTCCCAAAGGATGAACCTATGCATTCTATGCAGAAAGGAATCACTAACATTAAAATTAAGAGAAGCTGATGCAAGTAAATACTGTAAAAAATGCTTTTGGTTAATTTTTTTTTATTATTATTATTTTTGTTAATTGCAACAAAGCAATCTCTTGGTGAATCGAATATGAAGATATAGAGCTGAAGAGTTCAATCTCACCTCACTTCAAGCACTTATAAATATGCAGTGTGCCACAAAGACCAGAACTGCAGTGAGGAGGAGCTGAGAAAATGTATTTTGCACTGTTTTGTCCTCATGTTATTGCACCTTGCTCAGCAGATAATTTATTATGCTGGCTCTTAATAAATAATTGATGGAAACTGATAACACAAAATTTACAGAATATGGAGAGTGTTTTATTAGAACATTAATATGCTACAGGTGTGTTTTATTGGTCAATTAACACGCGCCTCGAGGTGTGGGGTGATATATGAGGCTGCTCTGGGAGGTTTGGATGAGTGGGATGGTAAAACACATCCTGGAGGGGCTTAATGGTGCTGGAAAGTGAGGAAAGATTCTATAGAAATTGCACTGTGGTTTGGAGGTGCAGGCTAACTTTAAACAAGGAAGCAGGAGCTCTGGAAGTAGGCTAACAATAGCAGGGTGAGGCTTTTATATAAATTGATTTACTCTGTTATTTGGGAGAAACTATCTTAGGGCTAAGGTGGTTTCCATTAATTTCCCAGCTTTCCCAGCAAAGTTGTAAAAGTTAGTTTATTTCCCTCATACTTTATTTACAAGGCCATGTACAACACAAGCCTACTTGTTATCCTTGAGTGCTGCTCTTAATCAAGGAATGGTGGGAATATAGCCCGGACTTAGGCTGCTTTTAAAAGCCTTCTTTTAGAAATAGATTTCTTTATACCCAACAGATAAGTGTTTTGGGGCTGGGCTGGGTTGTTTTTTTGCTGGTTCATGGGGGGTTGGTTGGTTTGTTTGTTTGTTGTGTGTTTGTTTTTGGTTTTTTTTTTTTTTTTATGGCTTCAGGTCTTCATTTCTTTAGTTACACGATGCTTGTTGCTCTTTCTCTGCATTTTGGAAAGGCTTATCCCTTGACTATCATTAGATTTCGCCTTTCTTCTCCCTTGTCTGGTTTTCATTCCGTGCACAACAGAAGATCAGTAGCTTTAGGCTCCCTTTTTGAGCAGAGTGGCTGCGGGGGAAGATGGAGAGCTGCTCCGTTGGCTGTCTGTGCGCTCCGAGGTGAAAGTCTCTTAACGGCGTGCACGGGGCAGAGGGCTCTGAGAGCAAAGGGCTGTCAGCAGCAGCTCAGTCCAGGAGCCCAGCCAGCCCTGGAGAAATCAGCAGACACAACAGGCAGCAGCAAATGCTTGCAGAAAAAGTCTTAGAGCAGAGCGAACACGCAGATATTTCTCTAGGTATGGATTTTCATATTTTTGCCTGCAGTATTCTTCACCAGAATATTATATCCACACCATTTTGCCTAATAGCACTTGTGGGAGTTCCCTTCCATTTGTCTAAGAGGTTTTTAATCTTTCTGCCTATTAACATCCAACCTGTCCTTTTGGAAGGTGTTCCATCATTTTAATTCTGAAATTTGAAGGACAGGTTTGATTTACATCTTTGCTCTTTATGTTCAAGCTGCTGCCACATGTTCTCATCCCTATGGATCTTGTGCTGTAAGGCATGGTGAATTATCAATATATACTTAGTCATACTATGTCCCTTCAACTGTGTTCTTACCTCAGCTGTTTTTCTGCTTTTGTCATCTTATTTTTTTCTTCATTCTTTTCAAGTAGCTTATGAATATATTAAATACCAGGGGTTCCTATGGAATATAACAGAGTTTCTCTATCAATTTTTCATCCCACTAATTGGTTTCTCCTCTTTCCTACCAGTTTAGTAGCATACAAGGCAAACTTTTACCTCACACTAAGTGTGTCTTTATTGTGTATTGTAAAGCAGTTGTTTTGGGGAGTTCAGATGTTATCATGTGCTCAAACCTCATTCAAAGTTTTGGAAAAAAAATATTTTAGATTTTTGTTAAGGCCCTCTGTGTGCAAAAATCTGGATGACTTTTTGCTGTTTTGTTCAGGCCACTTTTGCCACATTAAGTGAGACCAAGTTGCCATGTTCAGCTGGAGATGAGAATGGGCTGCACAGTCACCAAATGTTCTTAATCTGCATTAGACACTGCTGCTTGCTGGGGTGAAGAAATGGAAGCATCAAGAAATGTTGGGTTTTTAACCTCTTACTCAGGAGGTAGCTCCCCAAATTCCTCTCTGGTCAATAACAGAGCAGGTAGCAGAGAGGGAATGTTCATTTTGAAGGAAATGTCTCAAGTCCCATTCAAAGCAGCTGATCATCAAAATGCAAGCTCTGCATTTGCACCTACCTGTTCAAACCTGATTATTTTTTGTGTTGCAAAGACAGATGGATTGCTTAGAAACATTTTTTTTTTTTTTTTTACTTCAGCAGGTGATTACCCAATTAAATGCTATACCTGATTAAATGCTGGAAAAAGTGTTTAAGATCATTAGTGGTAATAAGACTGGCAGAAGCAAGGTAGCATGTAGAATAAAAAGAACTTCTGCCCTCCCTCTCAGCCCTTCTGTGAAGAGACAAGTTGAAAATGAAGACTGTGAAAGGAGCTGGACCAGTATTAAAAGCAGTGTGACTTGCAGAATTTCAAACCAATGGCAAAAGCCAACAAACAAAATGACTTAATGGGAGCTGATTTCCCTTTGTTCAGGGGTCCAGGGCAGGAATGTTTCTGCTGTGACTGAAGTGCTCACTTGTTCTACAGAGCCGGACTCTACATGGAGATTTTCTGGTTTGTTTATTCCTGCTTTGCCCCGGGCTGGCTGAAATCACAGGAATTATTTAACAAAAAAGTTCTGAGTGGAAACCAGATGCCCAGGTCCTGGAGTTTGGAAGGGAATACCACCTGGCTGCTCCAGTAAATGAAAGGCTGAGTCCTTCTGAAAAACAAGGTGGTTTGAGAGAAAACAAATGCCTCAGGGTTTGATTGAATGTGGTTGGTTGCGAATTTAAGCCTGTGCTCACCTCCTGAGCACACCTGGAGCTGCTGCACCTCTCCTGCCAGTCTCAGCCTAACCCCAGGCATGAAGGCAGTTTGTTTTACTTATTCATGCAGGCATTTCTTTCGTTTTGGCCATGGCTTGGTCTCTTTTTGGAGATAGTTTTGTTTGCGTCTCTTCTGTCAGTGATCCAGAATCTGTGTCTGTGACCACCAGTGGGGGAAGCTGCTCTCTCAAAGCTTTGTGTGATCTGCCCTCACTGCAAAGGTTTCCTTATTATTATTGTGTGGCTGGAATTAGCAGTCTCATGTGACTCATCCGAGCTATTCAGTTCTTCAGGATCAAAGCTCTGTTCAAACAAAAAATTGTGTTCAGATGATTATTTGAAACTTTTGGTATTTATTGGGGGTGAGGATGTCCATGTGCCAAAACAAGGCGCTGTATAAAGAAAAAACCTCTAGAAGAAAAATTATTTTTCTGCTGAATGTTCATGCAAATCACACTGTGACTACTTTTTAAATAGGAAATATTGATGATAATTTATTGGGCAGGCAAGAATCTTTTCTATCCCTGCCTGAAAGCCAGAAGGGAGTGATGGGCAGGGGGCTTAGTCAGGGAATGCGATACCCAGACAACAAATACCAGCACTGCTTTTGACTACAGATGAACCGAAGTTGTTTATAGCAAATACCTCTGAGGAAAAAGTTTTTTGAGGAAGACTGGTATTTTGGCTGTCAGATCTACTTCAGGTCTGGTGATTATCAACATCTTAGCTGCTTCAATTCCCTGATGAGCTGCCTTGAAAGCATGAGTTTTATAAATCACCTCACCACGCTGTACTACAAAGCCCTGGTGATCAGCAATGCAGTGACCATGTTTATGGGAAGAAAAGACATCATTCCAGGGAATCATAGGGAATGTATCAGCTCCACACATCTTGATTGCAGACTCTGCAGGTAGCCAAGGTTTCTGTGGCTTACTCCTTGACCTTCACCTTTGCTTTCACAGACTGCAAACTTCTCAGAGACATGAATGGTGTGAACTGCATCTTAATAGCTGGAGTGCCTGATGGAGAGATTCCCTTCCATTCCTAATTGGGAGGTAGCTGTAGCTGTGTCATCCAGCTTCACAAAGATCTGCTGCTTCCTACCTGCAGTTCCATAGCACCTCTGGGCAAAATATGACAATTTATAACAATGAAAGTTAGCTTTAGAGTGCATATTTACATTAGGAGCTATAAATATTCCCACACATTTGACAGGTGTTAAGTTTTCTATTTTTGCTTCTCCCTGTTTTATCTAAGATCTCTCTACTCTCTTTAACCTGCAATAATTTTCACTACCTATTAAAGAATGATAAATAGCAAGTTCAGTCCTTAGTGTGCTTTCCCAAGGACAGGGCATGGATGGGGTGGCAGATGCAGTGTGCCTTCAGCAGACAAATCTCTTGGTGAAGTGGTGCCTGGTGGTGTCCCCTGGATATCCATGTGGAGGCTGAAGGGTTTTCCCTTCTGAGTTCCCCTCCTGTTGCTCCCACTCCCCCCTTTATGGAGAGAAGGAGAAAAGGCCTAATTAGACTAAGCAAAATCATCTTCAGATGATCCAGGCAAAGTGTCAAGAGAGAAAAAAGTCCTTGTTATCTCAAGGCACCTGCAAAAAGAAGGGAGACAGGGCAAGGATTGTTTGAGGAGCTAAGAGCTGTTCAACTTTAGGTTGGTTGAGCACATGTGGGTTTTTATAGTCTCTGTTCATCATAAAATCCATGAGATACAGCGAAATTTGGGAAAATATTTTAGCAAGCAAGCTTCACTGTCTGCTAAACTCACTGTTTACAACAGCTAAATACAATCTCAGCCCTTCAGTATAAATGAAAGTGATAGTTTTGTGGCTGAAAATAAATGCAGGGCTAAATCTATCTGTGGAGAAAGAAGCCACGAACCATTAGAAATGAATGGAGGGGCAGTAACAGCATGAGAAAGTGATTTCAGTGAAGTTGTGCTGCACTACAAGACTGGAACATGCTTTACAAGGAGGTGTGTTGGTGATTATGGCTCTTCTGCTGCTTCTCCTCCCAAAACCACGAGAACAAAAGTGAGCAACCAGGACTTCAACTCTGCATTGCCACACAGAACACGTTAGACCAAGTTTTATTTTCAAAAGGAGCAGGGATATCTCACCCCTTTCAGATTTTTGTGCTGTTACCAGAATCTGTAACTTTCTCAGTAGCCAGGTTTCAGGGGTTTGGATGGTTTATTTGTGCACAGTGAATTCAGGTCTTTTGGCTTTATTCTTCCAGCCCCTTCTTTGGCTCCCCCTCCCTCAGAGGTGCAGGGCCATATGTTAATGAGGCATCAGGCTGATGGACTTGGGCCATCTGAAAATTGCAGCTCTAAGTCTACTTGAAATTTAACTAAACTACATGGAGTCAACTTTCTTTTTGAAGAGCTCTCTTAAAAGGCAACTCACCTGCTGAAGTTGGCAGAAATGTATTTCAAATGTTCATTATGTTTGTGGCATTTTCCACATGCATGAGGCAACTCATTCACACCAAAACCAAAGTCAATCATCATTAGATGTCAGAGCAGCAATTCCTATCATGTTCCCATGGGGTTTGTTCCCGTGATGAAAACCAAAGACAAAATTAGTCAAGATTATTAAATAATCCGAACAGGATCTTCAGAACTTAATGTTTCTTTATTTTCTCTTTTTTAGCTTGAAATATATTTTTCTAGTTTTCTACTAAGATAGAAAACTAGTATTATTATTTTTTTTCTCTTTAGTATTAGGGTATATTCATGTTTGTTATAGATTACCTTCAGAATTGATTCACAGGCTACTTCAAAAAAGGAGCAAACCCTCCACACAACAGGTCACCTCACCTAAGAGGTTTCCTGTTTTTCTAGCCAGGTTCAAGTGAAACCATATTTGTACCTACTCTGAGGCACATTTGTTGATCTGAGGGAGTCTCTGAGCTCAGCTCCTCCTGTTTCCCAACGTCACACAGAAATGCGATAACCAGGAGAGTGCTCCCAGGCCAGGTGGAACATTTTACTGGGTGGAAATTTGAGGGCTGGTGATCAGAAATGATCAATCCTTTGCCATTTGAGAGGGCCCAGGTACAGGACAAAGAGGCACTGGTGCAAAGGGTGGCAGAGCTGTGGTGAATTATTGAAGAACAGGTGTCTGTAGCTTGATCAAAACCATTTGTTTCTGAAGTGCCCTGTGACTCCCAGAAAGCTCTGCCCCAAACCAGGGGGCACTGGGAGCATCAAGCACAGACCTCTGATGGGTATTATCAGAGAACATCTTCTGCAGCCACAATTTCCTGTTGGAAACCTTGTGTACCTCTCCTGGCACCTGCTGTGATCAGAGAAAATGGGATTCCATGTAATCCCAACTCGTGTGGCACAGACAATGGGATTACACAGCTCCTGGAGCAATGCTTTCATGCACTACCACAAATTACAAAAGAGCCCAGGGGCTAATCACTTATCAAACTCCTGTGAAAACTAAGGAGAGAGGAAAGATAAAATAACAAAAAGATTTGTTCTGCTGTCTGAGTGATAAGCATTAGTACAATAATACCTAAATTCTGCCCTAATAAAATATAGAAGAGAACTTTTAAGGCTCTGAATTTTTCCTGCTAAGAGCAACTGCAGCATTCCCATTAAAGGAATAATTCACAGCATTTTCAGTGGAAAATTTCAACTCCCTCTCTTTTCCTGGGGAAAATCTGACTTCTGGTTGTTTACTCCTCATATTTAATTTGGAGCTCCATAGACTATATTTCACCCTGGACATCACATAATCTTCAATTATGTGCACACAGATGTACTTCAAACTGAAAAAAATTGGACCTTTATTAGGTAGATTGGGAGGAAGTTGGTGCTGAAGACTGCAGGAGAGATGAGGCAGATGAGAAGTCAGTCCTTTTGAGATGCTGAGATCTCTTACAATGTGTTTAATGGGAGCTGAATGCACAGAATTGGGCACTGAAAGATTTATTCACTGGGTTGTTTTCTAATGAGACAGAAGAAAAGATCACAGATGAGAAAAGTAAAATATTCAATAGTTTTGTGATTGCTCTCCAGAAGATGATCCTCACAGTTAATAAAACATGGTGATTGCTCCCAATTTAGGCTCGGCTAATTTTTTAGGCTCTTTCAGTCATTTAGTATGAAAAAGCAAAAATTAAACATTAAAAACATTTTTTTAATGAAAAAGTAAGATTAAAATTCAAGTTCATTAGGTTTTCTTATGGAGCAGAGAGGCTGTGAAACTTCTTTTAGTAGTCAATTTCTTATCTCTATTCCATTAGCCTCAGGTGTTAAAAAGAAAAAAATGTCTTAGGGAGAAAAAGTCTTCAAGAAATCTTTTTTTTTTTTTTTCCCTCTCTAATGCCATAATACTCAGCTTTGAGAAAAATATATGTTTTGTTTGGTTTATCTGAGGGATAAAATTGATTAGCATCCTGCTGGACCCCTATGTAAACCTCTCTATAAAAGGTGTTTGCCCTTTTTGAGCATCCCTTTATTCTAACATGCCCCACTGCCAGCCCTCAGCACCTTTGCCATAAGTAGTCACCAAAGAAAACTGACTCCACCTCTGTTCTCGTCTGGATTTTTTTCCTTCCAAGAGGTATTAATTTCAAAGGCCTTTCTATTGGAAAACCTAGCACTGGAAAAACCAGATGGAAAAATTATGGAGGGTTTCGTAACAATCAGATTTACAGAAACAGGACTGCATTTTTATTTTTTCTCTGGGTATTTATTGACAGATGGGTATAGCTACTGAAATTTGTATCAGACATTGCATTGCACTCTCATCCAAGTCTTTTTTTTTTTTATAAAGTCTTTAATAAAGTAATTTTGCATTATAGAAGCTAAAGAGGCTTCCCCTGGTTCTTGCAATAGGCGTTGGAGATTTGATCACAACCCTACTTAGAAAAATGATAGAAACGAGAGTGGCTTTCACTAAAAGGTTCTTTTTTCCCCCTAAATTCCATTTGCATTTTGCAGCTGTGGATGAAATGTGTCCACAGATGAAGAACTGAGGAGAAGCAGCTGCACTGTTGCCCCAGTTAAATCACTGAACTTGTGCTGCAGAGAAGTTTTCTCTGACAGGAGTGAAGGCAGCAGCACCTCAGGAGCTCATGCAGAACTGGAGAAGGTGCTTTCTCTGGCAGTCACACATCAGCAGCAGAAATTAAAATTAACTGCGCATGTTGAATAACAAGTTTTGTGAGACTCAATCAGACACTATCATAAATGCTGTTCTGTCTGCCCTGGTGCTGAAGAAGTTAAGCTCCACTGGAGAAGTGCAATATTAAACATGCCAGAGCTGAAGTATGAGAAATTCAGGAAATGTTGGGCCAGAGTACCTGACTAAAGTGTTTGCATTTCATTCATCATCATGTTCTGTCATTCTGAATGCCTTTTTTTATATCAATAAGGTGAAGAACCGACTTATCAGTATCTCTGTGAGGATTTACAAGCTTCCTCTGAACCCCCTCAGTTTTTTGAAATGCCAACCTGGTATTTGCACTGTGCCCTGCCATTCATCCATCTGCATTTTGTCACACAGGCCACTTCCCACAGAAGCTGTGTGGTGGCTGGGCGGGAAGAAAAGGAGGAAAACATCTTTTCTGTCAATCTTGTAGCTGTTATTCCTATAGCCTGTTCAGTCGTGCACAGATCAGCCAAGTCACGCTCACTAATCCAGGCTGGAATCTCTGAAAGCTTTCAACGCCTCATTTCCTGGATCAACTTTCTGGATCCTTCCCTTCAAAGGAGCATTTACCAAATCCTTCACCAGTGAAGGTGATTCTGCTCTGTGTTAGATGCACGTGAATATTCTAGAGGCACTGGGTTCAGGCAGAACTTGGTGACACATTGAGGGGTGAAACCTTTGTGTCTGTAGCTCAGATTAAAGCTTCTTTACAGCAAAAGATTTGACAGATGACAAAGTAACTGTAGAAAACCTGAAGGTGCACGGACACAGGAGATGTGTGTTGTACATCCATCATTTCCATTGCTGTTATTCCCCCATGTCTTCATTTCTGCTTCCCATAAAAGATGTTCAAACTGAGAGCTCAGGACTGGGATGATGCTCTGGCTGACCATCAGCACATCCAGTACCTGACACATCACATCAGTTATTTCTTCCCTGCTCCTCTTCCCCAGCCTGCCCTGACACCTGTCCCCAAGCCAGCTGCTTTACAGCATGTGCACACCAGGAATGGCTTTTGCCCTTAGATGTTATTATTATCTTCCTGATAAGAAAACTGTGCACCAAAATGCTTAAGCTAGTTGACAACAGAATAAAGTTAAGTACGTGTGACTGACGAGCAGCTGAGCAGCAGCACAGAAATGGGGATATTGTGAAATGTGGACTTGTCTCAGAGGCAGTTTCTGTTAACGAGGGGACAGATCTAATAAAGGCAGCACCTTATCAAGTTACTGTCAATTTTGTGTGAAATTATTGACATCACAACCAAATTTTCAACTCATCTGTGTCATTATGGAAGCCTCACAACTTCGGTGGATTTGATTTGCAGGGAACCAAAGCAGATGAATTGTCCTGGAAGACAAATCATTGTTTCATGTGGATACGACCTGATCACTTCTGTTTTCTTAGCAAGGAGCAGCAAAATATTGTATGGGTGTATAAGACTGAATTTAAAATGAAGATTTCCAGAGAAAAGAGCAGTAAGAAAGACTGGCAGCTGACTGAAGCTGTGCTCTCCTAGAACAGTAATTACTGCATTCGGGCTTTCACATTTTTTCCATTAACCTGCTCATAATTTGTTGCAAACCTGGTTTTGTTTCCTTAATATTTCTCTGAGATGTTTCTGAGCCATCAGTTTGGGGATTGTGAGCACGATGAAGTTCTGTGCCTGGCCAGCCAGGAGGATGTTCAGACTTTGCTGGGTACTGCTCCTTGTGCATCCCCCCGCTCTCATCTTGCCTTGTTGGCTGCTTGGGAAAGGATCATTTCCCTAAAACCAGGTGTTTCCTGCCTTGTGGTACAGTGAGATACTTGTGATTGCTGCCTAACAGACAGCGAATTCATGAGCAGAGAAATTCGTAAACAATATAAAGAATAAAAAGAGACGCTTTAAAAATCATTTTCGCTGCCTCAGAAAATGTCTTGTGCACACTGAGCCTTTTGAAACTGCCATGTCTGGCACCAATTTTTTTCTTCAGATGTGCATTGTTTGAAAGCAAAAGCATCACTAAATTAAGCCTAAAGACATTTAAAATGATCAGAAAATCCCATTTAGTTTGAAATGTTTTGTCAAGTCTTCACAATGTCATTGAAGAAAAGGAGGATGCCCTTGGAATAAGCCTGGTGGAAGGTCCCACAGATTCTACAGTTCCTTATCCTTTTTGTACAGTGTCCAAAATCCATTTGGGGCTTTTTCTTGTTTCCAGCACACATGTTGCATGTAAACCCCCAAAATGTCTGCATGAATAATTCCTTGGCACTATTTTATACAATATATAATTTAAAATTAAAAAGTCTTAATTGTTATACCTTCTTAAGATCACAGACTATTTTAGGATAAATTCTGATTATTCTGATCATCAAATTGCAGGAAGTATTTTGCTCTCTCCCTTCATCCCTGCTCCTTCACTTAGCTGGATTTGCAGGAGATGCATTTGGCTAATAGAACAAGAAATTGCAAGTGTATGAATAATTCTTTTTAAATGCCATTTAAAGTTCTATATATAGCATGAGTTTCCTGGAAATCTTTCCACATACTGTTTGGTAGGAAATAGTCTCCAAGCAGGTTACAATGTCAATTTGATAGCTAAACCTTTCCCAATAGTTGTGTTCTTGATTTGCTTATAAAAGAAATCCCATTTTAGGCTGAGTGATTGCAATCAATTTGCTGTTACCAAGTTATCAAAGAGCTGTACCACATCATATGGGAAAAAAAAAAATCCCAAACAATTAATTCAGCAAAAGCATTCTTAAAATTCCATCCTGAAACGTGCGATTTAGGCCAGGTTTTATCCCAACTGCTCAGTAAAAATGCAAAGAGAAGTTAATATGATAAAATATGGGACTACTTAAGCTGTTAAATTTTTAGCCAAGTTTGGATGAATATCATGGACTGGGATGCTAAAAGCCATCTAACATAAATGTTTAATGAACAAATAAAGCTGTCAAAGGCAAATGTGCACAGCACATTATGGATGTATTTGCTTTGGGTGGATCGTGCAGTCAGAATCACTGTCTGATCAAGGCCTGAAGTCTGTTTTCCATAACTTTAGTAGTTTTTAATAGTCTGCTCACAGGCTGGTTTTTTTAGGGTTGTGTGGCCCGTTTTTCATGCTGGAATTATAGGACCAGTTGTATAATTCTTCAAGCTTTCCAGGCTTGTAAATATTTTTTATCAACTTGACCCAACTTCATCTGTGAGCCTCCTGCCCAACTTCTAAAAAACCACAGAAATGAGGAAAAAAGTCTCATTTTGCATCTAAACACAGGATGTCAGGGCTGAAACTTCCCAGCCTGGAATATTTTAGAGGATTTTGCCAAAAGTAGCAAATTCCCTTGTAGAAGAAAATATTGTTTCTACCTCAAACGCTTCTAACACAATCCACAGAACATCACCACCACTGCAAAGATCCATTTTCTGTATTTAATAATAAACCTTGAAGGGATTTCTACAATATGTTTTTATGACTCCCTAGAACCCATGTTTTCATTTCCATTTGGATATGTTTCATATAAGGCATTATTGATTTTTCAGCCAACACCGATCTTTGGGACAAAAAAAAGAAAAAAAATAATTTTGCCTTTCACTATGGGTTCTTCTCATTTAAAGGCCTGTAGAATGGTTTTGGAATGCTGACTCACTGAGGGTTCTTTTTCTTATTTTTCTTTTTTTTTTTTTTTTTTTTTTTTTAATAAGAAGGTCTAATCCCTACCAAAATCCTAATGTACATAGTGAGGGAACTTCTGTTAAAAATTTAAAAATTGTGTGCTGAGTGGAAAAAAATGTATAAGCTTTGATGAAGGTGATTATATGCATTTTCTTCAACACATCGGTAGAAACCATAATAATTTCAGCAATTCCTTGTGTGCAAAAGGGCAT
Organism: Cinclus cinclus; assembly: GCF_963662255.1. Taxonomy (NCBI): domain Eukaryota; kingdom Metazoa; phylum Chordata; class Aves; order Passeriformes; family Cinclidae; genus Cinclus; species Cinclus cinclus. The sequence continues at coordinate 16,573,266 of NC_085060.1, read as the reverse complement.
CACTTTTATTTCAGCCTTCCTACAAATGTTTTAATCAAAAGAGTTACCTTTGAACCCAAGGACTTCATTTTACTAAGATTGGAAAGAAAATGAACATTTCTTTGGATAAAAAAGAGATAATGTGGCATTAAAGTCTGAAAAGTTGATGTTGGACAGAGTAGAAATAAATGGCCCAAACCTGGCAAACAGCATGTTCTACAAGAAAATAAATTAGAGTGGCATAACTATGGTGACTGCTGAATTTGTGCTAATCATTTGTAAATGAAATCCTCTTTTCATTAGCATTTCCATGCTCACATGCATAATTTACAACACAGGTTTGCAGGCACTAACACAGTTTTCATAAATTAGTTGTAATTCTGGTGTTGCTGAAACCTTGGGAACTTTTTAATGCAGCTGGATTTTTACATAGGAATAAAAGCATAACCTTGATTTTCTAAAAGTCAGATTTAGTGTTTAAAATGTATGCAACAGGCCTGATTTCCATTCTGTATTTCTTTTTGTAGCAGCCTGAATGCAAAATAAGTATAAAAAATTGCCACAGCTACCAGAGCAAAATAGTGGGTTTAGGGTCTGTGTCCTCTAAGATGCTGGAATTGTTTTCTAGGTGTGCACAGGTTGAGAATAATACAGGCTGTTGAATAGGGATTTAATACAGCTTTACTTAATAGGAGTAGGAAGTTATGTTAAGTCCCTGGGATTCTAAATTATCTGATGTCAAGAATGCTGATCATTTTCTGTTATTCCTGTTGCAATTCTGATGAGACAAGTTCTTTTAGGGAATCTGGTTAACTTTATATTTTCAGAAAATTTAACTGCGGTTCTGATCTGGAAGTGTTCAATTCTGCTTCTAGAAACAGGTTGAAAACCATAACTCTAAATACTGGTTTGACCACATTTTGTGAATTAACTGCTTGTTTGTTTGTTTTTGTTTAGTTGGTTGGGTTTTTTATTGTTTTTGTTTTTTGTTTTTTTCCCTTTTTTTCATGGTTCCTTTGCTCTTGCTTTTATTTGTACAAATGTCCTTGAAACAATGAGGAAGTTTCTGGGAGCTGGGCCCCAGAAGGTGGGCAGGGTGCATGAGGTCTTCTTCACCTCTTTCCTCCTCAGCTGTCCCTGATGCCAACATCTGTGCAAGGAAAGGAACAGAAAGTCCATTTCTGTGCCCCCATTTTCCAGCACAAACCCTGCAGCAGATTAGAACTGGCTGGGACCCAGTGGCTGAAGAGAATGGGATGAGGTGGAATTGTGTCCAAAACCTCTGCAGTGCTGGGAAGAACTGGCTGCTCCCCTGCTCTGTGTGAGCAGAGCCCAGCTCTGTGAACTGCTGGCCAGAGAGGGCATCATGTGTTATTTTTTATGAAGCAAAGTCCATTCAGAATTTATAGGATGTCTGCATCGTTGGCTTCAATGGATTTTGCTTGGTGGGAAAACCAAAATATCTCATTTATTGTTGGTGTCACAGAGCTCTGCAGTGACGCTGGGGCTACTCCTGCACCTCAGGAGGTGGGGACAGGACTGAAATGGTGTGAGCATTAAACACAAGGAAATTAAAAACTGGAGAGCCTGTACAATAGCATTGTTATGTGGTTCATGAAAGTGAAGGCACTTTGGCTTGTGGAAAGAGCAGCTTTCTGAAAGATGTGCTTAGAGGGGTGTGCAGTGGGTGTTGTAGATTGAGACCTGCACAATGGGGCTGGATGAGAGCGGGCTGAGATCCTTCTGTGCATCTTTGACTTTTATTTCTTGGGGGGTTTGGTGGTGCAGGTAAGACATTAATACAACCCCTAAAAATGAGTACATTTATCCCACAAAAGTTAGAATTTTAATTTCTTGGGGAAAGCCAGAACAAACCATTCTACAGCTCTGACTGGAAGGGGGGTGAGGGACAATTTAAATGCCACTTTTCTATCAACATCATCCTTTAGCCACTGAGTGGGAACCAAATCTTGCTGCCAAGCCATGTCCTGCAGTGGCGGTGCCAGGCAGGCTGAGGCTTCCCCTGGATTTTTTTTTTTAATTTTTTGCTGAGTCCTGCCAGCTGAGAGATGCCGTGCTGGTCCTCTGCTGCTTGTGGATGTAAATTGAATTGTGACAAATACACAGAGCAGTGCATTGCCTGGAGACTGAAATCAATGCTTGCATGTGCTCAAACAAAATTATTTTCCACTTGCACCTCTTAAATGATGCCATTTTAAAGGGGCTACATATTTTGTAGTTTGCATGCATTGCTTTTTCTTTCCTGAAGAAAAATATCAGGAAAATAAATCATCACTAGAGGAAGTTTTGCTTTGTTTAGTGATGTCATGAGAGGTATTTTTCTCCCTTTATAATATGCAAATGCTTCTCAGGCACATAGGAAACAGAAATTGTCTCGTTTTACACTGAAGATGTGAGTGTAAAATGCCTGTGGGTTTGGGGTTTTTCTTTTTGGGCTAACTTTACAAACCAAATTGGTTAACAGGGATGCGTGCATCAAATTTTTCATAAGGTTCAGAACTTGAATTTACAGCCCCCATTACATCCAGTGAGAGATCTGCCTGTGTGTTTTGAACACCAAATTTCAAAGTGTTTTTTGGGCACTTTTAGTACAGTGTTATAAGGAAGAATTTTAGTGTGGTAGTAAAAATCCTACATCTGCTTTATGAGAGAGAAAAATGTAGGTTTCTTAAGCAGAATATTGTAATGTAGAATGCTTGTAAGATTTGTTAGAAAGTCAAACTTAGAAGACTGTAATTTTCTTTTGAGAGACAATTTAGATCACAGCATTACCCAAAAAAATCTTATAACTCTAGTTAAAGTTAGTAGAAAGAACTCCCTCTAAAGTGATTTAAACCCATTATTTTTAAAATTCATTACTTAAGTGGAAATAAAACTAAGCTAAAATACCTACATTCAGTCATTAAAAATTTGAGAAATTGAAATAAACACTTCCTCATTCTATTTTTTTTTTTGCCTTGAAAGGTGACCAAAGCCCAGATTCCAAAGAGTTTAGAAACAGTTTAATTGGCCCCTTGGTGTTTTAAATCTCAAAATACCAGTGTGGATATCACCCAAGATTATTTTATCCCTGACAATACAGCACCCAGTGAAGCTGTTATGGGGGCAGACCAGTTTGAGTCACTGGCATTTCCCACGGAGGAGCCCTGGAGAATTTAATCCTAAGGTTAGACTAACATTTTTGTTGTGGTACATGTGCAATTCAAAAGAAGAATGAAATGGAGGGAAACATTTTCCTCAGATTTTTTCCCTCTTCACCCACTTTTGGGAAGTATTTTTGTTTTTTCTGCATGGAACGGACTCAGAACCTTCAGTTTTCCTAGAAACAGAATTGTCTCAACGTGTATATTGGCATTTCTGGATTCACTGAACCATAAATTCTTGAAAGTTTTGCCCAAACCAACCTAATTCCAGTGAACTGGTAGAATTGCTGTGCAATATTTGAGGTCAGCCTGAGTGCTGTGACTCAATGTGTCCCCAAGGCACGAGGAGAGGGAGCGGGATCAGCAGAGGAGCTGTAACTACATCTCTGGCCACAGGTAACATCGAGGGCAGACAAAAGCAGAAGTGACCAGCTGAAATGAACAGGACAACCCCACAGTAATTGCAATAATAACAATAATAACAATAATAATAATAACAGTAATAATAATAGTAATAATGACAACAATAATAACAGTAATAATAATAATAACAATAACAATAATAATAATAATAATAATAATATTGAAATACGACAGAATTTGGGTACCCAATTTCAGACTCCATTAGCAGACCTGCATTTAGTAGGAAGAACAATTCCTTCAAAATTTAAACCTTTTGAGGAGATCTCAAGTTGCCCACATTAATCCAAAGCTCGTTTTTTTATGGTTTAGAGCCCCTTAAATGGAAAACTGGTGCAATAGAGTTCAAAATTACTCTTTTTCTTCTTTTTTTTTTTTTTTAAATCCTTGCTGACCTTGTGTTTAAGCAAGAAGAGTTGAATGAAATTTATTGGCAGGTTTTATAATTGTTTTGAAACCACTCTGCCTTGTCACTTTGTAACTGAATGAGTTGGCAAAGCTTTCCAAAAGTTCCAAGGTCATTTGAAAATCGCTGGCCTCAGCCTTATTTAAAACTCCATTTGTTAACTTATGTTACATTTACTCTTAAAAACAAATTAACAGTTTAAAGCACTGGTAAAACATGGATTGGCCAATTATAGTGGAATTTCTGTGAAGTATACAGAGCATTACCTCCTCATTAATAACACATTAGTTCATTATTACATCATTATAATGAAAGCAGAAGGATTAATAATATCTGGTCACAGCTACCAAAAATCATTCCCAGTTTGGGAATGATTTAGCCCATGGTCATCCCATGAATACATATTGTTTCCATGATCCAGTGTGCTCTTAATAATATGAGAAAGAAAAAATATGAAATGCTGCAGTTACACCTTTTGGAGCAGCAGCTGCCTTGTATCCAAGGAAAACAAACATCAATACATGAAATGTGAAATCTCTCGGCCTCTTTCCTTTGCTTTAACTGAGGTCCAGCACAGCTCTGTAAACAGAGTTTAAAGTGCATTACAAAGTGTTTGGCCTGCCTTCTTCTGGCAGAGCATTTTCATTGTTCTATGAAAAATTGAAAGGCTTGGACAGCTATTGAAATCAATTCAGTGCATTAAAACAAAACAAAACAAACAAACAAAAAAAACCCCACAAAAACAAAACCAACAAACAAAACCAGAAATTGCACCAGGTGAAATCTCATTTGTATGCAATGGAGGTTGCAAACAGGCAGGGAAAAGGGAAAGGGAAAGGGAAAGGGAAAGGGAAAGGGAAAGGGAAAGGGAAAGGGAAAGGGAAAGGGAAAGGGAAAGGGAAGTTTGTGTTTTTTTGGTGTTTTTTTTCAGATCTTGATTTTTCTCCCTTTTGATATCAATGATTTGAACTTGTTCATAAATAACAAAATTGTCAGAACTGATGAATTAGTTGAAAAATACAATGGCAATGAGATTTTACTGTTATTATTTTCCTTTTGTTTTTTTTTTTTTTCAGAACAGAAAGCAATGATATACAAGAATATACTAACACCCAACATTTGGTGTCAGTAGTATAGTGAAACAATCTTAATGGAAACGATGTCTTTCTTGCTTAAAGATTCCCGGGAGAAGTATTAGAAGGAAAATACTTACCCTGGAATGGAACAAATCAGACTAACTCCAGGCTAGATAGAACAATTTTGAGTGCTGTATGATACATAAGCTTAATTAGGTTTTGGGAAAGACAAACTGCAACAGCACTCCAAAATAATAATAAAAAAATATAATTTATGGTCAATTTATCCCTAGGAAATCTAATGACAGAAACACATCTAATATAATACTGCTATTTGTATATGCCATGATTATAAGCTTTAAAGTTTTCATGCTGCTGCAACCTTTTTGTTTGTTACCTGAGTTACACAGAGGAATTAGGGAATTATTCAGCTATCTGAAAGATTGGTACAGAGTTTTTCAGCTGAGTTTCCTAACTGAGAAGGGAGAATTTGCTAAATCTTGTTAAAATTGAACACAACCGTGAGCATCCTGAAATGCCAACAGTTAGTTTGCAATATTTCTGTTTTCAAGCCTCCTCAGAGGAAAATGTAGTTGAAACTTTTAATGTCTTAGAGAATCCTTGTTTCCATATGCCTAATTTTTCTGGAGCTGGGGGTCTTATTATGGGATAATTGAGATTATTTCAGACTAGAACAACATTGCCAGTGAAAATGAGAAGTATTTACTCAGATGGAGGGCAATATTGATAAAGTGATAAAAGGAATAGAAGAGCTTCAATAGAAGCTATGGGGAGCAACTCGAGAAGTAATAATTGAATTATAAAATCTCAGTGATGGAATCACAGATTGGTTTGGTTTGGTTTGGTTTGGTTTGGTTTGGTCTGGTCTGGTTTGGTTTGGTTTGGTTTGGTTTGGTTTGGTCTGGTCTGGTTTGGTTTGGTTTGGTTTGGTCTGGTCTGGTCTGGTCTGGTTTGGTTTGGTTTGGTTTGGTTTGGAAGGAATCATCAGTCCTGGATGCTCCCATTTTGTGGGTATTTTCCCTCAGGTCAGGTGAAGGAACAAGTGTTTCCTTTTAAGAATAAAAACTCTTTTGCCAGTTTAGGTACTGCAGGTGAGAGCTCTTTAAAGAGCTTCTGGAGGGTGCTTTAGGGCAGTAGAGGAAGGCTGAGCTGGATGTTTGTGCCTGTTTTACACCAGCAGTAACTGCTTGGTGCTAAGGGGAACCTGCATTATACCCTGAAGGCATCACAGGTAAGATTACACACGGGATTTTTACTTAATAACTGTCAATTTAAACTCGGGTTTAGACTCAGATTCTAACTATACTACCACAGACTTAAAATTAAACACCAATAGTGTTCTGTTTATAAAAGATGGAATTAGTTTTTAAAGCTTTCTAAAGGTTTTAGTCTGAGTGAAATAGTTCAGCTTTCGTGCTGAGGTACCTGAGGTGGTCTCTAGTAAGAAATGTTGTGTTGCCAAATGAAACCACTTGTTCTTCAGAACTTATCTCCTTGTAGCAGACTCTGAGTAGCCAAAAAAAGGGCAGAAAAATCTGTGTTTTTCTTTATGTCCTGAGCAGCTGCCTCATCTATGAGAAATACAGAATTGCCCCTACAATTAATAATTACAGCATCTTCTTCTAAGGAAAAGTCTCTCCTTGTCTGAGATAAAACTATGCCTGTAAATTACATTATATCTCAACCAGAAGCTGGTCCTGGAGCTTTAGTATCAGTGGTATCTCTTAATCAAACCTCTGTCACTGAAATATAAATTAGTTCTAAATTGCATAGTATAAGTTTTGTTATCCTTTAATGAATAAGAAATTACGTGCATATGGGAATTTCAAAACACGTTGTGCTTTTCAATTTAGGTTTAAATAATATGCAGATTTTATTTCTATTTCTTGACCTTTGTTGATGGCAGGGGTGTTTTTTCCTAAGTATTGGGGAAGTGTTGTAATGAAACAAGTATTTCATCCTGGGTGCTGGTGAGAGCAGCTGTCTCTTCTCCTCTAACTCTCTCTTAAATAATTCCAAATCATCTGACTGCAGTTAAAATCACCTTTCAAGCTTGCATTTCTCCTCGAAGGTGCCTGGCTCGTGTTTAGTGTCCTACCCAGACCAGGGTCTGTAGGAGAGGTGCACAGGGCAGTGCCACAGCACCCTTTGATTCCTGGGTTTTGAGAAGAGCCTTGGGGCAGCTTTTCATGGAAAGGTCCCTGAAGTGTCCGTGAAGCCACCAAGATCCTCCCACGAGTGGGAGAACCACGAGGAACCCTCAGCAGCAAACGTGGGGAGCTGGGAATTGTTCCACGAGGAAGCCAGCTGGGCAGCTTGGCTTGGCTGCGTCACAAAGCTCATGAAAACCTCTGGGAAAGCACAGAGAGCTGCAGAAAGTGAAAGCTTTGTGGTATTTAGGTCCATCTACCTGGTCAGGAACAACTTCCCCTGGGAAGTGGACACAGCCCCAAACCTCCCAAAATTAAAAGTGCTTGGACAATGTTTTCATGCAGAGGGTGGGATCCTTGGGAGACCTTGTGCAGGGTCTTGGATGGTCCTTGTGGGTCTCTCCCAACTCAGGATATTCTATGATCTGAAAAAAATCACAGCTTTATTCTTTTTCTCTATAAAATTCATAAAATTATTATAGAGAATAATTCTCTGGTGTAGAGAAACCTGTACCTGTCTGAGAAAACAATTTAAATTCGAATAGAACATAAAATACTTGAATATCTAACAACAACAGAATTTACTGGACAGCAGTTTAAACCAACTTTTCAAAGTCAGCCTGACTGCACTATGTGATGGTGTGTCACAGATTCTGCAAACCACCTTAGAGCAAGATTTGATGAGAATTGATTGTAGCCTTATCATTGTGAATTTGTTATCAGATAGGAGCTAACTGTGGCAGGGGTTTGTTTATCTGGGTCAGATAAAGCTGCAGAGCTTTTTGTCACCTGGCTGCAAAAATGAGAAGATTCCTTCATGGCCAGAAGTGTCAGGGGCAACAGGGAACGTGGCAGGGCTTGTTAGAAGAGAAGGAAAAGTTGCATTTTGATGCATTTTAGGAGGAAGAAAAATATATATATATATATATTTGGAACACTCACATTGTTGGATTTATTGGGGTTTTTTTGTTTGTTTTGTTTCTCTGTTGTTTTTTGTTGTTGTTGTTTTTTGAGTTTTTTTAATATGCTTTCAGCTTAAATGATTAGTACATAGTCCAAATTTCTGTGAATGAGTAAAAAATGTACTTGTAGGAGGGATTAATATGTGTACATTAATGCTGTGCTGACACTGGTAAAAACTCCTCAATAGAGGCAGAAAAATGGCAAGAGCTGAAGAAAAAGAGGGTAAATACGATGATAATTTTATTGTATATTTTTCTAATTCTGTCCTAAAGGTTTTTATTCTCGTGTCCTTTTTGTCACTGTGATCTAATGAGGAGAAGGATGAGGGATTATGGAATGTTATCAGCAGGGTAGTGGGAGTCTACCTCCAAAATCCACTTTCTCACACACATACAGAAAAAGTACGTTATTAATTAAACTACCACAGAACTTTTGTCGTGATGTTTTCAATCTCCTTTTCCCAACTCATTATATTCAGGTGCTGGCTGGTATCAGCTACAAATTCCTGACATTTCATTTTGTGTCCTGTCACCTCCCATGGAAAGCAAAGGACAGCTTCTCTTGATCAATATCCCCCCCCAAAAAATAAAGCAGAAGCAGATTTAGTTAACCATACGTTAGCAGGTTTTCTCAGAGAGCTTGTAAAAATAAGGTGTAAAGGAATGTATTGTTTGGGGTTTTTTTTTCCCCTCTGAGAGCAATTGGACACAAATGTGTTGTTTGGGAGTCCATGGCATAAAGTGCTGTGACTCCTACAGAATATCCCTTTGTGCCCTCTAGGAAGATGTCAGAAGAATGTCCCAAACTGCAGTACCTTAGCAGAGCTGCCTCATTGAGATGGATTATCTTTAAGAGGCCTTCCAGCTTTGCTGTGGTGCTTTAACACAAAAACAAAATTTAAAGAGCCCCAGCTGTCTCCCCTGTCTTGGATAACACAGTTCCAGCCACCTCCCTCCTGAGAGCAGAGGGACATCTTGTGCTTTTTCTCCCCTGGTGATTTGTATTTCAGGATGCCCTGACTTGGTGAGCCAATGTTTTGTTTGTTGAGCAGTGATGAATGCTGTGCATGCTTTGTTTAGGAAGTTGAATTATTAATTCAGCGTACACAGAGTGATATCCCACACAAAGCCTGGAGCTCAAAGCTCCCTAGTTTTGAGGAGGTTTATAAACAGGTTCTGCTAATCTGAGAAGATTAGCTGCCTTGTTATTAGAGGCAAATAAATACTCAACTTCAGAATTGTTCTTTCTCCTTTCTAATCCAGAAGAAGGTTATAATGCCCTTTCAGACTAAGTTTTCATCTGAACATCTCCTCTGTATCTCTCCTGCCAGAATTCGAGAAGTTTTTGGACAGTGCTGTCAGACTGTCAGGTGGGAGTCTTGGGCTGTCCTGTCTTGGCCAGGAGCTGAGCTTTGAGGATCCCAGTGGGTCCCTTCCAGCTCAGGACAGTCTCTGCTGTCCCTTCAATTCCCGTTTGCTTTGTGTGCTTTCCTGGGCAGACTGAAAAAGTCAGGCCAGTAAAGTCTGGATTTCCAGCAGATGTGACTTGTGGCCTTGGAGACACTTTTGGATGGCTCAAGCACCAGCAGTAAAAATATCCCCCGTATGTTCCAGACAGTGAAACATGAAAATACTTGCAAAGACAGTGATTGAGTTAGGAAATTTGCCTCTTTTTACACTCAGCTGGGTCTGAGAATTTCACCAAGACAAAATCTCACCCCTAGTCATCCCAAAGGTGATGATCTCTTTTATAGATGCAGGATATCCCTCAAATTTATTTTTTGTATTTTTTATCAGATTGCTTCTATAACTAATGCATGTTGTTCATTAAAAGAAACTTCTTCTGAGGACAGTAATAACAGAAAACGTGCGCTGAGAAAACAAAGATTTGTTTAGTCCTCAGCATCCTGTCCCCATCCATGGTGGCCAGGGGGGAGTGAGATCTTGCTGTGCCTGTTTTCATCAATGTTTTCATGGCGAGTCAGAGAACTCCAATCCATGTCCTGTGCTGCAAGGCTGCAGACCTTAGAATGAGTTTGATTCAAGTAGGGTGTTAATTTTCCTGTTTATCCATCATGGAAATCCATGCCGCCATGGTTGGACGGTTCTAAAAATCACAAAAGTTACATAAATCTCACCACACCAAGATATCCAAGATATTTTCCCTTTCTGTGGTTTTTGGTAGCGTGTTTTTATTATTATTGTTATTTTTTTGTTGTTGTTGGGGTTTTTGTGTTGTTTTTTTTTGTTGTTGTTTTTTTTTTTTGTTGTTGTTTTTTGTTTTATTACTGGTTCAGGATGTTGTGTATTTTTAGATAATTAAATTTGACTAAGCCTTAAATATACCTAATGGCTGGATAAATTTGCTATAGGGTATTTGTGTCAATAAGGAACAAAATTATATTACAGAGCAGCATAAGTAGACTAAGACAGCTCAAATTGTCAATATGATGAAAACTACTCAAAGAAAGCAATTAAAACTCCAATCCATGCCTAAATTGCTATTGGTTGTAAGCACAGAGAATCCCTTTACACATACTAATGTAGGATACTACATGATAAGGGGTGCTGTAACAGAGCCAAGTGTCTTGTCAATAGAGAATTATAAAAACAAATATATCATCATGCTAAAATAAAATGCAAATCCCAATCAGCATTTCTTCCAAGCTGTTAAATGGCCAGAAAAAAAGTGGGGGAAAAAAAAAAAGCTGGAATCTGCAGATAAACCAATCTTACAGCCTGCATGTTTCTATAGATTTCTGTGATGGAAGATGTAAATTGATAGACAGCAGTTTTTGGTTACACCCTGCTGTAAATAGAAACATGGAAGAAAACAAAAGATAATATTTGTGAGGAATTCTGCAAAGATTAAAATTCGCTTAACATTAGCTTAAGATTTGAGCTTCAGAGCCTTGCAGAAGGATGCTTATATTGTTTAGTAGAACTACAGTATGGATACACCTTTATTCATATCATGAGGTCAAAAAATAATAGACTAAAACTACCATTTCTTATCCTTTTTTTTCTTTAATTTTTATAGATTTTGGCACTGAGAGGGCCCACAGAGCAGAACTTTTTGATTGAGCCCTGATCACCTCAGAATTTATTTCTATATTTATTTTCCATCGTTAAAGTTTAGTAGTTTTCATGTTCTGATATGATCTATTCAAACACAGAGTATGAAAAGCTTGAACCTGCAGGAATATCAAGCAGCATCCTGATAAATGATGTATGAATTATGCATCTCACAATAAAGCTTGTATTAATACTTCTTTAAATAGTGTTATGAGACACTGGAAAATCCAGGACATGAGCTGTGTGTGCAAGAACATGCATTTTTCACACTTCCAAATGGAAGAACGTTTCCTGAGTCTTATCACAAGTTAAGAAAGGAGCAGAAAAATTGCAGCCGTGTGAAAATCCAGAGGGTGTTTCAAACCAGAGACCAAAACGTGGAAATTTGTGCACCATGAGCCTCTGGGGAAGGAACTGCTGCTGATAAATTAGCAAAACATATTTAGGAAACACAGATGCCTAATATTTTTGTTTGAACAGTAATGTGTTTTCTGAATCATTGCATTAATTTTAGAGTCTTGATTAAGATACTTCTACAGTAATGGAACAGATTATTTGCATTTTATGCCAAATAACTGATTATGCTTGGTTGTAATTTATGTGTTGTGAGGTAAAAACTCTTTTAGTATCCGACAGCAGCCTAGATTATTTAGCCTGACTTGTTTGATAGTACCTATTGATTTTTGGGGTGTGGGGAGATGGAAATATGAGTAGAACTTGAAGCAGTATTAAGGAATGGAAGCAGCAAAAAAAAAAAAAAAAAAAAATCGTGCCATTTGACCACTGCATCAAGTAATCTTTATTCTATTCTTCCTACACTTCTGCATATCACTGATAAAAATATAGAAAATATATCCAGTCATGAAAATTTGCAGTGTGAAAAAAGAAAATTTCCTCCATGAAATAACACCAACAAAAAGTTGGACTTTGCATGCTATTCTATTATTCTATAATCCTCCAGAATAAAGATTACTGCCAAAATTCATATTTCTGAGTGGTTAATGCTTTCAATTAATGGTATTAACTTGAACTCTAAGCTTGGGCATATTGTGTTTTAGCCTTGCTTCAAAACATTTGTCCCACAACTGTTCTGGCTGCTCCTACACTGTGACCAGTCTGTGTTGGGCTGCAAAAAGAGTTTCTGCTCACAGTCCTTATGCTTAAATAAGGAATAATTCTGTACCTCTTCATTTATTTTTTTTTTATTATGCATGTGGAATATGCTGGCCATGGAGATTTACATTTCTTTGTACAAAATGTAGCGTGTGAAGCTTTTTGAGGCTTTTCCAGGCAGGCCAGAGCCCAGCTGGTCATTTTGGAAATTAGAATTTCTGTCTTGCACAGATTGTGCCTGGACAGTGTTGGAGCAGTTCTGCAGGAAAGGGTTAAAACATTCCAGCCTGTCTGCTGGAAAAAAAAATAAAAAAGAAGGAAGATATTTGGAATATTCAACTGACTTGCATTTGGAATAATAATTGGGTGTAAATTTCCTGATTTGTTTGAGATGCGTTTGAGTAGAATTATAGGAGAAAGCTAATTAACCTTTATGAACATAATTCATTAGGCTCGCAAGGCACAACAAACACTTAAGGAAAAACAAGCCACTGGTATCTTGCAGAGGCTGGCACCTTCCTTTTTGTGATCTGCAGAAGAGGAACCAGCTTTAAAAGGTGTCTCTACAGCTGCAGCAACAAAATCAGTCAAAACTTTATTTTGATTATGTCTGCCCATTTTTCATTATTTCTGTATGGGCTTTTTAAATCTTGATTTTCGGCTCTGAATTTTATTTTCTTCCAGTTTGGAAAAGCCGATTTATTTTAGAACAAATTTATTTTCTGTTCACCTGGTTTACACAATGAAGTCTGGACAAATTGGATTTCACTCGTAGCTCAGTCTCAGGAACAAAATGATGTGCACCTCTCTTCATAATGGTCATGAATACATCTCCTGACATCTATTTCCTCTACACCTTTTCTATGGTTTTCTCCTCGTTACCTCCATTTCCTCAGCAAAGTCCAGAAAATATCAGTGGGTTTTATATTGTGCCATTAAAATTGAACTCCACAGGATGTGGAACAGCATTTAGACTTCTGTGAATGAGCCTCATTTTGGAAAACAGTTCCTTCTGTGTCCTTCTGATCCTGACTCTTTCCCTGATAGTTCTTCTGACTCATGAAAATAATGGAGGCAGGGGTTCAGAGAATGCAGATGTTTTACCCATTATATGAATTTTAAAACAAACTAATGTAGACTGAATTGTCCGCATGACTGAAATGCCAATTTTATATTTCTTTCATGTGTTATTTCTCTTAGAAAAATTTCTCTTGGCATTTAACTTTGCACCTGATGTTGCTGGAATTGAGTTTTCTTTGCTTACATCCCCTAACATGAATGTAAATACGTCATCCTGCAGGTTTGCACAAAATGAATACAATGTTTTCTGAGCATTTAGTGCTATTGGAGCTTTAGTGTGTCAGGTGAGAAACCTTTTCAAAAGCATTGAGAGGAATAAAAATGAAGAAAGGCTTTTCCAGAGTATTTATTTTACTTATTAATGAAAATAGCAAGTCTCTCCTGTAGCTTTTTGTTTTGGCCTTTAACTTTTCATTAATTTCCTCTGTGAAACAAGCTTGTTCAAAGAATTAGTTCAAAACAGCCTCAAATTGCATTTAAAATTAATATATTTTTACGTTTGATGTTTAATGTACTTCTGCTATCAAAACCTTGACCTCTGCCAGGGGCGTTATCAGGCTGGCAGCTGTGTGATAATGAGGGGAGTTTGGTGGATTTCCAAATAATTTGGAGAGAGAATAACAAGCTTAGATTGCTACTCCCTGGAGCCCTCCAAGCCAGTAAATATTCAGCTGGCAGTAGATGGCAAACTGAAGATTAAGAGAATTTGCTGTCCTGAATTTCCTGGTGAGCCCAGGCCACCGTTCTGGTGCTGGTCAGGAACAGGAGGAGCTGTCATTGTCCGTGTGCCCAGTGATCTCTTCGAGGCTCCAATGAACATCAGTCCCAGCCTATCCAAAATACCTTTTTGCCTGTTACTGGGCCCACACAAGCACATTTCAGGGTTTGCTCTTGCCAGCTATTTTTATCATCCAAGAGACTGCAGTGGCTGCTTGGCCCAAGGGGGATTCCCTCAGAAGAGAACTTTGCTAAGTCCATTTAACCAGTTTTGTATTCTCTCCTCTGCCTGCCACACACAAACTCTTCTGTGTGACTGCAGCACTTTGCCTCTCATCATTTTTTTTTTTTTTAAATCAACTTCACTCCCCATCTCCCTCTTGAGAAATTTTATTGTCTTAAGTCGGAAGAAAGTACAGGGCCATGTGTGGCTCATACCCAGGATCCTTTCCAGAAGCACTGGGCTGGATTTCAGGTGGCTCCAAGGGGACTGGAAGGAGCCAGCAAACCTTCCTGACTGAGGTTTGTGAGTGTTGTGCAATGTCTGGCACCCAGAGCAGCAGCTGTCATCTCCTGCAGCAAGGTCCCAAAGGTACCAGGTGTGAGAGAACAGAGCCTGACCTCTGCCTTTCCCCTTTAAGTTAATATGAGATAGGCAAAAACTCTTCCTCAGGCTCTACTTGATGCCCTCTCTATTTCATCTTTAAAATATAAGGAAATAATCTAATTTCATAGACTAAAACTCACAGACCCCCTGTGCAGCTGTAGTGGTTTCCCCAATGGTCAAAGCAGAAGGACAGTGCTCCTTTATGGCCATAAATAATCCAGCCTGGGCATGGTGTGGCCCATGCAATGTATGATGAATTGGAGAGCACTTCTGTACCCTCTGTAATCTGTTTTACATTGCAATAACTGTTTGAAAATGGTTTCTTTTATTTTTATAATTGGATAGAGGCTGTATTCTGGTTCAGTTTCTCAGAAATTTGAGTACAGCCTCTTCAATTTCAGAGATATGGGGTGTTCTCAAAGCACTAAAAGCTGCTCTGATGTTGCACATTAGACTTGGGGGAATGCTGAGTGAGTAGATTGCAAAAAAAATAGAATGTTATCTTCTTTTTTTTATTTTATTTTATATTTTTTTCTTGTATTTTGTTATTTCTTCATGTCACAGTCTTTACTTCTAGATGCCCATGAACAAATAAAAAGAATTAAATCAAAGGCACAAGATGCCAAATTCATTTTAATAAGAGTTCACTGAAAGCCCAAAGGTGACAAACTTCAGGAAGAGTTAGGGAATGTGTGCAAGCAAACGGAAACTTGTGATTTCAATAAAGAAATCTCAGCAACGTGCCCTCTGAGGAATCTGTAACAACTTCTCCAAAGCTTTATACCATCACATTTTTCCAGCAGGGCTGTGCCATGCACGTGGAAGAATATTTGTGCTCGGGCTCTGCCTGTGACCAGAGCACGCAGCATGCTGGACGCACGGCCAGCCCTGAAATCAGATTTTTTCGGTGTGCCCACTGCAGGGTTGTTGTGCTGCTTCTGCAGCTGGTTCAAGCTGGGCATGGAGCGGGTGGAAATCCCATCCTGCAGTTCTGCTGCTGCTGGATTGCTGCAAAGAGAGGGCTTGGCACGTGGAGCTGTCGCCTCACCGCGTGGGCAGCTTTCGTGCCCTGGTGCACATTGGATGAAGGTGAATATCAAAACTCTGTGCTGAGCAGCAGAAGTTCAGGGCTCGCAGGAAACCTCGGGGTTGGCTGGTGTTGGATAAGGCTGATGGGGGTGGGCTGATGCTGAGACTGCACTGGCTGAGGGTCGTGGACAGTCCCTGTCCCCCTGTGCCACCTGACAGATAAAATCACTGAAATCACCCAGAAACGTTTAGGGGAAAATAGCTGGAAATGAGAAATTAAGCACTCGCTTCAAAGGAGTTTGTCTGTTACTAGGCATCCATCACAAAATGTATCTTCTATTTTAAAAGGCTCGTTTGGTAAGCAAGAACATCAGGACTACTCATAAATGATGTGTAATAACAGGGTTATATTCAGCCCCAAATGCTTTTATCTGCTCCAGCCCCAGTTCTAACTAAATGAAAGCCTTCACTTGCCTACTTTGCCTTCCACTTGAAAAACAGAATATATCTATTATAAAAAAAAAGGCTCTATAACCTCTTATATCTAACCAAGGCTTTCAACATATCAAATGTATTTCCCAAAATAAAGATAGAACAGAATGTTAGTTTGTGAATCATTCTGTATTTCAACCACTTAATGTACTTCAAGCACACATACACAATCGGGACAAGAAAGCTGGCTCAGAAATTATAAGCAAATTGCAGCTCTTCGAGACATCCTATAAATTTTTTTTCCCCAGCTGCATTTAAATAATAAAAGCTCTTCCTTGTTTTGGGCATCCTTGTTTTCATATCTGTTTTGAAACCATTTATGCTAAATAAGGAATTGAATAGGCAGATAATTAGCAGATTGCAAAGCAGTGTCTTAACTTTCCTGGTACTCCTTAGCTGCAGAAGAGGTTTTGCAAAGATCTTTTCTGTATAAAACCAGTTCACCAAGTTGGGCATGTGCCATCTAGTGATCCACACAGGAACTGGAACTTAAAATTAGATGTACACTCATGATATCCACTGAATGAGTACTTCTGAAATAAAAATTTGGGACACTAAGAAATATTTAAAATATGAAACTTGATATTTTGCATTGTGTAAGGAAATTTCTGTTAAGTTTTCCTTCATGAATTTTGAGCTGTGCAAGGACCTTTCAATCACATGAAATATTTAGTCACGAGGTTTCTGTAATGTAAGGGTCATGGGAAATTCTTAAAAGCTCATTGTCTGTACTTTCACAAAATGTTGCCTGTCATTCTTAAAGTGCTAACTACATTCTTTTCAAGGCAGTTGAAATTTTATGACAGAAAGCAATAAAATACATAGTTTATGAAAAAAAAGTAGTTTTTGACTGATGCAAACTCCTTAAACTCATTGAATCTCAATTATAAATCTGTGTTTCTTCTCTCTGAGAACATTTGAAAGTAGATTTTGGTGGTTTTGGTGTGGGCCAGTGGAGGTCAGTGTGCTCTGTGGTGGCAGAAATGGACATTACACAGCCAAGAAGGAAGGTGAAACTCCTTTGTATCTTTTACTCCTGTGGTTTTGGATCTCCTGGCTGTTTTTGCTGTCCTGCAAAGTTACTGTTCTTGTAATTAATGTTGGCCCAATAAGGCCATTGTACCAGTAGGAGAAACCTTTTCACAGTGACCTTCTCTCCACTGCCCATGGCCCAGCAACTCCTGCAACAACTTTTCACAATGAACAGATTTTTCTTGGAGGAAACTTCCAAGTGTTAATTAAAGCTGGATCAATTCAAGGTTTTCCTTGGGCACTAGGCTGCATACCTGCAGTAACAGTACTCAGGAAAGAGAATTTTGACTTAGCTCATACAGTACCTTTGTGTTGAGAAGTTATTTTTTTATTTTAAAATATTTGAACGTATATACTTGAAATATATACTCGGGTAGGACTATTCAGCTTGGAGATTTTCTGGAGCCTAGCGGTATAATAGTAATTTACATGGAGAGGCTATACAGCCTTTTTCTTCTGTACACTGTGAAATATTTAACTATACAACTGTGAATTCAGTGTGAGAGGTGTGAAAAGGGAGAGAAACATTACTTACTGCAGGAGGGTTTTATTAGGCAGGCTGCAGTTCTGCTGCTGGACAAAGTGCTGTAGATCCCTATTAACTATTTAACAGCTATCTACAACAGCAGACACCTTACAAATGAATAGATAGACTCAAAACACAAAGTGGCTGTAGAGGAAAAGCTCAGAAAAGGGTGGAGATGAAGTTCCAATTTAGTGGTTACAATTTAATATTGGATATCGCAGTTCTGGGTTTTTATCAGCAGCAGAGAACCACGTTTGTGTGAGAAATGCAGGAGATGATGCACTTCTAGGGTCTGTTTAGTAGCTCATTTTACTAAATGATGAGTTTCTATTATAAAACTCGGACATAAATTATTCAGATGAAGGATCCATCACAGCTCTGCAGGGAGAGATGCTGCTGCAGTGTGAATGGATGGGGTAAGTGGCTGATGGAGCTGGGGTGACCTGATTGAGGACACCTGTGCTGCACCTGGCAGTGCTAAAGAAGAGATGACAGCCAGCAATCCCTGCCTGTTATTTAAGGTTAAAAGTAGGGACGTTAAATTGTCAATAATTAATTACAGCTTTATTGAGGAGTTAATTATTATAGCCTTTCTGGGTGCAGGAGGCTGCATGCATCTTCCATCCTGGGGTTTAGTAATTGAGATGCAGTTTAGCAATCCCATCCTGGCACAAAGCAGAGTGGAAGAAGCTGCTTTCTAAACAGATATGCTGACACCTTCCTGCATTAAAATAAATATCCTGCTCAGTTCCAGTGACTACTTCCTCAGGGAAATGGAAAGGAGTACTTTCATCAGGAAGAGTTGAAGTAGAATGAAATACATTTCTGTCAGCGCTAGCTGCAATGGTTCTCAGTGCAAGAAAAAGATTTAAAGAATATGAATATTTGAGAAAACAGGAAATACTGAAATTTGGGCACTTTGTATGGTGACATCTCCAAAACATAGCTGGTCCCTAGGGAGACAAGGACTGCCTGAGGGCAAAGTGGACCCAAGGCAATCAATTTTCTGAGAATTATTCTACAATCCAAATATTCTGCAAGGATGCTGCAGCTTTAGGAAGGTCATTGTTAGAAACATTAAAGAAAATTTGTGGTCGTGCATCTCCCATTGGAAACAGAAAATGGCACAAAGATGCTGCTGGGCCATGCGCTGGAAGGGTTTAATTTGAATTTCTGTTCTTGAGCCGTCAGAACTCACAGAGGTGAAAGTTCAGCCTGGCATCACTCATTGCCTAATGTGAATTTAGGTGCCTAATGTGAATCTGTAAAATTACAGATTTTCAGTATGTGTTTTTTCCCTAACTTTGTTATCAAATATATAAATTTGTTATCAATTTGCTATAAAATCTGTGACTTTATCACTTCACCAGTCCATTAATCACAAAATTGTCCAAGTTTCAAATATCACATGAAGTTAAAACCTTCTGTAGACTCTGAAAAGGGTAAATATGTAAAGGCAAGGAAAGTGAACTCAGAAGTTTCTCCTTTGGGGTAGTTTCGCTGATTTTTCATACATTTTGATAAGGCACTTGACTATTTCTGAATTTAGAAGCTGCTCTAAATAGTTTGATTCCATGGGAATGATTGCGAGTGGTTAATTTAAGTTGTAGAGATTGCTGCTTTAGACTCCCACTTGAGCTCACTTATGTCCACAGAAAGGCTATGTGACTTTATCACTCTGCCTAGGCTTTACTTTCATCCTTTCCAGTTCAGTTCTCCAGCTAGAATGTTCTTTCCATCAGTCTTTCTTAAGTTGAATTTATTTATATAAAATGTTAATTTGAGAGCAAATGTGCCCTTTTTAAGGACCTCAGCAATAATCCTGCTTTAGGAGGCTGGATACCTGAGCCCTGAAAAAATAATCCATTGGACATAATTCATCAGCTGTTGGAATTTATTCTACAAAATAGAAAATATTGGAGAATTTGTTCCATTCTGATTGACAAAAGGAAGCCAAATAGACATTTGTTCATTGGACTAGAATTCAAACAGAAAACTTGGTAAGTCAAATTTTGGAAAGCTCTCTTTCATACAGGAAGCTGAAGTTCTGTTATAGTCAGTTTTCCTAAGGGACAATCTGTCCCCTAAACACACTGAAGCACCTGCACTTACTTGGAGACTAAAGCTGGTTTAGAGGTGCTAGACTAATTTAGCAGGGAAATGTAGCTAATTTTGTTTGTAGTGAAGCATAAAATTAGATGAGACTAAGTACAAGCAAAGCTTTTTTGTTCCTTATCTCTCTTTGCCTTGATGCTTCTTCCCAGCTCTGAATAAAAACACTTGGCTTCAGTAAAACCCATGAGTTTTGTGACCACAGTATTCCAAGCAGGGCAAAAATCCCTCTGGGATTGGTGAGGGAGGTTTCAATGCTGACCTAAAAATACATTGATTTTGCTGATCTGTCCCCAGAACAAGGGCTTGGGAGAAAGAAGTCACCAGACATTGGTCATGGGGGGACACGAGGCCAGGAGATCTGAAATACCTCTGGGGCTGTTGAGAGGAACACTCTGAGAGATGTTTGCTGGCAGAAAGTTTGGAGTTTTAGCGAGTGTGTCACACAGCTGGAGGTCGTGCTGTCTAGACAGGGGGAAAATTCCAGCTGTCTATTCCTCTGCTCCTTATTTATTTCAGTTTGGCATTTTAAGCTGATCATGAGATGCCAGCAAGACTAGAGATTTTAGTTTGGCTGGATAGACACAGGGCGAAATCAGAGAATTAGATCAGCAGATCGTAATTGTTGAGATTAAAGTTGAAATGATATTTATGAAGAAGATCATTGGAGACAAGATTTAGAGCAAAGGAATCAGGGAGCTGAGCCTGGAGCCAGCAGAGCCCCAACGAGTGCAGTCATCCTGAGGGCCCTAAGGGTTCAATTAACCTTGACAGCCTGGAGTCTCTTAAAAGGAGCAGAGCTTACGAATGAAATGCAATGAAAAATTACTACTTTTAAACTATTGGCAGTTTAAAACCTTGTCTCGACAGCAAAACCTACTCGACAGACACCTCTGAAATGCTGCGTGCTAAATGTGCTGTAAATTTATTCTTGTGGCAGGTTTATTTCTTCATTAAATATTAATGTTGGATGGGGTTTAGCATATGCATGACGTTGCTGTAAAGTGAGTTAGAAATTTATCAGGTTAAGTCATGTTGAGTCTAAAGGTCTCCCTCTTGAATGTTCAGTCATGCAGCAAAGAAGAGGGGACCTACAAATAACAGTCCTCAAAGACAAATGTAATAAATTTGAAGAGGCTGCTCTATTTTTCAGTCAAATCATGTAGGTATCTGTTTGGGGATTGTTTTAATGTATGTTTTTTTCCGTTCTCCCCAATTCCTATGTGTGGTGCCTGATTGGGTACAATTTTCTCACCATTTTCTGGGGGGTGATTTGTAAAAATTCTTACAGCTGTGCAATTTAGTACACATAAAGAGAATTTAAATTTTCAGTTCTATCTCTCTTCTGGTAGGTGGTAAGGAAGGAGCTCTCAGCAAGCTGTTCACAAATAGCTCTTTTCTTGTATGTTAGATGAAGAATTTTCCAGCATTTTGGCAAATGAACTCCTTGGCTTGTTATGATACAGAGAGGGAATTACCAAATGTTGACCAGCTAAATGATTCTCTGTCACAAGGAAGAGATTTCCTTGCCATTGGATCTATTTCTGTGCCATACAGCTGCCATCAAATCGATGGCCCTGCCCTGCTTGTATTTAATGACTGGAGAGAGAAATGGATCAAGTCCTGGGATAGAAACAGGAGAAATAGTGCAGGGCCAGTTCTCAGAAGGAAATCCCAGTAAACCTTTGGAATATGTGAAAATCTCCTCTGTGGAAATGAATATTTGCCAGGAAGAAGTGACATGGCCTCATGCACTATAGAACAATTTATGGTTTTATTTGGGAAGGGAAGGGGGACATTCCCAAATCCAAGTATTTGGTACTTGACCAGCTCTAGCTGACATTTTACTGAATAATCTTTGCAGCTGGGAAATGCCCTATGGGACATTTCCAGAAGGAAAGGCTTTTGTAACATCTTCCAGAAATCTCATCTGTGTCCCTGATAATATTCTGGAAGAACTTCAGTGGTGATCTCAAGATCCATATGGCTCTTATTAAAGTCCTCTTGCTTGCTGTGGGACCTGAAGTGAGTTGTAAAAGCTAAAATTAGCTAAACTCAGTGTGATTAATTAAACCTTCAGATTTCTAGCTTTGTGTCCTAATGTATTTTTTAATTAAAAGGGGAAAAAAGGTTATTTGAATTCTCATAATTTTTTAAAGAAATGTGATCTTCATAAATATCACCTTTTTTAATCCCCTTTTCCTAGTGTCTGAATAAAAGACAACTAGAACAGAATAATAAGCCATTTGTGTTTATTAATTTTATTTTACATTTGCTTAAACAGAGCTTCTACCTCTATTTTCATTAAATATGGGGGTTGTTAATTATCAATATAATGGCTGGCATTGCAGGAAGAAAAACTTTGCAAGGGTTAGACTTTTACCGAGATGATTTCTACCTGCCTAGGGTTTAGCAAATCAGTAATGTTAAGGATGAACCAAAGCACAAACAGGAGGAAATGTGTGTGGAGATAAAAGGTTTTGTATAAAAAGACTATTTGTTGAAAGCCGTACCCTTTGCTTGCCTTAATTAAAGTTGTTAGAATATAATTATTTGCAGCTAACCTGACCAGAAGCTTGCATTCAACTGCCATGCAAAATATTCCTGTTATCTTCTAATCTCCCTGACTCAACCTCTTCCCAGATCCCCAGAGAGTTCTGTCACAGGAGAAGGAATGCAGGAGTTATTATCGTGATGTTCGTGGCAGTGATTCCTTTTCTGAAACTCCAGACTCATTTTCTGAGGGGTATCTTGATTTGTGGCATTTACAGTTACATGGAGGCTGAAGAGCTGAGTGCTTGTCTTGACTTGTCTGTATTGGGTTTTCTGTGTCATGGGAGATGTCACAGAGCATTTATCAGCCAACAGCTTTTAAGGGAAAAGGGACAAACGTTGTGGAGGCATTGGGCAATTTAAATGTGTAATTTCTTTTCTGGATGTGCAGTTACCCCATAAAATGTGATTTCCACCCAACACAGCCTTAATCTGCAGGTAGGAGGTGGGAGACAGAGCACCAATTACAGCCTCCAGTTCCCAGAGCTCCTGGTGGAAATGGCACACAGGATACCTCTGTCCACAGCTTAATAAAGCTTCTGTACATGGTTAGTCTAAATTTAAATTTGTGCTGTTTCACAACTAGAAAATTCACCATTTGTTTCTGAACCAGAGTATTTCCACTGAAAAGACTTCTAATTTTTAATTCCAGCAATTTACAAGAAAAAGACTCTAAATCTTGATGTGTAATTGCAGTAAGAGCGAGAGATTGGCTCCAGAATTCTGCCTCTGATAGTGACCAGGGAGATTATAAAGAATATCTTTAATACATCCCGCAGCACATTCACACCTTAAACCTATTTGAAGTCAGGGAATATTTGGAAACCAAATGGCAATATTTTTGTGTATATGAACCCCAGGGGTTTTATGTGATCTCCCCAGGCACTGTTCATCTCCTTGGGATTTAGATGTCTTAGTTCCTGTATGAATCAATCACAATAAATAACAAATTCTGCTTTTGATGTTGGAAGATTTTCAGTCCTCAATTATTGAAAATCTTAATACACTGTCATCTGAAAAATGCTGCATTGCTCTTCCTTTTGTTATATAAAGGCAAGAAAAGCTTATTTGATTCTTGAGAAGATTAGTAGGGTAGACAGAATCACAGATAGCAACAATTTTCCCAGACAGAAAGCAGGGAGGAGGCATTTGGATGAGTCTCTATTTTTTTTTAGAATGTTTGAAAAAGAGGCAGCAGGACCATGGGAAGAGTAAAATAATCACTGTTCTCATAACTTGTATTGTAATTCTGTTCTGTATGTGGCTTGTGTGAGTACCACCTGCATTTTTACCTCATGTCTGGGTGCATCACTCGCTCCACACCTGTTTTTTCACAAATGGCCAGAGAACAATGGATATTGGAGCAGTGTAATGGGTCAGAGATGTCAAATTGGAAGAAAATGAAGTAAAAACCAGATAATTACTAATTAAAAAAAAATCAGGCACTTAACATTTTGATACTTTCCTCACAATGAGCCTTTAAATTCTGTGAAGCAATTGTTTTCTAACTCATCTGAATGACAGGTGCTAATAATGAAAACTAAGCATAAAAATTACCTAATACGTGCACCTGAGGAGGTCTTGCATGCATTTTTTGCTCCTAATGCCTGTTGAGAAGATAGTTGTTATCAGAATATTCATATTTCAATCATATTTACTCTAAACTATGAGCAATAAATTAGCCCCAGGCAGGAGGTGGATGTCCTGTCTGGGATGAAGGAAGAGACAAAGATTTGTCTATGTGAATTCCTCCAAGCAGACCCAGCATTTAAAAGCCTCTGCCATTTCTCATGAATGCATTCCTTACAGCACAACTGACAGGGAGGGACATTTGGTGTCCTTCTGACCAACTGATATTGAAGTCATGGCATTTATGATCTGGACATCCTCTGATTTTAGTGGCTTCCTGCTTTTGGTTCCAGCAATGAGATGGGGAAACTGGGCATAGTCCCACGAAGGAAACTCAGATAAATGTATGTCTATTGGGTGGTTTTTTGCTTAAGTAGGAGTCTGAACACATCACAGAGCATCTGGGCCAGACACTGTGAGTCATAAACCATTGCTTTAATCTGTATCAATAGAACATAGTTGAGTTCCCTCTGTTTTATAAGAGATGACTGATAGGAAGACTTAACTTGATATTTGTACTAAATTCCATAACGAGTGTCCTCATAGGCAGCGCGTCTGGGAGGGGGAGGAAACCCAGGGGCTGATTCTCTGCTCTGTACCAGTGATTTGGATTCATTTAAGCTGTGACTACTTGATTTATCTCTATCTATTGCTGTGTTGCCACCTCATTTTTTTGTGTCTTGCCTATCAAGTCCAGCCTTTCAGCAGAAGTGTTGTTATTGGTACATACCTGCTCAAAGGAAGCAGGTGACAAATGGAGCTTTGAGCTCAGTTACCCTCGCT
The DNA here is from genome assembly GCF_963662255.1 of Cinclus cinclus. Taxonomy (NCBI): domain Eukaryota; kingdom Metazoa; phylum Chordata; class Aves; order Passeriformes; family Cinclidae; genus Cinclus; species Cinclus cinclus. The sequence goes on along the minus strand of NC_085060.1, from coordinate 16,548,340 downwards.
GTTATTGTGCAGCCAAAACCATTAAAAGAACAGGAAGGCCCTGTATGAATGTTAGAGAATAGCATTTGCCACACACAATAGCTATTATTCATCTCTTTCTTTGCTCAGCCTGTCCCTCCTGATGGTGGCACAGTGAATAAGTGTTTTGCTATTGAGTTTTTTCCTCATTGTGGTTATCTTTGCCATCCCTGTGGAGTCAGCTCACTTTCAGAAAGTCCTCTGCACCTTTCAGTGTCTGTCTGAGCAGCGTTGCTTCATTTGGAGACTATACTTAGAACTAGTTCATTGTATGAAACAGTCATGATAGTAATTCGTTCAGGGGAAATTGCTTTTCCAAAGGTGGAGAAGTTAATTAAGTGTGTAACAGGAGGAAGCTAAACCTTACTAATTAGTGAGAAGGGTAACGATTATGGGAGAGAACAGATGACACTTGGCTGAAGATGAACTCAAGAAATTGCTTTAGCCAAAAGCAAGTTGGAAGAGTGAATAGAAGATGAGCTTTAAGAAAGCAAAGACTCTGTCAGTGTGTCCTGATAAATTACACCTCATTTATAGTGTGTCTGCTAGGTATTAATCAATAATTTGTCGGGGTGATCCTTCACTGGGAGGCACAGACCCTGCTTTGTGTTATAGAGAATTTCACTCTGGTCCTTTAGGTGCTCCCCAGGAGGATGTGCTGAGGGAAAGGGAGGCAGCTCCTACAGAGAGCTGCAGGAATGGTTATGGGGAATGTGCTGAAGGAACTGCAGCTCCTACAGAGAGCTGCAGGAATGGTTATGGGGAATGTGCTGAGGGAACTGCAGCTCCTACAGAGAGCTGCAGGAATGGTTATGGGGAATGTGCTGAAGGAACTGCAGCTCCTACAGAGAGCTGCAGGAATGGTTATGGGGAATGTGCTGAAGGAACTGCAGCTCCTACAGAGAGCTGCAGGAATGGTTATGGGGAATGTGCTAAAGGAACTGCAGCTCCTACAGAGAGCTGCAGGAATGGTTATGGGGAATGTGCTGAAGGAACTGCAGCTCCTACAGAGAGCTGCAGGAATGGTTATGGGGAATGTGCTGAGGGAACTGCAGCTCCTACAGAGAGCTGCAGGAATGGTTATGGGGAATGTGCTGAGGGAACTGCAGCTCCACTGCTCTGCCCTCCAGTTCTGGGCACTTTCTCCTCAGTGCTGTCCATCACTCTCACCCTCTTTATTTACATCAGGCAGGAAGATTGTTTGAAATGTTGGGTTTATATTTGGTCCAGGATACATTTTTCTCTTGTGGTGCATGTCGAGAGCCAGTCATCACTCACACCTTGCTTTTAATAGGGTTGTTCTAGTCAGTATTTTTTGCTTATTGTAGCAGTAATATAAATATTGGACAGGAAAATACTTTATTCAGTTGCCAGATTCCCAATGAGGTGATGAGCTCTACCTAAAGCAAAATCAAACCATAGTCCAAGATTTAGAATGTGTTTCAATAACAGCTATTTTATAAAAAAAATAGCAATATGCTTATTATTCTCAAGTATGATCAAAAAATTTCGGCATTTTCTTTCTGTCCTTTGCCCAAGGAGCTCCACTGCAAAGCCCTGTCCCACAGTTTCCATCCATACTGCATTCCTATTTGTAAATCAGATGAGACAATTATAATGTTGACCTACATTGTTATAATGATAAATCCAATTCAAACTGCTTACAAATACTATTTTATCTTGTCAATGTGTAGCACCAAGGCTGTGCTGCAAGAAACTTGTGGCCTGATCTTTTTAGCTATGTGATTTAAGCCTTCTTTAAGGCCAGTGCTCAAAATCCAGTGTACTGTAGGCAAATACCATCACATGTTTATGACCTTTTCTGGTTTCATTCTGTAGCCAAGGACAAATAAGTGCAGTTCACCTTTGGTTTCAACATTTTTTGTTTTCTTTGAAGCAATAGGTCTGCCTTTTCATCCATCTAGTTACTGGTACCTGCATACTGCAACCAATTCTTTGGTCTTTTATTTAGAATTAATTGATTGTCATTGTTCTGGAATGAATCAAAATAGAAGGAGAAAAAAAATCTTGTTTTCTTTGCTCAGCGTTTAGATTCTGATGGGAGACAATAACACTACAGAACAGCAAAAACCGATAAAATGTTTGAAACCATTGAATTTCAGTCCTCCTTGTTCAGCAGGTGTTTTAGAAAGTGTTCTTTAAAGCATTGTCTGGTCTGGATTTAGTAAATTGTTTATCTCTTCTAGATAAATAGTTTTAGTTGTTAAGAGAGTTATTAATAAATGCTGAAGATGGCTCAGCCTTTGCAAAGAAGAAAGAACCCCCTTAGAGTCCTCAGCATTTCAATTGCCTCACTGAGGTGAGAAAACTTTTAGGGCAAAGTGTATAATTTAAATCTAAACCAGTTGGTGGATTTTTTTTTTTATTAGGAGAATTCCTAATGGAAGGTGGTGTAAAAAAAATTGGAAAAGTAATCAGAGTATGTTAATCATTTAAACTTCCTTGGAGTCCGGGGCACTATAACTTTAATTAGTGATGCCAAATAAGATAAGAAACGTCCTCTGTTGGGTAGACATAAAGGATGAGGAGACTTCTGCATTCTGCCAAACATTACGTATTGTCTATGTGATGCTTACTGTGCCAAAGCAAGGAACTTAACACGGTATATTTTGTGCCAACCGATATGTTTTTATAATAAATGAGAGTTGAGAGTGATTTTAAGCAGAGAAGGTTATCTAGGTTTTTATCATTCACTGAGTATTCATGACAATTTATATTTACTCACATTAGCTCGTGTGGGCTGCTATTTATTTGCATTTTTGTAGTACCTGGAACTTTTCTTCTTCCTATGCAGACCATATATTTTTGTGCTAGATGTTTTATAAACAATGACTCTAAACAGAGGAAGAATTGAGTGCATATGTGTGTGTGTCTGTGTGCATTTATCTGGGAAATAGCTGCCATTAGTGAAGACTGGTGTGGATCTGAAACGGGTGGGTAACGGGATCATTTGTGATGATCCCTGTTGCATTTTAGAAAACTCCTCAGTTTTTCCTGAAGTGTTAAACAATAAGCATGTTTGATAAACCAGTCCGGTGAGATTAAAAATGCTTTGGACACAAAATATTGTTGGTAAAAGTCCATGGGACAACACCTCTAAAAATGCTCATCAGATTTAGTAAAGGAGGTGCAAATATAGAAAGGATCCTAGAAAGAATCACCTGGAAAAGGGAACAGAGGTGTCTGGTGTCTTAAGGAAAACTTGAGATTCACTGAGTTCCAGATGAAGGGGAAAGAAAACCTAAAGCTTAATTCCAGATATGTTTGAAATGAAAGTAGAAAATATATTCCTTTTAAAATCTTGTCACAAAGGCCTGTCATAGGAGAAGACTTTAAAATATGAAACTGATACCTTTGCCTCTATGTGTACATGGAATTAATACTTAGAGATTTGAATGCTATTTTAAAATCCTTTGCATCCTTGTCCATCAAGAAAATAAGGTCTAAAATATTTTCACTGCATGATAGAATAAGGAACATCAAAACTGATTATTTTAGATTTTATTTAAGGGGGAAAAAAAAACAGAGGTAGGAATGAGATTAACAAAATAGCCTAAATTCATCTGCAAATAATAGGATTGCACCAGGGATAAATTTATCTCCATTTTTTGCCCAAGATTTTTATATCTAATGCTTGAGCTCAGATCAATAGGAGAAGATACAAGATGCCCATGAATGAGTTATAGGAGTTTGTAATGCTAAATGAAATGTATTTAGGTTCTTTTAAATTTGGGGATGTTGTTATAATGTAGAACATCCTCTCAGACTATTTCATGTCTCTCCTACAGCTTCTGAAGGTGACAGACATTGCTTTCAATAAAGCTGTAGGACATAACTGAAGCCTTCTCTATGCTGGCCAGATAAATCCCTCTTTGCCTGAGGCATTTGAGACATGTTCTTACAACTGCAAAACTCACAAGTTTGAATACAAAAGGTATGTCCTATAATTGTAGCTGCTTTCATGTTGATTTTTCAAAATGCTATTTATCAGCAGTGAACTTGGCAGCCTGTCATATTTAAAAAAGGTTTGCTTTTTTTTGTTTGTTTTTTTTCATTTAAATAATCAGTACCGTCACTCACACTGTAATGACTTAAAAGCAGTCATATTACCTGTGGAAATGTGTCTAGAAAATAAGACATTGATGCTTGAGATGCAGAGAATTAGATTAAATAAAAATGTCTTGGTTCTTCAGTTGTGAGTATTTATGTCCTTGGGGAGAAATGTGCAGTCCTTTGCCAAGTGGCCAGCGAAAAGTCATGCCACAGAACGATAATCAAAAAATCTTGTGCTGGGAAAGGTGTTTGAAGACACTCGTGTCCACATGCTGTGTGGAGATGAGAAGAGTTTCTTGAGAAAATGCAGTAATGTAATTTCTGTGAAGTGATTCAGGGAGGTTCAGTGCTGCCCTCAGAGCCGTGACCACCAAGGACAGTGGAAAAGATGTCACTGCACCCTGTTCTTTGGTGAGCACGATCTACAAACCCCACCATCATCCTCACTCTGCCTGCAGGCTTTGACATTTTCTACTGGCAGCTTCTAAAATCATCTCACAAAAAGCTGTGCACAAGGATTCACTGCACAAGAGAGGAAAAAATACCAGACCAGCTTTGCTGCTTCCTGCTCTGTTCTGCAGCCTGAAGGCAAAGAAACTCACTTAATAGGAGGAGTCCTGGCTCTCTTCAGCCTTTGGTTAACTGGAGTGTGTAGATTGCAGGAAAATGCCCCGCAGCTTGATAGTGAGGAGATGGATATTATATCTTATTGCACACTTCATACTTTCAGATAGAATTCTTCCAAAATGGTTGAGTGATTTGGAAGTATTTCGTATCTTATAGCTAATCCTCAGACTCTGAATACATTTGATTCTTCCCACTCTCTTAAAATGTGTTGTGATGCTCCCCTTGTCTTCTTGCAGCCCAGAGTGAGGTCCTGGTTGAGCTGATACGAGGCTGTGTCTGAAAGGACATAAAAAAGCAGGCAAAGAACAACTTTGCAGCTTACTTTGATGGTACTGTGTCATGTTTAATCAGGGAAGATTGAACCAGTCACCTTGAGATTCTGAGAGCATTGTTCAATACCATTTAAAACATTGATTTTCTGTAACTATGAATCCTCTCAAGCAGTCATTAGACAGGAAGCAAGTTACCTGGGGGGGATTTAATACAGAAAATGTTAGGAAGAGAGAAATCTAGCCTGGAGGAGGCAAGCTGGAAACTGAGGAGGAATTTGTCAGACCTGAAACAAAGGTGTCTCCCAGGACTGGCAGGGGTGATGGTACTCCATTGATTCTCAGAAAGAGCTAGAACAACTTTCTGACCTTACCTCACCTGACAGCAATACTTTTTAAATGACTAAAAATGGACAGAGTGGTTAAAGGGAAAAAAAAATAATGAAATCTTGGTAGATATGAAGAGCTAAAACATGGATCTCTTTTTGAGTGGGTGTTTACTGCCAACAGATGTTTCAGTGTTAAGGCAACTACCTGAAAAAACATTGCCCAAGACTATGTGAACTTTACTTCAGCAAAAAAATTACTTTCCATATTCTCTCTTGGTGCCTGAAAATGTTGAGCTGCAAAAGAATGGTTGTTACAGATGCTTATTGCACTCACTTATCCTGTGGGTAAGAATGACACAGAGCACAAGCAACAGAGTTGTCAGATGGTTTTTAAATTAAAACAGAGCCTAGAAAAGCAGTCATACATGCAAAAACATCAGAAGTAAAGAAAAAAAAGCAAAAATCCATGTATATGTCTGTTTTCAGATGTAACTTGTATTAGCTGTTTGCTCCTCACAAGCACTACTTACCTAAATGACAGCAGTACCAGAACTTGCTGGGATCCTGCTAATCTGAGAAAAGCCCCAAAATGGGTCTGCTGCTAGAATTAGAAATAATTTATAGGGATATCCATGTACATCTATCTAAGGTATTGGGATTTTGTATTGTTCTCATCCCTGTGGTGTGAGTGGGGTCTGAATTTGGTGTTCTGGAATACAGAGTCATCGACAGAAACTGCCATGGGCTGGCAGGTTGTGCTGAGCAATGGAAAATTGCTAGAAATTACTAAAATACCCCAGTGCTGCACAATGAAAGGGTGGCTTTGAAGATTGTGGTTGGTTGTACTTCAATTTTGCCTTTTACACCAAAGATGACCTGGTCTGAAACTTATTTTGCCATTGATTTTGGGAGTATTGTTCTAGAGTTTGAGTAGCCACAGTTTAGCTTCCATTTGCCCTGTCTGGCTGGGGGAATATGATGCCCTGGGACATTTCTGCTGGACTGGACTGGAAGAACAGTTCTGGTGAGCAACTTCCCAGAATCAAGGAATCCTTGGATACTTTGGGGTGGAAGGGACCTTAAAAAGTGCCTTGTTCCAGCCCCTGCCATGGGCAGGGACATCCCCCACTGGCCCAGGCTGCTCAGAGCTCCTTCCCACCTGCCCTTCAACCTGTGGGTATTTTGTGGGAGTCTCAGCAGGAATTTCCTAAACAGAATTGTCATAAACTCTGTACTAATCGATTTGAACATTTGTCTCTTCAGTCAGTACTAAAATATTTCCTATTACTTCCCTATTGAGATGTAGCAAATGGAACCAGTTAATCAGTGTTTCTTGTGTAAGATTTGTCATTCATATTTTTCTCTATCCTGCTTACTCTCCTGTAAAATCTACAGACCTTAGTAAAGATTATGCATCATAATTGATTTCTGGATTGTTGCAAATGGCATAAATTGACCTCAAGCAATTAATTTGGTAAAGTTTCCATATAACTGTTTCCCTTATCCAACATGGTTCTGGTGGTTTTGCAGTTGTCTTTGAGAAGATGCTTTTCTGCAGCATCTTTTGCTTTAGCGTGGCAGAACTTTGGGAAAGGAAAAAAAGGGGAAAGGTTAGAAAGTAATTTTAATTACTTAATTTAGACAATTTGTGTAATACAAGCAGGTTTTTGAGGTGCACTGAGATATGACAGTGGACAAACAAGTGTGTCTAATTGCCTCTCTGTGATTAAGAAGCTTGAAAAGGAACTTTATAAAAGCTACTGGTGCTGCAGGGTCTTTGCTTGTTGTGTGCAATGATTCCTCTGGCACCAGTGGGACAAAGATGTTTATTTCAACATCACTTTATCTGACAGTGAGCCTCTCTGTACCTGCTTGAGAACTCTCTGCAAGCAACTATAACTGACTTCAGCAGGGACTAATTGCTTCATTAGGAAAAAAAAATAGAGGGATTACCAAAAAAAAAAAAAAAAAAAAAAGGTGAAAGAGTGCTGCAATTAAAATTGACAGCTTTTTAAAAATTCTGTTGCAGTCTGATGGGAACTTTGGCAGTGGAAAAAAAGGGCAAGTTGAAAAACGGAAATAGTCTGTTTAGAAAATATCAGAATGAAAGGCACTGCGTGTCCTTTCCATCAAAATGAACAGCTTGGTGACAGTTGCATGATTTCATATAAACATTTCAGTTTTGTCATAGCCTTAGCTTAAACAGACATATTACAAGAAAATTGTACTCCACTATAAGATGTCAATCTGATTTATTTTTCCCCTTGTCACAGTAGGCCTTTGGTTTTTATTTACTTTGGACAGGGATCAAATTCTTTTTTCCCTTGTCTTTTTTACCTACTTTGATATATCTCACCTTGGCTGCTGTTCTAGAGATTGCTTTGCTGGAATATCAACTCAATAGCTCATTTTGAGTAGCTGGGAATGAAGGACCAGTCATTTTTCACCTGTAGATGTATCTTAGAGAGCACATGATTAATCTATCATTAACTTTGATCAGCTGCTCTCAGAGATATGGATATGCAGAAACCCAGAAGAGGCTGCACAAATCTCTCCATGAAGCACCAGTTTATTTGTCTTTTCTTCTGGAATGCTTTTGAGGCAACCATGAATCTTCTTATTTTGAATAATGTTCATGGCACACTGCTAAAGCTCAGGTGATGAAATCCATATGTCTGCCATCTGGCTCAGTGCTTATTTTCTTGTGGTTTGTCCCCCTGCATGCATGTATCCATGAATAATATCAACATGTATCCCCTCCTCAACAAAACAAACCTCCATCTAATCTATTATGAAAAAAAAAAATACCATGCATGAGTCAAAAGCTGTTTGTATACTAACAAAAATCAGAAATCCATCAGTTGCTAATACTTTGAAATATTTATTATGAAATGAAATATTCATTTGAAATGAGATGTGTGCACAGAGGGTGAGCTTTCAATTTCTCCCAAGTTATTCTTAGTTTTTTGGGTTTTTTTTTTTTCAAATTTTCATTTTTTCAATTTTTTTTTTCAAATTTTCACTATTCTTGTGTACATAGAATACCTGTGGCTGTTCAGTTCATACATTGTTTTCTGTGCCTGGACACTTCATTGGATAGTTCTGGTCTGGTCAGCAGTTCAGTGAATCCAAGTGTCCAGACTGCAGTGCTTGGATGGAAGGTGGAGAATGTGTGGGTCAGGTAACTCTTCAGCCCTTCTTTCCCAAAACATAGCTGCTTTCTGTTTGTTTCGTAAAGCTGGCCAAATGTTCCATAATCATATGAAATATCTCCTGTGGTTCAGGGTTTCTATAGAGAAAAGCTCATTTTCAGAGTAAACCAGTTTATCTTAAGGAGGGGTGGCCAAATCTGGCCTAGATAGGAAGTGAGGCTGGTGCTCCTTGAGGATGCAAATGGTTTTATACCAAATAATAATTAGATGTAAAAGTATAAATTAGAATAAAGTCAGATGTGCAGATTGGCCTGTGTTCTGTTAAAACACAGAAGTTTTAGCCATACCATGACCATATTGCTATGTCATCAGTTGTTCAAATGATCTGAGTATAAAGGTAATTGATAACCTTAAAGGCAATTAATTCCACCTAAGATTTTTTTTTTATGTGCTGTAGCTGTGGCAGAAACTATAGGAGAGTCACAGAGCTACACAAGTACTTAATAATTCTTTCTGCCAATTGCTTCAGTTTTTCATGATTACTTAAATCTGTTGCAAACAACACTGCTGAGCTGTTGTGCTGCATCTGCCATGGTGAGAGTCACTGGAAAAGCAGAGAGAATCAGTTTGGTTCTGCTTCATTTCCTGCAGGGTTTATAAGTCCATTTCCAAGCAGGCACTAAAACACTGTGTGGCATTAGCTGGTTCACAGCTTCCAAGCACGCTGTGCTAAAGACAGAGCTGGACAGCCCCCAGAGCCCACGAGATGGGCATTGACACCCAGGCGTAGAATCCCCAAATACGAGGGTGCACCCTTCAGCTCACCCACAAATATGGACAAGGCTGGGGAAAAAGTAGTCCCAGGAGTGTGACCTGGAAGGGGAGGTTACTGGCACAGGGTGCCCAGAGCAGCTGGGGCTGTCCCTGGATCCCTGGCTGTGCCCAAGGCCAGGCTGGACAGGACTTGGAACAACCTGGGACAGTGGGAGGTGGGCTCTAAGGTCCCTCCGACCCAAACCAGTCTGTGACTCTGTGACTTTGGTGATACAAACCAGTCCACGGGGCCCCGTTTGGCCATCTTTGGAGCCAGGTTACAAACATTACAAGCAGTCCCTGGGGCAGCTGCCGTGCCCTGTGCTGGCAGGGAGCTGCTGCTGTGGCTGAGCTGCACAGCTCACCCCAGGCTCAGAGCACAGGTGCTCTGGGCACAAATCACACTTCGTCACACACCTCTGCCAGGACTTTTTAGTGTAGGACCTGCCTGGGGCTCGCTGTCTCCCAAAGCTGTTTCTGGGCTGCTGCAGCTTACATGGTGTCTTTTGTTCGGGGCTGTGCCTGAAACCACAGTGCAGCCCTTGCTCCTAAACAAGCCAACACCTCCTTTCTTTTTTTAACATTGCCACTTTCAGCTCTGACACCAGTACATTTTGTGGCTTCTCAGAATTAATATTTAAGTTTTAATGTTGTTAATAGCTCAGCCTTTAATTTACCTGTGTTGCTAGAAGCAATTAATAATACCTTACTGATTCTCCATGAATAGCATCAAATATTGATGTAGGAGCAGAAGGACTATTTATACTCCTGGAATTATATCCCCTCATTTCACTTGTCTGTAACAGACAACTTTAATAAGACTAGGAGGAGAGTTATGTTGGGTTCTCATATATCCTCAGCCATATTTACTAAAGTGTTTGGTTTTGTTCTGGAGTGTTTTATCATTAACTGTTTGATATGTTTTAGTCAAAGGAGATATATTGGGTTTACAAGGAGTAAATGGGTACTATTTCTACCCCTGTTCTACAGCAGGTGACACCAGCTGGTCCTACCGTGTCTCTTGTCCTGAACATGCACAGGCAGACAGGGAAGCAGGACAACTGCCTGACTTGCAGTTCAGTGAAAAGCTAAAAATTCTGCACAAGAAATGGTTCTAAGTCTATTTTGAACAGAAGTTTGAGGGGGAGAATTTTTCAAATGCTATAAGTCTGGAGATTAAATACAACCTTTTTTCATAGGCAAAAGCCTGTTTCTGTCGCAGGTAAAGACTGAGAATGCGGAGAGGTGGGGTTCCCATTCTGCCAGCACTGCTGGTGAATAATAAATGCCCATTTGACAAGCAATGCTCACAGATCATCCTGCAGAACAGGATGTGTCTGTGGGATGAATATTACTCAGGAAAGGAGAAGACAGATCACCCCATCATGCTAAATAAGTGATCAGAGAGGGCAAAGGGGAAGGATTACATCCCAAAGGTTTGTCCCTATTGTTCTGTGGGACTGAGAAGAATTGTTTGTGTGATTGTGAGTTTGAAAGGCCCCAAGAGCCTGTACTTCTGTTCCACAAGTGTTTGTCACTAATTCTGTTTTCTTCATATCTACTTGGGGAATATTTGCTATGGATACCTTTTCATATGCATATGTACATTTACTTCACCCATCCCTGTCTAAATTATAACTGGTGTCAAAACCTAATGTTTTTCTGTATTAAGATTTCTTTGAATATGAATCTGGAGCTCAGCTAAAACTGGGGAGCTGGGAAGACTCATTTAAGGCATAGAGAGGAAACAAGGTCCTATTATTAAACCTCTTATTGCAATGTCTGATTGCTAAAATACTGAGGCATAATTGCATCTCACAAACATCAATGAACAGGTGACAGCTGTTCAAACACTTTATTATGGTCCTGAAAATATTGCTATACTGTGAAATTAATTCAAATAAAAATATCCAAAGGATTAAGAAATATAACTAAGAAACCGTCCTAATTCATATTCTTCCATGCCAGTTTTGCAGAAGAATTCTGAAAAGCCAACAGTACATTTTGAAGTATATTTCAAATTTTCATAATCTCAGTGGCAGGTCTGTGAGAAAGGGTGGTCAGTGAGGGTGGAACCAAGCTGAGGCTTCTGCTTGCCTCTTCTGCACCTTCTCTGGGAAACAATTTTGTATTTAAAATTGGAAAGTGAAATATTCCCCACATCCCTCAGTCCTCTCAGTGGGAATGGGGTTAAGAGAGTTTTTGTGTCTCACAGAGAAGTTAAATTATAAACGACTTTATAAGGTGCTCAGATCCTCCAGTAAATGTGTGAAATGTGAAATACACCCAGGCAGGGACAGTTAATGTTATTTTAATAATATCAAATTGGGAACCTTCCCTATCAAAGCAGGCTGAAACTGCATATAGTAATGGCCATTGATTGTTACTGGTGTAATTATCATTCCTTTGCATTATGCTTTACATTGCCAACACACTTTATTTTGCCAGAAAAACAGTTCTACTGAATTATGGCAGGCTGGGGTACTTATGATTTTTGTAAACATTAAAAGTTTCTGTGCTTTTTGAGCTTAAGGACACTGGAAAAGAATACCACTTTTATATCAATAAATAAAGAAATATAAAAATATTGTGACATTTTAAGCAATAGAGAAAGGTTTCTCAATAAAGCCTTTCTAAGGAGCTCCAGGGATCCAGGAATTACACATTATCTTATTGAATGGTGCAGGTCTTACATACATTGTTCAAAATAGAATTTCCTTCCTCTACCTCCCCCAGGAGCAGATGGTTTCAGTTTTCTTTCTTTGTTTTCTTGTGGATTTATGATTATTTCACTCAGTTGCCAAGACTTGTGTGAAGATTGGACCTTGACCTTTTCTTTTAATCAGGCTTTTTTTTTGTTGTTTAAAAGGCAAGAAGGTACCAAACCAAATGCGATCTCAGGAAAAAAAAAAAAACAAACAAAGAAAAACAACAGCAACACTCCTTTCTTTAGCAGAGAATCATGGAGTTTATTCTCTTATGAGTTCTACAAACCAAAAATTGCGTGCTAGAGTGGCCAGCTCTCAGCATCCATGGGCTGAAATCAGGAAGCCAACCAGAAGTGGGAGGAGGGCATGCAGAAGAAACTGTGAAAGTGTAAATGGCAGAGAGAAGCACAATTCCCTTGGCAGGTGATTTCCGTGTCTCACCCAATACATTGCATCTTTCAGTCCCATCTTTCAGGGAGTTAATAGCACAAAGCCCTGTGTATAGCAGAACTGCAGAGGGAGGGAAGGGTGGCACAGCCCATGGATGTGGGATTTATAGCCCTTGCAGTCAAAGCTTTATTTTTTTTACTGTCAGTGGTGTTTCAGCAGTGACTGAGGAGGTTGGAGTGGTTTGGGGTGATTCTTCCTGAAGGCGCCTTGGGTGGGTTTGACATCTGAAGAGCAGTAGTTGGGATCCTCTTCTCCTTACAAATCCATCAGTAGAAACTCACCATTGTAAACATTTGTGTGAAAAGCAAGGCCTGATGTTAGAAAAATTCCTGCACCCTGACATCCATTTGGTGACACACGTGGCAAACTTGTACCACTCTGAATTTCCCTGCGAAATATTCCATATGATACTTGAGTGTCAGGGGACACTTGGTGGTTCCAAATCCCAGTAAATTAATTCACCTTGTCATCTTTTTTGGGCACAAATGCAAGAAGTGATAATTAAGTAGATTTGAAAATAGCAGCAGTATTTTTCTTCCTATTCTTGCCTAGCATTATGTGTCAGTTGTGATAAAGAGAGAAACATGTTGTCTATTTGGCAGCGTGGCAATATCTTTGAACAAATCCAGATAACTTCCGAGCTGACAAGGAAGACGGACAAGTGTCAAACCCTAACACACATTAGACCTGCAGGCAAATGTCATTTTCTGCTCATTTCCACATCACAGCTTTTGCTCTGTGCTTAGTTATTAGGAAAACAGCAGGTATATTTGGGGGGGGTTTGACAGAAAAGTTTAGAACAGATGGATGGATTAAATTTATCAAGTCAAATACTACCATTTTAATTTGCTGCTATTGAGACTCTGATATGGGCAAGATGAATCTATTTTGATTTTTCTATGAGGAAGAAAATTAAAGGCTAAGATGAAGGGTTATTTAATTAGCTGCATAATTCTTAGCAATAAAACAAATGCTAAACAAGACAGCACCAAAAAGGTGTTAAGTCTCAAGAATAACCCGAATGAAAAATTCACATTTTTAAAGGTTTGAGAATATATAACAACATCTATTGAAAGTAACTAGTTAGAAAGGCAGCACCATAATATTTGTAAAAACAAATAAAAATTCTTATACAGGCAGTGTATTTATAGTCACAAAGCAGTGTAGATTTCAACCCAGGAATATTCTTATTTGTGTTTTGTCTTTGATTTTTTCCATTTTTCCAGATCAGCCATAAAGTCAGTCAGGTCACTTTTCCCCAAACCTCTGTGACTCTTTCCAATTTTCAGCTGGTTTCAGTTAATATTTGTGTATATACAAAGAAAAAAAAAAAAAGTAGTCTTGAAACCCAGAGAATAACTGGAAAATATTTCCCTTTTACATATACTACCTGGAAAAACTTACTGAATTTTCAGTCAAGAATATGAGTGTTTTCAATGAAATTCAGTTTTCCCTTGAAACAGTGATAGATTTCCACAGTGATGTGATCACAATTGCACACTGAGGTTCCAAGCAGCTGTTTTCCTGAATTTGGGTATTTTGTACCATGCAGTTGTTTTCTGTGATTGTTTGGAGCAATTTGTTAAATTCACACCGAAATATGATGGTAACACTTTGTTGACCTCTTTGAATTTTGCAGCACTGCACACATGAAGGTTTTTAAAAAGACCCTGGCTTAGTTATGAGTGTGAAATGGCATTTTTTCATTAGTACTCACTTATGTAACCTGTGTAATGTAAAATGGAATTCACAAGGAAAATGAAATAAATTAAAGAGAGCAGCTCAAAGTTTTATTAGTTCATATACAGTTTGAACAGCATTTGCTTGATAAATCCTCAGCTGCAGATTGAATGTTTGTTTCTTTATGGATTACCATTTAGTTTAGAAAGCTGTATAATTTAAATTAAATTTCATGACCCAGTCATCTGTATTCACAAAGAAGAAGGTCTGCAAGCCAGACTAAGAATTCCAGGCCAGAGTACTTTGTGCTGGGACTGACAAAGAAGCCACTTAACAGAGCCACTCTTGCAAAGCACATCCAGAGTGTGCTCAGAGATTTCCCCAAGGTTATCCCTGTTTGCAGGCATCAGAGAACAATGCAGCCCTTACAAAAATACACCTCTGATTACTTTTATTGCAAAATTAAAGATGATGGATTGGCAAGAGAAGAATTCGGTGTGTTACAGGTTATAACAGATCCCCTCGTTTCCCTTGAGCCATTAGGAGGGTGCAGAAAAACATTTGGTTAAATTAAAGCCTAATAAAAGTCATAAAATACTGAACTTTTCATGACTTATTGGAAACCTTTCATTGAGAAAAACACCATAACTGCATATGTAAAATGGATCTCAGAAAGCAAATTAGGTGATTACTTGTGAAACAAAAGCCTGTGTGAAGCTCTCTTATCCACTTCCCCCTATGGATTTATTTTCCATCCTGTCCCGTAGTCTTCTCTAATCTGCCTTTGCCACTCCCTGTGCTGTCACTGTGCTCCTTATGGATGCACCTGCACCCTGTCCAAGGTCTGGGGATGCCCCTGGATTTCAGGAACAGCTGAAGGGCACCAAGACAAACTGAGCCAGAGGTTGGGGTGATGTTGAACGTGGCTCTGCTCGTGGACAAGGCTTGCCAGAATATCCTGGCAAAAGCTGTCCTTAGTCTGAAGTGTATGAACAGGAGAACTTGAAGTTATTAAGGAATTCCTGCCGCCATGAACACATCTGGATTAAGGACAGCTCCAGACTGCTCTGTTCCCTTATCCACCCAAATTTGCTGCTGCCCATCTCAGTGAGCTGTAACTGTGGGGAGAGCAGCCACTCAGAGATGGGTTTGGGCTGCTCAGGGCTAAGGGAAAGAACCGGGGGTGTTTTCTGTGTGATCAGAGTGGGATCAGAGTGGCTGAGTCCCTGTGGCCCCAGAGGAGGCAGCCAGTGCTCCAGGCTGCACCACATCAGAGCAGCAGGCTCGGGTTAGGAGGTCACTGAGGTGTCCCCAAAGAGCCACTTCAGCTCCCAGCTGTGTGGGACAGACAGCTCTGGGAGAGAAGCAAAGCCTGCAGGAGGAGAGCACCCGCAGCGCTCCTGTCAGACGGGCAGAGCGGGGATTTGGGTGCACGCACGCGGGGGAATGCTCTCACTGCTGATGAGCTCCCCTCCTCCTGCAGCACCCACCCCAGCTTCCTTCTGGCCACATCCAAAAATGTTCATTTCGGGCCTGTGATGGAATTTTTTATTTTGCAGCCCAAATGCATCCAGTTTAATAGGATTATCTGAATTTGAAAGCAAAGGCGATGCTTTGCACCCATCTCTGATACAATTCCGTGGATACCAGAGGACTAACATTTGATGGGAGTTGGAGCAATGTTTGTATTTTCAGTCCAAGAAGAAATCTATACAATCTTCTCTCTGGGTTTTTCACTGCTTGTTTTTTAGCACTGGAGGGGATAAGCACATTGCTCATCCCTACAGAGAAACTCCCAGTTTCAAATGAGACTGGAGTGTGCGCACAAGGATGTGCAGAAATTGTTAATAGATCTCAAAACCACATCAAAATTAACTGAAATAAATTAACTCCAGCATGTATTACTGGGGCAATTCAGCACCTTTTGCATTACAGTACAGATATATCCTGAACTGACTAAATTTCTGACAATGGCAAAGTGTTTTGAAGTACTGGAAAGGATATAGACAGTTAAAATGATGATACCATTACATAAAAATATGCTTATGAGGACAGAAATTACCCTCCAAAATGAGAAATATGAAGTTTTAGCTAGGCAAGGTGAATATTTTTGACCTATTATATGCACTGCAAGACTTGTAAGATTATGTAATGGAATATGCTGCAAGTGCAATGATAAATATAAATTTTGTATGTTTGTTAAGGACGGGGTGTTTCTAGTTGTGACTGATTTAAATGTCAGTAGGAAGAGAGACATTCTTTGATGTCAGACCATCATCAGTGGACAGGTTCATGCAGAGCACTTCTAATATTATATATTTCTCCTTTTCTGCTCTCTGTGTTATTACAGGACTTCCCTTCTGTTGCACCCTGAGGAAGAATTTTTGGGGCACCTTGGGAAGTTCCCCAGTCTGAATAGAAAATTGCTGCTCGGTCTGTTTGACTCTGGTGGTTATGAGAGAAGAAAAGGTTTCAAAGGAATGACAGCAGATTGTGTCTGGGTGGTCTGGGTGATGTAGACACAGAAAAAAGGTGCAAATTCAAATAAATTTCCTGCTTATTTCATTGGTCACTTCTGCTTATTTTGTTGGTCACTTCTGCAATATAGAGCAGATTGGAAGCATGAATTGGTGCCAGCTCTTCAAGCACATTGTCGAGTAAACCAAGCAGGCATTAGAGTCTTGCAGTAAATTCCCTCTCTGACTGAAAGGTATTGCTTGTTTGGCTGGTTGTTTTGGTTTGTTTTTTAAAGCCATCTTTGGCTGAAAATTTCAATGAAATTAAGCTGAGGTTTCCACTCCCATCAGTTCTAAACAGCTCACTGTTTTTTTAACAACTCTATACCAGTTTTTAAAGGCAGGAAATTCTGTTCCCTAGTGAATTTTGATGGGTTGGTTTCATTTTTAAATTAGAAGTGCTAATTTAGATTTTGATCACATTTTGGTATCGATTCTTTTTAACAAAGAATGAAGATTTCCTGCGAATACTTCAGGAAGGCAGAGGATTACTTGTCTGCTGCAACTGTGCCAGTGTGTAATGTAGCATTTTTAATGTTAAAATGAGGAGTGATAATCCCTTCCAGAGATTCTTTAATCTGCTTTAGAGGCAGGGGTTTCCCCTTAGAATTCTCTGAAATTTTTAACTGTGTGGAGCACTGTTTTGAGCCTGTGTTAAATGCTTGACACATCTTTGCCCAAGGAGATTGTTTTGAGAGAATTACTGGCGAATCCACAGATATTTTAAGTTGGAATTGTCCTGAACAATGTAACTAGTCTGTCAGAGACAGAGGGTAGGAGGATCTAAATAATTTCTGAAATACCTCAATATGCTGTTTTGCAAAAGAAAAAAAAAAAAGTGTTGTAGTTTTGGTTTGTTTAATCTTTTTTTTTTTTTTTTCCTGTATAAATTATGCCAAGGCTTACCAACCCTCAGAATCACCAAGGCTACCCCAACACATAAGCCTGGTGCAAGTAGAGCTGGGTGTATGTAGTTTGATAAGGTTGATCTACAGTACAATCAGTCACAAACCTGTTACTAGTGCCATTTTCAATACTGGAAGATTGTTTTTATGCCTATAAATTCTTGATCAAAGAGCCTAGAGTTCTTTCCACATTTTCCCACATGGTGGCTATAGCTGAAACTTTTCAAGTGCTCTGCTTGTCCTTCTTAAACTGTAAGCGGCCTCAGTTTGGTGACACTGAGAGTTTATCTAAGAATATAAAAAACCATTTATCCACAGATAAACCCAAAGCTGAGAATAGTTTAGGGGTTTTTTTTTTTGTTTTGTTTTTGTTTTTTGTTTTGTTTTTGTTTTTTTTTTTTTTTTTTGTTTGTTTGTTCTTTTTTTTTTTTTTCTGTTCCAGCCTTGCCAAGGTGTGTTTGAAGTGCTCAATAGATTTTTCTGGTAACTTCCCCAGATGGGCTGTGTAGATTGGATTGCAGTTTCCTGATTCCCCTCTCACTCAATACTGGGCTCGACCTTCTCCAGCCTCCTGTAACCAGATTTCCTTTCCCCATCCTGAGAGACATTGATTTGCTCTGCACAGCCTGGACACCTCTTTCTGTCTGATGGACTTGCTCACTTCTTAAGAACTTGTTTAGAGTTGATTCTCAATATATTCAGTGATTTGGCTTCAGCTGCCTTGTTAAAATCATCAATTGATATTGTTTGCAATAACATCTATGTTCAGTAGAGTCCCAAGTACCATTAATAGTGAGTTTGCATTAATATTGTGAGTCCAAAAAACATGATTCTGCTTTTTTGTCACAAAGGAGAGCAAGGTTTAATGCTGCCTTGTTACACAAATCCCAGGCCCTGTAATTCTTTTGTCAACCTGCTTTATAAAACAGATAGGGCATTTGCCAGCTCGGCAAGTCAAAGGATTAAATATTTAATCTTTTAGAGGCTTTGCTCCTTAGGATCTACAATCAAATGATAAAGTCACTTAGTTTTGCTTTGAATGGAGAGTTCCTTAATCGTGAATGTCAGGAGATGGAGTCTGGGAAGAGATGAGAAGGAGCAGTCAGGAATAAAGCAAGGACAGGCTTAATATGTGGAAGCTTGATGAAGGTGGCACACAGAAACAAGGCAGGGGACAGCTTTGCTTCTCTCTGTGATACACAAAAATGAAATTAAAATGCACTTTTATGCAGCTTATGAATTACTTGCCCAGCCAGGGTAAAAACAAAATTCTGTATATTCTCTTGATGTCTGCGCTTTCCTGAAAAACTCAGTTTTGTCATTCCTAATTCCCACTGATTTGGTAATAAAAGCAGGTCTCAAAAGGCTACTTAGTGCCTGTTCTATAGCCTTTGCATTTTGTGTGTGGATGTTGTGTATGGCTGAACACACATGAGATGAACATTTTTATTCTTAATGTTTGCATAACAAAGCTGTTCAGTCCCCCTGGTCTTCCTGGGGAGGAACATTTGTTTGGACTGAGAGGGAAAAACAGAGTGAAAGAAAACAGCTCCAGGTATCACAATTTACATCCCCAAATGCCCACGAATCCCCTGCTGAAGCATTTGTGGGCAGGAATCACACCTGGGCACGAGGGTCTAAGCAGAGTAAGGGCACTGTGGGGGTTTTTCCACGTGCCTCATAGTGGGGATAATACCATAAAATGCTGAACAAATTCTTCCTGTCAGGTTAATAAGGGCAGGAGGATCTCCCAGTCTCTGGTGAAGGGATCCTGTTCACAAGTGAGATGTAATGGACTCAGTGCTTCATTCCTCCAGGGACATTAAGGGGAGGAGCACGTGTGTGTGGACCACAAAAGCAGAGTTAATTTGGTGACACCTCTCCTAGCATTGAGTATTTGCAGCCTGCACAAGGGCAGATGTTATGAGAGCCTACCAAAGCACTGCTGAGAACCCGTTCAGTTCCTGAAAATTTCCACCTCATTAAATTTCTATGTATGGGAAGCAATTTCTTCACTGTAGATAATAATTTTATTAACACAGCTATTAGCACTACAGACCCTGACAGTGAACCCAGAGTGTTAAAGGACTCTTTTTCTAAAGGATGTTTTTTTTTCCTAAAAATAAGCAAATTTACTGATGTTATAATTAACTCCTGAATAACCCTTCCTAAACATTAGAGAAAGGAGAAATAACTCCAAATTAAAAAAAAAAAAAAAAAATCGAACTGAAGTAAAGACATAAAAGATGTAACTAGAAAAAGCCCAAGCTTAGTGATGGCAGTAAGATCTTCATGCAACTGTTTTGCAGAAATCTGTAGATAAATTTGGAACTCTAAGAACTGGTGGGAGCAAGTATAAAGCAGACTGGGTGGTATATAGATACAATAAATACTAGTGAGCAGTGATTACAAGGGGAAAGCTTGAAGGCACAAATTTCCAGAGATAAAATTTAAATAATGAAAGAAAATTAAATGAGTCTCAACACAGGGACAGCAGGTAAGTCTTATCTATTGAATTACTCACATATTTATTCTCTGCCCTCACCCCTCTCAGGGGTTTCAAATAAAGGTCCAGCCAAGCAAGCCAGATGTTGGCAGTATGACCCAGAATTTGTGCACCTGATTTTATTTGTAGAGGAATTGCTTTCAAATGTGTGCCTTCACATTTTCAATGCAATACAAATGTTTCTTCTACTTTAAAATCCCTGTGAGCCTCTGTTCCCTGCTCTTGTATGCACTGCCAAATTAAAAAAGTGCAGTTAGCCAAGGCATTTCCCATTTAGTCTCACGTGCTTAACACTTTGCAGCAGTGCATTTTCAAGTTATAAAACAATGGTCAAATATTCTGGTTGTAGGTGTTGACATTTGTTGTTATTAAAGCTCAAGAAGCAGCATAGGGTAGGGGCAGCAAGAGGACCCAGAGGCTGGAAAAATAAACATAATGGGGTTTTTTATTATTATTATTATTCCAGTTCTGGCCAAAATAAAGAATGTCTTTTCTTTTCTTTTTTTTTTTTTTCTGAGAAATTTTAGGAATTCAAAGCTGGTGGCTCAGAAAGCATTCTTTGTGATGTGTGAGAAATCCAGTGAAATGACTCTGTGTGTTTGTTTATACCTATATATTCACACATATGCACACAAACACAGAGACTCCCAAATATATATTCACATGGTGCTAACAACCTAGACTAAATAAAAAGCAAGGAAATACAAAATTCAAGCTGTTTGCTTTGCCTTATCTATTTCCATTATGCATGGTAAATATTGCAGATCATATGGTCTATAAAATCACACGCTGTTTAGAGACTCCTTCAGAGCTCTGCCACAACAGGGGACTCTGAGGATGGATGCAGTAGCAGCTCTGAGTTTTCTATTTATTTAGATGGACTTTTCATGATATCTGAATTTATTTTGTGCATGTGAAGTTCCTTTATTTCCTGTGGTTTTCAATGTACAAAAAAAAAACCCAAAACAAAAAAGCAAAACAAATAAAAAAAAAAAACCAAACCCAAACAACAAACACAACCCAAAAATATGTTGAGGGAGGGCAGGCAGCATATGGGAGCCTTGAGGTTTTTCTTTGAGGATGTCTGAGTTTTGAAGGAGCTAGAATGCAGCAGTGAATAATAGTGAATGATTAGATAAAGAGGTTTGATATTGCTTTTGCTGGGAACTGCTGCCTGCTCAGGATTTGAGTCCCAGAGTGAATATTTGAGTTTCTCTGAGCCACAGGTCAGCTCAAGTCCAGGGCCAGCTTGAGGTTTTCCTCACTAAAGCATTAGGCTTTAACTGATCATCCAAAATTTCACAAGAGAACTGTGTTGAGAAAGGAAAAATGACTTTTCAGAAAGTTAAGCATATAAAACTATTCCCTGAAATTCTGTTTGTGTGTGCTGAATTGGAGGATAGCCATATGTAAGGTAGGAGTGAGAGGTCTCTTCTGCTGAATGTTTATTTAATATTCCCAAACCAATAAAGCCAGTCACCTTCCCTGCCTAGAGATGAAGTTGTTGTCTCTATTCCTAGAGAAATGTTGGTGTAATTGTAGGGGATCTATGCACAGGGTTTTCAAATGATTTTACAGTCAAATTTTGATTTAAAGCCAGAAGTTATTGGAAATTGTGGTGAGTTAATACCAGCATTTGTCCACAGGAGATCAGGAGAGAGGAGTTCATTTGATGTGCTAGACATGCTAGCATTAATTCTCTCTGATAATGGGTCACAAGATTTTTTAGGCAGAGTTAATAAGAGTTATGATGCAAAAGTAGGAATCTCCTTTGGTTGGTAAAGTACCTTCTGCTATTATTTTAGTTTATCCAACATTCAGATCTCAGTTAGCACTGAGCATGACAGTGAGGGTTTTTGGGATACTTTTTGAGGCTGTGTGTGAATGGGATGAGTGCCTCTGCACCCACAGCACAGACCATAATTCTGTGAGCAGCCAGATCAACTCCTCTGGATGCAGCTTGGGGTTGGAGAAGAAATTCTGCTCTTACAGCCTGAGAAGCTGAGTCCTGGTGATTTTGCCATTTGTTTGACCACTCCCTGACTCATCTCAAAGTGGCCCAGTTTGCAAAGGCACCTCTGGGAATAAATGGACATTTTCCCTGTGGTCCATTGGCTCAGTCAGGCCATCACCTGTGCAGATGTGAAACTCAACCTGCAGCAGGGAGATTCCATCCCTGCAGCACCCAGGAGGGCTCAGCTAATGAGTGCATCCTATTTTACATGGTGTTGGTGGTCACTAAATAAACCTGAGGTATTGACTTTACATTTTGGGTTCCTGTAGATCTGTTTAAAAAGCTGAATTTGATACTTGGTTTGCAGCCTGCAGCTGTGAGCTGAGGACAGCTCATTTTCAGATGAACACATGCCAGATAAACACCTAAAGAAGTTCCGGTCTTCGTGCTTCTTTTTTGTTGAACATTTATTTTTTCCATAAAATAGAAATATTTAGCATGTTATTATGCTGTGTTCAACAGAAGAGAAAAAGAAACTATTAAAATTATGCCTACAAAAATTTAGAGAAATGCAGGAAAAAAGAGATTATGACCTTACAGAACAGTGAAAATCATGAGAGTTCTCAATATTTGTGTCTAAGGCTGGCAATCTCAATAGAGGGTTTCTAAATTAAAATAATTCAGTTTTATTTTAATGTATCAATTCTAAAGTTTTCCACAGTTACATTTAACGTTATGGATTACAGGAGTAGGAGACATCTATTTTCTATAGCTGAATTCAGCTATATTTTAAAAATTCCTGTGGTTCCCCCTCAATCTATAAGGATTCCTTCTATTAGTTATAAAAGTACAGAAACTCTTATAGATAAATTAGGAAATAGTTTGATTTCTTCTGTCTTATGAGAACATTCTCTCCTTTTACTAGTAAAACTATCTGCATATTCAGTTTTCTTCTGAACTTTCCAACACTGCACAGACAAACCCAACAAAGGGATTTTTCCCTGTCTTAGTGTCTGTGACTTCAAAAGCATTATGTCAAATATGCACTGAGGCCTTTACAAACAGCAAAGCACACAAAACCTTTATTTCAGGGCTGCTTTGAGGCTGACAGCAATGAATTTTGTTCATCCTGCAGCTGCTGAGGGGGTGAGAATGGCACTGGCTGCACACCCAGCTGCTGCACTGAGGGAGCACTGCCACCGTGCAAGCACGGCAGAAAATTTTTGCAAGAATCTGATATGAGCAGAGCTGGTTTTGAAATGTGGCTAGGAAATATTATAATTTTATTTATTTTTAACCCGGAAATGTTATAGTTAATTTTATCTGGTTCAAGAGGTGATCTTCCTGTAATTTTAGTATTTCAGATATTTCAAGAGCGGCCCTGCTGAGAAGGACTTGGGGCAGAGGCTGGACATGTCCTGGCCAAAAAACCACCTGTGGCTTGGGCTGTGTCAAAAAAGGGTGGGCAGCAGGGAGGGGGGATTGTGCCCCTCTTTTACAAAGGTGTGTAGTGACAGGAGGAGGGGGAATGGTTTTAAACTGAAAGACAGCAGGTTTAGGTGAGATACTGGGAAGCAATTGTTCCCTGTGAGGGTGGGGATGCCCAGAGAAGCTGTGGCTGCCCCTGGAAATGTCCAAGGCCAGGTTGGAAACTGGGGCTTGGAAGGTCATGGCAGGGGATTGGAACAAGAAGATCTCTAAGGATCCTTTCAAACCAGGCCATTCCATGGTGCGTTCTGTGATGCTGCCTTTCAGCAAATGTAAAAATAGGACATTTCCCAGAGTGTTCCCTACAGGCAAACCACCAGTACTGGTTCACAGCTCAGATCTGCAGCCTTCATGCAAATCTTGGACAAGTTGTGCTCGGAAGCATCGACAGCTGCATTCAAAGCAGAGTTAAAAGCCCAGTTCAGAAGAGCAGCACTGAATATTCACACTGAAAGTAGGAAAAGAAGGGTCTCTCTTTGCAGGAGGTTGCTGCATTTCATCCAACACAGGCCTCATCAAGTCTTGTGATCTGTGACAATAATGACATCTCCAGTGGCATGAGATCTGAGATAAGTTATCCTGAAGATTAAAAGTCAGTGATGCTGATCAGGTCATTCTTTTAAATATATAATTGCAACAGACGTAGCTTAAAAGGAAAGCAAAGCAGAAGTTTTCTGATGGTTTTGCATGAGGACAATGATCCTGAAGGCTGGAGGCTGAGCTGGCAATCCCAGCTCTGCTTTGGATGGGTGGTGGAGAGAACAAAGTGATCTCAAGCACTGGTATTGTATTTTCCTACATTCCAGTTTCTGTTTATGCCACTCATGATCTGCTCAGCCTTTATTAAATTGACAAAAGCCTGTTCTTGTTTGATGGTGCCGCTAGAAACAAAGATCATCTCACCTTCCCTTGGAAAGAAATGTGAATCACATCGCTCGAGGTTGTATTACAATGAGCCAGAAGTAAAAATCAGCAATTTCCTCTTGTGTAAGAGCAGGAGCTGGTTTTCTGAGTTTTGGTCCTGTTTTAGAGTGGCCTCCTAAGAAATGAAATTTTAAATTTAATTTTAATTTTAAAATGGATGACAGGACCCTTAGCAAAGATGGGTTAATTGGTATGTTCACCATCACCCATTAACATTTACCCAGAGCATCTTTATAAATGTTAGACTATTAAAAAAAAATCATCAGGCAGAACTCCAAATCCAAAATGTAAATAGATTTTGGACTGGCATGACTCAAACTGCTTTTATCAGCAACATACTGGGCAACATAAGCAAATTATTTTTTATATATTTCTGTATGTGCACCAGTATTGGTGACATCTCCCATAATATTATTGATTACAACCTATGGGCAGTTTCAAACTGACTTTGTTGATGTCCTGATAGCAGAAAATCCAACTCACTTGTACAATAAGATAATATAGAAATCACAGTTAGGTCTTCTCAAAAATACACACTTCAGAATTTAATTTAGAAAGAAGAATTAACCATTTTATCTGTGTTTCCTAATTGCTCAAAGCTGCAAGTCTCATCCTGCCAATATGAAAATCCAGTTTTAAAAGGAGGGGAAATATTTATAGAGAATAAACTAGCTCAGGAAAAGAAAAAAAGTCTCTAAGATTTATTTATGTCTTTAAGTTAAGATTTATGTCTTTATACTGTTTTATACAAATTTCAGTTTAATGTTTAAAGTAATGTAACAACAGTCAGTGCAGTCATAGAATGGTTTTACTTGTGTACTCTAAACTACAGCATAAAATCAGCAAAGATGGAAAAAAATGGGGTTTTCATCTTCAAATTATTGTCTCAACTGAGCACTTTCAGAAAAAAACACAAAATGAAAACTAAAGGTCCTTGGAGAGGTGTTTGAGTTATGGCTGAGCCCCAGGGCTGCTGTACAAATAGCATCCTACCTGAAGCTCATGTATATGTTATGAGCTATATGCACCTCAAACTGAGGGGGAATAAGAAAATGTTCAGTTCTCCTCATAGTTCTGGAAGTTGTTTTTTAGAGGCATTTATATCCTTTTGGTTCTTCCTGGTGTGGGGGAATCATTCAGGTCAAGATCATCCTCCACAGAGCAGAAGGTATGGGATAAACTTCCTGAATTTTTGTGCTGGTAAAGCAGATATTAATAAAAAACCCAGCACATAAATGCCCTGTATTTTTCTGCATTGAGACAGTTGGTGTTTAATAGTCTAATTATTAACATTATAACACAACCTGAACTTTAGAGTGCTCCTGCTTCCCTCAGGCAGAGAGATCATCCTGTGGCTTTTCATCCTCCTTTTTTTTCTGAGGTATCTGTGCAGTTTCTTGATTTTTATTTAGTTTAAAAACAAATTGGTTGCAGTACGTGTGACTAAAAATAGACATTTGTGAGAACACTTCTGTCAAAACATTGTGAGAAAGCTGCTACCCAGATAAATCAGTTACTTGTACTGACTTTCTCCTCTAAAACTTCCCTCTTCATGTTTAGCTGAAAGACTCAGGAGTGAAGTGGTTTTTATACAAATAACACAGAACAAGGCTGGCAGCTCCACAGGCCTTGCCAAGGCATCCAGCTCATGCAAGGAAAAAAACCCTGTGAAGATGAAACATCTCTAAGGTAAAATCCAAAGCAGCAATTTTTCATGGTATTTCAGGAGACTGGTCCCTAAATAGATTAATTACGGAGATTAATAATTTTAGCCCTGCAAGTTAAATTCAGTAAATAGTTGCAGTCAAAATCCTTACTCTTTAGTTAAAATATGGAGTAATTTAGGATTTTAAAAAGGTTAAGTATCAAAGGAAGAGTGCATATTTCATTATTTAATTAAGACATTTGGTGTTGTTTATTTCTGTCAGCAGAAAAAAATCTGGTTTTCTTTGGCTTAAATATATATATATAAATATAAAAAAATATAAATTTATAAATATATTGTTTTCATATTTTTCCCTTTCTTGTCTGTCTGCAAACTATGAAAAAATTCACTTTCCTGACTTTACTCTGGAGTTAAGAGTTGTTTTATTCCCTGGTCCATTGTCTTTGGCTGAGAGTGCCAAACACAGCTCTCACCCAGATTTTTTTTCAGTGCAGACATCGCTCATTGGAAATTGGATGATGCCATCAAACCAACTTCCAGGCCGTCAGGAAGGATTTATCAGGTCCAGTCACAGGCTCCTTTCTGGGGCTCCTTCTCCTGTTTCAGTTCTTCCCAAGGAGGGAACGGCTCCATCAGTCTGGTCGATACCATAATCCCCTGTAAGGAAATACAGCTGCAGAAAAGTCTCTCTGTGTTTGGCAGGTGTTTATTTTTCCCCTCTGTGACAGCAGCTCATTAGTGGCTCTGGAGTCAATGAAATTAGAGCACTGTCAGTCCAGCAGAGCTAAATGGGGTTTGTCTCTAATGCTGGGACACTCCAAGTCCTTATCCTACAGAGCTCCTTCAAAGACACAACCTGGGCTCGCCAGCAGAGCTGTTTCATTTGACATGTTATCCTGGAGATTCAAGGGGCATTTTAGAAACATATGTTATATAAAAGTGGTGTTGGTGATGCCTGGCAGTTGGCAACAACAATGTAGATTTTCTTAATGCCTGTTAAGAGCTGAGGAGTAAGTTTGGTTTATTTGTGTAGCTTAATGGTCAGGAAAAGAATTGTTTGAGGGTAAGGGCACCATCACCCCTTTCTGCTGGATAGCTCTCTCCTCTGTTACTTATTCCTGTTTAAATGGTTTTTACACCATAACATCTGCTAAGATGTTATTTCTGCAAAAGGCTTTAGAGCTACATGTTCTATCAGGCTGTTAAAGGCAAAAGAGGATTTGCCAGTTCAAAATATGTTTTTCATTCTTTATTCTCACAATGAGCAGGTAAAATAGAGCGAGTGTTCCTCATTCTCATACTAGACTTGTAATTAACTTTTGGAGGTCATCACTAAAACGTGGTTAAATTGCTGTTTTCATTGAGCGCTGTGCCAGAATTTTGGCTGCTGCTGCAACTCGAGGCTCAATTTCTATGTGCATTGTGCAGTGGCAAATAGCAAATTAAGGCTGAAAAGCTGTTGAGAGCACTGCTAAAACTTCCTTTGACTTTCAAAAGAGCAGTATCAGAACTCCACCACACTCTGTGTATGATTGGGAGCTGCAGTGTCAGTGCTAAAGGATAAACTGTTAGACAAAATTCATCAGTTCCACTCGATTGTGTGCGTCAGGAACCTAAAAAAAGGCTCCCAAATAGAACGTGTAATTTAGCTATGAATGACAGTCTCTGTGCCCCAGTACAGCTCAGTATCTGGCTGGAATGATTACTTAATGGGACTTTGTGCTCTATTCTGAAAGATCCCCTGGCCAGAATTTACAAATATTTTAAGTTTTGTTGCCAGTGTCAGTACTGAGCAGTGCTGCGGATTGGATTTGGAATTATTTCAATTCCTAATCCTAACACATTCCTTGGATCAAGTTGGAAATAAAAGTAGAATGTTTCCTAGCACAAAGGACTACTGCCTTCAGCTCCTTCACTCCGGCCTCTGCTATTCCAGTTACTCCTCTTTCCGTGAGAGGGAAAGTAGTAGAAGAGAATCACAGAATCACAAAAGGGTTTGGGTTGGAAGGGACCTTAAAAATCATCTTGATTAGATTGAAATAAAACATCCGAAAGTGCATTCACAACATGCTCAGACTCATGCAATTGTGTAAATTGACACAAAATGAGCAGAGCTTGCAAAGGGCAGAAAGAGAACCACTGATAAAAAGCAGAGGATAACAAACAGAATAAGACCAAGTGTACTTTGTGTATTTTGCATTTCCAGATGCATTATAATTGTCTGTTCCTACATGATATGAATTATTCACTTTTATTATTATGCCAGACCCATGGGAACACACTCATTTACCATTGGTGCATAGGTTGTTACCAACCCACACGTTCTGCTTGACTTAGCCAGAATCTGCAGCTGAGTTTGATTCAGCAGTTCCTCTGTCAGAGCTCCTAATAAACCTATAGACCACCACTGCATAAAAAAAATTCCTGGTTTTGGTAGGCTGCTTCAAAGTGAATCCTGGAAAATCTGACTGTTTATATTTATGGAGAAAGAAAGTGGGAAAAGAAAGATAAATTTCAAAAGTCAGAGGAAATTATTAGCAGAGTAGGATGTCATGGAATCCCAGAATGGTTTGGGTTGGAAGGGACCTTTAATCCCATCCATGGGCAGGGATACCTTCCATTGTCCCAGGCTGCACCAAAGCCCTGTCCTGCCTGGCCTTAGACACTTCCAGGGATCCAGGGGCAGCCACAGGTTTCTGGGAAAATCCTTCTCATGACCCTCCCAGGGAAGAGTTTCCTCCTGACATCTCATCTGGACCTGCTCCGTGTCAGTGGAAGCCAGTCCTGTCCCTGCAGCTCCTGGTGAGTGATGGTGTGGTGGCTGGCCCAGTGATGCTCTCATAATGAGTTATTTACTGTGCGTATAAATCAGTGTCATCCCAGGAGGAATTAGCATGGAGTGGAAAGCAGTGACCTTTCAGGCCTTCTTTTATAACTCAAAGATAATTATGTTTCTTTGTGTTGTGTGTCTTCCCTTTTTTTAAAGGGAAAAGCCTCCTGCTGTTGTGGAGGTGAATTAGTACTGCACCATATTTGTTACGTAAAAAACCTCAGTTAGTTTATTTTTATATAAAAATTGTGAAGATAGTTGTAGGATTTCTTTGTGGGCAGCAATGATATTTTTGCTGAACTTCTGTTTTAAATATTCACCTAGCTAATAATGAGAATGTATTTGCACACTCACAGTTAGCAAACCAGCACACTGAATAAACAGTTAAAACAAAAAGCACAACAAGGAGCACAGGGTAAAAAAAACAAAAACAAAAACAAAAAATCTTTAAAAAAACCCTGTAATTTCTTCAGGCTGCAGCATACAATTATTTAAAAGTATTTAAAATGGTGGTACTACTTTTTCTGGATTAGGTTGAAAAGGATCTCTATTTGTGTGTGATGCATGTGAGGCTTTTTTTGAATAACTGGTGCTTTATTACTGGCAGAAATAGAATTAAAATGATAAATATTTTTAAATAGGTGATAAAACCGTACTAGTAAAAACAATTTAAATTCCCTGGGAAACCTCTACCTCGTTCACAAATGTAAATCATTTCAGATTGTCTTTGAACTCTGTGAACTAAAAGGTTTACAAAGTTACAAATATTTTGCGGAAATGGTAATGTCAGGAATGTTTAATGTTGGAATTTCACTTGTTTCTGTCCTAAGAAAAAGTGACTCATATTACAGCTTGGAGATGTGGGAGTGTAGGGCTGGGGAAGGGAGGACTTGGTGAGAAAATGTCAGATTTTAGGACAATGAGCAGCAGTTGATGGTATTTTACCTCCTAATGTCGCGCTGCTGGGCAGGACTCTGAGCTGTAAGTGAGCATTTGTACTTCATGCTCTACACACGTGAACTGCGCTCGTAGCCTGGCTCAAAAACTTCTCTAGATAGCCCAAAAACGTGCCAGGTCAGCCTGGGAGTCACCAGCTCACAGCTGGATCCAGAACCAGGTAGTCTCTGGAAGAAGAGTCAGATATATTCCAATTAAATACGTGTATAATAACATAGGGTTTAGAGGAAGGGAATTAGTGAGTCCTTAGTGTGCACGTAGACATCCTTTTAGTCAAGACACCTTCTGTGAATTAGCATAAGAATTATGTAGATAAGCTCTTTATCTCACTTCTCTGTAGTTCTTTGAAGTCCTTAGAAGTTTAGGAATTTAGCTGAAGAAAACTGAATAAGCAAGCAGCATTTTGTTTGTACAAGAGATTAACTTTGCTTAAATACAGGTATGGCTTCCCTTTGCTATCTACTGACAATCATTTTTTTGTATGCCCATGTAAAATTAATTTTTTATCTAAGATGAGTTTTACAATTCACAGTGTGGTTTTGTGAGTTGAATTCAAATTAATTTCTTAAGGAATAAGGGTATTCTTGTGATGAATTTGGAATTGTGTTACTCTCTGTAGGACTCCCAGAGAGAAGAAAATAAAAGGCAGATTGCAGCAACCTTTAGATGTACCTCTGTATAATTAGATTTGGAGACAGGGAGGGAAGTCAGAGATACCAACCAAGAAGGGAGAGTGGAAACCTAAATTCCACAAGAAGAAGAATTCCAAAATACCTCAGTCCCAACAGGAGAATGTTGCTACTGTCCCCATGTCTCCTAAGGCCTTTTTCCCCGTGCCAGAAGGGTTTAGCACAACCATAATGGGAAGAGTTGGGTGGGAATGGGAAGAATGGAAGAAGAATGGAAGAAGAATGGAAGAAGAATGGAAGAAGAATGGAAGAAGAATGGAAGAAGAATGGAAGAAGAAAGGTGTCCTGGCTTGGGCTGTCAGTCTCATCTCAGCAGTGCCACCGTGCTGTGCCTGGCTTCGGTGTGAGAATGATGTTGATAACACTCCAGTGTTTGGCTGTTGCTGAGTTGTGTTTATCCTAAATCAAGAACCTTCCTGTGTCTCACGTTCTGCCAGTGAGGAGGTACCAAAACAGGACGTGAGGGAGCAGAGCTGGGACAGGTGACCCAGCGTGGCCAAAGGGATATTCCACACCATAAAACCAGTGCCCAGTGCAGAAACTGGGCAGCTCCCTGGACTGGGGCCACTCGGGGTTCGGGGACAGGGCCTGGCATTTGTCAGGGTGTGGTGAGCAATTGTTTGTTTTCCTTCTTCTTTTTATTATCCTTATAATTTTTACTGTCATCATAATATTCTACTGTGTTTCCATAATTAAACTGTTCTTACCTCAACCCACAAGTTTTACTTCTGGCTGCCCTTGCCATCCCTCTGGCGTGGAGTGAGGAGGGTGAGTGAGGGGCTCTCTGGTGCTCAGGTGCCACCTGGGCTCAAACCACAAGGAATCTTACTCTGAACCTGGCTTTGCCTGCTCTGCAAGCAAGGAATTCACCCCAACAGGTAGCAGGTAACTGCCTTAAAAAGTCAAAAGCAAAACAAACTTAATGCAATTCTGTTCTAGGAACACATATTTTCCACTGAACTAAATTTATCAAAACAGATTATCAAAGTTTTATAATTAACTTCCTAGCAAATAAGAATTAGCATATATTATATGAGTGCTGTGCGTTAATCAAAGGATATTTAGTGAGGCACCCACCTATGCATGCCCAGGAATTACAAAGTTAATGAGAGACAGCAGCACATGTAACTGTAACTAATTAAGCAAGACACAAAAAATTCCGTAGATGTTTGACTGAATATGTTAGAATTTACTCATTATCATATTTACATGGTGAGTTTATTCCAGTATTTAAGTTTGGCAAAGTAAGATATTTAAATTTAACTTTCTATCTGCTGTACAGGTACACCCTCAACATATTGCTTTGTTTTACAACTCCTGTGTTTTAAACTCAAAAATGGTTAAATACCTAAAGGGTTTTAACCCTGGGTAGGTTGAATTAGCCCAAGAGGGTTTTTTTTATTATTATTTATTGTGGAAGGAAACTTACAGGCAATAAGTGCTTAAAACCCAGGCATCCAGAGGCTGCCACAAGGTAGGTGGACTAAAACAAGGGCTCAAAGAGGCACCACAGGGACTAAAGTGTGTTAGAAATTAATAGGCTACATTTAGAAATATTTTACACAAAAATTCAGTCATTTCACGTAGATTCTGTGATTCTACATTGAGCTTTTTCTACTTGGTTATACATGGATGTGTACTTAAAATTAATTTAAAGATAGCAGTAATGGTTCCTTTTTGTAGAGGAATGAACAATGACAGTATAAACACCCAGATGGTTTTCTACACCATTCTCCAAGAGAAGAAAAGTGGTTGTTTTAAAGGTATGTCGAATAAAAATGTCTAATATATCTCTGTAATAACAGTCTAGGTGGCAAAGAGTTGTGTAGACACTTAGCTATGAATGCAAGGAGTCACCTAAATTTGTACCTCTCACAAATAATTTCTCTCTTTAGACTGAGCTGTATTGTACTCTCCAACAAAATCAGAAATAACATGTAGCTCTAGATTATACAGGGGGATTTTTGTATGATGCTTTGTGTAGACATTAAGAGAACAATATGAAATCATTGACAAGATGTTTATTTGTTTTAAGGAAAAAAAAATATTTCCTTTAAGGAAAGGCTGATGTAGCTCCATTTTAGAAAATGCATAAGGGAAAGAAAAAGTAAAATGTATAATAGAATACAATCTGTGATTATAAAACACAAATAGAGCAGTTTAGATGAGAAACTAGCACTGTTTGTGCTCTTAATTTATTTTCGTGATTTTCTATATCAGAATGTGAGATGCTCTGGCTGGTTTTAATTAAACCTGTAAACTGAAGACTATTTGCTTCTTTTTACAAAAAAATGTTGTCGGTTAAAGAGCATATGTTGTTTATCTAGACTGCAAGCCCTCGCTGTTCTGATTCATTTGAGTTTCCTTTGTCTCCTCTTGGAGCTTCTGAGGGGGTTCTTGTTGCTTTTTTCCCATTAAAATGTCTTTGGGAAATGGAACCTGTCTGCTGAAATGCATCTTCACTGTTCATCAGCAGAACTCTGGTGAGTGGCAGACTCATGTGCTGTCACTGAGAGGGATTGAATACCACAATTGCTTCATCCACAGGAAAAAAAACAACCTGATTTTGGATGTTGCCAAAGATTTGGGGGAGTTGAGGCAATTGTCTTTCAGCTCTGTTTCCTATGGAAACAAAGGTTATGAGATTGCTGCTGTCTCCTCCTTGATAACAGTTCTAATCTGTTGGGCATCTTTAAACTATTTTGACTCAATGTCGCTTTGCTTCCACTGATTTGCTGAATGTACATTTGAATTGATACCAAAATAGTGCTGTTGAGGAAAAAGCTGTAGTCTGAGCTCAGCCTTAGTACAGAACATTACAAAATCCACTTGACACAACCATTAGGGTTTGTTTTGAGATCAGACTTTAAGGAGTGTTTACTGGATTTTTGTGTTAAATGATAGTATTTTTCTGTGGAGTTAAAAAAATTGAAACGACAAAAAGGTTTTTAACTTAAATTAGTAGAGCAGAAATTGTGTTTTATTGGGTGTGGTGATGAGCTGTTTAAAATAACAACTTTGGTAGCAGTACTGACAGTGTCTAGATGTATTGAAGGAGGGGTTTTTTAATGCCACAAGCCTTTCAAATTTTTGTTTCATCCATTTCCTTTTCTATTTGAATCTTTGGGATCAAGTGGTTTAATAATTTTGCACATGGTGGATGTGGTGGGGATCTGTTTGGGCCAGCTGGTGGATGTGGGTTTGTATCACAAACTCAGTCAGGGAGTAGATTCATTCTTCCATTATTGAACAGTGGAAGGGACTTGCATATCCATTTTGCAAGTACAGGATTTTGCCTTCACTTTCAAAGAATTAATGCATGTTTTCTTATCTTCTGATCAGATCATGCACTGATTGTAGAAAAAAAAATAAGTGAGGACTACTCAGGAAGAAATTATCTCTCTGAGAAATCAAGGAATATAAGCTGACATTTCAAAGATGCTCTTCTTCCATTATATTGCACAAAGATATTACAAAACGTCAGTGGAAGAGAGATGTAGGGAAGGTGGTTGGACGTGATTAGGCTGGTAATTGAAGTGTTTTATTTGGGGATGTCGTTTGCAATCTCTTCTCTGCCGTCCTTCTGTCCTCTGGGTGGTGCCCTGACAGTGCATTCCAAAGGCAAGTCCTCAGCTGGAGTTTGAATTCTTAATAAACTGGGGAGAGCAGCTCTGAAGTAGAAGAGGTTGAACTCCATGGTTCAGACCCTAAAGACCTTGTTCATGCTGTAAGATTACAATATTGTGTGCAGCAAGGCCCTGCTGGTCAGATCTTCCACTGCTGAGGTCATTGCAGGGGGCAAAGGCAGAACAAGGGCTTGGACCTGAGCATGTCACAGCTCAAACAAACCCATTGCTATTACTGCTGTCACTATTCCACAGTATTGGCAGCAATGATGTGTTAATATTCGATTTTTAGATCTTAAAATCTGATTCTTAATTAAGTTGTTTTATCAAGAGGAGTGTCAGGGACAGCAGAGGAGATCAGGTCTGTCTTACTTATAAAATGTCTAATTTCAGTCTAAAATAAATAGGAAATTCAGATACAGAATGATGAGTGATTAGCATGAATGATCCCCAAAGAAGTACATGAAAGTTTCTCATTCAGTTGAAAGTTGAGTTCAAGGAATGAAGTGTTAAATGCAAACAGAACTAAAGTCTGTGCTCATCACTAAGTGCATTTTTCCTGGATTTTTTTCCTGTACTGAAGTTACTAGTGAAACCTTCCAAATTCTTGCATTTCCACGGCTGTTTCATGTCTAGATCTTTCATCTTTGTGGACAGTAAGGTTTTCCACAGGAGAAGTCTGAGAACACAACAGACTGCTGTGACTGGCTGCTGTATTTTTAAAATACTTGTGTATGTTCGTGTGTACAGAAATATCACTAAGCTGTTAAGAATATCAAGTGTGGTTGAAAAATAGCATAGAAGGGTTAGAAAGGGTTTGATATGTGCCAGCATGATGCTGGTGGCTGAAAAAAATGGACATGAAAGACTGGCAGAGAATTGTCATAATGATGTTATTAAATGAGTTCATTATGATCATATTTCAATAATGTCCAGTTACTGCATGCTAGCCCTCTCAATTCTTGCATTATTTTTTTTTTCTTTTTGGAGTCTCCTTGTATGTATTTTAAAAGAAGGTGAAACATTTGAGGTTCGTGGCCAGTACTGGGCAATGGACACCAGGTAGAGCCACTGGGTGGTAAAACTGCCTGAATAACCACTGTGGCAGCCCTGAAATTCAAGAATTCAGATTTTCCTGTGTTTCCTACAGATGCACAAAGGGTATTCCTTCCACATTGAACTTAGAAGCCATTCTGTATTTTTCCTCAGTGCCTCCGAGTTCTCTCTCAGCACACAGCAAGGTACAAGTGACTTTCTTTAAAATATCTTTGTTCTGAACTTAGAGATGAAGCTCAGATCAGACTTTTTTCTCTGTATACTTTTTTCTAGTACTTTTGGAGGGATGTAGCAAAGGCCTTTCAAAGCAGATTGGCTTCATTCCAGCACCAGACAATGCATTTGATTATGAGGCCCTAAGATCAAGGCAGCTTCTTGAAACCATCCTCAACTTCAAATAATGCACGGCTGAGATGTGCAGATTGGTTTGATCTCCATCTTTATGTGTATCCTATCTTATGTAGGGGTTTTTTTATCCAGTGGAACATTAGAGGACTTTCTCCAAAGTCTGCTTTTCCAAGTTAACAATAGAATTATCATCCCATTTTGTACTTCCTATTAATCTCAATTTCTTGACTAATTTTTGCTGTTCCACAGAAATTAACAAATTTCTCAGTTTTATAGAGAGGCAGCAGGAATGGCTAGTGATCATCAGTTACTAAATCTAAATTGTTTAAGATGCTAGACCAGTGAATACATTTTTTTTTTCAGTTTTTACATCTCTGATATTTCTTGCAAATTCTTTCTCCATTTTTTTTTCTTATGACTTGAGTGAGATGATGTGATACTTCAAACACCTGATGTGTGGAGGCACTCAATTAAGAATCTCAGCCCTTATATTTTTTACATAAAAGAGGCCACGAGAAGTGTACTTATCTTGCTACTGCAGTTTGCCATTGCCATTGTGCTACCACAGATGTGTATAGTATATCATATTTCTATTTTTGAATATCACTTCTTGCATATTTCCATTCTGTTTTAGTGAATTGAAGGCAAAGTGATGAAATAGAAAATACATCTGAATGAGAAAATGGTCAGAGAGACTGAGAGGTAAATCTGTGACACAAATTGTTATTTCCTCAAGCTGTTAGATAAGACAGAACCAAGAAAGCTGGCAATAAAAGCAGACCAAAATGGAAAAACAGGAGGTTATTGACATGTGATCTAAATTAAAACACCTTGTGTTACTGAAAACAGTCTTACATTTCTTAAGCATTCAGTTTCTGCCACTTTCAGAAACTACTAAGTTGTCTACTGTCTCCAAAATAATTTAACGCTTCAGTGCCTGTGCATTACTATATATGCTGTCGTTTTAAACAGAGAAGCATAGGATAAATTTTATGCTTTCAGTATCTGTATTGCCTAATTCTGTTCTTTATAAGTCAGAATACTGCTTATTACTCATTTTTTTCTAACTTGGATTTTTTTGTGTGTAATAGTAGTAGCAAAAAGACTGAAAGATGTTAAAATAATAATGTCTGTTCAAGTATTACAAGTAAAGCCCTATCCCACCTTCCATCCACAGCCCAGAGACCCATTCTCATGGTATGTAACACAGGGACTCTCAGACCTCAGTGGATACAATCTCTGCAGATTAATAAAACTCAAGGAAATATTTACCTTAATTGCACTCCAGCCTCTTTCCTTTTAATCATGTTTAATAGATCTAACAGCAAGTGCTCCTTCCCACTAGTGGTTTTTCTCATTAGCACACTCTTGGAAATAAAACTTGAAGGTTGGCCCCTAAAGCAGCAGAGGATTTAAGGTAATGTTTCCTGGCTTTTGCACAGGACATTCCCACATCCCTGGCAATAAAAGCTCTCAGAGAGCCACTGAGGCTGGCACAGGGCTCTGCAGGCTGGGCAGTCTCCTCTCCCTGCTCCGAGCAGGAGCAACCAGAGCATGTCTCTGGAATTTGTCCAGCTGGATTTTGGATGTCTTTACGGAGCCTCCACGACCTCTTTGGGCAATTTGCTCCACTGCTTGACCACGCTGCTCTTAAAGAAGTTGTTTTTTTCCTTATATTTAAATATAATTGTATTTCCCCTTCTTGTATTGGAGGAGCTCTTGTGTGAGAGATGCTTTAAGCACCTGATTATGTTGGCTGCAGCAGGCAGAGCATTCCCAGCAGGTCAGGGAGGGAATTCCTGCCCATCTGCTCAGCCCTTTGAGGCACTTCTGGGCTCCTCAGGACAGGGGAACATGGAGAGGATCCAGAGAAGGTTGGTAAAGAGGGTGAAGGGGCTGGAAACCTCTCCCTTGTGAGGAAAGGAAACGAGTACCTGGGTTTGCGTCAGTTGTCTCCCAAGTGGAGTTGTAAACAAATGCGGAATTTAAAGGAGGATTAAAATATTTTGATTTATTTCATCCTGCATGTTCAATATCAATAGTTTCATTCCAGAGAGAATAATCTAAATACAGTAGAGAGATCAGGATTAGATCAGGATCAATATTCAGTTCAGGATGAAAAGAGTATTCACTTGGATTAACTGCTTGCATCCATTTTTCTATGGTTCCACAGCAGTAATGAATTTTTAACTTCTTTCAGTGTTTGCAGATGGAGTAAAAAACTCTCTACTGTCATTGGGAGGTAAGAATGAAATCAGAGATGGTTGTGTCTAATTCTATTTTTATGTGTATATGTAAGGAAGGGTATGCATATATATACTACTGTATGTTATGCATGAGGAGTCTCTATCATAATCCATCAAAACTTAAAACTCTTCCAGGCAAATTCAGGACCCCTTTCTTAACTCTCCATTTACATACAAAGAAGAGGCACTTAGCTGCACTGAATAATCTGATATTTTTTTTTCTCATAATGGTGAAATGTTGATCTTTAATGTCGATTCTGAAGCTTAGATTACTAATCAGCCAGTATCACTGGGTTCATTTTGTACCTCTCACGCAAGAAAAGTCACCAAGGAATTTTGTAAAAGTTGTAGTAGTTCAGAGACGTAAACATCAGGCCAGGTTCATCTCTTGTTCTCAAATCTTCCCAGCATTAAAATTGATGAAGAGAAGATTTATCAGGATGAGAAGTATTCAACCAGAACATACAGGAACCCAGAGCTCCAAGCATGTCCTCATCTGTCTTTGTCTTTAGTCATTCCTCAGTTATGGCCATTCACTTTTATGCAGCCATGGTTTGAGTTCTGTTTAGAGAGAACTCTCACTGTACATTTGCAGAATCCCCTCTGAAATCTCTAAAACTTAATGAGGTTCTACAGTCTCAAATTCACACTTAAATTTATGCAGGCCAGACCATGCTATTATGTACTGTTTTCATTCCTTCTTTTGGTGAACACTTTTTTTTTTTTTTTCCTAAGCAGGAAGGCAAAATTTAGTCCTTATTTATTCATTTATTTATTTATTTCACAGAGAACAATGTACTTGAAAATAACTTGAATTGCCAACTACAATCTTGGAAATTTTTATAGTACTTTATATGAGGGTTAATCTATGTATAAGAATCAATGCATCTGATTAATTGAACTCAACTGTAATTAGGTGCTAATGAAGATCACCTGTAAGTATATGGAATGCATGTAATTCTTAAGTTTGATTTTCAAAGATTGACAGTTTTCTGTTCTACTGATTTTTAGTCTTCTCTTTGTTTTGTTTGGGCAGGTTTTAATGCTGCATTTCCTGTTTGGAAAGAAATAGAGAGTGTAGAAAGTGAAAATTGTTCAGTCAGGAGTTTGAAACACGATTGTAAACATCTGAAAGTGGGTTTGAAATTTGCTTTACTCTCTGATGAATGAGCAGAGGTTATGGCAGGAGTGCACCCTTGAGCTGCCAGCTGCTTCCTTGAAGCATCCCTAAGGGATTGACACAGGGACCGCTCTCACTAACAGGAGGATGTTGGATCAGAGCCCCTTTTCAGCAGCTTTGGGGTCATATCCCATCAGAGGGACTGGGAGGAGAAGGCAAGGTGCTCTCCAGGCTGTGCTGGTTGGATTTGGTCAGCCCGGAGAGGAGAAGCCAAAAAAGAACATCCAAACCAGTATAATTTAGGTATTTGGTTCTTTTGTAACATGTGGTTCAAGACAAGGAGCAGAGATTTGTGAACAGAGAATGATAACTAGTCTTTGGGCAACTTTGATGTCTGTTAGAAACAAAAATAATAGCCCATACATAAAAATGATAAAATAAAATCAAGCCCGAAGAGAGAAAACACTCAAATCCCATTAAAAATCAATGGGCTCTGATTTCACTCACTCAAACAAAGTTTCTTGTTCTTGAAATTAAAAGCAATTGACATTTGTTTTCTTGTTTGGTTTCAATTTAAAATAATGATGTAGAGTTAATTCTCTGCTGTCTAATATCTGAATCTTACACAAACACAAAACCACAAAAATCTCATTTGCACCAAGATTGCCAGTTAATGATTTTGATCAGAGAATTGCATTGTGGTTTCATTAACTCCAACAAAAAGTTTTGGGTCCTGTGCTTATGCCAATTATAATTTGTTTTGATAAAGGCATGAGTTGCTGTACCTATTTTAGGGCCATTTCTCATTGGAAAAACAAGATATTGAGTAGTTCTATTCAGCATAGTTACTGTTCAACAAAGTTAGAGTTAAGCATAGTTCTGTGCTTTTAGTAATTGAAACTGCTTGAAAATACACATAATTACAGAGGGCTCAACCTTTTATTTTTTTTTAGTGTGGGTTAGCATCCTGCTCTGTCAATAAGGCAATAATAATAATAATTTGAAAAAGTAGTAAAGCCATTTTGATATCACGATAAATGTCTCAGGTAAATTTCTGGCTTATGCATTGACCCTGGTGAGCACCATCATGGCAGTGTTGGATGATTATATCTAACTTGTCAAACAAAACAACAGCTTATGACCTCAAAAAAATAAATTACCTCAGCATAATTTTAAAAAAAGGTGTGGGGGGAGAGGGAAGACAATAAATGCAAGTAGCTGTTCAGGCCATGTCTTTATTAATATCATACCATTAAGCAAACTAAAATCATGAACTGTGCCATATTTAGAGATTAAGTGGCAGCAGAACCTCATTAGCTGTACCAGGAAATCTCAGTCAGGTGGTAGCAGGGCTGGGAGCACTTCACAGAGTACACCTGTGGAGTCCATCCTGGCTAAAGGGTCACACAGACAAAAAAGGCACCTCAAGAACTACAATGTATTGGACTGGCTCTGTCTTGTGGAGGGGTTAAGGAGCTCCACTTCTCCTCCAAAATGGCCTCAAGCAGCTCCAGTGGTGAGAAGATATGAAACATATTCAAGGGTAGGCACAACAGCATAGAAGAGCCTTGACTTTTGAATATTGAATATTTTAGCCTAATTTATTTTGAGATGTAAGTGCTGGCATGACTGCAACTGGACTAAATCTCTGGACCTAGACTTTGGATAAAATAAGAGTAATTTCTTGGCTTTGCATAGCAGGTGTGTGGCTTTTGTTCATATCAAGGTTTTAAGAACAAGGAACAAGATTTTAAGCACAACACACCACAAACTGGTGGGAATTTGTGCAACCTCTGCTGTAATTTGGATTAAATAAATTACTGATGACTCCAAGATGTGCCTCCCATAGTTGGTAAAATGCCTAAGGGTTACCCAAGTCCTTCCCTTAGCAGGAGCAGATGATTAGCTTTTTGAACAAGAAACACCTATGACTAGGAGAGACTAAACCTATTTGTAGAACTATGAAGTTTTTCAATTGACCACCTGGAGTCCAGGCTCCCCATGAAAGCTGGCAGGTTACCAGCCAGTTTATCTCCAGAAGGAAATCCAGTATGAGCCACCGTTACCTAATTATAGTCCAGAAATACTGCAGTCTATCTTACAGATGAAATTTTTATATGTGTAAGTAGCTGATGAGTTTTATAATCAGTAAAGATGCCCCAAAACCTCTAAAATGTAAACTTTTAAAAATAAATAATTTCACTGCATCCATATACTGTCCATAAAGACAAGTAAAATGTAAATATTTCTCAGCTGAAATGCAGAACTGCTTAATCTTTCTCCTGTGCCATATTTTACTTCAGCTGTGTCTGACTGCACTTTGTCCTACCTATAAATAAAGTCATTAGATTGTCCGCAGAGCCTTGCAGACATGTCTATAATCACCAGTGTTATAATCTGAGCACTTTCTGTATTGGGAGTTTGATCTATACAAACACGAATACAATAGTAGAGGGATTTTAAAAGTCAAATAAATGTCACTGGAGTGCAGTAGTAAATGTGTCCAAGGAATGTGCTACCTTAATTGAAAATTCAAATTACTGAGCATTGCTCCTTTTCAATAAAACATTCAGTGCTGTTGAATGAAAAATCAATAGCTGCTTTATAGTGCATTTTTCTTAAGCAGTAGGCAAGAACTCAATTCCCCTTCAAAGGATTTTTATTCTTCTTTCTTTAGTATTTACTTCTCTCCCTCTTTTTTCTCTCTCCACAGCAGACCTGTCTTCAGATTCTTTTGTAAACCAAAACATACTTCACTGGCTAGACAAAGCCAGAGCATGTGATACTCAAATTTGGTAGCTATTGTTGTAGTTAAAGTCATTATAAAGTCAGGTGCTTGGGTACCTCTCTTTTTCCTGAGTGAACACTTAATTTAGAGTGTGTCTACTGAGGTTTCAGGAAATACTCCAGCTCACATTGGAATAGGATAGGATTTAATTTTAAGGCAGGAGCTTTGACATCCTTGTAGGGCAATCTGAGATTTGTCCTTGATATTCAGAGAGATTTAAAAAAAAGAAAAAAAAAAAGAACAAATATGTAAAAGCTTAACTGGAAATGGTGAAAATGCACTGGAGATTAGTAAGGAAAGTTGCAAGGAAACTAAATGCCTGCTGGAGCAGGGATCTTTGTGGAATGTGAAGCTTCCGAAGAAGGTTCTCCATGATGCTTGATAGAGGCTGAGAGGACTCTGTTGCTTCTGGTGTTTGACCTGAGCAGTTGACAGCTCCCATCAGGGCAGATCTACATGGAAGGGCCATGGTGTCCCTTTCTATTGTCACTGTTCCCTTGGGAGGGAGCCCAGGCAGTGTTTGTGTCCTGCTGTTGGTACCTGCCCCTTCTCCCCTCCTTGTCCCGCACACCTGGGAGCCAGGGAGGCTTTCCAGCAATTCCACCTGCAGCTCTGTGCCTCTGGGAGAGGACACAGCACATTCCAGGGATTCCTGCCCCAGCTGTGCCTCAGCAAGCGCTCTCATCTCCAGTGTGGAAACAGCAATAATCTGCACCACAGTGATGCGAAACATTTTCAGATTTCCCATATAAATTGTGGCAAGAAAAGCCCTCGTGCTGCAAACTGCTGTGCACAGAGGTGTTTGGGAGTTTGGAGTCAAAATTATATTAATCTTTGAGGATAAGTATGGAGGAGGTCATTAAATTCCAGCATATAAATCACAAATATTGATTATAGCTGCTTCTTGAATACATAGTGTCACTACATATGCCATAGCCTGAAGTTGTGAATATATTGCACATTCCCACAGCTTTTTGAATTAATTCTAAGCATCCATTGTTTTGCAAGAGAGCAGAGAGCAATGACAGTAAGTGTTACTTAGAGCATAAACTCCCAGGGAAATGTGCCTCGCTAAAAGAACAGGAATGAGCTTTAATTTAAGTTTGCAGATCAAAATAATTCCTTGGAACATAGATGAA
Organism: Cinclus cinclus; assembly: GCF_963662255.1. Classification (NCBI taxonomy): domain Eukaryota; kingdom Metazoa; phylum Chordata; class Aves; order Passeriformes; family Cinclidae; genus Cinclus; species Cinclus cinclus. Next base: position 16,505,462 of record NC_085060.1, on the reverse strand, counting down.
AATTGTGTGTGCCAATATAGACTCATTCGTTTAGATGGAACTTGTCCTTTCAGAGCATTGCACTGATGTGACTTAGCAACAAGGATCATTAGTCTCTGAGCTAAAAATGAGACCAGGAAAAGAGCCAGTTCAAAATATGCATTACAACAGGAAAACCACTGCTGCTGCATGTGCTGGAAGTGTTATTGCCTTTCTCCAAGGTAAAGATTGCTTCTTCAGCTCAGCCTTGTTGTTGTCCCCAATGCCATAAGCAGCTGCTTTTTTCTTTTTCCCTTTCATTTTTGTTTTGCTTTGTTTTATATTCTGCAGCTTTTCAAATTAACAGGTGCTTGTAGAGAAGCATAAGCAGGCTTAAAGACCTAAAAATTCAAAAATGCTGTAGAGACTAGGTGTGTGGGCTGATGCTGAAATTCTCCCATGTGTAGCAAATCATGAAGAACTCATGGCTGGTCACCCAGAGGCAGAATCTAATCTGTATTTGTGGTAACAGATGTAAATTCTGGAAGCTTTTTCAGTATCTTATCCAGTTTGTTTTCAACCAGCTAAAAATGAGAGCTTGATTTTTGACTCATCATTGAAGCCAAAGAGTGATGAAAGAACCAAGTCTGTTATTTTGTACGCTGCACAAAGTCAGTGTCCTTAAGTGACTTCTGACTTTTTCAGTCAACATGAGATGTTTTTCTCTCTGTGCTGAGCATATCCACGAGAGGCAAAGAGTCCAGAGCAAGTTCGCCCTGCCTGTCCCTCCTCATCTCCCAGGCTTCTACACCAGAGTCTGCTTCCAGCATGGGCTGGATTGCCCAGGATATCCTGGTGGGGCCATGGCTCTTGGGACACCTTGGTGTTTGATCCTGTTCACATCTCACAGAAAATCAGAAAACGTTCCTGGCCCCCCTGCAGCCCCGCTAGGTGTGCTGTTCATCTGACCATCCTGCTGTAGGGTGGTGTTTTGAACAAAGCCAGGCACAAACTGCACCATCCTCCAGTTCTGGCCCAGCACTGCCCAGTTTGGAGACCTCTGGCTCCATCCGAGTCCCTCTGCTTGGTGGGTGGGAAGGGGAATTTGGGATGGGGAGGTTGAGAGAGGGAAGGAGGGAAATGATGAAGGGTTATTCTTTCTGTGGCATGGAGATGTGACTGCAGCATCATCTGAGAGCTGCTGTCCCAGCCTCCCATGGTGCAGATATAGCATTGGTCCCCTGTAACACAGAGTTGTTTTTCCTTTAGGAAAATTTCCAAGCTCTTAATTCCATCCTGAATCAGTGTGAAAAATTGTTATTTGTAAAAGCAGCATGTGAATAGAAGAGTTTCTAGCTGACACAGGATCCCAATATTTAATGATTTGGATGCTGAAATACTGGGTTTTTTTAATTCTGTTTTTTTCCCCAGGAAAATCTATTTTCTTCCACAGGGGAAAAAGAAAATACAAGGCAATCTACCACCAATTGCAGTGGGCCAGAAGAGATAAGCAATGGGGAAAAAAAGTCAGAAAGAAGAAATACACAATAAATGACTGATAACAGTAGGTAAGGTAATGGTGAAAGATGGGTAAAATCCCAGTTTGATTCTGAGGTGGTCCTGTTAACAAAACAATTCACAGAAGATGATGTCCGGAGGGCTGTGGGATTATAGGACATCTTTGAACTTGGCTTAACCTTGAGGAATTTAATTTAAGTCAGTGACTTTGTAAATAAGTTCAGTCAAAATGTCTTTAATGTTTTTCAAATGTAAGTCAGAGATATATTGCTGCAAAATAGCAAAAGATGCAAAAACAGTAGTAATGGCAACTCTTCTTACTGAAAGATGTGCAAGTTATGAGAAGTAAGTGGTAAAAGAATGTAAAAAAGCTTAAATTTAACATTTTTATTGATTTTACTTTTAAGACAAAAGAAAAAGAAATTTTACGCTTCCCTACATTTATTCTAATCTCTTAAACTTAGATTTATTTATTTTTGCTCTGCTGAGCTGTAGGCTTTCATTCTTTGAGATGCCTGTATCCAACAGGATAACTGAGAAGTGTTAAAAAAAAAATCAAATTGCTCAGAACATGTTTCCCCAGAGTGACATAAATCCTGGCATTTGAATGTTGCATTCCTTTACCTTCCCGCTAATACGGAATCTTATTCTTGAGCAGCGCTGAGCAGCTTCCTCAAAATTAATTTCAGACAAGACAAACGATGTGGAGGAGCCAAGCCAATCCCCCCGTGACCTCCCCTGGAGGTTTTTCCAGTCTGCCACTGCTCCTGCTTGTGAAGCAAGGGCTGGGAGCTGTCAGGGACAGAGCCAAGCAGCCGGGGCAGGCAGCCAGCTCCTGAGGCTGGAGGCGCTCCAGATTCCACTGGCTCCGTCAGATGTTTGCTGAGCATCTCCCATGTGTGGGGATGAGGCTTGGGGAAAGAATTCCTGCCACAGCAAAGGTCCCCGGGTATGATGGTTTGGAATGAAGCCTTGCATCAGGAGCCTTTCAAATCCCTGGGTGGTGTGATGTGCTCCCAGAGGTGGCAGAGGGATAGTGTAGGAGCCCCGTGGTGAGAATTTCCAGACGTGGGTTCTGTGGGAGGTGTAAATTCAGATATGGCTGAGTTGGTTCTTCATATTGATGCCCAGAGAGGCTCCCTGGAGCAGAGGCTGGACAGAGTTCAAGGAATAAAGCAGGGATTTGTTCAAAACCTTCCAAGGACTCACCTTGGGCAGTGCAAGAGCCCGGCCATGGCTCCACCCAAGATGGAACCAGAGTCACCAGTTTCACTCTTTTTTAAGTTTGGGTCCATTTCCATCTTGGGGTTCACTGTCCAATTCCAGCTCCAAGTTCTGCAGTCCCACCCTCCCAGATCCTCTCCTCAATTCTCTGCTCTTTGCACTTTTTGGGGCTGGAGCTGCAGCGGTGTCCATGGTTCTGGGCTGGAAAAGGATTGTTTTGTGTGACTGAGCTGGGAGCAGAACTTGGAACACTTGGTGTGCAGTTCAGGGTCACACACCAGTGCAGTCAGAGCCTGCAAAATATGAGAGCTCAAACTTAAGGCGTCAACATTGTGGTACTTTCTAAGTCTTATAGAAGAGATTCGTATCTCTTTATATCTTCATTTTCTGTTCTGTAAGAAGTGTGCATAGAAAGAGAATCTGAGTGGTTTTGTGTCAGTGTGATACCCATTTCAGAGGTTCCTTTTCCCCATTCCTACAAATCCCACAATGTGAGCAACAGAGAAATAGGCATAATAGCCAATAAAAATTTCACATCGCAGGGGAAGGAATTAATCTATAACACAAACATTTTTCTTCTTTCTTGTTTTTTTTTTTTTTTTTGCTTTTTTTTTTTTTTTTGTTGTTGTTGTTGGTTGGTTGGTTGGGGTTTCTTTCTGTTAAACAATTATTTTTGTTTTTCCTATTCAAGCATATGGGGCATTACAGCTGATTTTAGAGCCTACGCATGGCTTTGTTCTGCCTGATCTTAACATAGCCAGAACAAAATGTGCTAAACTGCATTAAGTATTAACATCAGAGGGTGGCCCAGCAGACCACATGCAGCTTTTAATTAGACACATGCAACTGTGTGCGAGCTGGCTGGCTTGCACAGAGTTAAATGAGAGCAGTTTGGTCTTCTGGCTGCAGGGTGCTAAATGCTGTGGCACTGGAGCCATTGTAACACAAACCACACTGCTCACCTCCCCATCCAACCCAGCCCAGCCTGGCTCTTGCCAGCCCCACCAAATGAACATTTGGAAAGGTGTGTTCGGTACCAGCCAGATCCCATTCTCTTAATTATGCAGCTTTCACCAGTGTGCTGCACTAAATCATCCTTGCCCAGGGGTGGTATAATTACTGCAGAATAGCCTGGTGCTGAATAACTTCATATACTGGAGGCAACAATTATTCCCAGAATGAGGCTGTTCCACTTTGCCTGTTTATTTGAGTTCTTCAGAAAAATGATCCCCTGACTTCAATGCTCTTCAGGCCACTTCTGGTCCTTGCTTTGAATATTTTGGTCACAAGCTCAGCCCTTTGAGAGTAAGCTAAAAGACTTCCTTAGAAGACTGAAATGGTAATGTAATAAATATCTTCAGTAGCTCTGTAGAACATAGCTTTAATTCTGTCATGGCCATGCTATTCAATTTAATCTCTACTGTCAACCCATTTCTTTTGAATTGAAAAAAAAAAAAAGAAAACTAAACTTACAAACCCCAGTAACTGAAGGTCACTTTTATCTTTAGTATTTTAATAACCTATTATAGTTTGCATGTGCAGCTGGAGGATTTCCATCAGATCCAGTGCAAGATACTGCTCCATTTCTTCCAGGCACATGGTCCTTTGCTGGCTGTGGGCTTGGCGTGAGTGGGAGCATCTCTTTGCTGTTCTCCCTCTCTCTCCACTTAACTGCTTTTGTTGAATAGTGTGGTGATACTGGTGCTACCAGACTTTTCATTGTTGTGTTAAAGGCTTTTCAAAAAGTTTCTCCTGCAAATGCTGCTCTGACAGGAGAATTTTCTCCAGATGAGAGGCGTTAGCTTTACAGAGTGGCATCAGCATTAACCCTCTGAAGGGTTTAGCAACTGAAAAGGCTTCAAAACTCTAAGCTATGATTTAGTATAATTTTAATTATTTAAAATCTTCATCAGAGTGAAGTGATTTTGAAAATTTTGCCTACTTTCCATAGGAAGTGCTCAGTTTAGAGTTATAAATATGTAGTGCTGGTCTATCAGTTTGTGTCTGACAGTCTGGCCTCGGTGTTGTATGCTAATTATCTTGAGAAATAACCTTTGGGTCTCACCGAGATTAATTTTCGCTTAATTTTTGTTTACCATTGTCTGGCTTTAAGATGTGAAAAATACCCATATGAAAGGAAACACTGGGAATTAAGAGTTAAGTCCATACAGACTCACACTAAGCTGTCTGAAGATGGCCCCTGTGACCTCGGTGGTTTATTTACCCAAGGTGCAAAATTCTTTGTATGTGACCCCAAAGTGCATTTCTGCATTTCTCTGCATGTTTAAAGGTTGCAGCAAACAGTTAAAGTCCTGAGAAGAAGTGGGGAATAGATTCTATTACTTCAGCAGACACTCATTCTAAACCATATTTGCTTATAACCTTATCTGAATAAAGGCTGCCCTGGTTCTGAAATCTATAATGTTATTTCATTACCCTCGCATTCAAACACACATACAAATCTGACAAGCAGGAAATTCATTGGCTGAAAGCAACTTCCACTTCAGCAGCTGTATCTATTTTGGTGTATTGTCTTGGAGGCTGTGTCAAGGAGCATCCCTATTCAAGTGCTCAGCATTCAAGTGCTGAAGTTTTTGATTGGAAGCAGACTAATATTAATCTTCAGTTATCAAAAAGTCTAATCATCATTCATTTCCCCAAGTCCCTAGTAAAAAGTGCTGCTTTATTTATTTTTTTTGCAAGTCTGATGAAAATTCATTTTTATTTGCCGAAGTAAGAGTTTATTTAAACAAAACTACCACCCCCAGAAAAGGGTATGAAACTAAAGAACTTAAGTGTCTGATGTTATGGCATGTGAAATCAAAATATTCTCTGTACCTTGGAGACCAGACCTACCAGACAAAAGTCAGGTAAACTAATTAGTGTTGAGCAAAGAACATTTTATATGTTATGGCTCTCTGGGCTAATTTCACCCCTTTTGAGCTACTCATTGTATAAAACTCCTTAAATCAGTAGGACACAAGGCACTGTACTGAGAGCAAGGTCAGTGAAACCAGACTCTTTTGGGATGTAATGAATGGAGACAGAATTCTCCAAGGGATCTTCTTAATGTATGTCAGGAGCACAACAGATCACAGAATAGTGATTATGTATCTCTAGGTCGGTTTTTTTTTGTTTGTTTGTTTGTTTGGGTTTTTTTTGTTTGTTTTTGGTTTTTTTTGTTTTTTTTTACCCCCAGCTGCTGTTTCCATACTTTCTTCTCCAACATTTCTAAACTGAATACGACGGTTTAAGAGGAAATTCTCGTTATCAAACTGCATCTTCATGGGAAAAAGATAAAGGTGGACATGTGGAAAAAAAGTCAGGAATATGTTCCTATTTGGTTAAAAATTGAAGCTGATGAGCAGCCATCTAATATGGCTTATATTGTTCCTTATTTTATGGAAATATGCTTTTCATGGATGTATTTAATTGCAGAATTCCTTCATGTGAGCTGTTTGAACATGCAGAAGGAATAGTCCAGTAAACTCCAGTGAACCCTTCACAGACAGTAGAGCTGAGTTGCTGACTTATCCCAATCTACATTTTATCTTTATTTATCTCTAGTAATGTCTGTGTCTCGGCGTGGAGTGAAATAACGCATCCAAATCATCTGAGATGCATAAGCAGAGAGATTATTAATTCCTTCAGGAAACCCAAAGAATTGGCAGGACTTTGAATAAGAGAAGAATTGATTGTTTTTGGCAAATAACAGAAAAACTCAAATAAGACTTGTATAATTTATAACTAAATACTACACCTGGTGGTAGCCACTGGATAGTCCATCTCAATAGTTACAAGAGTTTTGCTTTCGGGTTTAGGTTGTATTTGTCAAAAATATTTCAGTTTAAAAATGGGGAAAAAAAAGGAAAAAAAATATAAAGAAACCAGCTAACCAAAGAAAAGGAAAAGTAGCTTAAAAGAGAAATCTAACTAGTAAAAAATCCTACATATTTTCTCTGGAAATCATATGAAAAAATCTCAGTGTCTGTGTGTTTTGGATGCAAAGATGTTTGTTGAGTCTTGAAGTTAACATCATGCGAAACCAGAAAACAAAAATGAATAGTGCAACTTAATACAAATGATCCATTAGATTTCAGAGGTGTATTTGACCCATCAATGTCTACTAACTTGGTAGAATCATTTTTGTTCCTTCAGGTTTATTTCATACATGAGAAACATGACTTGTCCATACTGAGCAGGAGAAACAAATCTTTTTAGTTATACAAAGCACAAATTGGCAATCTGGGAGAAGTAAATATCTATATGCATTTCTGATTTAAGTCTGAAGGCAAATATGAAGAAAACATTTCATTTAGTATAACCTTTTCAGTGTTTTCCAGGCTGCCTTCAGTCACAGAGGCACGTGCACCAGTATGGTCTAGTCTGTCTCTAATGATTTTTGATGTGGTTATCCTTAAGAAGCTATTTTTCTATGAACTGCTATAAGATTTTATACCCTGAAGTACCTCTACTTTCACCATTCATAACTAAATTGGAACACTCAATTTTGAAGTAATAGTTAGTGTGATTTATTATTTACCAAGGCAGCAATGAAGAAATGTATTTGAAAAGAAGCCAGTAGCAAATTACAATCGATTTGCACAATATAACAAATAAAATGTTTTAGGGAGGCAGACTTGCTGTTTGAAATTATATGTGATCCATAATAATATTTCCAAGATGTTTGCTTCTTTATTACTGTCAGCAATTCATTAATCATCTTCCTACAAAGAAAGCAACTCACCCTTCCTGCTGGTTCAGACATCTAAGACAGTGCAGATTTTGGCTCTGGGATTTCAGCCCATGTTCTACAAAATGCTGTTGTTTTGGTAAAATGAACATACAGAACTTCTAGGTGTCCATTTGCGTGTCTTTGGGGTGAAGGTAGGGAAAATTACTTACCCTGTGAGTATGTGAGTATCGCAGTATGGTTCTGGTCATACATATGGTGTTATATGGTCATTTTCCACTAAGGCAAAAAGAGTGAATTTTTATAACCAAAAAAAGTGGAAAGATTCAAATCACAGAATCAGAGATTTGGGTTTGGAGGGACCTTAAAGATCAGATCACCCAGTTCCAACCCCATTGCAATGTTTTACTGTATGTTTTCCTGCTTCCTGAGCAAGAAAATTAATCAGAAGCCCAAGATGCCTGAGTTAAAAAAAAAATAATAATAAAAAAAAAGTTCTAGTCCAGTGATAGTAATGTGCCTAAATGAGGTTGTAAAACCTACAGAGTAAGGTTTGTTGGATTCTCTGCTTCTTGCTATGTGTATTTCTCAGATTGTGTTGGACATTTCACTGCATCCTTGAGATAACATAGAAGAGTTGCAGAGGAATGAATTTTCTGCTTCTAGCAAGCCTAAATGAAAGATTAGATCAACAGAGATGTTTAGGCATGCAAAGATACAGATAAATGCTGACAGGATCATCAGAAATCCTATGTTTAGGCCAGTGAGTTTATTCAGAATTAAGTGCATTATCCATGTAATTCACTTTTGAAAATATCATCCATCACCAAGCTGGATGCTTAAATGCCACTGTAAATCTGGACCAAGTTATTCTTATTGGTAACCAAGACTGGGAGAAAAAAAAAAAAAACCACAACTGCAAAACTGAAAGAATACAATGATACAAATAGAGCTACTGCTTTATTTTAACCTTGAACAAAACAGAGTCTGCTTTCTAAACACAGCTCATTACTGTAGAAGAGATCATTCTGCCAAGAACACGGAGTAGTGCACTAAGTTATCTAAAAAGCCTCAGGAACTTCTTGGTCAGACAGCACAATCTGTTCAGGCAGCCCTTTGATATGCTATCAGCAGACACAGAGCAATCTAGCTGGGGCTATTCCCTCTATTACTCTCCCAGACTGCTGCTGCTGCTGCCTAGGTTGTATTTCTGTGCATATCCATGCATTTAGGAATCCTTAATGGATTTCCCTGACATGAATTCATGCAATCCGTCCTCAACCAGTGCACAGGCAGGGTGAAAATGTGGGGTTAGAACCCTTCATTCAATCCAGCTGAGCTGGAAACTGCAAAATGTGACGTTAGGAGCAATTAATTTAACCATCAGCAGAAGACTTAACTGCTGTTCCTGCTACATGGGCTTCTTGCAGAATAAAAATAACAACTGGCCACTGAATGAGGACTGCTGAAGAACAGAAGGATATAGAACCTCCTCATTCGAGTAAAACAAGTTGCTTTCCAACTGATGGAGTGATTGCTCTAATGCTCTGTCAAAATCTGTGGAACATTTGCTGGGTCAGCTGAGGCTGAGCAGCCTTTTTTTTTCTTTTTCTGTTTTTTTTTTTTTTTTTTGTAGCTATAAGCAAGCACAATACTTATGTATTTATATAATTGCTGCTATTCATTGCCTTCATTCAAGGTGCTTCAGGAGAGGAAATGTGAGGATAAACAGTATGAAAAAGGAGAACATCACCAGAGCAAAGTCTTCCAAAATTTTCTTAATCATTGAATTATGATTTGCACAAGAAATCTTTCGTAGGACAAAGGGCTGTGCTGATTTTTATTATTATTATTATTATTATTATTATTATTATTATTATTATTATTATTATTTTAGTTTGAATGCAAATAATTTGGTTTTGGAGGTCTTGTTCATGGGTTTTTCCAGTCCTTAATTTTGGAATTAAACCCTGCCACTTGGATAAGGCAGAGGGGCAACTAATTAGCCAAGAAATGGGCATTGAGAGTTCTCGGAGAAAAAAATCATGCTTTTGTAAGTAAAATGATTGCTGAGGATATGGTATTGATTTGATAGTTTTGCAGCTGAAAATGTTTGCTAATTGGTGAACCAATTCTGCATTTTTATTCTCAGCACAGAATCAAGAAGCTTCTGGATTAACCATCAACAGGAAATACCTGCTGAAGGACAAATGAATCCAATAAAAGTTCAGGATGTGATACTGGGTGACACAAAAACCTGGCAGCCATGCTCTGGGCACTCTAAAACTGCCCTGAAAATGGACAGGTAGAAATAATCATAGTGTGAATCCAAAATTAATATCAATGAATGCTAGTAAGCAATTATTGCTGGCCAAGCTAATAGCATTTTTCAGCTCTGGTTTCCATCAAAAAGGTCCCTGGGTTTATAAGTCCATCTGTCAGAGTGATTAACAACAAGTTATAAAACCTTCTGATATGCTGCCCTTCCTTTCACAGAATTTTCTCTTTTTCTGACAAATTCGGATAGAAAGAAACTGGTAAAAGGATAAGGGGTAAAAGGGAGAATTAAAAATGCTGGATGTTTCTTCAGAGCCCTAACATTTCCAACAAAATATCTGAACAATATAAGAATTAGTTTAGATTGTTTTTAAATTGATGCCTTTTTCTTACTTCCCTCTATATTTATTTCATCAGGCAGTGTTAATCAGGTGTGAATGCAATATTCAGGAAAGAGAAAACACACCCCTGTTCTATTTCACATGTCATTCAAATAGCAAAAAGTGTTTGGTGATCTACAGGAGCTGAATATTTACAGTCTGCTGGTAAGGGCTGACAAATGACACCAATCCCTTCCTCACATCTCTTTGAATTTTCTCAGGTTTGTTTGGTTTTGGTTTTGTTGGGGGTTTTCAATAAATTTTCCACTCTATTCCACATAAGGTATTGATATTTCTGAAAAAATGCCAGCCACTACCTTGAGTAATTTCAATAAATATATGTCCAGCAATCCAAGAAGAAAGAAGGGCTGAAGTAAATCCACCACCACCATGCTGTCCATTCCCTGCTTTACACCCCTCCACTCCCCAGAAGAGGTTATCTATAGAGCTCTGGGATGCTTGCTATGAAGATAACATAAAATATAGAAGTATGAATAAGTAAGAGAGTGGTTTTTTTCTTCCAGTGTGTGTGCCTTGTGCTGGTTTATGTCGGTATCATGTCCCTCCCTTCATCCCTACTGTCTCATTCCATTTATTAATTGTTCTGCTTTTTCTCCCCTTCTTTTTTTCTGGCCTTTCTTCTGCAAAAGTATAATTTCTGTTCTACTCATTCGTTTTTGCTCATTTTTCTTTTCTTCATTGTCTCTTCACTGTGTAAGTCTCCTATCCTTTACCCCAGAGATATTTTTTTCCATTCTCTCATTTCACTCCTTGTGATTTGTCTTCCCCTCCTTCTGGGTCTAATTCCTCCAATTTCTTTGTCATGTGAGCTCTGTCTCAGTGACCCCCTTGCTCTGTGTTCTGCCTCTACTCTTCCTCTTTATGGCCTTCAGCTGATTTAATTTTTTTTCTCTCCTGCACAGTGCCCAGCTGGGACCTCCATCTCTGTCCTCTGATCTACAGAGAGCCACAGAATATCCTGTGGTGGAAGGAACCCATCGGGACCATTGGGTCCAACTCCTGGCACGGGACACTCCAGGAATTCCATCATGTGAGAGGAGGTTTGGTGCTCTGAGCATTCCCTGGGGAGCCTGCTCTGTGCCCCACCACCTTCTGGGGGGAGAATCTTCTAATATCCAACCTAACCCTCCCTGACACAAGTTCAGGCTGTTCCCTCGGGTCCTGCCCCTGGTCTCGGGGAGCAGAGGTTGGTGTGTGCCCCTCCTCTCCCCTCACGAGGGAGTTGTGGCCATGATGAATCTCCCCTCAGTCTCCTGTTCTCCAAGCCCAGCACCTTCAGCTGCTCCTCACACACCTCCCCTCACCATCCTTCACCATCCTCATTGCCTCCTTTGGATGCTCTCTTACAGATTTATATCTTTTTCTAACTGGCCTCCCCAGTCCAGGGCAATCCCCTCCCTTGGCCATCCTGTGCTGCTGTTCCTGATGTCCCCCAGGACAGGGATGTCCCTCCTGGCCTCCAGGGCACACAGGTGACACTTGCCACCTTCCTCATCCCTGTTACATCAACTGCAGCTTCTGCACTTCTTCTGGACCCTTCCACCACCTCACTGGGCTGCACCTACAGCTGCTTTGGGTTGTTCTAGTTGGGCATAAAGCAGACAGAATGCCCTAAAAGCAGATTTTGTTTCAGAGAAGGCAGAGTTGCTGCCCCAGGGTGCGGGGCTGTGCTGAGGGAGGGGATCCATGGCTGGTGCCTGCTGTGCTCCGATTGTTCTGTGAGAAGCAGAGCATAATTAGATCAGCAACAAAGCTTTTTTACAGTTTGGAATCATTTGTAAATCCCACTGATTTTTTGTACGGTGAAGGGTTGATTTTGTGTAGAAAGGAAGTTATTGAATTATGATATGTCAGTCATAATAATTAGCAAGGACTATGCTCACTGCAGCAGGAGGATGGGGTTTGTTTTTTCCCTCTAGGCCTATCTAACTTGGATAACAGATATCTGAGGTTTCACCTTCACATCTAAAGGCCTCTTCTGCCAGGTGGAGGTCCATAATGGACCCAAGGACTGCAGAAAAATCTGGGTATTGTTGGAGTTAGCTCCAATAAAAGTGCAGATGACCACGGCTTAAGGTTGTGGGAAAACCCTTCAGTAGCAGTGAGTAAAAAATCACCCCCAGAATCCTCCAGTTCCAGTATGTTCATCGTTGCCAGAAAGTTCTCTGCTTCCCTTATTATCACTCGTTCCTTTTTGCTGCAATAATTTTAATATTCCAAACGGCCTTCTTTATTGGACCCCCTCCCTAAATTCCACCTTAATCCCTCCCCTCCTCCAAGTTTATAAACACCCCTGCCATGCCCTAACAGCTGCTTTGGTCCATTTGTCCTCCTGCGTGGATCAAGCCTCCCTGTTCCATCCTTCCCAGTTGGTTCAGTACAAACTGCTCGGTTTGCAGTTTGTTATTTTCTACTATTAAAGCTTTTTAGTTCCCGAACAAGCGGGTCAGATTTTCTTTCAGCATAAAATCACCCATCAGTGTAGCCTCTGGCCCTGATCTCCAGGCTAGGAAGGACTGGAGGCTCCAGGGTATCCCTAAAATCCCCGTGCCTCTGCTGGCCCGTTGGGTGCGATGGCAGCAGCCGCAGGAGCCGTGAGCTCTCCCTTCCTGCTCTTCAGTTGTGAAATGCTGGCAGGTTTTGCACTCATCAGGACCTGAGTGGCAGCCGCTCAACCATGGCTGAGCAGTCCGGGGATGAGCCCAGGCCAGGAGCCATCGTCCCAGCTCCGTGGTAGGACTGCCCAGCTTTGGCACAGAAGGACTCTGCCAAATGGAAATGAGCTGTGCCTGCCTGCCCAAGGGCCCCCAAAGGGTTCCTGGATTGTTGTGAAAACTGAGGTGGTATTTTTAACCTCTTCAAAAGCAGCGTCCTATGGAGTTGAATTCAGGAAATCACTCACGATGATCATTTTGTGTCTGGAGTGCCAGACTTGCAGAGAGATGGATTTAGATATGCCAACAGAGACAGAATTTTCCAAGAGTCAAATCAATTCCGCAATTCCTTCCCTGAATCACAATGTGGATTTATTGCTTAATGTTATTTATGAGCTTAAATTAGTAAAATGAGTAGTCCCAGACCTGCATTTTATATATATATCAAATACTTTTGTCTTTTCTTCCTAGCAAAGCTGAAAATATAAAGATTTCTCCTATTTTTACTTGTGCACTTTGACCACTCGTCTTATACCAGTGGAACTCCATGAAATGCTGCTAATTTATATTACCCTAGGTAAAAAGAAGACATAGGCAACTCAAAAGTTTGGGGTTTTGTTCCCCATAATATTCAATATTTTTTATGTAAGAGTTCTTTTCTGTCCATTATTTCTTCTGTGTGCTTTGAAATGGGAAAGGCTGCTATTTTCAGTGGTTTTGCATGCTCTTGCTTATAAATCACAGCTTGTTAGGTACTAAAATAGCCAACTGCCTTTTATTTCCTCCCTGGCTAATGGTAAGAAACTTAGTCTAGGATGGGCTTTGGTTCAATTTTTCTTACTTTTTACCAATTTTGAAGATGTTTTTACCAATCCTATTGCTTAAAACACTTCCAGTTAACCCTGAAGTCCAACAACAAATGTTCCTTCTCTATCAGAAATATGTGTGTGGAGAGTGTGTTTGGCATTGACCCATTTATTTCACCTTTCCCTGCAGGAAGAAATTATTTATTTTATTCAGAAATTACTATTGGATATGCTTGCTAAACCTGAGGTTCTACATGTCTGAGGAGGTAAAAGTTCAAGATGGCAATGTAAATCTCAGCATTGATTTCAGCCCTCCTTACTCTGTAAGTACTGTTTATTCTTGGAGACAGGTTCCCCTGTGATCTTGCTTTGGAAGTAATTACTGGGTTAGTGTTTAAGGCAGAAAGAATTTGTGGACTGCTAACACACAAGCTGACAGAAAATTCTCAGCAGATCTTAACTCACTTTCAGTTCTGCAAGACTTTTTCAGTGTGTTCTGATCACAGATTGTTGTCGAGATAACTTCATTCTGATCTCACCTGTCTCTGTTTGCTCCCAAAACCAGTTTTTTAATTCTGCCCACCCACCCACGCTTGTTTTCTCAGCTCTTGCTGCTCTCTCCCTCCTTGCCTGGCAGTGATGATCAGCTCTTGAAAGAGTGCCTTGCATTCCAACTGGGCATTCCAATTAGAGACAAAGGTGGTAACTTTGTTTAAAGTTTAATATTTAAAAAGTCTTCAAAGTATCTTATGAGCTCTAATGACAATGCTATCAACAAACACAAAGAAAACCAATGTGAATTATTTATTCCTTCATCTACTTAGCAACTGAAAGGAAGTCAGCTTCTTATTTAGAGTCAAATCCCAGCTCTGCCACAGACATGCTGTGTGCTGAAGGAGTCAAAGATGTGATGACAAAGCTGTTTTAGCAAAACTCCTCCGAGGCAAATGTTAAATAATATATTTATATTTAAGTACATTTACATAAAAGTAACTATAAGCGTATTTATATATGTGTCTATATAAATAGTATTTGTGTATGTGGTACATTTTTATACATACAGTTTTTATACCAAACACATAAAGGGTTTATCTAAATATATTTATAGTTTCATTTTTTTGACTGAAAAATAAAAAGTCTGTTTTTTCTGGAACAGACTCCAGCGCTTGACACACTTGATAATACTTTCTCTCCACTGAGATTTACAGAACACCAGAACTTCCTCCTATTAATTGGGATGGATTGGTCAAAGGAACATCAGAGTATATCTGCAGTCCCATCTTAAAAACTGATTAACTAAATTTTAAAAGTTTTAGTCTTGGAACTTCTAGTTGGATAAAAGACTTTGAAACTGAACATTCTGAAATTTATGAGCTCCCTTGCTACCAAAACCTTGCAAACCCAATGCAGTAGAGATTATGGAGATTCCAAATTCCAGTGGTTGCCAAATTTATGGTGCTTTATTTTACATAGATTGCATTGACAGCTTCATCTGGAAAGGAAATGGAGTAAAACATTCATTTTCAATAGGTTAATTCTGTTATTGATTTTAGATTTCCTACCTGTACACTTGTAACTGTTCCCCCAGTACTTTCAGAATCCACAATGTGGTGCTTAGGTTTACATTGCTTTTGAAGTGATCAAGCAATTCTTGAAAGTGATTAAAAAGAGTAATTGCCTAACTTAGTAACTCATGTAGAGTCTCTAAGACCATGTCTAAGATATTCATCATAAAGCAAGCTTAGAATTCACTGCATTCATATTTTAAACAAGCTGTCACCGTTTATAATCTCAGTTTGCATTCCCAAATGCAAGAAACAAGATAATGTGCTAGGGTATGGTTAGGTAATGGTCTGGTTGCAATGGGAACAGAAGAAAAGGAGACAAATACAGGAATAAAGCACACCCTTTTTAATCTGTTTAACAGTAATTTCCATCAGGATGTCAGATCAGGTCACATTTACAAATGAGCTATCAAATCAGCGCATGGAAAATGAGCTAAGGAAGAGGCTGATATTAACTCTGCATTTTTTTATTTTGTCAGTTTAACTAGAACTTCAACAAAGGAGGGATAGGTCTTTTTTAATTCATAAAGACCAAATATTTTCTTATAATTTTTTTGTGTATTGATTTCGATGTGCACACCACGCACGTTTAAGATCTCTCTTCTCTTAGTGGCAATGGAAATGTTGCTCAGCATTCCTGAGAAGCACTGACCAAGGAGTCCAAATTCCAGCTGAGCTGGGCTCTTCTCACTGATAGAGAAAACTCCTTCTCTGTTCAAGAACTACTGTTACCTTCTGATCCTCAAGTTCAGTTACTCATTTTCTTTTTCTTTTTCTTGAGTCCAGCTCAGCAGAATTTCTATTCTCTTGAACACGATGACCCCCAGTTCTAACTCTGCTGTCTAGGAAAAATTCAGCAGAACATTTTATACTTTCTTTTCTGAAGTAGCTCAGACTTCTTAATTATCCAAGTCATAATTTTCTAATCCAAAGACACAGAAAAAGGACGAGCAAGGACGAGGTCTTGGAAATTATTAACATCAGCTTCATCCAAGTATAATAAAGTTTTAATACACATTTTAACTATTTTTAGATATTTTACTTAAATTAAACTGAAAATTACTAAATTACTCCTTCAGAAAATAGGAGTAATGTAGTCATTAAAACATTATTCAATTCCCTTTAAGTATCCAGGAAAAGTACCCAAACAAAAAATGGAGGAACCCCTTTTAATTCCAGCACATCAGAAGGCAGTAGAGATTATCCTCATGGTCTGAAACCCAAAATTCACCTTCCAGATCCTCCTTAAGGAGTCAAGGAAGGACCAGAACCATAGAGGACAGATGCATGGCAGAGAAGAGCAACCATTTTTGAAATAGGATGAACCCTGCAAGGCCCAGTTACCTCAAAAGTTAATGGCTCTGAAACACTTTTTTTTTTTTAATCACAATGCTCTTCAGAATTATAATTTAATTTATATCCAACTCCTAGGCTCTTATTGATAGAGTTGTTTGAATTTTCAGGCTCGAGTATCCCTTGTATATCAAAGGAATGGGAAGACACATGTACTCATGTAAAATCAGGGGGCATAATTTCTCTTTTGTGCTGAATAGATGCCACTTAGCCAGCACCAGCTGGACAAGAACCATAAATCCTGTCCTGGCTCACTCAAAAATATTTCCAGCCACACTTTGTTTGAAGTTCCAGGTCCTTCCTTTAGTCCTAAAAAACCCTCTTGATCTTTGTCCAGGTTACTGAAGATTTAAGAGGGTCAGTTCAACTAAAATTATTTATTAAGCTGCTTTTCCTTACCAGCTCCAAAACCTGCTGGATTATTTTTGCAATTGGCAATTTGGCAATTTCTCGTGTCTAAAGATACCACAGATGCTGCAAACTCATTTAATCACAATTGAAGATTTATTTTCTTTGTGCTTTGAACTGTTAATGTGCCATTTCTGTCCTTTGTTCATTATATCAACACGTGATAATAAGCCACCAGTATGAGTTCAGGCTGTATATTCCTTTATATCTGGCTTTAAAATGTAGAGGTAGAAGACAGATAATTTTGCATTGGTTTGGTTTGGTTTGTTTTTTTGTTGTTTTTGTTTGTTTGCTGTTGTTGTTTTATGCTTTTGTTTTCTTTTTTCCATTGAAGTCTTCATACTTTCCATGATCTTCTAAAGGAAGCATTTAAAATGTGCTTTTTAATAGTTAAATTCTTAATTGTTTTTAAAAGTAATGTCTTTAAATCTTGTAACAAGTGATCTCTGAAGTATCTGTACCTTGTTTTAAGAATTATTCACTGAAACCAGGCAAAGCTGTCAAAGTCCCAGAGGCCCAAGGAAGCACTGATGACATTGCTACCAAAATTGTTTTGGAGATTTGGCTGTCACTGTTCACCTTTTGCTGTGAACCCTCCCATTAATACAGAAAAAATCCACCTGAAGCACCGTGGCTGCCCTTCTCACCGCATCTTTGTTTCATAATCAGGCCTTGATAGTGTGAACAATTCAGAATGTCTATATTGATTAAACCTTAGGAGTCTTCACTTTAAATTCTAGCTGGTGTTCTGCAGACTATAATGAACATTACCGAATGCATGGTGTCTTCTGGGAAACACCTTGAGATTATCAAGTTTAATTTCCCCCAGGAAGTTCTTACAGCAGTGCAATCAAGCTAACTTTTACACTCTGTAATGGAATAAGATTTAATCTGCAATTTTTAAACCACCAACACTTCCTAATTTTCTTCTTTTAAAAAAGGAGTTTTGCTCTGGTTTGAGGCTCCTGCTAGACTTTTTCCCATAGTGCAAGTAATGAATATTCCATCCCTTTTTAGTATGCTGGATGTGTACAAGCAGCTTTAGGTCTATGGTTCATAAGGAATTGATGTCAATATTGCAATTAAATTCTGTCTGTCGTAATAGTGACCTTTAATCTAGTGTATATTGAGTCCCTAATCTCTCAGATTGTAACTGAGTGATGGAGATGCAAGACTTCATGAAAGAAAGGCAGATCACAAGAAAATAATTATTTTTTTGTGTAAACAGTGATTTTCCAATTACTATTCTCAGCTGGGACAGAAAAATATCTAACTCGTGATATGTTCTGATCCAAAATTAATCCTTTTGTAACTGTGCCTTTTTTGATTAAAGACTAATTTTTTTCTTTCTTCCAGACAAATTCCTCAACCCCTGTGGTAATTTTAATGTAATTTTTTTCCTTTCCCAGTATATCATTACAGTATAAGCATATTGATAAATATAGATTAAAGCAATATAGAGAGGTATGCAGATAAATAATCATTAGATTTATATTATAACCCATAAATATGGTTTTGATTGCAAAGTATGTCTGGCAAAAGCATCCCTAAATTGTGGAGTTCTTTTTTTCAATTTATGAAATAAGCATCCAATGTTTAAATTTAATACTTCTGAGATATGTAAAAAAGGCTGTAGATGTTGAATTCAGTGTCTTAAGGTTTTGGTGACATGGCATGTGAATAATAAAACATGGGTAAAGCTTGAGTGACCAGAAATTTTTGACAAAAACTGGTGTGGAAGCATTTGCATCACAGAAGATAATTTTTTAAAGATTGACTGTGTCCCCAGGTCTGTGCTTGTGCCAACAGAACCGTGCAAGAAAATGGTCAATGCCACAATGTTCTTGTTTGTAAAGCAATTTGAAATGTAATCACCAAAAGTGCAGTGCCAGAATGAGGGCTTTAGGGGTTTTTTACTTAAATTACTGTTTGCTCCTACTTATGTTTTGTTTCTAATTTCTGAATTTGCTTATTTTTCCCAACATTGAATAGAGGGAAAATATGGTCCCAGATTGTCTTCTTTGAAGAAATATGTGATTTTCAGATGCTAAAGTACAGCAATATTACTTAGGGTTATAACTGGATTTTTAAAGCTTCCAATATCTTCTTTTTGATGATGGAGAGCAGACATGGCTTTGATAAAACCATTTCATTTAAATGTCCTCCCAAGAGGACAGTTCAGCAGTGCTTTGGCCACTCCTCTTACAGCAGTGCTGTCAGGAACCCCCCGAGGGAAAACAACACGAATAAAACCAAATCAGGGTAAGCCATGGACAGTTTCTTAATTAGTTAATTCAAGTTTATTCTTTTCATTCTGCACTACACTGATATTTTGAAGATGTAGATAAATGAGCCCCCTGCCCAGGGCATTTCCTGCCATGTCACAGAGCACTGCTCCTTTGCTCAGGGTGAACCAAGACTGGGGTACAAACAAAACAAATTTAACTTTGCATCAAACACAGATTAAAAATCCATATTTTGGAGTTTGATTTTTACAATCTCCACATTATAAAACTAGATTAACAAAAAAGAGAGTAATTTATGCTTAAACCCTCAAAACATTTGGTTAGCTTGTGCTGTACTGTGGAACTTTTAATCCAAAAATTATATATTGAATTACCTGAAGATTTTTAAACCCTGAAACAGAACTTCATTTATATGGATATGGTCACACTGAACATAAAAATTTCAATTATTTGTTTATATTATTTTCTTTTTGAATTTCAGTCTTTTAAATTGAGCTGAGAAAACGCCAAACCACCCTCTCTGAGATCTACTCTAAGAAACTATAGTTAAGACCTGAACATCCTTTGCAAACTGTGAATGAGATCAGCTCGTTTCATGCATGTAAGATTGTAAGAAAATCCTTTTTAAGGTTGAAGTATTCAAGTGTTCAACCTCCATGGTATGAGCTATGTCAGGAGAGGGCCCCAGAGGAACTTGAAAGAAATCCATGCAGTTGCCACCCATAAATGAAAGAAGTCAGGAGAACCAAGGGAGACAGAGACGCAAAAGGGAAAAAGATTTTAATAAACGGTGTGTCAGTAGCCATGGAAGGGGTCTGATAGGTGAACGGGGAGTAGGAAGGAGGATTCCTTCTCTATTTCTACTTCAAAGAGACCAGTAGAGCCTTAGATTGGTTCTGGTGGAATGGGAGGGATGGGTCACTGATTCCAGAGAGATCTGAAGGTGCATCGTAAATGAAAAGCTTTAATCAGTATAGGAACAAGACAGAGCCAGGACCTGAAAAAATAACTGCAAACACACAGATAACAAAGTTTCTTTTACAGATGAGTGAAGTTCTGTTTTCTTTTATGGAAAATGGGAAAGAGCTACAAAGGCAAAGCAAGGTTCCTTTGCCCAGTTTCTCCAGATTGGCATAGACAGGCACAAATGGAAGCATAAATATCTCAGCGATAAAGACAAACTAAAGCAGTGGGTGTACAAGCACGAGACCAAAAATGAGAGTTAAGAGTTGTTAATGTCCGTTTAGAGAAGCAGGAGATGCGAAAGAGGGAATCCTTGATTCTGTGGCTGGTTACAGGTTGTCATGGCAGCTTGGTGCAATTTGTCAGCAGGAGCTGAACCACACCAAGACTGCTCCAGAAGAAGCAGGAGGAAGGACATTTACCTGTAGAAGAGGGCAAATCAACACACAGATCATCCCTGTTCTGTAAGGGGTTGTGAATTTTTCTGCCCCTCAAACCATACAGAAATGGTTCACCAGGAAATCTCCATTCTGCCAAACGGGTGCCTCTGTGTCAGTACAGTCCAGAAGATGTCAGGTACATATTTACTCTCTTTAAATAATATTTTGCTAAAAATATTTGTCCCCTTACTCTCCAATCCTTATAACTCTTCACTAAAAAAAAGTTCCTGATGGGGGATGCAAGTTGCATAAATGCCAACATGATTTTGCAGTATGAATTTAGAATGTGTCTTGAACAAAAATAATTGATATTTTGTAGGTTGTTCATGTTGTTCATGTAGATCCCTAATCACTTGAGGTATGTTTAAGCTTTTTAACTGATAGTCCTTTCAAATGAGTAAATTAATCTCCTGAGTGCACAGCAGCTCCACATACCTGGGGTTGCAGTGCAGAAAGTTATTTTTGTTGCTATCTACAGATTGTCTTGACATGCAGCATATACTCACAGGGTCAGAGGAATTGCCCTCTGATTACATGTACAATAATCTGGAACTCCCAAGGTATTCAAGTGGTTAATTAAATATCAAGTAATTGCTAAAACTACTAACTGACATTTAATTAGTATGTTAATTGATATCAAATTTGTTCTCACTATCTTGTTTTATGTTAATAAAATCCCTAAACATTTCTTGGGAGTAGATTAGGAAACAATGTTCTCCAAATGTACTAATGCAAAACAGCCTTAAGCATCACTTCTACTTGTGGAATGTAACTTCTGATTTCAATTTTTATCCCAGCTGTTTTATTTTATCTTTAAACTTGCCTTGTGCTTATGGTGTATTATATTCAGTAGCACAGACCTCTCTTGTTATGGATTTGGACTTTTTAAATCCTGTAATCTCTTAGACATCTATTTAAAGAGGGATAATTGTTAAAATAGTCTAAGGCTGCCTCTGTTCCCTTGGGTAGAGAGTGCCAGGGATGTGGTGAATGGGGAGAGCTTCCATGGCTGATGTCAGGGATGTATTTCAGCAAAGCCTCCCGTTGTGGAGTGGGGAAATCTGTGCTTCACACATAACTCAGAACTGCCAGAATCACAGCTTTAACTGACTGATGCTTCTGCAGCAGCAAAATGCTGCCTCAGTGCACACAAGGAAGGATGTTCCCTTCCTCCTCTCCGTGAGGAAACAGCCGTGCTTTGCCTTGCAGCCTGACTCCTCCAAAAGCTTCACAACTCTAATATAGGAAAGAAATGCCTTCAGGCTTGGGGCCAGGACAAGAGTGTCTGAACTCCAGAATGACAAGAGCCTCAAGCTTGTCCTTCCTTTCAACCCCCCCAAATGTTCCCAGGGGCCTCATCAGGAACAGGTGAACTATCCAAAGCTGAATCCACTAAGAGAAAAAGTTGTTTTCCTATCGTCTAACTGGAGAACACATTGGGAAAAGAAAATCTATGAATATTCATATAAATTTTTAAATTCATTCCTTTCAGCTGTGCTCATGCCTTTTGTGTGTCAGCTTTTTGTGGAGCTTCTTCTGCATTTTATTGGTGCCAATGCACAGAGAGAGTTGGTTTTACATTCAGGATCACAAAAAAAGCCAAGTCTAATTTATTCTCCATGAACATTCACACCCAATTACTTCAGAAGAGTCCAACTGGGAAACAAAAACAATGGGGTATGACCACGCACAGGGAAACTGCAGGGCTCTGATGTCATCCCTCCTCAAATTCAAAATCTGGAATGCACATGGAAGGAATGTGAAAGGAAGCTGGTAGAGGAGGGACTGTCAGAGAACTTTGAATTAGGAATAAAGAAAACTGTGATCTGTTTATTCATGGATATGTCACAGGAAAAAAAGAGGAAAAAATAAAAAGAGGAAAAATTGGTGAAATAAATTATTCATTACAAAGTACTCAGTTCTAGTTATATGTCATCAAACACTGCAATAGAACTGAGAACCAGCATAATGATCATGATAGGCAAAGTATGATACTGAATTTAAACTACTTTTGGATCAATTGATTTGAACTTCTGTGGTTTCTTTTGGATGATTTAGATTTCACAAATATATTAACGTAATACATTTTTGAGTTTCCCTATCGATATGTTGTGATAATAGAAATTATCATTAATAGAATGGTTTTTAGCAAGTGAAATATTTAAAATCTTCTATAATGCAAAACAGATGTTTTTGCTGAATTTTTGTGTAGCCTGTCTATCAGTTCAGAATGTCCTCTGCAAAGTTAATCCTGGTTGTACAACTTGTATTCACAGAAGTAATGGTACATAAAACTGTAAACATGAATAATACATATGAAGAGTAGCCTATTTAGCTGTTGTGTAGACTTAAATTCTTGAAAAATAATGTACAAAAAATTACATGTTTATCTGTAAAGATCTTCAAACAAATTTGTCACAGGAGATAAAAACATTGTTACGATTTGAGTCCCCTTCTGCCTTGTCCATTAACCCTCACAGATAGTGTCAGCTCTGAAAGTATTTTAAAGTACAGCCCACTCCCCACTAGCTGATATAGCTCTTTGTGGTAACTATCACCCCAAATTCTCTCTTAACTCCCAGCTGTCTTTCTCTCCTTTCCACCCCGTCTTCTTCTTCGGTGCCTCGAGCTTGTGCTGTTCTGTCTCCCCATGCACCTTCAAGGGTCACCAGCTCCAGCCCCGATGTCTCTCTCATCTCTGTCCACAAGGAATGGCACAAGGAAAGGCCACTGATCCCCATGTGCCCATTGATCCCTCCATTGTGTCCCATGCCTCTTCTCTTCCGCAGGGAGCAGTCCCAGTCATTGCAAGTCATTGGGAAAGTGATGGTATTTTGAATCCCCTCAGGAATACAGCAGAATTCAGTGCTTCCACAACAGCCAGACACAGCTAAGCAGCTTCTCACCCCCAATAGAGCTCCAGCTCCTGCTGAGGGACTGCAGGAGTCACTTGGCTCCTTGCTGGAAGCCCCAGGAGCTCTGCAGAACCTGAGCCTGGAGCCAGCTTGGCACAGTCAAAGAAGAGTTTGTGATGAGAGCCCGGGGAGGAGAAGGCTCTTGGGGAGACCTTAGAGCACCTCCCAGTGCCTGAAGGGGCTCCGGGAGAGCTGGAGAGGGACGGGGGACAAGGGATGGAGGGACAGGATGGAGAAATGACCTTGAACTGACAGTGGGCAGGTTTGCAATAGATATTAGGGTGAAATTCTTCCCTGTGAGGCCCTGGAACAGACACCCAGAGCAGCTGGGGCTGCCCCTGGATCCCTGGCAGTGCCCCAGGCCAGGTTTGTCATTGGGGTTGGAGCACCTGGGACAGTGGGAGGTGTCTCTGCCATGGATGGGGTGGAATGAGATCATCTTTAAGGTCCCTTCCAACCCAAACCATTCTAGGATTCTCTGAGTAACCCACTGCCTTCAGGCATGAGTGTGAAGCCTGAACCTGTGAAATATGAAATAACATAATTACTCATTTGTCTTTAGATTTTCTTTTCAAAGTCATGATTATTTTTTCTCTAGACAAGATTAATGTTTAATTACTAATTTTGTATTCCAAAGCCTTCTGGTAAGGGCTGGAGTATGAGAAATGTCTTTCATAGTATGGTTGTTGTTTTCTTTGAGTACGATTTTGGGCCTGTCTTCCAGGAAATGACAGAGCTGAAAACAGAACAGTACTTTGGGCTGTAAATCCACCAACACTGATGTTAATGCTTTACAGCACTGCTGGTGTTCCTTTTTTGTTGCAATATCAGAAAAGTGATCAGTGTTTACCAAGAGTTAAGCCAGTAGTTCGATTATTTTCTGCATTGCTAATATGATTTCAATTGTTTCAATTATATTTGTTCAGGCATGAAATGCAATATGGATCATTCAGTTAATTAAGAGATGTAATTTGCTTTAAGTCCTTTGCCCAGCAATGTAAGTCTAGATCCACCAGTTAAAACGTGCCAATGTTAAATAAAAGGTGAATCACCCACCTGTATAATAAAATTGGCCTTACTGCCCCTGCCTGCAGCGATGCAACAAGTCATAGTTTGCAGGTAGATAATAATGTATTTTAATTACATAAAGCTTTCTGATATCTATAGTTTAGAAGATCTGATATTTAGCTGATACATTTATATAACTGTATGTTTATATTTATATATAAATGTGTGTTTATCTGTGTATCTGTTTGTATAATATTCTAATCACTATCTTTTTTAAATTTGCTCGCTACCAACCACAAAAAACCACTTTTCACACCTACCCACATAAAAAACAGCGACCTTTCCACGTGTATAAATACATAGGCACAAAAACTGAGGAGTGACAAGTTCCTGTTCAGAGGTGGTGGAGTGGGAGTCTTCAGCTAGAAATCCATCACGAGGAGCCCCCTGACAGGCTCCCAGGGATGTGTTTGGGGTCCCAGGAGTGAAAATCCCCCCCAGTTTTCCACCCAGCGAGCAGAGCCCCCACTGTGGGTGCAGCAAGGGCACGTTCTCTGCCAGCCCCGGGGGCTGCTGTGATAAAGCTGCACAGGGAAAAGGGTCGTTTCTTATTTCCTTCTGCACAACCTGGCTGATTAACCATGTGTAACAGAAGGATCTCCCATGCAAGGGCTGTGTGAGCAGCTCTTGCCACGAGGAGTTGTGTTTTCTCTGGAACAGCAGGCTGGGGAGCCCGGCTCTGCACCTCTGAGTACCTGCACACCTTCTCATAAATTCCTTGGCTCTTTAATCTTATTTACAGAATCACCTGAAGTGTTGGAGATGAATTTTCATCCACATGTCATTCTATGGCAGAGCCTTGTATGGGATATTTCGGATTAAGGAATTTGGGAAAAGATGAAACCAATGTTATAAAGGATGTGCTGAGTGCTCTTAAGAAGGATAGAGCTCTGCAACAGAATCCCCAGTAGGTATAACCACTGCTAAAAATTGCTGAAAAAATGCGCTCCTGAAGGATAGTCAGTTTGATTAGAAAGTTTGCTGTGGTGTAAAACAATTCTGAATAGATTTTATACATTTTAGCCACATTTTTAGTATAGAATTACAGGGGCAGTGCTCCCTGTAATCTAGTTTTGAAAGGATTTGTTGTCATCTCTTTAATGAAATAAATCAAACAGGTTTTGTTTAAGATTCTTGCAGTTTTCAAGACGTGATTGAATATTTATTCCCTCATGATGAATCATGCACCAAAAGAGACTGAATGTGTTGTTAGCCATAGATAAAAATATTACTCTGCGTAGAGTCCATTTTGTGAGATTAAAAGCAAGTTTTGAAATATCCAAATGAGGTGGATTGTTTAAGGAATTCATGAAAGCAGCCAGCTCCTAATGACCATATTCCTCCATTTCAGTTGCAAATTCTGACCTGAAACTTTGGTGAACAGAATAAAAAACAACAGGTGTGGTATCTGAGTGCATGGCAGAGGTAAATAAATTTTGACTCTTGCCCTGTGGGTCAGCTTTAAACTTAGGGGAGAGTTCATGAGAGTTTCCTTCATTGATTTAAGTGGGCTACAGGTTCTTCTCTAAATGTAGACTCCCCCCAAACTGATAAATCATTATTTGAAAGAACTTACAGTCAAAATCTTCATGAAGCCAAATGTAAAAGAAAATCTAACAGAGTCCCATCACTGAGTATTTATGAACCATTCTCCTCCAACACTACAGTTACAAAAGGAGCAGATACCTGATATTTGGTCTGATAATAAGGATATTTCTCTACTTCTAAAACGGCCTGCAAAGAAACTCTGTTTCTCCTGCTGTTTTGTAGCTGTTTTAAGACAGGATTTTCTGGTCTCTAGGGCTGCTGCTCAGGGTTGTTTCATGGGCATTAGAATCCCATTACAGAAAAAAAAAAAAAAAACCACAGCTTGGAGCTGAGCCCATCCAAGGTCCTCTTGAAACTACTGAGCAAAGGGATGTTCTTTTGTAGTGCTCTTTCACATCTGAAAGCATTTCTGCTTTAAATCATTCTCTTTACTTCTGCTGTACTGAGTATTATTATAGTCTAGTGAGTTCCTGAAAGTGGGAAATGCGAAACAAACAGGTGTCAGACTTCAAAAAAGCATTTGTTAGGACTTAATGTTCTGAAGCTAAAGGCAACAGCTCAACCTAAATAAGCTCTTCTCAACAGGATTTAAGTTTTCCTAATAAAAAAGTAATAATAGAAAGTAAAGTGCAAATCCAACAGCCTAGAGAGTGGAAGGCTTAGAAAAATGAGCAGCATCTGACATGATATCTTGATTTAAAGCCAGCTAGAACTGTAGTTCTCAAAGTCCGAGGGGTCCACCTCTCCCACATCTTTTCTCACCTTGCTGTCTCTGTCTCGGGTTCTGTTTTGAAGGATGAACTCACCTGTAACATCCATGTGGGAGCAGCTAGGAATGTCAATCAGCACAGAATTTAGCAGGACATTTTTCCCGTCTCAGAAATGCAGCCTTGTGTGTAGTGGGTTGGAGCCAAGGCTGAGCTAAACTGGGGCATCCCCACCACCAAAGGCAGCAGCAGCTGAGCTGTGTGGGCTCAGGAAGTCCCACTCCACTTCTCCTTCTCTCCTTGGAGCAGAGATTGTGGCAGCCATAATTCCGTCTTCCAGCTGAGAGCAGGGACAGAGAGAGACTGGGATGTTTGCTTTTCACTAATATTACTTGATGCAGTATTGTATTTTAGGTAGAGCCATCTTTTCTATCAGCTCCAGCAAACATTGCTGTGTTTGTTCAGGCATCCCCTAATTAAAAGGCACCAACTGATGGAAACAGTCAAATGAAACGTGCTCACAGTGTGCGTTTTCCCAATATATCTGGATTTATCCATCAAACAAATGTCTATTGTGATTCCTCATGACCAGCAACGCGGGAATCAGATGTGAATGCCTGGCTCAGTCTGCGGCCTGTGCTGTTCTCAGCATCACAATTTTAGTGAGGAAAAATAAAATCTGACCCTCGCAGCATTGCTAGGCAATGTCTGATCTGGGCTGAAGCACAGATGTACATAAAGGCACAGGAGAACACTCACATTTATTAATGAGATTATTTGTGGGCTTCTGGCATCCCTGTGATTTGTGTTTTGGCTGGAACAGATGCACTGGAAGAGGAGTGAGTCTGTGTGTCTGTGTAACAATGCCATGTTAAGGAGCCTCTAAAAAACAGGTTTGAAGACATGGGGATAAGGAGAATTATTAGCATTATAATGAAAGGGGAAAAAGCAAAAATAGCTCTATATATTAGCAAAAAATTTCATGTGCTGTGCTGGAACACACAGTTCCATCTTCTGCCTTTGCAGCATTTGTCTATGACGGATGGTGGGACTCAAAGTCCTCCATAAATTCGGGTGGCAAAGCCCCAGACACAATAAAAATAGCTGAATTTTACTGATCTTCATCCTTGAGTGGCTCCTTTCCAGTTCTTTCCTCATGGCTGCATTCTGTACATGTCCACCTTAGTGGAGGCAAGAGGTTTCTATGAGGATGAGCAAAGGGTACATTTTTCTGTACATGTTGTGTTGATACATTCTCAACATGTTCTGGGTGTTCAGTGGACAATGTACCAAAAAATATCTTCAGAAAATTTTGCTCGTATTAGAAAAAATTATGTCTCTCAGGATGACAAAGTAATATAAGGAATTTTCTTGACACCTGTGTTTAATTTGTTGGTGATTTTATTTGCTGGTGCCTTCTG
The DNA here is from genome assembly GCF_963662255.1 of Cinclus cinclus. Classification (NCBI taxonomy): domain Eukaryota; kingdom Metazoa; phylum Chordata; class Aves; order Passeriformes; family Cinclidae; genus Cinclus; species Cinclus cinclus. The sequence goes on along the minus strand of NC_085060.1, from coordinate 16,477,297 downwards.
ATACTTGAAATAAATTGTATTTTCTAACTCCATCTTGTGATTTTAAAACTTCTCAGTTTTTCCACCAAAACAACCAGTATGCTTTCTTTTCTTCCTAAGGTTTGCTTATTCCTGTTGATAATGTTCATTAATACACTTGGTTTTCTAACGTCATATCAAGAAAATGGAAATATTTATTTATTTGTTTGTTTGTTTGTTTGATTGTTTGTTTATACATATTATTCCCTTGGTATGTGTGTGTGTCCATTTATCTTCTGCCTTGTGTGTCTCATGGGCCTGTGACAGCTTCTGGCTCCTGCTCAGTGTAGACAGAGTTTGAAATGTTACCAGGAAACTCCAAAGGAAAGATTAGCATTTGTACAGTTGGTGATTTTTAGGAATTTACCCATGTTCAATGTGAATGTGTTCTCGTAAGGACAAATTCTGGAATCTTTCGCTGCACTACAGTTCATCCCATCAACCTTCCAGTTCTGTTTCTAATCAGGGGCCAAGGGAAAACTTTGCATGTGTCCTGATATAATCAGCTCAGAGTTAATATTTCCTTTTCCTTGCTGGAGACAGATCAGCCCAGACTTTCAAAAATCATGAGAGAGATTTCTGGAAGAAAATTCCAACTGCAATAGTTAAAATTTAACCATTACAAGGAATCCAAGAGAGGCCACACAAATATCTGTGCTGCCCTAACCACAGCAGGCTGTCGGGGCCATTTGTAATACTTGATAAAATCAATACATTTAAAGAGAAGGAAAGCAGAAGTTACAAACGTAGAATTCCATTGAAATAGTTCCATGCATAATTGCTGCCCTATAAATGAACAATAGCATCTCATATTCCACCTTCTTTTTAATACAAGTCCGTGTCAGAAGTTGTGTTCTCTGGGCTTGCAAAGATGGAAATTGGATTTAAATTATGGATGTTTTCCACTGACCTGTATGGTAAATGATAAGGATTATAGAAGTCTCATGCAATAGTCTTCTCTGCATATATATATTTAAAGGGAGCTGTATGAATATTCAAAAATGATTGTTTCTCCCATTTCAAAGAATAAAAGAAATAGAGCTGTTGTGCTGTCTCTACATAAAACATTTCTCCCAAGGTCAGAAGGAGAGGTCAGAGCCAAAATAAAAGTCACTCCTGAGAGTGATTTGCCACATGATCTTTTCTGTGTTTTGAAAGGTCAGAGTCTATGTGGGACAAATTTAATAAACCGATCCCAGAAGTATTGTATCCAATTTCCGAGGAAACATTCCAGAATGCCAGAATTGGGATTTTGCTACACTGAAATGCCAATTGGTTTGTGATGTTTAGTCTTATAATTATGAAAGTGGCTCAGCTCCAGCTGAACCAATGATTGTTATGCCCCTTCTCAAAGAGAAAAAAAGGTTGTGTAAAATGTCTGAGCGCTGATATTAGAAACGGTTCAAAGCGGTAACTTGGATTTGCTTTCTTCTTTTCTGAGCAGAACTTGAAAGAGACAATGGTACCAACAAGGAGCATAACACCATTAACCAGCTGCTGTGCAATCAGCATCTAAAGGACCTTTTGAGGGACACTGGATGAGCATTTCTGCTGCATGCAGAAAATGACCTGATAAAAGCTGAGAGTCTCAGGTCCTTTCTGATGTTCCTGTCAAAATAAGGACCTTTTAAAATGGAAAAGGAAGAACTGAACTATAATAAAGGTAGTGTACGCAGAGATAGCCATCAAAGGTTTTCATTTTAAGAATTGCTTTAAATTATTTTTAGCTTTATTTATATTTTTAATATTATTTATGTAGTTGTATAAGATCTCTTTAGAGAGAAAACTTTTCATCCTTATATATCTTACACCTACAAGTGGTTTTGCACACCAGTATTACCTATGAATGCAGTCCACTGCCTCTGTGGGCACGGGCTGGACTCTAGTTGTGGATGTATGTTGACTCTGGCTACTGGTGGATATTTCTTTTTTCAATATGTGGTAGCAGAATGAAGATGCTGTAGCTCTGTGCGCAGAGGAAATTCTCAGCTTCAGCCTGTGTGGATGCAATCTTTATTTCCTTGTTGCTGACTCTGCTCCACTATTGATCATGCTGTGCATTTCAGCGGGGTGTCTTGTGATTTAAACTGGTAAATGTAATATCAGCCTTCATGACAATTACAGCTGAACACCATTTGTTTTCGATGAAAGACAGTAAATATTTCTATTACATTTGCTTCTGGCATCCCCAACGTGGCTCAACCACTGGTTCTGAGTCTCTGCTTATCACAGATTGTTTTTTACCTTACAGGTATTTGTGGGCACTTGTGACATGAGCCTCAGTGTGGACGATCCTGCTGTGGGGATAAGAATAAAGGAAAAGGAGAAAGGAGGTACTTGACATGATGTTGCCTGTCCATGTCTGATTAAGTGTGTTCTACCAGGGGCCAGCCAGCCCAAACCTCACCAGCTATTTGTGCAGTATCTAGTACAGATCCTTGGGGGGTGGGAAAATCAGAACAGAGCAAATATAGCCTCGGAGAAGGAGCAGTTGGAGCCCGCAGACAATGTGGAGCATTACTTCAGAGCAGCAAAGCTTGGGCTTGGGACTGAAACCTGAAGGTAACAACTGAAATTATTTTAGTGTTGTTCTTTCGCAGAAACTTCCCTGAGGCCCCAAACACTTTTTATTCCTTCCCCTGTGCCAGAAGCACCAATTCATTCCCACACAGGATTCAAATTCTGCAGCTGCTCCCTCAATAACTTTCACAATGCAGTTAGTTATTGCTAATACAAAAAATCTATAGCACACTATAAAGTGGAAATATAATACAATATATTTAAGGGCTGGGTACCTCTCTGAAGACTTAAGGAAGTCATACAGGAACTGTGCAGGATTTGTATGGCAAATTTAAAATTTCCTGATGGCAAAACATCAACATAACTTGTTTTATGGCATCTTTGCCACAGAGAGAGCAACCTGAGCTGGTGGGGGAAGGAAAATGAGAGGCAGGCTATGGACCCAGTTTGCCCCTGGACACCCTCTGGGCTCTGCACTGCTCACAATGGGAAGATGCTGCTGGATGCTCACCTGGGCTCCTCCTCAGCTCCTGCAACAGCAGCATATTTAGATCACCCTGAATATTGAAATGGAAAACATGGAAGAGGTGCAGCGTCTGTTACTGAGCTCAAAATTTCCTTTAACTGCTACCAAACTGCTGCTTTGCTGGGAGCTTTAATAGGCAGAGCCAGCCCCAGCTACGATGAAGTGTGACAGGTTCTCTGTCTTTGCCTATAAAATTCTTAATGGCAGATAATCAGAAACTTTTTGCTGAGAAACCTTCTTAAGTGTTACTTTCCATTCAGTTATTTAAGTGGGATTCTTCTTTCTCACTTAACTCTGGATTATGTAATTTCCCCTGATGTAACACAGAACAGAACTTCATCTTATGGAAGATGGGAAAAAGTGTACATCTGCACCTACAAGTTATACTTCTAATTATTGCAACACTTCAGGGACCTGTTGTTTAAACAATTTCTTACATAACATATTGAATTAATCTCCTTTAAAATACTTGGTACTACATTTATTTTCTATTTCTTAGACTGATGTAAATTCCTAAAGCAAAACCAAGAATTTTTTCTGCTTTTTAAAGACATTTACTTGTGGCTGTTCAGTTAATGTGCATCTTCTGTTGTCACATTTGGTTATAAAACCACAGTATTTTTATTTTTAAAAAATCACAAATTAATCACAAAATGTTGTGCTACCTTCAAACTACGGCGTTCATTCATTTTTTGTTTAAATGTGGGCTGTGTTTGGTGGTGTCATGGTTTCAGCCCAGCCAGCACCATGCAGCTGCTCAGTCAAGAGCCCATCTTCATGAGTTCCTTAAATGTCCTGGGCCCATCCGGCTATAAAAACCCACCACGAGTGGAAATAAAAGTTTTGAATCCAGAACCTTGATGTATTTGACAGTTTTATGCCTGTTGTCAACCTGGGTCTTTGTGTTCCTTAATGAGTCCATATATTGTTGTCTATTGCTCTTCATCTTCCCGTAAGGGAAAAACAGAGGCAATTATAACTTAATAACATTCTCTGTGCTAAGAATGCGTGGTGACAGATAATGAAGTCCAATATCCCAATCTGATTACAAGTTGCTCTTTAGATGGGGGACAAATAACTACAAGATGGCAATGTCAGAGCAAGGAACACTTACACGATGAAATATTAATGAAAATACATTGCACTCATGTCTCAATGACATCTAAATGGGAATCAGTTATCAGATCTTGAGTGTTTGCTACGAATTTCTACTCTGCAAAAGAAAAAAAAAATCCAATGAACTTTAAAAATGTCAGCCAGCAGGGCTTTCAAATACATAATTTACTAGTTTGTTGGCTTCCTATAAATGGATAATAATAAACTCGTAGCTAAAAGCAAGCTCATAAATGCTGAATCAAAAATGGGAAGAACACCATGAAATGATAGATGCAGAGCTGCATGGTGGTAATTTTCTTCTAAGGAGAAGTTGTAGCCGTGCTGTTAAAGCCGTGAATGGAAACCTTGACAGAGCAATGTTTCCTTCCACACGGAAGGTTCTGTGCCACTGTTTCTGTATTGCTGCAGAAATGCAAGAGCAGCAGTGCTGGAATTGCAGCTTAAGCTTGATGGACTTCCCTGAGCATTATATTTTCATAGCTTGCCTAGTTAGACTCGCCTCTTTGATACACTCTCATACTTATTTATTTAAACATATGAAAAATAGACTGTTCTATTAATCAGGGGGCAGAATGAAGTCATTTCTCATGGAGAAGTTTTAATCTTAATCAAAAATTGACCTATGTGTTCTATGTTAAAAAGGCATATATTATTGAATGGTATTAATAGAACCTTTAATGTTAAAATATTTGATATCAGCCAAAATTAGATTCTATTTTAAGCCAGTACTCTGGGCTGAATGGCGATGAAAGCCTCTCATTTTTTTGGTTTGATTTTAATAGCAGCCAGACTGGAGTTGAAAGGCTCAGTTCTGCTGCTCAGGCTCGTCGTGCTGCCTGGCACTAGAGCCTCATCTCCATGGAGCACCATCTCCCGGGCTGGCTGCAGTCTGCTAAACCAGGAGGTGAGGCTAGACCTGGGCAGAGCAGTGAATGGAAGAAAGCTTAAAAGTGCTCAGGTCATGGGGACTTCAGAGTCTTTCGTTTGGATAAATTTGTCTGAGGCTCCAAACTACCATTACAAGGCCCCTGCCACAGTGGATTTTGGATTGTGAGCTCGAGCTAAAACTTCAGGAAAGCCTTGGAGGGTCGGGAGCAGCTACACAGGCTCGGGACAGCTCCTGTGGAAGGATTCCTGGATTTGGGATGGGGAGATTTGCAGCCTCATCTCTTCTGGATGTGCTTTCAGTAAATGGCTTAGGAATGGGTAGTCAGAGCCATGCTGGGACATTTTGGTACAGCATGGATTCAGTTAGAAAAGGTTGAGAAATTCTTTCTTCAAATGTTTATATTGCATCATAACAAGAAAAAATAAAAACCCAAACAACTAAATATTTGCCACAGAACCATTTAGGTAAATTGAATTTATGTAGAATAAATCCAGGAGGTGTAAAACTAATTGATAATTAGATCCATTTTTGCAGGTTTGTATTTAAAGAAAAACTTAAATCTTAAAGCTCAGACATTTTGTCTTAAAAAAGCAACTGACTTAATTAAAGCACTGTTATAACATTATTTAATTGGATTTCTTTTCTGTTCACATTAAAATCTTTGTCATAACAATGTGCCCCATCATTGTGAAACATTAATATGGGATATATTCTTATTCACACTACCTAGTCTCATAGTAGGGCTTATATCTGAAAAATAATGCTTAATTTAAGCATTAACACTCCCCAACTTACTTATCCTAGCTTTAAAAAAAAAAATAAATATTCAAGTATCTAGCAGTGTGCTAAATATCTTACCTGTGGTCTAGCACCTAAATTACCCTGGGTGGGAGAAGATCTCCACATGCTCCTTCCAGCCTCAGAATTCCTGAGATCCTGTGACATGCACTGCCCACCTGCCATGCTGTATGATGTGAGAGCTGGTGATCCAGGTGAAAGCCATGCAGGCTAAAGGAGAGCAAGCTGTCCCCATGAGGGTTTCCAAGCTGAGCTCTATTTTTGGAGAGCCCTGAGCGCAGCACACAGTGAGCTTTTTGGAACCATTAACAGACTTCTAAATAAATTCCTTAACTGCCTCTTTTGCTTTGTGAAATTATGAATTGTCAAATTTCTGTTTCTAATGTGGTACAAGTAGCTTTGCAGAAGGCATCTCGATCTGCCTGTGTCCCATGAGTCATTTATTTCTAAGTGGAAAACAGAGCAGGAGTGGTTTTGTAGGGATCATTAGGCAAGTCCTCCTGCTCCCCAGCAGATCCCAACAGATCCCCCAGGGCTCCAGGATTCTCCTGGATTCTCCTGAACTGTCACACCCTGACCACAGCCAGGCAAAGGGGGATGATGGCAATCGACAGAAAGCACAATGAAATAATGACCTTGGCTGGGAACAGCAGAGGTGCAGCCAGACCTTAGAATCTAACCTGTGAGCTGCATTTACATTCAGCAGGACCTTTCTCTATTAAAGCCTAACTCACTTCTCCGAGTTTGGACTGGGTTTGTATTTTTGCCTGGAAGAGGCAAAGCACACAATCAATCTTGTGCAGAACCCATGAGTGGAACAGTCTTGTGAAACCAGCAGTTCCTGGGATTTTCATGCTGCAGTGCCTTTGCTGAGCTCTAACCAGTGGCTCTAAAATCCAAACATTTAAAACCCATTAAAGAATTATCTGTGTGTAAGATGTTTTATGTGATAATATACACAACAACACGTCTTAGACTCCATTAGGTCTTTGCTCTTGTATAATGTAGATCAGCTCAATTAATCTTTGCCAAATGACTCACTAAAATTAATTCTTGCAGGTGGACACATGACTAAATTTGAAACAAAATCTGCATCTCTTTTCATGCGCTGTAAAGCCCTGCAAAAGAGAATTTACATTAGATGAAGTAATAACTCTTCTCTATAGTAGTATTTAGAATTAGAGAATGGTCTTGGCTGGAAGGAACCACAAAGATCATCCAGTGAAAGGGCAGGGACACCTTCCACTGTCCCAGGCTGCTCCAAGCCCTGTCCCACCTGGCCTGGGACACTCCCAGGGATCCAGGGGCAGCCACAGCTTCTCTGGGCACCCTGTGCCAGGACCTCACCTCCCTCACAGGGAATAATTTCATCCTAACATCTAATCTTAACCTCCTGTCTTTCTGTTTTAAGTCATTTGCCAACCAATAATAATTCAGATGTTTTAATGTGATTTATACATTTAAAGGTTCTGTGCTGCCTCCCAGCCTCTCAGGGAGGGGCTGTTGTGTGTTGCACAGATGCACAAAATGTGGCAGCAACTGCTTCCAGTCTCCTCAGCGCAGGGAATGAGCAAGGAGAAGCCAGAGCTGTGGTTTTAAGGAGTAACACATTGTGTAACACATTCTATAACGTTAAAGATGCTTTATTCTTGTACCCCTCATTTCTCTTCCTCTGGCCTTCTGCCATCTGAGCTCCAGCACACAGGAACACCTCCCAAAGCCTGAGTAAAGGTCTCAGCTGCATCCCAGCATTGCCCTGGGAGCACACCCAACTTTGGGGCAAATTTCAGACTTTGAATGCACCGTTGGGATTTTTTTAGCATGAAGCACGATCTCGTGGGCTCCAAGGGAAGGAGAGAGGGCTGCAGCTGCCCCCAGGGGATGCTGGGCTCAGAGGATGCTCCTGGGAGCCTGGAGCCTCTTTAAAAGCAGGGAAGGTGTGGGAGCAGCTGCTGTCAGCCATGAGCACCTGCAGCAGCCTGTGAAGGTGAGGGAGCAGTGAGGAAAGGTCAGTGCAGCCATTATGTTTCTATGGATTAAATAGCTTTTCCTCATATATATATGAATCTATAGTGAATTCCCCTGTAGCCTTAGATGCCTGTAATTATTGACTGTGGTGTGGTACAGCTGTAGTTTTACTGCATCATTAGAGGAACTTCTTCCACTCTGGTGCTTCCAGAGATGTCTCCAGTCATGTCCCAGGACACTTGTGATGTGCACTGGAAGATACATCGTGTGATTTCTCATTTTCTTAGTGGGAAAATGTTTCGTATCTCTTGAATATTTTCATTCTCCTGTTACTTACAGGCAGCTTAGCATTCAGTGTTTAGAGGGTTTCTGCTTTGTGTGGGTGGAGAGCAGGTGGTGTTAATAGAACTCATCATCTGTGCAGAATTCTCTGCTTCCTTCAGCAGCCCTTGGGGTGTGTCTGTACCTGTGGATAAACACCCACCCATCCCGCAGGAATCGCTCCAGGGAAGGGCAGTGAGCTCTTGGGTGAGGCGTGGGGACTCCTGGCTCGGGCACAGAAACACTGGATGAGTGCAGAGTGGAGGGAGAAGGAGAGCAGCAGTGCACAGAAGGCTTGGGCTGGGATATACAGCAGTGACCTGTATTGGCTTTGCCTGAAATACATGAGCTCCATATCCCAGTTCTGGCAGCAGTGGCAGTGAATATTTAACACAAGTCACAACTTTTACACTTCCATGTTTCATATTCAATATATCTTTCTAAGTGTGTTATTCATCGTACCCAAAGTGATATAAACAAATCCTGCTCTGCAGGCTGCTGTTTACTCTCCAAGTGGCATTTTAAGAGCAAACCTTCCCTCCCTGACATAACACAGTGACAAATTGCAGCTAATACTTCTACATCCACCAGGAAAGGAACACAGCAGTGCTGAGGATTTATATAGGAGGGAGCCATGGACCATATGTAACTGGCTGGCATTTTTAGTGCCCTGCCTTGATTTTGAGACAGCTTTGGTTATACATAGCTTCTCTTCTTTGTCCTTGACTATTTAAAGAATTATTATTTTTTTTTTTTCATTTGCTGTTTTTTCTTTAATAAACCCAAGAAAATCTCCTAAGATGTACTGGTAAAAAAATCGTCTGACAACTTTATACAGTTTCAAAGAATTCACGTTTAGGTAATGGGGGGGGGGGGGGGGGGGGGAGTAACTGGGAAATACGAATGAGAAGAAAGACAATAAAAGATACTTGATACTACTACTCAGATGTCCTTTTTTTTTTTTTTTTTTTTTTCAAAAGCTATCAAAATCTCTATGTTAATATGAGACTTTTCTCTCATTTGGAATTTTTTTGTCTTCCTCTGAGACTGTCTTTCAAAGGCTTTGAAATGTGCTAATTTAATTTTTCTGTTGCTCCTCATCAAAATTGTTCTTCATCCCAGCATAATAGCAGCAGATACTTTTAAAAAATCGTATTACAGAAAATCAAGAGAAATCATGAGTATTAGATGATTTTCTGAAAAATAAAGAGTTTGGTTCTCCTCAAGTGCAGTCTTTCTGATCAGCCTGCTAATGTCAGCCGAGGAGGGCTCAGATAATCATCGCTTTAAGGCTATCTGGGCTACAGGATCATCAAAATCTGACAAACCAGAAGTAAATTTGACTTCTGTCAGTCTGAGCCAGCCAGAAGGCCTGAGCAAGTCTTTTAGGTACCTTGTATAATTTTGAGAATTTCCTTCCAGTATCTTGATATGGATAAAATCCAAAGTTTTGATAGCTGCTATTATTTCTGCTGGAGCCTCCTCCTTGCAAGTTTCCGTATTGGATTGCGAGCATTACTCTCATTTCTCTGTCCTCATTTTTTATAAGGTATTTGTTTTGGTTTCAGCCACTTAGAGAACAAAACTGAGTTGTTCTAGAGTTTGTGAATAATTTGTCATCCTGCATCTTAGCTGATAAATATTTTGCTTTTCTGAACACCAGTGTTAACAGTTGGCGCTGAATCAAGGTCTCACTCACAGGCTCAGTGTCTCAGTCAAAGGTGGGATGATATCTTGCTTCTCCTAGACACAAATACTTGTGCTGGTAGGTGTTTTCTGTTGGTTTGGTTTTTTGAAGGAGGAAAAAAAACAAAAACAAAAACTTGGTAAACACCATCTGTCAAACTCAGTTTAAATTCTGTTGTTAGGTTAAGTGCAAGTGTCCTCAAGGATGATGTAGTCAATACTTTTCTGTGGAAAGACTTAAGGAATCCACCTTTTTCCAGTGGTTGTTATGGTTTGGAGCATTTTAGTTATGAAGTGTCCATCACCCAACATTTCTGCCTGTGTGACACTGAACTCAGGTGGCTTTCTCTGCATTTCTCTGTGTGAGCTGGAAATGACTTTCAGAAATGGAACACCTCAACTTTGAAACTGTCCTGTGTTGTCCTGACAGCAAACTCATCTCCAAAGCTCTTTTTACCTGCTTGACACAAAACAAACAAAACTCATGGGAAATTGAAAGGAAAAAATAACCAACATGAATGTTTCCTATTAAAATAAACTTTTAGCTGAAGATATTGGAGAAAGTAATTAGAACATGTTTCTGCATATGATTCCTGCCCAGATACAGCCTGTTTCAGCAATAAGCTTTTTTTCATGTTTAACAAGCTATTTTAGGAGATAAGAATGATTATGAGTTTTCTCTGTTGGTAGAAATTACAATTAAGTATTGAAATTATCTTCCAGAGAGGCAATGCCCTGGAACAGTTACCTATTTTGATTTGAAATACTTCTTTTTCTTCTTTTTTTTCCCCCCTTCCTTATTACTTAAAGGCAGGAAAGCTTTGGAAATCTGTGGGGTTTTCATTTTTTTCTGCCCCCAGAAACCATTCCTTTAATGATATGTTTGAAAACACTGAGTGGGTTTATCCAGTGATTTACAGTTAATCTGTTATTTGAATGTCTAACAGGCTTTTATGCCTGGCAACCACTATATTGAATTAGGAGGAGACTTTGAGTAGTCAAAATGTGCTCTTACATTTGTAGAAATATTTCTTTCAAGACTGAAAGCAAACAAATGAATACATAATACAGAAAGTAAGTCTTCCTTGAATGAGGAGGTTGCCCTTTCTCTGCATTTTTTTTTACTGGATTCATCCTTGTTTAAATTTCCCCAGGGAGTTTCTAGATTTGCAAATCAAGTGTTGTTAACAAAGAACATGGAGAACTTTACAGAAACTGATTTGTGGAATGATGTTTCCTTAGAAGAATTCATTGTTCCAATGGTGCTAGTCTGTGTCCATCTCATGGAAATGATGGCATCTTATGAGGAAATCCCACATTGATTTTGAAGTTCTAAATAATTTCATATAAGCTTTGCTGTTGTGATTCTGTTATTTGAAAAAGCCAAACATCCACTGAAGGAGGACAGTGGAGCCATTTTACAGCAAAATGGAAGAGGGTGTGAGGGGAAATCTGCAGAATTTAAGTGAATACACCTCTGCACATTCCCAATTCATGGTTTTGTTCCAAGAAATACTTGATTTGATTGCCCGTGAATTATCAGCTGTTGATTTCCTTTCTCACATCACTTTAACTTTGGCAGGATTGTCTAAAAAACAGAAAAATAAGGAATTGATATGGAAACCAGACTAGAACTTTTGGTAATTACTACTAAGGTGCAAAATACTTTAATTCAGAGCTCAATGAGCAGGAATTAGCATCGCCAAAGCAAATACCTGCATCATTTCTGTGAAACATAGAACCTGTTTTACTGGCACAATATGGATTGATGTAACTCACCCTGAATCCTTCCTGCTCAGGCCTATGAATGTAGAAGCACTGTTAAAATCATGCTTGGTCACTGAACTCCATGTTAAAACTTTAGTTTAATAGAGAAAAAAGAATAATATAGTTAAAAACTTTATTAGTTTTTATAATAAAGGGAAGGCTTTATTATTTCAACTGGAAAAAGAATGCAACTTTGCTGCTATTTAAGGAGTGGGGGAAAAAAAGCAAACAGCTCTGGGAGCTGTTTTTTTGGGGGGGGGTTTGGGGTTTTTTTGTGGTTTTTTTTTTTTTTTTTTTAAGAAGTGCTCAAGAGAGAGTTTTCAATCAAGCTGAAAATCTGTTTGTGCACATCTCCTGTTGAAGCTGAATCTCCTCCAGGTCACTGAGGATTTCCAGTGCTCTGCAGCAGCTGCTGGTGCTGACTGCTCCTGGAGATGTTGGCTGCACAAAGCTGCACAAGGAGCTCTCTGACAAGTGGGAGCTCCCACTCAGGGCTCTAATGAGTGATTTATTTGTTCCCTTCTCGCCGGGCTCACCCATCATTACGTGTTCATTAAGTAATAATTGCCATTGATCGACAGGCTCGTGCATGGATGATGGTAAAAGAAACAGGGCTATTAAACCTTCACTGCCTAGAACAAGTGCACGCCACCACCAGTAAGGCAGATTAATGAGAAGAATTAAACTAAGGATAGTTATATTACGGGCCACTTCCTTCCCTTCCGTTTTATTTATGGTTAGAGACAAGTGTAGGGCATTTTAGACATTCAGAAAGAAAAGAAAACCAATATGATATCGAACTTGTGATCTTCAAGTGCTTCTGACCCTCAACAGCAGCTGGTCATAACCTGTGCTAATAATTAAATTGGTTTGGTGGTTTTCAGCTGGGTTTCATAAATAACATGTAAATCTGCTAGAGTAAAGGACAAGAGGGTATCAGAAATAAGATTCAGAGTCAAATCAGGCTTCTCACGGATCAGTTGTGGGTAAGTCCCTGTATAAATAAATATTTAAAAGCTCTGAAAGGCCTAACCTTGCATCTTTTGGGGACAGTGGCCAATTTATTACTCAAATTATGAATTTATTGTACTCATTCCAGTGTATTGTTTTCAGAATCAGGGGTAGCACAGGGTTAGGTCCCATAAGTTTTGGGATCTTCTCACTTGATCAGCAGCTTCCCATGAAGGCAGGTTGCCATAAAACCTTGACCAGAGCTGTGCCTCTGGAGTCAAGGTGCTGTGGCTTTGAAAACACTTTTGAATTTAGGTCTTTTGGTGACCTAAACTCTATAAATTGAAACATTTTTGCCTGCCCTCTCAGGTAGGACTATAGCAGCTCCCTATAATCTTTCCTCTAGTAACTTTTCCCAGCTGGATGTTCTTGTCTAAATAGAATTATTGAAAATTTTCTCTCCCAGTGTGTGCATTTGTTTCTGAATTATAGCATCATATATTAATGTTTCTTTGGCTTATTTTGCTTTGCTGCATCTGCAAATCAGGTCAGCATTGCTATTATTATTGGGCCAAAAGGCAGTGGCTGTCTGACAAACTTGATGGGTTTTGAGTACGGGTAATTTCTCCTTTTCATTGTGGTCTCAGGCTTCCTGCAATCAATCTTTTAATAAAAAGGGAAATGCCTTCTGTTGATTTTTACACACTGAAAGGTCAGGATAGCAGTTAATGAGAAGAAAGGATGGAGCAAAGTGGGAAACAGGAGAGGGTTAATTAAGTACACTGATTGTAGTAATTTTTTTTATTCCAGAAACCATTGTCCCACGTTAATGCTTTAAAAATACAGCTTAATTATTATGTTGGGTAAGAAAAGTACCTTAGGGTAGTCCTCTGCCATTGATTGCTGCAGAAATCTGATACTGCATCATTTCCTCTGCCACTGCTGCCAGGCTGGCTCAGAATATCCACTGTAAGTCCTTGAAATTCAGCAACAGTGGGAACTCAGGCAAAAGTTTCCAGTCTGCATCTCAATCCCACAGCAGCCTTGATTGAAAAGCTGCATAATTGCTTTTAAGTACAGCAAATAAAAAGAATTGCTTAACTTTTTAAAATATATTCCTGTTTCTTTTTAATCACTTTAAAACCAAAAAAGGCAAAATTATTTGTGTGCCCATGGCACCACACGTAGAGAAGGAGTTTAGCCCTGCCAGCCCTCCTCAATATCTCTGAACATCAGGTGAGTGTGAAAAAGGAGCAATATTATTTAAGATATTGTGTGATGTGCTTCCTATCCTACGAAACATTATTCTTGGCTTGCTTTGAGTTACAGCAATAGATCATAACAGGGGAACATGATGGACTAGAATGGCCAAAATAATAATAAACATAATTTGGATAGATTTCTTCCATCCTTGACTCCATTTTAAGAACAGATCCTGTATTTTCTCTAATGAATTCCAACCTGTGATCACTGGGAAGAAATAAGAGGGGTAACATTACCTTTAAATATCCAGGGATAAATTGGTTTCTAATCTGTTGTGGAAAATACGCGTTTGCAATTAGCTATAAAACATTTGTCCTTGTCATGGCTGTTATTACACTATACAGTTTTCTAATATGAGAATAGGAATATTAAATTATGGATATTTAAAACCGGTAGCTTGATCGTTTTTTTAGAAAAATTCAAGTCACGTCCAGAAGCATGGATGAGGAAATTATCAGAATTTTCTGAGAGAAGGAAAATAGAATAAGATCTGCCTTGTTTATATAAACTTTGGAGAACAATGTTTAAAGTTTCAGACAGCCACAAAGTTACAATATTTTTTTCAGAGTTTGCCTTTATTTATTCAGAAATTAAAAACTGGGAACTTAAATGGAGAAAAACTTTTACCCACACATTTTTGTAGCTATGATATTAGTTATAAATAGTAAAAATAAATATAAATGCCACCCAAATGCTGTTACTGGATTTGAGTGAGCAAAAGAAGCAATTTCTATTCTTTCATTTTCATTATCAAATCTGCAACAGTTTATAAAATCAACTTCTTTGAATTTAATTATTTATGAGCCTTTAATGAGCATTATATAGAAGGTAAAAATCCTCCCTTTGTTTTCACTTTCAATGAAGAGATTAAAATAATTAAGTAGTGATTACACTTGCATTGACCTTTGCTAACAAACCTGCTTCTAAAACTGGCAAACCACAAAACTTTTTCCCTTTCCTTGAAAAAAACTTCATGTGCTGCTGAAGAGCACCAAAGGCCCCTGCTGGATCACCCTAGAAAAAAAGGAGATTTTTTTTTTTTTTTCTTAACTGTTTATTGCCTGGGACAATTCAGAATCTTCTCTGCAGACTTCTTTGCCCTAAGCAGTAAATCATGAATTCCAAGGGCCCAAGTGAGAAGTTACTCCCATGTAGGACAATGCTGTCCTAGGACTGTGGCAATGTCTCATTTTCCCTGAGAGCCTTAAACAAAGGGCTCTAATACAATTCATCCTTTCATTTTGGCAGCTTATCGGAAGGTTTTAATATACAATGTTGTGTTAAAAATCCTTGAAATATCATCTTAAAGGTATTTTAACTATTTTGGCCAGGATAGGCAAAAGCTCTGCATTTAATTATTACTTAGAAGCTGTATTTCCTTTTTATTTACTGTAAAAACATTTAATCTATTAGTTATTTACTCAGTTGGGTTGTTACCCAATGATTGCCAATGTTAAAGTAAATATTCTTTAAGATTGGGCTTTTTAAATGTTACCTTGAGAAGTATTAGGTGATCCTGAGCCTTTCAAGTACTGATATTGTTAAATCAGATTTTAGAGTGCCTTTCTCCTAAAGAGTGTTTCATTTACCTTTATACATTTTTTAAAATTTTTCTCTGTAGTGAGTGCTACTCACCCCACACTGGTGTCTTGTTTCTTTATTTACGCTAAATAAAAGCAGGTCCATGTCCATGACCTGTATGGAGGTGGAAAGGAGGAACAAGCCTTGGAACAATCAGGAAAAGAGAGAAACCTTTTTAAAGTTATATTTTAAATCCATTGTGATGCAAACATTAAAATAAATCTTAAATAAAGAAGACAAAGGGTTGATGTAAAGGCTCCATCCCTGGAAACTTCACCTGTTCCTGTGCAAAGCATCAGCCCAGGAGCCTTCCCAAGGAAAGGTTTCTTTCCAAAAGTGACTTAATTCAAACACAGAGCTGTCTTTAGCTGTTGTCAGGGTATTGCCTGCTTTTTACACTTCTCAGAGTGGCCAGAGAGCAGCACAAATTAAGCAGAATGTATGTGTTTGTGATACGAGCTGTGCTCTCTCTCTTCTGGATCACCAGAAACGTGTCAGCACTTTACATTTGCTGCTGCACTGCTTTTACTTTGAATTGCCTGCATTGGAGGCATGTGTATAAATATGATTATTCAAAACAAAACCCCTGAACTTTAGATGTTTTGGATCAAGCACGATTTTATCTATTTTTGACGCTGTTTCCTTGGCTACACGCTATCAATGTCAATTCATTTTAAACACAGATACGTTTCTGCAAATCCTTTAAATGCCTGTTGGCGTGGTAAATCCGCTAAAGCGCGCTGCGGTGTTCTTCAGGTGGTGGGTTCCCCCAGGTGATCCCAGTATGGCTCCACTGGGAAGGGAAGGGGAAGGGAAGGAAGGGGAAGGGAAGGGAGGGGAAGGGAAGGGAAGGGAAGGGAAGGGAAGGGAAGGGAAGGGAAGGGAAGGGAAGGGAAGGGAAGGGAAGGGAAGGGAAGGGAAGGGAAGGGAAGGGAAGGGAAGGGAAGGGGAAAGGGGAAGGGGAAAGGGGAAGGGAAAGGGGAAAGGGGGAAGGGAAAGGGGGAAGGGAAAGGGGAAAGGGGAAGGGAAAGGGGAAGGGAAAGGGGAAAGGGGAAGGGGAAGGGAGGGGAAGGGGGAAGGGAAAGGGGAAGGGAAAGGGGAAAGGGGAAGGGAAAGGGGAAAGGGGAAGGGAAAGGGGAAAGGGGAAGGGGACCGTGCAGTCAGCAGCGAGCGCAGTGCCCGGCTCCTGGGCATCTCTGCAGGATAACGGGGATGTGAAGGTGCTGGGGCCGTGGGAGGGCTGTTGTTGTGTTTTCTCTGAAGAGCTTAAGGCAGCTCTTCTCCTCAAATCTTCCCTGGGGAGGTGCTGAGGCGGTGCACACTCCTCACTGGAGGCCAGGGCGCTGGGTGCTCGAGCTGCTGAGATGTTTAAACTCCGCAATGCCGTTCTGCAGACAGAGACGGGAATGCTGGGGCTCTCAACGAATGCAGACTGAAGGCAGGGTTATTTGGCAATATCCTCCGTGAACAGAACTGTAGATGACCTCCTGTGACTCAGGGTAGGCTGGAAGTCTGAACGTGAGGAATCAGTGTGAATCCCACAGATCCTGTGGGAAACTTGTGGTGCCTTTTTACAGGATTTGGAAAGTGCTTTCATCGTTTCAGCCTGCACTGAATTATTGCTTTTCTATTATTTATACCCCAAAATATTACTATAACAATACCATATGCATATTAATAACCTCGTCTAGGATTTGATCTGTAATTGAGAATAGGTTTTATATTTGACTCATGTTTAATACAGCACCAAACTTTTCTGTTTTAAGGAAAATGATTACTTTTTATTTTATGCTAGCAGCTCTTTGTGGAGTCTGAGCTGTCATGTGTTTCATTATTAGTTGTTTCTTTGTGCTCAAAACATTGACAAAAACGTTGGGCAGGATTTGTGGCTAGAGAAAAGAGATACAGAATTTGACTTTTTAATAAAAAAATGTTTTTTTAAATACATGAATCCTTTCTGAAAGCCTGGCTGGCATTGTCACTGCCAGTCCAACCTTTTTCTTCTCTTCTCTTTTCAGAAGAGAAAAATTATCTCTCTGAGCTGGCAAAGGTGGTGCAGGATTTGTCCTGAGGAATGCAAACCCCACACTGGTGAAGAAGCATTGGTGATGCTGTTGACATGGCCACAGTTCACATGTTTCTATTTGAGGGTTATATTGTATTTCTTTACCTCTCTTATTCATATATTTTCATTTGTTATCATGCTTTCAGCAATGCATTAAAAAAAGGAATCATAATATAACTCAGAAGTAAAAAAAAACAGACTTGACTTCACCATAGCAAGTGTCAAATGAGATGGCCAAGCTCTTGTGCTCCAAGACAAATTCTTATTTCACATCCTGCCAGGGAAGCAGACAGCTCCTTTGAAAGATCATTTTAATTCAATACGTGCACTTTATAAGAATTGATTTTAATTTCACATATACGAATGTCATTCACTGATGCCAAAGCACTAAGCTATGGGGACTGTTTTCATGGAAACTAAGTTGTAGTTAATTTTTTTTTTAACCTCCAAATGAACACATTTTCTTATTTCATGGATGGAAAGACGAGCCATTCTATTCCAACTTTTAACTAAACACTCCAAAGGTGCATCTCTGGGTACATCCCAGTGCCTCTCTGAGAGAGTAACAGGAGAAAAGGATCTGGATTGTGTACAGAGCTTCATCCACCCTATGAAAGGAAAATGCATATTCCTCAAAAATCCCATAAACACAGGAAAAATCATATTTTGTATCGCTCTTGAGTCTGACCCAAGAAAGCTGAGGCATGTGATAACACCCTTAGGAGATGACTTGACTTAAATAACAAACATAAAGCAAAGCCAGACTTCCCAGCTGAGAGACTCAGACTGTCCTGCTTGAGATCTGGAGCCAACAATAGGCAAAGGCAGAGCCTGGGGAGGAATGAAGCTGTGATTGGGCAGATTAATAAGAATTAAAATTAAAACCCAATGATTGGGAAATATTCTCCAGAAGAGCCAGAACCTGGTGCTGCTTGCAAGAGGAATGAGTCTGTCTGTCAGTGAGTTGCAGATGTGAAAGGAAGGAGCTCTTCTCCCTCACAGGTCTTCTCCAGTGAGAGAAAACACACATCAGATGCTGGAGTACCTGACATTTCCAGGGCTGCTTACTGGAAGTGTTGTAACAAACAAGCAAAGAGCATTTCTGCAGATTCTCACGTGCCCTTGGGTTTCTGGAATTGCTGCTGTGAAATAGCCAACACATTGCTATGCCACATTTTAAAGGATTTTGGCTAAGCCTTTCTCACTCAAATCTGAGTTTGACCTGTATTTAGAGTGCTACATGGTTCTTAAAGTTATTGCTACTATTAAAGTTACCTTTATGACAGTTTTGCATATTTTTGTCCAATAGTTTTCATATGGAAATACAGGGTTTGTCCCCTAAGTCTCTGCATTAATAAAAAGATTATTTTAATTAGTGTAAGGTCAATTTAGCTTAATGCTTCTTCATTTAATATCTCTGCTAATAGTTACTGGGGGATAAAGAAGAGTGAAGAAAATGGTGAAATAACAGGAAATAGTGAGAATTGGTTAATTATGAGCTGAGGCTTATGCTCTCTCCTCCCTCCCCTCAGCAGAGGGGAATCCAGCTTTTCCATGCTCTTAATCCCTGGGTGATTTTAGCTCCTGATGCACAAGGTGCTGGTCCCAAGCTGTGTGTGCTGAGTGGGCAGCAATTAAACAGGGCCATTAGAGAGAGCAGCTCCAGCAGCACAGACCACACAGCCTCCTCCTCAGCTGGGTATTCCAATTTGCCTCTTGTCACTCTAATTTTGAAGATTTTAGAACCTTGTGTCTGACAGATTAACAGATAACGTCCCTTTTATCTGAAGAAGGCAGGCAAAAAAGTTTGAGAGAAACCTCACTGAAAATTCACCAATGCATTTCTTAGATTCTAAGGACACTTTGTGGCCCAACTGGTCATGAATTTATTGGTAAGAGCAATAAAGGGGAGTCATGATTTTCATACATCTTCAGTAATACAAACCATCATATCTGGTCGTGGAATTTTAGTCTTTTGTTTTTGTGCTGTTAATATCATTTGAATATCAATACAACCTCTGCCCAGAAGGAACTTCCAGAACCTTCCATGGTGTTTAGAGTATGAAAAGCTGCTTGGAGCATCCTAGTTTGGATTGCATTGATCAAAAACTGTTCTGAGACTGGGTATTTCCCACTACAAATGGCGCTGTGAACCTGAAAACCTCCAGACTCCCTCTGAGATCCTAAATAAATGCAGGCCATTAGTTCACCCTCCCAGGATCCATGTGATTTGAGGTTTGGGTGCTGCTCCTCGGTGGTTTTTCTCTGCTGCTTTGTCTCCGTTAAGGAAACTGTTCCTTCACAACGCACAAAGCCTTTTGTGTTAGAGCTAGTGCTCTTCCTACTCCTTACCAGAGTGTTTTCGGAAGGCTTCTTGCAATGCTCCCAATGTCTCTCACCTTCTGCAGCATTCCTGTGCTAGCATTTGTTCTCCTTGCTGCCTGAGCAGCGTGCAGTTCTGCTCCCAGCATTGCCCTGCTGAAGTTCTCTGGTGGTCAGAGGAGACCAGAGCCAGGGGTGCTGCAGTGTCCATCTGATCCCCTTAAATCCCTGCTACCAAACTCACAGCCTTCCTTCTGTAACCCTTATTACTGCTGAATTCCTGAAAAAAACCCTGCATTTTTTAAGCCTTTCTGAGCCATGTTTTTGTTCAGCTCAGTGCAGGTTTCTCCCAGATCTCTGATCAGCAGTCATGAAACACTTCTGAATTTCCTCAGCTCAATCATTCTGAGGACATCTTAATTTTTCTTTGCCGCTAAAGGGAATTCTGAATTTTAAGATTTGTCAACTCTTACGTGCCATGTGTCAAGGTAGTCATTCAATCCAGCTCATGGTATTGTATCCCAATGATTTTTAAACTGGATTCATTGCCAGGTAAATGATTTGGTGCAGGTAACAATTTACAGGGACACTTAGCATTCAGCAGAAGGGTCTAAAATCACAGGAGGCTGTTTTCACGTTGTGAGTAAACCTTTGGTATGCTAATTTGATATACACAAGTGACAAAATTGTGAGCTACTTTCTCCCCAAGGGACAGAATGATAATATATAATTCCGTCAGAACAAGATGTGTGCAAATGAGGTCATTTAAATTTCAAGGGTGCTCAGGAACTTTGATAGGAGTTTTCACACTGCACCGAGTCAAACTTCAGATTTTTTTTGAGTACTAGGAACAAGTTTAACACCGATTCCAATTGGAGCTATCACCAAGAATATCCAAAATTTTGGACTGCAGGTGAAAAATCAGAAGAGGGGGAAAATTTTATCACAGAACAGATCGTTCCTGGAATGATTCAAAGTTTTTTGTTAAATTGAAATATAAATAGAATGGTAATGACTTTAAATGTGGCTCTTTCTAATGTTTTTCCTCCAAGTTTTACTCCAGAATCTACACACTTGAGATCTATCTTAAATAATGTGATTTTCTTTATTAACTTATGATTGCATTAAATAGCATTTAGTCCAATAGCAAGTAAAAACAAGCACAGAAAGCAGAACAAAGTCTACTAGGCCAGAAATGTTCAATGCTTTACTAAGCATAAAATGGTGAGATTTCACTCTGAAGTCAATTAAGGACACTTTTGATGATTTTGCTGTTAGAATGCTCTCTGTAAATTAATAAGGGTATAATATTTCTTCCCTGTTTTGGTTTTTTTTTTTGTTTGTTTTGTTTTGGTTTTTGTTGGGTTATTTGTGGGTTTTTTTTGTTTTTGTTTTTGTGGGGTTTTTGTTGTTGTTGTTGTGGGGGGTTTGTCACTATTGGCTCATTACCTGAGGCTCTACTAGAAAATCCCAAGTAGTTAATATTTCTGTCAGATGCCTTTTGCACAGCTTTGACTGTAAAGAATCCATTCTGCCAGAACAGATAACCTGCAGCAAATAGGCTATGACAGCTTGATTAGTGATTAAAAAAAAAAAGGGGGGGAGGGAAAGATGATGATGATGATGATGATGATGATGATGATGATGATGATGAAGGTTAGTTTACTGTTGTCAGTGTCCTTCATACATCTGTAACAAAACAGGATTAACACCCAAATAATGGGAAAATCCAGTGGAAAGCTTCACTGCAATTTGCATTAGTGTGATATGATCTGATCCTACAGCTGCACTCACAAAACACCTGAGCCATGACACTGATGATTGCACTCTCTGTCTGTTGATGTTAATGTGTGTATTAATGAATCTGCTTTCCCTCTGATCACTGCTCTGAAAGGAATAAAGGAAAGAGAGATAGCACGTTTTCAGGTCTGAGATCATTTGAAAAGAGTGAAATTGCATACAAAATCTGTTAATGGATTTATATTTTTGTACCAGCCATATGCCTCAGTATCTAACACAAATGCCCTTGCGTATTTTGTAATAAGACCATGTTTAAAAGGAAGAGTTACATATAAAATGTGTTAATGTAATTTTGCTTTTTTTTCAACCATCCATATGTCTTGGCAGCAAACATCTGTAGCCTTTGACATTTATGTTTTATATTTCATGTTTAGAATTTCTCTTTCTTGGAGCTCAGATACAAACCTGTCCTTAATCGGGGGGGGGGGAAAAAACAGGGAAACCAAATAAATAAAAATTACTCTTTGAACTTTTGCTCTTTGTGTGTGATGCATAGGGAGGAAGCTGCCAGCCTGCCTCAGAAAAGGCCAAAGACTGCATAAGCTCACAGATAAAAATGTCTATCATATTCAGCTCAGGTGGTCATTTAGGATGAAGAGGGAAGCTCCATCAGCAGAGCAGTGTGAGGAAGCCCACCTGTGGTTTGTGTGTCTGCACTGCACTGATTGAGGCACTGGAGAGCTGAAAGTCATTCAGACACACACCCTGGGATTCATCAATTAAATATAAACCATTCAAACAAGCACCAGGAAAACAAAGTTTTGCACGGCTGGGTTCACATTTTGCTGTGTGTTTTCTCCATGATTGCTTCTCTTCACTGAGAGGAATAAGTGCTTATGGCTGGGAAAACCTGGAGCTAGGGAAAAAACATTTTTGAAGTAATGTATAAGAGCGGTTAAAATTACCATAGAATGGTTTGGGATGGAAGAGACCTTAAAGCTCATCCCATCCCACACCTGCCATGGCAGGGACACCTTCCATCATCCCAGGGGGCTCCAAACTCCATCCAGCCTGGCCTTGGACACTTCCAGGGATCCAGGGGCAGTCAGAGCTGCTCTGGGCTCCCTGTGCCAGGGGCTCACCTCCTTCCCAGGGAACAATTCCTCCCCAGCATCTCATCCATCCCTGTCCTCTGGCAGTTTAAAGCCGTCCCCTGTGTCCTGTCACTCCATCCCTTTTCCCAGTTCCCTCTCCTGCTTGTTGCTGTCTGCAGGGTTTCCTGAACTTGAGATCACCCACAACAGGACATTTAGGTGGTTTAGAGTTCAAGTCTTCCCAGCCCGAGCATCGAAGAAGAGTCAGGAAACGTTTTCTCAGGTTTCCAAGGTTGTTTATTCTTTCTTATCTAAGAAATTCTTTCTCTAACTAACAGAGGTCTGTGTAGCACAGATCCAAGGCACACTCCCCCTGCCCTTGGGGCAGGACTTATCTTTTATACTATAAATTACATTCTTAATGTTTACAATTATTTTCCAATACATGACACCTTTATTACACTGTCCAACTTTGTCCCAAACCAAGCCAGTGATGCCATCCTGGCTCAGAAGATGAATGGCATGAAGAAGAAGAAGAAGAAGAAGAAGAAGAAGAAGAAGAAGAAGAACAAGAACAAGAACAAGAACAAGAACAAGAACAAGAACATGAACAAGAAGAAAAGACATTCCATGTCCAAAATCCTCAATCTTAGCTTTAAACCCCCTAATATAAACATTTCTAAAAACTCACTTTTCTACCTTCTAACAATCTAATTTATACTCTACTTAATTTCTGTGACTTGTAAGTCTTCCTGCAATGTTGGTAATTTTTTCCAGGGACTAAAATCCAGTCCCCAGGGGTCTTGGGCACTATACCAAGCCCTCTGAGCTCCCTGCCTGGAGGGTCTCGAGGCATCCAGGGAAGCCAGGGGAACACCCTGGCCCCCCACACTGCTCTCCTGGAGCCCCTTTAGGCCCTGGAAGATGCTCAAGGATCTCTCCAGCCCTTTTCCTCCTCCAGATGAGCACCCCCAGCTCCCCCAGAGCACAGCAGGGATACTTCAGCCCTCGGAGCACCTTTGTGACCTTCTCCAGACCTGTTCCATCCATGTTCCCAGGGCTGGACAGGACTCCAGGTGGGGTGTCAGAAGAGCAGAGAGAAATCTCCCCTCCCTCCCTCCCTCCCTTCCTCCCTCCCCCTGCTGCTTTTGGGCCCCCCATGACCCTTTCTGGATCTGCTCAGTTTAGGGACAAGGATGACGTCAGGGAGGGTGGCAAATGCTTTGCACAAATCTGGGCAGAATTTGTGCTCCTGCCTGCCAGCAGCACAGAAAAAGCAACAAAACATGAATGGACTCATATCTGCTGCGATTCCTTTCTAGTGCTGCACTTGAAGGGGCTGAGGAAGGCTTAAAAGTGAAGTAGTATTTAACAGATGATAGGATGAATAAATTATTATAACCAGTCAGAATAATTTTAATGTATCCATTGTCCTAATAATACGACTAACTCCATATTTATATCACTTTTATTATTGCCTTACATTTCAGAAATGTGAAAACATATTTCAGGCTTATTCTCACCTTTCATTAAATGTCTGAACATTGTCTAGCAGATATTCTTGCAATCATTATTTATGGAATATTTAGGCAATTACTAATATGAACCTGGATGTGACTGCAGCCTTTTGGAATCAATCATTTTGCCAAAATGCTGTTTTTAAAAGTGGGTTTTTTTGTGACATAACGTAACTCTTCTGTATGTAAAACAAATGGCCATTTTTCATTTTTTTTATCACCTGAGCTGGTTTCCCTACCTCTGCAGTACTTTTATTAGTTTGTAACATGCTGCTCCCAGGATAGCACCAGATGGATCTGAATATATGATGGCTTTTTAACAATAGTCTGTCATCAGCGACTGCGCCTCTAAGTGCTCTTCCCTTCATTCAACAGCTAAATGGACTCTTAAAGCATGGAAAAGAATAGACCTGCATCTGTTATTATATGAGCTTTATTAAGATAGAACTAGCTAAAGATCAGGTAAATTACAGTAAATCATGTAAATACAGTTGTTTCCTTAAATCTAAGAGGACACAGATTTCTTTTTAATGCACTGTGGGCATCTGCCCACACTGTGTGTGTTTCTTCACTGCCTCTCTGCCACAGACAGCATTTGCTGATATATTTAGCAGCAAGGAATAGCCACAGTGGTTGTTTCACTGTGCATTAAATGATCTGTCAGACATGAAAGCTGACAATTTATCTACCTGAACCAGAGAAATCTTTGCCTCCCTCCACAGATGTGCATGCAAAATAAGCTATCTTTGCTCTCCAAGCTTGGTCTCCTACCAGAAGGAAGTGGGGATTTTGCCAGAATGGAATGGAAAAAGAATTTCAAGGCTGTAGTAGGGATAACTTTGCATCTCTTTTGTCTTAATTATATTAGCAGAAATACCTACTAATTTATTTGAAGAAGCTTTTTGAACTGAAGCCCGGAAAGATCACCGGCTCAACATGTAATTTTGATACAACAATGGCCCTGCCTTTGGAAGATACTGAGATATCACAAAGAAGCTGCTGTTAGTTGAACATGCTGCTTGCCTCCTCCTATTTTCCTACCACCAGAAAAAATAAATATTCCTGCCTACACATGCAATGCTAAACAGTTTATCAACATGCAAGGAGCAGGTGTAGCACCTGGTGGCATCATATTTCAGGAGAAATAAATGGGACTCTGAACTGATGAAACTCATCCCATCAGGCCCCACTATCTCATATCTAAAGCTGACTTCATTTCCAAAGGATATATTGCCTTGTGCTAAAGAATCCTCTTATTTCAAGAAACCTACAGAGATGCAAGGAATATTTTAGAATATGCTTTTACTGCAATGACTGCTGAGGTAGGGATAGGATGAGAGACTCTTCTTTACACAATAATAAACTAACTCCCTCATGATTTAAAAAGATGCTCCTTCTCAAGCTGTGCCTTTATGGTACCACAGAGATGTCTCAGATAAATATACACAATCCTCATTTGCTGTTTCACTGGTATATGACAGATGCAAATCTGCTGTGGATGTGCACCTGGAGTGGTGCCAGGAGCATCATTCCCCACCCAGCTCTGTTGCTCGCAGTAAATAAATGTGATTTGGGTCAGGTTTGGGTTTTTTCTCCCCTAAATTACAGTTTTACTGGACAACAAAACAGTTCTCACTTGTTTTCTGTGGATTCTCACTGGTTTTGTTAAAAAATCATAGAACCAAAAGCAGCCCATTCTGGGGATTCTGGCTGCAGGGTCTAAGTCAAAACCATAAAACATTCTCCTAGCCCTAACAGGCTCTCACCAGAGCTTCCCTCTAAATCAGCCTGGGAAATCAGGTGAGCCCCACAGTGTGGACTGGCATTGGAAATCTTTTTCTGTTCACCACCCCAGAATCCAAATCAGTTGATACAAACCTATTTATAGTCTGGTAAAAGCTGACAGAAGTGATCTGACAACCTACAGAGTTCATTCTCATCTAATGC
Organism: Cinclus cinclus; assembly: GCF_963662255.1. Classification (NCBI taxonomy): domain Eukaryota; kingdom Metazoa; phylum Chordata; class Aves; order Passeriformes; family Cinclidae; genus Cinclus; species Cinclus cinclus. The sequence goes on along the minus strand of NC_085060.1, from coordinate 16,451,208 downwards.
TTTCTAACAAAATGCTTCCTATTCTGCCAAGAGAAAGCATCACAGCTAAAGAGGTGACCCAGCTGGAGGGTATTTGGCAGTTTCAGTGCACTCTGTATTCTTCTACCTTTAGTCTCACACTTGTGAAATATTTATATAAAGAATTTCTGAGATTCATCCAACAGACACATCAAATGTTGTAGGACGAGAAGACTTGACTAGCAATACATTCTGATCTGATTTATAACAGAGTGCATGAAGAATTATAAGAGTTTAAAGTGGCTTTATGTAAATCTCTATTGAAAAGTATTGACATCTGGACCTGATTTTCTGTTGGAGTTTTTTTTAATCACTTCATTTGCCTTCCATTGCCCCGGTGCCTCGGATCCAAGGTGCACGGTACTGAATATCTCTGAATATGTCATTTAAATTTTAAAATAATACAGCCATCAAGCCGGAAAGGATTCATTCGCAGAACATCTTAAATTTGACTTTTTGTGAGAATTACTTACAGGGAAGTGACAGCTAATAAATTACTAGTGCTGTATTTTTGTTAGGCTTAAACAGTTGAAATGTAGTTTAGTTTAAAGTATTCCTGAAAAAGCAGAGGATGAGTAGGTCCACTAAGCTGTGCTGGGAGTGCATTTTGTTATCCCAGCTTTGGGATTCTCACACAGCTGCACACGGAGCCAGCTCTGGGCTGTGCTTGGCGCTGCCTCAGATTTATGGGCAGGTGATAAAAGGGAGCACACCTGGTGTGAAGTGCTGGCTGGGGCTGTGTGAGTGAGGGCCACGAGGATCATTGGAAGCTTTTCCTGCCGTGGGTGTCTTTAGGGACAAGGAACTTTCTGCAGTGTTTAGAAGTGGTTTCACTCATGAAATCTTTGACATTTGCAACTAAAGTTGTTGTGGTGAAGAATCTAAAGGAGAGCTTGTGGTTTTTTCATTAGGAAATGGTTAAATAGAAGTTTGGTGACTTTTTTGGAAAAGGAACATTTCCTATTTGTTACTTATTAGGTAGCTTTGTGTTATAAATTCGCAGATTCTTGTCACCTTATACAATTTTTGTTTCTTGGATTCATGTGACTCAGTAACTCTAAGGGGAATGATAAATGTAAGCAGCTGCCTGTTTGTTCCAAAGGTAAAAGAATGAACTGGATAGAGAGAACAAGAGAGTAGAAACACAAAACCATAGCCAGATAGTAGAAACACAAAACTATTCGGTGTTTAAACTTCCATCTTATTTTTCCCTTTCACGTTGCATAGCTCCAGTCAAAGTCATGACTCCAGTTTTGATTTCAGGCACTGCTTTACTCAGTATTTCTCTCCCTCTCTCTTTTTTTTTAATAAAAATCTTATTTCTGAGAACATCTTCATTCCTCAGCAGCTTCCCATGCCAATGACTGTCAGACAGGAGCTCTGTTTGGTCTGGGGTCCTTCCAAGGTTCCCCTCCACACTTCCCTCACTGTTTCAGCTCCCTGTCACCACCAGCATTACTGAAACAGCAGGAGATAAAACACAGCAGCAGATTTAGGATTTTCTTCTGCTACATTTCTCTTGATAATTTCTATTTCTTTCTCACAAATGTCCCGACCCCATGTTTGAACAGACAGAAGGCTGAAGTAATTGTCTTTAGAAAATAAATGGGAATTAATAGACACTGAAATAGCCAAGGGGCAGGTGAGAGAGGTTCATGCTAGAGAGGATTTGCATGATATTTTTATTGGAGTGACTCCTCTTTTAGGGTTTTTACTGCTTGTTTAAAAGGACAGGAATGCATTCCTTTCCTTGGTAAATACAAGTAGGTTTATGCCTTAAATAAAAGCTCTTGCATAATAAATTTACCAGCCCGATGTTCCTCAACTGAAATCTCTTGTAATTGGAATAATCTCTTGGAGAGCAGGTGACAAGGGAGGCACAGCTGTGATCTCATGTGTGTGTGAACAGATCCTTCTCTGTGTAAGTCTGCTCTTACCGTTGTGTGACATCAATGCCTACAGGACAATTTTCCCTTTGGCTTTTCTCTCCTTGGATAGTTTTCTGGGTTATTTAATTTATTCCTTCTAACTTTTATAGAGGGCAGAATGTATCCATTTAATAGCTTTTTTTTCCCCCTCGCCCATTCCTCATCTGTTTTTTCTGGCTATCTTATTTAAGAAGTGAAGAAGGATTTTTTTTTTTTCCCTGAAAGCAAGAAGAATGGTGTTTTTAGCAAGAAATCTTGGACTCTAAAAATTGAAAGTCCAATGAGTTACTAAATCTTCCACCTATCTGTTTTTCTTATATAGTTATTTACCTTACAGCAAAAAATTCTCTGAAATGTTCTCTGCACTGTATAAATAATATTGTGTTACTCCCTATTAGCAATTGTTCACTGAGATCTACATCACCAAAATGCCTTCTTACTTCTCATTTTGTATGGAATAAGTTCAGTGTGTGCTCATGTGTTGGGTTGTAACTCATATTTTATTTAAATCTGAAGTGCATTAATGGTCTGGAAGTTATCAGAGGAGTCTGCCAGACCATGGAAACTCCCCCAGTTTGTAATTTGCAAAGCTCCATCCACCTTTTAATTGCTGATAAAAGGGTGGGTTGGATATTCTACCACTGCAAACAGTACTTGGGATCAGTGCAGGTTTTCCTTAGAGAGAATTCACTGCATTTTTGGAGGATATTAAAGGTCTCTAATGATCTCCTAAAAGTAATACAGGGCAATTAATTATCTCCTTGAAATAGTCTCATTTCAGTGTGTTCAAGTGCACGGAGTTCTTACTATTACCAGGAGAGGCCAGGGAGAAGACAGGGAGATCTTGTCCCTAGAAATGCATATTTACTGGTGTTCATCAGTCAACAGCTTTGATTATGTGAGGACATCTCCCCTGCAGGTGAAAAATGTATTATTACAAAAGAAGAAATGACTTTTTGTAGTTTCCTGTAAATCAGGAGAGAGGTCTTTAGTCTGATTTTTAGTATGACCATTTCACTGTGTGTATTGGATTGATTGCTGGGTCCTGAACACTAACAGAATAACCCCCCCCCCCCCAAAAAAAAAAAAGGGTTGAAAATCTAAGAGAAAGGTGTACTTATGGAACTCAGTCACTCTCACCTTCCTCTTGCTCTTTGCCTTACCTAACTTCATGTGTTAAAAGCAGGAATTCTGCCATTTCTCTGCTCCATTCTGAAACCCCACACAAATCAACCAGATTACTCTCAGAAGCCAAACTTTTCCTCGATCTTATCCAACAGAATTCAATCAAATAACATGTAAATACTTTTACCAGTGGTGAGTTCTTTACTTGCCAGACTTTGTCTCATGCCTTCAGCATTACTATTATACTGAGATTAATATTCCCTTTGCTTTATTGCCTCAGTTTAGAGCAAAACTCCCAGCAGAGCTGCCCTGTACAGGTATTTTACACACTCAGGAGAGCTGAACAAGTAGAAGGCAGTAACTGAAGGCTCTTGGGATTTGGCTCTGGTGGCACCTTTCAGGATCTAGCCAAGCCACCACAGTGCACATAAAATGAAGACAAATTTCCCTTCAGTTTCTCTGCCATTTTTCATTCCTTGTGTCTTTAGGAAAAGACAGGGAGAGAAAGCGAGAGGGCAGTTCTCCTGACAGAGAAGAATTTAGGAGAGCACCACCAGGATGCAATTTTTTGTTCTACTCTTTGAGTAAACTTGGTTGCTTTATAAGTGAAACTTTGGAATTCTCTGTCCTTTCACGGCTGTTGACTGCAGCATCAGGTAACAAATTTATTCTGAAGCTTTTTTTTTTCCTTAAAACAAGAACCTGACTTCTTTTTACTCACAACAGTCACAGTGAACCGAAGTTTATTCTATACATGACATTAACAGCTAATATTGTTGTTACATGAAAATTTACCCAGATTTAATGCCTATGATCTGATACTACCTGATTATTATAGAACCAGAAGTATGTTACTTAACATGAATAAATTATTATTATTATTATTATTATTATTATTATTATTATCTTGCTGGCATTATGCAAAATCACTGCATGAGGTGTTTAGTCACCAGAGATGGGAATAGAAATGATTCTAATAAATGGAACAGCCAGGAACACGATATTTCCTTTATTCTTTTTCCTTTTCTCAAGCTGAATCTCATTATAATAAGCTGGAGTTTGATAATGCTCTTGGAGATGCCATCAGGAATACATCCCAATTTGCCCTGTAAAACTGGCTAATATACATTTGTATGTGAAATGCAGCAGCAGATCTTACAAGATACACACATCCAAGCATGGGGTAGTTAACGTTACATGCATTATTTATGGCCTCATTTGGCTTTTAATGTGAGTACATTGTGGGAATTGTCTGGACTGATATCTCTGGAGCATCCACTGCTCTCCTCCTGCAGAAAATAAAAAAGCTGCAGAGCAGCTTCGTGCATGGGGGGAGGAATGTGCTGAACGTTTCCAGAATCAGGGGAAAAATATGGAACATAAGGAAAAATAAGGAAAAATAAACACTGGAACTCTGAGTAACAACAGCCAGTTTGGTCCAAGTCCGATGGGAATTCCTCAGCAAGCAGAGATTGTCTTTCTGCACAAAACACAAGCCTTGTTCATCAGAGAGCTGATCAGGCAGGCTTCCAGGGATTTATGGTGGGTTTGGGATCCCGGTGATGCTCTCTCTGGGATTGGGATCTCGGTGATGCTCTCTGTGGGTTTGGGATCTCGGTGATGCTCTCTGTGGGATTGGGATCTCAGTGAAGCTCTCTGTGGGATTGGGATCTCAGTGATGCTCTCTCTGGGATTGGGATCTCAGTGATGCTCTCTGTGGGATTGGGATCTCAGTGATGCTCTCTGTGGGATTGGGATCTCAGTGAAGCTCTCTGTGGGATTGGGATCTCGGTGATGCTCTCTCTGGGATTGGGATCTCAGTGATGCTCTCTCTGGGATTGGGATCTCAGTGATGCTCTCTGTGGGATTGGGATCTCAGTGATGCTCTCTGTGGGATTGGGATCTCAGTGAAGCTCTCTGTGGGATTGGGATCTCGGTGATGCTCTCTGTGGGATTGGGATCTCAGTGATGCTCTCTGTGGGATTGGGATCTCAGTGAAGCTCTCTGTGGGATTGGGATCTCAGTGATGCTCTCTGTGGGATTGGGATCTCGGTGATGCTCTCTGTGGGATTGGGATCTCGGTGATGCTCTCTCTGGGATTGGGATCTCGGTGATGCTCTCTCTGGGATTGGGATCTCAGTGATGCTCTCTGTGGGATTGGGATCTCAGTGATGCTCTCTCTGGGATTGGGATCTCGGTGATGCTCTCTCTGGGATTGGGATCTCAGTGAAGCTCTCTGTGGGATTGGGATCTCGGTGATGCTCTCTGTGGGATTGGGATCTCGGTGATGCTCTCTGTGGGATTGGGATCTCAGTGAAGCTCTCTGTGGGATTGGGATCTCGGTGATGCTCTCTGTGGGATTGGGATCTCAGTGAAGCTCTCTGTGGGATTGGGATCTCGGTGATGCTCTCTGTGGGATTGGGATCTCGGTGATGCTCTCTGTGGGATTGGGATCTCAGTGATGCTCTCTGTGGGATTGGGATCTCAGTGAAGCTCTCTGTGGGATTGGGATCTCGGTGATGCTCTCTGTGGGATTGGGATCTCAGTGATGCTCTCTGTGGGATTGGGATCTCGGTGATGCTCTCTGTGGGATTGGGATCTCAGTGATGCTCTCTATGGGATTGGGATCTCGGTGATGCTCTCTCTGGGATTGGGATCTCAGTGATGCTCTCTGTGGGATTGGGATCTCAGTGAAGCTCTCTGTGGGATTGGGATCTCGGTGATGCTCTCTCTGGGATTGTGCTCCTGTGCCATCTCTGAGGGGTGGTCAGGCTCCAGAGCTGCTCTCAGCTCCCTCTTGCTGGGCTTTGTCCCATCTGAGCCCTTACAGGTCCTACAGCCACAACCTTTTCCTCACTCCAAACACGTCAAGAGTGTCCTCAGCAACCCGGTCTTGTAATTAAGCTATTTAATGACCCTAATGACTATTTGAACACCCGAAATTTTAGGTATGCCCTTGATTTAACATAATTTTAAAAATAAAAGCAAATTAGTTTTCCTCAAAATCTCATGCCTTATTTTGAAGCTGTCCTTAAATACTGTTTAGAGGTAAGGAAATGAAATGGAAAATTCTGCAATCCTTTTTACTGTCTCTGGCAGCCTTCCAAATTTAGAGCCCAAAGCCAAATACTCATTTTAACCATATTTTGTTTGGAAAAGATGCTTTAAGCAAATTAATTCAGTTTAAATCTGGAACGCTTTAATAATGTGTGGCTGCTGATGTTGATTAGAATAAATATTGTGCATTTGAAACATAATAGTCTTGTCTGTAGCAAGCCACAGTTACTACACACTTACAAAGGGATGGAGCAGAGTGACTCCAGTGCTAAGAAACTTTTATAAGTGTTGGGATTACAGCATTAAAGTACAGCATTCCATCTCAGGCTGTGTCTGATTATTCTCTGGTTTTTTCCTTATTTCTGAGAAACTCAACAACAATTTATTTAGATTCACCAAGGACCATGTCCCCGGAAGTTGAATTTGAGAAACAAAAACCACCGCGTCTGTGCAGATCTTTTTGATTTTTAGTTTTTTCTTGCAGAGCTGCCTCTGATACAGACATATTTGGGACATGCAATTAATCACATCTAAGGTCATCTAGTAGGAAAATCTTAAATTGTGAGCCCCCTTGATGGGATTTTGAAGACCCTTGATGGGATTTTGAGAAGATTTTTTTTTTTTTTTGAGAAGGGGGGCAGTTGCAGGAAATCTTTGTTATCATTGTGGAACCTTATGTTGAAATCAGGCTGAACTCTGGGTTTACAGTGGTGACCTTGGTGACACAGGGATGGATCCGTCAGACCTTCACCTAACTCAGGACCCATCTATAAAGTGAATCCTCCTTTTTTGTCTCAGTCTGGGACTCCCTCCTCAGCTTTTCTCGGGCCATTTGGGTATGAAATCACCATTTTGATTTGCCTCAGACATCGCTCCGTGTAAATCGTGCTGTAAAATATCGAATTACTCACTGAGGTCAACCCCTTTTGCCCCAGACAGGGTCAAACTCTTCCCTCTCCTGAAACTTAAGCAGTGAAGTGAAGACAGTAATGTGAATTGCTCTTACCTCAAGCAGGTAATTAATACCCAGGTCCAAAAAAAAAAGTCTGAAAGTTTTCCTCCTTTTTTTTTTTTTTTAAACTTCCATTAAATTTTCAGGTATGAATAGCAGGGAGATGAACTCCATTTACAGCAGGAGATGGCACAGACAAACTTGCAGCTGTAAGTGGAGAGCTGAAACCCTGGCGGATGCCCTTTGCACTCCTGTGCAGAAGAGCAGGTGCTATCTCATGTACCCCGGGCATCCTGGTGGGTTTTCCTGCCTGGTTCAGATCTTTCTGAGCATCACCCAATGAACTTTTCCAATGCCCTCACCATCACATTGGCAAGCTGTGGCTTAGAGACTTGGTTTTGTGGAAATTAATATTTAGCGTCTAAATAAAATGAGGCAAATTTTCTTGCATTCCAAAGGAAACTGTAACAAGAAAGACAAATTAAATAATCTGTTAGAGTAGGTACAAAGTCCATTTTTTTGTTTGAATATTGCATCCAGGCTTTATCTGTAAGGATTCCATTTTAAGAATTTTCTAGAAATTATTTTATTTGTGATCTGTGAAAGCAGAAGATGCTGGTGTAATGTTAATAATTCTGAGCAGCTTATTGTGTCAAGGCTTTAGTGCCTTTGTGTAAATATGCTTCTGAATAAAATCAGGCAAGTGAAAACCATTCTTTGAACATGGTGCCTTTTGAAGATGCCACAATACTGAAAGTATTAATTTTAAAGGGTTTTTTTCCCATAATTGACCAGCAGCTCTTTAAGGAAACAAAGTCAGCCGAGGATGCCACAAACCCAGAAATGCTATCAGGACAAAGTAGGGCTCTTTTCTCCCAGGGACTGATTGATTGATAGTCATTTCATGGAAACAGTTATTTTTAGAAATTCAAATTAGTTTCCATTAAAGCTACCACTTTTAATTATATAAAAAAAATAGATTTACTGAAATTGAACTCTTAATGTGAGATTTAATAAGGTGAGTGTTGAAACTCAGAGAGAGTTTGAAAAACACCATTTGCTTCAAAACTTTTATGTTGTTGTGCTCCAAATAGACTCTTTCCATTGAAATTCAATATAATATTCTGACCAATAACTGTTTCTGTATTTAAATGACCAATATAGAAATATAATTTCAACAATAATTTTAAAAGGTGGCTACATGAATACATTTGGAGTTCTGCAATTTTCTTAAATACTTTTGCTATAAAATTTGGTTTTAGAAGAATGTGTGGAATGTTAAGATGATAAAATTCTTTCCTGAACCACTCAACACACAATGATAGAGCCTGAAAAATCAGAACTGAGTAATAAAATGTTTTGAGTTTATTGCTCAGGAAAGCATGTTTGAAAAATTATTTCATGCTGGTCTTATGAATGAGCGTCTGGAACTCAGTTTATTCCGTTTTCAGCTGTTTATGTTTCTGTGTAAAATGAGAAAAAAATACAGCACTTTATTGTACTCTGGTCTTCCCAAAGATATTTGTGCAATGACATTCTAGTTTCTGCTGTCTTTTTAAAAAACAAATTCTCAAAGTTGTGTCTGTAGATCAATGAAACACACAATTATACAGGATATCTAAAATCTGATTCTATGCTTACCCAGAAATCACTTTCTGGGTTTAAGTAGCAAGTGCCAAGAAAGGAACAGTGTGAAACTCAGTACAATTCTACACTGAGGTTTCAGTTTTAAGATTTGGTGTATTAAATTTAAATTTTCATTCATAATGTTGATTTTCAAATCATCAAAAAAGCTTATCATGATATCCAGAAGATTTATACAACTGTGAAATCTTTCAGACCTCAGATAGAATTTGAGATGCTGAATGTCATCTAAAAACTTCTGGATTTTAAGGGAAGATATAGGTACCACTTGATTAAATTTTGGAGAAAAAAAAATGAGAAAAAATTATTAATAAGCTGTTCCAAATGTTTCTCTTCAGAACATTGACTGAAAATCTGGGCCAAGAAACAAATCTTTCAGAGTCCACTTATATTTTATGTTGTCTTCAGCAGCAAAATTTAGTTCAAGAAGTTTTCACTTCCTTATATCTTTTCCTCCTTCAGTGTCTGCTTCCTGACTTATCATTATTTTATTAAAGCTTTTTTTTTTTTTCCTTTTGGCTAGGTCTCCATACAAGTGCAGGATATTACACATATCTATCTCACGTTCTAGAGACAATCTGTGCCTTATAAAAATAGCTGAGAACTGTGGGAGAAAGGTAGAAGATGAGAATGATCCAATAACCAATTGTAAAGCAATTGTGAATTCGTGTATTTGTAACAAAGAAAACAAAATACCAAGCCCAGTTGGATTTGATTTGCATTTTTGACCTAATATTTATGGACTGAGGAATACGGGGCTTGGGTTTTCAGTAGTCCTTCCCAATTTCTAAGTTTGCAGCACATTAAAGTCCCATCTCTTGTGTTTCTGCAGGCATTAAACATTCTGTCTGCATCACCAGGGGAACCTCAGCAAACCCCACTGCAGGGATCTGAGCTCACCGAGCAGCCCAGGGGATCAGAATTTTATGGGTTAACATTCCCATGAAGTGTATGGGTACATCTTAGGGGTAAGTACTGCTATGAAAGCTGATTTTGGCTGATGTCTGTGAATGATCTCTCTGTGGCTGAGATCCTGAGCTGTGCTACTCCTGATTTACCAGGGGTAGGAGTGAATGCAAACAGAATTCACTCCTGCTTGCAGCAAGCTGAAGACTGTGAGGCAGCAGCTCAGAGCCATTAGGCAGTGATGGTAACACAAACAGGGAAATTCTCTGTCCTAGTGGCAGGAAATGTTGGAATCAAGACCAATTCCACAAGGAATTCCAGACTCCAAGGGTTGGTGGTGCCCTGTGCTTGGTGAAAGAGCAGCCCCAGAGAGGAGGGGGTGTGAGATGCTGCACAGTGAGGAAAGGGTCTGATGCAGGCTGGGAGACAGCCACAGCAAGTGGAAAGTGTGTCGTAGGTGTAAAGAGCAGTTTATTTTAGCAACAGAGAAGGTGAGAAAATTCATTTAGCGGATCCCAAAAAGAATATTGTGCTGTCAAGCAGGAAGAACTGATAAACACTTCATACTTACAGACTTTTTAATTTATAAAAATGTCTGTATGCGGTGCCCCAGGCACACTTATAATCCTCTTCTTTAGCACATATAAAAATATAAGTTGACCTAGTGTCACCATCTCTCAGTGTGCTGGAAATGGGAGAAGAGATCAGCACTTCAGACTTGGGGACTGCAGCATTTCTCTTCCATGGGTAAAAACCCACATATAATGGGGTAAAAACCCACATGTAATGGGGTAAAAACCCCACATTTAATGGGGTAAAAACCCACATATAATGGGGTAAAAACCCACATGTAATGGGGTAAAAACCCCACATTTAATGGGGTAAAAACCCACATATAATGGGGTAAAAACCCACATGTAATGGGGTAAAAACCCCACATTTAATGGGGTAAAAACCCACATATAATGGGGTAAAAACCCACATGTAATGGGGTAAAAACCCCACATTTAATGGGGTAAAAACCCACATATAATGGGGTAAAAACCCCACATTTAATGGGGTAAAAACCCACATATAATGGGGTAAAAACCCACATGTAATGGGGTAAAAACCCCACATTTAATGGGGTAAAAACCCACATATAATGGGGTAAAAACCCCACATTTAATGGGGTAAAAACCCACATATAATGGGGTAAAAACCCCACAATTAAAGGGGTAAAAACCCAGATATAATGGGGTAAAAACCCACATGTAATGGGGTAAAACCCCCCACATTTAATGGGGTAAAAACCCAGATATAATGGGGTAAAAACCCACATGTAATGGGGTAAGACCCCCACATTTAATGGGGTAAACACCCACATATAATGGGGTAAAACCCCCCACATTTAATGAGGTAAAACCCCACATATAATGGGGTAAAACCCCCACATTTAATGGGGTAAAAACCCACATATAATGCAGTACAAAACCACATATAATGGGGTAAATAAAACACATATAATGGGGTTAAAAAACACATATAATGGGGTTAAAAAACGCATATAATGGGGTTAAAAAACACATATAACGGGGTTAAAAAACGCATATAATGCCACTTTCTGGTACAATGCACTGCCCTGATGGGTTGCCTCCTTTCCTATAAAACTTCAGGTGAACCTGAAGTTCAGCAATCCTAAGAATGCCCTCAAAGTGTCTTTTTTTTTTTTTTTTTCATACAATTGATATTACTGAACACTGAACAGAATTCCAGAAAAATAGTCATGGGAGAGTGTAAACTCCTCATTTTTTATTCTCAACACAAGTCATGGGCAAAAAAAATAACAATAACCATAGCTCAGCTGGGGTGTCGTAAATATTCTGGCAAAATGGTTGGCAAGGATACACACTCCAGTTTAGGGAGATTTTAATGAAAAATAACGTACCAAGAGCAATTCCTCTTCTGTAATGAGGGAACTTTCAATTTCCATTGACCTCAGCTATGGATGTATCACACAAAAATCTTGTAAGTAATGAGAGTTAAAGCATTTAAGCTTAAGTTGACATTTTCTCCCTTAAATTTAGCTGTAACCTGTCACCCTATTTAAACACTTCACAAAGCACTGGGCAGCTTTGCATGGGACTATTCCCAGTAGGAGATCACATAAAACTCCATCTTCCACACATTTTGTCTTACTCAAATCACAAACAAAAATATTAGTGTTTAAAAATAATTTTGGCCATATTTTCTCCTCAAGCATGCTCCAGTTCCTTTTAGTGGTGGCTAAATTCACCCAAGCTATGGTAGTAGTTTCTTCCCATTTTGTCATTATCTGGGGTGATTCTCTTACACCTGTCAGCTTTCTTTCAAGCCCTGGTTTCTATATGATATATTAAAATATGTAACTAAATACACACCCTTTTCCTAAGGTGCTGTATGATGGCCATAAAAAAATAATAGAGTAGACAGTAAAATATTTTTGTCTCACTAGTAAACATTACAAAGATTTCTATTTTGTTCCTTATATTTAGCTTTTGATGGTTTCTTCTAAGGGGCGATAGTGAAACTGTTCTTTAACAGGAGTCAGAGGGTGTGGAGCGACTAATCGGAGAAAAATAACAGCTGGAAGCAAATCCCTTCCCACTGCTGGAAATATGGGGAAATACTGAGTATACTGGAAAAGAGTCAAATATACTGTATACGGAAGAAACCTGGACAAACTGCAAATGACCTTCGCACACATAATTATGGCAATCACAAAGAATCTGGTTGTCTGTAGTGAACAGATTCCTAAAGATAGTAGGGGAAAGGAACCCCCTGAGAAAGAGTGAAAATGAGAAATCTTAGGACAGAGTGGGGAAAGGAATTATCAAATATATGCACATGAGAATAGCACAGAATGAAGCAGCAGCGAGGAGATTTGGTGTAGACTCTTAACTGGTGACTTGCAATTCCAGAGAGAATTCTGCAGAAAAAAAGGTGATGTCAGAGTTGTATGAAAACTGAAGGGGGAAAAAGAAAACCAAAAACCGGGCAGTCTAAAACTTTAAAGAATTCAAGAAAATATGGGGGATTTCTGTGTAAAATATATAATTTCTGGCACCTTGTACTAGAGTGATGAGGGGTTTATTTGTAGAGAGCAGCTCTGTTCTTGAACGACAGTGAAGATGGAGGAATTCAATGCAGAATTAAAAACCTCAGACCGAATAAGACTAAATTTAGCATTTTATTTTGGCAATCCATTAACCTCAAAGATGTTGTACTGAAATCTAAAGATAAGAACAAAGTTCAAAGCTGTTAGAAACACTGAACTCTGTCAGCAGGTTCTGTTGGTGTTGTAGTAAAAGATGAATTTGCCTAAAACACTTCCAGACGGTCACCCTTGTGACAGGGAAGCCAAAGAATGAAATTCAATGTTTTCAAACATATTCCTGCTGGTTCCATCACTGACTCTTTTTTAACTCCTTGTTGGGAGTCATTTATGTACTCCAAACCTAACTAGGAGCCTCTGGAATAGGGTATTGCAGAAACAGAGTATTATAGAACACGTTATTTGCCATTTTTGTACATCAAGGATTCTGCCAACATAGAGAAAGATAATGTAAAATAAGGACTAAAAAATTAACAAGGATATAAATAAGCACGATTTCAGAATTCTGCTTTGAACCAGAAACTGATCACATGTGGTCTTCTAATACTGGATAAATATTGGATTTTTTAATATACAAAGTGCCCTGTCTCTTTGGCGCTGAAAGGGTATTTCCACTACAATAGCTGGGCAATATTTCTAAAATATCTTTATGGTTTGTCAAAATATGTTTTATCTCTACCAAAGCAGTCTGTAGAGTTACTGAATCGGGTATTTGCATCAGTCATAGATTGTTCCTATTGTATTATTTTCATCAATAACCTTGACAAAGTTCTTACAGACCTTTTAGAGGAGTCATTCAGAAGCAAGATTTCCATGAGATGTGGTGATTACAGCAATGCTAACATCTTCATCAGTCTTTACTGCAACTTCTCATTAACTTAACTGAGTTGGTTGAGTTACCCAATATCAGAGTTGCTTTTAAAAAAAAAATCTGTTTTTTTTTTTTTACTGAGCTGTGCCATCTGGCAAAGCACTATTGATAGCTGTGAACAAAGGGTTTGCACTGCTGTAATATATCAGGTGATTGGTTTGCCACACCTGGTTAATGAACAGAGCATCCTCAGAGCCCACAGGCTCTCCAGAGCTCAGAACTGCATTTCTGCATCGTTCTTGCAGATTGCAGAGGCACCAGGACAAATTACCCCCTTTATTCAAACAGGCCAGGAATTTCAAGTCTCCTTAAAGCCAAACCAAAGAAAACTCTGATTTGCTTCTGTGAGTTTAGGACCTGAGGTTTTATGTGTGTGCTCTTCCTCTGCTCCTGCCCACGGGATAAAATGTGTGCTGAAGTCCAGAGATTTAATCCCTGTCACATCAGATGCCAACCTTAGCTGGCTCTGTGATGTGCACAGAGCCAGGATCTGCCTCTAATAGCACCCAGGAGCTGGGGAATTAATCTGAGCTGATGAAGTGTGGCTCCTCAGTGCATAAATGAGGAGTAATGGCACTGATATGGAAGGAGGGTGTGAAGAAGAAGTTGGAAATGAGGCACAGCTGGGGAACCCACTAATGGACTGGGCCTTGATGCTAAGTAACTGTGGGAGTCAGCTCTCACTCTTTGATTTCCTCAAGCTTCTGCAATATGTAATATTCTGTATTATGTAATTCTTTAATATGCAACATGTTTGGGGTTTCTTTACTTAAAAATAGTGACCGTATATTGTATCTATCTATATAATATAATATATATCTTATATTATAAAAGATAATATGTATAATATAGTGACCATATGTGTATATAGGATTGTTTTCATCTGCATTTTCCTTGTTTTTAACATGCATATTTATATACATCTTTCTAATATTTCAAGATTTTGAATCATACCCATCCTGACTTGCCACTTTGGTATATTTTGACCTCATCACAGAACTGGAAGATTTCAAACCATGAATAAGAAGACAAAGGTTAAACTCTTTGTCAGTCAAAGAAATTAAGTACAAATTATGTAGCACATCATAAATGTGCTAATAATTTGCACAAATAAATAAGTAAATCAATTTATTTAATTTATTAATAAATTAATAAGTAATTTGCACAAACCTGGCTAATTCAGAACCATAATACTCTTCCTATAGGAAATGTAGAAAATTTAGTCCACTTGCATAACTTCATGAAGTTTTCATAGAAGCAGGGATTGAAGAAATCACCAGTCAGTTTTCCATTATGTTTTGGTGCTTTAAATAGTTAATGGCTTTCAGAAAATTTACTGTACTACCAAGGCTGGATAATTTGGATAATTTTCTAATTCAGGAAATCATTAGGTGTTTATTAGTAAAAAGTCATTATTGCTAAGTATTACTTTAAGAATGAATGACCACATAGGATATGTGGTAATTTAATAAGTGTAAAATTTGAGACTACTTTATTCCCCACAGACAAAAATTAGTATTTTCTCTGTGGCTTACAACAAGTTTAATGGCTACAGAGAGAACACAGTGTGCAATAAAGTATGAAGCAAGAAATTAACTGCAAAATAAACAACAAAATTTCTCCTCAGTTATTAGAGTTTCAAGCTTTCAAATAGCATGGCATGTTGAATTTATATTATAATAACAGTTTAGGGTGCAAGGTTCTTCAAAACTCATCCTAAATCTGGGGTGTTAAACACATGTATTTATGATTTATATAAGATTTAAATAGGAGATATTTGGTTTTTTTGCAGTGAGTGACAAATTAAGAGCTTCAACAGATGAAAGCTTCTCCTTATGGTCAGAGGCTCCGCAAGCACTAAACAGCTGAAAACGAGTTTATTGGGATCAAGCAATTAAAAAAATAAGGTTATGGTTTGGAAGCAATGTGAATTTATCAAGATGAAACATTTTGCCAGGGCAGTCAGGAAAGGGAAGGTGTGACAGGCTCACCTTGGGCAGTTGCCAGCCTTCCTGCCCAACAGGACAGGGGGGAAAAGGAAAAGGAAAAATCAGGAGCTCGTGGGCTGAGACAAAGGCAGGGCATTATTTACCAATTGCCATCTCAGTGAGAACAGGCTCCATGGGCTGCAGAAAATAACTGTTCTGCATTCTCTGCATGGGCTGCAGGTGAATCTCTGCTCCAAAAAAAAAGGAAACAAGTTTAAAATTCTTCCATTAAAATATCTCCAAGACCAGCGTCTGTCATGCTGAAATTACTTGGAGTCTGTAAAGAGACATAAAGTGTAAAATGGTTTCAAAACGACCAAAACTTTTCCATCTTAACAAAATCAGTGTGCCTTTTCCATCCCAAATCAGTGACAAGTCTGTTACACATCTGAAATAATCAAGCCACTGGCAGGTTCTCCTGTAGAACATTAATAAAAGCTGAGCTGACATTCAGAAACAATAGTTTACAGTGAGTGTAGGAGGAAGAAGTGGGCAAATATGACACCATAATATCTGTTTGAAATGTGAGATGAAAGGGGAGGTGTTCAATCCACTGGAACTTCCCCCCCCTCAATCTCTGCAGCCTTTGTAGCAGAGATTTCCCCAACTATAAAAGAAGCAAAAGAAGTTGTAGGTTATCACGCTTCATCACTTCTTCTTTAATCTCCATATAAAGGTGATTAATTTCAAACTCTTTCAACTACAGAGCGTTCACCATGCAGGGGAGTAGAAAATCAAGACCATCTTGAGAAGCAGTTTCTTACACATTGCAGAACTTTACTCTTTTTTTCATTTTCCCCCGTAGGTTTGCAGCAAAATCAGCCAAATGACATTAGCTATGCTTCAAATTTCAATTTCCACACTTCTTTCGTTCTGTATCTCACTCCTTTTTTCATCTCACCACCTAACTTCCTCAGATTTCAAGTGTAACGAATCTCAAACTCTGTGCATAAAGGGAAAGAGAAAAAAGAGGGAGCTACCAGGAACCTGTGAATTTGTGCTTGGCAGGTTCAGAAAGTTTTCTGGGGTTTGATGATATCCAGCCATTTGTACAGCTACTGCTGATTTTGGTACCCTACACAATCTTCCTGCCTGTCCATCAATAGTTGCTGACCCTGGAGGATTCAACAGCAGAAGTGGAAAATCAAAAACCCTATAAAATGATAACAAGTACAGGTTCTGCTTTCTCAAAAGGATTTGTAAAATTGTTGCCACTGCCAGG
Organism: Cinclus cinclus; assembly: GCF_963662255.1. Taxonomy (NCBI): domain Eukaryota; kingdom Metazoa; phylum Chordata; class Aves; order Passeriformes; family Cinclidae; genus Cinclus; species Cinclus cinclus. The sequence continues at coordinate 16,434,364 of NC_085060.1, read as the reverse complement.
GTTCAAAGTGCTTTTACTCCACAGAGCTGGAATCAGATGATACCATTTGAATTTCTGTTTAATTTTAACCCAAAGTGTTGGCATAAATCTCATGGACCTTGTTTAGTGTCTCTAGGCTGAGACGGGCTTATTTTTGATTAATTGATGAGAATGACCTTGAAACTTTAGTCTGTTCTAAGGGATGACAGTGGCTACCAGGGAAAGGTGATGTTTAGCATCTCTATGCCACACAAAAGTACTGCTTATTTATAAAAAAAAAAAAAAAAAAAGAACTGGAAAATTTTCTGGACACGAAGGCTTTCCTTTCATGGACGACTTTCTCCAAGATGTTATATTTGAAAGTCAGAAATTGCATTCTTTCATATCTATATCCATTTATTTTAACCTGAAACAGCTTTTTATCTTCATCTTAAAATAGAAAGATCCAACCTCTGAAAAATTCAGCTTCTCAGTTTCCCTAGAATGTTTTTCCACAATGATAGATGAAAGAAGCACAGCTTGTGGCCCGGGTTATCAAATATTGTATTTTGCTACCCTGTGAGTTCTGTACACATGCTTGAAGTTTATAATCAGTGAACAGTACCCAAAATCTTCTTACAATTATGCCATTTTATATATAGTCTGAATTTACTGCCAGATCTTTTGTAGATTATTGTGGGGTTATTTGTATTTTTCAACACTTGATATTAAATACTAATGAAAAAAGCATGAAACTATTTCAGATGTATGAGAAAAGTTTGGTGGTGGTATTTATGGAGGATTCCACCTTCATACGGAATCAAAACAGCAAAACCCTGTTTTTACTGTAAATAATCTGGTCTGATGTGTACTTTCTATGGAATTGTGATGCCATTTGTGTACAGTAAGCTCCATTTGAAATGAGTTGCACCAACCATTATCTGTGAGGCATCAAATTTTGCTTGTAAGATTTAGGGAGAATAAATGTTTGGGTTTTTCTTTTCCTCTGGGAGGCACCTGTATGAAGGAATTTTACACATTGTATTTTATGTTCCCTTTGTTTCCAAAGATCTGCATGGTTACTTCTGCAAATTTAGGGAGCATAACATAAATTTGCAGTCTTTTTTTGGACCAGAAGAACAGCATAAAAAATGATCTCACTTTGCTTCATTACAACACCTGCTTGCAATAAGATGGGATCTTATCTATTTCTGTAATAAAATGCCATGGTAGAGCTGTGCTCTTAATTATCCTGCTAAATAATGGGACACATTTAAAGCCTTTCCACTCCATCTCCCAGCACTCATTAGTGTCACTTATGAGTTATTTGTCTGCCAGGTTTTGCTTTTTTTACCAAAAAAATAGCATTAAATGCATATTCTGATATAAAATGAATGCATAATTAATAGTCCTTCCTGTTTCAGAAATTAATAACAGAAGAAATACCAAGTGTTTCATTGAAAACCAATCCACTGAGTAGTAACCAAGGTATCAATATTTCAGTGTTTCTTATTGTTGGAGTAAAAAAGAAGTACCTTGACACAGCAGATTTAATAGATTAAACAATAACAATTAGAGAATGGTTTCATAAAGCTTCTTGTTCACCTGACAGGTTGAACAAATGAGGTATTTTTCAGGTATGATAGATTTGCATGTGCTCTGTCTGAGAGCTGGTACGGACTGAATTCTTTATTGTGGAAACGTGGGATAGGGGAATATTGTAGTTATTATTCTGAATTCTTAAACCTGTAGTGGTTCAATGGTTTCAACAGGGGGACTTGAAACCACTAAATAGTTTCCTGATAAATACTTTTTATATTGCCGTAGCTTATGAAACATCTAAAAAGTCCTTTGGAAGAGTTTTCAGTACTAAATATGAGTTGGGAGTGAGTGGTTAAAACTTTATGGATAGAATGTTAATATCAAGAAAAAGTTTATAAATTGACAATAGAGAATAAATGATTAGAAGAGCCTGAAGTAGAAATATAAATCCATTTAGCTAGCACACTTGAACTGTCTTATGGTAACTGGTGGGGGAAAACTGTTAAATGGAATTCTGTTAAAGAAAATATTTAATTTCCTTTAGTGTCTGCTTTCAGCATTGAGATTTGCTTAATAAAAACTGCTTTTAGTGGGTTGTTTAGCCAAGTGGTGTAATTGCCTGGCAGTGTGGATTTCATCAGAGCAGGAAGAGATTGGAGGTGTTTATTCCTGCAGAAAGCAGGAAGTGTGGAACAGAAATGGCTTTGTCTTGTTCCCAGGTACTGGGGTTGCTGTCGTGTCCAGAGGGGAAAGGTGCAGGAGCTTTGTCTGATCAGGAGCCAGTGTTTGCTCAGAGAACTCAAATTATTCCTCTGCCAGCTCAGTGAAGGGCAGGAGGTGTTCCCAGAGCAGGTGGAACCACTGGACCACAGCACAAACCTGGGACACAAACCCTGGGTGAGAGAGAGATCCCATCCCTGAAAAACCCCACAAGCACCTGGATTGGTCTTGGCTGTGAAGGGGCTAAAGAAAGTTCAGAATCATCATTCAGAAAAAGATTAAATGTGTTGTCACCACTTAATCCCAGTACACGAGACCTTGTTGGAGCTTTTGCAAAACAGTGATAAAACCAACACTGTGAGCACCCATCTGACAGCACAATTCCATTCTGCTCTGGCCCTGTGCCATTTCAGCTCTGCTTAGAATAAAAACGTTGAGGGCTACAGGCTTTGGGTCCCATAATCTTTGCAGTGGAGGAAACCAGGAAGAAAGTTAAAGAGACTTCCCTGACTTATCTAAATCTAAAGCATGGCAATCCTGGGATTAATTAATTAATGACAGCAGTGATAGGAAAGGAGAGTGGGAAAAGAATAACCATGCTCTCCTGGATTAGCATAAATGGGATCTTTAGCTAATCAGTGACCTCATTAGCACAGAGAAATCTGAGAATTATTGGAATTAAATAGAATTAAATTTGGACAAGACCTCTAACACCAAGGAGTCCAGCTGTTAGCCCAGCACCTCTGCGGTGCTGGGGGCACAGAGCAGACCTGGCGGGTCCTGGCTGCTGCATCCCCTCTTTGTCCCACCCCGGTGAGGGACGGGTCCTGCCAGGGCAGCAGCCCCCTGTGCCCCCTTGCCCCAGAACATTTATTGAGCCAGTGCCCTGCCCGTGGGGAACGGGGCTGACAGGACACCAAGCCCCACGATGCCATTCCTCAAGGAAAGGATGTTTAAGGAGTGTTGGATTTTAGGCTGGTCACTTCCTTGCTTTGCTTCAAATCCGACAGAAAAACAGCAGCCTTTGCACCCACAGCACTGCTACAAAATTCAATTTCCTGTAAGTGCTCTAAGGGCTCTGTTACAAAATACAGTTTCTATGATTTTAGTCTGCATAAACTACAGATTTCTATTTTACAGAAGCCAGGGAGCTTTGTATAAGCATTTCTGTTGTTGTTGTTGTTGTTTTTTGTGGGTTTTTTTGGTTTGTCTCTGTTTTTGCTTTTGTTTTTTTAACCCAAACAATGGAGAAGAAATGAGTTATAAAAGCAAGAGAGGAAACCACACAAAAGAGAGAATAGAGAGAAATAAGGAAGAGCAATAAATGATGGAATTGCCAGAGGGTGATTGGCCTTTAAGAATTAATGACTTTTTCTTCATCTCTGGTCATTCAGCCTTCTTCCAAAGGTGAGGAAAAATAATCTTTCATGACATGCTAAATCAGTTCTGCTGGGAGGAAAATGGGAACCTTATTTCTTTGTCCTTTGTTTTTTGTTTTTTTTTTTCCTTTCCCTAAACAGGTGGTTTAATTTTGCAGACAGAAGACAAAGTGGTGTCCAAAAGAGAACAAAGCAAAAATGCAGAGTTGGAAGGCACAATCCCAGGGTGAAATTTGGCAAGTAGAGCCACAGACCTCAGAAGCAGAGCTGTGTGACCTGCACATCATCTTCCTTTGCCTGCCTCGCCCCACAGGGATGTGACACTGGTCTTGAAGAATATCTGCACAGCCAAAATTGAAGGGAAAAGGAATGGGACCTTGCAAACCAAGCAACTTTTCCAACATCCTTGGTAGGTTTAATGCACCAAGTTTCCTGTGAGAAAGAAGTGACTTTGGATCTCCTTTAGACTTTTTGTTGCTTTATACAGGGGTATTCAGAAGGGACCAAAGACAGTTTAACTGCACCGGGACAAATGTGGGATGAGAAAGAAGAAATAAAAATGGAAGTTCTCAGTTTTCTGGAAAATACAAGTAACTGCATCATCCTTAGGGCTGGGCTAGAATGAACTCAGTGGAATTCCATTTATGAAGTTTATGGGCTGTTTCTGACGTGTTTCTGTGACTCCCACTGAGTTTTTGCACCTGTATTTTCTGTTTGCAGTCTATGCCTACGATGCTAAACCAAGCTGCCAGGCCAGGTTCAGCCAGCTGGAGCTCACTGCCTGCTCTGCAGTGACCTGCACCAACAGGAAACCTCAAAAAAACCCTCATGTGAACAATTTGGTGAATTAGCACAGGGCCAGAGGTTGATCCTAAAAAGCAGTTTGGATATGCTCATGCATGGAGGAGTGCTGGGGAGAAAGACTTTTATGAACAGGCCATGCCACTTGACCTCAAGGCTGGCCAGCTTTTCCTGGCACTGGGTAATTTACAGGAACAGGCATCACAGAGGGGATTTTCTCCTGAAGACACTGAAAATTCATTAATTGTACCCAGCCTAACTAATATTGAACAACAAAGTGAGCAACGACGTTATTCTAAAACAGGGAAGATTATTTTGCATCTCTTTAGTTCAAAGAAATATCCTTTTTTTTTTTTTTTTTTTTGTGAATGTGGGAGTTGAGATAGCGATGTAGATTAGGCAGTAAATTCCTGATCTTGGTCTCCTGAGTTAATGCTGGGAACGTCAGTGATGCAACCTGGTGTAAAAATGGCAAATGTTCGATTAGAATCAGCCTATGAATTCTCATAATTATCACTTGTCTACTTACTGAAAGTAAGATAACTGCAACGCATTAGAGGTATGAAAGAAAAGGAAGATAAGTGTGTACAAACGTCACAGCAGAGATTAAAAGCTTATTTGTATGCTGTTATTTTTATGATAGAATTTCTATACAAAATATAAATATAAAGCATTTTCTTGTAACCAGCAGATCTTCCCTGATTATGTATCTAAAAAGATACAGTAAATAAAGGCAGTCAGAAAAAAAAAATTTGCCATAGGTTTGGAAACTCAAATTGATAGAGCAAAGAGTGCAGAAATGTTTGTGTGTTATGAAAATCTACCCCCTCAGCCTTGTGCTCTCAGATTGGCAATTTAGTGAAGCACTGATGTTTGAAAGAGGATATGATGTGGAATTGCTTAAGAAATTGATTTAGATGCTTTAATATCTCCAGTGATCTAGTAAGAGGTATGCCTAATGAAACAAATTGTTTATGTGAATTCAGCCCATTAAGAAATACAGTTTTGAGGTGTTTTTTCTCTTTGATACCAAGTGATTATTTTAATGAGACAAACTCACCAACACAACAAAATCTTTTCACCTTAAAGCAATAAAAACAGAGATTCTGAAAACACTGGAAGAGTGACTTTTCTCTCACGCAAATAAGAAGCACATATCCGAAATAATATCTGGATGCATTAAATAATCCTTGCAATATTTATATTTGTATTAATAATATAGAGTCTAGTATTGATATGTGAGGAAGTAACACCATTGATGCCAATGAAATAAATTGTAATAAAATTAGAGTAAAATGAATAAAAAATGAGACCCCAACTTGCTGATTATGCAATAAATGAAAGCCATAAATAAATTTAGACCCATGGAAACATCAATTAGATGGCACTACATAGTGCACAAAGGCTAAAATGTGAGAATTATCTGTATCTGGTTCTTCAGCTTCAGACTTTGGGGTCTACTCCAGCATAGGAACTATGTTGCTTTCTGGAAAAACAATGAAGTGATTAATAAATTGTTCCATTTGGCTTGGTAGACCAAGAAGGAACTGCAGCACTATAACCTGAAAGGCAGAAGTGAAAAGAGAACTGCATCAATATTAAAAAAATGTAGATTGGGATTAGAAAAAAAAAAAAATACTGGTTAAAAATAGTTATATAAGAACACAATTGACTGTATTGTAACTGCAAACTAAGTCAGAAATAGGCAAACTAAATATTACAACCACAGGTCTGGAAGCCTCTAGATAATTTTTCTTCCACCTGTTCCTCTGGAATTTATCCCCCTCTTTAAACATTCTAATTCTATTCTAAGTCTCCAAAACTGGAAAATCATTACAAAGCTTTCTTAGGTTTGAAACAAAACCACAGTGTGCTGAACTGTCAAGTCTTAGGGAAATAAGTTTCTAACTGCCACGGTGTGGAGTGATTTTCACTGCTGCTCCAACAGCCCAAGTGAAGGTGCAGGACCAGAAGAAATGAGGTTTCTGTCAGCATTTGGTTTTAGCTGGAAAATTCAGCTACAAGAAAAGTGATACCTGCATTATGGAATACAGATTTGTCAGCTGTCCCAGGACAGACAGAAACTGCTGCTCTTGTCCAGTTTGTCCATTCAGTTCTTCACCAGTTGTAGCATTTTCCATTTTTTTAGTACTCTGCACTGTACACCTGATTTAAGCACTGGGAATGAGGCTTTGGGGGCTGAGTTCAGTGAGAGAGGACTTTGCCTCACTCATCTCAGGCATGTAAATAGTCCAAAAATCAGCCTGGAATAATTTATCCAAGTAGGATATCAGAGTCAGCTATTTATTTTCTGCTGGTCCTGGATTATTTGATTTCCAGCCAAGTATAAGTGGCCAGCTGTAACACATTTCCAGAATGAGGCACTTAATGAACATGTTTAGTGCTAATATAGTTATTTACGTGTTATGTCTCACTGTTTTATTGCAGATGATAGGAAAATAGCACTGCATATTGTTGAAAGGGGGTAACTAGGACATGATTTTATGTTTCTAGAAAACAATATTAAATTCAGCAAGTGGGAGTTCCTGGTCTAGAAAAATGAACTCTATATGAAGTACAGAAAAACAGTAGAAAAAAAAGCTGACAATTAAAGCTTCAAAGAGATATCAAGTAGAGTTTGATGTCAAATATGCAGAATTATACACAGCAAAATATCAACAAATAAAAGCAAAAGGCAATAAAAAGGAAATTCTGCAACTCTGCTTGTTTATTTATTTCACATTTAGATTATATACATCAACTTGCCCAAGATACTGCAAAATAAAACATTAAGAACATCTGAATGCAAAACACAATAATCAACATCTTTAATTTCAAAGCACTATATTATGTGTAAACAAAAGCATATGAATGTGACTGTAAAAAGAGGATAATTCAGTTCTAGATGAAAATGTTTCTGTTCTGTAGGATGAGGACTCATCCTGCTGCAATACCATTCTGAGGGCCTAAGAAATGAGCAGCCAAATCCTCTTTGTTTTACTCAGGCGAGCAGATCTCTTTGAAAATCAATCATCATAAGCCCAAAATACCTTTAGAGCCATCTAAAATATAAATTATATTTGACTATATAAGCAACTACCTGTTAGTTTTCCATTAGACGAGGGCTAAAATAATTTCTGTGCTGACACACTTTTTTTCTTCAAGTTGTTAAAACAACTTATAAGATAAATCTACTGTTGGGGTTGTTTTGCTGGCTGTTTTGTCCAGCAGCTCAGCTTGGAGATGCAAAGAGCCCCTGCACGCTGTGTCTGACCGTGGCAGCTCAGAGTCAGCTCAGCTTCAGGCTCTGGGTGAACATTTCCAGCTCAGGGGTGCAGGAAATCCATCATTTACCTGCAGTGTGCCCTGTGACTGCGTCCTGAATAATCCATTCCATCATTTGTGATGGGCACAACTCATCTGGAGCCTTCTTTCGAGCCTCACAAAAAGCAAACTGAGGAAGGACAGGGTGTGGGAAATGGAAAAGATGAGAAGTGGGCTAGAAGGGCTGTGCAGCACAGGGATAGCAAAACTGAAAACAGGCTTGGCTTTGGGGACATAGATCAGAGAATATCGAGAGCCACCAGAGGAAGCGATGGAGAAAGGGTTTCTAGAAGACTAATTCCAGTGTGATTTAGGGACGTGATAATATTTGCTGACATCACGCGGTTGCTTTCATCTTGCAATTGTTTCAATTGAGATGTTACAGCGATGTTCTAAATTAAAAGCTTTTTTTTTTCTTTTTGAGAAGCAAGAGGAAATTTAATCAATATAGATTAATTTAGAGCAGCTGCTATTCACTAAGTAGGAACAGTTTCATCTCTGAAGAATTTTAAATCCAGCTTTTATAATGTAACCTGCAGTACATTTGAATGTATTCCCCCGGTCTCTGCAGTGCTGTAATTCTGCTAAGCTCAATGAAATTTATCTCATTTGAGACAATGTGCTGTAAATCTTCACTTGTTTATTTCTCAGAAGCTCCTTTTTTTTTTTCCTGCTGAAACACAGGTCGTGTAAAGCCATTAAACCTTGGGGTGGGAGGAAGGGAGAGGAAATGTGGGGGATGCTGCTCTGGGCTGGGTCAGGAGAGGGGCTCCCATCCCTGGAGTTCAGCAGGGGGACTCAGTGTCCACAGCCTTCACCTGCACCTGGCCCAGGCCACCTGAAGGTCCCCCCTCCTAGTACACTTCACAGAGGTGTGAAATTTAACGTGATGCACCTTATCTAAGGGGTGGGCATCGTTCAGCAGCCAGTAAACATTACCAGACTGCTTTGATGTGGCTGGGAGCCCACAGCTAGGAAAGATGTCTCCAGCTGAGTTATACAAGACATTTGGGCATCTTGCTTCCGTTCACACATGTTCTGTACAGCTCCCTAAGTGCCTGTGTGGAATTGTGTCCAAGTGCACAGCTCCCATTTAATTCAGGGTGATTTCCAAAGCCTACTAAGCATCTTAGAATCACTGGGACAGTATTTTTAACTCTGTTGCAGTCTAAAATCAGGAAGGAAATACAGTGGTAAACCTGAACCGAGTTTAATGTACGGCAGCGCTGGGCTGACTCTGTAAATCCGAGAGGAGTTAAATACTCCAGAGCCAATAAATGATGCCAGTGATGGTGGTTTAATTGCCACAGCAATGGACTAATTATGGAGATATTAGATCCACCCTGACAAGAGTCCCTCTGTCCCTCTTTATTTCAGTTCCTGCCTGTGGTGAGTTTCTCCTGTGGCAGCACTCGTGCTAGGAGTAGCTTTTATCAGGATGGGGTTTTTTGGGTTTTCATGCAAAGTGGTTTCTAAAAACACAGGTTGTGATGAATTTCAGTACAGGCGCAAATGAGAGGCACGTCGATAGGGAGTTTGAAGTCAGGAGTAAGCTGGTTTTCCTCTGAGAATTTAGGCATGAGAAGAACTGTCCTGAGCAGAGTCAGGATCCTGAGATTTCCCTCTGTGCACGGAATTGTTGGTGCTGATGGTCTGCACAGAGCAAGGTGTGGCCTGACCTTCCCTGTCTGCCTTGTGCCCTCAGTCACACATCACAAAAGGACAGCAGAAATGACAGATTCACTTTCAAAGGATTTTGAAAACTTACCATGTAACTTTTTCCTCGCCGTGTGGCTCTTGTCATGCTCCATTATTCTCCTCTTAACCTCATAACTCTGACTTTGGTTAAAGCAATAAATCTTTATTTTTCCTGCTTACTCATCTGCTCCAGACTTGGGCTTCTCCAGCACTGTCAACTTTGAAATGACAGCACAATAAATTAAACATTTCTATTTTACCTATCTAGATGGATATTCTGAAGATAAAAAGAATTGGAATAACGTTTGAAACTTGAAAAATGAAGAGCAAAAATTCAAATTATTCAGGCAAGGATGTTTGCTTTCCTTATACATATCCTGTCTGAGAATGTAAATTTTGGCTTACCGTTTAGGAGGTGTTGATTTGATTGAATTCCTTAATAAAAGTACTAGATATAACCTGCAGATATGGGTATTGCACTTGTCTCAAGCTGCAAATCTTAAATTATCTCAGCAGTTAATCTTGGTCACATGGAGTCTACTGAAATGATGGATCTCACTCTTGTAGCATCTTGCATTTTATAATTGAAAATTTTCTTCCCCTGCAGGAAAAAAAAAAATCAAATTTTAAGAATTGAAATTGCTAGGCTGGGTTTTTACGACATGTATAGAATTTCCTATATTCCTATTTCCAAATGCATGCAGGTGTTGAGTGCTTGTGCAAAGCTCTCACAGATCATTATCTGTGGTGGGCGCTGTAGGTCTGAAGCAATTTGTTTTTTACACAGAATTTTCAAGATGCTCGAAGGTGAGCAATTCAATCATTGAACAAATGAAGGATAACTGAGCTTAAAAGGAGGACCAGGTTCCTGCACCCCATCCCTACCCCAAGGTACTTTGGATGCTTGTGACTGCACAGGGAGACTCGTTGCAATATGTTTATTATTAGAAAGTTTAATATAATATGGTCAAAGGCCATAAAATCTTCTTTCTGTCCTTCACAAATTTTATCCAGTTATTTCTCTTTCAAGACATTTTTGTTAACTGAAAATTCACACTTCAAAATGTGACTAAATTGTCATTGCAGCCTATTTAGCCACTGCTCTTTCTAAAAATAATCCAATGACTACTGCAGCCATGTCTGACTTCCAAAGACTGCCCACAGAGCAGGGAGTTTCAGTTGTCAAAGAAGTACAAAAAACTTGCCTTTAATCACTGGGCTATATTTATAAAAATTCTTCTTATATGCATGTTCTAAATATTTATTATTTTCATTAAAGTCTCATCAGCTGAGAAAAGCTCCTTACAAAATGCTGAGTGTTCCACATTCACAGTCACAAGATGCCTGTGAATTCTGGTAGCTCAGCAGAAGTCCACTTGATATCTTACTAAACACCCACTTTTTTTCTGTAGTGGCAATTTGAATATCAAAACAACCCTTCAAAGTAGATTAAGAAACAATTCAACTTCATAGTATTAATAGGCATGAAATTGGATAATTTGGATTTAATTACATTGCTAAGTTTTCTTTCACAGTTTATAATTCAAAAAACACCTGTTTAGATTAAAATTCAGTCCGTTTTTTAGTTCAAACTGTTACTCAGATCTTTTTTTTTAATTTCAGTTTTTAAGTTGCAAGGGAAAACCACAGATGTAGTTGGTTGGGATGTTTAGGGAGAATTTAAAGATATAGAAAATGGCTTGGACAAAACCAATTTATTGCAGCTGTGGAAATATAAGACCCACTTTACCACAAATGCAATCTGTGGGAGGATATTGGCCAGCAGCAGATTGGCATGAAATTCCCAGCTGAAGCAGATAGGGAAAAGTAATTTTATGTATCTCCCTTATATTTATGTGTAATGTTTTGACCATTTCAGACTTAGCTGTACAAATGAGTTGGAAAATAAAGAAGAAGCTGCACTAGTGTGTGCTCACACAGAAGAAAGTGTGAGGTGGGGAAATGTAGCAGCTTCCTTTCTTGTGGGTATAGATCTGCTAAAACCCAGTGGTTTGGACCTCCGGGCACTCAGGAATACACTGAATACAATCCCTAATTTCCTGTGACACTCTCACACTGGGATTACCCCAGTTTTAGTTCCAGCAGCACCTAAGGAGAGGTGGAGGAGGGGTAAGGTCCATTATGACCCCAAGAAAGAGCAGTTGGTGGAATTATTCCTGCAGATGGAAAAAAAAAAAAAAAAAACCTAGCAGGAAAAGCAGTGAGAAAGGAATTTTGGATAGAGTCGGAGGGAAAACAAGAAGCCAATTGCAGTTTATTAAAGTCTAGGCAGTGTCTGTGGAATGAACACCCTTGAATGAGCACTGAAAACTGGAGGGATGGGGGGAGTTGGAGCTGAGGAAGGAGAATTTCAGGACACCTGAGCCTGCTCACAAGGAGGGGCTGCAGTCACCCAGGCACTGTCCTGGGGGAGCCCCAGCACTGAGCCCTCTTCAGGCTCCATGGCCTCTTCTTATATTCAAGATGTTTTATTCACGTTGTTGTGCCCCCCCCCCCCCCCCCCCCCCCAGAACATATTCCTCTGCTTTGCTCTGGCATACAAAAGATATTAAATATCAGACAAAATTATACGGCTTTTTTGCGAGTTTCAGAAAGGTTTTTTTAAAATTAATTTTACTTTATGTTGGTTTTTTATTAACTTATCTTTTTATTAACTTGTCTGTTCAGATAAATGATTTGGAAATTGCAATTCTTGATAGAAAGAAAGAAAGAAATATACAGAGAATAAATGTGTCATCCCTTTGGCATGTGATACCATGTTCTGTGTCTGGGCTGTTTGTTCCTTGTCAGAAGGGATCCAGATTATTTCTCTCATAAGAAATTTTACCACGAGATCTGATACTTGACAGTACTAACCCTAAAACTAAATATTTCAGTTAAGAGTGGAAAGCTCAGTGCAGCTACTGAGATATCTACTTACAGCAATGCAGAGATAGCTGGCAAGGTATTTTATCTATTTTATTTTATTTTTAGGATATTGATCTGTTTAATTTAGATATATTATCAAAGAAATGAAACAACTTGTACCGTCTAAATTCATTTGTAGAGCTAAACAATTCTAGATTAAAAAAAAAAAAACAGCAAGAAAAGAAAAATATGACCTATCTAAAGTTCTCTCTTTTCTTTTTTCTAATAACATTTCTCCAGATCTGCTCCAATAATTAAGTTAGGTAAGGGGACTAGGTGGCTTAGAGAAGTTTTTTGGAGAAATCTTTTATTATTGACTTTATTCAAAGTAGCTCCATGCAGGTTTCCTTTTAATTTCTCCAGTTCACCTATTTGCCAGTGTAATATTATTTTAATGTTTTTAAATTTGAAATAATGAAGTTAATTTCAATAATTATTAGACTGCAGTTTCTGGGATTTCCAGACTCACATTCTCCATCATTTCACTGGTTTTACAACATTACCAGAATATTCCCCTCACCTGAGCATCCCCAACCCAATCTCAAACACCTGCTCAAACCCCATAAAAATCCCTCATGGAGGGTGAGTGGGATCGTGGATGTTTTCTGCAGCTTCAGCACAAGTAGGTGAGTTTCTAGTGTTTTTTTTTTGTTGTTTTTGTTTTTTTTTTTTTTTTTTTGGTGTTTTTGTTTTGTGTCCCCCTGCTCCAGGTATTTCTTCATTATGTACCTAAGTACTGAGCTCTTATTCTCATTTAAAATTAATGGAAGTCTACCCTGCTGTAGGAACCTGGTTTTATAGGAGAATGGGCATTTCCTCAGCTTCTAGGACTTGGATTTCATCAAGGTGTGTTTTTTTCTGAAGGACTTTGTAAGACTGAGCAAGTGTTCTCTGCTAGGGCTGCCTAACCAGGACCTTGCTATGTTTATCCTGTAATGTCGCAGCTCAGGATAGATGAAGTTCTAGAGGAAAACAGAAGGGGTTTTTTTGGTTTGTTTTTTTTTTGGTTTTTGGTTTTTTTTTTTTTGTTTTTTTTTTTTTTTTTTTGTTTAATCCTGAAAATTTCCAGCTGGGTACACTTGTAATTTAGGGTGTATGTTTTGCTTTGTGTATTTTTCTGGATTGATGACTTTTAGGGAAAATTCAGTAATTGGGAGCATGAGGAATAATGAGGTAGATGAAGAAAGATAAATTAGGGGGGAAATGTAATTGGGACTTAAAATAGATTGGACTTCTTTATAGTTCTTAGTTTAGGAAATCTATGTTTTGAAACTGTGTGAGAGTTCTACAAGTAGTTTTCATGTGGAAAAATTCAATTTTACTTTTGTTAGAAGAACGTGCAAATGTTACTTAGCTATGTGTTCTTAACAATGCACTTTACGAGTAGTCTGTGGCAGTGATTTTCCTATTTATATTTTACTGTAGACTGTGAAATCTTTGGTTTGTTAAACATGGATATTTATATACATCAGCCCCTCTAGAGAATCCTGCTACTCCTGTGAGATCCACCAACCCTTCTCAATGCTGAACTGGGAAGTGAAGCTCTGAGTATCAGTGAGAAGTGTCTGATGGAATTAGGAACATCTGCTCCTGCAGCTCGTGGCTCCTCCCTGGAGGGGACAAAGGGAGCAGGATGAGTGAAGGAACAAAGGAAATGAGGAGCAGAGCAGCTTTGGGAGGGAGCAGGGAGCTCTCTGGAGCCTCCTGCTCTCCTTCAAATTCTCCTCCTGCCAAAGGAGAGCAGGGGAAGAAAAAGGATAATGAATAGTTCCTAGAACAGGCAGCCCTTGAAAGGGGCTTTCCTCCTTCTAGGGGAGTCTGTGGGGTACAGCCCTAAACCCTGTAAATAGATGTGAAGGACATCTTATAGAATATTTTTTCATTAAAGTTTATTTTCACCTTTTAGATTTTAGTTCCTACTCCCTTTAGCTTGGAGTTCTGATTACACAGTAGATGTCCCAACAGATTCGTGAGGATTGCTCTTATTGTTTTGAAAAGGTTCACTTGTTTAACATCCAATGTGACTGTGTTCACTTGCACTGATTAACAAACATTGCAGAGTTGAAAGGGATTAACAAAGGAATTTGATTAATAAGAACCTGCGATTCCATAGGAACTCTAATTTCTTTTAAAATTAGTAGTTTCTATTAAAGTGCAGTTTATCATACATTATGCATGAAGATGGGAAAAGAAAATCATCAAGCCCACTTCTGCAACTGCCCCATAAAGCAAAATATTTGATTTTTCAGAATTTTTCATTATGGTGTGTGACAAAACAGTCCAAGCTCATCAAAAAACTACAGAAAACAGATGTTAATACGAGGTGTTTAGCATAAGTTCAAATACCATTTCTTAGCCAATGTCATGTGGTTATTTGAAAACCAGGAAACAAATAATAAATGACAGTTTAGCTGGAGAAAAGATGAAATTTCTGAGAACTTGAGAGGCTCTGGAGTGATAGGAATTGATTTCAATAGAGGACGAATAAAAGCATCTGATCAGATTGAATTTTTGGCTCATGGGATCAATTCTTTTGATCAAATTACAGGGACAGTGGGGAGGGAGAAACGTTCAAGGTATTTACGGACTTGTGTGGTTGGAAGGGTAAAAGAACAATGTGCAGTGAAGGACTGGGATTAACACAGGACATGGGGAAATCAAATGAATGCTGGGGTGTGGAGGAGATGGATCCCTCTGCAGATACCCCTGTGAGGCCCCCTTGGTGTTCTCTCTGAGGTAAGAAAAACTACTTAATTAGAATGACTAATGCTAGAAAAATGTAGAACCCTTGATATCTTTCTAGAAGATGGTTGGTTAGAATTTATTTTCTGTAATTGGTTGTTTTACACAAAGAACATGATGTATTTGGACAGTGTTTCAATCCTGTACCTTACTGGTTTACTTCTGATCCCCCCCAAACCCTATAAAAGTACCTGTAGTAACCCATGGATTTGGGCTGCTGCCCAACCTCCCCTTCATGGGAGAAATAAAGCCTGTGGAATGAGTCTGTGCTGCAGCTCCTGGTCTCTGTGCATCAGCTGAAGAAGGTCCCTGTGAGTGAAGATGGAATCACAAAAGAGCTGAGTGCCAAGAGAGGCCGTGCTCACAGACCTCGTGGCTGAAATCTGCCCAGAGGAGGGCAGGGAAAGCCACACTGGGGAGAACAGAGGCTGGAAAAGAGAGATGGGGCAAGTCGAGGCTTTCTGTGTGTCAGAATTGCTGGTGTGTGATTGGAGTTCCACCCGTGTGTTGATCCCATTGCTGCCACAAAGTCATTACAGAGCAAAGCTTTGCTGAATGAGGGACAGGAGAGGGTAAATCTTGTGGTTTGGGGTTTTTTTAAATCATATCCCTGTTGTATTGAAAGTCCAAGTTTGCACTACAAATATCAGTGTATAATAGCTGAAATTTTACAAGTGAGAAAGTATTAGCATGGATTCATATTTTCAACTTGTCTGGGTGACATTTAAAAAAAATCTGGTTTTAGAGAAACTAATGATACATTATCTAATCCTCTATACCTCTATTGCTCTTGGTATTCTAATATTTCATTTGTAGCTAAGAAAAGTTTGCAAACATTATCTCTGTAAAAATATATATATATAGTTCTAGTCACTCATTTTGTTTCTTGATTATTTTTATGGAAATTTGCCCCTTTAGATTTCCGAAATGTACTTATTCTTCTGTCAGTCATTTCTAGCAGCAGGTTGGGAAATTCTTTTATGTGTTGAATAGATCTTCAACACAGGTAGTACTGTTTTCGTTGAAAATACAAGCATCTTTCAAATAGCAGGGTATAAATGTGGGGAAAATTCTGAATATGAGCTATAAATATTTCAGGCTGTAGCTACAGAGAACTTGCACTGAACCTAGTGCTCAGGTACCTAAGTGTTTATTAAAACTGAGTTAGCTTCTTCTAGTGAACTGAAGTGAGTCTTTTGCATTTGAAAAAGCCTGAGATTGTGTTTCTGCAAGAAACACACACTTCTGCATGCAAATCTATTGCAGCACTGCTGGAGAAATGTGGTAGCCAGGCTGTATAATCAGGAATGTTTGTGGGGGGATAATGAACAAAGCCTTGCTGTACACAAAAGATAAAGCATCATTATGCACATATTTCTACTGTGGCTGTTGATATTCCATTATTCTGTGCCCATGAAACAGAAATTCTGTGAATCTTTGGGTGTTCCTCTGTGATTAGAAGTTCTGTATGACCTGCTAGGGGGGTTGCTTTATTTATCAAGGCAGTTGATAACACTTTATAATAAATGTGAACTGCATCGTGGGGTGTGTGGTAATTGTGGGGAGCAGAGAAAAGCTCCAGGTGCAGGAAGCTAAAACCGATATTAGTGAAAAGTCCAGTCCTGAGTCCTTCAAGACAGTGAGCTCAAGTTGTACTTCTCTAGGAAAGCCAAAGCTGAGCCCAAAGCAGTTCAACACGTGTGACAGACACTGCCCTTGAGACACCAGGGACTGTCCTACAGCAGAATTGGGTCTGTGGGAAGCGAAGCAGCACGGTAATGCTGGAGGATGCCCGGGCCAGCACACCGGACTGAGCTGGTCACCTCTCCTCTGCCTCCTTCCAGTTTGGGAGGGGACCTGCCAGGGATGCTCCTGCTCTCCTCCTCCAGCGTTTGAGCCATGGGAGAGGCAGCAGCTCTGCCCTCTGTCCTGAGCTGAAGCAGGCTCTTCAAAATGTGCTTTCCGTGCGCCTCCACAACAACCTCGGCGTTCTCACCTTTGCCAGATGCGCCTCCCAGCTTTCAGAAGACAATTGAATTTCTCAGTAGCTTTCCAAGCAATGATTTACATTAATGAGAGCCGAGTGCTGGCAGACAGCTCAACATCCGCTGAAGTCATACAAATGCCATTAATTTAGCATTTGAAGTACCAAGCAAGTTAGGTTTTAGCTCATTGTAATGTTATCTACTTTCAGGAACATGCACCAGCTTTCACTTTAACACAATAAATCTGCAAAGAACAAAAAGCAAAGTAAAAGGTAGAAACAATAACCCCGCTCTATTTCCATACCAAAAGAAACAACCCTCAAAACCCAACAGATTGCAACTGCAAATGTTGGTAAAATGATGACGTTATTATTTCACTGTGTTCCCTGTAGTAAAGAATATGGAGTGTAAGATTTTCAGCTTTTCCTGGACTACATTCATCCAATCAACCAAACCTGACAGAGCGCTGAAGGTCAATATTCTGCAGTATTTTTGTTCTGTGATTATTTCTTTTTCCTGTCCTCAAAGAAAATTGCTTCCATTTGAGGAGATGTCTGGACCAGTAGCAGCTCAGCATCCTCCAGTCCTTGTCTGCTAAGCTTGTCTGTTAGACGTGGATCCTGACACCTTTGAATCATCTAATTTTAGAGCACTTTTTTTAATAACCATCACTCTGTCCCAAAGAGTACTTGTATGATATTAGAAATATCTTAATCCTCCTTCAATAACAGGATGGAAGATAAAAATTGCTGCAGCTATCATTATTGGAAGAAATAGCATTATATTGAAAGGATAAAATGGACTTATTCTGTCTAACCTGAAAAAACCACTTACAGGCTGTATTTTCTGACAGTCTGTGACTGTTTGAGGAACTTTCTCCAAGGTAGTGCCTAAATCAAGACCAGTTCCCTTATTGTCTCATTTATTTTGTTTTTACTTCCTGTTTTCAAATGATTGATGCTCATAAAGGACTGTGAAAAGGGTGAGAAAAATCCCTGGAATTATCCAGTTAATATTGTATGAACACTGTGGGACTTCTACTGAATGCAGTCTATTTTTAGAATTAAAGCGGGAGAAACCAGTTCTATTTGTTTCAGATGTCTAACACTGTGCTGTTGTGTTATCTCACCTCATACCAATCACCTGAACTAGTCTGAGACTGTTGTCTAAGTTCCTTCTTAATATCTCATGTAGAACTGAAGAAAATCTAGAAGATAACTCATCCCCAGAGGGTCCAAAATGAATGATTTAGTACAGGGAGAAAACCTGGCTTCTAGAGAGGTTTCTTTGTCCTCAGTAACTAGAGAAAGGCCCTAAAAATATCTATCTTAGGGTTAGTTGACCAGGATTGAGTCAGCTGAATGTCCCAAAGGAGTAGAAAACCCAAACTGCGCATCAAAGTGATAAACAACTGTACTGGTTGCCTTCCACTGGACTTGGGCAAATTTGATTAATTATAATAAATTAAATAAAAGACTGAGTCCTGCAGCTCACTAATAATTCCAGAACTTGCAGGAGAGCAGGATTCCTCTACTCAATGCTTCCTGTCCCTATCCTATGTATTTAAAACCAAAGGTTTATCGTGGAAGAACATAAACACTTTTCCTTCTGGTGTGGAATTCTAATTCCTTTTAAGTCTGCTTCTGGGCTGGCTGGTTTCTCACTTCATCTGAACTCTTTAAAGCTAAAATCTTTGCAGTACTTGTGGTTTATGTTTTAAATGAACACATTTTACATCTTCAAGGGTGTGAAGCAGCACTCGTGGAGGAGGAGCTTCATGTATTTTTCACCTTTTTTTTTTTTTTTTTTGCATTCTATCAAACAGTTTGAAATCAGATGCTAAATTTTGCATTAGTATTGATAATGACTTTATCATCCTTGGACAGAGTTATGGAGAGGGGTAAGAAATGGGCATTAACTTAGGTCAACTCATTTTTGTGTTGTTTGAAAGGGGCATAGGATGTGGTCAGATTCCTACAGTCTCTTTAGGTGCTGGAAAATGGTAGCAGATCCTCACTCTCCAGACCTGATCCCAAGATGAGAAGATGATATCTCATTTCAGAAATAAGTTAATTTGCATTTATTAAAGGAAAAGCAAGCACTCCATTGAAAGTTATAAGCATTTAATTATTGATGGGGTTTTTTGTCTTTTTTTTTTATTATTATTAAGAATTGTGTGTTGTTCTGTCTTTGGTGTCCCATACATGTTCAATCACATTAGGGTCACGAGTTTATCTGTGGTAGTTCAAAAAATGTGGCTGAACTATGACTAACAAAAATATCCAAGCAGCCACTGCTGTACGTGGGGAAATGCATGGTTCCTGATGGCAAGTGAAAGACATTTATCAAGTCTCCTCAGTGATTATAAATGAATGTAAATAGTTATGCAGGATATATATAGATACATAGATATACACCAAACCCATTTTGCAGAAAACTGATGTTCTATAAAAGCTGAGTAATTTTTGAAGTAGTGAAGAGGAGAAAAAAAATAAAGGCTGTGAGAAAATGCAGCTAAGTGAAAAAAAGATTAAAATCTTCTTTGTCTTTTGATGAACTGTGGAGAAAATGATAATCCTGAGTTTTCATCCAGTTTTAGCAGAGAAGATATTTTGTATCAGAGGCATTACAGGGTTCAGAGTTAGGTAATGTTCTCACTATTTGAATGTGAACATCAGATGAAACAAATCTGAGTGTGGTTTGTAAGCTATCAAGCAACTCAAACAGCAACAGCTTTAAAGAAAAAGGTTATATTTTCAAGAATAAGGTACTAAAAGAATATCAAATCAATTTTGAAATAACAACCAAAAAAAAAAAAAAAGACGAAAACAGAACCAAACAAAACTTACATTAGAATCAGCACACCTGCAACAATATTTTCCTCCACAGGGTTTTCAATTTCCTGTGTTCAGTATGTGACCTTATAAAAATGATAACAAGATTCAGCTTCTGAAAAATATACATACATCTTATCAGTTGTTTTCTGAAGGCAAACACTAGAATTGAGATGTGTTAAAGAAGTCGGAGTGTGGTTTTGTTCAGCTGTAACTTGAGGCAACAGGAAAATGTTCTGTTCTTGCTGAATTGTTTATGAGAAGTGATTTCATTTTCTTTGGCTTCTGAAAAGCACAGAAAGTGAGTTCGCCCAGTGATTTCTTAGTTACCACACTGTGGGCTATCTTTTAATAAACTAATGGCTCCTTATAAAATTTTCTGTCAATTTACAAGGACAACAGTTAACAGATTACAACAGTTAAGGGAATTCTCCATTTCACTCGTCCCATGGATTTATAATTCCTGTCTGCAAACCAAATATCCCTGAAATATGTGCAGGATCCCATGAATCTGTGCTTGAATGCTTTCAATATTTCCAAAGCCGTGTGTGGAACAAAACGTCTTGGACTGCGTTATAGCACAGCCTCTTCCTTTCCTGCTTCTCTTTTCAGCCTGAGATGAGAACACTCATCAGCTGAGATAAAAAACACCTCTCTCATCTCTCCAGATACTGTACACATCCTTTGTGGCAGCTCTGTTTTGCTTTCTCTGGCTGCAGGAGTGTTTTTCAGCTCAGTGGGAAGGCGCGTGCGTGACAGCAGAAATAGCGAGAGCTTTTCACGCTTTCCCTTTTCTTCGAAATCTTCACATTTGACTCTTCCTAGGCTGGAGTGGGGATGGAGATTCAGCTCAAATTCAGCTGGAGGACAATTTTTAGCAAAGTCAGACCCAAAATCTGTGGCAGATGTGCAGCCACTGTCCCTTCACTGAGTCAGGAGTGGCCATGCCAAGGACTTGGCGCACACTGAGCCCCAGACTCAGATATTTTATGTATTTGCTGGGGCAAAACTGTAATTTCCTAGGAGAATGACTTCTGAACTTCAGCTGTCTAGAGAGCTGCTGAGCAAGGTTTTAAGGATTACAATTAAAATAGCTAAAATCACACTTTACATGCTTTAAGCTCTTTTATGGCTCTTTTTCTGTCATAGGGAGCTGGGATGAAAAAGGATTTCAGCTTGGTCTGTCTTTGCAACCTGCATTATCTACCCAGTCAAGCCCATAAAACAGAATAAGCCTTTTTAGTTAGTTTTAATTTTTAGTTACTTTTTAGTTTTAATTTTTAGTGATTGGTTTTGTTTTTTTTCTTGAAAGGACAAATTGTCTTAAAATTATCACTATTTCTGTGAATATTTCACAACCAGTGAAAACCCTTTTTAAAAAACTATGGGTCTCTTTCAATTTTGTGAAATCCCTGGCACATGTAGATAAAGGTTTCAAACGTAGTTCTGTTGCTTTTATTGCGTACTGAGGATTTTTCTGTACTATGGCTGTAATGTGTATTATTCAGGGCTAACAAAGTGAATTGCCCATGCTGAAGTGGGTGGTATTTCCACTGCTGGCACAAAGAATTGTTCCAGCTGCTTCACCTTCCATTCTTTTCCTCAGTTCAGGAAAAATTACCAAATTTGCCCTTACATATCTTGCATCAGAGCGAAAGAATCCTTTGGCCGTTCACTTGCTTGCATTTTATCAGCACTTTACATTCAGGTTTTCCCTTAATCTTTAGTTGCATTCAGCTATATCCAGCGGATCCCAGGTTCTGAATAATCTGGGATTGTTACTCAGGACAACACTACCCAACAGAAATTGCCTGGTTTCAGATAGCATTTGTTGTATGCGTTTTCCCTGGAGTTTTTGGCCAACGTGGAAAAGAAATCAAGGTACAATTATACTCCTAATTACCTGTACCTGACTCCAAATAAAATAGGAAACTATTAAAAACCTTCCTGGGGATTAGATGGTATTAAACAGAAGATAATTAGTGCAAAGGTGAGAAGAGGTGATCCCATTTTCCCATTTGCCATATGTGGTGCAGGATGATGCTGAGTTTGAGAGGTGTGACTCTCAAATACAATAAAATGCTGTACTGAATTTCAGCAACAACTAATTAACAAGTCATTTATGAGTCTTATTACATTTTTAATAATGATGAAACACAGGCTGTCATATGATGAGGTACCAAATATAACACATGAAAATGCAGGCATAGAAATACAGCTTCGATATGAGCGTTTTTTTTTTTTCTGACAAGACTGAGGAAGATAGAGTTTCTAAAATAATAGAATAGAAGAAAAAACACCAAGAGAAGAAAGAAAGTGTCAGTGTAAACAGATGCTTCTTTAGATTAAGTTTTGCTCTACTGAACCTTATCTGTCTCCAGGCTTGTTCTGATTTTTGTTGTAGTTCTGGGGTTTAGTTTGGATTTGTTCTAACAGGAAATCTGGTATATTATAACTTGGTTTTCAAGATGCTTTTAAAAATCATTTTCAAGTGATTGAGGACCCTGCTTTAGGTTTATATTTTAGGTGAATCCAGTTTCAAAAGAGATAAATCTGGGATGTTTAAAATTGTAGTGCTGTGTACAAGAATTCAATCTGGTTCTAAAATCACTGTGTTAGCCTTTGAGAAGTGTAAAGCAGCACATCAATAATAATAGCAAAATACAATTTTTTCCTCAGAGTTTTGTACCTTTTAGGCAGGCTAACTGCAGTAATTAATATTTGGTCATGTTTTACATTGATTGTCCAAAGCTATTTGAGGCCCTCCGTGGTGCTGATGGCAGCTCCAGGTTCTGATGCAGAACATTAAGCAGCTGATCAGCTGGAATGAGATCCTGGGACCTTCTGTCAGGGAACGAAGGACAAAATTAATTGGGGACACTCTCATCCTTCCAGCTCATACAGAGCTCGGCAGGAAAAAATATTGATTGTTTTTGACAGTGTGGCTAAGTGAATTCCTACCTTCCCTTTCCCTGTGCAGGAGGGGCACAGCTCTGGCTTATCCTGAGTATATTGGAGTTCTGGATACTGCTGGCATTTTAAACTCCAATTTTATATTTCCTTTTAGAAGCAAATTCTTGCAAGTTTTTCTTAACTTAAATGAAGCACTTCAGTTCCAGGTGTTGCTGTCAGTTAATTTTTAATATTTTACCTGTACATTTGCATGTACAGCAATGTGCATATGCAACATGCATAGTTTCTTATTAACTCACAGTAAGACTTACTCGATTTTAATTAAGAGAACTGTGGATTTGCTGACCTTCAGGCATTGCGTTCCTCAGTCACTCACTGCCAGAAACTTCCCAACACAACAGAAGAGAAAAAGCTGTCAATAGGTCAGCTTTAAATTGTGTGCTATTTTGCAAATATCTGTGTAGGCAATTTTTGCTATTGAAAAAGAAATTAAAAATGCATACAGCAATGCAGCTGAAGTTAACTTCTGACTTAAAAAAAGAAAAAAGGTGCTGGCTGAGGGTGAACGTAGATCAAAGAAGTTCAGGCCAATAATCTGCAGATGGACTTCAATCTAGAAGGTGCAATTTATTTTCCCAAAATATCCCATTTACCCAGATTTATTTTAAACAGATAAATAATATAAAGTTTTGTATAATATCTTTCTGTAACAAATTACTGTATTTTTGTACTGTCTACTTTTAAATTCCGATTCCCATTTCTGTTCTTCTAAGTATCATTTATTTAACAAAAGAAGCTCCCATAATGATCTTGGTGTCACATTTGAAGCTGACATATCTTCTTACTATCTAATGAAACACAATATTTTCTTTATCACCTATTCTCTTTTCCCCAGCACAGCTCACTGCAGCTGTGTTTTATCAGAAATCAGCCAGCAATAGGACTTGCAATGCACTCAGGAAAACTTCTAGTGATCATAACAAAAAGCAGGAGATCAATGGACAGTCGTAGAGATTCCCTTCAAAGGAGCAATGGTTGTGCAAAGCGAGTCTGTAAAAGCTGAGCTCAGACCGTGGGGGTTTGAATGGAGCAAGAGAAATCCCTTCCCCTGATTAGCAGAGGTGTCTGTGCTAGGGAGGCACTGCCTCACAAAGAGCTCTTCAAGAGCCGTGCTTTGGGAAGTGGCAAACACGTCTTGCTGTGCTCCTCAAGAGGTGTTCAAGGCACTGTCTTGGAATAAGGCAGAAACTGTCCCTAGAAAATAAAGTTCAGAGAGACATTGTGATCAGAAATTGTAGGAATCGAACTGGCTGACATCCCAAACCAGACCGGTGTTTTTGGTGAGGAGTTGCCCCTTGTCCCCAGATTTTGGAGGGCATTTGTTTAAGTTTATAACAGTTCCTAAGAAGGTTGTCAAAGGTTTTAAAAACTGTTTATGGTAAAGCTTTATAACCCTCATTTCCCATTGTTTGCCTCTATTCCCAGTTATGTCATCCCTTCTCTCCTCCCAGTTCTGGAAAGTTCTTGTATCCTTGTACCCCCATTGGTTTATGTTCACAGCACTGTTCCACCCATCCCACCTTACTGGCCCCTGCCCTATATTGCTCCTCCCTGGCACCATTTTTCCCTTTACCCACTGGATTCTCACCCTGGACCCACCTCTCATCATCCCTTATAAATACCCTGGATTTTCCCTCACCCTTGTCTTTGACCCTTAACTCTTACAGTGCGTGCACGTGTTCTGGGCCTCATCCCACATCTTATTTTATGGTTATTAAAGTATTTAGTTCCAGAGCTGTGGTGTGGACCCATTCCTAATTTTGCCACCTTAGCCCTGATATCAGGGCACCCTTAGAGGTTGGTCTGGGAGATTACCCTCTAGTTTTGCATCTTAAATATTAAAAAACCCCCAAAAAACAACAAGAAATTATTCTGATTAGGAGTGATCGTAGGATGTGGATTTAGGTTTTCCATAAGACAGCAGTAGTGACACCACATCTAACACGTAAGAAGTCACCTCTTATGTGTTCTTTTAAAAGAGCATTGTGACAAATTTTCAGGAAACTTTGCTAATTAC
This sequence comes from Cinclus cinclus, assembly GCF_963662255.1. Taxonomy (NCBI): domain Eukaryota; kingdom Metazoa; phylum Chordata; class Aves; order Passeriformes; family Cinclidae; genus Cinclus; species Cinclus cinclus. Next base: position 16,409,463 of record NC_085060.1, on the reverse strand, counting down.
AGATCACTAATTTTTTTTTTGATGAGGAAAAAAAACAAGATTTGAATACAGAAGTCAGAATAGGGATGGATGTGTCCTAGCAGTTGGTACAATATAGTTGCTTATGGTACAAATTAATGCAAAAGAGTAACTTAGTGGGCAATAAAAGCAGAAGAAAATGCTGAACATTCTGAAAGTCTCATTTTTGACCTTTCTTTATTGTAAAAGTTTATTTCTGGAGTAAGCTTTTAATTTTTTGTTATCGGTCATCAAATTTTTATAATTTCGTGAAATTGCAGTCTGTCTCAGCAGTGTTAGCTGAACTCACTGTGATAGAACTGCACAAATAATGTCACAGCTTTCGTAAATCCAATGAATGTGTTGATGTTTTAGGAGATTCAAGGGAGGATGGGTAGAGGACAAGAAGGAGGATTTGTGCAGAGAGAAACATTCTGCCTTGGGTCAAAAGTGCCCCTTTTTCCCCTGTGCTGTGTTTGGTGTCTCTGTGCCTCAGTGGCCATCATTTGTGTTGTGATGAATGTAGGAACAACTGGAAGAGAACTGGGGGTGTCCCTGCTCATCTGGATTTTCTTCCAACCAAGATTTTGCACTCTTCTAGCAGATTCTGTTGCTCATTATTCCATCTTCAATCATATTCAACAACTCTAAAACTTGCATTACATTTAATTCAGGGACACATTGTCAGTCTAAAAGTAAAAAAAAAAAACAAAAAAACCCACCACTATTATTTCTGCAATCTGTTAAGTTTTTCTTACAGATTTACATCAATATTTTAATATTTTATTTATCTACAGACTTCTCACTTATATCTCTTAGTGAACAGCATGCAATTCCTGGCATCATTCATTTCTTTACTTAGTTTTGCCTGCTGTTCCAGAACTTTATGTTCAACTGGACCGTAAATGTAGCTGAAAGAGAAATGCTGAAAAGATTTTAGTTCAAAAGAGCAGCTCTGCAGTCTGATTATTTAAATATCTCCCCAGTCTCCTAAGTTTCAAGAACATATGGCAATTCACCCATGATTATTTTTGCTAAAAATGATTTTAATTTAATGAGTCAATGAAATTAAAGATTTCTTTTTCTAGCAGCTGGCTCTCTCAAAATTCAAGGTCAATGCACAGTGTTGACATAATTGCACAGCCAGTCTGTCCATGCTCTACAGGTGTCAGTCACATTGAAAATAAACACTAATTATGTATTTTAATGTGTAGCAGAAGTCAAATTCAAAATCAAAATCAGTGGAAACAATGACAAGCTTATTCAAAGTCACTTTTGGGATATTAAGTCCTCCTACTTGGAGGAAAGCACGTTTTCCTTATCATTACTGAGCGTATCTATTTGAATGTTGTGCTGCATCTTTTTTGTTCATTAATTGCTTGACATCATTAAGACTTAAGTGATTCCTAATGATTCATAAAGGAACTTTCAGCTGGAATACATCAGCAACAAGATTCAGAACTCAAATCCCAAACCCTGCAAATAGCATTTAATTTGATAAATCCAGGGGTTATAGTGTGAAAGGGAAACTCTAATAGCTCCAATACAATCAAAAGAAGGGAGAGAAACTAATACAGAGAAATGAGAAAACCAAGAGATTCAAACTTTACTTAGTTTAGAGTCTAAAGGTCAGAAAAATGGTGTGATTTCTGGAGCTGATGTGCTGCCAAGTGTCTGAGAAGAAAAAAAAAAAAATCCCTAAGCAACCCAAACCCTGAGATTAAAGAAAAAAATACACTTAAAAAAAAAAAAATCCAGCAGACCTGAAGGATGGAACAGTGTTGCCCTGAGGTAGCTCTGCCACACTCAGAAGGAATTTATGGCATAAAAATGTCCTTGTAGTGCGAGCCAGCCCTGTTATGTGCCATATCCCTCTAATCACATCAACGGGGCTGAATTCTCCAGCCGCAGAAATTGAGGGCAAGAACAGAGTGTGAAATTAAAGCCAGGGGCAAAACTCTGGGCTGGTCTGGATTTCACTCACCTGCATCTAGGAGATATCCATAATGAGAGAGGGGAACGTGTCCTGTTCTCTGTGCCACTCCCCGGGAAGGTTTTGATGGATGAAATGCTCAAGAGGAGGCACCTACACAAAAATCCTGGACAGCACGGACAGCTGGGCTCTGTCCTGGGCTGCTTTCAGTAGCACACAATTACCTCTGAGAAAAAAGCATGGGGCTGGACTGGAGTGCACCTCTTCACCTTTCTCATGTGTAGTGACACATAAGCCTGGAAAGAACTTCTGTGGAAATGAAAACCAAGGAGAGTGATCTGGAGCCAATAAAAACGGAGAAGAATTTAAAATTGAAAAGAGCTTTTCCTTTTTTTACAATATTTCTTGGGGGAAAAAAAAAAAAAAGAAAAACTAGCTGTTTGGGGTTTTTTTCCTCATATGGTGAGATGGTTTTGTATGTAAATAAGTTGTCATTTTCAACTAGGAAAACATAAATACAGAATTTAATTGTAACAGCTGTCATTTTCATCTGATATTCGTCTTGTGAGCCATTCTGCTCTCTACTACAGCTATCTAGGTTTAGCTAGTAGGTTTCTCTTTCATGCATTCAAACTGCATAATGTCAGAAAGGATTGATAAATATAGTTTTCACGTTTGGAAAAAGTATTGTTTTATTTTGGGGGCTGGGGAATCTCAGCTCTTTGAGTGCAGGGGGAGAGTTTATTGTTTATTCTCATATTTGAAGTCCAAGACATTGACTGTGATGTTTTTCATCTTAGAGCCTCAGAGTGGTTGGACTGAGATTAGAATTTGGTTCCACAATATTCTGTGCTGACAAATGAGTATATTAAACACTGGAACATTATTTAATTAATTGGCCTTTGCTGCTCTTTCATAATTAAAGTTCTGAGCCTTTGCAATAAATGGATAATGCACAGTAAGGACCGGGTAATGAATTTGGATCCAGTTTCCAAAGTACTTCAGTGTCTTTTTTTTTTTTTTTCTTTTTTAAAATATATAACCAGGTGTGTATTTTATTAATATAGGCTTTATTTGAAAACTGGACTTTGCAAAGGAATGATATGCTGTGTTGAGCTTCAGAGGTACTTAGAGGTCTCAGATAAATTGTGAATGACCTCTGCAGTAGCACATTGAGCCTTTCCCTTGCAGAGAGTCTTGGACCCCAGATGCTCTTTATTATTATTATTATTAGTAGTAGTATTAGTATTATTTTTATTTTGGTTTGATTTTTGTTTTGGTTTTTTTTTTTAACACTATAGAACCATCTGAACTTCCAGAGTCCTACAAGCTAATAAGTTTTAATTCTCTGAATAAAGTTTTGTTGGAAAAGAGATTCAAGAGATTCCATTACAAATCACAGCTTTTTCATATTTTTATGTGTTATATTCCTTTAGCTATTGTACCATGGTTTCTATTTTGATGAGGAGGTCTGGGATAACATTTGTATTGGCAAAATTTCCTACTTTGCAATCTCTGTCAAAACTGGAGAGGTTTCACAATGAAAGACATTTCAGGTTTAGGCAGAAGGTATTATTTTTTGCCAGACCACTGCAATGACAGCTTATATTTTAAGTACAGCCATAACAGGAACTATCCCCAGAGCCTGGGTCCCATTGTTGCTGGTGGGGTTTTGTATGGTGTTTGTTTTTTGGTTTTTTGTGATTTTTTTTTTTTTTGTTTGTTTGTTTGGTGGGGTTTTTTTTTTTTTTTTGGGGGGGGGTCTTTTTGTTTTGTTGTTGGTTTGTTTTGTTTTATTTTTAATGGTATAATTCACCTTTCTGGATGCAAGATATCTTGATGTGTGTGGTGTTCCCAAAATATCCATTTCACTCCTACACAGTGTCTTTTCTAAGATTTCTTAATGTGATGTAAATTCAGATCATTGAGCCTGGCAGAATTCCTGGAGTTTTTTTGGGCAGCACTCTCAGCCACAGGGTGGAGACTCCTGGGGTGTGCAGGGTCAGGGGATGGACTTTGATCCTGATGGGCCCCTCCCAGCTTGGGGGATTCTGTGAAAATATCTCACGCTTCTGGCTGTGTGCTGAAAGGAATATATATATATATATATATATATATGTACACACACACTTCTGTCTAAATGTTTGTACAGCCAAGGGGTGCAGGGAGCTTGGCTTTGCCCCTGATGGTGACAGCAGATCCTGCAATTCTCGCTGCTCTGTGCCTGGTTGTCTCCTGAGCAGATATTGAGTGCAGGCTGCCACGTTTGCAGAGTGATTGAGCAGAGGATTAGGACCAGTATTAAGTGAATCAGTTTGGTGAAATATGCACAGATGGCACCACAGGTCTGAGGTTCACCTCAAACTACCTGGAGCATCCACTGCTCCCGTGCAAGATTTGCAATGCCATCACTGGGATTATGACAGACAGTTCCTCCTGGCTCGCTCCTACCCAGGCGGGGTCAAGCAGACTTTATTCCCTCATTAAAAAAGCCTCCTGGTAAAAAATGGGAAAGTAATTATATATGGAGAGCAGGTTTCATAAATCTTTTCTTTAGAAAGTGCAAACTTTATTTATTAGGAATGCAGCTCTCCATTCCGTATGTGCACCCAGCAGGAGTCTGTACCACATCAGGGGTTGGAGTGTAATTTTGTATTGCAAAGTAATTTAAACAGGGACACAGAATTTGGTAGTTTCACACTTACAAAGGCAGCTAACAGCCTTGCAGAAGAAGCTCATTGGCAAAACAATTGATTTCTAACTTCTGGAGCAGAGAACCTTTGTTGCCTAGATCATGTACAATAAAACTGACATCTGAGGGTAGAGCAAAAATATGCTCAGCTTTCCTAATCCCTTGGAGGCTTGTGAAATTACTGTCTGAAAACTATAATGAGAATGAGATAATTTGTGACATTTCCCTCTGCTGTTAGAAGGTATTGATTTTATGACATTTTCATTTCTTATTATGTATTATGAGCATAAGACATCTGAATGTTAATATCAGATGCACAGAATAAACAAGGATGGTGCCAGGTAGCACTTTATTTATTTCAATTATTTTTCAGTTTTATGCTGTAGCTATTTTACCAAATCCCTGCAGGCTGTTAGCAGATAAACAATCATTCCTAAACTCTGGGAATTCAGAATTAGAGGAGGCAGCCCATACATAAACTTATTTCTTCCATGAAGTCTACCAGCCAAGTAAGATAAGTTAACATCACCATGCTGAGTTTTGACCTCCCCTGCTTTATGTAAGATATTCAATTTTTCAGCCACATTGTCTACCTAATTTAGACTGTTAATGCCTTGGGGTTGTTGTCATCTTCCTCCTCACATAGGAGAGACCTGCTGAAAATACTAATGCAGTCACAATAGATCCAACAGTGCCCTTGTGTTCAGCCCTGCTGCATCTCATTGTCAGGGCTTTGTGAAGGGTAAATCCCCTCTCCTAGAGGTGAAAGCAGCAGGACAAGGTTATGGACAAGCTGTATCAGGACTCTTGGAATTCTTCAAGCTTTGTTTGACCTCTTAGCTGTAGGACAATGTAGTCCTATAAGCAGCTTTGCTCACATCTGTCTGGAATTACTGAAAATATGTATTTTGGGTTTCTGGAGAGATCTCCTTGGGTCTCCCCCTTGTTTTTAGCATATTCTTCCCCCTCTGTCCATCATGTCACCATGATGAGTTACACCCAAAGAGTGACTGAGCAAGGTGTGCAGATCAAGGAGTTCTGTCAAAAACCTTGGGACTTTGAACTGACTATTGCCAGAGAGAGAGACAGGGAACAAATCAAATTCCCACGGGGAAATGCACTGTCCATGTGGCAGTGCAGGTTTGCTCTAAGCAAGTGCATGGCAGTAGGAGGCTCACCATGCCCAAAGTGCTGCAGAATCCTGGTTTTGTGCCAGCAACCTGCACATGAGAGAAGCATTTCTAATATCTGTGTTTAAGGCCAGCTTGGATGGAGCTCTGAGCACCCTGCTGTGGTGGAAGGTGTCCCTGCCCACAGCACCGTGGCCTTTGGGCACTGTTGTGCCCTTGGCAAAGAAGGAACCTGCCCAGGGCTCCCACTTGGCACATCCATCTCAGCATCCTGGGGACACGAGCAGTATCAGGAGAAATATATTTTCTCCTTGGCCATCTGCATTTAAATTGATACATTATATGAAAGAGCACGAGCCAACCCAACAGAACAAAAAAAATTCTCCTATAGTTGATGTGATAGAATGGATTTTAAGGACTTAATTATTTGCAGTTGCAGTTTGGTTTGGTGTGGTTGGGGTTTTATAAGTTTGCTATAGGGGAATTCATAGGAAATGGACAATACTGTGCAAAAATAAGAATGGATGAGTAAAGAAAAAGAAATTGCTATTTTTATGCCTTGTGAAGTTGACTAAGTGATAGATATTGTACATGAGCTATATTTATATCAAATTTATAGAGAGATTTCTCGCAGAACAGGGTAGTGAAGAGAAGGGAAAACAATATCATAATAAGGTCAGAGCATAAAAGAATAACTGACTTGTCCAGAAAATAAAGTCACACAGGGATCGCAAAAACTGGTATATCAAAACTATTCAAAATATCATTCACAAAGTATCAGTCTCTTGTGGGGACTTTAAATGATCCAGCCTTACTTTGTCTGAAATGCAGCTTTTATAAAGGAAATACTAAAACCAAGGAAAAACTTTGCTTGGATCCTTTAACAATAAGGTCTGAAAATACAGTGTTATTGAAATTCTTTTTATGTGTCCTTCAGAAACAAAATCACTTTAGGTTTCTTTAAAGAAGAGAATTGTGTAGATTTTATCTGTCTTATACAGTGTAATAATATTTATATCATAATTTTCTGGTTTGTAACAATATCTTTGTAAATATTCAGTTCACTTTCGATATAAATACTTCTATTTCTGGGGATCACAATTTGATCTGAGAGCAAATTACTTAAAGCAGCAGGGGGCCAAACCAGAGATATGTATTCAGATTTGGACCCAGCTCCCAAAGTGCAATATTTAAATGTTCAGAGAGAGTTTTCATGTTGTCATGGAGCTGGAGATCAAAAACCATCAAACACACACAAATTCCACATTGCACTTTCAGAAGGAGACACCAAGAGAGAAAAAGAAAGAGAGAGAAAATGAAGAAATAATGTTTATGTGCATTTCTTAGCTGGAATTTCTCTCTAATACCACAGTGCTCAGTTTGAGCTTGTCTTGCACTCGCTCAGTGAGGAATATTTGATTTTTATAATTTTAGTCTAATGTTTTCTTCCTACAAAGGGAATTCCAATATCCACTCCTGGGCTGGGCCCAGCCCTTGTGTGTTCAAGGGGTTTGCCTGCACATCCCTCTGGGTCTCTCCACAGACCTTTGCAGAAATCTCAAAGAATTACTGAGAGTCACATCAGGAAAAGTTACCCAGGCTGGGGAGGGGATGAGGGAAGAACAACAGAGGAGTTAGTTATCATTCCAGTGGGAAAAACCTAATGGGAATTCCTAGTCCTTGGCCAGTGGGGAATCCACAGAGGAAACTTGCAGCTGCGTGGTGATGGGAAAAACATTGATTAATTAATGCCATTTTGCATTAATTGACATCGCATCAATCATTTATATCTCTCTTCTACGTTCTCCTTCTGTATCAGATCTATGTGCAGCTATATCCCCATGGATAGGGGTAAGCACGAGAACTTCTGCCATAACTCTACTGGAAAATGCCTATATGCCCCAAAAATGTATTCAGAGTCATCTCCACTCTTTAAAGACACTTAGTTCTGTTTGTTTGGTTCCTGGTAGGAATTACCAGGAGTGTCCCAAAGAATCCCTCTTTTGTGATAGCCTGATTGATCAAAGTCTCTTTCACTTATTATGAGACTCTAATGTGGAATTTAAAATTGTCAAATACGGAGATACAAAGCAAAACTCAAACAAATGCAAAGAAGTTCTTAATATAGGCTAAACCCCAAATTCAGAGATATCACCCAATTAACTGAGACTGCTAAAGCATTATTGCTATTCCTCTCATCAAGAAAGAATGGAAGTAAATCCTGCAAAAGGAACAGCCTGGGATCTCTGGGTATGGGTCTCTAACTCTATGGTGGAACTCAGAGGTGGCAAAGAGTAAGCAGAGACAAAGGTTTTTATGAAAATAACACCTACTGGGGACATCAATATGTCAGAGGAGAACAAGGGAATGGTTTCCTCCTATGGTAAAAGGAAAAAAAAAAAAGCTTTGCCTAAAAAAGTGTGAGAGAAAAGCACCATGAGTTAGAAGAGAGTGGATTTAGAAATTATTTACCACTTTAGATGATTTCAGCAAACCAGCCTTTTAACTTGATCTGTTGTGGGTATTTGAAGCTCAGGTTTTTTTGTGCAGGAAATGAAAACAGGTTGATTAAGCATATTCTCATCCTCCCACCATGTATCCTGTACATCCCTGTGACACCCTGTGATCGAGAGTTGCTACAATGCCCAGGTAATAGATGGGAAATTGTTTCACGTCCTGGTGCTACTGGTGTGTGATTATGATCCAGCTTAGCAATCACAGAAATTGCTGCTGGGAGTCATCTGCTGCTCACCCATTGCCCAAGCTGCTCACTGAATTTGGGGGATTTGTGTGCTCCGGCAAGGCATGAGTTATCAAGGAGTTATTTATAAAGAACTGCTGCAGATGAGGCTTATTTCTCTAGCTCCTTCATGTGGATAATGGCTTGTAAAAACAGGGAAGAGTTATAGGGGAGTGCTCTGTAAGTCACTGTCTGCCTGTGACATGTGGCTCAGTTTCTTGTTGGAAGCATACTCTGACAAAGACGCTGCCAGCTGTGTGCCTACATCACAGGCAGGGCATAATTACTCACTTTACACCTACTTTCATTTAATTTTGACGATTAGGAAGTTGAACTAGAGAAGGCTGGGGAGGAACTGTGGCTTTACTGCTTCAGAGCTGAGAGCTAAGGAACGTGTGCTTCTCTCTTCACACCTCTCCCGAGTTCCATTTAAACTGAACTGGCACTGAACTAAAGGTTTGCTGGAGGTTTTCATCACAGATGTGCTTAAGTGTCAGCTGTAAATTAAAGTAGGTTAAATGTATTAGAAATTAAGTAGCTATTTCCTCAGGAATGTCTGTGTTCTTTCTGCAAAGTTTCATTTCAATAATTTAGAAAATACAGTATTATCGGTTTTGTGCAATATTTATGGTAGTATGTCATGTGAATGAAAAAGGAGGGAAAAAAACCAAACCCTGAGAACATTATGGAAATTATTCTTTGCAGATATTGTGGTCTTTAGCTTCTATACCAAACTCTGTTTGCATGACTTAATATTATTATAATAATCAAAGCAAACCCTCCCCAGAGATTAAACGTTACATGGCTCAGACTCTTGCTGAGGAGATTGTACAATGATTGCACAGCTCTCAGTTGCCGTATTTCATATGTTAACATCCCAAATCCCAGCTCCTAATAAGACATTCTTTTTATCATGTGATTTTCTCATTGTGACTATGTAGTATTTAATACTTTTAATTCCTATTTGTCTTCTTGCTGAAATGAGAAGCTGCCCAGGAACTTCCAGGCTGATCCTCTACCTCCCTACTGACAAATGCAGTGGCTGAATAAAGAGACTTGTTCTTGCTCTGTGCTGAGGGATATCCTTATCAAACAAACCAGTCCAGCAAAATGAAATGTACCCTGACAAAATCTGAGTCTAAACCAAAGACTTCACAGGTGTAGAACTTCCATTTTCCCCCATCTTTTAAGCTGTCATATCAGAGGGAAGGGAAATATGGCAGTGCCCTTACAAAGGCAGTCATCTGGGGCTCCAGAACCAGATTCTGCTGTGAAATATTCAGGTTGAATTCCAGGTCAGGCAAGAATAGAGGCGAACTTTTGCATGAAATCTGAGTTGTACTTGGGCTATGTAATATTTTTCTGCAAATATTTAAGTTATCTGAATTTTAACTTTCATCTAAATACAAAATTCCTTCGCTTTCATTCGTGTTTGCAAAATAAAACCAAAACCAGATATTTTCATGCATTTCCCTTTTCTTTAAACGGGTAGTAGAAAAAAACGGGTAGTAGAAAAAGAGCAATGAAAGCCAAGCTTCCTCCTGGATGATAACAATGTGCAGTGCAAATACTGTCAAATTTAGAGGTCAAGTGCTTAAAGTGCTGTGCCCTGTGGGAAAATATGCTTGGTGGTGTTGGTAGGTGGAAGTAATTTGTTTGAGCTGGAATGTGGCCACAGTGGTATAAATCAAAGATAACCTGGTAGACCATAAACACCCTTTTGTAACTGTGGAGTGTATTTTTAATTTGACACTGCTGTGCTGTGAATAGGCAGCTTAATTGTCCTTTTGTGTGTTCCCAAAGGTAAGGGGGGGAAAATGTGGGAATAAATATTTCTTTCTCTGCTTATGAAAAGACACTACTTTATCCACAACAAAGCTGCACCAGGAATGTGGAAATACAGGAACCACAACACTTTCAGGGTTTCAACTTGTCACTATATTCTTAAGAGGAGCTGCACTGTCTCAGAACAGTTTGTGCTGTTTATTATTTATTCATTTGATACCCCAAATGAACTGGGGGCTAGATGAGAGCAGCCTCTTTGCTTTGGGTCTAGTGGAGAAAGAAAATTAGGCAAGCAATTAGTCACAGCCCCTTTTTTTAATTCTGCCTGACTTTTGCTGCAAGAGGAGCAGTAATTGTCCATACAGAGATTCTTTTTTGACTGAAGGCTGCTCTTGGTGTGAGGTCAGCTTGCAGCTGTTTTGAACAAATTGTAGTTAATAAGTCAGCTTAAACGAGATTCACAGTCATAAAACCAGTCAGCTGAACAATTGTTTTCTGATGTACAGTCTTTCTTGGTTCTCTATCTAAATGCTTAAATCTTTTTGAAAAGAACTTCTGTAAACAAAATTTATTTTAACAAATTGTCATTTGTGTTAAGAGGTTTTAAAATAAATCTGTTTATGTGATTTGGGTGTGAAATGACTTTTGAATAAGAAATGTTTTATCGATTTCATAAACTGTGTGTTTGGTTTTGGTTCTATGAGGCAAAATATTTTAGTCATCAATAGAATGATACTTGGCTGATAAAGAACAGCTTCTCATTATATTCATATGTTTCACAATAGTCATAAATGAAATTTAACTCACCAAAGGCCAAATCCTCTGGAAAGGGCAATAAATAATTAATTAGCCACAGATCTGAACATTTCAGGAATTCTAAGTTTCTGATACTGCCACAGACCTGAAAAGAAGGGGAAAAAAGGAAGGACTAGAATTCCTTGGCACGTTTGAAAGATCCTTTGACTAATTTATAATGGCTTATTTGGCAAGATGCTTCACGATTTTTAAAAAGCTTGAAATTCCTGTTAGGTGCCTGGAATGAAGAGTGATTCACAAAGAAAAAACCTGAAGTTCTATTAGTGCAGGTAGAAGTGCTTGTTTTCAAAACAATGTGGAAAGCCATGGATTGTCTTGGCCTCCTGAAATTCCAGGCTCATCCAGGAACCCCATCTTTAAAATGCTGTCACAATGAGGAAATACCAGATACTTTAGCTGCTCAAAATTATGGCATCTTAGATCAAAGATGGTTGGATGGTCTTAACAACCTGATTTTTTAAAATGTGTTTTCCCCCCCTTTTCCTGTAATCCTTAGGATTTATCTCCAGAGGTGCTGCCAGCAGCTGGGGGGAGCCAGCTCTTGTGCAGGAGCCTTGGGGCAGAATTTCTGTGTCCACAACCCAGGTGTGGTGTCCACGTCCTGGCTCAGGTAAGGCAGAGCTGGCTCTGCTCGTTTCTCTGTTGCTCTGTTCTGGCACAAAAGGAGCTTGAATTGTTTTGGAAAGTGAACTCCCTCAAAAGTGATGCCACACAGGGTATGAATGAAGGACTTTTGGAAATGAGGATTGGTGCTTTTTTTTTTTCTCAAAGAAATGATATTTTTTTTCCTGGAATTTTAGGTATGCTGCTTTATTAAATATATATATATATATATATAATAAGTGTTTTACAAATATTTTGCAGATGTTGTGAAAAATGCAGGTATTAGTGTGCTGCTGTTGTTAGAGGAATGTGTTTGCCCAGCAGGTTCAGTCCAAGGTGGATAAAGAGTTTGAATTTAGGTTGTGAGGACAGAAATTCTCTGTCCTGGTGGTGTAAAGACAGAGTTTGATTTTTCCAACTATTCGGGATAGCAGAGTTGTGTCTTGTGGCAGTGATGAAGCCTGATGTTAGATTATGGTGTGTTAAATTAGAAATGTAAAGTACAAAGGGCTATGAGAAAAGAAAATATAATCCATGAATAATGTAACTGGTTGAACTGAAAAGGCCAATTTCTGGATTTATTCTGAATTTGTTATATTTCAGTTTGCATTCTTCAAAATAAATTAGAATAGGTTTCCTAAGTATGATAAATTTGGAAAAGAAATTCAATTGGGTGTGGTGGGAGGCCTTTGGGATTTGACAGAGCTCTTTCTTTTGGACCTTGACAATTGTGTTTCCAATTGCTCTTTGAGAAACTAGAAACTATGGCCGTACAGGAAAAAAGAGTGGTTGTGGAAGAGAGGGAAAATAAATAATGTTGTCATACAGATAGAGATCTTTAGATTTGATTAAGAAATTAGCCACGGGGGGATCACTTTATTGAATTAAAGTAAAATATTGGTTCACAAATGAAACTTGTTCTAACTTCAAATACACCCATATTTTAAGCTATCTAGTTTTTGATGGCAATTTTCCTTCAGTACTGATGATTTCTGAATCTAGATTGTTTCCAGTAACAATTTGTGAAGGGAAATAATATTGTTCAACAATGATGTAGCAGTAATATATTGATAATATTAATTAATTATTAATGTGTTAATAATTATTAATAAATTAGATAATGCATCATCTGTACTTCTAGTGTAGGTCATATAAGGAAGACTATTTGCACATGTTATTTAGAAGAAGAAAGGAAAAAAGGAACTTAAATCAGATTTGGTTGCTCCTTCTGTCAGTGACTTGCCAATACATCTGGAACATTGTACTGTTAAATATCTATATTTATATATAAAATTATAGAAATGAGAATGGAACCACTTATAAGTGGAGTCATCCTTTAACTAGAAGAAGAATAAAATGACACAGAGAGAAAATGAACTAGAAGGAAATAGTTTTCTGCATAAAAGACAATATCCTGTACTTTCGTTGTACTAAAATCAAACGCTTTCAAAAAATGAGCACAAAATGAAATATTCTAGTAGCAAGATGTTGATCTTCACTGATAATTAGTTTTTAATTTGAAATGATCTCAAATTTTCATCATAATTGTTTGCCTAGTCTAAGCTTATGAAGGTGGTGGAAAGTATCAGTGTGAGAAAAGTATCTAAATATCCTCCTTTCTTCAATAAAAACTAATTTTAGTTGAGTTACTTGTAGGTCTTTAACTTCAGAGAGAATGGTGAATGATGGTTTTCTTTGAAAAAGAGACCACTTTTAAGTCCTTAAAATTTTCTTCTGAAATCAGATCTATGTAGGAAGAGTCATATCAACACCAAATTTCATTATGCAACTAGAGCAGAAAAATCACATAAAAGAATGATTATCATTAAGTAAGAATGGCTTGGCAAAAAATTTCTCTCTGATTATCACAGAACTGGGTCAATTGTGTCTTGTAGATTTGTTGATTTCCTTTACTCCTTCTGATCCCAAAGAGAAAAAAAAAAAGGGAGGGGGAAAAAAAAGTGCTGTTTGTTGTTTAATACAATCCACTTTGTCAGTAGAGAAAGTCTATGCCGTGTGAAAACAAAGAACTCTAAATCAAAAAACAAGACATAAAGTGCATTTTCTTTGGAGATGCCTGAATAATGCTCTCCTGGTTCCATAAAATGATGAGCTTTTGACTTCTCTGTTTGCAAGTAATTAAGGTATTTCCCTCTTTTTTGAAATGTGGAGGTGCATAATGGGGAAAACTAGATACTGTTATAGAAATAATTAGTACTGATTAAAGCAAAGTAGTGTGAGATCCCTCACTTTGTCCCTTCAGATAAGGTCACATCATCTGGTTTTTTTAAGTCTCTTCACGTTTAAATATCTGCATATACGGCATGCACAGGTTCGTGTGACTAAAATTATGCAGTATAGAAATAGTACTTTTTTATAATCTTATTCTTTCTTGCTGATGCATTTATCACTTCCCACCTTCCCTGTGATGCAGAAATTTGCTTATTCTTCCTAACAGTGAAACGTAGAACAATCAGCTGAGAACTCTGTTTTATATTCTGCAGAATTAACCTAATTCCGTCTGCAAACACCATATCCTGCAGTAGTGTCTGGCTTACCATGAAGTCCATATTTTGTTTTCAATCTGTACTATGGTAATTTTCCTTGCTCAGGTTCAGTTTTAAGACAGAGTGACTAAAAGCTCTCTGTTTGCCTTCTTGCACAGAACCTGAGCACTTAACCAGAGTTCTTGCACATGAAAATATGTTGGGTGTGCTGCTGAGTGGAAATTGCCTCAGTAATAGGAACAGAAGAGAATGAACTCATTGGAGCTACCAAGAAGGAAATATTTTGGTTGCTGGGCCTTTTTTTTTATCAGCAATAATCTGTCACTTAGACCTGCTCCAGAATTCCTGGCATGTTTTAAGCTCTGGATGTAGGGATGGTGTCAGCCAGAGGAAGGCAGAAACACCAGAACTGGCTTTGTGGTTCTATTTGATGTTTCCTTTATGGTTGTTCTCTGCTCATGTGTATCCCCCGAACTCCTCATCTTGCTGACTGCTTCTCTGGTGATGGATGGTTGCAACCTGTCATCAGTGTGCTGTGAGAAGCTATTTTAGTGTTATATATCATTAGGGACCCTTCTCTCAAGACATGTTACTATTATATATCATTAAAATGATGGCCAGTAGGAACAGGCATCCCGGAGAGGGAATCTTAGGGTTTTATGTGGGGAAAAAAATCCTAGTTTACAGGTGAGTTGGGACAAAAAATATACAGTAGTTGGGAGTTGTAATAAAAATAATATGAAAAATAACTGCTATTTTTTATATAAATTGTGTCTAAAAGGAGGGTCTAGATCATAAAACCAAGCTTCTGCACAGCAAAAAATGTCTATAACTGGGGTTTTTATGCATAAGACCTACTGTGCTGTAACTCACTAAATTATGACAAGAACGGCCAGAATGTGCTGAGCCAAGCCTAAGCATAATTTGGAAATGAAAGGGCACTGTAGAATCTTTCAGAACCTAAAAATCTGCAGGACTGCTATTATGAATCTGCCTGCGATGTTATATTTTAGCTGCAGGACTTCCCCAGTGTCTCAGGAATAAACAATTTAAGTGGTGACAATCTTGTTGAGTACTGAGAGGAAGCTGTGGCTTCTGCTCCTCCGCGTTCCCAGACCCACGGGAGCTGTAAGGAGCTGTGCACACACGTACCATTCCCATGGAAGCTGCCAGGAATTAGCTGAAGTTACCCAGGAACAGAGTTGGACGTGGTGTGTTTGCCGTGACCTCGTTACTGCAGCAGTCTCTCAGCTTTCCTTGCCTCTGAGGGTTTTGTGATTACGGAGCCACCATCACCTTTCCAATGCAAACACATCTCCTGCTGTGCATCCAAACAAATGGGTAAAGCCCCAGGAATGGTGGAGAGGAGGTCTGTCCGTGAATATGGCTGCAGATGTGGAGTGGGATGAGTCTCTCCCCACAGCACTGGTGATGTTCAGTGGGTGAGGCTGTTGGAAGCTCCTGTCCTCTCCTGCTCCCCTTTTCCTCAGTATTTGCAGCAGAAATATTTCCCTACAAACCGAATGGGTAAAAGCCAAGACAGCAACACTCTTTCTATGTGTAGAGATTGTTGGTTTATATCTACTGAAACCATTAAGCCTCATTGCTTTCCTATTATCTCTATCAGAATTAGATATTGGTGGATCTCCTGCATCCTTAGTGTTCTGTGATTCTAAAGTGCATAATGCAAGCATTAGAGAACTGAGATTTCTTTTGGTTTGCTTCTGTTCATGCTCTTGAAATGATGATGATGACAATAGCCTCTTAAATCTAAAACCAAATAAACATTTGTGTCCTTACATAATGCTGCTGAAAGTGTTCAAGTAGAAGAGTTTAGATTTTTTTTCAGAAGAATTTTAGATTTTTTTCAGCTGTTTTGTGTTGTTTTTTTCCTTAATTCAGTTTTACATGTTGCTCAAATATTCATGTCCTTGCTTCAAATAACCCAAACCACACAACTAAATCTCAAGGTTTTTTTAAATGCTACTTTTACTGCTATGGTTCATTTGCTGCAGGGCAGCTGCTCTTGACTTATGGAACTCGGGCTGACATTAGGAGGGGAAAAACTTGCCAAGGTAAAGGAACAGCAAGAAGAGAAGTTGTGATATTTTCAATTAGACCTATCAAAATATTCAAAATGCCTTTAATAAAAAATATCTCTGTATCTTATCTCTGAAGAACATTAGCCATGGGTACAAAAATACTGTTTTTTCTGGATACGAATGCTGAGTTTTAAACAGTTTTATAGACTTTGGAGAAACATGTACAGGAGAAAGGGGATGGCAGAAAATCCTGCTCAGGGGTGACATCTGCTCTGGTTTTGTGAGCATGTTCTCATAATATGGTGTGTCAACACCATCTGTTGAGCAGGGACTGAGTGAGCCTGGCCTGTGCTGTCTCCACATCAGACTCAAATTTTTGCCTCCACATCAAACCCAAATTGTTTCCAGCAGTGTTGGAAGGACAAGAGCTTGGCCAGGGTGTCCCAGGACTGGCTGCAATTATTTCTGTTGATGGTCTTAGTTTTAATTAAAGCTTAATCTATCACTCCTTCATATGTAAGTGGGTCAGCCGCAGATTTTAAGAATTACAGCTTTTAGAAAAATTCTGTTTATTCTGCAGATGTGCTCTGTGTCTATAATACACAGATAAGGTGCCTATTGCTTGCCAGTTTTTTGGACCACTTACAGATTTCTCATTTCTAGCTTAGTGACACATTTCTTCTTTTTGTGGCTTAGGTTACCTGGAGCTTGTGCGGTAACCTTCATATTAATATTGATCTGAATTATTCTTGAAAGAATCTTTTCATTGTGAGTAAGATTATAGTATTTACTAAAATATAATATTGCCTGTGCCATTTTTACTCCGTCCAAAGATTGCTTTGCCTGGTGAAATTAAAAAATTACTTTTATCTATCAAAGCCTTTTCCCTGGGGACATACATGCTCTGAATGGAATTAAAGGCAAGGTGAAGAGTTAAACAATAAAAGAATACTGATTGCAGATCAGATGGCATTTACATGTGCTTTACACCAGGCTGACATGACAGCTCCAATGTCAAAGCTTCATGAGAGTCTATAAACTAAAAACTGGTCCTCAGAAATCACCATGCTTTCCTAATGCATTTCTTACTTATATATCTATATATTATAATTGCACAATCACTGAAAATATAACAGTGTTTTAAAATGTGGAAAGATGACCTTGAGTTCCCTCAAAAGAAAGGAGTATTTTACAGGTTTGTCAGGTGTATAAGTATATGAATACTAAAAATACTGTGGAGGGTTGGACACTTTCTAAGGAGATTATCTGGCAGTTTGTATGAGCCTTGATAATTATTAAGTGTAAATAATTATGGGATGAGAGAGTCCTTTCATTCCTGCTATCTAATTTATTTAACATACCCTGAACTGCATCTTTTTTTGCTAGATCTAATAGTATGATATTTTGCTTTTGAAAGGAATTGATAGTGGCAAAGATAAATATTTTTTAATGGTAGTTGGCAGCTTGGAAGATGGGTATCTTTAATTTACAGCTGTTTGTGGTGAATATTCTTGCATTCCACTTGAGTATCTCACGTGTAAATCCGTCTCACTCCTCCACCTCGAACTTGAGCATTTCCCAGGAGGGTTTCACAAACACTTTATTTTTGCTTATTTCAGGATGAACAGGGATTCTTGCTAATAGCTTCCCCTGTTAGAGCTGCTCTGCTCCTCATAAATGATTAAACACCTTTTTAGCCCTGCCTCAGGAGCACGAGCCTGCTTAGACTGTTTAGGAAGTTGAACCTTGAGCACTGCCACCGTGCATGGCTCTGATTCTTGGCCCACGTGGAATTTGCAATAGAAAAATGTAATGAATGAAGTCAGCAGTGATATTTGTCACTTCACTGCTGTTGGACTTTTAGTGCATGTGTTCTATGCGTTTGTGGCTGTATTTCCTTTTAAATTATGACACATTAAACATCCTCATAGAAATTTGCAGCAGCAACCTGACAGGAAAAACCATGTGGTCCATGCTCTTCATAGGCACGAGTGTTCCAAAGGAGCATGAAACAGCAATAGCTGAACAGCTGGAACTCAGCTGAAGCTGTCTGTACCCTCAGCATCACTTTAGGTTTATTCTTATCCTTTTCTGTGTTGTTTGCCATCTGGATTAAAATTGATATTAAATATTTGGATGTAGTCTCAAATCCTCTTACATTTTCTAAACACCTATTACACGACCTATTAATGCCACCACTGAATACAATTACACTTGGATTCAGATGATCTCATTGGCTTTATTTACCTATTTTAAGTGCAGTCAGTGTTTGACCTTTTGGCTGCTGACTTTATAAACTTGTGTCAATTTAGAACTTAGACTCCAGTCACGATTGCAAAAAATGTTTCTGAATTTGTGGGTTTTTTTCTTGCCACCTAGATAGAGCATCCTAAAAAAGTAAAATATTTTGTAAATAATGATGTGCTGGCTATGGTGGCTCATCACTTCTGCCTGACTGACACTGTTTAGTAAATTTGTCAGAAAAACAATCATTTCGATGGGGTTTGGAGTTAAATGCAGCAGGATTCCTGCCTTTCTTGTCTCTTAGCTTGTCTCTCTCTCTCTCTTAACACCATGACCATAAAGCAGAGCTGAAGAGCAGTAGAAGTACAGAAGCCAAAGGGAAGAAAGATGTGAATGTATTTTTTTGCACAGCGCTGTTGTGCATGCTTGTAGCTAAAAGGGATCCAGGTTTGGTTGGTGTGACCCAGAAGTAGGGGAACAGTGATGAAATCATTCTTAGGAAGGGTGAGAAAAAGGCAGAAACAGCACCCTTGGGTGGGGTTTGGAACAGCCTGATCTGGTGGAAGTGGAAGATGTCCCTGCCCATGGCAGGGGATTGAGACAAGATGATCTTTAAAGTCCCTTCTGTGAAACTTCCCTTTAACAAGTAAAGTATCTGGTAGTCATTAAAATAATAAGTATAATTTCCATAAAACTGTTCTAGCAGTTATGGATATTGATCTTTGCCATGCAGCAGCAATGCAATGTGAGTTTGAAGTAGGTAAAAATTAGGATGTTAATGCTGTAATCTTGTTGGAACCTGTGATGTTGAAGTCAGGTCACTTTTGAACTCAGTTCAGTGCCTGACAGAGTGGGATATGTTGCTATTGTCAATACCCTACAGTTTGATCCTGGCTTGAAGTACTTTCAGAGATGCACCAGGGTTTATTAATGAAGATTCACTTGTTCTTTTATTGATCAGTGGTACAGATCACACCACTGCCATGAATTTATTGTTAAGCACTAAGCCACCTACATCTAAGCACTGCTTAATGAAAGGACTCTCCTGAGTCACAGGTCTGGAGGAAAAAAAATAGATTAAAAGAGTGAGGGACCAAAGACACGGATAAAACAGGTTGTTCCTCCTACAACTAGGAGTATCTGGATACTGAAATCCTGAGATTCAGTGTCTGAAGGAAGGGAAAAATCAAGGGGAGACCGTGGTTTAGGGGGAAAAGCTTTGGCTGACCTCTGTGCTGTGCTTTGGACATCACGTTAGTACATGATGTAAAAATGGAATGCATAAATTGTAATGCAGGTGTCTCTCTGAACTCCTTCCTTGACCCCATGTACATCCCTGACCTTAAAGTCATCTCTATCAGCTCGGTACTTGTGCAGGAACTAAATAATCCGAGAGAATATCTGTGGTGGGGAGTGATAAAAATGGTTTTGCACTCAGAGAGGAAGCCAAACTCCTCAGCCTGTGCCCAGCAGCCCTTCAGGGTGTGAGAGGCTCCCAAGGAGTGGAAAGCAGCAGGGCAGAACTTTTCTCTGACCTGTCCAGCTGCAGCTGCATGCTGTGGTTTGCTTTACTTGCGGGGTAAATGATGTTTTTTTCCTCTTGCAGGAAATGTCAGAATTGAGCTGTTTCAGTGCTGAGTGCTGTTTATTGTGGGCTCCAGGTCCCAGCTTGCCCACAGGCCATGGCTGCTGCTGGTGCCTCAGCACAGCTCTGGAGCTTTGGAGCTCCTACGGCACTCCCGAGCAATTGTAGTTAAAATAGAAAAATGTCCTGAGCTTGAACTCAAAAGATAAACCAGGAGGTGTTGCCTCACTTTGAGATTTTTTGCATATCACCGATAAAAGTTTTATTTGCTGGCCAATAATGAGGAGACTGCACTGCTAAACATCTCTTATATTTAGCACAGCAAGTGCCATTATTACTGAAAATACAACCAGTGCAAGGAGAGTATTGAGAATCACAGCTTGTGTTTTTCTCACATAAGTTTAGAATAAAACATCAAACTTTCCCAATAATCTTGCATCTCACACTACATCCCGATGCCATGACTAGGGCAGTGGAGGGAGAAAGCTGCAGTTAGTGATTTTAATTTCTCTTTTTAAATTAAATGTTGTATGCTGATTTTTCCTGATGTTGTAAAAATAAGTAGGTTTTGGAAGAGAATTGAAATTTAAACTTAGGTTAGGAATTTGTAGATACTACTGCAGGCATTTTTTCATTAATATTGAAATAATTCTCTTGAGAGACATGGCAGGAATTAGTGTTTCTTGAAGGGCAGACAGCATTTCCACCTGTTGATCTTGTCGGCTTGAAGACATATCTGTTAATAGAAAATTTTAATAATTTGGGATTTCTAGAAGTAATGCCCATTTTTTAGGTGTTACCTTTGTGGAGCTCTGGAAAGCTTTCCTCACAATGCATTCTGCTAAACTCCAGTCCTTGACCATTACAGGA
This sequence comes from Cinclus cinclus, assembly GCF_963662255.1. Lineage (NCBI taxonomy): Eukaryota > Metazoa > Chordata > Aves > Passeriformes > Cinclidae > Cinclus > Cinclus cinclus. The sequence continues at coordinate 16,388,519 of NC_085060.1, read as the reverse complement.
GGAGGTGAGAACATGATCTCCTGCATTTGCACAGACCTACTGAAGCAGGCTGAGGAGCTCTTGTGACTGTGTGATTTTACAGGCACCAGATTTGCCACCTTTGCAAATTTAGATTACAGCAGCAGTATTTTCATAGTCAGTAATTCCATGACAATGTCCACAGAAAATTTAATCAAGGTGCAAACAAGGATCCAATACTGCTTGTGGGAGCTGGCAGGGCATCCAGCTAGAGATTTTTGGATCCAATAAGTGCACTGAGGCATAATAAAGAAATTGATTTCTTTTTTTTTTTTTTTTGAAGTGCAGCCTCTGATCAAAGAACCCCCGTGATAGAACAGATCCAGCAATTTTTTCACGTGTCAATGCTTTGATCTCCAATGAGTAAATGCAGAAGAGAATCTGATGACACATCAAAAGTGCAGCTGCTTGGTACCTTGGGCTGCAGGGCTGTGTGGCAGAGATCTGCCAGCCCCAGCTCTGAGGCTCTTAAGAACAGAACAGAATCACCGGGCTGGAAGAGACCTCCAAGCCCATCGAGTCCAACCCATGCCCCAACACCTCAGCTAGAGCACGGCACTGAGTGCCACATCCAGTCTTTCTATAAACACATCCAGGCCTGGTGACTCCACCACCTCCCCGGGCAGAGCATTCCAGTATTTTTTCATTCTTTCTGTAAAAAAAAAAAAAACTTCTCTGGTGTTCCCTTGCAGTAACCCCTGCTGGCCATGCTCCCTCCTGGGAGCGGCACAGCCCCACCAGGGTGTTTTGCCTTCCACCAGCCCTGCTAGCAGCTGTCCTGGGGAATTCTGCACTGCTCTGCTGCTTCCCTCAGAAACACCGTGTGCATGTGGAATTTATGGCTGGCTATCTCCTTGGTGTGCCCTCCCAGCTTGAGGAGATCCACAACGTCGATGTTGTGCTCTGGAAGTAAATATTTGAGAAGTGGAGCAGCCAAAGGAGGTCAGGTTTAAACATACACGGGATTTTACTGAGAGGTGAAAATAAAGGCAGAATTTCCTCAGGTTCTTCTTCTCCATGGCCTAACAAACTAAAACCAGACATTCTCACATCTTTCTGAACTAAAGTAGTACTTGCATGGTTGGATATTCAGACTGTGGTCTCTAGATAAATCACTGATGTGTAATTCATTTAGATTTCCTCTCCAGTCAGTATAGAGAGAAGGACAATTTAGCAATCCTACATTATTCATATAATCTAACTTAGACATTTAAACTCCCTGAAAAGTTAAAAAGTGCAATAGAATTTCTAAGAAATGTTAATATGCAGTAGCCAAGAGTTCTACACTGCTGTGGCTTGAAAGTAGCTGTAGTTTCTCTGTTCTAATTGGTACTTTCTAGGGGGAAACTTTCATTGAAACTGGATTTTAGTTAGTGAGTAAAAATAACCTAGAAGGCCCCATGTCTTCTTTTCTCCCTTTTTTTTCCCCCTCCAAGGAAATTTTCCCTAAGCATCCTCTTTCTTCAATATTTACATATAAGACAGTAAAAACTAATCCAGATTAAGTCTCTGAATGCATCTTCCCTTTATTTTACCCTTATTAATGTTCTGTTTCAGGGTGTAAAAATATCAGTTCACAAAATTACAGCTGTGGTTAATCAGGGTTGGGACCTTAATTTCACTGGAGGTTTGGCTTCCACTGCCTCGCAGCACCTCACATTTCCAGAAGTCACCAGTTTTACTTTGCTTTGGACTTTATTTTTGGGGCAGAGAAATCAGATATTTATTTCTTCATGAGCCTGTTTACAGTAAACTTTCCAATGTTTTTGAGTCTATTTTCTCTTCAGTTCTGAAGGCAGAAAGATTGATGTAGAAATGGATGGAGGATGTCAAAATCCTCTTAAAGAAAATTCTGGGTTTATTTTATTTACTTTAATAGTATTTCTCTGATTCACCTTGCATATTGGGAAATACTTAATCCACAGACATGACAGGCTGCAAATGCCTACAAAGTACAGGGAAATAATGATGTTCAAGAAAGCACTCTTTGATAATTGTAATTTAAAATTCAAGCCACACACTGTGATTCTGATATTTTTGGTCATTAGTGGAGCAGATTAAAAACAAAACAAAAACATGCATCTGGGAAAGGCAATGAAATATTCTGTTTGATCTGACAATTTCCTGTTTAACACCTTCACTTTGTGGTATTGATTTCTGTACATCACTGCCTGGATAATAATGTTGTTGAATAAAACAATCCTAACAAAAGTATCAAACCAGTATTTGATGTTTCTATGAATGTTAAAATGACACCCCTAACAAAAAAAAAAAAAAAAAATCATGTTGATAAGAAAGGCTAAAATCTGTTTTGATGTGTGCTCTGGGCTTTCCAGCACATTCTGTGTTTCATATAGAAAATTAGTACAACTCAGGAAAAAAAAGGTAATTTTTATAGTTTTACATTTCACAAAAAATGCTGAGCCAAACAATAAAAAAACCTCTCTAAACTCCCAACCCAAACTCCTGATCTAACAGCACACAGTCCTGCTTACATAAAGGGACCCCACAACTAAAACAAAGCACAGGAAGTCAATGTTGCTGCTGGATTTTGGACATTTCAGTATTTCCCTGGAGTTTTTAGGTAGCTGAAAATGAAATTGCTGGAATGCATGCCTTTCTTACATTTGTGTTAATCCCAGGGGGAAAAGGTCTGCTCTCAGTAAGACAGTCTTTTAATATTTTCAGAGAATAAAAGAAGATATGGTGTGAATGAGGACACTTGATCTTCCTCATCCACTCTCTGTTCCAGTGGTGAATTCTCTACTGGGGTTACATTTATCCTCTCAGCCACTTGCTGATTCTTGGTTGTCCTGTATTAAGAGGGATTTTTTTTTTTTTTTATCATAAAGAAGGACTATTCTGTCTTCTGTGTCCCCTTCCTGATGTGTGCTTGGATTCTCTGGATTTTCCTCCTAGAATTCCTTGCCCTTCACATAGGCTGTGGAAGTTTTCACAGAAATGTGTTCCCTGCACTGTGTCTGTCAGGGCATGAACAATCCTGGTGACAGACCTGCAGTTCTGAGAGATCAGAACTGGTTTTATCATTCTGGCTTTGGTGATGAAGATCAACTTTATTTTTTTTCCCCCTCCTTTCTTGCTTGAGGTCACTCAAAGATCACAGGTTTTACTGGGAGCTCTCCTCTCCCAGCTGTGAATGTTTTCTCTATTGGCCAGTGGTTTAAAGGGGAAAATTCACCTTTGAGGCATTGCTGTATTTTGTGTAGCTAAGGTGAACTCTTTTTAACCAAATAGCAGTAAGGGTCATCATTTCTCTGCCTACAAGTAACAGCGTTATTTACCAAATCCTAAGGTGCTGAATCCATTAAATACTTATTAAAAGGTGCAGTAGGAATCTGGATATGGCACCCTGGGCAGTGATTTTGTTACAGATCCAGGCCTTATCTTGGACCACACTTTTTCCCAATATTTGACATGTCACAGGTTGTGTTCATGGAAACCTTCCCTGCTACAGGGACAAGGCTCCAAACTCCAACTTCAGACTTCTATAATACACATTTAGTAAGAATTAATATGTTACTGAAGCAAATAATTATTAAATATTCCAGTTTTAAATGTGGATTTTAAAAGAAAAATGCATGTTAACAGCATTATATATTCTGGTATTGTGTCCTTTCAATCATTTCATGAAAGGGAGCTCAAGGACATGAGGATTTTCCTCTCCAGGCTTCTTTCTTGAACCAGAATTTTCTTCTTCTCTTGCCAGAACACCTGCTGTGGCTGCGAGGTCTGGTTTGCTCAAAAGAGAAATCACCTTTTGGGATTACTCATCCTTTAGTCTTGCTCTGCTATACATTCAGCTATAGCCAAATTTACTGCTGATCCCAGGACTGTGAAATACTAAAATATCTTGTTGATAATCAGAAAGGGATTTTTTTTTAATATAAAGTCTTAGAAGAAAACAAATATGTAAAGATGTTAGTTGTAGTAGAGCATAGCATTATGTATATTGTGGGACTGGTCTAATCTGTCAAGAACAACCAAAAAATATAACTTTTCTTGTCTAGATAACAGGCTGTTCTTAGAATTATTTTACATAGTTAATGGAGTTCAGTATTTAAAACTAGCACTCTGTAACCTCATGCTGAGGAAATGAGGATGCTTCAGAGAAGCAGAGCTCTCCCCGCACTGGTGCCAAGGAGGAATCAGACCTGAGAAGAGCATTTGTTTTGTCTCCCATGCACACACACTTTGTGCTTGAAACTGGGTTATGAGCTAAAGATAGCAGTTTTTATTACTGGAGCTGAACTCGGGCTTTGGGGTGAGCCAAGTGCAGCTTCCCAGGAGCTGAAGGGAGTTACAGGGAAGATGGAGAGAGGATGTTTGCCTGGAGGGACAGCAGAGGGGGAATGACTTCAACCTGACAGAGAGCAGGTTTAGATGGGATATTAGGGGAAAATCCTTCCCTGGCAGGGTGGGCAGGGCTGGCACAGGGTGCCCAGAGCAGCTGGGGCTGCCCCTGGATCCCTGGCAGTGTCCCAGGCCAGGCTGGACAGGACTTGGAGCAGCCTGGGACAGTGGAAGGTGTCCCTGGCCATGGCAGGGGTGGCACTGGACAGGCTTTAAGGTCCCTTCCAACCCAGGCAATTCTATCATTCAACACTTATGCTATTATGACATAATATGATTCATGAATTAAGGGGGAAAGACACAGATAAGAGGACAATAGTCATGTTTAATGTGGCAGTATCTTTATTCCAAAGAATAAATAGAAAGGCTTGAGATAAACCCTTTTTCCTGAGTTGGAGGCAGAGCTGTGGCTGGCAGGGAAAGGTTAACCCTGACATCCACAGGGGTCTGGGGCTCTGCTGGAGCTGAGCCGTGCTCAGCCCACGCACACCGACGGGTCTGCCTGCCAGGTGAAGGTCCGTGGGATTCCTTAGGCACTGGAACACTCTGAAGGCCTCCTGTGTTGTTCAGCTTTACTCTGACAGGCCATTAATTTCTGAGATTTAAAAGGAGCATTTTTAAGGAAAGGAGAAAAAAAAACAACTTGTGGGATGCACGTGAATGCAAAAAGTGAAACCATTTTTGTCTTGGGTTTAGGAGCAGCCTCTGGTCCCCTTGGGGATCACAGGTAGTAGCACTGGATCTGACACAGAGATCTTTCTTTTACCATGAATTAAAAAATAATCAGTGAATTTAATCAGATTCCCAGATATCTGCAAGGATTATAATTGGAATAACATGTATCTTAGCAGCGCAGTAAGGGTGAGAGAAAAGAGGAGCCAGACTTAGCAATACTTTTGCTGTTCAGTCTTTTCCTCAGCAGATCAGTCAGCTCACATTAAATACTTATCAACAAACTGCTGAGCTGTAAAATACATTCTTATGGAGATTATCCTTTCTGTTGCTTGTATGATACCAGAAATAGGGTTAAAAGATAAAAAGGCAAATGTAGCATTTCTGCCAGCTGGTTTGCTTCAGGTATTTTGGCTAGTTGAAATCTTTGGTATAGAAGCAATAGAAAGACAGAATATAAAACAAGGCTTGGAAAAAAATCACTGTAAAGAAATATTTAAAAGTCCTGAAAGTCATTCCCCCCCCAAAAAAAAGTTTTCACCATTTTTGTAAACAGTTGACATGTTCACCTCTTAATAAAAAGGTTTAGAAATTAGATAAAATGCAACAGTCATTGTCCTTTAATGTTGGGGACCAGGAAAAAACTCCCCCTGTTCTTTATAATTTTTTTAATATAATTGGTTTTTTATTCCTTCTCTTCCAGCTGCTCTATATTATGGGCACTTCTGAATACTGGAAATTTTAACAAAAATTCAGGCATGGAAAGAGGTCTACAAAACCTTTGGCCAAGAGACAGGCAATGATACTGATTGCTCAAATGAAGAGTTTCAGAAAATCTCAAAAATTTAGTGCTTAAGATATTTGCATCTTCCACAGGATTTTATTGCTGATTGTTAAGAAGGGATGGGGTAAAGTGAAGTAAAGAAATGAGGTGAATGGGAGATAACTTTTGTAAGGCATGGCAGATTCCCAGATACTCTTCATCTCCCAGAGGTAAAGGTGTAAAGAATAATCAAAGCTGATTTTCATACTAGGTTCTTTCTACAGGCAATGAGACTTTCAGGGGAATAGGATCAGGGTTCTACATTTTGCAATATTGTAGCAGATACTGGATGACTGTATTTTAAATTCCTATCTTTAATGAAACAGTTTGTAATAGTGCTACAAAATTTACAATAGAATTACAATAGAATCTAGCTAATTAAGATGTTTGTCTTGATATAATTTCTTATTATTCACTGTGTCTTTTTCCCATTAGACTACAATAGAACAGCTCTGCAGCATTTCATCAATAGGATGTAATTCTTTGTAATAGCTTAAATGTTTCTAGATTTATCACTGAAATAAAAAAAAAAAATACCACACTTCCAAACTGAAGACATTACAAAAGGAAATGAATGGAGATCTTTTCTCCTGCATGTTTCCTTTAACAAATCCACATTGTTATTAATGCCGTGCATTAATTCCACATGACTACATCTTTTCTTCAACGAGGATGAGATGTTAAAAAGCGCTGTGGAGTAGCTCTGTAGCCAGCATTTCCCGTTTCCTCTGGTCTCTGTCCTCACTGATGAAATTTAATTTCAAAGGAAGAGTGCAGTAGTGCTTTAGTCTCTCTCTGTGCTATCACTGTGGTGTCAGCCACAGCAATTCTAAAGTCCAGGTGTTCTAACATGGATAGAACAACAAAGGGAAAAATCTTGGAGCACTTAGCACTGAACTGGGTCACATCTTTGGAGAGCTTGCAAGTGCTCATGACCACCACTAGAAACCAGCATCATGTGGAGGGAAAAGTTGCAATTTAGCCTTGTCCTCTGACTGTTGGGCCAATAATCCCATTGTGCGGGATTTTAAAGCCAGAGAAGGTGCTCAGTTCTTACCAGACTAACTTGGAAACCCCTGTGATGTCTAGGCAACAGGAGGCACACAATTTGTGCTACTGATACGCCTCAAGGCAATCTGGTTTGACCTTTTGTGCCTTCTGTGCAGAATAAAAATCAGACTAAACCTTCACAAAGCATTGCTTACTGCTATGCTTCATCAGCGACAACACTCCTTTACCAATTCTACAGTCCTTGTGCTTCTTTTAAATTCATCTCGATTGGTGCAGACAGCTTTAAATACCTTCATGGAATAGATAGACAGGAATAGTGCAATCTGTGAGTCCTGTGGTAACTTTAGAAACACAATCCCCACTCCCTTCCAAACATTGTAGTGCACTGGTATCTGCACAGGAATCTTTTTCTTGGCTCTTCAGCTGTCAAAGATCTTAAACCACAAATAATTTGGAAGAATATAGCTCAGATAGTAAGAACAAGTGTCATTTGTCACTACTTTTCCAGTTTTGCTGGACTATAGGCAAAAAGCACAGGTTTTACAAATTCCTCTTTGTGTATTTTATTGGGCTTTGATTTTTCTTTAGATTTTAATGATTTGGTGTTCTTGTTGTTGGATATGTTGTAAACTCTATTTAGAGTTCCAATCGGAACCCAAAATACACTGATTCTGCTTTAAAGGTTGCAACAGGGTGATGTTCTGCTGAGAAAAGCCAGCTTTAATTACCAAAGGTACATAATTCCTCTGCTTTTGCAATCTTCTATCAGCGTAAATGGAAAAAAAGAGGTTTATAATATGATCAAATATCAGAGTTAATGCTAAAATAATAGTAGAATAAGGCATGATTCTAAAAAGAAAAAAGGCAAATATGGTAGCCCTACATAGTGAATGTGAAGGGGAAAAAGGGTGGGTTTGCTTCAAAATTACAATGAGTCAGACCTCTTGAAAATGGCCCTTATTTTTTCCTCTATTGATCCATTTGAGCTCTAGAAAATGGGTGATGCTTGATTTCACTGCATTTTACCTTGAACAATGGGGTAAGGACTTCCCTGTGTGTTTGCTCTACAAAGTGGCTTAAACTTGCTTGGTTTTTTAAACCCACATCTGCCTTGTGATGGCTTACACTAAACAATGTAATTTGTAATTAATACCACAGTGCAATCAATGCATCTCCACAATCAACTTAATGTTTAAATTAGAAAAAAGGTTTATTTCTTCATTTATTCCACACATCTCTGAAGTTAAAGACCAGGGAAATGAGGAATTCAATATTTGTCAACTGAGATGAGCATACAAGCAAGAAGTTCCAACTTTAATTGTTCCAGTTCCTGAGACAGAATTCCTAACTATGTGTTGGGTGCATGAGCTGAGTATTTTGGTTTCTTCATGTGTAGACTGTGTGGAACACATGATGAAAGGGTCTTAAGAGGAAAAGCCCCAGGTCCCCCAGTTCCTACAGCAGTTCATGGGGTGGGTGGCATTTGGCCCCTGGAACCAGGACAAGGGCAACAAGCAGTTACTGAACTCCACAGCTGAGCAACACTTTACTTCTGGAATGTAATCATATTTTAGGGGAAAAAAACCCAAGTGAAGCCCAAACCCAAGTGTGCCTAATGACCTGAGTCAGCTGCTGGCTCTGTGCAGTGTCCCCCATCTGCTGGTTCTGTGCAGTGTCCCCATGTGCTGGTTCTGTGCAGTGTCCCCATCTGCTGGCTCTGTGCATTGTCCCCATCTGCTGGCTCTGTGCAGTGTCCCCCATCTGCTGGCTCTGTGCAGTGTCCCCATGTGCTGGCTCTGTGCAGTGTCCCCCATCTGCTGGCTCTGTGCAGTGTCCCCATGTGCTGGTTCTGTGCAGTGTCCCCCATCTGCTGGCTCTGTGCAGTGTCCCCATGTGCTGGTTCTGTGCAGTGTCCCCATCTGCTGGCTCTGTGCATTGTCCCCATCTGCTGGCTCTGTGCAGTGTCCCCATGTGCTGGTTCTGTGCAGTGTCCCCCATCTGCTGGCTCTGTGCAGTGTCCCCATGTGCTGGCTCTGTGCAGTGTCCCCATGTGCTGGTTCTGTGCAGTGTCCCCATCTGCTGGCTCTGTGCAGTGTCCCCATCTGCTGGCTCTGTGCAGTGTCCCCATCTGCTGGCTCTGTGCATTGTCCCCATCTGCTGGCTCTGTGCAGTGTCCCCATCTGCTGGCTCTGTGCATTGTCCCCATCTGCTGGTTCTGTGCAGTGTCCCCATCTGCTGGCTCTGTGCATTGTCCCCATCTGCTGGCTCTGTGCAGTGTCCCCATCTGCTGGCTCTGTGCATTGTCCCCATCTGCTGGCTCTGTGCAGTGTCCCCATCTGCTGGTTCTGTGCATTGTCCCCATCTGCTGGCTCTGTGCAGTGTCCCCATGTGCTGGCTCTGTGCAGTGTCCCCATCTGCTGGTTCTGTGCAGTGTCCCCATGTGCTGGTTCTGTGCAGTGTCCCCCATGTGCTGGCTCTGTGCAGTGTCCCCATCTGCTGGCTCTGTGCAGTGTCCCCATGTGCTGGCTCTGTGCAGTGTCCCCATGTGCTGGTTCTGTGCAGTGTCCCCCATCTGCTGGCTCTGTGCAGTGTCCCCATCTGCTGGCTCTGTGCAGTGTCCCCATGTGCTGGCTCTGTGCAGTGTCCCCATGTGCTGGCTCTGTGCAGTGTCCCCATCTGCTGGTTCTGTGCAGTGTCCCCCATCTGCTGGCTCTGTGCAGTGTCCCCATCTGCTGGCTCTGTGCAGTGTCCCCCAGCCACCTCATTACCAGTGCTGGGGCAGTGATTCAGGAGTGAGGCACTGGGAGGAGAGGAGCTACTTCATCTCCATTACTGCTGCCCATAAAACCCCTGCTCCTCAGAGGGCACCCATCCTGCTGCTGGCCACGCAGAGTACAATTCAATTTATGGGGCCTGACAGCGAGGCTGGGACTGCCTGGGCTGTTTGCAAATATTGGCACTTTTTTCCCTTCCCTGTATTGGGTTTATTTGTAGTCTGGATATGCTTTGTTCCCGTGACCTTAGACTGAAAACTTTCTGGAGCACGCAGTTCTGTAATCGAAGAATTAGCACTGCTGTCTGGCTTAAAATTGTTTTTGCACTCATAAATTAAATTATTTAGGTGGTCTGGCTTTCTTTTTAGTGGCCGTAGTAAATATTATAAAATACCCACCAACAATTTTATGTGGCTTTAGCAAAGTCTGCAGAAGCAGAGCAAATAATGGACAACCTGGAATCCTTCAAACTGGAACAATTTTTGTATGTGTTACCTGGCCTTTCCTCTTGTGACAACAGTAACCTTTGAAAACCCACCCCAAATAAAATTCAGATGTGTTGTCTAGTCCCTTGAATTAGGACAGTAATCTCAAGGCATCAGGAACTATCCAATGAGAAAGTTTACTCTGAGAATCTTTCACTTAAAACACAACATCATTTAAATTACAAAAGAGTGGGACAATTGCTTTTCTCAACTGCTATGAAATATTGGCATTGTAAGATTTTGACATTTCAAGTTAGAAAGTAGTTTTATTAAGCTTACTCATTTAAAACAGAATTTCCTTGAAATAAACTTTTATCTCTTCACTGCATATTCCAACAACTAGTTTGGAAAAAAATATTCAAAATACAGTATAGAAATATACTGTGTGCATTTAACTTTTCTTGGACATCAGACAAAAACAAAAAAGTGAGAAACCAAATTGGGTGAAGAAGGGGGAGTTTTAGACATGGGATCCATCTAGGGCTCACTTTGGTTTAATGAGTCTCAATATTGAGTTAGAGGAGTTCAAATACTTGGGAGCCAGGTGAAGAGAGAGCTCAAAATTTCCTACAATTCTGAGTAAAATTATGGCCACCAGAACTCCTTTTCTTAGTGCAAGGCTCTTGGTATCTATGGCTTTGACACTATTGGCAGTGAAATGCTACTCTTAATCAATTAATTAGTGATATTTCTGGACACAACATTAATTTTACATCATCTTCATCCTTACTTTTAAGAACTTTAGTCAGACCTCAAGAATGACTAAATTACTAAATTGGGGAGTGGGAGGTAAATTCTCGTAACATTCAAATAGCCACAGAGGTGTTTGTATCAGATTTTTTATACAGGTAAAAAAAAGTCAAATCACTTATGGATGGAGGAGGGAGAAAACTTAAAAATGCAATATTTTGGAAGCAAAATGTGAAATAATGGAGAGGTTTTCTTGCAAGTAATTTTTTTAAACTGCACCTGCGAGATGTAAATACTTTTTCAGGCTTGATTCTCAGTGATTTTCTGGGTGTGGAAGATGGAAAAGCAGCTCATTAAAGGCAGGAATGGCTCTGGCTGTGAGTGCAGCAGTACATTCAGAGGAAGCCACCTCCCAGAGCAGTGTCAGGCAGTGCTGAGGGCTGGGGATGCCTCCCCTGCCTCTCAAACAAAGCATTTCTCAGCTTGGTGAGAAAGGCCTTTTTCTCCAACACTTGGATCTGAAAGAACATGACATTGTCCTTCTGTAGCCTGAAAATTGCTGCTCTGAAAGCCCCAGCAATTTACTGCAACAAATGTTTACCTCTATCACAGCAACCTGTATTTTTTGCTCCCTTTTGTTCACGTTTTCTATTGAAATGATACATTGTGAAGGTTTATTTTTGTTGTTTTAGGTGTCCTAGTCCCCAGCTCCGGGCATTGCTGGGCAATATTCAGTGTCAGGATTTTTATGACAGGATTGAAATCAAAAGCAAATGAAGTACATAATTCTTATCTCTATTAACGTTCTAAGTCATTTTATTCTGCCTTATTTGCAGTTTCTAGGACCTGTTACATCTCCTAGAACAGGAGTTCAAAGCAACTCTGCTTCTTGGTGTTATCCTAAATTACAACTTGGTTTTCTGAATCTGGGGCTAATTCATTTGGGGCAGAGCGCTCTGTTTTCATTTCCCTTTCTTTGTACCTATGCTCGTTTTACTGGATTTTTCTTGTGAATTATAAGTAGCAAATGTGTTTGATGGCTCCTGGTGGAGCTAAGTACTGAAAGGTCCTAATTAATGCAGATTTGGTGGTGCTGAGTGACTCGTGTTTCCCTTTGAATCCAGTCAGTATTCCATTTCAGCTGTTCTTCTTCCCAGAGGAAGATTTTCTTTAAGCATTGCTAGTACATTTATTGCAAAAAATAAACATTTTACAAATATATTTGATCCTTTGGCCTGGCACAGAGGGATTTTTCTGGAGAGACAAGGGTGCAGGTAACAGGATTTGTTATTTTGCCTTTCTGGCTTTATGGGACCAAACTCTTCCCCCTGTTTGGTTACATTCCAGTATGTGGAATGTAAATAACAGAGAGGAAATCAGTTTTTTAAGAAGATGTTGCACAAAACCTTACAGATACCTTATATTTCACATTGTAACACTTTGTCTTTGATTGTCTCTAATTTCAATTCATTATTATCTCAGGAGCATTTGTTTTTAATATATATTTGCTGTTCAGGCAGCTTCTCCATCTTCTAGAGCTCTACTGATGCAGCTGCTGATCAGAAAATACAATTTGGGGCCATTATGCTTCTGTTAAAAAATGAACATGTATCATATTGCAAGTGTGTGTTGTGGCTTTCTGAAATGAAATGTGGAACCCCAGTGAATATTCTGAGGTTGAATATTTTTGCCTCTATACCTAAAAACCAGTATTTTGAAATAAAAGTTACTGATCCTAATTTCTACAAGAATTTCTACTAGAATAAGCTATTTCTGGGCTATTACAGATGCACAGCCACTGAGGAATTGCCTGGATAAATGTAGGTTTATCTTTTACCTGTTAAATCAAAGATCAAAATGCAAGATTTAAAGCTCAAGGACATTCTGTAGATTCATGACATTTCCTAAAGGAATTGTAGATAATAAACCTGTGACTGGATTAGTACAATGAGGCCCATTGTAAATGCAGAATTTTCATGTGTGACACAGATAAAACCTTGCCCTCAGTATTTTTAATGATGCTAAAAAGAAACACCTTTGTTCAGTCTCCTTGTTTGAAAGCTCAGAAGGAGTAAAACCCATTCTCAGCCATAATTCTCTGTAAAAGGTGTACAGAGCTTGTCATGATATTGTTTAAAAAAATATCACAAATGTCTTCATGCACATATAAATATATGTAGTGGTGTACATAAAATTCCCTTCTGTCTCAAGGTGTTTTATGTAGTAACACTTATTTATTGCTTGCCATAAAAACTATCTGTAAACACTTGTTGCAGTTATTAACTTGAAAGTTCATGAGAATCTACCTATTTTTTCGTGTTAGAAAAGCTATTTTTGGTGGGATAAGCCTATAAAACACGTGGAAGAATATCTGTTAAATAGGTAAAAACCCATTAAAATACAGGTGGATATTGCAGCAACTTAATGACTTGGAGGAAAAAAAAATATATTTGCATATTCTGCAAGTGAATTAGGAGTAAACTTTGAAAATGTCACAAAGCAGACTGTTATCAATATATATCAACATCCTCGAGCTACTGGCTGGCAATAAATGTCAGTAGAAATTTTTATGACTTTTACAGCTTATCTGCAATTTGTAATAAGCTTTGTGCACGGCCCATTATTCTGTGAGGGGGAACAACTGTCAGCTGGATGGGTTTGGAATGTCAGGAATTCCATCAGCTCAGGAGCAGGGGCTGAACCTCAGCAGCTCCTGCCTTGGACATCCCTGCACAAAAAGGTCCGTGCAACTTGCTGCTCTCATTACTTATTCTTTACCTTTTCTAATTAATAATTTAACTTACATTTCTGATCGCCTCATTAGCACCCCACCATTTCATTAACTAATCATTAGGGCACTGCAGTTTATGGCTTTGCAGGCGAGGGGACTGGAGGAGGAACCAGAGCTTTGGGTTACGTAGCAAGAGCTCTGATTTGCAAGCAGAGCCTGCAGCACTGTGAATTTTATGTCATTAGAAATCTTTTCATCTTTCTCCTTCTCTTTTTTTTTTTTCTATATTTTTATTTAAAACAGAAGAAAAAAATTTAATTCTTTCTCAGAATGATTCATATCCTGTGGATTTTTCCTATTAGGCAATGAAGCTGTGATATTAAGATTGAGTATATAAATAATTCTCATAATTCACACAGAAGAAAGAGAAATAATTACCTCTGAACATTTCATTATGAATGGAATTCTGTCAAAAACTTTAAGAAAGGAGCATTAATACAAATTAAGGTCTTAGGGACTCATAATTTAAATACTTAATTCTGGATTTTATTTAACTTTTACCAGACCAGTAAGAATTTTTTTTTTTAATCAGCAAAATGAATTGCTGAGCTAGAAAAACATTAACTATAGAATATAAAATTCCCCTGATGAACAAATATTTTATATTTTATGATGTCTGTCACTGCAGAATGAGTGAACTTGTATGAATTCAGCTTGTAGAGCTGACCATAAACTCAAGTGCCATAAAGAAGTGCTTAGGAGCAGAATACACCTAATTTCAAGTGATTCTGCACAGTCTCTGTCTGTGGGGCTGTTATGCTCCAGTCGGGGAGTGCTGGAAGATGCAATTAGGCTGCTTTTATTCCTGAAAATCTGGAAATCCAATGGCATCTGCTGGGAAAATGGGAATGGTAATTTTTGGAGGTGCTGATTCTTTATCTTGAAGAGAAATCAAGAGTGGGAAGTTCTCTGCACAGCAAATTCCAGTTCTCACCGATAAGGGCAGGCTGTGGGATATTGATGCAGCTGAGGAAACTCGTGTGTACAGTCAGGCACCTGAGGATTATTTCAGGAAAAGTCAAGATGAATCCTAATTTTCAAAATTGCCTGTTCTAATCCTCAGCTTTGAGGTTCCTTAGCTGCTGTGGTAATTACTGCTGACTGGGGGAGCTTGAGCTGCTTTTCTGCTCTTCAAAAACTTCTCTGCAGTCCTGCAGAAGCCGCTGCTCACACACAAACTCCTAAGCTAAAGAAAGATGAAGAGAAATATTTCTGCTATTTACAGTGTGATTTTTATCTCAAGGCATATCAAAAAAATCCATCTTATCTTACCAATGAATTTGCTCAGCTCAGTTAAAACTCCTGAAACATCTGCGAGATTCCTACAGAAAGTTCTCAAATATTTTAAATATTTTGCTTAAATTCCTAGTAATTTGAACAAGTCAGCATCTCACCATTCTCTTGCAAAAACCATATCCTTATATTTAGAAATTTGTGTTGACTGAGATGCAGAGTTATTTATTTGTTTGTTTGTGTTTTGTTTTGTTTTTTAATTTGGAGCTAAATAACCCCTAAATACCCTTGATTTCTTTACGGAAATGCCTCAGTCAATCACAATTTAGGATCAAAATCTTAAAAAAGAGCACGTGGCATTTGCAAAGCCATGGGGGAAAGCCAGCCCTGAAGACCCCTGAACATCTCGCTCCTCTCTTTAATGTGCTGAGGACAAATTCCCTGCTGGTGTTTCCAGCCCTTGCAAAGGACTGGCAGGACTTTGCTGCTGCATGGTTTGTCTGCCTGCTCGCTGCTGGAGGCAAAGCAAGGCTCATTTGGGCTTGGGGGTGCTCTGGGATCCCAGGTTTGAAGGCAGGATTTGCAGGCACTGCCTGAAGAAAAGGCTCCTGTGAGAGATGCTGAGCCTTAAAAGACGAGGAGGAATTCCCAGGTTTTGGCAAGCTTTCTTTCCTCTCTGATCTTTATTTAAAGGCAGGATTTAGAGGTGACTTTTTAGTTTTACCTGAGTTCTGAGCTCGTAAGAGTTTCTGTCTGAGGCTATGTGGGTGCATCCCAAATGCTGACTTTGGCCATGACAATGCAGCTTCTTTATCTTTCCTTCTGCTTCAGAGCATTTGTGGTCTCATATCTCATTTTTTAGTAACCTCCACTGAAATCTGTCTGCTCTTCTGCACATTACTTGTGATGTGGTGATTATTTACAAAAGTTCAGTGGATGCATAGTTAGAGTGGAATAATTTTAATGGATAAAACTCTATTCTTCTTCCTCTTTCTGCTGATCCATTGTGTGTTCCCCTACAATGTGACATGTGACCCCGAAGCCTAAAACCCCTTGCTTTAGCACTCCATAAAATCTTGTCACTCCCCAGTTTCCAGCACTGTGCTCAGTTTTGTTTGCTCCATTTCAAGGATGTATAATCAGATTAAAAAAAAAAAAAAACATAGATGAAAGCAATTAAAACAAAGAGGTGCTGCAGCAGCTTTCCAAGGAGAGTCTAAAAAAGCTGTGACTGATCTATGGAAAGTCATGGAACCAAACGCTAGAATTGAGATGCATGCATTGTGCAAGAAGGATTATTTTTAGAACTAATAAAAGGCAATAATTTTCAGTCTGTGAAAATCTCAGTTCTAAGCTCACAGGTCATGTTTTTTTCCATAATTATGTTTGTAATTTTTCAGCAGTTTCAGGTATTTTTAACAAACTGCATAGAATCAATCTCTTTCTCCCAGATAACTAAAATAATGAAATTTTCATTGCCATTTTGCACTTGAGGTTGGTGTGGTTTTATTTGAAAAGTAAATTAGTGTAAGTAATTAATGATATTAGTTGATATTCAAAACTGTTGCCTAGGTTCTGCAAAATTACAATGTTTAGTCTTCCCTATGAAATTGAAATTAGTAATTGAATATGGGTAATGATTAGAATAGTTTTAAAAAACTGAACTTATTTTAACTGTCAAAAAATTATTCCATTATTTTGATTTTGAAGATCTGAAGGGAGAAAAGGCACAGTGGAAGTACTCACTGAGATATTAACATAATTCAACCTGCACCAAGTTCCTGGGGCACCCAGGTTTCAAGAAACTTAGATGATCAGTTGTATTTTCCAACAACAAATTGCTCTGGACTTTGAGGAATCGCAATATCTGCAGACATTAAGGAGTGGAAATGAATGTATCGTGTTGATGACTGTTCAGCTTCCAGCTGTGGCCATGGGTATTTTGTGCTGCCAGGCTGTTTCAAATTACCCCTGTGAAGGGAAAAGTATTTGAGGAAATGTTTTCAGATCTAGGGAGGAACTTGATGCCTCCTCCCGTGAGCGTCGGAAGAGTCACGGAACTTTGCATGAATTCAAGAGCACGGAAGGGAGGCACAGAAGGAACTGGCAAGGGAGAGCTGTTTTTGCAAAATAAAAGCAGTGCTGGACACTATAAACACCGTTGTCCTTATCTGGGCACCACCCTGACAGGAGGAGGGCTCAACCCAAGCCCTTTTCTCTTTTCAGCTTGACTGAGTTCTGACTCGGGGGGTGCACCACGATGAGCTATGACTACAAAATCCTCTCGTGCAATTTTGAGAAAAGTGCAATGAAAAGCAAATTTATAATCAGCTTCAATGGGTAAAGTTTTTGTGATCACCTGCCATAGCTTTTTGGGTTTTTTACTGATTTATCTTGTTCTGGTGGCCTCTTAAATAATTGAAATTAAGTCATTCAGGGAGGCATTTTAAAGGTGGTAGTAAAGCCAAAATTAAGTGCTCTGAGGTGCAGTTGGTTTGAACAGGTTTTTGCTGTTAATATATTCCTAAGCTTTACACAAAACAGTGGAGCTCCAGTATCCTACCAGATCTATTTTATATTATATTTAAGAGTTCAACAACTGTTTTATGGCTGTATGCAAAATCATAGCTTACTTATGATCCTTCTTTTTTTATTAAAGGGGAGCTGTTTTAGAAGAAAATAATGTTTTTAAATATCTCATGAAGACATCCTTATTTATTAATTTGTTTTTACACTGAGAATGTGACAGGGGAATGTCCAAAGACTTTGTTATTAGATCTTACACAGAAGAAGTCTAATCTGTCTCAGGCTCTTTCAGCCCATGGCTAAGCATTTCCCTGGGAGCCTGGACACAATTGAATTCAACAGGAGATCTCTACAAGTTCAAAGCACTTTTAGTATATTCAGCATAATTTTATATTTGTACTGCCTTCTGGTTTTCACTTTTAGGGGTGCAGCTTTTCCTGCTTAATCAAATAATGTCACATTACACACAGTGCTCTGCAAAACAAAGAAATTACTTTTAATTATTTTTGGTTTTGTTGTGGGTGTTCCTGTTGAGGTATTCTCAGTCTAAGCATCTATTCTTGTCCCTCAGCTGCTGGCATATTCCAGCTGAAATATTGGGAATGGTGGAAATATTCACCCCTGGGATTGAAATGTTGCCCTTTTTCTGTATTGTTGGACAGTTAGTACAAATATTTGTGGCTGTGAAGAGCTCCTGTGTTGCTTGGGTTTAGTGTAGCTTGTATCATGAGTGGCAAAGCAAAGATACACAAAATAACAATAAAACAAGTTAAAAATGAAACCAAAGGGTGACTTCTCTCAGCCTGGCAGAGAAAAGGCCAAGAATGGCAACCTGCAACTACCTGGAGTGGATCTGAAATGAACTTAGGCTCTACTTATAAATAAGGTTATTGATTAATGTTTAGGGCTATGACTTAAATTCCTCTCGTGTGCTTCAAAATGCAGCTTTGCATAAAAGGAGTTTGTTTGCTTTCTTCACATTCACATTTCTCTATTTTGCTTGAAAAAGCAAAGCTGGAAAAAAAAAAGCCAGACTAAAAAGGATGGCAGAGTGCCAGCATGGCACGCAGGGGAAAAACAAACTTAAAGTCATTGGGAAGCTTTAGGACTAATTCCACCAAGGAGAACAGACTTTTGAAGATATTCCAGATAAAATCTTGGAACAGATCATGATATTTTCATTTTTTAATATGTGTAATAAAATAGAAATATAGACATCCATTTCCATGCTACAAAGATTTACTCCAGCTCTAAATTAACAATAAATGAATAAGGCTGGGGAGCATTATTCCTTTTCCCCAAGAAACAAGAGCATAATTTGGAAGTTATTAAAATGAATGTCAGTGTTTGACAATGAAATCCCCTACATCTGTAGCCCTGCAGATTGATCTGAATATGGTGGCAAATCGATGATCTGAAAACTTGGATTTGGTGTGGGTCACAGAAGGGTTTGTTTTACATCATCTCTTATTTAATACTGCCCCAGTCCAGGAGGTGGCCTGGAATATCTGAAACTCAGCCCAAAGGCAGCTGCATGTAAGAAATCTGCCTGGTACCTTGTGAAAATATCTCATTTATGGATAGCAGCTGTCAGGTTGTGCAAAAGTGGGAGAAGAGCTGAACAAGCCAACTCCAAGCAATGCTTGTTATTTCAAATAAGAGAGGTTATATAGAGATATTAATATTATTTTGAAATCCAAATTTATTTTCAAACCACACAGAATCATCTGATGTTAATTTGGGTGGGAAAATGTAAACATATATATATATATATATTTATATATATATATATATATATATATTTATATACACACACACAAACCACAAATCTTTCATAGACTTCCAGCATTTAAGAGCTGTGGGAACTCTAAGTGAAAAGAGCATTGGGGGTTTTGTGTCTTTCAAAAAATTAGCTCACTTGTGTAACTCTGTTGTGCATTAAAATAAGCTCTTTGGTGAATATTAACTTTATTTCAGTTTGCTAGAAATTTTACCTGATTTTCTGACAGTCTGAATCTTTCCATTTACAATGGCACCTCAATTTTTGGGCTGCTGTAACTTCTATAATCAAAGTATCTGAATCCAATTGTGAAGAACAGAGGAAAGCCAAATTGTGAACACACATCATTTAATCTATTGAGCACTTCAGTTAAAAAAAACGAAATAAAAGAAATGAAAAGACATAACACCCTTGATGTAAAATTTATCTCAGGGGTTATATTTGCTCTATGAAAAGAAAATGTGTTGAACAAGCACCACCGTAAATTCATGGAAAAAAATGGTAGTTGTATGTTGTGACTATTTTATTAAGTTTAAATCTCATTAATCTTGGGATTTGAAGCCTCACAGCTGGGTAAATTCAGGGTAGATATTTTTGCATAGTCTGTCTATACAGAGACATTCAGGAAAATAGAACGACTTGCTGTAGCTCACGTGGGTTCTCCTGCTCTGCCCTGGGTTTCTGCTTTTCTCCTGCCTGGAAGCAGCTCATAACAGAAGCAGCTGCCATACCAGAAGAATTCAATTCTTCACCTCTGGGAGCTTTTCACGAGCAGCTCACAGAAATCCCAGACCCGTTTGCACTCCATTGAGAGACCCCCTCAAACTGCACTTGGTGTCCAAGCAAATGAAATTTGGAACATGCTGAGGTTGGGAACATAAGCAGCAGATGAGAGTTGTGCTTCCAAAATTCAGCCTGCTCATAAAGTTGTTTCCTTGAAGGGTTAGTAATGTATCATGGTTAGTGAAAAGTCAGAAATATATGTTTTGTTCTACAACATGCTGGACCTTGTTTAAAATATCACAGGGCCTTGGAATAAACTTGATTTCTCTGCTGTAGTCAGAGGAAAAAGCTGCAGCTGGCTTCTCATGAACAGTGGTGTGAATCAGTAATAGAGGTTGTGTTCAGTCAGTCTTTGAGAGGATCATTCTGGAATATTTTCTTACTGTTGGAACTCTTACAGAGAAGTCACTCGTGTGTGATGTATTTGTAATCCATGAGAAATAGTTTAATAAATTAAAGGCTTCATAAGTCTCCCTTAGTTTTTAATAATTAAAAGAATTTTTAATTTTCTTAGGAAGTAATGGGAATAGACAAAGCAGGCAATGGATGGAATAAATCAACATGATGAATTAATTAATGGTTCACAAGGGATCTTAAATTAGGTCAACTCTTAAAATATGTCAGCTGGTTATTTGCTTAAAGCTCATATTGGACATACCTAGGAGAACTTTTCAAGCCTCAAAATCTCTCCAGCCAAGGCCACCCAGAAACAGCTCAGGGGCATCATCTGGAAATAAGATTAATGTAAAAGACAAAGCTTGCTTAGATTTTCCTTTAGAGAATTCACAACAAAGCTGAAGCTACATCCAGTATTTGACTCTTGATTCGTCTCATTTGGAGAAAAAAGTTCTCTCTAATCTTACCCCTACACTTTCCAAGTGCACATCCATCATGGTTTTCCTGCACTTCTGAGCTGTTGCAGATCAAAAATGTGACTGGGAAGTGTTACAACTGGTATTTATGAAGCTTTTAGCTGTTGTCAGCATGTGGCTCCCTCTGGAGTTACTACATGAAACCAGTTATTAACACAATGTAGGCATGAAAGTATGAAAGGCTCCTTAATTATTCATTTAATAGGATTCTCTTCCAAAGGAAAACTTGGCTTAGCCTATTTTTCAGTACTGTGGATCTATCCATAAATGAAGTCCAAGAGGATTGTATTGTTACTTTATAATTAGACCTCTCAGGGGTTTTTATGCTTTTCTGTTCAGTTTCCAAATGTATTTTGAATGCCAGTTGTCTCAGACAAATAAAATCATCAGCACTGTCTTGAGCACGGTCCTAGAACTGCAGCGGAGAAGAACAAAATTCCATTTTGGTGTTTGGTTATTTGGGTCAGGAGGAGCTTGCTTTTACCTGTAATTCCTCTCACTGAAATGGAAAGGGATTTTTATGTCCTTGGCCTGTTGTATTCCAGTCTCATTCCAGGTGTTCCAGGAAGTGATTTTATATAAATCTGCATTTTTTTCTATTATAAAATGGAAAACTAATTTAAAAAAAACAACTTTATATTTGCCTCTTAAAGGTGGAACAACTTTGTGCTAGAAACATTTTCTTGACAATTTTGTGCATTCTATCACCATATCTTTCCTAGGAATTGTTTCCTTTTCTGAAACTTGATATATATTTCTTACTGCATATTAAAAAGCACACAGTATTTTTGGTCCCTCAACAGATGTTAGTTTTCTTCTGATCTCTTTCAGACATCTGGAAATAATGTCATTATGAAATGTAACTAATTCTCTATACCCAAAGTCTGGTCTGAAATCCTGCAGAGATACATCTGCTACATCTGCACTGTATTAGAAGTGATTCATTGAAAGTCTTCTAAACCCGGGCTGAGTTCTCAGCCGGGGTGGATTGGCACAGCTTCCCTGGAAGTGCAGTTGTGAGTCTGCTCTGTGCTGTCAGATCTGTTCAGTACAACGCTGTCGAGACATTTGGGCAGTTCCAGCGCTGCAATATGCTACAAAGGAGTCCTCTGTGAACGAAATTTCTGCTGATGCCTCCTTTGTTCCAGCCAGCAGAATCGAGAAAGATCTTCACCTAAAGCCATTGAACCTTCATCCTTTCCTTTTTTGCACTTCTTTAATACTTTCTTTTTTTTTAATCAGCGGCTGTTTTACTGCATGTTGAGGGGTCAGCCCTGCACAGAAGAGTCGTGAGGTCAAGGCTGACTCAGTTCCTCCCCTCCCTATTTAGAACAGTCTCATCCTCTCAGAACTTCCTTGTAGACATCAAAGCCCCTTCACCTATGCAGGTGCAAGTGAAAGAACAAGAGTCCTGGGGCCAGAACAAAGCTCCCATCACGGCCCCATCTCTGGCAGAGCTCTCCTGCTGCTCATTGCAGGGAGATGTGTGCTGCCATCATTGCTCCTGCTCTGTAATTCCAAATAATTCTTCTTCTCCCAGCCAGTTTTGGGGCGGTTCTTTGGGAACTGCTCTGTGCAAGTGCAGCGTGACCTCGGGGTGGAGAGTGGAGTTAGGGAGGAGTGTGCTGCTGCCTTTTTGGAGTTGCCCACGAGGTCCACGGAGCAGCAGGAGCCAAAGGGATCAAATCTTCAACAGATAAATTTTTAATGCTTCTGAAATGAAGAATTCTAATAAATTTTGGGGACCTTTACCTCTACTTGTCTCTTTCCTAAGACCTTTCCTGAAGATGTATTTATGAAGCTGCTGTTTTTAATTGCTTATGTGAAGGTGTAAAGTTTTTTATTAGTTTTTTTTTGTTTGTTTGTTTGTTCTTTTTTCAGCACAAATGGTAGTAGAAACTGATTCATTAATTTGATTTAAAAAAAACACTTTAAAACACTTAAAAATTAATGTAACCCAACTTATTCAGCAAATCTTAAGTAGCCTTAATGGGACAGTGCACAAAATCATGTGGTTTAGTGTTTTGTTGGGGATTTTTAGTATATTTTTTTCCTAGATTCTTATAAATGCGTAGGTAAACACAGAAATAAAGCAGTAACAATTTATATCCTGGAAGCTGGAACAAAATAAATCTGAAAAGAGTAGACACAGGTCTTTGCAGGGCACAGATGAGCTGTTATATCCCATTTTTTTATGGGAACTTCCACAGGCAGGTCTGTGCATGGGCCTCACAAGACGGTGGTAGGGCTGAAAATAGCACGTCACGGACACAGAGTGCATTTGTTTGTAGGATTAATATGTCCCCTAGGGCATCTTGAATACAAGGTTGGGCTCCTGGGGTTTTTTTAATGGTATGTCTTGGTCATACTTCAGAGAGGATGGAATTAGTTGGAATATTATAAGGGTGTTGTCATAATTCATGGAAAAGTGCACTTTTTATAAAGTATACTTTCACTTTCTAGAAAATATGTCAGCCTGCTATTCTGAAAGACTTTTTTTGTCAGCAGTACTGATGGTGAATGTAGGAGTCTGCTTCACTGAGTACGCCATTTAAAGCATATTTAAATTCAAAAGTAGAGAGGAATTTATATGCAAAACGATCACATTCAATAACTTATATTCAGAACAAAACCGCCGCTGATTACCAACTTTCTGGAAAGTAGTTCAAGGGCGGAAAGAGCAGAAATTTCTGGTGTTTGCAGATTTATTTAGTGCTTAATCATTTGGGATTGGTTTGTAAACAGATTGTTTTAAAAAGCAGTTGGTGGATTAGGTCTCTTTGTTTGATGCAAACCCACAAATGTCACCCTCTCCCTCGCAGCCCCCGGAAGGCGGAGGGAGAGGCATCAAGGGCGTTGTTTGATATGTGACATCAAGCACAGCTCTGACAAGGAGCTGGCAGGAAATTGGGTTTGACAGCTCATCACGGGTGCAAAGCAAGACAGAATGAGGCCTTGCCAAGGATGGGCTGGAAGTCGCTCACCGCCGTGCTTCTGAAGGTGACATCACTCACGGTGACACCCAAATACGATTTGGGGGATGAATTATTAATGGCTGTCAGCTCCTCAGGAAATCATACATAGGAACCTGGGGACCACCTGTTGTCTGTGTAGCCTCTGGGTGAAGCAGGAATCTGGAATTAAACACAGATTTTGCTCTCTGGTGTTTCTGTCGCTCCTCCTGGAGACAGCAGAGGGGTAGAGGTTTGCAGGGCACTTGTTTGGTTGTGCAGGGATTGCTCTGGCCCAGATGTCCTTGTCACAGAAAATATTTGCGGTGGTTTTTGGTTTTTTGTTGTTTTCCTAGGTTTTACAATTTTATATAGATACTCTTCCAAAAATGTGTTTTGTTTTGTAGTGTAATATAGCTCCTCAAACTGTAGTCAGCCCCTCTGCAAATCAGTGGTGAAAAAGAGCAGAGGAAACAATAATAATGACTTGAAGCTGAAGGAATGACAGAGTGCAGAGACTGCAAGGGAAGGAAGATTTTCTGGCAATTTCAGATTTAATAATTCATACTTTAGAAGTCATGGATGACCAAGCATACATGATTTGTGTGATATGTACTGTTCAAAAAGCCATCAGTTACAAACCCGGGATAACTGGATTGTATAGAATACCACAGAGTTGCAGTTCAGGGCTGGAATTCTGTTTCTTGTCTCTTTTCTTCCTTTCAGAGATATTTAAAAAGCCCTGGGACATACATTTTCATTCCCAACATTTTCACGGCACATTCATGATACCATTCAGAACTTGTGGGGCTGGAATCTGACCCTTAAACTAATGAGTTTTGAAACAGTCCTGCAAAAGTTCAAAAAAAAAAAAAAACAACCTAGAGGTGATTAGTAATACTTTTCAGCAGTATAAGTATGTAATAAAAACGCACCAAAATATTCTTCAGTTGGTTGCTGGGTTGATGGATGCCTCAGGGATGACCAGAGGAGGGTTTTAAATTCCCACTTTCCAAACAAAGGTCCTTGCTGCCCTGAGTGTGTTGTACCAGCCTGGTGTGCCTGTGCTGCTGTCTGTGTTTCATGGGAGGTTCTGCACCAGGAGCACTTGGATCTCTCAGGATTTTTTACCCTTGCGTTTGAGGTTCCATATTTGCCATTCTGGGATTCCAGGCATTCTGCACAAAGTGGATTAAAGGGCATTAGAGAAAATGGCTGGGGAACCTCACAGTAGGCAGCTGAATGAAACTTACTCATTTGAAGATCTGTTGTTGGAAAAGGAAAATAAAAATATTCCTTTTTCTTGTGATGTAAATCCACATATTCTCTTTCCATCTAGCTGACATGAGTTATATATTGTACTGTTTCTTTTTTTTCCAGTTGGAATATTGAGTCTTGCAAAAGCTGCTGCTTGACTAGAAAATGGGAAAAAAAAAACCCAAAAAAACAGGCTGGTGAAATGACTCCCTAATCATAAAAACAAATAAATGAAAACTGATAATACAAATACATTTAAATACCAGTTAAAATTTGTGCCCCTCTAACTATACTTAAAAAAAAAAAAAAAAAAAAAAAAGAGAGAGACAGAGGTTGGAGGTAGAAACATGGAGGGAGAAAAAGGTAATTTCAGTGCTAAATCTTTCTTCAGAATTATTTTCCTGTTGATGAAGATACACTTGCTGCAGCTAAAGAACCTTGCTATTATGAATATTTTCTGATCATGTGGCATAATGCCGTGAGATAAATTACTAATGTACATAGAGAGGTTGCTTCATTTTATATTATTTTATACTGTCAACTTTTAGAACACAAGTGAATGCTCTGCTTTAAATTTATTTCTGATTCCATTTGTTGATGAAAAATAATAATGAGCAGTTTTATGGAAATGAGCAGGAAATACACATGTGATAATAACTAGATGTGAAGACAGTTCTGTGGATATTTCTGAACAAGAATGTGTTTTGAAAATAGAAATGGAGGAATTTTGCAAAATTTCTTTTACTTTGTGCAAGCCTGGCTCTGGAAGGGATGCTCTACTCACAGGTGATCTGTCCATTTATTCAAAACATCTGGTTTGTGGCCATTGCCCAGATTGTTGGCAGCAGGTTCGCCTGGCAGCACCATAAGGGCAGGAACTAAAGGGATTAAGTGACCAGTTGAGGATTTCCTGAGTACATCAGGAACTGGTAGACAACTCTTCACCTTTATTGAGAGATCTCTCTTATCCTTCTACTCTCAGCAGATTTGTTTTTTACCCTGAACTCAGCTCAGGATCTCTGTGCCACAATGCCTTAAGGCCACCTAATGCCAGATCATGATTCTTTATTGCAAGCTTTTTCTTTTGTGGTACACATTGAAAATGAAGCAGAATTCTTTCTGCATGTCTTTGTTTCACGTGGCTGAGACATCATGCATCTCTGTAAAAAATGGAAAGCTTGGGAGAAGAAGAAAGAATTAGATTTCTTTGTCAAGTGATTGGATGGATCTCAATCAAAAAGCTGATAGGTCAGGAAGCATGAATTTTGTATATGGTAATTACTGCTTCATTAGGAAGCAGGAATGAGTGGAGTGGGTCTGTCCAAATTAAAAGTAGTCCATTGGTATTGGTTTTATTTGAGGGCTTGTATTCTATGTAAAAAGAACTGTAGATGCCTGTGCTTTAAATGCTCAGCAGTGAACCATTTTATTATATATGGGGTGTACATATTTACATAAAAATAAAATTACAGGGATCCTGTTAAATTTATCTGAGAGCATAAAAAGCGGTCTTCTGCAATAAAATGTTTTGAGAATGAGTAATAGCACTGTTTAGATGAGATTCTAAAAGCCTTTAGTATTATCCAACTTCCATTTAAATTATGTAGTAACTGATGAGGCTGCTATCAGAATCAGATTTTTCTCTGCTTACTGATGCTAGACAGTTCTCCTCAGCATGGTGTCTTCAAACTCTCACTTATTTAATGATTCATTGTTCCAGTCAAGAAGAAAAAAAACCCGAAGCACAAAATAATTACCTGACAGCTTTTTAAAATTTACTCACTTGGGATCTAAAGATTGCAGCAATAAATTACATATTGTAGGTTCATTCCTCTCCATTTCCACTCGTGCCTTTTTCTGTTGTGATGTTGATGCCATGAGTGATATAATCTAGAGGACTGAAGGCTGCCAGCAAAATTCCTTTGGATGAAGTCTTGATGAGATCCAACCCTGCACTTCATCTTTTGTCAGGAGCCTGAACAGCTTTTGAAGAGGGTAGGAGTTCTCATCCACCAATGAACTGAGCTTTATCTTTTGAGGAAAGTCATGCTGGATTCTGATTTAGCCAGAAGGAAATTCCTTTTTGTCCCAAAATAAAGCTTATTTGACTGACTACTTCAAAAGTAGGGGACACTAGGCCAGACCTCAGGGAATCACAGGATCGGAATCACAGAATATTCTGAGTTACAAGGGACCCAAAAGGATCCTCAAGTCCAATTCTTTACTGAATGGGCCTTACAAGAACTGAATCTGCAACCTTGGAATTTAGCACCAGGCTATGACAAACTGAGCTGATGATCTCAGAGAGCCTGGATAGGGCTGACAGAAACTTTACCCTAAGTACTGACTAATCATGGAATTAGAGGAGCTTTGCCAGGGCCTTGAGTGCACCAACTGAGGGCACAGCTCTGCCAGCCTTCCTGACTCCCCCAGTTGGCTCCATTCCCCTGCAGAGTGAAGGGAAACATGAGGGGGGAGAAAATAAAATATTGTTAGTTAAAAAAACTGTGGAGGCTTCCTCAAGATGCTCTAACTTAAAATTCAGAGGTCACTTTTTAAAAAAAAAAATCCACCTTGGGAGAGTGAGGAAAAGGGAGTCCACAGGAAATGTGTTTCCTTTTGGAGCTCTCCCATCCAGAGGGAAGCAGATGCTCCCAGAACTGCGTCAGCGCCACCGCTGAGTATCAATAATGCATTGCAGCAGGTGCTGCAGGCTATGAGAGTTTCAATATATTTGAACAGTCAGCTCCTGCCTTTTCTGAAGGAAACTCTGAATTATGGATGGGAACAAACGATGCTTTCTGATGGCAACATTTCAATAAAAGAACAAATACAGTTCTTCAGGAACACAGAGGCCGTTGCGCAACGTTTTCTGAGGAAATATTGGAAGACACAAATTTGGATAAGGAAGCGATCATTTATAATGAGCTAAGCGTGTTCCCACGGACTTTTTATTATGGCAGAAATACATGTCAATATTAATCTTCAGTTAGGAACAATTTTGCTCCCAACCTGGTCTGCAGAATTCAGGCTGCCCACTTTATAAAATGGTCAGCAGTGAATCAATGCTGAGAAGCAATTCATAGCAGTCAGGATGGATTTGTGTTACTGTTTAGCTGGGGGATGAGCTCCTTCAGAGGAAAAAGCTGCTCCTGTTCTTTCGAGTGAGCTTCAGCCTTTACTCAAATAAACCTTTCCTCAAAGGAGATGGTAGAGAAAATTCTTTAGAGAATCACTAATTCTGATCTACCTCGAGTCACTTCCATTTTCTTCCTGGAGCACAGAGTGAATCGTGTTAGGTGTGAGTCCTGTAACTGCAGCATTCCAGGGCAAGGCGCCTGGGAATGGAGAGCAGAGTCTGCCTTTTATTCTGCACTTGTAGTTCTGAGCTCTATAATATTTTAGAAAAAGGAAATTTTTCATGGCTGAAGAACTGTAAGAACCAAAGATGGAAAGCAGCGTTTCAAAGTGATATTAAGGACAAGCATCAATAAATAGTTTTTCTTCCTAGACATTTCTAAATCACATGTTATGATATTTCAAATTAATGAGGAAAAAAGTAGGACTAAATTAAGGGAATTTCTTTTAAGGACTTTACATCAGGATTGAGTATGAAGCATCTCTGCAATCAGGCATAAATAGGAATCAGGGTGGGTGGGGGAAAGATTGGAAAAGGGCAACTAAAAACTCCACTGGGCTGTAGCTCTTGAAATATGGAAGATATCACAAAGATTAAAACAGCTACTTAATTTCTGTCAGCAACTGTTGCCTTCAGCATGTTGAAAGGAGCCCTATTTTTGGTAATAGCCAGCAATGCATTTGATGTATGCTAATTATCAGGCTGTCTTGGAGGTATTTGGAGAAAACAGTGCTACATGTAAAATGATTAAACAGGAAAAATTCCGATTTTCAGTACTGCTAGTGATTTTGAATACTGGACAAACTGCTGGTTGGTACAACAGAGAAAAATACCAACACCTGTAAAGCTGAACCATTGCCTGGGGACATGGAAAATCTATCACATAAAATTCTAAGTATCTCCCAAATCCAAAAGGATTTGACCTATGAAATTGCTAATTCCATATCAAATTGGAGTACTAACAACTGGGAGATGGAAATACATAATGCAAAAATGTATAAATGAGGAAAAGCATAAAATTGATGGGTTTAGAAAATCAACATGTCCATTCGATGTTACATTTCTTGGATAAGAAAAGTTCAGTTTAGGCAAATACAGAGATATTATTTGTCTGCTTTTCTGCAATACATCTCAAGGTTATGGGTGGAAAATGATTTGTTAAACTGAACAATGAAAAGTTTAAAATTAGGACAGATTATATGGTAGACAAAAATGGCTTGCATTAAAAAATGCAGTGTCTTGGACTGAAAGAAAGGTCCTTTTTGAAGATCTGGGTGTAATGTTTTTTTCATTCCTTTGGGCTGACTTGACTGAAAACGTACAAAATAAGGTTTTAAAAGCCACGATGTTTAGAAGCACAAGTACCAAGGGAGTCCAGGGTAAATGTTGTTAGTATTGAGGTAAAATTTAAAGCCATTAATTATGACCTCTCCTGATCCATAACTATGCCATAAGATCACTCCTGAAACTTTTGGTGCACAATGAATTTTAAGACACAGGTTTGTTTTTTTTTGTTTTTTTTTAATTCCAAAATAATCTGCAAATGAATTGAATCGAAACAATCTTACAGAGCTTTTTTTCTTACACAGAAATTTTTACTGTTATCCTGGTTCCTCATTGTAACTTTGCATTGGTCTCCTGGTTATCATTTTCATTAGCAGCAACTGCTGAGAAGAGTGAGAGTGAAAAATTGCTGAATTCTTTGTTTCAGGAGTGCCAAAGCTGCCCCCTGAGCAGGCAGGTGCTGCTCTGTTGGTACAGCAAAGTCCTTCAAGCCCTCCTGATAGAAAGGCAAGGGTTTATAATTTTCAGTTGTCACTGAAAGTACCAGCTGGGGTTCAAGCTTCTGGTGCCTGAGTATTTTTAAAAGTTACTGATGATTTAGTTTTCAATAGAGAGTAGATGGTGTGGGCTGAAGTTTCCTTTGAAGAGGTGTTGTTTGCAGTCAAAATCACTCCCTTGCATGCACTTTGCATTTAGAATATTGGTCCTCAGCTCTTCAGTGCAAGAGCAGGACAAACTGAAAGATGGCAGAATTGGCAGAAACTCACCGGGTGTGCTTTCATAGAATGGTACTTCATTCTTTGGTGGTGTGGATTTGATTTTTTTTTTTTTCCATTTTGTTTATGCAAGTGAACAGTTTTAGTAAGAATGTTTTAACAGTTTTTTGATTCACAAGATTGCGCTTGTTCATGAGCCTTAAATCCAGGAAATTCATGATCCCTACAAGGGAAGTGAGCAGCCATAAGACACAGCTGGAGGCCAATCAGATGGATCAAAAAACTGGCCCCAGTCAGTTTGTTCACTAAATCAAACATACTCATCCTTGGAACTTCCTACCCTTGGCTGTTGAGTGATAACGGCCACAGGAGAAACTCAAAAGACATGAAGAAATGGATCAGAGGGGATAAAGGAAGTGTTTCCTTAGGTAAGATGCTTCTCAGACTGTGAGCTAGATAGACAGAGAGAGAGATTTTTATTTTTTTTTAGTTGCCAATCAGAGTCTAACAGTTAAATTAAAATATTAGACTCCTGAAGGGTCTTTCTATCTAGGTTGTTTATGAGATGTTATACCTGTTATACCTTATCCTTTCCCCACTTCCAAACAAAAAGAGGAATGAGGGGAGTAACCTTTTAAATGTCCTGGAAGAATTGGGCTCATCACAGCCCAATCCTAAAAGGAATGTAACAAAAAGCAAAGATGTTTGATAAATACAGCCGGAGTTCAACATCTGATAGTATATCTAAAAAAACCCCAAAACACTATCTTCACATGACTGCCGTTTGTTGGAGCAGTGCTGATATGCTTTATTTTGACCTATTTTCTGATGTGCTTTATATCTCAGAGTGCTGATAGTGAGTATTTGTATTCATGCTTTGGCTGTATGACTAATTGAAGAAATTTGTAATCTTCTCATCTCATGTTGGCATTACATTACATTGTTTCATATTAAATATGCTGCCTCTTTTAATCTGCGGGTTACAGATGCCTATTTCTTTCCACATACATGGTAGTGTTATCCTATTAAGGGTATTTGTGATTTATTATTGCCTTTGTAAAGGCCATCTTACAGCAATATGCACTGCCACGTTTGGCTGCAAACAGGAATTTATTTTACTAATATGAAACATGTTTATGGACTGCTGTGCTAACTTATCAAAATGCCTGTTGGAGAAGAAGTTATTTGAGATTTTTCTGCCTGATGGAGATTTAATAGTGTCAGACTTAGGGAGAGGATTGGCAGCAGGTCAGGGAGGGGATCCTGCCCCTCTGCTCAGGCATCTCTGAGCAAATCCTGGAGCAGCAGGAGGGACAGGGAGATCCTGGAGTGGCAGCAGGGACAGGGAGATCCTGGAGTGGCAGCAGGGACAGGGAGATCCTGGAGTGCAGCAGGGACAGGGACATCCTGGAATGGCAGCAGGGACAGGGAGATCCTGGAGTGCAGCAGGGACAGGGAAATCCTGGAGTGCAGCAGGGACAGGGAGATCCTGGAGTGCAGCAGGGACAGGGAAATCCTGGAGTGCAGCAGGGACAGGGAGATCCTGGAGTGCAGCAGGGACAGGGAAATCCTGGAGTGCAGCAGGGACAGGGAGATCCTGGAGTGGCAGCAGGGACAGGGAGATCCTGGAGTGGCAGCAGGGACAGGGAGATCCTGGAATGGCAGCAGGGACAGGGAAATCCTGGAGTGCAGGAGGGACAGGGAAATCCTGGAGTGCAGCAGGGACAGGGACATCCTGGAATGGCAGCAGGGACAGGGAGATCCTGGAGTGGCAGCAGGGACAGGGAAATCCTGGAGTGCAGCAGGGACAGGGAGATCCTGGAGTGGCAGCAGGGACAGGGAGATCCTGGAGTGGCAGCAGGGACAGGGAGATCCTGGAGTGCAGCAGGGACAGGGAAATCCTGGAGTGCAGGAGGGACAGGGAGATCCTGGAGTGGCAGCAGGGACAGGGAGATCCTGGAGTGGCAGCAGGGACAGGGAGATCCTGGAGTGCAGCAGGGACAGGGAAATCCTGGAGTGCAGGAGGGACAGGGAGATCCTGGAGTGGCAGCAGGGACAGGGAGATCCTGGAATGGCAGCAGGGACAGGGAGATCCTGGAGTGGCAGCAGGGACAGGGAGATCCTGGAGTGCAGCAGGGACAGGGAGATCCTGGAATGGCAGCAGGGACAGGGAGATCCTGGAGTGCAGCAGGGACAGGGAAATCCTGGAGTGCAGCAGGGACAGGGAGATCCTGGAGTGCAGCAGGGACAGGGAAATCCTGGAGTGCAGCAGGGACAGGGAGATCCTGGAGTGCAGCAGGGACAGGGAGATCCTGGAATGGCAGCAGGGACAGGGAGATCCTGGAGTGCAGCAGGGACAGGGACATCCTGGAATGGCAGCAGGGACAGGGAGATCCTGGAATGGCAGCAGGGACAGGGAGATCCTGGAGTGCAGCAGGGACAGGGAGATCCTGGAGTGGGGCCAGAGGAGGCTGAGGAGATGAGGAAGGGATTGGAGGAAATGCTCAGGCCAGGGAAGTTCGAATCAAACACCAAACCAAGCATCAGGACAATGAGGCCCTGAAACTGAGCCAAAGGTTCAGCAGTGACCTCAGTTCTTCACTTATCTCTTTCTATCTATTGGGTTGTCTCAAAACTTCACTAAAAACAAAAACAAAACAAACAAACAAAAAAAACCCACACACACAAACAAACAAAAAAAAACCCTACCAAAAACAAAACAAACATACAAGAAACCCCACAACCCTACCAAAAACCAGAAGCCAATTAAAACATTGAACAAGAGTTTTTATAATGGTTGGCCACAGAGGATATATACAATTGTTTGTAATTTTAGGAAGATCAGAATTGCTTCTTTTACTCTAAGTTAGTTTGTGATGGATCACAGTACTCTGGAATCTAATCAATATGAGCAGGAATGGAACAAATAATGTAGAAGTTGATTTTTTAAAAAAAGTCTTTCAAGCTTATTTATTCTTATGAATAAGGTGAAATTTTGTCATCAAAAACAAATTTACTAAGGTGTTATTAATACAGAAAGAAAATACTTTCTTTATAAATTAAAAAAAACTTTTATTTTTTTTTCTTTAATACACCCTTGGATATAGAAAAATATAATAGATATAAAGCCAACAGACTGAAACAATTTTAAATCCAGTCAAGCAACAAGCCACGAGGGCCTGGCCATTCTAGCTCTTTCTGAGCAGAGAAAAGCAAGCAGTGTAAGTCAGAATAAATAATTTACAGCACAGACCGTCCCCTAAGATGCAGTCAGATTTCAGGAGGTGTCAGATAGAAGATAGTTGTACTGATTTAGAATAGAGCACAGTAGGATCCAGGCAGGCATTTGCTGCTGAATAATAATCACAACAGGAGACTACACAGCCCCAGGAGGTTTCTTGTGTTATCTTCAGCAAAGCACGTTTAGAGTGATGTGAGAGACACGGGCTGGTGCCATCCTCAGAACTTCAAAAGTTGCTGTAGCTTCACTTGGGAGGGAAAACTGAGCCTGCTGTGCAGAATCCGTGTGTGTGTGCAGGATCCCTGTGTGTGTGTGTGTCTGTGTGTCTGTGTGTGTGTGTGTGTGTGTGTGTGCAGGATCCCTGTGTGTTTATGTGTGTGTGTCTGTGTGTGTTTGTTTGTGTGTGTTTGTTTGTGTGTCTGTGTGTGTGTCTGTGTGTGTGTCTGTGTGTGTCTGTGTGTGTCTGTGTCTGTGTCTGTGTGTGTGTCTGTGTGTGTGTGTCTGTGTGTGTGTGTGTGTGTCTGTGTGTGTGTGTGTGTGTGTGTCTGTGTGTGTGTCTGTGTGTGTCTGTGTGTGTCTGTGTCTGTGTCTGTCTGTGTGTCTGTGTGTGTGTGTGTCTGTGTGTGTGTGTCTGTGTGTGTGTGTGTGTGTGCAGGATCCCTGGGTGTTTGTGTGTGTGTGTCTGTGTGTGTTTGTTTGTGTGTCCGTGTGTGTGTGCAGGATCCCTGGGTGTGTGCAGCCCTGGGATTCTCCTTGGTGTCTGTGCCTCTGCATCCTGTGACAGACACTGCACGAGTTGTGTTCTCTGCTCTGCCCTTGCCTTGTGATGCCCAGAGAGGCTCCCTGGAGCAGAGGCTGGACAGAGTTCAAGGAATAAAGCAGGGATTTGTTCAAAGCCTTCCAAGGACTCACCTTGGGCAGTGCAAGAGCCCGGCCATGGCTCCACCCAAGATAGAACCAGAGTCACCAGTTTCACTCTTTTATAAGTTTGGGTCCATTTCCATCTTGGGGTTCACTGTCCAATTCCAGCTCCAGGTTCTGCAGTCCCACCCTCCCAGATCCTCTCCTCAATTCTCTGCTCTTTGCACTTTTTGGGGCTGGAGCTGCAGCGGTGTCCTTGGTTCTGGGCTGGAAAAGGATTGTTTTGTGTGACTGAGCTGGGAGCAGAACTTGGAACACACCAGTGCAGTCAGAGCCTGGAAAATATGAAAAGCTCAAACTAAAGGCATCACATGGGCCATCCACAAGCCCCTGCATCTTTGCTGGGTCTGCAGGCAAAAACTCCTCTGTTCATTTTCTGTCAAAAATCACAATATTGGCCTCTTCATACTTCTGCCTGGGAGCTGGTAGTGTAGAACTGAAAGAGTGAAATGAGGATGCAATTAATTAACTTCGTAATTTCATATTTGTATATAAATAGTATCCATCAATTCCCTCTCTTTTACCACGGATAAGTAAAACTGTAGTAAAAGATAATTCAGCATTTTGGTATCTTTAGCTTTAAGAATAACTTAGCAGAGTAATTTTCACTTCTATCTTCTATATTTCTCTGGATGTTAGGCAGGACTTTGAATACTATAACTTGGACTTTTTCAACAGAAGAAAAACAGGCATTGAAATATTTAGCATTTGAAGAGTCAGTGTGTAACAGATGCTTTACAAATTTAAGTGTTTGGGCATATTTCAGATTTGATCAAAATGCTGTTAGTTTTTCACTAAATCTGAAGTTTCAGCAGACTGTGATGCCAAGCATTTGTCAGTGAAATTAGTCCAGTGCAACCACTGGCTCTGTGGATTTTCTGTCAGAAGACAGTGAAGACCAACAAAATTTTAATTAGCATTCATATTTTAATTTAGTCTGAATTAATGATCAGCGAGAGAAACAAATGTGCTTGTGGTCTATTTTGGTACATTACAGAGAAAACTTTTATTCCTAATTTGTCATCTAAAATATACTTTATCTGTTGCTTGGACTGCCTGAGGACTTTAGCCACATGATGGTTGATCATGTTAACAAAGAGATTAGCCAGTCTGAAAATCCATTTTGGAAATAATTGTGACAGAAGTGTGCTATTAAATAAATAAATAAAGCTTGGCATGTCAAGTGAATTGTAGTTTCTGGTCTTAGATCAATAAACATCTAGAAAATGTTATAGTCAGGCATTTAGTAGTTTTATGGCCCATTCATTCCTCCTAAAGGCAATTTTAATTTCTTCTCACAGAAAAGTTAAGTATTATAACTAATAGTTTTCATAAGCTGCTGTGCAGCAATAATGTGAATACTGAACATTAGAAATAGTCTCAAACCATGCAGGAATGACTCTGAAGCCGTGGCTCTTTGCAAAGCTGGTGGGTGGGTTTAGAAGCTGCAGTGTGGAGCCCTGGTGCAGGTACAGAACAGCTCAGCAGGGCTTGACAGGAGCCGAGCTTTTGCTGTCACGGACATCCTAAAGCACAGAATCAGAGATGAGAAGCCGTGGAGATAAATAATCAGCTGAGTGCTGTCAGAGCAGGGGCTGGGCAGGGTTTCACATCAGGAAAGCAGAAGCACGAGGATGGGCAGCAGCAGCAGCGTTGACTCTCCCTTGGCCTTCCTGACTTCCCCTCGACCCATGGGGCTGTGCTCGGGAAGAAATCCTGGTCTTGCAAACCTGGATTGGGACGTTTTGGTGATTCCCATTTTTCTTACATTGCTGAGGATACTTGGCAAAGTTGTTTGACCTTCATTTGCCAATAGCTTGGGTAAATCAAAACAAGTGAGAAAGGTATTAAATGTCATGGGGGGTTGCCTCTGCAGCAGGATTCATACTGTAGGAGTCTTGGCTCCTAATTATCTGCACTTTGAGCTGCTGTTCACTTCATGGAAGCTTTGTGAGTTTGTTCCTCGCGGTTGTGTTGTTTTGTTCATCATATGCTGAAATAATTCTCTCCTGGCACTTAATATGCTGTGACATTTGAGGAGAAAACAGTCTTATTTAGACTGAGGAGCAACTGGGAATATCCTACTCAGAATAACTTGCTTTGCAGCCTAGCCTTCGGCTTATTCTTTAATTAGGAGGCTAATTGTCATTGTCTCCCTGATTTTTATCTTTTGTTTTTCTTTAGGAGACACTAAAGGGCTAGGGGGTGGGGGAGGGATAGGACACACATACCTCTATCTGTCCTGTTTAGATAACTTTTAGACCTTCAAATAAGTTAATTATTGTCTTTACATGTCCAGATCTTTGTTTAAATAATGGACTTGTATAGGCTCTGTCTTCATGAAATGTCAGACTGTCCTGGTGTCCCATATCCTGAATAGAAATGTATTTAGGGCTCTGAGATCTCATATTTTTCAGCTAGAGCCATGTTAGACAGACAGTTCCCTGTTGACTAAACATCTAGGAGGCTCATGTTTAATTGTTCTCTCCAGCTGTGATGAACAGCTCTGAGCAGGATTTCTGTTTCATCAAACTCCACTTAAAGGAAATCAGAGCACTTGGGGCCAGGGGCTCTCAGTTGCTGCTCCCCTGCTACAAAGCTCCCTTTTTTCCATCCCAGGCTGATACATTGCCTCTTTTCCCAGTGAAAAGCACCAGGTATTTTTCGTGGCACTCAACTTTGCTCTGCTGGAGCTGCCAAGTGGTCGAGGGGAGAGGAAGAGGAGTAAACTGTGAAGGAAAGGGATGTAACATATTATAGTGAGAGATACAGGCTGGCCTGGCTTCAGCTGGGAGAGAGTTAATTCTCTTCCTAGCACCTCTTACCATGTTGTATTTTGTATTTAGAACTGGAATAACATGGTAGGACATTGATGTTGTAGTTACTGCTGAGTGGTTTTAGCTTTGTGGTTGCAGCTTTTCAGTTTGCCACGCTGTGTCTGTGAGAAGGTGCACGAGGAACCCAGAGGGAGCCTGGCCAGAACGAGGATCCAGCCTGGCCAGAGGGATATTCCAGGCCATGGAATGCTGTGTCCAGTGCAGAAACTGGGGGGAATTGGCCAGGAAGGGCCAACTGCTGCTCAGGACCTGGCTGGGCATCAATAAACAGGTGGTGAACCCATAGGGAATATTACTTCGTGCCAAAAATATTTAAAATTTTTGTACATGTTTTCTAGGCAATACCAGGAAGGATGTGTCAGAAGTAATCAAATTATTCTAAATTCCCTGTTTGTTCTAATACAGAGGAGACAGGTTCTCCAAATCCTGGGAGAGAATCTATATTCCGCCAAAACTCAGAACAATATGGAAGTATGTGCAACTGTAGATATGCAAGATAAATTGGAAAATGTGTACATTATAACCAAAACTCATCGTTTTATCTGTTATTATCTGTTGGTACACTATGTGTTGATGCAAAGGTTTGCACACCTTAAGCAGACTTTTTCTCATATAATTTTGAAGTAGCTTGCTTCAGGTAGATAAAAAGTTGTATTGTCACCCTGCCATCTTCATCCTAATTCAGCCTGATTCGTCTTGCTTCCTTCCCTCTTGGGTGGGAATATTTTAAATAGAGTATTTATACAACCTGTCTATCTAGATAGGATAAGCCTGAATATCTGTCAGTATCTCCTATTGCACTTGTGATCAGAGGTGCACTTAATAGCTCTGAAAATCAGGCCTAAGGAATTCATTAGAATTAGTTCCCTTGAAGTATTCTCTAGGAAAAAGAGTTTAGAGAAGGGCTTGAAAATATGACATTTAAAACCAGTGTCCCACTGAGCCATATTAGCATTAGCTTTGAACACAATTGTGGTTTATTACACGTGTGGCTGACAGTTCCCTGAAAGACAGGAGCTTGCCTGTGAAGCTGCACTTTGGCATGTACTGGGTACTCCTCTGCATTTTTATATCCACTCGCTGCTCTTCCCGTGCAGCCACTCCAAATACAAATTCAGCACTCATCACTGGCAATAAAAATAATTCCTGACATCACCTCAGAGCTCTCGACCGGGATCATCTCTTCCAGCACCCTGTGCATGGGGGAACTGAGATGTAAAGAGAGACTGGGAAGTCTGGGGAGCAGTCAGCATCAAAATTGCACTTGCAGTGTGCAAATCTGTGTCAAAATAAAAAGCACATTCAGTCAGGAAATCAGTGGCTTCCTTCCACTGTGCCTGTACCTCAGCAACGCTGAGTGATGCTGACCCTGGGCACACTCTGCCAAGAGTAGAGCTCCCTATTGGGAGCTCAGGGACATTTGCATCCAGCAGCCTGGAATGCACCTTGGGATGTGTGTGGGAGGGCTGGATCCAGGAGTGAAGGAAATGCCAGCTGAGCTTTTCTGCATTCCCTGATAAATCCAGTCTGGTCTCATGGACCAAGCAGCTGCCCCTAAGCCAGCTCATCAGAGATTGGCAGGGTCCTTTGGAGTGATGCTCCTGATTATTCCCACCTACCTGGGCTGTACTCAAGTGCAAAGTGCTCTGATTCCAACAGCTGTGGGGTTTTGGATGCAACTAAAACCAAGGATGTGATGCAGGACTGGACTTAGTGCCTAAGAGTCACTGTCCAGTGACAATGAAAATGTCCCTGTGTTATAAATGCTGCTCCCAGCACAAATCCAGAACACAGCCCCACAGCAGCTCCTGGGAAGGAAGGTAACTCTAGCCCAAACCAGCACAGGTAGTAATGCCAACAGAAATAATTCATGCCTGGTATAACAGGAAGGTGTTGTGGGCGAATGAGAGAGTTTCTGGAGAATGCTAATCAGCTGCATTGAGCTAAAAGAATCAAAAATCTGGATTGTGATTGACTAATCAGTTAAAATTAGTGGGGGGAAAAAGGGAAAAATTTTACTGAAAAAAGAAAAAAATCTGTGTATTCAATATTCATTTCCCACACACTGAAATCTTGTTAAACTCCCTGTATGCTTAAATAGACTAATCAGACAGATAAATTGCATAGATGTGTTAATTGGAATCCCAGGTCATTTTCTCTATTTGATTAGTTAGAAATTATATCATGGCTATAATTCTGATCTGCAGTTGTTTTTTCCCCTCTCTTAAGACACCTCCTTTTGGCCAGGATTAACAAGAAATGATATCTGATTATATTTCCCTCAGTTATATTTTGCTTTCCTTTCTGAATAAAATTATACATTTCTCTCTTCTCCCACGGCCTTAACCTGTGTTGCCAATTAAGATCAGATACAGAATTTAAAGCAGTGGAAAGAAACAGAAGAACTGAATATGGAGCACTTAGGAAGAGTGGAGTCTTCCATGACACTAAAAGGAGAGGTAAATCTTAGAGCAGACATTAAAGACCTTTGCATTGTCAGAAGTGTCTATTCCTTTGTCCATAATCAGAGAAGATGAGCTGCAGAATGTTATAATTACTCAAATGAAGTACATAAATTACTTGGTGGTGAGAAAAACTGGATTTTATTTTGATTAATCATTTGATTCTCTATGTACAAATTTGGGTTTTGTTGAATGCAGTTAATAAGAAAAAGCCTATTTTATCAGTAGGAGATTGAACCTTTGGTATTATTTATAGGTGTGGATTAATCTCAGAACCCTGACATTTAACCCTGTCATGTAGGGACCATCTTGAAATTGAAAATGCAGGAGTAGGAGATGATTTTTTAAGGGATTTCTCTTGTTAAGGCATTGAAAATATTGCAGCATCTCTTGTATTTAGTGCTTTTGAGTAACTAAATGGCCTCCAAAACACAATAAGCTGTCACTGAAAGCTGCTAGAACTCTAGAATTGTGATGCAGCATGTTTTGTTTTCTTAAAATGTAAATACTTTAAAAATTGATTCAAGATTGGGATCAATGATTGCATGGCAAATATTTTATTTCTAGTCACAGAACCTGATGTGGGAGCCTGGAGCCTGCTGTGTCTGCACTGAATAGTTGTTGAAGGGACCTCATTTTTCATGCTGAGTTTAGGGTTTTTTCCTCTCTTTCCTTGCATTGAAAAAGGAGCATTTGTCCATGCTGCTTCTTAACATGCAAAGAATGAAGCAACCTCTTAGAGAACTTGATGGTTTACAACCTGTCTCTAAGCTTTTAAACTCTGGGAGGGTTGGGTAGAACAGGAAATAAGTACGAGATGGGATTAGCAGCCATAGAGAAGAAAAGGAAATCTGACTGATGAATGCAAAAGGTGGAATAGCTGCAGGGTCAGTTACTGTCAAACAGAATGAGAATTATGCCAAAGAACCAGTTTCTTAAGTTCTAGGGGAATTAGTGAAAAGCAATAGAGCTTCAGGTACCTTTCTGCTACTACCAATTTTAAAGCCCAGTTAATTTAGCATTTTTTTCTGATGCTGGCATCTCCACCACAGGCAGTTTCACCGCAGGTACGCGTCATAGGTGTTCACAAAGCATCCTCAGGAGGGCTGTAGGAACAAAGAATTTAATGGATGGGACTTGTAACCAACCTACAAACTCCTCACAGAACAGATTCAGCCTCAGCAAAGCTGCCCTGTGGCCAGGGAGTCCCTAGGTCAGGTGGAGCTCCATGAGAAACTCTGC
This sequence comes from Cinclus cinclus, assembly GCF_963662255.1. NCBI lineage: Eukaryota > Metazoa > Chordata > Aves > Passeriformes > Cinclidae > Cinclus > Cinclus cinclus. Next base: position 16,347,640 of record NC_085060.1, on the reverse strand, counting down.
ATTTATCTATCATGGTTTCCCAAAAAATCAGTGCCTGGTGCTCTCAGCAGCAGCTGCGGTTTGTCTGCTGCTCCCAGAGTGAGGAACAGCCTCACCCCATTGCTGGGACACCCTGGGGACCCCAGAGTGAGGAACAGCCTCACCCCATTGCTGGGACACCCTGGGGACCCCAGAGTGAGGAACAGCCTCACCCCATTGCTGGGACACCCTGGGGACCCCAGAGTGAGGAACAGCCTCACCCCATTGCTGGGACACCCTGGGGACCCCAGAGTGAGGAACAGCCTCACCCCATTGCTGGGACATCCTGGGGACCCCAGAGTGAGGAACAGCCTCACCCCATTGCTGGGACACCCTGGGGACCCCAGAGTGAGGAACAGCCTCACCCCATTGCTGGGACACCCTGGGGACCCCAGAGTGAGGAACAGCCTCACCCCATTGCTGGGACACCCTGGGGACCCCAGAGTGAGGAACAGCCTCACCCCATTGCTGGGACACCCTGGGGACCCCAGAGTGAGGAACAGCCTCACCCCATTGCTGGGACACCCTGGGGACCCCAGAGTGAGGAACAGCCTCACCCCATTGCTGGGACACCCTGGGGTCCCCAGAGTGAGGAACAGCCTCAGGCCATTGCTGGGACACCCTGGGGACCCCAGAGTGAGGAACAGCCTCACCCCATTGCTGGGACACCCTGGGGACCCCAGAGTGAGGAACAGCCTCACCCCATTGCTGGGACACCCTGGGGACCCCAGAGCTCCTGCTGCTGAGCTCTTCTTGCTGCCAGGCTTGTGCTCCCGATAGGAAAATGTGAGTTTGTCAGGGAATCACCTGGACAACAAAAACAGCCTCGATCTGTGGCACCCTCTACACTCTCCCCATGTGAGGCAGCCCTATGTGATTGTATTTCTTTCCCTTATTTACCTCCGTGTAAAAAAACCAGATTTTTTGCAAGGCTTAGAGGGTTTTTTTTTTTGGCTAAATGAGGGTCTATCTTTTTCTGGCAACATATGGGAAAAGAACACCTAGGGGTTTTTCTGTCAGCATGACTCCAGGATTGTGTCAAAATTCTATCCTTGAAAGGAGAATGTTTATCTTCCCTTGATTTAAGAAATATTTAAAAAAAATTGTTTTGACACAGACAAATAAATGAATGATTGCTGATTAATCATACTAAAGTTATGAACTTGAATAATTAATAAAACTCAGTAATGATGTGAATATAGACACAATTCTTCCAGGTTCCATTGCTGCCTGGCCATTTGCTCCTTCACTTGAATTTCCCGTGTAACAAGTATTGTGAATAAACATGCTGTTCTCAGACAAAAAAAAAAAAACAACCCACAATCTGTATTCTCAAAATCTAGCTAGTTGGGCCACTCTTGCCATGAAAACATCATTATTCTAATCTAAAAACTATCCAAGTTCTTGTTTGTATGCTCATCTGGTTCAAACCTGCAACAAATGTGGTTTATTTGCTGTGATGAATGCATGGCATCTCTGATTGCCTCTGTAAAGCACTGATGGAAACAACTATTTTACTGATGATTAGCACACCTCAGAAGAATGATGTTTTTACCAGTTTTCAAACACCTGTTATCCTGTTTTCCCCTTTATTCTGATATTCTTCTGTAGACTTTATTTCCAGGTTATCTATAAATCCATTTGTAAATATTATCAGGCAAACATCATTTTCTCTAATATTTGCAAAATGAAACACAAAATAGATGGAATTTGGATCTATTGAAATCAGCTTTGCAGCATTACTGTTCCATTTCACTGGGAGAAATACGCAGCACCTCAAGAGTATTCTGGAAAATTTTCTTCCATGGAAAATTTCTCTGTAGATCATGGTAGAGTGCTGTTGTTGCTGCCTGGGATTAATCAGCCATGATGCTCTCCATAGCTGTGGCTTGGGGCCCAGATGAAAATATTCCCCACTGCTGAAAAATCCAAATGTTGATCATTTGTCACCAGCAGCAGAATCCACACTAATCAGTAATTTCAAATGTGCCTCGCCCAGGGATTTCTCTAGGTCTTTGGTGCTATGTACCAACCAAAGTACTGCTAGTAAATTAAAATTAATGGCTTGTGGCCATAGCTCCAGCCTCAATGACTACAATGATATTTTCTATTGCACTTACCTCATGACAAGGTAACAGCTATTGCTTTTAGAAATAGGTATTTTTTCCTACATCTAGAATTATCCTGCTGCTGGCAGCCCCCTCACCTCTGGGATTTTTGTTTTGAATGGCACTGTCTGCCCTGACTCGTTCAGGGATCTCCCCTAAGCTGGTTTGCTACAGCTGCAAATGTCACAAATGGCAGCAAGGCTCAGAGAAGTTGGCACATCATTTTCTCCTCGGATGCTAACTATCTCAGGGATCTTTGCCACAGTGACTTCAATTTCCTCTGCTTGACAGACCTTATCAACAGCTTAAAACATGTTTACAAACACAATACAATCAGAGTTCTGGGCTTTAGATGCCAAATTATGCTGTAAGCCATTGATCTTAATTACAGATTTGCAGGGTGTTTCTAAATACATTAGTAATTATACATCTGGGCTGTCAGAGCATCTACTCTTGGGCGATCTCCTTTTATGTTGGGTTTGACTGATAGTTAGTTATAGACTTGATTCAAAATGAATTTAAAACATCACAGTGCTGGAATACAAACCAGCTCAGGTTACTTTAACTTTTCAGCCTAAACCTAAGGTGGGAGGATTGCTGATCAAAGAAGGACTATTTAATAATGTACTAAATGCAGCACTAGCGTTCTTTTATCTGTCCAAGGCAAGAATAAACATCTGGATTTCCAGTAGATGCCCATTTCTCTGCTTCCAGGAGCACAGTGTCAAGGAACAGCTGTCTAACTAAGAAAGTAGCAATCATTTGGATGTTTGTCTTTCCATTCTTGGAAAAAGAGGACGAATTCCTGTATGCTCCTCCAAAATATTAATAAGCAAGGTTATTTCTATAAAAATGATTAATCATATAAAATAACAAGTTTTACTCTCAAAATCAACTCACATTCAGTTAAAAAAAAAATCCCTTAACACATGAATATATTTTTTGCTTTCTTGATGGTGGTGAGGAAAAACAGCTTTGAATGTGCACAAGAGATGGAGCTCCAGGTTTCCTTAGATTAGGGGGGAGCAAGGACAATTCAGGCAGGAGTTAGTGCCTGCATGTGAGGCAAAAATCTGTAGAACTGGGATGAGAACTCTTTTTTCTTTCTTTTTCTTCTTTCCAGATCAGGATAAATTTTGTACAATTAAGTAAAGCTTATACTGAGATTGAATTGCACACTCTATTTTTAATAGTAGAGCTTCACACCCACCTGCCCTTTCTAAAAATCCTATGCTAATTCCTGTTCTGTTTATGTTTAGAACTAACTCGTGTCCTTCTTTCATGAAGCTGCTGAAAGAAATTGTTTCTCAATTGAATTTGAAAACTGAGTTTAAATGCTTTTATATTTTCCTTTCATCCATGTAGTAGTAGATTTATTATCAGAAAACCCTAAACACAGCACCTTTTGTTTCTCTGAAGACAGAAGGCCATTAAAATTTTAACAGTTTAGAACTAAATTCACCTGTAGAGAAGCACTGAATTGCTTTACAGAAAGGTACAAACCCTGTTAAAAAAGAGAATTCAAAGAGGTCATATTACTAAAAATTTAAAAATTTAATGCATAGGTTTCCTTCTTTTATTAAAGTAGCAAAATTGTCTATTTCATGTCTGGAAAATAAATGAATGTATTTTTGATGTAAGAAGTTTGCCAAAATTTTCCAACATGCAGGTGCTTTAAAAGTTGGGGCTTTATAGCAGCAGAATATTGAAGTTTATTTTATGGGAGTCTTATCTTTATTTAGCAGTGTGAGTCCACTAAGGAACTCTTTTGGGTTTGCATCAACAAGGTAATTTTTGCTGGTAAACTAATTAAATTGTTGATAATTAGGGTCAGGCATTAGCAGTTTATTTGATTCCTTTATGCTTATTTTATGGCTATTTTAGCAAGATGGGTGATGAAATACAGAAATTGAAGTGGGAATGACAAAATAACCACTTTTAGGTTCTTTGAGGCAACTTCCCGTAGGTAAAATAAATCACTGCTCAGTCATTTCTTAGAGGAATGAATGATTTCACCTAATTTCAGGTGAATTAAACAGATCACAAGAGACTTGAAGAATTCCCTCACTTTGAGAAGGGCAACAAAGATGGGGAAGGGATCTGGAGAGTCAGGCCTATGAGGAGAAAATACACCACCCTCTACTAAATAAAGTGGTATAAACCAGATAGATTTTTTGATAGTTTTCCTTGCTTCACAACAAAAAATCTCCGCAGAATCTGAAGTTCAGGCTTGTCTTACAGAAGTCAGTTTTATCAGCAGTAGTGTTTTACTGGTTTGGAAGCAGTGTTGGTGTGAATTCTCTTGATTTTAACATTATCCAAATTTAAAAGTCATAATGCTCAATATTTATAGCTACTAGGGGAAGCAGGAATTTTGGGATATTGCAGCTCAAAAAGTCGTGGGTTTTCCTCATGAAATGTGTAAATATTGATAACCAAAGCTGTCACTAAAATATATCATCGATAAACATCTTCCATTTTCTCTCCTCTTTAGTCTATGTTTTCTTGGTAATAAAAAATGTTTCTGACACTTTTCAGTTTCAAACTGTTCCTTAAGCACATGTTCCTGTGCTGGAATTCTTTCTAGTTTGCTTAATAGACTGGGGGTTTTATGAAAATTTCCAGAGGTTTTATGACACTTCATCCTGCCATTCAATGAAGGAAAACCATGGGATGGGAACTCATGAACACAAGTGTCTTCTAAAGACCAGCTACACAGAAATCCAAAGGAAGGTGGTGCTCTGAGGGTTTACATCCAGAGGAAAATTTCAAAGTCGGACAGTTTGGAATTTTTCACATTTTCTCATCTCCATTCCAAAGTGGAGGAAATCCCTCGGTGGTGCTTCCCTCTGGATTTGTCTCTTGCTTCCTTTTTACATTATTGATACTCATTTTTCAGGATCTGACATTTATGTTCACGTCAAGGCTTATGTGTACGTTTAAACCAAGAGAAACTCTTCTGTGTTTTGAGACCTTAAAGAGTTTGAAATCTTTGGGTTTAACTGTGTTTATTCATTCTGGCAAACTGAGCTTCAAAGAGATCACATTATTGGTGTGGATATTTTCCATCTTGTTGGGGTTCTGAGCCCCATTCTTCAGCGGAATCATTCAATAAGAACACAAAAGTGTGAGAGAGTTTAATTCCTATCTGCAAGACTACCATATGTATGTTCCAAAATGCAAATGCAGGAGTGAAGCTGTTTTCCCTCAAGAAAGGTGTGAGTAAGCAATGTGAAGCTCACTGGCTTTGTTTTGCCTTTAAAAAGAGGATGGTTTTAAACCTTTCTTTCCTCTCTTGAAAGCACAAACAGTTCACAGGCACGTTCTGCAGGAATCTTAGCAGGCCCAGGGCAATGCAGTGAAGTCTTTGACAGCCAGCAGTATAATGAAGGAGCAAATAACACAGATGAATAAGTTTTTCTTTTATGAATTGTTGTTTGCAGATTACAGAAAAGTAGGAGACAAGCAGGATGACCTTCCTACTTAAAAAGTCTCAGTTTTGTAATTTTGTTTAGTTCTAGAGTTGTGCTTTTCCTCTTTTGTACACACACAAATCAAAGCTCACCAGAGGCAATCTTGCATAAAGTGACAGCTGTTTATTTAAATTATCTTAGCCTCATTCTATTTCCATCTTTCTCTGACAGACATATGTTCAATTGGTGCATTAGAAATAGATGCACATATTGCTTGCCATCCTGTAGGAACTGGGGACTGGACAATACTGGCTGCTCAGACAGTTGTATAATATTTGGGATCTATTTAACAAGTGTTTTTCTTATTTTTTATTTTAATCAATTCAATGGCACATATGTTTGAGTAAATATTTTGACTGAGAGATATGATGAATTGATCATCATAACACCAGAAAAATGTCAAAAGAATGCCCAACCTCAAGTTAGGTTTAAAACTGCCCTGAGTTTGCTGTAAGTACAGCTTGCAGGGTATATGAAGGTGCAATAATTTGTCTCCATTTGGAATGTAATTTGGATTTTATGGGAAAGCAGTTAATGTAAGTCTGCCATCTTTTTTACTCTGTCAGAAAAGCTTTCAGATCCACACCACCTTCAAGGGTTAATTTCTCACAGCAGGTTTGAAATTGGGCATCTTTATTCTTCCTGAGGGATTGTAAAGTGAATATACTTGAGGGACACAAAAGGAATATACAATTATTTCTACCCATGGAAAAGAAGTTGAGGCAGCTCTTCCACGACCAGTGCAGAGCAGGCACAGGGCAGAAGGACCGACCCCGAGAGGAGAAAGTTCTCATTTTCGGTGTGGTTTAATTAATCCATGTTACTCAGCCACTGCTCTGTTTGACCCTCGTGCCAGTATATCTGTTAGATTTCTACTAGTTTTGTAATTGTTGCATTTGGCATCAGAAATGTCTTGAGATTGCCACCCCCACAAGGGCAGTCTCTTCATGAGTTCCCCAAGGATGGCACCCAAGGCTTGGGCATCCTTTAAGCCTGTAAAAGATACTTGTTTTCCCAATCCCAGATATTTAGAAATCCAGTTTTCAAAAAGAGTGTTGAGTGCTTTAATGTCATTTCAATGTCCAAATCAGTACTATTTTTAGTGAATATTTGTCTTTTCATTACATGGTCTTATAGAGTTCTGATGACCAGTTAAATGTAGTTTTGCCTGGTGGCAAAGGGCAAACAAGCTGACCTCAAATCTTTCACTCTGAATTTAACAAAATTCCTAATTTACACTTGGATTTTTTATTAAAATATTTGTGGGTTAAACATAACTTGGTAAACTTTGCTGACCACAGTTTCAAAGTCAGTTTAGGAAAAATCTTTTCTTATGTGGAAACAACCCTTTTTAAAGTCCCTAAAAAGAAAATTCAGTCTTTGTTGGGTAGGATGAGGTATCTCAGGAGCATGGAAAACTCCTCCAGGGAGCTCCAAAGGCACGGAGAGGCTCTGAGAGGCAGGGTTATTTCTAGAATCAAACCAGCTGCTCCAAACTGTTTGTGAATAACCTGAGCCACGCCATTGCCCTGCTGCAAACACAGGAATTCTGTGCCCTGGTTTCCCCTTGTCTCGTGCTCCACAAGTGCTCCAGGTTCTTGGTGCTGGATGTTGAGCTGCAGCAATCCAGAGCAGTTGTTAATTGTCACCAGCGTTTCCTTCCTTGCTCACAACTCGTCGAGAATGTGGTTCCCCAGCAACTGGATTGAATTTCTGTTTGTTCTTCCCTCCTCGTGGCCTAAAATCTTCCTCATGGCTGTCTAGAGATAGTCCAGGAATCTGTGTAAAGGAAGGAGCTGGGGGGACTGGGATAAGGAGCTCTGGCAAGTTTGCCCAGTAACATCAGTGCTCAGCAGTTTCTTATTTAGCTTCATAGTTTCCAATAAGAAAAGATGTTTTCTGAACAGTGAAATTAATTCTGTGTACACCTGTCATTTTCCCTGGTTTTCTTTATACTCTGCTCTCTTGAATATTTATTGATTCCTGTATTACCAGTTTGAGGCCCTTTCATGCCTATTATCTATACCCTCGACAATCTGATTTCCAAAAATCAATATACTGTAACTAAATAGATGTTTCTACTTTCTGCTTACGAAACAAAAGCAGGAGCCCAGCAATGTTACAGGCTAAAAGGGGAAAATACAGAAAATACTCAAGTGCACATTTGTGTGAATAGTTTCTTCCAAAATATTTAAAGGTTAAGGTAGTGAATTGGCTCTATAATAAATAAAAAAACTATAAGTTGTTAGAATTCCCTTTTTGATCATGAATTTATCTTTCAAAGTTAAAATATTATAAAGTAGAAGCAAAACTATACTGATTTTTTTTCCCCCAAAGATTAATTTGTAGGGAAGACACTGAAATACCAATGCTTAAAATACTTCAGGAATGAGCCATTTTGCTATTTTACTTGGTATTTTTAGCACTACAGGCTTGCATGTTATAAAATGAACCAAAATAATTCATTTGGAATGACTTTCTCTAAATTTCCACATTTACTCCTGTGTAAAGCCTGAGGGAGTTCCTGTGGTTTCAGTTCTTCCACACTTTTAACCTTAAATGATGGAAAGAAAAAGTAAACTTCCCAAATCTGTGGATGACAATGACCTGCAAGGGCCTGCAAATAATTTGGAGGACAAGGTTACAATTTAAATTAACCTCCCTAAATTGGAGAAACCATCCGGATCTCACAGATGATGTCCAGTAAATGCAAGTGTGGAGCACCACGTTGGGCAAGGAGAAATGAAAATCATAAATACAACATCAGGGGGGACTGAGTGGGTGCAGGAGTCAGGGAGCTCAAAAATGAGTGGGTCAGGAAGGAATTTTGTGTTCTGCTGTAGCTCTAGAAGACACAGAGCTCTGCAAGTAGGGGTTTGTAAAACTCGGTGTATTTAGTGTAGGAAACACAAGGCAGGTGCAGGCTGGAAAGGCTTCCAGAAAATAAGGGTTTTAATGAAGAGAGAAAATCAAATATGGTTCATGATGTTCAAGACTAGGACGAATTTATGCTTTCAAACATTTAGAGCAGCAGTTCTGGAAGTCAGAGGTCATGAGTGTCAATATTCCCTCAGAAACCACGAGTGGCAGAAGTTACTTAGAGAAGTTGTGGGCTTGCTGCCACGGTGCTTTTAAGAACAAATATAGAATAATAGCAAGAAAACAGAAAAATTGCCTTTTTTATTCCTTTCTCAACCTATATATCTCATAGACTTTTAAAATCTTGGAGCAGTTTCAGAATGTGGAAAATATTGCATATTTTGTTATTATGCACTTGTTCAGTCCTCAGCCTCTGTAAGAGTGCTTAGAAATTGTATTGATAATTTGAAATAACTTTTCTCATTTCTAAAAACTTCCATGGGTTCAGTGTTAAAACACTACACTTAAAATGAAGCTCAGCTCAGCAGAGAATAAAACCTCAAAATTGTCCCACCCAAATGTTCTTATATTATTTGTTATATTTAATTGATTACAGTCAATGAAAGTAAATTTTACTAAAGAGATTCACACTAAGCTGTGACAGGCACAAGGTTCTCAATAATCAGACTTTTGCAGAGGAAAATAAATAAATATAATCAAACCTCAATAAAATTTCATATTAATATTAAATCATCAGGCTCTTAATTATAAGTTATCTGATGGTGGAAACAGGGAAAGTGGGATCAGCCTTTTTAAGGGGTGGGAGAGAGAAAAGAAAGAAGCTTTTATAGGAACTCTTGTGGCTCTGTGGGCAAAGTTCTAGGAGACAGCATTTACTGCCATGTTGTTTAATTCTGCCTTTTGCTGTGGGCTCAGACTCATAGGAGGAAACAGATTCTCCTTTTTTAAGTCAATGGGCAAATTCTTTCTCCTGCTGAAAGCCAGGAGTAATGGGACTGCACAGAGATTCGTAACTTCAGGAAAGTGATTTCAGCTTTGAACCACAGAATTTTCAGATATTGTGGTTGTAAGTAGCAATTTTTAAGCGGAATTTTGGTCTAAAACTGTCTTGTATCAGAAGGGTTCTGTTTGGGGCTTGTTTTGTTTAAAGAAACAGCCTCAGAAATGTGATTTTTTTGAATGTGTTAAAAGTTGCAGAAATAATTATTTAAAAGAGAGAGAGAGAATACTTTTTTTCCTAGGAGTTATTTATCAATATGATACCCTCTGAGATGTGGAAATGGCAATTATAAAGGTCATTTTAATTAAATTTAGAGCTATCTTCAGGCTTGCATCTCCTCAATTCCCTGGTGACTCAGATTAAACGTTGAGCGATCCAGGCCGGTTTTCTATACACAGACTATGAAGATATGAACCATGAATGTGTGCTCCTGTCTGGCCTTTATTGATGCCAGGGCAGAGTTTCAGGTTTAGCTCCCTTGTTTTATTTCTGATTTTGTCTTTTTTGTTTTCACCCAGTACCTTAGGAGCTCCTCCCAGGGGATATCCTGGGTTCTTACCCCAGGCAGATGTATCTGTACAAAGAGAAACTCTCACAAACCTAAAGGCTCCTTAATTTGAATTCTTTTTCTGTCTTGTTCCTTCCACTAAAACAGCCTGGACTTGCTGGATGTTCTCTTGCTTTCAAGGCAGAGAGTTCAGAAGTAGCACAGCTACGAAGATAAAGCTGTGCACCACCTGGACATCTCATTTTTAACAAAAATAAAGAGAGCACTCCCCCATCAGTCATGACCAAAGGAGCCGTTTCACCATCTACAACAGCAGTATATTCCCAAGGTGCTGTTGGCATTCCGTGCCTTCCATTCCAGTGTGCATCTTTGATGAGTTTGTACACGCTATGGAAGCCTCCATCTGAAAAAAAATGCACCTAGAACTAGTTGCAGATATTATAATAATTATTATTTTACTACTACTACTACTACTATTTTGAAACGATTGGGGATTTATTTTGTATGCCAAAAGTTGAAGAGCACCAAGAAGACTTTCCTTTATACCCCTACCACTCTCAGTCTCTCTTTTTTCCGAGCTGAAGCTTCTGAACAAATTGCAGACAAGTGACTGCTTTGTCGAGCAGGGCAGGTTTGGATCATTTAATTCCTGCTCCCTGTGACCTTCTCAGGCTCACTTGGAGAACGATAACATTCTGCACTGATAAGACCTTGCCTTCAGGAATATGTTCTCAGAGGATTTGTCAGCCCAAGGCCGGTGGCAATGAGATGTTTTCCCTGAGCAAGCCCAGCTGCACACGTGGGGTGTGTTCATGACAAAGGCAGGTAGATAATGACAGGGGCTCTGCAGCTTCCCTCAGACCCAGCAGCTGCTCAGGGACAAGCAGCATGGTGCCATACAGAGCTTAACTTTGCAGTTTTAACAAATGATATTCCACTTCAGGAAAATCAGAGAGTTCATGCTTAGCTTAAGCAGGTCAGTCTCTCTGCATGGTTTTGCCATCTCCTCCTTATTTTCTGACTCACACAGATTTTATTTATTTATTTATTTATTTTAGCTGCTAAATTTTTCTGACAACTTATTCTTGAAGTTTCTTTAAAAACCACACTGGTTAATTTTAAAACTTTCTCATTGGGTTTGCCTACTTCTGAAGATATTTCCATAATACTGATGATTTCAAACATAAAGGTTGCCATAAAACTGAATCAAATCCTGAATGAGGTCAAAATCAGCAAGTAGAGGATCAGGAGGAAGGACTGGGGGGGTTTAATCCTTATTAAGGTAGAAAAGTAACATTAGAAGATTGATGATAAAGAATTATAGTGTATATTATAATGTATGGAAGTAGAAAAGACTCATTCTAGGCTCAAGACCAGACTCACAAGGCAAGCAAGAAACCAGAATCAACTCGGTAAAAGGTTTGAAACCTATAATTGAAAAAGTATTACAAGAACTTCGAAGAAATATTTCTATTCGTGATCTTTTGTCTTCTTTATAAAGCTTGTAATTTGTTTATACACAAAATGGAACTGGAGGTGCACCTGCCTGGCTTTGGGAAACACAACATTTTAAGGGATTTTAGCCCCTAAAGAATCAGTGATTCAACCACAGTTAACAGGAATTTTAAAATAAGGGCTATCAAATTAGCAGAGCACTGTTTGGCACACATTGGATTGCATATTGAATGATATGCTCTGTAAATTAACTTATCCTTTACATTAATTGGTGCTAATTACTGCAGATCTGTTTAATATTAATGTGTTAATCTGTACATCAGTGACTGGAATTGCACATTAAATTCAGAATGCCACTTGCACATTCGATTCAGAAAGTCACTGATAATGTAATTTGTAGTTTATGTTATCATTAGAGAGAGAAAACATGAAAGAAGTTGGGTATTATACAAGGCTGATTATCCTGTGTGCATGTCTGGGGATAAGGGGGGAATATTCTTTAATCTGCTTGAGGAGTGAACAAATTTATCAGAATTGGGCTTTTTGATTCTGATTTCTGTGCCTTTGAGATTGCCAATGCCACAAAGAACATCTCAAAACTTATAACGTTTCCTTTTAAGACCAAAAATGAAGATATTCAGTTTTTCCTCTGAAAATTATGCAATTGTTAATTAAGGAGGGGGGAAAAACGAAAAGCCAAACAACTTTAAAGTTTGTTTTGAGTTCATATCAATGAATTCTTGAAAGAGCTTTGCTATAAAAACATGCAAATTTGAAAAGAGCATGGTAAAAATGGTTATTTGACCTGCCCTAGTTTTGACAAAGTGTGAATTTTGGGTGGGTGTATTTGTCAGTTCCTCAGATATCTACAATTTTCCATACTTTAAAATGTATACTTAAGCAGGGCTTAAACTGTTCATCTCTTTTATCTTGTCTTTTTAGTTAAAAGTTGTGAGCATCCAGAATTCTTTATTTATGTGTGCTACATGCTTTCCAATTTATTCAAATGTACTCACAGGGAAATTGAAGCACATTCTGGACCCGCTGGTCCAGAAACACATCAAATGATGATAAAACCCACATTCTATAAAGAGATTTTAGGTGACCATAGAGAACTGTATAACATTTATATTCCCTTCCCCTCCAGCCCAAATGGTTTGAGAGGGGCAAAAAATTGAAACTCAATTTCTAGAGGTAACTTACTAGAGGTAGTGCTTGTAATGCAACTGTAAATTATGGCATACGACATTCAAGAAATATTAAAATAAGAGTTTCTATAATTACATTGTATGCCCTGCATTCTAATATCTAATTTTTCTACTTTTCTCCAAAACCTCATAAAATAGGCTGTTAAAGTTAACTGAGGCAATAAAATAACTGTGATAAATTTACATTTACAGCACTGTTTTTTATCATGTTTAAATCGTGATGCATAAACCAAGGGACAATCAATAAACATCTATGGAAAAATTTGCATTTCAAATTTGAAAGTGCGATCTTTTATGGACTGCTCAAAAAAGGTGTTTGTGTCATTTGAACTCTGTTTCAGCTCTGAGTTTATGTCTTAATGTAACATTAAAAAGCTCTGGTCAGTCACATATTGGGGAAAAAAGCAACCAGGTTTCATATTTATTTGTTTACTTATTAATATACCAGAAATTGCATCAGAGTTATGACCAAGTAAGTTATTATTTTTATATTTAGTTTTTTTTTTTTTCCCTTTATAAAGCAACTTAAAGATAGACAGGAAATTTCATTGCACCTTGAAGTCTTCTACTATTCTTTTGGACTGGACTCAGGTTGTGTTTCGTACCTGTGGGTGTTGTGTGTGCTCACTCTTTCTGAATGTCTGCCCAGGATTTATTTTACACTCCAAAGTTTAACTGCATAAATACGCACAGAAAAATGTCAGCCTCAGCATGTCCAATTTATTACAGGTATCACTTTGTAAATTGAGATATTTCAGATATAAACCCACCCTTTTTCTCTTTTTATTTTTCTCAAAATATGAAGAAACCCTTAACCTGAAACAACTAAACAGTAAATATATATACTCAGAGTTTAAAAATAACTTTTTCCATAGTGCCTTTCTTCTAAATGAAGGCATGAAAAAAGTATGAGAGTTTCTTGGTGTATTCTTCAGGGAGATTTGTGTGCTTAGTAATAGAAAATTATTCATAGCAAGTCATTGGTTTGAAGGCCTGGCCAGATTTTAAAAAGGAATGTTTTTCTACATAAAGGAAAACTGCTCTATAAAGTGACAATTTACATCCCACTGAAAAGTAGAAACTCTCTTCTGGGCTAACACTGTTTATAGAGAAATATCATAAATCTTCTAGAGAAAACTAGGGGTTGGAGTAAAGCAAATGCAAATCTTAATGCTGTGTCAGTAAAAAACTGCACCTCCTGAAATGGGACATTAATTTGGTGACTAAATTTTTTAAATATTTGTACTTGCTTTATGGGTTGGAAAGCTGTTTATGGGTTAAAAGCTGTTTTATGGGTTACACACAGTTTTTAGTTTAACTCTATAAAAGCAATATGCTAAAAAACCAAGAAAGATATTCTTTGGGCAATTTTGCTTGAAAGAAAAATCAATAAAGAAAAGTGAATTGTCAACAATGGCTGGCAATTCATAAATCTTTCTTTTATTTATTATTGAAAAACATCACGCAGATCAAACAAATATGTGATGTCAACCTTCCCTTTATTTAGCTAGAATACAGAATTGCTTCGGTCAGAAAAAGAACACCATGTTTTTGTAAAGAGGTGCAGCTTTAGCCTTCAAGGTTAATTCTAAATCAAGGTCTTTAGAGCTCCGCTTTAGCATCTGAAATAAAATGTCCTTAGAACTTCATGATGAATGAGAAATTAAATGTTTAACCCGTTTTAATAAGTAGTAAAACCACAAATTCTGTGCCAGCATTTTGATGGTTGTATTTGTCCTACTATTCTCCTGTAGATACAGCACCTGAATGAATTGTAGCATCCAGAATAAATATTCATAAGCTCTTGGTTTATCACGGAAGTCTGCCCAAAAGTCACATTTTTTTCCTTTAAAATAGAGAAAGGAATAAACACATATGGCTTGCACATTGCCACTTTGAGACAAACACAACGTGTCAGCTTTTTCCGATGTGGCAAAAGTGTGGAATTGGAGTTGTAAATGTGATATGAGGCAGAAAATCAGGTTGGTCCTCTGGTTATAATTGTGGTGTGAGTGGGTGCCAGGCCTGTTAATGAGCAGCAGCAGCAATCACAAACATTTATCTGCACCTTTCATCCAAGGTTTTCTTCTTGTAGATGCATCATCCTGGTGTGGGCAAAGCAAGAAGCACCTGCCACTGCTCTGTCTTTGACAGAAATATGTGGCAGTGCTTCAAAGGTGGCTTAAACAGAGAGTTGAGTGTATTTGTCATCTCGGTCTTCCTCTTGACTTTTTTGCCTTTGAAATAGTTCCAGTTCTAGTGCTCTGCCACTGGCAATGCCAATTCCAGTGACATGGCAATTACACAAATATTGGTATGGGGCTGACAGGAATTGCTGATATATCTATCTGAACATCGCATCAACATGCTCAAATAATTCTGAATTAGTTCATCATCTGAATTCCTTCATGCCTGCATCTTTCTCCCTAGGAACATTTTTGTAGTGAATCTGCCTTTTGGAAAAAAATGTGTGTTCCATGGCCTGGTCCCACACACAGCCTTGTACTGGGAATCTTTTCAGCTTGGCAGGCAACAGATTCATTCTAAAAGTCCTACATGTTAAAAAAAAATAATAAATAAATATATATATATATATATAATTTTATTCATGCAATTTAGCATTACAAGCATATGAAAATTTCAGGGGGGTCAGCATAACTGAAAACTCAGGGAGTGCATAAATCCAGGTGCTGTGTAAACCCTGTCTTAGCTGGAAAACTGCAGGGTGATTTAAATGAACCTGTGCTTGCCCAAAACCCAAATAAGGCCAAAGTTTCCAGTTCATTGTTTGCCTTGGACTAGAATAGTTGTCAGTTAGAGAAGGTTAAACGTGCCTTGGCTGATATATTATGGTGGGGTTTTGTTGTTGTTGTTGGTTGTTGTTGTTTTTTTTTAATTATTGTTATTTTTAGTAAACCAAGCAAAAGGATGTTAAAAACCCAAATGTGGTGCTGTGCTGGTGGCACTACAGCCAGGTGTCACAGACGTGCTCCTGCCATGCCCCACCCCCTGATTTCAGATTACCTTTTGGGATTTAAATTTGTCTAGACAAAATCAGTAATGCATTAGGCAATGCTTCTGATGGAACAAATGCAACAGCCCAGATAATTTTCATAATTGCTGCTTTTGCTAGATTTTTTCCCCCCCGTCTTTTCCTATGAACTTATATTTGATGAATTTTTCTTGTCAAAATATAGGAACTGACTTGTATTTCTGCACACCCTGTTGTAACAGAGTTATCTTTAATACAGGTGAGGTTAAAGGCCCATTTAATTCTCTCAGGTTGGCCAAAAGTGGCTATCAGGGCATGTGTGAGGTTTTGTGAAGCAGAGAATTCCTGAGGCAGAGACAGTTTTTGGTGTGCCCTGGAGCTGGGTGGGTTTTCCTCCGTGCCCAGGGCTCGGCCAGGGCAGGGAGGCTGATTTGGGGTGGTAGATTTTGGGGTGGTAGATTTTGGGGTGGTAGATTTTGGGGTGGTTGATTTGAGGAGGCTGATTTGAGGAGGCTGATTTGGGGTGGCTGATTTGGGGTGGTTGATTTGGGGAGGCTGATTTGAGGAAGCTGATTTGAGGAGGCTGATTTGGGATGGTTGATTTGAGGAGGCTGATTTGGGGTGGCTGATTTGGGGTGGTTGATTTGGGGAGGCTGATTTGGGGAAGCTGATTTGAGGAGGCTGATTTGGGATGGTTGATTTGAGGAGGCTGATTTGGGGTGGCTGATTTGGGGTGACTATCCTGTGCTGTGACAGGGCACAGCCAGGCCATGCATCACAGGAATTCTGTCTGCTCAGGACCTGCCAGCCCCTGACATCTTTGCCAACACAATATTCTGCTGTCTCAAGATGTGATGAGCAATCACTCCTGGCTCAGTCTCAGCAGGTCATTTGTAATGTGGTCCAGATCAAGGAAGCACCACAGAGGTTTATGGGCAGCACATTCTGAGGGTCCTGCAGATCCCATCTTTAATCTTTGCACAGCTCTCCCATTAAGCTGTTCCTCATCCTCTTCTTACCCTGCAGGGAATTCCACTCATGGGTAACTCATCTTTTATCTAATAGGAATAGCTCCAAATTATTTTTAAATTTCTTTATCATTACACATATATGGTAAAGATACATTTAAAAGTAAACATCCATTTTTGCTTTCAAACTGAGCCATAATTGTCAGGCTGAAGGGGAAACATGTATGGCCAGTAGAAATTAGGATGAACTACATTTAAACAAATCATAAATAGAAGGTCCTTTATGAAGAATTCTTGTACTTCCTCAGAGCTCCTGTCTGTTTGAAAACAAAAGTAGACACAAATATCTACAGTCACAAAACCCAAAGATGACTATGAAATATTTTAATGTCTGATCAGAAATATATATATATATATAGTCCACAAACAATTATGCAGAGTCCTTCATAGACTGCAGCTGCTCATCCTGAAGCATTATTAGGTTGTTATTCTGGCCTAGACAACACCAGATACTTCCATCAAAAAAGTGGATCATTGCATGAGCGAGAAAGAAGAATACAGTTGTCAATTATAGGGTTGAGTTACAGGATATTTTGAGGAAATAGAGGCAGCAAGTAGTGTTAAGGGTCCGTAAAGTTTGTCACAAACAACGCAGCTAATCCCTGATCTATGGTGCCTGCACGTCAAAAGAGAGGAGAGTTAAATTAGCTGGACTTCATTTTTTTCCCACTGTCATTGAAGAGCAATATTTTACTTTCTCTGCAGACAGCAGTAGGGCTGATGCATCTTCCCTTAGTGAGCAAACACCTATTTTTTTCCCAGCTCAGTTCTGAAAGTTTGTTGACCTTGTTTCTTATCTACCATGGCAGAAGCTGCTGATCAGGACTGCTGCTGCTGATTTCCCAAACAAGGTGTGTTATCTCCTTTGATCTTTTTGTATGAAGCCAGTCAGATAATTGATCTTTTGGGCTTGGTAAACTGAAGAAGACTAACAATGAAACACAGACCAGAAAAAATATTTTGCAGCAACATGAAATATTTATTTGAAGCACAACAGTTTGTGTTTACTTTTCAAGACCTTAGTTTTCTAAACCAATTTAAATGCAAGTTGCCTCTTGTAGTCAGAGAATGAAAATATAGATAAATATATGCAGAGAATAAGTGTTTAATCAAAATTGCCTTAATGTTGTAAAGGTGCTTATTTCTAAAGCTGTACATTTATTTCACTTGCTATTTCATCATATATGCCACTCTACCTTTTTGAATGATGAATTAGGGGTTTCTGGGGAGCCCAGGTTTTTAGTATTAAAGCTGGTCTCTCTTCTCACTAATTTACAATTAGAGGCTGAGACAGTCTCCGGGAGAGCGAGGAGTGAATTTGATGTTCAGAGTTGCTCATCACCTCTGCCTGAATAAGAGTGAACCTGCAGCCAGTCTGAACAAAGGGATTTTCACCCTCGGTGTTAATGGGCTGAGGAATTCCTCATGTGCACTTGGGTTGGAAATAAAAGGGAAGCCCGTGAGGACACACCCGTGGCTACACCTGAGGCAGATGTCTAATTTTCTCCTTATTATGTTGTTTCCATGCTATTAACTGATCCACTCCAAGAAGTCAGAGAAAACTTGGCCTCACGCCCTGAATTCTTGTCAGCGGACTTTGAAGCTTTTGTGTTTTATCTGGCAAACCTAAATCTTTATTGATTTTCTTATTTAATCACATTTCCCAGAGAAAGCACAAGGAATAAGCCACTAGACTAGGGTTTAAGAAATTTCAGCTTAAGCCTTTTTTTACCAGTTTTCCTCTAAGTCTTTTAGGTTTTAGTACCTCAGTTACTCCAATGGAATTGAATAACACTTCACAGTTTTACAGGATGTTTGTAAGGGTAATTTCATTAAAGATTTAAAAACTGATGCTACAGTAAAAAGCCATCTGACTACAATTTCCTGCCATGGAAAATTGGTGGGGGAAAGAACATTTGTTTTGCCATACTGACATCAGAGCCCCTTGTTACCTGAAATAAAACTCATCCAGACCAAGGCAGTGCAGGCTGTGCTTGATGAAGTTCCTGCATTACCCTGCAAAGAAAATTTGACATTTTTATGATGTTTGGGCAAAGGTCTTGGAGGTGGAAGGATTCACTCCCTGCTGAGTATGGTGGCTTTACAAACAGGAAATTAGAGCACCATTTATGGGCAGAAATGCTTTTCATATCAGAGGAGCTTTCATTGAGTTTTTTGACGCCTTTTCTACCTTGCCTTATTTTCTTAGTTCCTTCTTCTTTTGGAGCTGCCCTTTGAACAGTGGAATGAGGTAACAAAACCCGGTTTAAATCTGTTAATTTTGGATTTGTGGTAATTCTTGTGTTCCAGAAGTATCCCATTCTTTGGACTAAGCAATGATTTAATGAAAAACCCCTAAGCTGAGCATGTAAATCATGTGCTTTTAGCTTTCTGTGCCTCTTCATTGTAGAGCCAGAGGGCCACGTTCAATAGACTTATAACTCCAACCAAGACCTTAGAGCACATGTAATTACCACTTGTATCATAATTTATAAACCTGCTGGAATTTATAATCATCTTAAGATGCTGTTTTCTTGCCTTTATTTTTAATTAAGCCAGTCCCTGCTTAACTTTTTGTTGTTGTTGTTTTTAAATTGTACACATAAAAAGCTACCAGACGTAAAAGAAATAAATGCAATATAGAGGGGAAAAATACATATGCTGCCTCTGGCAAGAGGGGTGTTAAAAACTAAAGTGCCCCTAATATAATTGCAGTCATTAAGCCGTGACAAATGCATGAACATTATGCAATCAGCTTGAAATAAAGTAAAATATTAAATAAATTTAAAATAAAATAACAAGGGAAAAAAAAAACCCCACCAACAAATAGAAGAGGTTGCCTAGAGCTCCATCCAGCCTGACCTTGAATATAATTTAAATATGTTGACAGCAACCCAGAGTATTTGATATTCCTTAAAGCTGTGGGGCATGTTTAGGGTGTAGCCATCAGATGAAGAGGTCTGGGAGCTCACTTGTGCTCTCTGCGCTTCTGTTTTACACACAAAAGGCAGCACACACCTTTCTTCCTAAGTGAAGGAGCAGAAAATTGTATTGTGAGTAGGAATTTGGGCTGCAAGGATATCACAAACAAGTGAGTGATACTTTTAAGCATGTTGGCATGGAATAAATGAGTAATACATAATAAGGTGGTTCCTTATGGAAACCACCTGTTTCTACCTTGCTTGGTCTCAAGTATGGAACTTTCAGATAAATTCATATCTCCCAAGACCACCTTTCTGTAGAGATCAATGTTTTCCAATTACAAAGGGGTTGCTAACACCATATTTTACTGTAATTGAAGTATCTGGTGGTTGTTTCTCAATAAGAATCACTCAGAACTCACAAAAATAATGAAAAGGATGTTAGATCTTACTTTTAAATTTTTCCTTCTTGAGGCTATTAATCAATTATCCTTTAGTGAATGTAAATGCATACCTTAAATGCTAAAAAAAAAAATCTACACTAGACAGGTTTATTCCATCAAGAATTTAGTCTTTTTTTGTGTGTGAGTAGGGAAATAAAAGTTAATATAATTTACATTTTATAGATGTTATATTTTGTTCCAGCGGTATTTAATTTCATTTGTTTTTTTCAAGCAAATGGTGTCATTGTACCCGAAATATTTGTGTCCTTATTGATCATTTGATCAGGGGAGAAGTATATTAAAGAGGAATGCTGGGAGAAAGAGAAAACAGTTCACACTGGGTGGCTTGGCTTGGCTGAGTACATTTTAGAAAAGTTCCAAACAGCATGAATAATGTATTGGAATTCCCTTAAAATAACATAAATATGAAGTCTGCAAAGAGAGCCCAAGGCAAGCTGCTGCAGGGTGGTCACAGCAGGTCCATGTGTTCTGCAGTCAAAGTCGCATTGCCCACGAAGGTTTGAATATGAAAATTGTCACACGGTCTTAACACGTTCTTCATTTCTGGTTTGAAATAGCTCTTTCTGTAGTAGAGGGAGCTGTGTGATAAAACTCTGGAGTGCTCAGACCTGGTGCTTTCTTCAGGCTCTGTTCTGGAGCTCGAGCATCACTGCTGCTCCTTCCACTTAGAAATTTCATTTTTATCAGGGCGAAACGGGAGCTGTGCTTGGGTGCACAAAGGGAAGTTACTGTGGCAAATGTTATCAGCTGCTATTGGCAATTAGCTTACAGAGGATTATTGGGGGTTTAAAATGCTTAACTAGAAAGGTGATATATTGTGTGTTAATGAAAGGGAAAATTTTAACAAATGTAGGTCATCTTTGAGCAAAATTAGCATTCAACAGAAATTGTCTGTTATGTCTCGACTTCAGGAAGCCGAGCCTATAGACTTTAAACCATGGTAGGATGCTGCCCTCTTCTGCTGATTCTAAACTGCGTTTTTCCTTCGCAACATCTGCAGTGGTTCCCGGCGATTTTTGTTCTCTGCCAGACTCTGTGGTAGTTCTTTAAAACAGAAAATAAGTGAAGCTTGCAAGTACGCTCAAACTCTATATTCAGCGATGACAATGTAGGTAAGAAAAACACGTAGGATATTTTACAAAGCGTCCCAGGGGTTTGGTGTATTATTTTAATTAGGTTAAATTAAGCAAAATGCCTCTCAACTCTTTTCTCTCTTTCCAGCGTAATAGATGGGAATTGAATGATAAAGCTGGACTTTGAGCTGTGTAAGGACACTTTTCAGTTTGTCAGGTGATGAATTTATTGCCATTGGCCTGTTTTGTCCTCTTGTGTCCTTTTGTCCCCTGTGGAGCAGCACAGATCTGCAAACAGCTGCTAAAATGGAGCAGATTTGTGCTAAAAGTTGTAGCTTCTCTGGGTAGAGGCAGTGCTTGCACTCGTGGCATTCACAGTGAGCTCTAAGGATCCTGGTTCAGATTTGTCTCATTTAGGGAAGAGAGAGCTACTTTCAGTTTCATAGGGGAAATAATGGATTTGTGACTTAACACTGCCCTTTAGCAGGGTTGGTCCGGAATAGAAATATAGAAATGTGCTCGTGCATTTAGCTCCTCTCTTGTGACCAGACATGGAAAATTATGGCAATGAAGGCAAGGCAAGTAATGAATTTTTTTTTTTTTTTTTTTTTTACTTTGTCCCTGCATTGCAAATGTAGGTATTTGAATCTCTTGGCACTTGTGCAATTCAGATATATATCTAATGAGTGTTTCTGTGATGTAGGGGACATGGAAATGTAGGGCTTCATGAAAGTGTGTTTTCAGGCACTCCAGTTATCAGAAATTCCCTTTTTTAAGAAGAAAACCTTTTCACAACAAATTTCAAAATAAAAACCTGACCTTGGTGAAGACTCTTTCACTACCTGCCTCCACATTGCAAAGATAAGAATGCTTTACCAGGAGAGGGAATCTGCTTTTATTGTATTTTTGCAATTTCTTGTCAAGTTGTATTGTTTTTGTCCTATGTGTATATCTAACCAAGCTTAAGTGGAAGGAGTCACACAGAAAATGATCAAACAATGTTTAAATCCATCTTTGAATCCAACACCGCTTTTCTTCTGCAACAGGGTTGTGATGAACAGCCTGGTCAGTGTGGTTTCTGTAAGCAGAGTCTTTCCACAAATTCTGTGACATTCCTACAAGGACTCATCAGGTATGAGAAATACCCAAGTGCTGGGGTAGCACTGGGAGAAGTCCCTAAAGGAACAGGTTGTGATTGGGATTGCCATGGAGCTGGCTGGAGATGACCCCGTGGCTCAGGATAATGCTGACTGGTACGGATTTATCCTATGGCATTCCCAGGGTGTTGATTCATCCACCTGGGGAAATCCACAGGAAGTGCAGTACTTTTGGCTTGATTGAATTGTAGGTATAAAAGCTTTCTTCAAGGACTCTTCCTGTGGTGACACTGCTGCTCTCACTGCAGTTAGGATATCCATACCAGTTTTCACCATCACTTAAAAGCTGATACACCCTCAGTTTTACATCAAGTTGCCCCTTTCAGGTAACAAAAATGTTTTGGCAGCCACAGCTGCCAGCACTGAGTTACAAGTATGGGGAAGTGGGAAAGGACAAGAGCCCACAGCAATGAAATTCTTTTGGGAAAGAGTGAAAACACTTCTCAACTCCTTTGCTCAGTACTGATTAGTTGTCTCTTCATGTCTATGATTAAATGAGCTGTTACCTTAAAAAAATGACTGACCTTTGGATGCTGTGTTTGGTATTCCAATAGATGGGGTTCTAGTGGTCAATTTACAATCTACTTAGTTGGACTTAAGTATGATTTTGTATTGTGAATTGCTGCAGAGGAATGTAATGGGATTGATAGAATGGTCCTTGTTTATCAGGATGGAAATAGAGCCCTGACTTTTGTGGAGCTGTAAGTTAAAATTGAAAGATGTCCTGATACAAAAGCTGAAATAACAGGCAGATTGCTTATAGGATTAGGTATGTACTCAACAATTGCTCAGTGGGAAATTACTGAACTGAAACATGAGGAGGAATGAGAGGCAGCACAGAGCAACACACTGGTGACAGTAAAAAGAGGCTGATATTTCTGATTAATGAATAAAAACGAGTTCTTAATAACCACATTGAGGTTTAGTGTCTCTGGGGGTTTATCACATCTAGTGTATTTTCCAGTGCTGTTTTTTGGTATTGTTGCTGAGGTCAAGTACCTCACTGTGTAATTACTGTGCAAAGCTGAAAAACTGCTCACCTGGGCAAAACTTAAAGTATTTGCAAATAAGAAAAGACTATTTATTTTATTCTAATTAAATGTAAAGTGTTTTCTATCCCAACATCAGTTCTTTGAATTTATTACTGTAGAACAGAGATATATACACGGAAATTATGCTCTAAGAGCAGAGAAAATACTTACATTTTCCTTTCATTAGCAGACTCAGGCAATTGACTTGTCATTTAATCTTAACTTTAGACCTGTCGATGTGAAATACATAATTTCATCCACAGTGCATCGTTTGGTGCTTTGTGACGTAGTGAGTCACAGTGTACCAAACTTTCCAGGCTGCCCTGGGAGTGCTGGCTCCTCCTCTCTGATGGTGAAAACACTGAACAGTTTTAATCCAGTGCTCCTGCACTCCTGGTGAGCTTCAGCAGAGCTGCAAACATCTCATCTCCTGAGGAATTAAACTACTGAAATGGCATCATAAATATTTGAATTACAAATATATTTTACATTTTGATGTTGGGAGACTTGAGTTTGGTTGGGACTTTGTGCACGTGTTTTAGTGAGTTGAAAGGTGCCAAAGAATGGAGAGAAAAAGAATTCAAAATTTGTGATGATGCAGAAAGTTTCTTCCACCTTCCTTAGCCCAGAAAACTGACAAGTTTAGTGGTACTCTTCTGCCAGCATTTTCAATTCCATAAAACTGGGAAGCAATAATTTCATTTTAGTGTTTAATCCACTGTAATGAAGATCTCACAAAACACATAATTAGAGCATAACTCTGAACATAAGATACAAACTTTCATTTTGAATGGTAATTAAAGATACTTGAAAATCCTGAAAGTCAGGCACTATAATTGGAAAGAAATGTCAGCAAGGGAAGCTACACTGGGCCTAAGAGAGTCTTAATGTGATGCAGGGAAAAATTTCCAATAACAAATTACAATTTACGGGGTTGGTTTTTTGGGGTTTTTTGGGGTTTTTTGTTGTTTTATTTTTTGTTGTTGTTTTTGTTTTGTTTTGTTTTAAAGCCACTTAAATGGAATAAATAATTTGGGGCAAGAATAGATAGCAGGTAGGAAAACTGGGTGACAAAAAATTATAGAGAATAGGTTGCTGGGACAGATTCAGTTTCAGATGTGGGTGCAGAAAGGGCAGGTAGGAGTTTCACTCCTGATGTGTTCTGTTCTGCTTTGTTTATGTCCTGACTCTAAATCTTATCTACTTAATGTAGAATTATCATTGAAAACTCCTTCAGGTTCAAATAGAAATTTTGACAGAACTTGGAAAGTGAACAGCACTTAAAGTGAGCAAATTGGCACAAATTCATGGCTCTGCTGTTCAGAATTTTGTACATAATTAGTAGCAATGTTTGAACATTTTGGCTTGCCTATAAACAGTGGTGAAAACGTCAAGGAACTGGATTGAATAGTGAAGTGCAGTTGTAAAATCTCTTTAAATAACCAAGTAAGTATCACTTGTTTGACAAACTGTCTGCTTAAGTATTGTTTCCCTCCTCCTTCAAGTATATCTGTTCAGTGGTATTCCAAGGTTCTCCAAAAATAAGGCAGAAAGTTCAGATTTAGCACACTGGGTGGGATCCAAGGGTGGAGGAGCAGCTGGACACTGCTGTGGGTTTGGGTGTGTGACTTGTTCTGAACCTGGCAAGGGACAGGGGATGGTGACAACATCACTGGGCTTGTCTCTCCTCTGACAGGTGTCTGTGAAGTCTCCAAAATTAAGGAAAATCGTACCTGGCCCCTTATTCCCCACTGTTTAGCCTGACCCGAAGTTTCCAGAGCAGCAAAGTGCCCTAAGTATCTTCTGTTCACACTGGCATGAAGTGTGGTTCAAGGCTGGAAGAAGTCAGGCTTGCACAAGTTGCAGCAGCAGAGCCCCGAGTGGAGCAGCAGGCTGAGATGTGGCACACAACAGCAGCAGGGATGGTGCACTTGGCTTTGGGCTCTTTCCCAGCAGCTCCTTGATGAATGAGCTGCTTCTCCTTGGGAGCCTGTCACTAAAGCAGCAAGCTCCAGGCTTGGGTTGGATGATCTGTCTGGCTTGACATTGCTCAATAATTACAGGGAAAAAGGCCTAAGAACAAAGGGAGGGGTGCAGGAAATTACCCAGGCCACCTTCTTTGCCTTTCTTTCCTCTGCTTGGAGGGCGAGAGGATACAAAGCATTATTATGTTATCTCTCTGTTCATTATGAGCCCATGAATAGAGCAATTTCCTTACTCACACATCTTTACATATTGCTGGCTTGACTTCCTGTCATTTAAAACTACAAATGTGTTTAACAAAGAAGGTAATAGAATCATAACAATTATTGCAGGCGTGAGGGTAATGTGAAAAACTCATTGGCTTAATTAAAAGCTGATTACAAAAGCAAAGGTCTAGGTTGCATCCACTGGAAAGTGTAAGGAGAAAGTGGCAGCAGCTTTGCAATATCAGTTCTAATTTTGGAAAGGTAAGAAAGCTGCTATTATTCTTAGTTTTGTCTTACAGTTATGATGGTTTTGCTCTCATTAATTTTCCTTATTAACAACAAAACACCACCAAAAAGAAAAATTGCACCCCTAGGAAGGGGTGGATTTTCAAATCCCTCAGCAGTCTCCATGAAAATCCTGCCCTGCACTGAAGCAGACACCTGATGTTAAGCACTTGCATAGGCCCATCAAAGTCTGTAGAATTAAGTGCTCAAAAATAAAGCATCTGTTTAAGTGCTTGGCTGATTTGGGCTACAATTAAAGATTTAGCTCAGCAAGCATAGGTATAAACTTAAAAGTTATATATATTATATTAGTCTTCTAGGAGCTATAAAATTAATGAAAATTTGCCTTAGACTGGAATTTTATTAGGTTGTAGTCAAATGATGACAGATCCCCGTGGCACAGTTGCTTGAGGTCATTTTCCAACACTTCTTTGCCAGGGGCAATTCAGCCCAGAAAAGATCATACAGATTTTATAGACACAGAATGCCTTATAGGACATATTTGCTGAGCAACACCATTCTACCTATAAAAGATAATACCAGGGGGATCAAGACCTCTTTGAGATGACTTTGTTTGTTTACTTTTCTGCAGAGGAGGTGCCATTAAGCATTCATGCTCAGTAAGAGTGCACAAGTTGTTTAGGACTGTGAACACGGATTGCACAGAATTCTAGATTGCTTCTTCTGGCGGGTTCAGTTCTAGAGGCTGACCTTGGAGTCATTGTGAGCATTATCTTACTGAAGAGGGAATCCTGAACTGGGCAGTAGCTTTTCTTGCAAATTAAGGATGAGGTGAATCAGTTTGTGTAGCTGTAACCACACAACCTGTGTGTTACTTTTCTAGAAACGTGAGTATTTCTGCTTCCTCTTAAAACAAGCTAAAACAGGTTAAATTACCTGCAGTGGTGACTTGTTCCGTATTCTGTCTCACATTAAAGTGGACTATGAACATTCTCAGCATTAATATGGAAGGATCTCAGCAAGAGAGGGAATGAGTATTTGAAAGGTTTCAGCTTTTTTTCTGACAAAATGTGGGTTTTAAGGCAACAACATTTTTGCAGGGAAGGGGACTGGATCAGTAGGAATGCTTAAAGCGCCTCTCTGAAGCACGGAGTTGTTCTCTGTAATTATTGCATGCTCAGATCATGGCTCATTCCTGGGACCTGGCAGGTCTGGGGGAGCTTCTCACCGCAGCAATTAGTGAGGAATGAAAGGGGTGAGCAAAGCTCAGGCTGGCTGTGTTCCCCTTTGGCATCACACGGAATCCTCCCCTCTGAAGGTGCGCACTGAGCAGCAGTCACTAGGCTGGGAATTGTCTGCAGCTTCTGCAGGAAAAAAGGGTCAAATGTGGTTGGTGTGTTTTTGTGTCCTGAGCGCCCATCCCTGCCAGAATGAATCCCTGTCACAGAAGGACACAAAGGCCCTTCCTGTGTCCCTAATTTCCAGAAATTATCGCTTCACGGCTGTTACAGTGACAGAAAAACCTTCCCGTGCCTAAAATCTTTCTCTTTCAAGATAAGATTGAGGGTATTCTTTCTTTTCTTCAGGTAACTTTTCCTTATAAACAGTTTTATTTGGAAAGGAGAACAAAGGCTTTCAGGCAAAAAGTACAACAAGCTTTCAGGTGAAATCTTCCTTCAGATCTTGAATAAAAGAGGCAAACTTCAAAGATGAAGATAAGGTGAATTTAGCTACATTAGTTTATAGATGATTTAGCTTTACAAACTTTAGTAGGTCATTTAAAGAAGAATATCTACCTCTGGTGTTCGTAAAATATTCGTAAAATTCATTTAGTATTTTTGTGATGACAGATTAGTTAGGATTTCTTCAATTTTTATTCCACAGACACAATTTGTTTAAAAGTTTCCTAAGGACATAAGAATAGTTAAAACTAAACAAAGTATTTAAAATAGCAGGGATTTTTGTTCCATTAACAGGAATTTGAGGGGATGAAAGATGGGTGATTCATGTCTATCAGTAGAATGCCAAAATCTTGAGGACCATGCCTGACAGATGGATAATGCTTCAGCTAAACCTGCAAAAATATCTTTGATCCCTGAGATAAATCTGATTATACTTTGGCATAAAAAAACTTACAAATAAGCCTGCCCTCTCAATCTCATTGAAGGGAGTAACAGCCAAGAGTTGCTCCCAAGAGTAGCAGCCTGGCTCTTGAATGCCTTTAAAAATGTTCTCTGAGCATCTCTGTGAAAAGAAATTGTGTTCATTTCTCTAAGCTGTTATGATTAAGGCAAAAATATATTTCTCTTTTCTAGTGGCCTAACTCTTCCCAAAGAGTTAAATCAGATTATCACCAATTTTAATAAAATAGGGCTTAAACCCCCAAATTACTATTGCTCCTATATTTATATAGACTTAAATAAAAAGTTTTAAATAATCCATTATAAATTATTATGTTTAAATGCAGACCCTTCATGTTTCTTTGTAAAGGTAGCAAAACCTTTGTCAAACAATTCCTAGTTCATCAGGAAAAAAGTTAATAATAGAGGAGAGAAAAGCTTATTAATGTCCTCTGGACATTTAGACATTCTTAATGTATATTAATAATTCCTTAGGAAATTCTTAATAAAAACGCTGAAAAATCTTTCTTAATGTAAAAAGACATTGCTGTTCTGTAGATTTAATTTCTTGTAAGGAACTCTGGCTCTCCTAGAAGGGGTTTCAGAGCACAGAGAACCAGGCTGGATGGGGATTTGAGCAGCCTGGGACAGTGTGAGGTGTCCCTGCCCGTGGCAGGGGCTGGGACTGGATGAGCCTTGAGGTCCTTGCAAACCAAAGCAGTGGGAAGTCCTTCAGCAAAACTAAAACCTCTGTTCTGGTAAACCAAGCAGTCTCCATACTCAGAATTTGAAATAGATTTTGAGAAAAAAAATCCTTGGATTTTGGGTTCAGAATTCTCTTTTGTACCTGTTGTGAATGCAAAGCGTTATCATGGAGAGCACAGCTCCAGGTTAGCCACATCAGAAGCAGAACCTTCCTCAATCTCAGTTCATTTTTACTTTTTAGGATCTTTTGCCTTAATAAAAGTCTCTGTCTGCTGCAGTTTAGGTTGTAAAAGCATGTTTGTGTGCTTTTGGCAGAACCACACTTTAAGCCATTGCAAAGTTCCTGTGTCACTTTGGCTGAGTGCAGAAAATCCAAATTACTCAACTGGATGATCTGAACTTCTCCAGGGAAGGTTTAATGAACTGCTGTATTCTAAATCCAAGTGTCCATGGAAGTAGATCAACTTAGCACATCATTATATTTTTTATTGAATTCTAGATTTAAATGCCTAAAATTTGATAGACTAGAATTTTATCCTTTTGGTTATTATTGTATTTCTTAAGTATATAGCTGAATTAGAGCAAAGAGGTGGATGCATATAAAACATATAATTATTAAAAAAAGCCCAAGTCCTTTTATCTCAAACAAATGCCCAACATTTTTGATGCCAGGCACTCTGTTGCAGCAAAGTGTAAACTATGTTTAATGCCTTAGGAAATAAAATGTTTAAATATTATGGTGGTAAAAATCTATCTAGATTATTATGAGAAATAAACCAGCTATACTTTGGGCAGTAATTTTATTTTAGGATTTCAGTAAAAATAAATGAGAATACAGAAATAATAAATGAGCAAGCAGAGCTTTAATCACTGTGCCAGTTGCTAGAATGGTCCTTGAATAAAGATAATTTCCCGAATTCAGCTGTCTCAGCTGTTGTAGGGAAATTGGTGTTGCTGATGGAGCAGTCCTAACTCGCACTCCCCATCCTGGAATGTGAAATCTTCTAAATTATATTGGAATCTTTATATTACCTGAAGAACCTATTGGACAAGGGACACTTTTTCTCTTGGTTTTCAACACTAAAGAGTGCTGGACAGGCTGGAACTACTCCATGATCACCAAAGGCACCAGTGTTGGGTTTGGGGAAGGATTGGGGCAGTCACAGGGAAGGGCTCATGGATAAGGCATGTGAGCAGTGAGGAGCTCAGTAGTGAAAATCCATCTTCAGAAAAACCTGAGCTTTGTTTTTTGCCAGCCCACCTCTGGAGCTTTGGGGGGAAGTAAAAGAATGTGTGTTGTAACTTTGCAAGGCTACATGAGCAATACTCTGCCACCTGGGAAATCAAACAGGCCCACAAAACAGCAAGTGTGCCTGCAGCAAGGGGGCACCCGTGCAAAAACCAAGAGGGAAATGGGAAAAATCACACACTTCTTGTCTTCAAAAGAGCCCTGATGGCAAAGATTTCTCCTCGCAGTCCCCTGTGTCTTTTCTGTTCCCTGACACATGGAAGGGGAGGTTTGCAGGGATTGGTGTTGACAAGAGGGATTTCTGTCATCTGCAGAGTGGGGTGGATGCTCTGGTGCTCTGGGATGCAGGAGCCGAGTGCTGGGGGTGATGCTTTTCAGGCTACCTAAAAACAGAGGCCACACAGAATTAAGAGAACAAAAGCAGTTCTATTTACTGAAGGGCCTTCAGGTACATTTAGGGCAGATGAAGCTCCCCAGGGGCTGCACCCAAAATGGACAATGGGTCATGGGTTTTCACACTTTTATAAGTTTGGTCCATTTGCAGATTGGGGTTAATCTTCCAATTACAGCTTCAGGTAATGAAGTCATTTACACCAAGTTTACTCCCCACAAAACTCACTTCTGTTTATGTTTCTGAGGCAGTGAGGTGTCCTTGATTGCCAGGCTGGAGAGGAATTGTTGTGTCTGCCCAAAATGGGAGAGCAGCAGCTGACACTGGGTATGGAGTTTGGAGTTATACACTAAAGAATTACAGGATTACAAAGACGTGAAAGCTAAAATTCTAAGGCATCAGGGGCGGGACTGTGTGTGGAAGGGATCACACTGAGCTGGCCTGTCCCCATGCCACAGTCACTTTGGGGTCAGAGGGCACACAGTGCCCCAAGGTTGATGTTAGGTGGGTATTTCCCAGCGGAGTTTGCTGCTGCTGCTCCCAGGAAGGTTTATTAGCTGGGTGAAATGCTGTAAATCATTCAGTGCAGCTCAGCCCAGCCTGAACCTTTCCTGGGTCATGTTGCACCTTCCTGTTGTGGACCAGATCTGTCTTTGTCAGGAACACAGTTCTATAAAACATACAGTTGAAAAAGAAAAGACCCAACAAGAAAACTCCCTCCACGGAAAACAAAGAAATAAGCACAACTCCCTTCCCTTCAGAAACAGAAGGAAAGGCTCAGGACAACTTGCAGTTCATGTGGGCAGGACAAGACCCAGCCCTCAATATCCTGGGGAAGATCCCTTCCCCTGCCTCCAAGTGGAATTGGGTTAAATCCCATTTCTCCAGAGCAGTAATCTGGAGATCTTTGAGGAGATTTTTAAACATTTTTTTCTTATTGATTCCTCATTGTTTGCACAGTAAATAAGGACTGGACTGAAAGGTCCAGGTTATCTGTATAGATAATAGGATGGTTTGGATTGGAAGAAATCTTCAAGTCCTTCCCATTCCAGCTCCTTCCAGGGACACCTTCCCCTGCTGCTCCAGGGCTGCTCCAAGCCCTGTGTCCAACCTGGCCTTGGGCAGTGCCAGGGATCCAGGGGCAGCCCCAGCCCCACCTCCCAGGGGAGAATTCCTTATCTAATATCTATATCTGAACTTATTCTCTTTCAGCTTGAAGTCATTCTCCTTGTCCTGTCACTGCAGGCTCCTCTAAATATTATATATATGTGTATATATATATATACATATATATTTATATATGGATTTTTGTTTCTACTTTTTTGAGGAATTAATTTACTTTTATTACAAGGATGGTATAGTTTATTAATTCATTGCTTTCTCTGCAACACCAGCATTATTAGAATAAGAATTCTGTCTATTAATCACAATTATTTACCATGATCTCAAATAAGATGTGATTTGGATAAGCCATACTTTGGGACTTGCTTCCTCTGGGTTTTTCATGACAACTTTTATACGAGTTTGACAAAAGTTTGAGTTAAGAGAAGGAATTCTGAACTGCAGGGTGCCTTTCAGTTCAGTACTTAGTGTGAGGAGGAGTGCATGTTTTGCACTGGTTTTCACAGCAGAGATGTCAAAATGTCTTAAAATGCACAGTATTTAATTTTCAAGGTTGGTAGTGCACTAACAATAGCTTATTAAAAATTCACACTCTGCATTTTTGAAAAATATTTTAATTGTACTGAGAAAGGCATTCTCTCATGAATTTTAAGTCACTCTTGCATGCCTTTCTAACACTGTACATCCTTAAGATGATAATTAAACAAAAAATATAACTTCTGTTTCTTAATAAGTGCTAATAACCTGTTTAAATCACATTTTGCTTATTTTTCTTTTTGGAGGAAAATAATTCCATATTTATGTCTACATCTCGTGGAGTGATGAAGCAGCACGTTCCCAGCAGATATTCTTTATTCACTAAAGAAATCAAATACTGAAAAAGAGATTTGCACCTACCTTAGCTGTATGAATAGAAGCAAAATGCTAGAAATCAGAAATTCATAAGAAGGAACATGAAACAATTTCCTCTCCCTGAAATCTTTTCCTGTGCTTTGTCTCAGTAAATCCTTAATTCCTTGTGTGACTGATGGGGATAAACACCCAGCCTATATGGCAATAACCATGTTAGACAGAAGGAAATCAAGTCAGTGATTTCAGAGAGCTCAATTTTCTAACTGGTCCATAGTTTTTGGTCAGTGGAATAGCGTAAAATAATTTTATAGAGCATGTTTAAACTATAGCTCTATAAATAATACCCTAATGGCCTCAGTCCACATGAAGCACCACATGAAAGGCCCTTTAGGCTTCATGTAAAATACATGGCCTGGGAGAAAAACAATCTAGGTGTTCTATGAAGAATAAAACAGAGGAGGTTTAATGTGAAATTCTGCTCTCACAAGGACAAAAAAAAAAAAGGGAAAAAAATGCATTTTCCTTAAAAAAGCTTAATTTTGTGGGCCAATTTTGATTTTGTGACAAGTCAAAACTGTTCCATCTACGAAACATATTGAGAGACAATAAAATGGCAGATTAATGCTTGAGGGGAAATGTCATCCATATAAAACAAAGCGTGCGAATGGGAACTATCACATCTGAGGCTTTAGTAAATCAAATTCATGAAAGGTCATATTGTAGAAATTCAGAATACAGATCTGTACCTCATCAGCTACAGCATAAAATTAGGAGTGAGTATGAAATCAAAGGTAACACTTTCCTGACATGACTTCTCCATGTGGGGTTCACTGAAAAATCCACAATATGGGCAATTTAGAAGGGAAATTTTTTTCACCAGCTGGGGAGGGGTCCAGAGAGTAATTTCAAATGTCAAAGCTTGTATAAACCAGGGCTATTCAAGACTAGTTGAGCTTTTAGTTTGTAAAGCTGGTACATGTGAATGTCTGCCTTTAAGATTTGGACTGCATTTTCTGGAAGTACAATCTCAACATTTTAAATATTTGGATAGGAGAAATCACTGTACCTTGACAAGAGGTGGATAAAAGAGACACTTGAGTTGGTTTATGGGCACTCCTTTAAAGCCCAAAGGGAGAAGCCTGAAAATCCAGGGCTTCAGAATTTTACTCTCATACTGAAGGAACTTCTAAAATTGAGACTGTACTTGTCACCATATAAAATATTTATTTCTACAGGAAAGGTTATTTAGTTGTCATTATTATGTTATTCATTGCCTTCACTTTTTAATCTACAGGAAAAGAAAATTAAGAGGAGGAGGGAAAATAAAGTAAGAATGAAAAAATAAAAGCATTAACAGCAAGCTGAAACAATGCAATTAATCCTTTACTTTCTCAATTAGAATAAATCCAGTAATGTAAAATACCAAAGGCATCATTTTAGTTAATTGTATAGCTGTAGAAAGACTTCACCTCCACATTTTTTCATTGTGAATTGGCAATCATTTAAGAAATGATTAAGATATGAACAGCTGGAGCTGTCACCACCTCTTTCCCCACGTTAGCTCTCAGCTGGTCAAAACCTTATTCCTGTTCCTCCATTTTCTATGCTTACACTGCACACTGTTCACTGGTGCTTTCCAGTGGACTGTTCAAAAAACCACAAATTATTCCTATTTCTGTATCAAAGCAGGGCATTGCAAAAGGTGTTCATGGCTTCAGGACTTTGGAGTGGGTGAAGGAAATGTGTCCTGAATGTGGATGAATTATAAAATGCTGGGGCCTTCAGGCCAGGTCTGTTCATTCCCATCTCCATGAAAATGGTGCAGAATTTCCTATATTACACCAGCTAATAATAATAATAATAATTGCTAAGGGGATGATTGTGAATTTGTGAATTTGTCTCCTGCAGAACTTTGGTAGAGGTCAAAGGGTTTATCTGCTGTGGGTATATTTTCCTTTTTTATAAATAGTTTAAGTTTCTGTGACTTGTGAGGGTTTGTGTATTCTGTAGCCATGGAATTACAATTTGAAATTTGCTGTGAATTAAACAAGACTTTTTTTTTTCATTAATTCAAAAAAATATGTATTGAACAAAAAAATAACTTCAGAAATAATAAGCTGACTATTAGTGGGAGGAGAGCTTCCTGATACTGGTTTCAGGTTTTTGAAGTAAACCACAATTAAAATACAGCAGAGGAACAGTGCTGCAATGGCAAGTTAAATAAAGTGATATGGAATTGAATCTATTCAGTGTCAACTCTGACAACTGCATTAAAATTCATCATTGATCCTATTGCTTCTCCCAACCCTGGATCAAAAATCCTTAGGACACTGCAAAGAACCTGAGGGAACAGTGGAATTGGTTTTGTTGGAGGTTGTGAGGACATTTTCAAGCTCAAAATGATGGTGCATTTTGTTACTTTTTTTAATTATCATTGATCCATTCACATTCTTTCCATTCCTTCTACATTCATAATTTGTTTCTTGATGTCAAAGCTGAATGAGACAGTGCAAGCAGTAACAGAATTTTTGGGTGAATTTAAATGATGTTGAATGGACAAGAAAGAGGCAGAGAAAGGATGTGGTTTAATTCCTACACAATTCCTGTGAGCACAGGTTGACGTTCAGGAGCCACTGCCAAAATCTGTGGTGGCTGAGTGAGGGTACAGTTGTCAATCCCTGACTGTGCTATAAATGAGCTTTTTCTATGTGTGTATACATATTTTAAATGGATATTCACCCAGTACTCAGCTTAAGGGCAGACAGGTTTGGATGGCAGTGGTATGGCTAAAGTAGATCCACCAAAATTCCAACAGCTTTAACATGCTGCTGTGTAAAGGGGAAAGATAATGCTGTGGCTGAGGCTCTGCAGTAAAATACTGTCCCAGGACAGCCCTTTAGACATTTCCCATCTATGTGAAGAGCTGACTGGACTGAAAAAAGTCTGAAATTTATGTGGAGACCTTAAACTCCTCGTGGTGTAGATTTAATCAACACGTAAAGCCAGCCTGCACACCAATGTGCTGCCCGTGTGCTGCTCCAGGTTTGTCTGCAGCCATCTCAGGAAGGATCCAGGGCAGGCTGAGTTTTCCTGTTCCTCTGTAAAGGTTAGCTGTTTATTAAAGACCTCAGAATTACATTTTGAACATATTCTATGTAATTATCCTATTCATATTGCGTCAGGATGCATAATCACAGAAACCACAGAGAAATGCAAAACATGCATTTTTTTTTTGTACCACCTGAAGCCGTCTGGAGTTGCAGAAAAGCTGTTTAAAATGAAATGGTTGTATTTTTAAACTTATAAAGAACTAGAGCTGTGATTTCCCTAGATACCCATAAACTACATAGATTTCCATTACTTTTTTTTAACCTTCCTTTGGGCCTTTTGTACTACTCCACTTTCAGTTTGTTGATGCTCAGCTCCTTTAAAAGGCTATATTCGAATAAATACAAGTTAATAAAGGACAGAGGGTGCAATGGGACTTGCTGGGTCATAGAACTCACTTCCCTGCAATCGAGGCAGCCAGATCACAGAAACACATTCATAAATTGTGCTTGTTTTCAAATATTTGGCTGTTATTTTTTGCCACTGCTACTTGTGTTATGAAGCTCTTAACGTTCCTATGATCTCTACTGCTTGGAACTGCTTAGCAATTTCCATTAAGAGACAGACAGTTTCTCTACGTGAGTCTTTCTTTTTCCATTTAGTTGAAGTTAAGCTAAAAGTCAAGTCAGCATATTAAGTTTCCATCATTTTTTGGATGGGGGGGAAGAAGATGCACTTCTTTTTTAAAAAAATTGATTTAATATACAAAACCACACGTATCTACCTATCTGCTATGATTAAAAATAATTTCATTTGCAGGCTGTAATCATGAGGCCTGACCAATCCTTTTCCCAAACTGGGTTCAGTACTCGTTGTCACTGGGATAATTCTTAGGATGCTCTCTGTGAGGTCCAGTAAATTTCCTGGGATGTAGTGGCAAAGTTACCACAGGAAAACATGGATGGGGTGGATGCATGAAATCAGCTGAAGCTCATCTTGCTTTATAGAGCATGAATTAATAACAAACATGATAGAAAGGGGAGCTCAAGGCAAAAAAGGCAAAAATGGAACCACCGTATTCCCAAATAAAGTTGTGCTGATTTAAGGGTTATGTTTTCTGAAGTTATGTTATGTTTTCTGAAGAATTTCCTTTTTTTTTCCCCGCAATCCTCCCATGCACATTCCTACATGGCTGAGGAAAGAGGCACTGGGTTTGTCACAACTTTGTGACAGCCAAATCCCAGCACAGCAGAGTTTTGGTTCTGCCCATGAGTTTTGGAACATTTCCTTTTCACCCTATGGTCACACATTCAAGTTTCTGTAAATTAGTAATACAAATTCAGAATTCACTCAGTTACTGTCCTTGACGGAGTCAAACTGCTTTGGTTTAACCAGGAACTCCTTTTCTTTCCAAGCTGTGTCTTTCAGATCCTCTTGTTGTGTCACATTAAGTGTCTTATTGGCCACACGCTAATTTATTCAGTGTTAAAGGCACATTTGGGTGCAACATGGGTGATTTCAACTTCCCCTTTTAGCCCATAGAAGAAAACAAGACTCTCAAATAATAGTAGAATTAATATAATGTGAAATCAGATGAGTTTCATGTCTGACTAGAAAGTTTAGCAGTGTGTTTTTCTTAACTGTTATACAGCTCTAATAATTGCAACGAGGAAAAGAGGAATATTCCTGTGAAAAATACTTTCAAGACTGCAAACCTTCAGGGATTCAATATTTCCACCTCAAAACTCCATTTCTCCAAAGACGTTCACTTTGTAAAGAGTCTGCTATATAAAAGAGTTACCACTCTGAACCTTGAAAAACTTGCAAGAATTTCTGATGAAAGCGTGCTAAACCATTTGATGTAGATAAATAACACACATGCATATTCATGTTTAAAGTTATTTCCAAAGTTTGATAAGACAGCAGTGAAAACTAATAATTAATTCAAGCTAAGATTAATTTGTCAAAAGAAAAGTAAACTTCAAGATAAAGTAAACATAGTAACAGGTAATAATATTAAAATCAATTTTACTGGGGAGGTGGGTTAATGGTATAAATATGCATGACTGCCTCCCAGTTTATCATATTGTGGTGAAATCATTAAAATTGTGTATGAGAGTGGCATGGAAGCAGATATTTTCTCTTGGGAAAAAAGGTTCCTAAATTCCTTTTAATAGGTTTCACCAACTTGTTGAATGATACCAGAGGGCAATTCCAAAGTGTCTCCATCCTGAAGGGCTCGTTTAAATAGGAATATTTTTTTTTTTTTTTTGTACAATGCTGCTGTCATTTACTTCTAAGGACTCTTAAACTGAGTGTTTCATAGCTCATTGCAAAAATCTGCTCTCTGTTGCCAACCTTTCTGTAATGAAAAGGTGTGAGATGCTTTTGACAAAGATTCCTGTATTGATTGGCTTGATTCCAATGTGTATCATGTGTCCTGTGTAAAAGGGAACTTAGGAAAGTAAGACTCACACAACTCTGTAAGTGTACTTATGTAATTATGGGCTATACTGCCAAAGATTATTTTTCTTCTTTTGGCAATTCTTCAGGTTGGTGTCTGAACGGTAAAATTTCTGAAGTAGAATTTGCCCTGAAAAAAAAATAACCTGTCAAGAGCTGTTCTGTGCACAATTTTCTCTCTTGCAGTTCTTTTAGAGAAGGAAAATAATGTTGTCTGTAGGTATTTGGGAAAGGATGTGAATTAATTCAGTCCACAAAGATTTAATTTTTTAATTTTCTGCCTTTTCAGTGAGCCAGTTGTTGGACAACCAAAATTACTCTGGTATTTAGTACATAGGCTACTTTTCTTCTTGTCATGGCTGAATTAAATTGTACTTTCTGCAGCCCAGATTTACTGTTGCTTTCATTAGGTATGTGACTTTTAACCAACTGAATTACAGAGTTTTAACTGACTCCTCCTGAGTGTTTGGAAATAAACTCTAGTAATAAATTTTGAGGAAAAAAAGCTTAATATTTCCACTACCTTTTCTTTATGACATTTAATTTGGATGCTTTTTATTTCTGAGTTATAAAGTAAACAAGTTCTGCTCTGCCCATTCCTGTTCACCTGTGGGTTCATCAGGGCTGCTGCTGTTTTGTTTTTCAGTTCTTTCAGTGAAAAGTATTTGGGCCTGGGATTTAAAAATGAAAGAAGGTCTCTCACTTGGCCTTCTGCTTGTCTCTGGCTGTCTTGAGAGCATCCTTTTCCTTTTGGGGTGTTTCTGTCCTGGAGGGAAAACTTCAGTGCCAATTGGCCCTGCCAGGATGGAGATGTTGCTGTGATTTTCTGTGCCTCACACACGGATTGAGGGAGATCTGAATCCGTGGGCAGGGAAATGAGCCTGGGGATTCTCTTTCAGTGCTCCTAAATGGCATTTATCTCCTAAAGGAATCCCAGCTGAGACATTTGGTCCTGTCTGAGCTCGTCATATTTGGCCTCAAAGGCTTCCTCTTGTTGCCACCCTGTGCAGTAGAAATGGGGAAAGGAAAGGAAAGGAAAGGAAAGGAAAGGAAAGGAAAGGAAAGGAAAGGAAAGGAAAGGAAAGGAAAGGAAAGGAAAGGAAAGGAAAGGAAAGGAAAGGAAAGGAAAGGAAAGGAAAGGAAAGGAAAGGAAAGGAAAGGAAAGGAAAGGAAAGGAAAGGAAAGGAAAGGAAAGGAAAGGAAAGGAAAGGAAAGGAAAGGAAAGGAAAGGAAGGGAAAGGGAAGGAAGGGAAAGGGAAGGGAAAGGAAGGGAAAGGAAGGGAAGGGAGAATCTCAGATATAGAACTGCCTTTCCCAAAGCTCTTATCAAGGATCCCTTCTTCCTTTTTTTGCATCTTCTGTGCCTTTTGTCATTTTAATGCCAAGAGCATAATGAAACATTGGTCATCTTCAGCGCACACATTTTCTATAGGACACTGAAAATAATTTCTGTGAAATATTAGTAATAACTCTATACAAAAAAAAAGAATGAAATAAATGCAGAAGAATGCCCATCTCAGTTTTAAAACAGCTCCTTTTAAAATCATCATAGTCTACATTTTACATTCTACATTATTCTACATTTTTCCTCTCTTCAACCATTGATGAAGTCAGAAAATATCTCAAATTCTTGAGACACTTAACAGGAAGTTGTATATACAAACAGCTGAACTCCAGCGGGAAAATCCACTGCTTTCAATACTTAATTTTTTGTCTATATTTTCCATTAATGTTAAGGAATAGTATGTTTGGTTATAAGGATTCTAGCTCTTCATTTTTGTGATGTATGATATTGATTATAAATAGAACTCATTGATTTATAGACTCTGAGTCATTATGAAGATAATCTTGTATTCTGTTCTCTATTTTAAACTAACACGTCAATCACCCTGCTGTGCCACTTTTTCCACTCTTAAAGGTTCAAAATTTCAAATGATCTTCTAATTTGTAATCATAAAAAGCATTTTACTGTTTCACTTACCTGCCCTAGGAAAAATTATCCCAATATTGGATTGTGTGACCTTTAGATTCTATCAGAAATAGTGAAGTGGATCATTATTTAATTCAGGCTTTTAGTCTTGAAATCCAGTCTTACTGCAGATTGAACGTGGTGCTGTTACTGATTTAGCAATGTAAATCTTAAAAAGAAGCTGCATTTAACAGAACAAATAAAATATTGACAGGAGGATACAATCCTATTTTCTATCCATTTGCCTGAAAATTTGATTGAAGAAAATGCTATTCTAAATTAGATGCAGAACTAAGAGAGCTTTTATAATTCAAATGCCAAATATATTTTTGAAAGCAAGACTGTGTGTAAAGACAGACATATGTTGAGCTGGAATGTTTTCCATCTTTCTCTTTCTCCTAAATTCCAACAGCCCATTTCCCTTCACACATTTCTAGTGTGACCACAGTTCTGTTAACAGTGCAAGTGACCCCTGTGCAAGAACTCCCAGAGCTCCCATATCCATCTGAATCAAACCCACAGACACCGCTCCCATGTTGAGTCCAGCTGCTTCCAGTGGTGCTGAAAGTCCTCAGTGACCAATTATTGTGTGGAGACCTGGCCCTTGTCTTCCTGAGGGTGACATCAGAAAAGACTGCAAAGCTTGAAAGGATAAACTAATATAGCCAGGGATGATTTTGTAGAACATATTCCGTCATGGACTTAAGTCAGTCATACAGCACAAGGTGTTGTGGTCTAATAATATAATATTTAATGAACAAAGTGCATTTGAAGCTAATTTGGAAACTCTGTAAGCCTTGTTACATTTACAGAAAAGACAGAAGCCAAGCTGCAGCAATTTAGATAAAGTACGTTGATACTGAATGAGCTCAGTGGCACTGCAGCACCTTTCCATGAGAGGTGGAACAATTATGAATGAAGTGGGCTGGACATTTCAAAGCCATCTTTATCTTTTCTGCTTTTCCAGTTTTCCTGCTCATGTTTTGCTCAGCTCTACCATGGTACTTGTTATCTCTTCTGTCTGTGAAGGAGCTCAGTGTTGGATTGTACCCTGGTTTTTTCGTGTATTTTCCTTTTGAAGTTTGAAGAGATGTAGTATGCAACCAAGATTAGCCTTGACACTGTTATTAGGAGAGAAATAATTTACAGATCCAAGTTTTTCTGGAAAGGGCAGTGACAAGGAAAGTGCTGGGGTCAGTGAAGTGCTCTGGGATGTGCTCTGGGATGTGGGATGTGCTCTGGGATGTGGGATTTGCTCTGGGATGTGCTCTGGGATGTGGGATGTGCTCTGGGATGTGGGATGAGCTCTGGGATGTGCTCTGGGATGTGCTTTGGGATGTGCTCTGGGATGTGCTCTGGGATGTGATGTGGGATTTGCTCTGGGATGTGCTCTGGGATGTGATGTGGGATTTGCTCTGGGATGTGCTCTGGGATGTGGGATTTGCTCTGGGATGTGCTCTGGGATGTGGGATTTGCTCTGGGATGTGCTCTGGGATGTGCTCTGGGAGTGGGATGTGTACTGCAGCTCTGGCTCTGGGCTGGGGATTGAGAGGATGATGTCACTCCTCTTCCTGCTGCCACCAAACCTCAGCAAAAATCTGATTTTTGTTGTCTGCGACATTTCAGCCACAGCTTTTCTCAGTAAAATCCCCACCAAAGTAGTTTTGCACGAATTTAAATTGAAGTTTCCCATACCCAGTTTGATTAGTTAATGAATGTCCACATGCAGTAGTGGGGCTGAGCTCAGCTGTGCTGCCTGAAGCAGAATCTGCCCCTAATGTTTTCTGTGCAATTTCCCTCACTTTGGAAGGGAAAACAAAAATGTGCTGTGCATGCAATGTAGGGAAAAGGCTGTTACCTGGTGTAGTAATGCTGAGGACTTGAGTGACTGCACAGGTAAAGTGAAATTCACCTCTTGCACACAACTTTCAGGAAGTATTGATGGGGTTGGAGAATTTCTTTCTAAGGAAGCTAATTTTTCTGAATGTTTCTTGACACTTTTCTCATTCCCAGCTCTGTTTTTAAAATACTGGTAATATTTTGATGGTGCTTTGCACATGCTTATCTTCTGATGAGAGCAGATACTTCCTCCTTTAAAAAAGCCTTTATGTCTCAAAATTTGTTTATGTAGCAAAATATCAATATCATTTTTGTATTTTTAATAACTTTTGTTATTATATATTTACCGGTGAAGTTTCTAAATTATCTGTAAACATCACTGTGTTTCCTCTCTTTCCTTCTCTTCTCCCACCTTCAAATTAGGTAGTAAATTTTTAATTAAACTTGCCTTGACATTTTAAGGACACTGAATATCTTTGTCATTTACACAACAGATAACAAAGTAATCCAATTTTCTGGCCTCCCACAAATTATCCCTTCAAAGAATACAGCTCCTGTTTCCCGTGTTTAAAATAAGCATTACCCTTAGCCTGGTAACCACTGTCAATTACTAATCTTTTATTATTGGCTCCAGGGAAGATTAAAGGAAAAGCTGAAACATAGCTGACAGTTTGGTTATCACATCTGGAGTAAATGAAAAGCATGGCCTGAATCCATCAGGGGAGATTAGGAAAATGTGAGAAAATTACTGATGTCCTTTTACACGTGGAAATTCAAACTCATTCAGAAATTGAGGTCTCTAACTTCTGACAGATCTCCTCCATCGCTGCTCTCAGGGAGGGGTGACAGAGTGGATGGCGGAGATAAAGAGGAAATGTGTTCTCCTCCTGGAACACACCCAGCAGGGCTGCTCTGCTGAGTGTCCCAGGAGAGAGGGGAGCGTGCCAACAGCACAAAAACCATCCCAGCTCCCACCACACCTGGCAGCAGGAATGCTTTGGAGGAATGCTTTTCCTCTGTCCTTAGCAAAACTGAGTATTTAAATATTAATTCTTAGCAGTAAGAGGAAAATATAAACCATTTCCCTATACAGTCTTGATAAAAGTGGTCACCTGTCTACAAAGATTTAATAGAACGGCAAAGCTTATTTTTAATAGGTGAAATAAAATTATTGTCTCAGAATATGCTGAGCTCAAATTGACTTTCTAGAAATTAAACAGTATTTTTTTTTTTTTTAAGATTATGGCATAAATACTGTCTGATTCTGTGCCTGCATATCCTC
Organism: Cinclus cinclus; assembly: GCF_963662255.1. Taxonomy (NCBI): domain Eukaryota; kingdom Metazoa; phylum Chordata; class Aves; order Passeriformes; family Cinclidae; genus Cinclus; species Cinclus cinclus. Next base: position 16,304,849 of record NC_085060.1, on the reverse strand, counting down.
TGAAGTGATGGGACACTACTCCTGGCCTGAACTTGGGTGCACCTGCAGCACTGCAATAATCCTTTGGGAGCAATTGTTGCTCTGTAGAGTGGATATCATCTGCTCAGGTGCAACAGTGAATGGAAAGCTAAATGCTTTCTTTTGGACTTCAGACCTTCTGCCTCATCAAGTGGGTCATTCTCTCTTTAATGGATTGAGCTGTAGGTTTATCTGTATCTAAAACCCCACACTGTTATTGAATGAGCAAAGCACTTTCAGTGGATGCTCTGGGTAAGGTGGGCACAACCCAAACCACCCAAGGAATGCAGATGAATTCGTAAAGAAGAAGAAATTAGCATATAGGTTTTATGGGTAGTAGAACAGAAAAGTTTTATTTCAAATCTGATGTGCTTTAGGTAATAATCTTAAGCAATCTCCATATTTAATATATTTTAAGAGTTTAAATGCCATTATTTTAGTCACGCTTGCACAGGGACACATCAGCTCAGTGGTGAGTCTCAGTCTAAGCATTGGAGCTGACAGGGAAGGAAAAGGGATCGGAAGAACCTTTGATCTTGGCAGATTCCGAGCGCAGAAACTCCCCAAATGGCGTTAGTCCCTTAGGAAAGCTCACCTTGCTGACTCTTTTCCAAGAACTTGAAGGAGCTCTGAGATGATAATAAGACCTGGATTACCTCTGCCAGAGATGAATGCAGCTCGGAAACCCTGCACAACCTCAGGTCAGAGGTTACTTTAACAGGCCTTGACATCACAAGTCATTGCAATCCAAGCAGTTTCCAAATTCCTTGTGTTCATCATAAAGCAAAGAAAGCTCTAGTGCAGTTATGGGTGATGTTTAGGATTTTAGGAAGTACTGATTCTTTCACTGGAGAGGTTTTCGATTTAATTTATTTCTTTAAGCATGCAATTCATGTTTCTGAAATATTTCAGAAACATCTGGGGATGTTTCATCTCCTGCGGACATATTAAACCTTTAAACCAGCATTCTGCTGTCCTTGAAGTTTTCTAGTGGGCTCAATTTCTAGTAGACTGAATTTCACAGAAAACTAAAACTTCAAAACTTGTCTTAATTACCTGGAGGTCTCAATGAAGGATACTCACTGATGTTTCTGTTTTCTTGATCCTGGCCCTAGCATAAAGATGACAGATACAAGACTTCAAAAGAAGTGGTGAGCAGAAATTGATTAACTCTAATATCAAGAATTCCTTATTCCTTTGAGGAAACCTGTCAGACAAAAGGATTGAGTAAACATAATAGTAAACATAATGGGAATTAGACCCCCTTCAGTCCTTGCATTTTCAAACCACAACAGATGTGTCTTGTATCCATTCCTGTCCAGGCTGCTGACAGGGGCTAGCAAATTCCCAGAAAGCCAGGAAGCTTCCACACGAATAGCAATGTGCCCCTTTTGCTTTACAAACTTAGATATGCACAGAAACTATATGTAACTTTCACAGTTAATGCTTTTAAAATTTGAATTGATATTTCCTTTCACTATAGTATCATGACGTAATCTAGATTTATTTACAAAATTCATATTATTAAAAAGAAATCATAGGGAATTAAGGGAATAACTTTAATATCCATAGAAAACCTTGCAAATTTTATGATCCAATTGAAAATCTTGCAAACATTAAAATTTTCCCTCTGTTATATTTGATAACAAGACTTGTGAGCCTTTTGGAATAAATTCACAGGAAGCTAAATGTTTTCCTCACATAATTTCAGTATTTCAGTGGGAAAGGGATACACAGATTTATTTGGTTTCTATTTATAAGGATCTCTTTTCTCACTAGACATGGACCTCTCAATCATCTTTTAGGAAAGTGAATCAATTTTTTCACACTTAAATGTGTTCATTTGGAGCAGCCTCTTCTGTTGAATCTGTAAAACCCCAGTTTCTTTTTAATTCAAATTTTACTACATTTAACTGCATTGATATAAATTTCAGAAACCTTCTGGGAAGCTTTCCAAACTCTGCACTATCTTTCTCTTAGATGTGTTGGAGGTCTGAAAGTTGACAGAATAATGGTTTATTCACATCTCTGGCTTCTGATTCAAGGCAGTCCTTCAAGGGATGCAAACTGATCCCTGACTGACTTTCATTGCAAGCACACACAATTAGAATTGAGTTCATAATTAACCACTTGGATTTTATTTGCAAATTTAAGTAATAATTTAAATATTTCAGTCCTGTTGAAGAAGAATTTATCAATTCTTTGCTTTAATATGTTTCTGAATATTTTGCAATGTAAGATGATGAATATAGAAGTCACAGCAGCTCTGGATGTATCTCTTTCCGTCTTCCTGAATGCTTCTCTTTCCTGTTTCTCTCTTCCTAATGGTTTGGCTTCTTAGTTGTTTGTGTCTGAGGACTCCATCCCGAGTGTTTCAGAGGCCAGACCCCCCTGTTCATTCTGGCTCCCCGCAGCCCTCTCATACTGCCTTGTGTGAAGCTGTTATTCATGTTCAGCAGTTGATGTTAAAATGATTTCCCACTCCCTGTCCCAATGCTGGGGCCCTCAGCTGCACAATTCCAAATATATTATTAGAGAAGGATCAGGCAGCTTCCTTGGGACATGGGGCATGGGGAAAGTCTGATGGGGAGGGTCTGGGGGAGCTGGAAAGGGGCTCAGCCTGGAGAAAAGGGGGATCAGGGGGGACCTTGTGGCTCTGCACAACTCCCTGACGGGGGGGACAGCCAGGAGGGATTTGGGATCTGCTCCAGGGAACAGGGACAGGAGGAAAGGGAACGGCCTCAGGATGAGCCAGGATGGGCTCAGGTTGGACAGCAGCAGGAATTTCTCCATGGAAAGGGTGCTCAGGGATCGGCAGGGGCTGCCCAGGGAGGTTTGGAGTCCCCCCCCAGGGGTGTCCAAGGGAGGACTGGAGGTGGCACTCAGTGCTCTGGGCTGGGAACAAGGTGGGGGTCAGCCACAGATTGGTCCTGGAGGTCTTTTCCAACCTCAGTGGTTCTGTGAGAAGAACAAATGCGTTGTGTGTATAAAAACAAATGTCAGCACCTGAATCCTCCCCAGAGACTCCACCAGGACGGGCTCCACTTCATGGTTCCCAATTCCCTTAGGTTTGCAGAATTAAATATAACACTTTGTTGGTCAACAGAGGCAGTGCTTTGCACTGTTCATCTGAACAGCAATGGTGAAATTGCTGTGCTGGAAGCTTTGCCTGTTGGGAAGCAGAAGGAATGTTCCTGCTGTCCTTCACCCCTCCTCTCAGCCTTTTGTCAGAGAGATTCTGATCACCCTCTCTGAATCTCCGAGTTGTCCTCTGGGGCGCTTTGTCATGAGAAGCTTGTCACCCAAACAGGAGTCATTTAGGAACTCTCACTCCCAGTGCCTTCTATTCCTTGCCTGGAAGAGTTCCTTAAATACCCAAATTTCCTTTGGCTTAGCTGAAACATTATATGACAGCTTTGCAAGCAGAATGCATGCTTTTCCTTTTCACAGAAGGGAAATAAAAGCTTCTGTTAAGAAATATCTATTTAAGTGGCTTTGTCTATGAATAAATGATATTTCTAAAAAAAGAGGGGAAAAAAAAGAAAAGAAATATTTAATATTCTGCCTGAGGGCATCATGTTTCTGACTTCTGCATTACATATTTCTTCTCTGGGTCTGTGCTTGTGGTTTTTAAAGAGATCTCCACAACGGTGACATTAAAACAGAAGAGGTAGTGGCTGACTTGGGAGATGTTCAGAGAAATAAAAGAATACATATTTCATTACTTCTTCACCTCTGTTTTTTCTTTGCCTTAATTTCACATTTATTGAGGTTTTCATTTTGATAACTAAAGATAAATAAGTAATTAATAGTGCACAGTCTGAGAAGAGAAAGGCAAAAGCAGTTATAGCAAGATAGCTGGACAAGGAACAAGAAAATTCAAAAAAGGGCAGGCAAAGGAACATTAAAATACAAAGAAAAATCTGAATATGCTACAGGATCACCAGGCTTTGTAACGGCTGACCCAAAGCAATTACATTGTGCTCTATTTCCTATAAGAATTATTGCAAAAGGCAGTATTTTTTAACTCTGCTCACTTGGATACGAATGGTACCTGTTTCCTGAGCAGCATTTGTGCTGCCATGAGGATGTCATTCCACTTCTTGTGGGCATCCTGCACTTGGAGTAGGGATGAGAACACTCAGAGCAGGGATGGGAACATGGAGTAGGGATGAGAACACTCAGAGCAGGGATGGGAACACGGAGTAGGGATGAGAACACTCAGAGTAGGGATGAGAACACAGAGTAGGGATGAGAACACTCAGAGCAGGGATGGGAACACGGAGTAGGGATGAGAACATGGAGTAGGGATGAGAACACAGAGTAGGGATGAGAACACTCAGAGCAGGGATGGGAACACGGAGTAGGGATGGGAACACGGAGTAGGGATGAGAACACTCAGAGGAGGGATGAGAACACTCAGAGGAGGGATGGGAACACGGAGTAGGGATGAGAACACGGAGTAGGGATGAGAACACGGAGCAGGGATGAGAACACTCAGAGCAGGGATGGGAACACGGAGTAGGGATGAGAACACGGAGCAGGGATGAGAACACTCAGAGCAGGGATGGGAACACAGAGCAGGGATGAGAACACGGAGCAGGGATGAGAACACTCAGAGCAGGGATGGGAACACAGAGCAGGGATGAGAACACGGAGCAGGGATGAGAACACTCAGAGCAGGGATGGGAACACTCAGAGCAGGGATGGGAACACAGAGCAGGGATGAGAACACGGAGCAGGGATGAGAACACTCAGAGCAGGGATGGGAACACTCAGAGCAGGGATGGGAACACGGAGTAGGGATGAGAACACAGAGTAGGGATGAGAACACTCAGAGGAGGGATGGGAACACGGAGTAGGGATGAGAACACGGAGTAGGGATGAGAACACGGAGCAGGGATGAGAACACTCAGAGCAGGGATGGGAACACAGAGCAGGGATGAGAACACGGAGCAGGGATGAGAACACTCAGAGCAGGGATGGGAACACAGAGCAGGGATGAGAACACGGAGCAGGGATGAGAACACTCAGAGCAGGGATGGGAACACAGAGCAGGGATGAGAACACAGAGCAGGGATGAGAACACTCAGAGCAGGGATGGGAACACTCAGAGCAGGGATGGGAACACTCAGAGCAGGGATGGGAACACAGAGCAGGGATGAGAACACGGAGCAGGGATGAGAACACTCAGAGCAGGGATGGGAACACTCAGAGCAGGGATGGGAACACTCAGAGCAGGGATGGGAACACAGAGCAGGGATGAGAACACTCAGAGCAGGGATGGGAACACTCAGAGCAGGGATGGGAACACTCAGAGCAGGGATGGGAACACTCAGAGCAGGGATGGGAACACAGAGCAGGGATGAGAACACGGAGCAGGGATGAGAACACTCAGAGCAGGGATGGGAACACTCAGAGCAGGGATGGGAACACTCAGAGCAGGGATGGGAACACTCAGAGCAGGGATGGGAACACAGAGCAGGGATGAGAACACGGAGCAGGGATGAGAACACTCAGAGCAGGGATGGCAGCTGCTTTGTGATCCGAGTCTCTGGGCTCCAATCGTGTTCTAATCTGTGAAAAGTGAGGGGCTCTGTCATGAGGCACTTCTGAGACAGAAATCTGACAGAAAATCTGTTTCCATCAGTCTTGGATCCAAGATGATTTGAGCCCTGTGTCCCGCCGGGCTGGTCTGTGTGGGTGAATCCTGCCCTGGGGGATTCCTGTTCCCTGTAGGGATCCAGACCTTCACCCTGCTAAAATCCCTTTATCTCACACATGGCTGGGGAAGTTGCTGCCAGGCTACCAGAGTTGTCAACAACTCGATTTCTCTTTGTTCCTTTGCTCTGTGTGAAATGAGCTTCAGGAAGTTTGCAGGGTGTCAGAAAAGCTTTGAGAATTCTGCTCCAAGTTTGTTTTTTTTTTTATTTTATTTTTCTGGTTGGTTTATTTCTGATAGAAATTGGTGTCAAACACATCCAGAGAATATGATCAGGTCATCTTGTTTCAGTGCCTTAAATTGGGTAAGCACAAGCCAACAGAGGTGTGTCCTGATATTAATCTCACCTAATTCCAGAGTCTCCAGGGTTTATACTGCCCTGTATCTTTGGCAGAATAAATGCTAGCTATGTGTCTGAAATAGGGGGTTTGGGTGCTTTTTTTTGTTTTTTTTCTTTCAGAAGGCAATTTAAAATAATTTTTGTGTAAATGACCCGAGACCAGATATGCAATTAACACTTTTTTATCTGGGAAAAAGCAAAATCAAGGCATCGTTTCTTCATCTTTAATGACAAATAAAAGCAAACAGGTATCTTAAAACTGAAAGGATGGATGTCCCGTATCTATTGCCCTTCTCAGCATGTTTCCTGCTAATTAATTGCTACAGAACTCCTGGGAATTCTGATAATATAAATAATCATATTTTTGGTATAGACAAAACTTTTTCTCATTATATCTCTTATATCTAAAAAGTATTTGGAGACTCAAGGTTTAGCTGAAAAAGTTTGAAGGATAGAAGAGCTGCCACTTATTCTATTTAAAATTGTGATAAAGCCAGCATAAAAATAAGGTATGTAGTAGCTGATGAAACATCCCATGGCCTAAAGTAAGGAAATCATAGAAATTGAACCTTCATTCTCCTTTATCTTACTGAGGTATGAATTTATCTATGAATATGATACAGGACTGATAAATAAGGTATGAGACATTGAGCTTTTCTGCCATGTGAATACACCTAATACACAACATATAATATATAATTAATATATAATCAATATATAATTAATATATAGTTAATATGTAATTCATATATAGTGTAGGATGCAATCCACTGCTTATGTACACCTTAATTATCAGCTTTGAGCATCCCCACCTTCTTTGCTGTCATTCTTTAGGTAAATAATATTAGTGAGAGAAGCTTCTAACTTGGGGAATTTTTTTGTATTTTTATAGTTGTCTTATTCTTTAATGAAATTAATTGAATATATGAGAGAGGTTTCATATAAAACATTAATAAAAATTCTACTGAGTAGTGGAATTAATATTTATATCTTGCTGATGTAAATACAAAGGGGTTTTTAGTTTATTTTAAATTTGAGATAGCAGTATTGATGAGCATTATTCAGGAAACAAAATAAAAAAATCATTCTTTTGGCTAGTTACCTTGAAATTTAATGCTGCTTCAGTTATAAAACACTATCACAAAGACAAAAAAAGAAGCACCAAAAAAATAGCAATGCACAACGTGACTCCTGTGCTTGATGAGAATAACACAATTACAAAAGGAATGTTATCTCTTGCTGGTCTGTATTCCAGACCCACCAGTGTAATCCTGCTGAAGAATTTTTGTTCAGGAGAGAAGCAGAAGTTTCAAAATTAGCTGCATGTGAGGGTTGGGGATCTAAAGAGCAGAAACTCTGATCAATTTTCCAAAGGAACTTTGTTCATGCTTTAGCTGGAGCAGGCCCATAGCAAATAAACCTCAGAAAGCCTTTAATGAGAGGATTGTACAGACAGGTATGAACAGCAGTGGGACACTCCAGTGATGCTTTTTTTATGCAGAAGGAGACCTGGGAAGCATCAAAGGAGGGAGAGCAGCTCTGCACATGATTTGCCTTGATTTTTTAGGAACAGAAATTGATTTTCATTCCTTTTCAAACTATGCTTGTAAGAAGTCAGTGCATTTCTATTTTTCATGTATAAAAGGGGAGTGGAAACAAATAACATCTGAAGGAGGCAGCTATTTCTTTTTCTTTGTACAATTGACATATTGTAATATAAATTTTGAATTTGATTTTTATGGAATGGGAATAGCTGTAACTTAACCCACTGCAAGAGAACAGGTGTAGCAAATGAAAAGCTGTGCTAGTGGATTTATTTATGTTTGCATTTTGCATTGCTGCTTGTAACAGAGGCCCAAAGGTAGAGCTTTCAGAGCAGGTTTGTATTCAGAGCTTTCACCAAAATCAGATCTATTTTCTGAGTTAGCAATTATGTTCTGATATTATCAGGAGGTTTTCTGTGTTTGTTCATTTTTCTCTCCAGCATGACTGACAGATTTATGATATTACAGATAGAGAAATTAGATACCAGAGAAACACTGCTAAAAACAGGCTATGAAAAAATCCAAGGGACTTTTCACATTGATAAAAAAATGTCCTTTATAATAATTTTTATAAATGTAAAGGCAGGAAGATTTTTGTCTTCCTTCAGTCTTTTCCCTTCGCCTTCTAGTTGTATCTTTACATACTCATTAAAATAAACTGCTGGCAATTTGGCTCAGTTTCCCTCCATAATCCTCAGTATTCACATTGGGGTCTCTTGGTCCACATCTGGGCTTGGTCTAAGATGGGGATGATCTGTTCTGCCATGGGCAGGGGCATCATTTTGAGGTGCTCTGAAAAGTTTGCACTTTAAATACCTGTGAAGTGACAGGATTTGTCTCTTTAATACCCATTTTTTTTTTCTAATTATCTCAAAGGGAGGGGAGGAGGTGGGGCACAGCCAGAAGTTATTTCTGCTGGAAAACCTTTGGAAAATTTATCTTCCCATCTTTTTGTTTTCTACCACGAGAAAAGTTAAAGCATCAAGGTATGGCTTCAGATTTTCTCAGAAAATTAAAAAGTCTTTTAAAATATATTGGAGAAATAAAATCACATTTTTCTGCCAATAACTAGATTTGCTTTAGTCTGTCCAAGAAACCACTTGAAAGAATGTTACCTCATGTGGTACCATATGGGGGTCACATACCATTAATGATCCTTAATAAAGAAAAGGCAAAAATTTAAACTTTCCAGTTTCATTTTTATGCTTTCAGAGAGGTGCATTGCCAGTTAACAAGGCAGAAAACAAAGTCACAAGATTCAAAGCTCTGTGACATTGCTTGAGATAAGCATTTACATTTATGAAATTTCTTAAGCTGCTGTTCCCATATGTCATGTTGTACTCTGAACACTATTATGTATAAAATTAGCATATAAAAATTCTTTCTAGGCAAAATTAAACTTGCTGGGAAGGTAAAAAAATGATTGTGTGGATTACAAAAGAGCCTTGGCTGCCAAGCAAAGTTCCTTGGCTGAACTGAGGATCTGGGGGTACATCCTATGCTCTTCTGATGTAGATTCAGAGCATTTCCTCTGACAGAAAATCAGGATTTATGTCCAGGGTCTGAGCTGGGCACAGCATGAAATGGGTCCTGCAGTCTTTGGCTGGATCAGCTTTTCTTCTGAGGAGAGCAGAAACACAAGAACTATTTGGTGGGTGCCTGTGAACTTTGTTTATGGTTCCTAAAGAGGCAAAGACATTTCACCAGTGGAGAAATAGGAGAATATTGACATCTATAAAGACATATGAACTAATTATGCAGCAGATATATACAGAGATTTAGGTTTTAAATCAGTTACTTCTGCAAATCTCATTTACTGTTAATGACGGGGGGGGCTGCCTATACTTTCTGCCCTTGGTGCTTTCTCTCATGAAGGGAAGTGAAAGACTTGAAATTATGCATCTGTAATTGCTCTTTAGGTAAGGATTATTCATTGTCTTATTGAAGAACACGATATGGAATAGAGCACTGGCATGCCAAAAATGATTCTCCAGCAAAACAACCACATTGAGCATTCCTAAAGGTGCTGCACAAGATTAATGCATCTCAGAGCAGTAATATCCTTCCTCTGCAGTATGGTGTTAGTCAGGAATTGTTTCTGCTTTTTTTGGATAAAGTTTTAATAAAGTGTTTAAGCTGCTAAAATTACCTCGAAGTTCATCTCTTTGCTGCTCAAAGCACCTGCAGCAGGTTTTGCTCCTAAGGTGAAGGATCATGTGGCAAGTGTGACTGGTGGACATTGGCCGAACACGAGCCCAGGTGGGCAAGAAGCCCAAGGCAGCTGGCTTGGATCAGGAATGGTGTCCAGGGGGGTCAGGGCAGTGCTGTCCCCTGTGCTGGCACTGCAGGGACACCCCCAGTGCTGGGGGCAGCTCTGGGACCCTCAGGACAAGAGGGACACGGAGGGGCTGGAGTGACCCCAGGGAAGGGAATGGAGCAGGAAAGGGGCTGGAACACCAGGAGGGGCTGAGGGAGCTGGAAAGGGGCTCAGCCTGGAGAAAAGGGGGATCAGGGGGGACCTTGTGGCTCTGCACAACTCCCTGACAGGAGAGGACAGCCAAGGAGGGATTTGGGGTCTGCTCCAGGGAACAGGGACAGGAGGAGAGGGAACGGCCTCAGGATGGGCCAGGGCAGGTGTACATTGGAAATAAAGGAAAAATTTCTTAATGGAAAAGTTGTCAAACATTGGCACAGCTGCCCAGGGCACTGATGGAGCCCCCATCCCTGGAAGTGTCCCAAAACACGTGGAAGTGGCACTTGAGGACACGGATTAATGGTGAACATGGAGGTGGTGCTGGAGGAGAATCCTGTGATTCTCTACTCATGCATTTGTGGGCATCCTCAAGCAATAAAGGGGGGGGAAAAAATGCAAACCCAGCATTTCTCAGTTTAGTTTGGCAGCTTCAAAGAAATTCTGTTTCTAAAGGATTTGTAGTGCTGTTAAAAACTCACTATTGCTGGGCAGTACCAGGATCCTTTTGTGGAATGAAGGAAGAACTGGCATGGAAGCCACAGAGGGCCTCGGTGGGGTTTGTGTACTGCTGATTTTGGACCAGAATCAGCCTTTTTCAGACATGATATATTTGCTTTCTAAAGTTGCTTGCATTGTCTGGGGATAAGGATTAAGGTTTAGACTTTTTATGTTTGATCTGTCTGTGTCCAGGAGGTATTATTTATATGGCATGGGATTTAGTACATGATTCACATTTCCAGAAGGAATCAAATCATTTGTTTTCAGGAGGAAGGTTCAGCCTGTGAAGAGGCAGAGTATAAAATTTTGATACAATTCTTTTGAAGGGAAAAAAGTATATGTAGGAGCTCATAGTTAGACTTGACAAGCTACTTAAATGATGTCCAGCACTTAATTGCTGGTGTTCTGGTACAAAAGGAATGTATAAGTATTTTGTAAATTCATATTTGGGCAAGCAATTTTATTTTTAAAGTTATACATATCGGGGAGGGGGGGGGGGGGGGTTTGCTTGTTTTCATTATTAGAAATACCTTAAAAACAAAGTAAAAATTGTCTTCACAAAAGAGAATACTTTCCACTGATGAAATCAAGAGGCAAAATATTTGAAGCCAAGTGATGTAATGAAGTATGACTCAGTTAATCTTAGCACTATTAAAAGCTTAAAATATTAGGAAAATTCTATAAAATGAAATTATAGCCTTGCAGTAACATTCTTTTTACCGAGCACTATTTCTCATTTATCAGGTTTCTGCTAATGGCCTTAGAGATTTGGAGAAAATAATCTGAGTGGTGTGCTTCCAAGGGAACTCAGTTAAGTCTGCCTTTTGGATTATTGTTTTGGGATCTGTATGATTTAAAATGAATAAAACCTTGCTGTACAACCGTGATAAAGATTACATGGCTAGCACGGTATCTTTCAACATCCAGCATTTAGGGGAATCTCAGAGTGTAAATTCCTCCAACATTTGTCATGAAATGAAATAAGGATTTGGATCTGATCATAATGGAAAAATAAAATCGGCTTCTATAAAATTTTTAATAAAGAAAAGCTTTTTGTACTCTTGCCCATACCCTATATGTGTTATGCTGAGCACTTCTGCCAATGCAACGTGCTCACGTTTGTCCTGAGAAAATGGAAATATTACACTGAAAAAAACACCTCTGATTCTCATCTTCCAAATTTCAGTATAGAAAAAGGCAAAATTTTCTATCTAGCTCCAAATTGCTTTTAGTGGTAATTTTTGGGGAGCGCTCTCCTGTTAAGGCAGAGCCATGAGAGCAGCTTGGCCAAGAAGTGTTGAGTTAAAGCAGGCACTGGACAGTAGGGAAAATGCAGTAATCACTGGGAAATTCACTGTTCTATACCGAGCAGCTAGATACATAAATAACTCCCTTAATCAGGTTATTTTTTGGCAATATGTATTATTTTTATATGGTGCTACCTCCCTTGAGGTCAGCCTGGGCTTTGTCTTTGATATTTTACAACATGTGACATATTTTAGAGCCCTACAACTTATTTAAGATGCATATTTTACTGTCAACAAATGAGACAGTGATATATTTTACTGCCCATACAGTTTACTGCAACATGATGAGGATAATGAGAATTAGCTTTTGTCTTATAGGTTATTTATCAGAAGAAATTACTAAGTTTGTGCAGTCTAATACTTACATATTTTCAAATATTTAACAAGTCACACATTCTTAGGTCTGTGAGAATGCAATCATTTTCTCCAGGACAGTAAGAGAACAAAAAGCAATAAAATAAGAAATTCAGCAGTAACTTTAATCAATGTGGCTGTTGTTGTACAATACGCTGTACTGAGTCATTCCAGTATTTTGCTGTTTACATATATGTTTCTATCCACTGTAAGTGTTGTAAACTATTTTCAGGAAATAATGTTATCTTTGTTAGGTAACATAACTAACAGCTTTCTTTTTGAAGTGCTTAGAGAGCCATTGTTTGTGATACAAAGCAATTTCTAAATATATTTACAGACCACAAAGCAACTTGAAAGTTTTCTTTTGATCCATTTGAAGTTTTTTATTCAAAACTGTGTGAAAATTATCATATATGACGGGTTCTTTGGCTGCAATGACAATATATTATGGAAAAGCTTGAAATGCTGTGAAAGGCTGTCTCATCATGTTTTTGTACTACAAAAGGCTCTCATTTCAAGCTCAGACTCTGAAAGTTTGCCTCATCCTGTGCTTCAACAAATTAAAGCCTACCTTTCTTTCCCTGCAATTATTTTGTAATTCTTGAGGTATAAAGCCTCTTGTAAAAATATATAATCTAATTTCAAGCTTAGTTTGCTTCTTATTATCTGTTTATCAGCAATTGAGAATTTATTTTCGCTTTACTGATAAATTTTAGGCTTTCAGAATAAAAGAACATCTGGTATTGAGAATGGAATGCATTAATTATCTAGTCTCTAATTTACTATTTAATGTAATTTTGTCCTTTTTAAATTATTAGCATTTAATTTTGCCTGATTTTAATGGTGGTCAGAAGTTAGTTTCTCTCCAGTATTCAATTTGCTCTCAAAAGTAGGCTCTGAAATGGATGGAAGCTTTATGTGTTTGTCTGTGTATCATAAATCAATTTCTTGATAGAAGCTATGACTAATTCTTTCCTTAGCCAGCTAAGCCTCTTGGTGTTGTCCGGAGGGTTTTGTTTCATCCTTCTGATGTGCTGCTCAGTCAATGTTGCTGAATCCAAGAGGTGTTGGGATATTTTTTTTTTTTAAACTGCTTTTTGATGAGTGAATGGCACAGTGTGAACAAAAATGCAGTAATTTATTGCAATATTTTCCAATGTTATTGGAGATTTGAAGTTCTCTGCTCCCTAATTGATCTAAATTTTCCCACTAAAATCGAGCCATGAAAGAGTTGAGAGAACAAATTTCACACCAGTCTGTTCCATATCTTTAAAGTGCAATTAAAAAATCAAATCCGTTCTTTCTGAAAGATTTCCATTATGAAAGAAGAGCCAGAACCCAGAAGTTAATCTGTGTTTTTACCTTCCCAGTTGTAAATTTCCTGTTCTGTGGAACACTGGGACAAACTGGTGAACAATGGTTTTGGTAAGCAGAGGGAATGGGTGGAATTTCCAATCTGTGAACAAAACGTGTTATATAATTATTAAAAAAAAAAAAAAAATTGACCAAACAAACCTGTGGAGAAAAAGATAAAAAACTTGAAATACTTGCTAGACCAAGCAGAGAAAAATTCCTCAGCACCCAAACCTGCTGCTGTGGGTGACAGGGTGGAGAGGGGTGTCCAACAAGGGCATGGAATAAAACAGAGCTAGGGAACAGAGCAATTTCAGCTGTAAGACAAATTTCTGTGCTGTTTCACACTGATCTCAGGAAATGCTGAGGGAAAAAAAGGGCAAGGACCAGAATCCAGGAGTTTGAGTGTCCTTGTATTCAACAGAATGGTTTGGAGAAGGGTGAATATTTTTATAGAAAAAACTACTTAAGAGATGAAGTCGGAATGACTCTCTAAGTAAAGAACACAGGTTTGTAAGTTAAAGCTTTTGCAAAGATTAACTCGCTTCTCCTGCCAAATCTTCAACATTTGCTCTGATTTGGAAGAAGGGTAAAAAATCTGTGCTCAAATATTCTCTCTTTTCTTTGGCTTGGCAGCACTAAAGGAAATTGCTTGATAATATTTGTGAGAAATTATATGAACCTTTTATATGATTTTGGAAAGTTAATTCAATTCTGCTTCTAATGAAGGAAAGATATAATTAAACAAGACATAGTTTAAAAAACACAAAATATGAGAGTGAAAATCATATAGAGGTAATCAGGTCCTCAAAAAGACTAGGCCAGTTTTAAGACTGTAAGGTCAGTTTTAATGAAATAAAAAAACCCCTTGGTTCTAAATACCTTGAGATTCCAGATTTTATCATTTTAGGTGTTTTTAGTGGCCACAGTTTAAAATTACAGTATCTTTTTTTTTTAGCCTAAACTCAATTAAATAAAAAGACTTAGAGTTCAGTGGGCCAACATTTAAACAAGATTTAAATGTCAATTAAAGTTACAAACCCATTGTCACCAATCTACTTCTTGGATTTTCTGTTATTATTCAGGGTATATCTCACGATCCATTACACCAAATATTACCTCCAAGTTATTATTTTTAATAAAACCTAGAAAAGTTGGATTATTTTAATTTTCAAACATTGAAATAATTTCATTTCTCTTTAACTGATACACTTGTCTTTGTCAAAATCTTGGTGATCCTTTCCCCTCTGCCTCTAAAGGACCCACTGAAAAGCAAAGTACGCAAACTCCCCTGGACAAAGAATTATCACTTTCAGCAATAAATTCCCTTGGAATAGAAGTTTATTTCATGGTCTGCGTGAGCAATAATGCCTTCAAGACTTGTTTTGGGTGAAAGGGGCTCATGAAGTTTGAGTGGCACTTGAGCTAAAATGTGGCAGGCAATTTCAGTTTATTCAGAACTGCATTTCTTGAGACAGAAATCAGATTAGAGGAAACTTGTAAATGTATTAAAATGGCTGTATGGGAAGAGAGGAAACAAACAGAAATAAGATACTGCAGAAGCAAAGGAGGTGACACCAACTGGGACCTTCAATGCATTACTGGAATCTGATGTGCTGGATCACATAAATGGAATATTAATGAAAAGGGGTAACTGAAGTTGCCATGTAAAGGTGAGATTTGGAGAGCTAGAATTATGTCAAATGAATCTTGTTTTTTTGAACAATGAAATCTTTGGGAAGAGGAAAATAATTTACTGGGAAAAAAAGCTGGGGTATAATTTACCTGTGACTGATAATGCTGAAGGACGCAGAAAATTAAATTGGAGGAGGTGTCTGAAAATTTATGAAGTTGTGCTTAGAACTAACCTTGTAAAATAACTAAGATCAAAGGAGGGAATATGCAGAAAAGAAATTAATACTCATTTCTGAAAGTCCAGATTAGGAGCATCCTTTGGGTATTGAGGAAATTAGCTAGAAACACCCCACTGTACAACAGAGAATTTCATTCTGAAAAGCCACGTTTAACTGGGAAGGTAAGCAAATATTAGAACAAAGCAAATGAAGTAACAATTTTCCGAGGACAGAGGAGTGAACCTAGTAATTAAAGATAATTAATTTTAAAAGACCTAGGCTTAGTTTACAAAAGATATTTAAAGTATTACTAGGGCAGAATACAGACATTTAGTGTCAAGAGTGTAATCATTCTAATTTCTGCCTGAATGTGAACAGACAGCAATCAGCCAGGGTTTCCAAGTGCTCCAGGAAGATTTATCTAAATCCTGGTCTGCTTTCATGCACAGCATTGCTTCTTCCATTTCCCAGCTTGGCCTCAGTTTCACACATTGCCCTAGGTGAGATCTTCTCTCCAGTTATTCCAGGTCTCTCCTAGTCTGAAGGAAAGAGCAGCTGTTCTCACACCACACCTGATACCAAGAGTTCTTGTCCCCTGCATCCCTAAAATAGATATGAATCTGTGGATGACCAAAGTATCAACACTTCTAAAAGAATTCAGTATAATCTTACTATAGGGAAAAATATACACAGAAAACTGTGTAAAAGATTCTAAGACAAGCACGTTGCTTTTTTCCTTTTGGGGAAGTTGGTCAGGACGAAAGAGTTTACATGTTTCAGTGGTTTCAAAAGAATTGGGACTGAATAGGGGTATGAGTAAAGGGACATGGAGCACAGTAAAATTCAGGGTTGATTGTGGTAACCAGACAGAGAGGGGAAAGGAAAACCACAATCAGGTGAGTGCATTCTCAAGTGGGGAATCAGAGCCAGCAGGCAGAGAAGGGAATGAGCTCTGGCCAGAGGCACAGGCATCTGCTTTGCTGCTCCCTGTGCCTCCTTAGTAATGATGACTGTGAATACAAGAATGAAAATTATGCATATGTTCATGTGATTTTGACAGCAGCAACTTCTCCATTAGCTCTTGACTGGAATGACTGACTCTGCCTGTGAGAAAAGTCGCCTGTGTGCCCAGGTTTCAGAGCTGTCATGTGTGACACACAGTTAGTTATTCCCCTGGCAAGGAAAGGGTGAGCAACCAGCAGAGCCAGGAGTCCTCACTCCCCCTTCTGCACTCATTTTCAGAAATAATTATCATACTCTGCCTAATTGTGGTTTCTGAGATCTTCATTGTCTTGTGTCATTCTTTCATCAGGAAGATTTTTAGGGTGGTATAAAGTGGTGGCAGAAATGTACTTTTAAATCAGCTTTGAATCTGATGGCTTTATCTGATGTGTTATGACTAGAACATTCTATATAGAAAGAAAACACCATTATCATACTTAGAATTTCTCAGGTATATTACCATAATCATTCTTTCTAAATAAAGAGAGGACAAATTACTCTAGTGCTGGTTATAAATTGTGAATCCTGACAGGAACTCCTTGAAGGCCTCAGCAGTACAGACCTGCTTCCCTTCATTCAAGCAGAACCATTTTGTAGTTTTGCCTAGCCAATACACCAGAAGTTGACAATAGCCTTTTGGAGCTTTGTAACCCCTCTAGACACAGTCATTGACCCTGAGGATGTGGATTTCAGTGAGAAATAAACTTCAGTTAAAAAAAACCCAGTCATATATTAGACTCCAGTTATGTTGTGGTCATGGCCAAAGTCAGGAATTTTCTCTGTCCTGGTGATTCTGGGGTTAATCTAAGGGTAATTGGGACTTTTAATCATGTGGTAACCTTCACTTTCACTGAATTATTATTCTGAATGCAGTTTGAATTTTTCCTATTTAACAATATAGCCATTAAGCAAAAGCAGATGAATCCAGCCTTGAACCAACCTGGCAAGGGATTCTGAGAGCATAGTTTCAATATACCAGATTTGCATACTCAGGACCTAAACTGTTCTGTCTGAATGGATGTGCAAAGGCAAGCTGACAAGTGTTCCTAAAGTATATTCAAATTACAGTATTTCAGGAGCAGAAGAACAAACTGATTACAGTGTCTGAACAAGGTTCAGAGCATGGAGATTGGGAGAAATGTCATTCAGGAGCTCAGATAAAACAGGATGTTTATTTTCTGAATAGTAAATGACAGCATGATTTCCTTAACAAAATATTCATGATTTCTTGGAATTACTCATAAAGGGTAGCTCGAAAGAGTATAGACTGCAAAATTATGTATCATTCATGCCAATTTTCCAGATATTTTATTTAGGTCGGAAAGTGCAATGCCAGAATAAAATATAATAGCAGTAAATATCAGAGACATTTGTTGGACCATCTCAATAATTAGAGGATGTATTCCCAAGATAGCAGAATCCCAGTAATGTATGCAAGCAGGATGTTTGAAAACAACCCTCTTAATAAATGGAGTTGACAGAAAATACACTGCAGAAGGATTACTGGCAGAGGCATGGAAAATAAGAGATTTGGCAGCAACTTTAAGAACACAAATATGCATCACTCAAGGGAGAAGATTTCTATCCAGGGAACAAGCTGTCTTTGTAAACAGGATTATACCCAGAACAAGCATCTGAAAAACATATATGAATGCCATCAAAGACAAAAAAAAAAGGCATCCTACAGAAATGAGGGATAGAAGGAGTATTCAGAGGCAGTTTCTTCAGCTTGTTGCTCTAAACAGTTAAATTTGTAAAATTGGGTTTTTATAATTTTTGAATTTGTTTATTTAATTGTTGCATTAGCCAGTCATTTTGCCTCTCTCTGCCCATAACAGATGTTCATTATAAAAACTGAATGCATTAAGATGATTACATTATTCAAACTCTTTGATAATTCATTTGTATTAAAACCATAAGATTCTGTTGACATTTCCCTAGGGTACATTTGGTGAGGTTAAGCAGGATAAATGTCACAGTTAGTAATGCTGTTAAGATAAAAACCTTGCAAAGGAACTACATATTATTTTTCTGCTTCACGGTCCTTAACAGCAACTTTTAGAGCTGTATTTCCTTTTTAAATGATGCATTACACCTTGAAAAGTAAAATAAAAATACCTGAAATTATGATTCTTGCTCATTTCCTCAAGAATAAATGAATAGAGGAGCAGAAATCTTAAAGAAGGCATGATTTTTTAAAAAAAGTTTGGGAAAAAAAGTGCTCTGTTAAATTATAATGGCCCTGGTGAAATGTGGTATGGAAGAACGTATCTTAAAAAGAAGGTAAGATGTGCATTAATTTTAGTGAAAATGCCCCCAAAAAAGGAAGTGAGCCATAAAATCTCAAATACAGCACAGGCATCAGTATTTGAGAAATACCTCAATATAGAGCATTGTGTAGTGGAACAGGAGGAACAAAATGAGCTTGGGATGACTTTTAGAGAGCCCTCGTTTCATCCTCCTACTCAAGCCAGGGTTAAGTACTAAGATTAATTCAGCTAAAAGTATGCTCAGTCAAGTTATAGTCGTAAAATTGTGGAAGTAAATTCGTGTTGGCCACGGCCTCCTGCAGGCAGGGGGAAGAGCTGCTGGTGCACAGGCTCCCGAGGCTGGTGAGCTGCTCCAAGATTTCCACGGCATCCATCCCAAATCCCCAGTTCTCTCATGAGCCCTTCCCATGACTCTTTAGTGGATTCCTCACTTGGACCAGCTCTTTTATACTGGAACCCAGCACAGGACAGCATTTACCTCTCCCAGTTTTCCACTAGAGAATAGCAGTGCCTGTGGGTATTCTCAGATATTTACACTTTCCATTAATCTCACTGCTGTTGCTCCGCCTTCAGTGAAATGTGATCATTGTAACGCTTCATTGTTTATGTTTCAGGTACTGAAAGTTTGTCTTCAGTCTTTATTCAAAAACACGAAAAGATAATTAAGTATAACTTATTAAAAGAATCATTGCAACAGCTCCAGTTGGAAATAATATTAGATGGATCTAGAGGAATATAAAGGTTTTGCTTTTTTTATTTTTTAATTCAGGAAAATTAATGAGAATCTGCCTAATAATGAAAGTTAATTTGATACTGTTCAGCTGTTACGTGAGGTTTTGCTGTCTGGGTCATGTCGAATAACAGAATAAAAAAATAATTATAAATATTACTGATTATAAAACAAGTGACAGTTTTGTAGTTGTCTTTAATTGCAATATCTTTTACACCACTAAGGAGAAAAGTTGGTCCTGAAAAAAAATTATAATTATTAATAAAAATTGTTCATAATGCATTATTTTTGTGAAAAGAGAGCCACAATGTCAGAGGCTAAAAAAATATCAACCAGAAAATCAAGAAATGAAGTAGAGTAGTTGAATACTAAAGGATCCCTGGAGGTCTAGTCCAACATCAGGATGATCCCACCCATAGCAGGTTGTTTAGGGTTGTGTCCACCTAGGTTATGGAGATTTTCAAGGATGCCATCTCCACAGCTTTCCAGGCCACATGTTTTTCCACTCTCACAGAAAACAAAGCACACCAAATTAAAACAAATATGTATTTTCCTTATGTGCAATTTGCTGTGTTTAAATTTGCACCAACTTTCTCTTGTCCTGTTCCTGGGAACCGCTGGGGAGAGTCTGGTCAGGGCTGCTCTCACCAGATGCTTTTGCACACTCTGTGACCCAACCCCACCTCCTTGTGGAGGAGCAGTTCTGGTGCCTTAGGATTTTAGCTTTTCTATTTTTCACATCTTTGTGATCCTGCAGCTCTTTAGTGTATAACTCCAAACTCCATACCCAGTGTGAGCTGCTGCTCTCCTATTTTGGGCAGACACAACAATTCCTCTCCAGGCTGGGAATCAAGGACACCTCACTGCCTCAGGCCCCAAGAGATGGAAACAAAAGTGAGTTTTGGGGAGAGCAAAGTTGCAAACTTGGTGTAAATGACTTCATTACCTGAAGCTGTAATTGGAAGATTAACCCCAATATGCAAATGGACCAAACTTAGAAAAGTGTGAAAACCTGTGACCTGTTCTCCATTGTGGGGGGGATCCATCTTTCCAAAATGCACCTGAAAGCCCTTCAGTAAATATAACAGCTTTTTATTCCCTTAATTCTGCCTGCCCTCTGTTTTTAGGTAGCCCCAAAAAGCCATCAGTTCCAGCTCTCTTAACTTCTTGTATGGGAGATGCTCCCTCCCTTTAATCCCTTCCTGGTCCCTGTCTCTCCTTTGTTGGGGAGCCCAGAACTGCACACAGCTCTCCAGCAGAGAAGCTTTGGTGGCTCCATACACATTCTCTTAAATTAGTACTTTGTACTTTTAAAATGCAAATTTTAGCTGAAAACGCCGGTAATGTAAACCCAAATTATTCTCTGCTGTAAAAATGCACTTTGCTGATGTTTGGCAGTTTTATTCCTGCTCTATCAGTTTTGGAAATGGATTTCTTTTTTATGTTTAGAGCATGCAGATGTTCAGGGATACTGGGGAAACCAAACACTCTGCAAAGTTAGTGTAGGAAGAAACTTATGATAAAAAATCTTTCACACATGACTTTTTCAAGGATATGGGGAATGCTTTAAGGACTATTTTGATATTTTCAGGGTCTTAATTTAAAACTACTTGACAATTTCTCTAGTAACCATAATCAGAAGCAAAGAACTAAGTCATTTAGGTCAGAGATAGTGATCAGTGGGAAACAGCAGAAGCATCTGTTCCTACAGTAATTGCACGTAACTGTTCAGATTGGGAGGAGCAACTTATTCAGTATCATTGTGAAAAACTCCTTGATATGGGGGAAAAAGTTCCTGTTTTTCATATGTAAAGCTTTCTGTATAGGAAGTTTTAAAAGCAAGTATTTATTGCTCTTCAAACATTTTACAACACATTTTCAAAAAATTAACAGGAAGTTTGTGAAAACACCTCACAAATGTAGATTTTTCAGGTCTGTTCATATTTTCAAAAATAGAGAGGGAGAAAGTAGATGCACATGGCAGAGAGCTGCTCCGAAAAGGATTCCTAAAGCGTCTGGGGGACGTAACTCCATCTCCCCCCCCCACACAGATTTCCCTTCCTGGATTACAGAACCAGAGGTAAGAGCTGTTCCTTTTGTCTGTATTCCAGGTCCTTGCTCTGTGTGGAGATGTGGCTTCTCCCACTCACACCTGAGCATGGCCCTTTGGTCACCCCATTCTAGCAGATGTTGCCTGTGGAATGGGGTCATTGAATGGATGGGTGGGAAGGGACCTTAAAGATCACCTTGTTCCAAATCCCCTGCCGTGGAAAAGGAGACCTTCCACTAGACCAGACTGCTCCAAGCCTCATCCAACCTGGCCTTCCAGGTTTAAATGTTATTTCCACACTACTTCATTGGGGTTGCACTCCACATGGCACAAATCAGCAGTAGTCATGATCCATGCCAGATCCTTAAGCTCCCAGAGTTCGTTCTGCTGTGCAGACTGCTGCTGTTGTAGAGCAGTCCTCGAGTGTCAACTAGGAAGTTTTGCAGATTGTTTTAATCACAGAGCGAGCTTTCATGGTGGGCAAAATGAACATTTTGAAATACGCTGATGCTTTGTTGCTGTTAATAACAATGGTGGTCGGAGGTTTATCTTCCAAAGAACGAAGCATTTTCTGGCGTGCGTTACACAGCTTTTTATCAAAACCCTTTAGCCCGCAGGCAAACCTGGGCTGAAGTCACTGATACATAGCTTGGATGGCATAGTAGGTTACAGCAGAAAAAATAAATGCAAAGATAACTACTCCACCCCAAAGCCTACATATAACTTGTGCTTATAGGTTGTTTAATTTTAAATCTTTTTTCAGCATAAAAGCACTACAAGTTTATCACTAACTTCTGCCTCTCTTAATAATTCATCTGCTTTGCAGTTGTATGGGTTTAATTAGCTGCTTCTGCTTCGGTGTTCTCGTGTCATGTTGTCTTTTCCATTAGATCTCTCTCCTTCATCCGTGTTAGATGTTTGCACATTTCCTAGCTTTAAGCAATGTGGGCTATAATTGGAATCTAAAGTTGGAGCATGTCTTCAGTTACCACTTTGTTAATTCCTTTTATTTTCCTGTCAAAACCGTATGCTATCACATATTGCCAGTGAAGTGAAAGAGAAGTCAAAGGTAATCCGCTTCAGCTTTCTTGCTTCTAGCAAAGGTTTTTGTCTTTAGACTTGTTTTCTGTTATAAATGTTCTGTGAAAGTATCCATACTATTTTGAGTTGAGTCTTTTCATAGACACTATACACAAGCATATTCCAGAGTACTGCAGGCTTTTAATGTAAAATCAAATTTATCAATGACAGTTTTCTCAAATTCTCTGCAACTCTTTTATCACTTTTTTCCCTGTCACATATAAATGTAAGTTCAAGTTGTTTAAAGAATATTAAGGCGGGATTTTATTAGAGTGAACAACAGGGTTGAGGTCCTGTTAAAATTGTTAAGCTGAAAGGAAGAAAAGACAAAATAGAAGGCAGAAGTAGCAGTGTGGAAGATGGAGGACGTGGTCAAACACAGGAATGGCAGTCCCAGCATACAGAGGGTTTATAAGTTTCTCTTATAAGTGAAAACTGAGAATGAAATGGCTGCCATGGTGGAAGACACGTTTTTGGTCTTGTGAAGGGTTGCATAAATATGATACAATAAATTAACAACGAGCTGATGTTCTGTAGTGCTTAAAAGGGCTGGGTTTGATTTTAAAAAGTGATTTTTTTTGTGTGTTTTTCTGCAACAGCCATTATAATGAAATTAATTGCAATGGCATGCTTGCCATTGGATGGGAGCTGAATCTCAGCAAGCGTTTGAGAATTCATTTTGAGTTAAAAAGGAGCTGAGCAATCAATGTCAAGCCCAGGTCCCCAGTGTCTTTGTTTGTGCAGCCACGATCCCACTCAAGGACTTACTCATTCTGACCGGAGCTCATTGCAGGATAATTCTTTTTCTATGGTTTCCAACTTTGTCTTCTTCCACAGCTGCGACAATTCTTACATTATATTTTATTCTCAATCTTCTCAGTAGCAAGTTCTATTTTGCCAAAAAGTTACCCTGAAGAGTGAATTCCTTATATTTTTATGGTCTACTTCAGCCCTGTGTCCCCCTGATGTTCTGCACACGGTCCTTCACCCTGTTTCAGAATCAATGCAGTTGTATAATAGAATTAATGAAGGCAGTTTCACCATCAATTTCTGCTGCCAAACTGTGAACTTACACAAAGCTTGACTTCTAATTTTTTTTTAAAGTTACTCAAATTAAGGCAATAAGAAAGACTTATAGGTTAAAGAGGTTGTGCAGGATGGGGGATTTTTTAATTTCTTAAAAAGAAATTCTTAAATTTATTCCAGTTGAATTGACTGTTTTATCCTGAGATATTTATAGATCAATTACATGAGGTAAGTTTTTGGGTCAATATTAAAATACAAAAGGATAAGAGAGGCTGAAATATATGTATTTTAAACTGTGATGTGCATGCTAAGCTCTCTTGATTAATAATTTATCTCAGATGGACAATAACCTATCCTGGAGCCAGTATGGAGGTCTAAGATAAAAAAGAATCTGGTGCAGAACTAAGTCAGAATGCCAGTAAATAATTCTTTGCAAAATGGTTTTTTCATTATTTAATCAGCTGCTACCGAGATTTAAAACCTCAAAAGGAAACAAATGTAATATAAGTTATGTTCATATATATTGCCCCATTAAAGTGCTTGAAATAACATTGAGACAACTTTTATATGGGCTATCTATGAATAAAATTAATATGAGGTTTATTTAGAAGAAAGAATTAATCTGCTGGTGAATCAAACAAAAGACTAGGAAAAAAAGCACAGTTGTGTGTTGAATATAAATACAAAGAAAATTATGTGAGAAATAACAAAGGCTTATTCCCTTTGTTATATATTAAAGCAGAGCACCAGATTGAATAAGGTTTTCACTTTTGAAAGCAGAAACTTGCAAAAAAAATTGAAATAGGTGGAGTAGAAGGTGGAGTTGTGAAACATAGATAATTAATATTGTAGTTAAAATGAGGTTTTAAAAGCACATTTAATGGTTGGGCAGTTTGGAGGATTCATTCTCCTTTCTGTTCATAAACCAGAAAAAAACTAAATGCATTTAAGTTGTAGGCTTTTTAAGTTTCTCACACATATGCTGACATGTGTACATGCAGATATATATTTATGAAAGTCTTTCAAAGGTATCTTCAGAGCATGGTATCTGCCATAAATGTGTCTGTGATGTGGTATGAGGTGCACATACCCCTTTCCCCCTGTGTACAGTGGCAGGAGACATGCACAAGTCCTTCAAAAATGGTTTCAAATTCAAGCATTTTGGTGAAGATTTGTACTAATATTAAAAAAATCAAGCCACAACACTGTCTGAATGCCATAGTAAATATTATGGATACAGCCAGAGCTCAAGTTTCACTGAATGAGTGAAAATGAGTTCAAGTTCCTGGGCAGAAATATTTGAATCAAATGATTTTTGGGTAGTTATTCTTTTCCCAACGTCAAATAATTTTTTGGTGTTAAAAATATTATCTGGAAAACAATAGGAGCATTGTTTAATATGTATCAAAACTAGAACAGAGGGATTTAAGAGTCCTTGCTTTTTAAGCATTTGGGTTCAAAAGGAAGAAATAGAGGCAGTGGCAGACTGCTGTAGAAAAAAACCCAGCCAAGTAGAGGTGAGGATCAGAAAACCAATGGTGGGGAAAGATTGTGAAAGAGCATTCTCCAAGCCAGCATTTTGTTCTGCTCCACTTTCTATGGGCAGATTTGAATGGATTGTTAATGTTATGGGGAGAGGAATTCTACCATGCTCCGTGTCATTACAGCAGACGTCGGCATCTGCACGTCCCGCCTGGAGCAAGCGCTGCCAGGAATGCCAGGAAATTTGGGAATGCTGTGTGCATCACAATCCCTCACTGGGCAGCCACTGGACCAACAGGAGGGTGAAACATCAGCTGGTCAGACAGAACAACCTGGGAGTGAACCACAAATCGATGCACTTCCAGGTGAATAGAAGGAAAAACACCAGGTTGATGGCTCAAGTTTTCTAATTCCAAAAGAGCAGACGGAGAAATTACAGAAACTAATTAGTGGAGTCAACGTGATTGAAGTGCCAGGGGACTAAGTGTGAAGGAGCTTTGGAATCTGGAGTCAAGGCTTCAAAATCTGTTTGGAGTGCACCACAAACAAAGAGGCAGCAATTCACAGAAAATGGAAACGGCTCTTCAACATTTGCTTAAAACCCAAATGATCTGGGAGATAGCAGACAGCAAAAAGGTAAGATGGAACTAATTTACAGAGAGGTCTTTCTTAGACTGGTAAAGGTGTAATAGTCCTCCCACAAAATCAGATCCAATTGTGCTATACAAAGGACATTTTGGTTAGGAGAAGTCCGCCATAAAAAGTACAGTGAAAGGAATTAGTCTGATGAAGCAGATTTTTCCATAAATATGGTTTTCCAAATGCAGCACCCAAATTGTTATGTTTTGAACCTCATTTCCATGAGAATAATGAGGTTACCCAAGGCATATTAGTGGCAGGTTTGAGTGATCTGTGCCTTTTTGGCCTCAGGGCAGCATTGTCTGTCTTTCTGCCCCCCATAAATGTAGAGCTGTAGCATACAAAACATAAACTCCTGGGTAGTCAGAGCAAACAAAACAAATTCAGATATTTCTACAGATTATTTTTACAGTAAAGGAACAGCTGTTGGAGAGATTCGTGATGTGCTTCATATATCCGTAATGACAATAAGATGATTTTTTTTTTTTTGTTTACCACTCTATCATTTAAAAAGAGTTTTTTAATTTGACTACAATCATTTTAACAAGTCTTTCTTTCAGAGGGTTCCATTCCTTATTTTTTCCTCTGGTATCTCCATAAACATAAAGTTTGATGGATTTTGAAGTTACCATGTTAGAAATAAGGCAGCCTAACCATAAATACTGTGTTGTAACATAGGATGTGAATTCATATCCTACTTACCTTGTCTTTACAACACGTAATGAGTAATATATATTATGGCATACATATCTTCATCATAAAACTAAGCTTTTAGCAGCTATTTTAGTATCTTTCACCATTTTTGTGGATTCTCCCTCTTGTAACCAGCTGGTTTTTAGGGGTGCATTTTCCCCAGATTTACAGGCAGTGCAGTGCAGTTTCAGGAGCAGCAATTTGGAGCAGCTGTCATTGCAGTCCTCATGGAAACTGCTGAAACATTCTGGTGTAGCAGGTACAAGAGGAATCGTTGATAATTTGAAATGTTAATATTTTAGAGCAGTACATTAGGCCTCACATTATTTAAATTACTCAGATTTATGACATTTGCACCTTTTCTTCCACCGCTTCCAAGTTCCCAAATACTGCAGCTCCTGCTGGCAAATCCCTTCCTGCTCCAGAGCATCCTGGCCTTGGCTGCTTCACCTGGAGCTCAGACATCCCCAAAAGCCTTGATTCCTTCCAAGGAACCTTCTATTTAAACATAGAGAAAAAAATCACCCCAGTGATTAGTTGGAGAAACCGTAATGTGGTTAAATCCAAGAAATTCTCCAGCAAGGTAAAAGAAGACTCTGATGTTGCAGTTTAGATTCAACCATTCCTCTCTAATCTGGCACAGATGCTCTTTCTGGCCTTACCTAACAACAGTTTTTATTATCATATTCAGGCAGCAATTATTATCTGAATTATAATTATTGTTATTATTATTATATAGTCCAGACATGTTGGAAGATTCTATTTATAATTTAAGAAAAATGTGAAAGTCTGAATTACAATGGACACCTTTAACTCAATTTTCCACAGTGGAATTGATGAGTAAATTACTCTGTGATCCTGAAATTTTGTAAGGATGTGTTGATGTTATAGAGACTTGGTTTGCTTGAGGTTTAGTCAATCCTCTGTGCTCCACAGAAATCTTTAAAAGCCTAAGATCTTATCTTGACATCTTCAATGGTCTCAAATTCTCTAGGCAGCAGATAACTGCAGAGAAATCCTTCCCCATTTGTTTCTTTTCCTACTTCTCAGGAATAAATAAAATAATTCTGGCTTTTTGCACCCCAGATGGAATTTGGAAGAAATCTAAGAATTTTCCATGCTTGATTTTCTTAATTAGGGTTGGTTTATTTTTAAAAAGATATTTCTGCTAAACAGTTATGATAATTCTGTTACTGAAGATGGACACTGAATTTAAGAAATGTGCTAATGATGCTGAAAAAATTAAAATATAATGCTTTTTATGCAGTCTACAAAAAGAGACTATATTCCACAAATTGAAGGCTTTCAATAAATTTGAAGGCTTTATTTTTTTACTATTGTAGAAGATTTTTAAAGTAGTTTATACACAAGAATAAAAGATGATATTAAGGTACACTTTTTAACAGCGAAACCACAACTTAGAATGCAGAAAATTATTCTGCAAAATCACTCCCATTTCAACGAAGTGTTCATTGCATGGGCAAAATAATCAGGAACTTATTAAAAAGTCCCTGGTAATTGGGGAAGTGCTTTGGGCTGATGAGGTAAAGACAACCAAGATCTTCCATTATTCTAGCAGTATTCTTTTAAACTATTTCCTATTATTCTTCAAGCTGTGGTTGAATAGGACCCTGTGGATCTCTTCCCAACCAGAGCTTTTTCCCTGCTGGGATGGATGCAGAGCCCAAGTAAATATTCAACTGTGGACGAATCAGGCATAGATCCCAACAACTAAGTGGGGTTTACTTTTATCATTTCAACTCATTAAGTAAAAATTCTTCTGAAAGAAATTAATGTTTCATCAAGAAAATTACCTTGAGTCCTCACACAAGCCAACAGACCAAAGCGTCCAAATTTAGTACAAATGTTTCCAGACAGTTGAATGTTTTTCTTAGTATATTGATTGAGCTCTTCTTCTGTAAAAGGTTGATTTATTAAGGATTACCTGTCTTCTCACATTTCTTAACACATAAAACTTTAAATGTAGGATGTCTTTGTTCATATTTGCAGAATAATTATTGCATATGTTTGGCTAAATTTCAGTCTTTCTGTTCTGGTCTAACCAAAAATCCTTAATTAATGTTTCATAAGTGTTTGAAAGAATATTGGTCTATAGGGGAAAAAAATCAAGGTTGGGCAGTGGCTTTAGCCATTATTAATCAAATTATTATTTATTGCTTTAATTAGGAGGGACTAAAAAGGCACAGAGCTGCAGATATTTGAAAATGGGATTATTCTCACATTTCCTGCTGGGGCGGGAGTTAAACACCACAGGACTGTGGGATTGCTGCTCTTCTGACTGTAAGTTTTGTCTTAATGGTAGCACTGAATGTTTTACGGGCTGCAATACCACCTCCCTCTGAATAATAATTCACTGTTCTGTCTGTGCCAGCTCTGGCCTTTCCTGACTGAAATTGTAGCACATCGTCATAAAATAACGTCGATGTGATGGAGAATCATCAGCCCTGAGAGGAGTGGTTCTGCACAAGGATCCTTAAAGCCTTGGCTGGCTCTGATCAGATACAAATTGGTAACACCAACCTGACAAACTGTCCTGAAAAAACAGCAATAAATCTGTTTGTTCAACAGTGCTGCTTCTGGAAATCTCTCAAGATACAAAGGAGGCAAGGGTGTGCTGAGCTTTCTCACGTGGTGAGCATCCTCTAAGGGAGAACCGCGAGGTTCTCCCCAAAGAAGTGCTGATGCCATAGATATTAGTCAGTGTAAACATTGAAATGAGGTCCTTCTTTAAAGATTTTGATGTTTTTTAAGATTAACCTGTTTTGAAAGCTCTCTGCTTGCAGCAGATGTTTTTAATGTAATGAAATGTATTCTGGGCACTTCCTGATTTAATTCTTCTCTCTGAAAAATTATTCGATTTTCACACTATTTTTATGCCCCTTGAACAGGTACTGAGCACGTGAAGAAGTCCTTTGGATTGGATTTCTTACTGTGGAATAGTTTATTCTCTTCATGAAGCCTTTTGGTGTATGGATTTTCTACAAGGTAATGACTGCAGTTGTTTTATTTATTACAAATTCCAGATAACGATAGATGTTCAAAGAAAGTACTTGAATTAAAAAAAAAAAAAATTAGTAAACATCTCTGCCAGACTGCCAAACTTGTTCTATGATATTTCCATTTACCCTTCTATCAATGTGTGTAAAATGATTGTATTTAAAAATACGGTATATAGTATGAATAAAAACATTTCTGCCTTTCTTCAATGTGTGTTTATTAGTACTTTCTGTCATTTAAAGCTCAGCCATTTAATTCTCTGTGCACTTTCATAGCTGATTTATATGATCCTTATAAATTATCAATGACTTGGAGAACTCACATGTATGAGTTATGAAAAGAAGCACAGGGAAATTTTTCCTTTCCTTTTTTCCCCGCTCTATCATGTCATGCTTGCACTTAACCTTTACTAATTTAATCCTACTTTAACCATAATTGCATAGTCTGTACTCCATTCATTTGGCATGATTCAATTTTTGTGTGATCTTCCCATGTTTTCAGTGTCAGAAAATAATCTAACCAAAGTTTCAAATGTTTCTCCTGCTTGCATTATGACACAAGAATAAAAAATATCACCAAGGAAACGGTAGACTTCAGAGACAATTTATTCTTTTAAGTCAGACCAAAGTTTAATTTAGATGAAAATCCTGGAAGACATAATTCCTCACAAAGTCAGTAATGTTCTTCTCATTACCTGGTAATGATAGTCTAATTCTATCCAAAGGAATTTTTAATAATATAGCTGCGTGTCTGAAACTTAAAAATCGAGAATGAAGATGACACGATCCAAAAGCTTAAGAAAACACATTAACTGAAGCTAGAATAAATCACCAACAAAGAACATTGTCATTTTCTCAGCTAATATTTCATCCTTCTAGCCTCATCCCAATATAGCTTTTACATTTTTAGTAGTGGCATGTAAGTGATGGGCACATCCAAGCTCACAGAAGGGCACTGGAGGTCACATTTAGAAGTTTTCTTTAACTTCTGATGTTCTTCCTGGTTTCCTTTGTAGCCAGCAAGTGCCATTCTGCTCTTCTGTAGTGCCATATTAAATCCCGTGTTATTAAAAATGAAATCCAGTTTCTGGAGGGGGACACAGCAATGTTTGTACATTGTCCACGCTCCTGTGTCCCCCAGGTCACTGCAGCTGACTGGTGACAGATTAACCCACACGAGGATGGTCATAGCTCTCCTTCTGCAGAGGGGCCACAATTTAAAACACCTTTATTCTGAATTTGTGTTTAGAATACGTATCTTTATCTCTTCATTGAAATGTGGGAATTTTTCAAAAAGGAACCCAAAAATTTAGTCTTGCAAATTTCTTTGCAAATCAGATGTGATCCGATTTCAAAATTTTTGGTTTATATTTCAGTTTCTTCATTTCTGTCATTAACTACATTCATAGGGTATGAAGTTTCAGCCTGAGTCATAGAAAATTTCTTACTCTCCTCTAAGTGTTAAAACACACCTGAAGAAACGGGGAAATATATTAAATCTTTAATCTTCAGACTATTAAAACAGTATTTGTATTTTAGTATTTTCCCTCTTACTATTATTTTTCCTTTCTTGCAAGCAAAATATGGCAAGGAAGTTCTTGTTCTTATGTGCTTTTTGATTATTCTTCCCTGCATTGAGTTAATAGGAAAAAAGCTGAAAGTTAGTTTTTCATTTTGCATTCTTTTAATAGAGAAAATAAATTTTGTGATTCATTTTATGGGCCCTTATTAGTGTTATGCATATTGGCCACAGCTCAGAAACAGATGAATTTTCTGTAGAATCACAGGAATTTAACCTTAGACTTTAACCCACGATAAGCAGATTCTAACAATATTCATTCTAAATGACTTTTCTTAATTTTACATATATTTTACATAATTTGCATATTAATTTTAATACCATGCCAGCAAAATTAAATGTAAATTTCTGCCAAGTCATTTGACTTTTTTGTTAACCTGTTATCCTGACCATATAAATCTAAACTTTTGTTTGCTAGTAATGCAATCTCCATCCGTCCATCCGTCCATCCGTCCACCCATCCACCCATCCATCTGTCCGTCCATCCATCCATCCTCCATCCCTCCGTCCACCCGTCCACCCGTCCACCCGTCCACCCATCCACCCATCCATCCATCCATCCATCCACCCATCCATCCATCCATCCATCCATCCATCCATCCGTCCACTCACCCATCCATCCATCCATCCATCCATCCATCCATCCATCCATCCATCCATCCATCCATCCTCCATCCATCCATCCATCCATGATTTAAATAACTCACAGACACCTTTTCACAAAGTGTCTTTATCCTCCTGCAAGTGGAATTGCTCAGCCTGTTGAGAATGTCAAGATGGAATAATCAGAAGTAATAGGAAAGAAGAAGGAAGAGTTTATTGCAATAATGGCAGCACTTCTTAATAAGTCTTTTGCAGATTTGTAGATTTCTGTGATTGTGATAGCTCTTCTCATATTCGTGTCTCAAGAAGTCTTTGCTTGATCACAGAATAATTCATGAAAGAGCTCATGAGAGACGAACCATACATCTCTGAAAGGTTGCAGCCTAAACATCTGCTGGAGCCTGTAAATTTAAATAAAACCTGCAGGACTGATGCTGCAATGCCTTCCCATTGCAAATTCTTATTTTTCAATAAGTTTCAAGATCACGACTGAAACTGTGCATCTGTACTTAGACGGAAAACACCGTAGGTGTCTGGCAGGTTTCCAAGTGGTTTATGAGACAGCACTGCTCAGAGGAAGGTGTCAAAAATGATCCAATGGGAGGAATGATGCTTGATTGCAGTTTATATGTAAACTTTCAAGAGGTGAAATTCTAAACCAAATATTTTATGGTGAAGCATGACCTGCCTGTGGTTTGACTGTGGTGTTATTTCACTGTGTGTATTAGTTCACTGTTAGTTTGCAGTGTTAGTTCCCATATGTATTTATGAAACAGTTAGCCATGACTGAATATTTGTAAGAACATAAGAAATCAAGAAAATACAATGAGAAAAAAAAAACCCAAACTTATTGGAAAATCAAGCATGACATAATTTGGGGTTTTTTTTACATGCTGTTCACCCTAATATTGAGTGATCAATTCTTGTTCTAGGTTAGGAACAGTGGGTGAGATTTATCAATTAGTGTATTTTTTTGTTCTTTTCAAAGGAGCATTGTTGATCTTGCAGTGCAAATCCCAAAGAACAGTGTGGAGCTGGGGATTGATTTTATATGACCTGGAGTTCCACATAAGTTCGTTATCCTGTCTTAAATCAGGTCCTAAGAGAGGTGCCTTGGTGAAGGAGCTCTTACAGCTCCATCACAAGAGATCTGTCTCCTCACATATAAAAACAAATGCTATGTAGTTTTGACACCCTTTGCTGCCATACACAGTGCAAGGTCCTTTTATGCTATAAAATATTCATTCTGGTTAACTTCTGACAAATAATGCACAGACTAAAATATCCGGCTGTGGAAATAATTCAAGCAGTGACCTGGAAAGATGCTTAGTTCTCAATCTCTCTGTCCTTTCCTTTGCTTGAACAGAAGTGATACTAACTCGAAAAATGCCACTTGTTTAAAACTGTGAAAGTAGAATTAGGAGTGTGCAGATTTTTTTGTGGCAAAACTGAGCCATATTTTTCCCTGAATGTCTGAGACAGTTGAACTAAACAGGGTTATCTGAGGGGACAGGCGAGATGATGATCATGGGGAAAGCAATCAGAGAGATTTCCAAACATCCTTGATTAGTAGAGGGCAAATACATTTTAAAGGAAATAAATCTAAGAGGAAGTTGTTGTGAAATGGAAAACTGCCTCAGTAGCAAGAGGCTTGGAAAATCAACTTTGGATGTGTTATAGTTAAAAGCCCTGAGGCTCCCTGCCTAACACACATATGATATGGAGAAACGTAACAGATGCTTCACTGAGGGACTGGAATATAAATCAGTGTAGGAGCATTAATCTGTGCAGAGCTGAGTGTGCTTTTATTCTGAAGAAAAACTTCTGAATTAGAGAAGTTAAACAAATGTGATTTTCCACTCATTCCACTGTGAATTGCAAAAGGTTTTATAACAAAAACAGTTCCAGGAGGGAGTTATCTTTGCTAAAGTTAAATCCGTGTGTGGATAGCATTGAACATTCCAACTGGATACAACTAGCTTTTGTAAGCATCACTTCCAATCCTCCATTATTTGCTTAATCAGCCAATTGTTTCCCTTTCTGTGAGTGTAAGAAATAGAAATATATTGTTTTAATGTGATGATTGGCACCACATCAGCAATGGTTACCCTTCACTGCCTCATCAACCTCTGCGTTCACAAGGCCACAAGTGCAGTTTGAGAGGTTCTTAATTAAAATTAACACCCCTAAAAACCATTTCTTGTAAAATTGTAGAGAAACAACAATTTTAGATAAAACTATCCCCATTGTTCAATTCTGAAAGTCGTATATAAAAAAAGAAATTACGCATTACTATTTTTTCACTCTTCAGCCATGTTACAAATCCTACCTGTTGCCTTCTTTCACTCTTTCTATTTTAGTTCTCAACAAAATAACCTCAACTGTCATTGTCCTCAGCACCTGAAGCCCAGAAGGGTTACAGGAATTTGCACTTGCATCTGGTATCTTTAAAGGCCTGTTAGTGTTTTTGATGGCATCTCCAAAAAATGTTACTGTTCTTTTCACCCATTGCTGGGAACTCTGTATTTATTCTCAACATCATCAGTTCAGTGTCTCCTCCTTTTCATTTGTTTGTTTCCCCTCCTTAGGTTAATCTTTTAAATTAGATTATAAAAAGAAATGTGTATGTTTTAGTCTTGCTTTCAGAAATGTGTATTAATTCCAAAATGTGAGTAAGGTTTGTAGATTTAAAAAAGGTGTTGGTTTTCTTTTTTTTTTTTCTTTTGTTTCGTTTCAGAATTTTCCATAAAATTATAAAGGAGTGGGTTGATAAACTTGTGATGTTTCTGGAGTTTAATCTTTTTCATTTTTTCTTTGATTGAATTGCTTGTTGAGCATGGTATTATGCTGCACAAAATATTTAAGAACCTGCCACAATGAGTCATTTTGAGGTATAGTAGCACTAGAAATGGGAAATTAATGGCTAAAATAATATACATTAGAAACTTTTGCTTAAGGGTGCAATGACATGAGGAAAGGTTAAGATGGAAGCATCTAAATGAAAATGCATGAGTTTCACAGCTTCCTGGAAAATAATGCCAACAGAATACTAAAAGCTTCCTTTTTGCTTTTAAATTTTAAAAAGTTTGTTTGCATTTCTACCCAATTTTATATCATTATTTTAGAATTAGGAAAAGCCTTCATAAGAAATAACACTGGGTTTTTTTTCTTGCTTGAGGTTAGAATTGGAATCTTTTGCTCTGACCTTTTGAAATATGTTTCTCTTTATGTTTAGATTTAATATTCTCTGGAGCAATAGCAAAAATATATCCATTCATCTAAAATATATCCATCAAAATCCATACCAAGCAGTTCTGGTATTTGTCACATCTTAATACTATAAAATGTTTGACTGACGGCTGACAAATTTGTTCAATTTATAGAAAGGTGGTTTCTTTTAATAATCAAATTAACAACACGATACAAGACTGTGAAATGAAGTATAAATTTCAGACAAGAATTTGTGTTTTAAAAAGGGCTGGGCAGGAAGAAATGTCATAACAGAACACCAGGCATTTTTAGAATGAGAGAAAAATCGAGGTTGGGAGGCATCTCTGGAGCCCATCTGGTCCAACCTTCTGCTGAAAGGTTATCCCTGTCAGGCTGAGGCAGGAATATTTCCAGCAAGGAACACTCCTCCTCTTCTCTGTCACTAATTCCAGGATTGTTGCTGATGCTCACAATGAACTGGTTTCTTATTCCAGACCAATATTTCCCCTGGAGCAGCTGGAGTCCGTTTCCTTTTGTCCTCCATCCCTTCTGTAGTTACCTCTTGGTACCGGAATTTTGGGATTGGTTTTCCCCTGGGCCTTCTCTCCTCTTAGATGAGCAAAAATTCCTTTATCCTCCTTTCACAAGCCAAGACCTCCTAAAGTGTGATTTTCTTGGTGCCTCTCTGCTGCACCTTTTCCTTGTTTTATTGTCTCTTTGAAACTGGGGGATCAGAGCCGGACAAAGTATTCCAGGTGTGGCCTGGCAAGTGTCAAAAGTGATCATTCCCTGATCTTTGTGGCTTTTCTCTTGCTGATGTAACCCAAGGCGCTGTGAACAGCCTTTCTGGTAATGTGCATCAATCCAAAAAATCCCAAACTAAAATCAAATTCCCAGCAGGAATGACCTCTTACTTTCTTGTATCCTGTAAGGTGCCTCCAGGCCTGCCTTTGGAGATATAACATTTCCTTATCTGCGAAAAAAATCCAATTTATCTTTGTAAACCCACCTGAAGGCTTTTATTGAAAAAGGCAATGCTTCTCAGAATAAGGTATTTATATAATCCTTTTACTTACACTTGATAATTAATACTACATGCCATTGTATTTGTATTTTTTGGTGAGGATTTTAAGTCTCCTTTAGCAGTTGACCAAAGAAAATGAAGATGTATTGATATAGTCTATTTACCCCCTGTTGTATGTAACCTTCACACAATAATCAATCTTGTTAGGACTATGGATCCTGAGTCTACCACTCAAAGGTCAAAAGTGAGAAAAATTGATCATCTGTTGTATACCTGTATATCAAGATATATAGTCTTTCTTTAAGATGCTTCTCATTAACATTTCTAGGATAACATTTTTCTAATAGAGGTTTGTCAGCTGAAGTCTAGCCTCCAAACTTTTGCACCAGAATTATACCAGAATTTAAAAATTACAGTTGGAAATCACAGCAAGCTATTTTTACTATGAGAGGAACCTGTTAGTTACAGAAAGAGAAATCAACCATTATGTCATTTGGAAGTTTTTACAATTAAAAGTTTTATTCCTAGAGGAACTGAAAGACAATTAAATGAAATGCTAACAACAAATTAAATGCTTTATAGGTCAGTCATCCCATTAGGTCTCTTTAGGGAAGCTGTTCTCATATAAAGCATGCCATAACCTATTTGCATAATGATTCTATCTTAACTGTGCCTTCTGCTCTTTTATGGTGTGTTGTTTATCCTAGTGCAGGGCTGATATAGTGGAACTGCAAAGAAAGTAAAAGCTGCTATTTATGGCAGACAAAACCCTGCACCATTCACATATATTATGCAGGACAGTACCCAAACTGCAAATATGATTTAGCACATAGAGACATTATTCTCCCCTCATCACAGTGGTTTAAATGTTTGAATTATATATACACTGTTAGCATCATTGTTGTTATAAGATTATCCACACAAAAGCAGCTCCAGCCAGAGTGTGGGGAAGTTTGTGAAAGAAAACACAAGGTTGCTAAAGACACTGCTAATGGTCTGAGCTTCTTTGAAAAATCAAATGCCTGTCCTAGGGAAAAAAAAAACCACTTCTGAGAAATGTTCATCTCTGAATCACACTGAGACAAACATTCTTTCAAAATTTTGAGGGACAGGAATGTAATAAAATGAGTTTTCATTTCTGGCTTTGGATTATAGCTCATTTGTTTACAAGATTGGTTTTGTCTCCATGGGCAGAGAGTGAATAGCTAAAAATCTTGATATTAGTAAAAATTCTGTGTTTTGTTATTATATTTTTAGGGCTTTTTTTTTTTTAGTTTTTTTTCGTTTTTGACTATATTGTTTTCAAAACATAAGGAAGAAAGAAATATAAACAATTCTCTTAGTAGCATTTGAATGCACAACAGTCTCAATTTACTTGATCTGCTGTAGGGAGTTTCTAAATCTTATTTTCCTAAAGCCTAATTTTGTCTCTCTGGCTTTTGTACATCCTCCGAAAACTCATCTGGAGTCTGAAAGTGCAAAGTGTCTTTGTTTCAGTGTCTGAACAGGACTTCTTGGATGTTAACAATATCAGTTGCATGTGGAAGGCACTGGAGGCCTATTTTGCAGGCTGCAGGAGGAATTGCTGTGATAAAGCCCTGGGATCAAAAGCCCTTAGGGACACAAACAGCAGCTCCTTGCAGTTTGCCATCTTGAACCAATTAACTGCAGCCACTCCATTGTCAGCTCCAGCACAGGGGCAGGGATTCGAGAGCAGGGCTGAGCCTCTGCTGCCAGTGGCAGATAACACGAGACAGGTTTATATTTCATCAAGGCACGCACCCTTTGCAGCAGCCTGTCCTAACAAGCTCTCTGTGCTACGGACTGAGAGCAGCGTAACTTCCATTTAGGCTTTCACTGATGTTCAAGCCTTTCAAGTATCTGAGTAATCCCTGAGAAAGTGCTGCCTTGCTGTTTGGGAGCTCAGAGAGAGTGCTGGAGTTTCCAAAAATGCCAGGTACTCAAGAGCTTGCCGCTGTTTCAAAATTAGTTATCAGGTAAAAACTATTTACGGGTGGCTTTGCCCTGAGAAGGCACTCAGATTGCTAAGAAAAAGGATAGTAATTCTTCTTCGTGCATAATATTGTGGTTGGCCTTTCTGCTCTTGTGCTGAAGCAAAGGAATCTAGACTCTTTAAAAAGGCTGTTTTAAACTCTGTTCTGGCGTATGCTGCAAACTTTTACGTCACTTATCTTGGCTCTGCAGTCGGCAGTTCTGAGATCTGTCACTTTTTGTCAACCTGCCCTGGATTCTGTGCCTGGAGCGGTGCTGATCACAGGATTAAACTGATCCCGAAGGTTTTACTAATGTAGACTCTGGATTTTGTTCCTTAGGGAAGCCTTTCCCTAGATATGAGCCTTTCCTGCTGGCGTGAAGCCTTGTCTCTCTTTTCCAGGCCTTCTTGAGAGCATGCTGTCCACACTACAGCCAAGCACAAGTCAGTATCCATTCCAGTTGGAAAACCCCAAGACTGGATGCAGAAGCACCAGGCACAGCCAATGTCTCTGCTGCTGGTAGCCAAAACACAGATCTATATATATTTTGCCTGAGAAGTATCAGGATTTGGATTTGTCTCTGTACAAAAACTCTGGAAGTTGAGAATTACATTATACACATTGCCTTAATGAATTATTTCCTTCCAACAAAATATGTATTTCTCAGCAGGAGTATGACACTAAATGTCATGAAAATGAATTAAGCAATTTCCTCCAGAGATCTGAAATAACTTCTGCTGCTAAGGAGTTTCAAGGAACATCCTCTGGTGGACCTCAGCAAATTAAAAAGATCACATCTGCTGTTCTGATGTCTCAGATCTTCTTCCTCAAAACATTTATTCAGTATTTACTCTTCTTTCTCATTGCATGCAGATCTTTGCTATAATGTTAGCTTTGAAAGAAAATAAATCATGACTTTTTGGAGAATTGAAGAAATGATCTGTGGATGAGGTTAGTGGACATATTAAAGGTGAAATGAGTGGGGATTTAATCTCCTGTAGACTGTGAACTTCTCTTCAAGTGCATCAAAATTAGGCTTGCCTTACTTCTTTATCTTGCATTCCTGAAATAAGTCTTCTGAGTTTAAAGGTACCTCCCTGCTGTGGTCCAAACTGTTAAGTAATGAAAGGAGAATCTCGCTTGCTTTAAATGCCTCCAGAAGAGGAAAGTCCTGCAACCTGTAACCCTTCCCTCTGCCAGGACTGAGCTAGGGATTGTCTCCCCAATTTTCTCTAAATTCTAGAATGTGACCCATTATGTTCTGTTTTCCTGGGTGGTGCTGAGTGTCCAGATATTTAAATAATTTTAGAAACTTATAATTTCTAGGGCATACTCAGTGTTACACTTGATCCACTTTCTGTCAGAGGATTTCACGTGGGGTTGTTTATGAAAAAAATTGTGGAAAATGGGGAGGGTCTCACCAGACCAGGAGTAGAGTAGTGTTTATTGGACTGCCATATTTCATCATCATCCTGCCTCAATAAGCCTTAAGCTTCTCATGCAACATTTTCTCTCTGCACATCATGGAAACATTTCCACATTGTGGAGAAAACTCTCATTTTAGTCTGACAAATTATGAACAGTGAGGGAAGAGTGCTCTTTGTGGTCACCTACTTGTGCCATTCAAGATAGACAGGAAATATCAAAGAGAAAATATTAAGTAAATTAGAAGCATAGTGTCAAAAAAGTCTCTTCTACTTACCCAGTATCTAATTGTTCAGCATTCTCTTATCTTCCCTTCATCCTTTTTGCCACTGAATTGTTGCATATTCATTGAACTACTTTTGATTTTATTTTTTTTTTTCTCTGTGAGCTCTCATACACAAAACACTTGATTTTACTGCTGTAAGAAATAAAGGGCAAAAGAGGAAGAGAAATTTACATAGAAAGCACAGTCTAGGGCACGTTCTGCTGGATTATGTGTCTTCAAAGGCTTTCCTGGAAGTATATTACAAACAAGATTTCTTCCAAGTTAGAGTGATCCGAAGTGCTATGTACTTAAATTGTCTACAGCCAATTTAAAACAAGGGATGCTGCTTGAAGCTGTATTTTATCTACAACAATATTTTAGAGAATCATTATTGTAAAAGACATATCAGGATTGGTATAATTAACCAATAGGTTTAAAATTTAATTGTCTAGCAATTATTTTTTTCCAGACTATCACTGTAATATGACACCAAACAAAGCTCATGCATGAGGTACCGTTCTAGAATTATGTCTAAATGCTTGAATTTATTTCATTTGAAGCCAGAAATTTGTATTGACACCTTAAAAATTTGCTACGTTATGGCTGGTTCTACAAAAAGAACATTCTGCCAGGTTTTGATTCATTGTTATTAACACTTAGCACTCAAAGCAGCACATTAAAACACCAGGCCAAATGTTCCAGATTCTCAACGTTTTCCTCTGTTGATATCAGCAATGTCTTACCAGTTTTAACACACTTCATTAATGAACACCCTATGCCAGATGTGTCCCTGTTTAAATGCCTAAAAATAACTCTTAAGTTGTTCCCTGGCAAATGCTAAGCTGACATAAAGATGAGCTCATGGCAATAATTATATGGCTGCCTTTAAGGTTTATGTTGCACTTCCAATTGAACACACAATTTGGGATTTTTACACTCAGAATGGTCTTGAGGCTACTACCTAGGAATGGGAGAGAAAAGACACGATATAAAGAGGGAAAGGCATATAATTAATTTTGTCTAAGAGTTATACTTAAAGCAGTGAACAGACGGACAGTTTTTAAATCTGAAAATCCTATCACTTGCCAGCTGTAGTATGTCACATATAACATGTCTGCCTCAAACACAGAAAAATTCCACTTGAAATGTTGGCTGGTACCAGGAATATTTTGCCAGTTCTTCCACTGTTACAGAAAGAGTAATTGCTGTTTCTCACAAAATAGTATGCAGGATGAGGAAGAAGTTGATATTTAATATTTTAGTCAGAGGAAGAGAGAGAAATATGACAAGGATTAAAATAAAACCTTACAGAAACTTCATCCTGATGACTCATTAAACACATGAAAAATCTCACTTATTTTGATGTACATTTATATATTACATATTCATCCCTGGAGGTGTTGCAGGCCAGGTTGGACAGGACTTGGAAAACCTGGTCTGGTGGAAGGTTCCCCTACCCATGGCAGAGGTGCTGGAATGAAGTGAGCTTTATGATCCCTTCCATCCCAAACCATTGTGCAATTCTGCTATTTAACCAATTCTGTTCTCTTGAAATATTTGCTGAAATGTAGGTCAGTTTTCTCTATGTGCCTTGCAACCTGCGGATGGTCTGCACAGAGATTAACTGAGCAATGGAAGTTCTGGTGCTTGGTTACACCTTCTTTGCTCCTCAGAGAAAATAATGCAAGGCTTTGTTGACATCTTGTAAGTAAAATAGTAATAATCTCCATTCTATATTGCCTGTGAACTTTTGGCTTTTCTGTCCATACAATATTTATTTTGGGAGTAATTTTTGTGATTCATTAAATGAAGCGTTTCATGGTGAGCACCCAAAGAGCAGGTGGCATCATTAACTGCTTTAAACTATCTGAATGGGGACTACAAGATGCAGAAATTACTAAAATACAAGCTGGGTTTGGATCGACCTGTTTTTTCCACTCCTGTCCCAAATATACCAGGATATCTTGTCTAGGCAGAGGAGCTATCCTCTGTCTGTGGCTGTAACTTTCACACAGGAAATTTTCTGAAAAGTGCCAGTAGAACCATTAAAGACTTGTCTAATGCTATCTAATAGATAAGAAACAAAAAAGTAAATGCTTACACAAATCACTTTATTTTCTCAACTAAGTTCCAATGCCTGAACTTCGAAAACAAACAAATAAAAAAGGTTTAGACATGGGAACACTTTTGATAATCAATTTATTGCATTCTTTGCAGCTCAGAATTGGTGATCAGAGTCTAAAAGATTAATTCAAGAGCAAGAACCCAACTTAATCTGCTTTAAAGCCAAGACAAAATTTTAGCACATGCAGAGAGTCTGACTGTCCTGATACTTGTTTCCACTCTTCATGTCCCTTTTTTTGTAGCCAAGAGCGTATATTTGCAGTACAGTCAATCCTTTAAAAGATTTGGGATGGGAATATAATTCTGAATGTCATTTTGTGACACTAATACTGATACTGGGAGTGGTTACATTGAGTTACTTCTTGCATTCATTTTGTTTGATGTAAGTTTTTCAAATTATTTTATATGGTCTTTTGCCCAAAACCTCCCTTTGCACATGCTTCCTATTAGCTTCCACAGAAGAGAAGGTCAATCCATTTGTTCATTCTCTGAAGGAAATATTACTTTAAGTGCCAGACATCTTAATTCATTGTTGTCCAGAATAATTGCAAAGATTTATTACGACAAGCATGGTTGTGGAGATAATCCAGGCTGTTGTCTGTTGGAAACAAGAATGAGAAAACAAATGCATTAAAAAAACCAAAAAAAAGTCTCTCCATGTCTTTCATTAGATGGGGAAATGGGAAGAAACATCTGGAGCTGAGTGTGAATTCAAAGGTACAACCTGAAAATTCCCCTGTTGGCTCATTACACCCATTATCTGTCTTCATTTGCTGCCCTTGCTCAGCTGCATCATCCACTGTTTCCTTCTGGACTGCTGTTACTCTCTGCTTCATTGGCTGCTAATGAGTTGAGATACAGAACAGCATGTCTTTTTCTTTATTCCTTCCTAACATTTACTGAGGGGCTGGAGGCTTGATCCTTTTATTTATTTATTTCTCCTTCATTATTTGAGAGGGAGAAGCAGAGAGAGGAAGATGGATGACATCCAGCTCAATACTCATGGACTTGATTGTGCTTGTAGTAGAACTTTTGGTGGCAATGAAAATTACCTCGATTCTTTTAAATCTTAAAATCTATTTGCTTCTCCCTTCAATGAATCTTTTTTATGCACAGCTGTATTATATATGGTCTCATGATTTAAGAATGATAATGAAAGTAAATGGAGCTATTCACGTTCAATCCCTAATCTGATTTTGGCTAGTATAGAGAATAATGATTCACTACTTCTCTACGTGTCCATTTCCAGATTGGCATTTTAGTTATTCATAAAAAAGGTATCTGGGAGAGCATTCTATATAAGTGTATAAGTGTAAGTCTTAATGTTCTGGTGCTTTGGATCTTATTCTTTGTTCTTTGTTTTAATTTATATTCTTTTTCCTTCCCATTTTTTTTCTCAAGGCAGAAAAAAAAAAAAGAAGGAATCAATTTTGACGTGTGTACGGTCTTCTGGTCTCTCCAAAATGAAAATCTCAATAAGGAAATAAACTTTTACTAAGTTGATTGGACTCTTTCTGCACTGTGGTAGGTTCCTGTAGGTTTTACCAAAATGATTCCTGAACTGGAAGCCTTGGCAATTCCCAGCAACGACAAAAACAGTAATCCTTAAAGGAATTATTTTTTTAAACTATATAATTATATGATTGACCCTTCAAATAATCTGTAATTAACACTGACACTTCCTGGCTGGCATTACAATTTTTGAAATGTGTTTAAAGGTACCCCCATACTGCAGGAACACCAGGTTATGAACCATGCCAACCTTTTGAAATTCATCAGCAAAACTAACTTTTTCTGTGAATACCTTTATACTCTTCACATAGTTTTGGAAATACTTGCAAATTTCTCCTCAGGTGAATAATTTATGGGCACATTTTTCTCTTCTTTCTTTAAATTTCATAACAGGATGAAATGATTTTTGAAACTTGGGTTTTCTCATGCAAGTCAATATTCATTACTTTCTATTCCCTGCATAGGAAGTGATGACATGTAGATTCTATTGGGATTATTTATCCATGTATTTTAATTTATATTTTGTTTTCCAGTAGTTGTGTATAGATGGAAATGTGAACCCAAACTTTGAAGGTGTCATATAATTGCATAAAATAAGAATTTTTGGGTCTGAGGGTGTTTTACTCCAATCTTTTGGCAATTCCCTCTGCTACATGCAAATATATTTATGCAAATCTCTCTGTCATGAAGCCTAGGAGCCCAGCTCTGTATTGAGAGAGAATCTGTGATGTAAAATTCACCTTATGTGGTAAAACAGCTCTTCTATTCACACCTGAAATTGGTCTTTTTTATAGGTTTTATAGCCAATGAAGCACTGTACTATATAAAAAAGTAATGTGGGAAGGATTTATCCAAGGTATGACAACCTTGACCTAAACTTTGTAACACGTGGTCAAAATGAGGTTTCTGCTCTCCCTTCTTTTGACGTTCATAAAAAAAACCCCACAAAGTACAGTGTTGCAGCCGAACCCAGATGGCAAAGAAGTAGAACTTGGAGAGGAACTTTGGGAAACTTCTTCTCCAAGTGGTAGAAAAATTTCTTTTATGAAAGACAAAAGAAATGAGGCAGAGAAGTCACTAACTAGAACAGATTTGACAGAGGTGTGAAATTGAGTTAAAATAAATTGAATAAAATCTGAACATGAATATTAAGAAATAGGAAATTGTTATCATGGTGTCTGCTTAATTTACAGACTGGGGTATAGATGTGCAGCAGATCAGAAAAGGAGTTGTCTGGAAAAAATATGAAAGGCCAGGCTCAATAAAATATTTCAGAGGTAAAGTTTGAACTAATCATATTAAACCAAGTCGAAATGGCTTTAAATCTCTAAATAAAATGTATTTGCATAAAAACATGAGGAATAGTGTGCCGTGATTCCATGGGCTTATCTAAATGTAAGCCCAGTTTAGAACCCTGTGCTTTTGACATCTGCACTTTTTATATCTCATCAGATTACTGGGAATGCAAATAAATAAATCCATATGCTTCTCAA
The DNA here is from genome assembly GCF_963662255.1 of Cinclus cinclus. Taxonomy (NCBI): domain Eukaryota; kingdom Metazoa; phylum Chordata; class Aves; order Passeriformes; family Cinclidae; genus Cinclus; species Cinclus cinclus. The sequence continues at coordinate 16,260,169 of NC_085060.1, read as the reverse complement.
AAAAAAAAAAAAAAAAAAGAAAAAGAATCAGGAAATTCAAAGATCACTGATTTGCCATTAATTCCTAATGACCCCACAGAGTGCAGTGCAGGATTTACCAGGGGCCTGTCCTGCAGTGGTGCTGAGCTCTGGATGCCTCACAGAGAAAAAAACACTGAAAATAATTGCCTGGGAAAATTATTTCTTTATTCTCTGTCTCCTTCTCAGAACTATGCACAAAGCTATTTACTCAGTAGTAGCAGAACACAGTTTGGAATGTTCTGATGGTCCTATAAAAACTAGAAGGTTAAATAAGAGGAGGAGAAAAAAAATCATTATTGGCTTTCCTTGAAGTAGAATGTATGTTTCATTTTACTTTAATTCTACTAATTGCAATTTGTAATCAGCCTGTGACTGTGCTGACAGGATGCTTTTCCAAAGCAGAGGAAGCAAATATGGGACATGCTGCAGTTAAAACAATAAAAATCCTCTCTAGGTCAGTCGGGGATAACTTTCAGAAATATCTAAAAGAAACTGTACTCAGACAACAAATGCTGTTACTCATTACCCAACAACGGACAACACCGATCTTAAAACATTATACATGAATATTAAAACTTAACAGAATTCCAATAATGTGATAATTTTCCATCCCATTTGCCATCAATTTTCCTGTATTTAATAAACAGGGCTACAATTCTGGCTTGTGTTTAGGATTTATGAGTTGGCTGTTTTTTTCTAAGAGGGCGTCTAACAAATTTTGATACAGCCTTTTGATGCTTGCTGGTGAGAATGAAGATTAAAGTGGCTTTACAGGAAAGATTTTATTTGAATTTATGCACTACAGTACATGAATGGAAGTATCTACAAATGTCTTTGACTGTCTGTAACTATGAACTGAAATTGAGGCTAAGTTCTGTGAATTTTTAAAAAGAAAGGTCCATCCAGTATCCTTTATTTCTGTAGAAAAGTCTCTAAAAAAGAAGGAATGAGCTTCATAAGATGTTTGAAAAGAGGAGAGTGCATCAAAAAATTATAAGGATTATTAAAGCAGTTGTAGTTAATCTGTTAAGTGAGAACTTGAGTGGAAGAAAGATATTTAAAGCAAGGATGATTGCTGCTGTGTTATTACAGGGCTCCTCAGAAGAAAGGCACAAGGGGTTTAGGGATGCCCTCCATGAACTCATCTGTCTCTCACCATCCCACTTATGGCTGAGACTGGCACCAAAATGCCACCAAAAATCTGTTTACAAGGTGGAAACGAAGGGAAAAGGAGCTAAAGAAGGATGTTTGGGCTGTTAGCAGCCATCAGGAGATGAAGATGAGAGGAGGGATTTGTTTCATGTCGTTTGGAGCAGCGCAGATCTCTCTTGAGATGGGAGAGTTTCTGTTCTGCTTCCTATTCTTGATAAGAGACGGAACGCGGAGCTCTTTGCTACCATGAAAATTGAATTAAAAAACCCCTCTTGGCCTGAAAGGAAAAGTTTTTACATGAAGTTCCTTGCCCTCTCCAGTGCTGGGTTTGTGGCCATGAGTGATAAGTCCTTACACAAGATCAGATCCACTGTCATGGTTCTGCTTATGGAGATAAAATTAAAAGTCCAATTAAACACAGCCAGGAGGCAGGAAAGAAGGGAAATAATTATCTTAGACTTCCCCTGCCTTCTTGCTAACATAAAAAAATGCACTGAGATTGTCAATAATCTACCTAAAGTCAGTATATTAACAAAAGGAAGGAGATATATAATCCCTTAGAAAGCAAACTCACCAGAAAAAAAGAAATACCCAAAGGCATTAATGATAAGTTTTTCTATGGGAGAAAAAGGAGCAGTTTAACCTCTCTGCACGTTATTTTATCTCTCAGTCAAAGAACAGGTAATTAAATCGGTGTCTTCCACTCTGTTCAGATTTCCTCCAGCCGTGTGTATTAGTGTGTTAAAAACAGTACTTTTCCTTGTCTCACTTGGCAAGTGAGTAGATAGGTTCAAATAGATAGTTTCAAACTTCAAGAATAATGGAATATAAAATTATGAAGAAAAAATATATATTGCATACAAAGAGAAAACTGCAGCTAATAACAGCAGTTAATACATCATAAATACAATAGTAGTCAGAAAAAGAAATGTGTTTTTCCCAGTCATAGAATCTCTGCAGGTAACATCATTAAATTTGATTGTAGATTTTAAAAAATTATTTGTCTTTGATTTTTCATTCAGTCAAAGGAAATTTCATAACTTTTATCTCTCTGGCTACATCTGCCTTAATTTTAAAGCTTTCATGACTTTCTTGAATGCTATTCATATCTGCTAATAAGCCTAGAAAAATTAAATATATAAGAATTCTATTTGCTTTCCAGATAAACTTGTTTTGGAATGGAAGCAGTTTTCATGTTTCGTATGTGTAAGTCTTCCAAAATTCTCTCACCTTAACTAGATTTTTGCAATGATTGTTTGTATACAGGTGAAAAAAAACCATTTAAAACCCATATTTAAAACCCATTCAAACTGTCCTGAAGTCCACTTTTGTAATTTAATGATACAAACACTGTATTTTGCAATATGGTAGAAAAATGTAACAGGGAGGCAGATAAAACCTCAGACATTAAAGATAAGAAAATACCATAGCTTAATATTGATGAAAGAAATGCTACATATTAGAAAAGTTTATTTTTTTTAAGGATTTTCTCTTTGTATTTAAAGTAAATTAATTGTCACTTGGGAAACTAAATTTATTTCCTAGTCTACTGCTCATTGCCGAACTTCCTTGTAAGAAACAAACCCCTTTTTTTTAATGCTATTATTTAAAAAATTTGAACCAGATCATTTCTTCTGTAAAAAGTTCACTTCTGTATTCAGAGTCAGTTTTCTCTTGTGGAACTTTTTGGGTTGGTTTCCCAGAAGCCACAAAAGGCAGAAAGTTTCTTCTTTTGTTCTAAAAAGGTTATGGTTTGTTTGTTTTAAAATGTCAGCAGTCTAAACTAGAAAATTAGTTTAAGTTCCTAAAAATGCAGCTTTTCTTAAAAGCAAGTGGCCTAGAGAAAGGTTTGGATGGTTTTTGGAAGCTCAGTCTCTTGAAGTTTTTTATTTAAAAAGTCATTTTATGTTCATTCAGCCTCAGTTAATGGAATTTGTTTATTTGTTCTTGTTTTTGCCAGTTAAATCTATGATCTGTGAGCTTTTCATGGAGACATATTATCTTATATCTTGTTTTGTTTTTCCACATTATCTCACTCTGTACTTTATTATCTCTGAACGTCAGCGTTGTCACCTCTGTGTCACTTAAAGGCTTCCACTGAGTCCCAAGTCAGGCTCTTGACCCACCCCTGGATCTCTCTGCTTCCCATGGAGTTGTCATCATGAGGCTCATTTCAATTTTCACAGATCTACTCACTGTTGATTAACTCTGAAATTCCAAGCACTGAAGCCTTTTATTTTCATATGCAGAAGGGAACGCTCTGGTCACTATTTATCCTGGAAAATGAACAACTCTGAAAAAAAGAGCCTAAGCAGCCAAAAATAGCTTATATAAAATATGCATTGAGTCAGAAGAGGGAAGAAAATCAATAAAATTCTTATAAATTCCGTTAGCCCAAGGGCATCAGTGACTTGCAGTGTAAGCCTACGTGTTAAGTGCCTTGTTTTGACAACTTGCTAATAAATAAATTTATATTTTTCTCATCCCTAGTACAAGAGAGCTAAAAACTCCAGCTTTGTCCCATGGATCTCCCCTTTAACCTCTGCCTGTTGTAGAGGTGCAAATCTGTGGCTCTTTCATGGATGCCTTCTTCCAGCATCTCTGATTTGCCACAAACATGAAGGTGCCTGTATGCAGATGACATCAAAGTTTTGGTAAACAGAGGTATAAGAAATAGAAGAAAAAGTAATTTTTTTAAAAAAATATGGTTTCTTCCAAAAAATCGTTGTTTCTGCCCCCAACAGATTTTTGCACTCAAATCAAGATTTCAAGCCTAAAGTGAGCTGTTTTATAACCACTAAAGCATGTATGAAACGTGGTTAAAAACCACTGCTTGAACTGTGTTTTTAGAGCAATTAATTCAATGCTTTATTTGTGTCTTCAAAAAGATGTGAATATGATGGGTTTTCATCAAGCCCCAGGAAACAAATTTTATTTTTGTAAGTAAAGTTAGTTATGCCTTTCAAATCAGGAACATTTTTCTCTCTTTTGTTCCCATTTATCTGTTTGTCAGCCATTGTTTATAAACTATAAAACACAGTTTTAGGAAGGAAGAAAACAATGTTTGCTCATTTTTGCCGACAATTTTCAAAGCAGCCACAGCTTCAGCTTTACATAGGGAGTGGATGTACTTCAGTGGAATAAAACAGCAAATAGCCATAAAAAAAATAGCTATAAAAGCAAATAGCCCACACAATCAAATGGGAAGTGGGTCTGGCAGCGTTCTTCTGTTGATGGCTTTTTGATGGCTCTGTTTGATCAGTCAGTCCCTGCATTCAGCGAGCCAAAGCAGAACCACAGAACAGTTTGGGTTGAAGGCACCTCCAAGCCCACCCAGTGCCATCCCATCCATGGCAGGGACACCTCCCACTGTCCCAGGTGCTCCAGCCCCAGTGTCCAGCCTGGCCTGGGACACTGCCAGGGATCCAGGGGCAGCCACAGCTGCTCTGGTGCCACCTCCTTGACCTGCTGGCCACAGTCCTTTGATGCAGCCCAGGACATGGGGGGGGGGGCTTTGGGAATGCAGCACACATGGCCAGCTCTCATGTACCAGCATCCCTAAATCCTCACCCTCAGGGCTGCTCTCAATCCCTTCCCTGACCCAGATCCAGCACTCTGAACTTGGCCTTCTCCAGCTCCACGAGGTTTGCCCAGTCCCACCTGTCCAGCCCCCTCTGGATCCATCCCTTCCCTCCAGCCTGTGACCACCCCACCCAGCCTGGGCTGCTGCTGTCCATCCCAGTGTCCCTGTCCCCATGGCTCCATCCCAGTGTCCCTGTCCCTAACACCAATGGCTCCATCCCAGTGTCCCTGTCCCCAATGGCTCCATCCCAGTGTCCCTGTCCCCATGGCTCCATCCCAGTGTCCCTGTCCCTAACACCAATGGCTCCATCCCAGTGTCCCTGTCCCCATGGCTCCATCCCAGTGTCCCTGTCCCTGTCCCCAGTGGCTCCATCCCAGTGTCCCTGTCCCCATGGCTCCATCCCAGTGTCCCTGTCCCTGTCCCCAATGGCTCCATCCCAGTGTCCCTGTCCCCATGGCTCCATCCCAGTGTCCCTGTCCCTAACACCAATGGCTCCATCCCAGTGTCCCTGTCCCCAATGGCTCCATCCCAGTGTCCCTGTCCCCATGGCTCCATCCCAGTGTCCCTGTCCCTGTCCCCAGTGGCTCCATCCCAGTGTCCCTGTCCCCATGGCTCCATCCCCCTGTTCCTGTCCCTAACACCAATGGCTCCATCCCAATGTCCCTGTCCCCAATGGCTCCATCCCCCTGTCCCTGTCACAAAAAGAGATGTTAAATATGTCTGTACATGTGTCTCCTCCAGCACAAACAGCTCATTGCAGACAGTCTCACTTGATGAGCAGGGTATCAGAAATCCTTTAATTGTAACTTAATTTACAGTGTCAGCCTGTCAGTGTCATCTGTGTCACCACCAACACTTCCCGGGGTTTGCTGGCAGCAGTGGGCCTGCTGTTGTGCTCAGTTACCTCAGCAGCCTTCATCTTACAGAGAAAAAGTCTGAAAAAAGTGATTCATTTGGCCACGTCTTTCTTCCACTGATAAAGTGGTTAACAAAATCCAGGTTAACTTAGAATTTCATGGTTGAAAACAGTTGAGCGTTCTTGAGTCTAATTCATTTTGACTAGTTTCACAGTTATGCCCTTTGTTTTCATGAAGATATAAATATACAAAACTACAAATAAATCTAAAATGAATACAGAAATATTATATGTGGGTATATAAATCTGTATATTTTCTTTCTTTACACATTTATGAAGTTTATTCATACAAAAAGCCAACTACTGTTCACCCAGGAGTGGCCACCCTTCAGTAACTGTAGCGATGCCACTCTGCAATTCAGAGTTTTTTCTCTGGCTGAAAACTTCTATGTTAACACAATTCCTTCATCTGAAGTTTCAATTTAGGGAAAAGCATCATTGAAGCTGTAAGTATCTTCCTTATTTTAACCTTTCCTAAGAAGTGTCTTTTTTGCTTACATTCATTCTGGTTTTGGGAAGAACTCCGGAGTTCTTTGGGGTGATGCACAGGTAGGAGTGAATAACAGAGTGACTCCAAACAGCAGCAGCTCTGAAATGACAAAGAAATGTGCAATTTGCTCTCGTCAAGCACTGTGGCTGTGTGGGAAGCTGACAAGGCAGAAACTGTGAAGTAGTATCCCTTTTAACCAATATAGCACTAATGTGCATTGATATAACACAAAGGATAACACTGTCTTCCAGGAAGGGAAACTGCAAGAATTATGTAGAATTTTTGGACATTAATCCTACTTTACTGTTACAAATTTTACTGGATTATTTTACTTTAATGATGAGAGTTTGAAGTAAACTTTTCTGGAGAAAGAGTTATAGAGAATAATAAGGAAAAAAAACAATTTAGAAATGGTATGCTGAAGTATTGTTACAACCATTGTATTAGTATTCAGCCTGTGGAACAGAAAATAAATTCATTCAAAATGCTTTTAGGTTGAGCCTGTCAGAAAAGCCACAGGAAGTCAGGAACCAATATCCCATTAAAATACATATCCTTTCAAATTTTATAAAGGCAAAAACTCTACATAAGACATGTGAAGACAGTCAAAGTTGAATTATTTATGAGGATTAAGTTAATAAAGCTTTAATTCTGAAATAATGGATAAAACTTAAGAGATATTACCAGACTAAGAGCATTGGTTCTTGATTTTTTTTCCAAGTGCCATATGTTTTGCACGTTACAGATGTAATTAATGTAACACCTAACCTATGAGTTTGAACAGTGTGTTTTCATATTGCTCATTTGCTGCTGCATGTGTGTTATGTGGGATTTTAACAGGTCTTACCGGACACTGCTCACACTTCATGGGAAAAATTATGAGCTAGAGAACCAAAAACAGAATTTTTAAGCTCACGTTGCTGCCTGAGTTTGCAGCTCAAAGCAATACAGGCTCACCATGGTGGGTAACTGCAGAAGGTGGGGGTGTTTTGGAAGTGCACTGTGAGAAATTTTATCAATATACAGCTGTATTTTTAAAGAAAGTTTCATCTGCTATTTACTATGTAAATTAAAAGAAATTACACATATAAGATTCATCAAAATTTAAGCAATTTACAGACAAGTAAATATTTACCTAAGGAAATTGTCTCTTGTGTGTGCAATATGCAGTGGAATAGAACAATTAAGGTTTGTAGATTTTACAAGTTTTTAGTAGTTAAAAAGAATAGTAGGAGGTGGTAAAAATAATTAGGAAAATAATAAGCAATTTTGAGTATTTGTCCCTAATTTCTTTTACTGCAGCACACATTTCAGCCTTAGCTGCCAAGCTTAATGGCCAAACCTACTGGTTTTAGTCACAACTTAAATTCTGACTTATTAAATTCTTCCAGCCTTACACAATAACCTTTAATCATTAAAATTTAGTTCGCTGCTTTCTGTTAACAGAAGTTTGTTTTCAGTATATAATCAGCATTTCCTGGATGTGAATATGTAGAAATCCTGTCTTTTACAGGAATGTGTCTTAGCAACCATGTCCCCTTGATTCCTTTGGGCACACAGGGGAAAGAAATTAAAGTTTCTTTTCTAATTAACATAATGCAGTTAGTCCAGATTGACGAAGGGGTGGCTGTACATCTGTGACTGAGGGAATAAACCAAATATGTCAATTTGGATAAAAAAGTAAACATTCCTTGTTCAGCACAGAATTTCAGATTAATTGTCAGTACAATAATTATGGAAGTGTAATTAATGTTTAGGCTCGGAAGTCGCTCGAGTAACAAGAATGCCCAAATACAAATCTGTGGTGTTGTCAACATCTATGCAAGTGCAGGAATTTTAAGGGTGCTGTTACATATAATTAAGTCAGCAAGCTGCCTGCTTATCAGCTAAATAAAATTATTAATGGGTATGACCCTGGTAGATTTTTGACAGTCATCTCTTGTGAGTGTAACAAGGCCGCTCTGTGGGCAGGGGGGTTTTGGTTCCAAGTTGTGTTCTCAGTTTTTTTTGAAAGCTTTTGCTTTCACCTTGCTGTGCAGGCATCTTCTCCATCTCAGGCTCACAACTTCAGCTCAAAAGGCAGTTGATAAAATGACCATAATTAGATATGTTCTAAGTGCAATTATGTTGTACTGACTGAAATATTGAACCTAAGCTCCAATTTTTAATAGTTTTGCTTCAGATTGAATTTGCACCCTGGCAAGAATTTCAGTTCCAGGCTTTATTCCCATTATTTGTTTTTAAAAATACAAAAGATGTTATTTCATTTTTGTGAAAATAATTTTTAAGCCTGGGACAGAGGATTTACATTAATTTGTTAATCACATTTGTTAAAAGTGAGAGTGGGAGAAGAGAAGAAAAGAAAAGGGATGCAGCTGGGGATTCTATTTTGTGGGAGCACAGCTGAGGAGCATTTCTGACGAGGAATATGGCAAATTGAAAGAAATAAAAGAGTCTGAATCATCCAGACACACTCACAGAACTCAAGAGGAACATGCAGTGCTTTTGGGTTCATTGTAAATCCATCAAACAAGGAATAAAACTTTGCAAGACAAGAAATCTTGAGAGAAAAAAAGTTATGCCTATTCTGTTTGAAATGCAGCTTGCACTTATCTTTGGACATGATAAGATGTGGGTTTGGTGGGTTTTTTTGTTGTTTTGTTTTTTTTTTTTTGGTGAAGAATTAGTGTTACAGAGATGAAAGCTGAAGACTCAGAACTATGAAAATGTGAAATAAATTACACTAATTGAATCTTATTTTTCCTTTCAGAGACTGTCTTTAGTCGACATGTCAACCATAATTAGGTCCTCCAGAAGCCAAGGACTTGCTTTTGAGGATGCTCCACTTTGATCAGGTCCCAGCCAAGGGCTTCAGTGGATGTAAATGACATCAGCTGGGCTGCAGAGTCAGCCTCACTTTGCAGCTCTCAAAGGCAGCCCAGAAAATCCTTTTGTGCTTGGAGTTTCCCTCTCTGGCCGCAGCACAATCAACTCACCAGTCCATGTGCTCTGCAGTGCAGGAGGATACCAGGTCACATCTCTCTTTGTGTCCAAATTGTAAATTTTTACTCTGAAATTTTGGCCTTGCTTTAGCAAATCTGTTTTATGTTTCCAAATTCCAAGAGTTTAAGTACTGAACAACTCCCATTTATAGTTTTGCACTAATTTCACAAGAATTAATAGAAATCCAGTGACTTTGGGCTATTGAACTCTGTCCTGTTTGTAATTTGAGAGAGAGGCAGATGCTGCATCGGTTTAACCAGAGGTGATTCTGGTGAGGTTTTGGGTATTTTTGCTATTGCTTAGGACATGCTCTGTCCTTCTGCACCAACCTTTCCTGACCCTTGAGGCCTTGTGCTGGTCCTGTAGGAAAGAGCAGCCTGAGATGTCCCTCTAAAGGACAGCATGTGGAAATAAAGATGCCCTGGTGCTGCTGGAACTGGGACCATCATAGTTGGGAAGAAGGTTTGGAGGTCCACTCTGAATTTCATTACACGCAGTGCAGAGGACACAGCTTCAGGGGGAAAGATAAAACTCAAAAATATATTTGGATTCTTTCTTTTCAGTTTGTAAACCGTGTTTCTTTAGACATTACTCAAATATTTGTATGAGAGCAATAGATAACATTCAGCCAGAATTAGGGAAGATGTTGATGTCTCTGAAAGAGCTCAGTTGCTGTCATCCTTCTCAGCATGAGCAGAGAAATTCCATCTGTGAACCTTCCCAAACAATCCTTTCATTCACATTTAAGAACCTGAATCACTCCTCCTTGCATTTCAGATTTGAAATGTGAACTGAAATGTGTTCCCGTAGATAATAAACAGTAACAATGAACCATATAAATAATTTAGTTGGTGACTCCAACAGATTTCTTCCTGGAAGCAAAGGTTGCAAGGATATGCCAGTTAAACTATAGGAACACCCCCACCTGGTTGAGCCAACTGCATCATATTGCCAAGAATAACTCAGGAAGTGCTTTGTCTCTTCCAAAAGAAAGCTGCACTCTTGACTGCACAAGCAGTTGTACAAATGCATTTAATCTTTTATTCATGTGGTGGCTGGCTGTCAAGTGCTGTCATTCAGATCTCTGGGAAGCTGTTTGGGACATTCCACTCTGTCATTTATATGTCACTTTAGCCCCAGATTGCTTTGAATATGTTTGTTTGTTTGTTTGTTTGTTTGTTTGTTTGTTTTATCCTAACAGCATTACTTCCAGGATGTTTATGTTTCTATCTCCCTGTCTATTGCTTACCTAAAATGCCATATGTCAATGGAGAAATGGTGCTAAATTCCCACCCATTAAGACACACAGGTATACATTTCTTCCTGGCAGGTGTTCACAGAAGGATGCCTGTTATTGTAATTGCCCCCAAAATACAATAAAGAATAACCAGGTAAACAGGAATCAAAATGTTGAAATATATCTAGGAGAGTTTGCCAAAAATTTTGTTTTCAATATGTTTTATATTGCATGCCAAGCATATACAGTGAAATGAGAAATTTATAGAAAACTGTATAGATAGAAAAAAAGTCTTGACAGTCTATTTTTTGCTTTTTTTGCACATATTCAGCACCATTTATTATTGTATTTTCTACTTTTAAACATTACCAGGCTACGCAGTTCACACATTGCAACAGCACAGCATAAAATTCTAAAAAAAAATTAACAGCATAGCACTACTAATTTAAGGATACTAATTTAAGGATACACTGATCACCAGGTAACGTACACGATAATATCTAGTTTGAATTTTTTATTAATGACAATAGCATTTAAACCAGCCAGCAAGGAACAGAGTGGTGTTTTCTGAGCTGATGCCAGTCCCCAGTGCAACTACAATGGGACATCCACGTTGTCCTTCTGCTCCATCTGTGCTTCTCTGCAGAAGAAAATAATCCCATTATTATCAGTTAAGACTTGCAGTGCAGACAAGCTGTTAACAGGGAGGACCAAAGCCAGGCCGTGTCTGAGGACTTTGTTCTATTTCCCAGCTAGAAAGAATCTGACTGAAACACTCAACACCCCGGTGTGATTAACACAAAAAGTTTATTTACCAGCTAAGCCTTGTGGGTGATGCTTGGTGTGCCCACCCTGAGCTTACCTTGGGCATCAAGGAGCATGACCTGACAGATAATAATAACCCAGCTGAAAATAACCAAAGGACAAGAGATAAGCAGTGATAAAGAAGTAGAGACAAGGCCTTTCTATTTAGCACCTCCTGCGCTTCCAAACTGGAAAGGAAAAATGAAATTTTTCTTTTTTTTTCTAAAAAAATGTAAGAAGTGCTTAAGAGGAAATACAAAATAAAGCTTTGAATTTAAAAAAAAAAAATCTCCAGATGGTCATTAAATATGTTAAATAGCAGCCTGCTTGCAGCCCACCAGGCACTGCGTTTATTATTCTAATAACATCTTAAAATGAAAAAGATAAAGTCTTATAAAAAGAGGCTGTTAACTTTGATGGTGCTTATTCCAGATAACTTTTAGAATACCATTAAAAAGATACAAAACATATATTCAGCACCACAATAGTTCTCTCCTGAAGGGCCCTCATGCAGGCACTGCCAGACTTTTTCTGTTCTTTCTCGCATGCAGGTGCTTAAAAAGACAAAACTTCAAAGGAAGAAGCAGAACAAACACTAAACCCAGTGATTTCTAGGAAAAAGTAATTGAAATTATGAATGTTAAAAAATGCAGAATATTTGGGAAACCAGAATTGGAAAGGTAGCTCCATTTGCAGTCTAAGCTTTGCCATATAAAGCATATTATTGCAGATATGTGTTATTAAGATTTAATATATGTGCCATGTTCACATTAATAATATTTGATCATTCAACACAGTAAATCCTTCTCAAATAATGGTCATTTTACAGTAATTTACAAATACATCCCATTTAAGTGTCATGGCTTGGAATGGCCATATTCATTTTGGGACAGTTAGATATTTATGTATTGGTTTGATGCTATATAAATAGGTATTATCAAGTTTACTTTATGTTTTCAGAAACTGAAAACAGAATAAAGTAAATTTACTTTCTTTGAGGGATCTGGATGAGCAGAGTCTGAGACCCTGGTCTGGAAATCCTCCTATACTAAGAGCCCTCAAGTATTTATAGCATTGTTTCAACTCAGGACTCATTTTCTGCAAAGCACTTCTAAGGTACTCAGCTTATAGGGAATTCTAATTCCAATGCTAAGACAATATAAGATTGCTAAGATGTTCCCAGATTTAGCTATTTAATAAGATTTTTCTATAGTTTTAAGGGTGCTGTATCACTTTTACAGTGCATCCAAAGCAGGTTTGCTCATTTCTTTGATTTCACACGCTTGATGTGACTGCAAATTTTTCATTCAACCTTTACAACTAATTTTTTTTTTTTTTTTTTGTTATTGTAGAACGACTGATTTCTAAAATGTGGAGGTAAGTATGGAATTCCTGAGTGGGATTTTTTGGATCAGAGTGATTCTGTTAAGGTCTGCGCTGTGTTTTGGAATGCTCTTCCCAGGTGTTGGTGGCAGTGATGCACACACTGAGTTACTGGCCCAAGCCAGAGCGTGCACATCTGTCTGTCCTTCCCAGAGGGAGCAGCACAGCTGGAATTCAATGTGGAATGTGCAGAGGAGCCCAAGGAGCCACTGAGGCCCAGAACCTCCAATAATGATCAGCACGACAGCCCCTGACTGCAGAACAGCCTTTGATCCATGGAGCACATGTGTATCAGCTTCTGCTCATGCAAATTAGGACAATTATTGAGTAATTTCGAGGAAACAGGCTTGATCAATGTCTTCCAATGATTATTTCAATTCAGTGCCCCCACTCGTTGTTTTCTGTCCTTGTTTCTTCCATCTCACACTACCAAATCGAGCTCCTTGGTAAAAGTGGTCATCCCGCAATCATTAATTAATTATTTTTTCCACCGATTTTCAAAATTATGTTAGAACCTAAAAAAAAAATAAAAAAGGTGACAAAATTAGCAACTTCTCTTTAGTGTGGAAAGGCAATTTTTATAACCCTTATGCAAAATGGTCTTAGGAGCCACAAGTTAAAAATCACTGGTAATCAATGAACTAGAGGGATAAAATCCTGTTACAAGTGAGTTATTTTTGAGCAGCAATTTCCCAGTGGAAGGGGATGAATTATAGTGCTGATATTAAGGATAATGCAGAAGAATCTTTTAAAAATGCAGGCAGGTCTTTTTGTGCCTACAGAATTTTCTCTAGTGGAATCCTGGGAAAAAGAAAAAGGGAGAATTTAAAAGGTAACTCTACGTGTTCTTTAGAAATAGGCTGCAATTCTTTTTTTTTTTCCTATTTCTTCCTACACCCCTCTGCCAAAATTATCCTTGCTCAGGCTTCCCTGTGTGTCAGGAATGAGAACCTGCATCAGCAAGAGAATCAATTCTTTGAGCAGTTAGAGCTGATAGCAGAAATTTCAGTCTGGAAACAAAGTAAACCAAGGATCATGGAAATAGGAGGATATCCTAATTCAAGAAAATGCTCAGTTCTTCATGGTGAAAAAGCAAGTAAGTGGTACACCAGGGATATTATTCTCTTCTGGGAAAACAGAAATGTTAGAAACATGTTCCAGAGCTTTACATTCATCATTTTGTTTGTTTGGAGTTCTGGACCAAAGGAGGCAAAAATGGCTTGAGAAGTAAAACGGCAAAAAATTTTCAGTCCACTGAGAAATAAATTTCTCAAAATTCAGCACAGTCTATGCTGAAAACATGTTGTCAGGAAGTATTGGTTCCTTTTTGGAGGAAACAACTGAATACATTGATTAAATTACAAGAGAATGGATACTTGAACATGTACAGGTGTAGTAACTGGTTTCGGTACCAAATTTAAAATGGCTTAGCAGATGCCTGCACTTCTTAGATGGATTACTGCCAAGGAAAAAAAAAAAACAAAAAAAAAACTTAATTCCTCTGAATTTACTCTGTATGAGGAGATGCCTGGCAATTACTCTGGCCACAGCAAAAGTAAACTGGAATTAACCTAAAAGAAATCAATCCAAAACAACTAAATGTAGGTAAATGCATTTGATTTCTTCTCTAAATGCATGGCAATAATGGAACACGCAGCCTTGTCACTAATTAAGAGTTCAAACGGTTAAAGTAATCTTTGGTCCTTCTGTTCAATAAGAAATAAATTAATATCAATCATGGATTTGGATTTTTTTTAATATATCTGCTTAAGGCACCAAGGAAGCTCTGTGCCCTGTAGCAGTGTCCAGTACAGAGCAGAATGAACAAGGGCTAGTAAATACATTATAGGAACTGGAGACCAGCAATGGATAAATAATCCAGCAAAATATATGGTGGAGAAATGCTTCCTTCCTCTACTTTTGAAAGTAGAGTGAAAAACTTGTGAGCACTCTTTTCATTGTTCTATCTCTGATTTTCAAGAGGGTCTGATGATTTCAAAGCAGAAACTGCTGTGGTTATTGAAAAACTTGATTCTGAAGCACAGTGCAGTAGTTCTTGAAAATCTGCTCTTCTAAAACTTCAGATTTATTAGCTGATCTGTTCTTAATACTGATATTAAAATATATAAAAAACCCTGCACAGTTACATTCTTAGACAAAATTTTAAATTCATTTATAGTTTCCATGACATTCACAAGTGCAGTTAATGTATCTGTTGTGAAGTTTTTGTCACAAATGAAAGTATAAATTATTTGATACAAAATTAAAATGCAAGAATACAACATGGCAATCATTTGGTATCATTTAGTGTTACCTAAAAACTTGAAAGATATTAAACAGATGTCATTGAATGTCATTTCACATTAAGCTTCATTGTGAATAAAATCTTTTATGATTATTGTTTCTTACAAGTGTAATGACAGGTCACAGCCATGGGCTGATAGCAGATGAAGGAAGGTATGAACTCACTCCCAAAGTTAGCATTCAGTTTTGAAGGGTTTCTTTCTTAATAAAAGTTCACGTTTTTCAGTTGTTATATACTTGCCTTTCATTTTCAAGTAGGAAACATGTCCAGTACAGCTTGCTTTCTTAAAAAAATTCACTACGGCTTAGATGAAACTTATTTTATTTCAGGAGCTGAAACTTGTCCTCTTAGTCAAGTTTCATCATTTTCAGATAATGAAATATTGCAGCAGTCCCGTATTAGACTGGGAAGCAAAGTGTTTTGTAGCTTAACTCTCAGGGTTGTGGTTATCACCCCAAAGAGGGAGGAAATTTTGCTTATCTGAACCAGTCACACGTTGAGGCTCAAACAGAAAAGGCACAAACCATGAGGGCATTATGGAAATAGCAAACAATACTTTCATATCTTCTGCTGGGCCTAAGTCACTCCACCTTAGCCCTTTGAAAGGGAGGCCAGGACTCGAAATTTATTTTTAAATTAATATACAGGGCATCATTCAAAAATCTGCCAATGCACTGAGAAGTGTCCGAACCCTAACCCTGCTAAGGGAGCAGCATTTTTCACAGTGACACCCCCCAGGCCAGGGACCCTCTGCTCATCCCCTATTGACTGCCACACTCTCCTGTTGTTGGAAAATTGAATTAGCCCCTCATTAGGAAGCAAATAGGTGCAGATAAATATTTGATATTCTGCCTCCAGTAATGGCTAACCTGATCCCCCAACAGCCTCAGTGCAACCTGCAGAGCTGGCTGTAAGAGACCCCCTTTGTGCTGCCTGTAGGGCTGAGTGCTGCCCCGCTGCACCAGCCCAAATGAACCTTTTCCTGAGCAGAGTTATTTTGGATATTGCTGCTGGTCAGTTATGCAGCCCCTCGTAATTCCCTGCTCAGCTGTTGCACTGCAGAAGTGATTATTTCCTGTTGGGTGTTACCTGACTGCTGACTGTAAATCCTAGTGAATAACCCCTTGTTTTCCTGTTCTGACAGATGCTCCTCGCAGGGAATGCTTGTTAAGGGAAGAGGGACTTCTGTCTGCATCTGCTGCAGTCAGCCCCAAAGTGGATTAAACTCTGAACAACACTGGCCAGATTTTGGCATCCTGGTGCTCACAGGTAACCAATCCTTTGTAATGAGAGATGCTTGGAAAAGAACTATTTCACTTTGTTGTGCTCACAGCCCGTGAGGATTCTGCTGTCTGCACACTGCAGATCACTCTGATTCAGAAATATGCTGTGCCATTCATTACTCCAGAAACTGTGAAGGAAAAAATTAATGGTTGCAGGACTTGTTCTTCATAAAATGATCTTGCCAGTGGCTATGGTAAAACATTTGATATGATAATGAAACATGGAAGATTCTGTCATTCTTTGTTCTCCCTCTTATTACGTTTATTACAGTTGAGAAGAAAAGAATATAATAAAGGGTGTGAAAGACATTTCCACTCTTATCTGAATAATTTTATTAGGTTAATTTAGATGTTTTTAGAACTCCCCCTCCTCTGATAGATGTACTTTCTGTATGCTGTGGCTCAGGGTCAGCCTTGGGTGAGAGCTGGGCCTGGTTAGACTGGACAAGAATTAGAGGTGATTTCATCATTCCCTACAAACATCTCCAAGAGGTGTCAGAGGGTGGTGCCCAGGGGCTGGACAAGGAGAAATGACCAGAAACTAAAACACAAGTTCCAGCTCAGCACGAGGAAGAACTTCTTTCCATGAGGGTGGCGGAGCCCTGGGAGGATGCGGAGTCTCCTCTCTGGAGACATCCCAAAGCCACCTGGACACCTTCCTGTGTCACCTGCTCCAGGTGACCCCGCCTTGGACTGGCTGATCTGCAGAGCCCCCTTCCAACCCTAACAATTCTGTGATTCCGTGCAAACAGTAATTATTTATGTGTAAGAATCTATAAAGTGATGGAACCACACCGGGCTGTCTTAAAGAAAGTGTTCATCTTATCAATAATTCTGCCAGCTCTCTGCCAATTTGCTCTGTCAGTTTTCTTTTCCTTTGATCAAAGCCAGAAAAGAACTTATTTAAAAGCAAGGCAGGCTCTGCCTGGTGCAGAACGTACTGAAGGGGAAAAGGACTTTTGTGTAATTACTTCTTTTACATAAAAACAAGAGCCAAAACCCTTTGACAGCTGTTATGGTTTGCCCGCTGCTGGGCAATCCTTTGTAACCCTGAGATGTCAGTGCTGTGCCCCAGGTCTGCCCGCAGGGTGGCTGTCACTCTTGTGGGGGATCAGAAATGGCCACAGCCCTTTCCATGGCAGATTGCACAGGAGGTGTCCCAAAGGAAGGGCAGCTCCTTGGTGTCCATAATGTACAGCACACCCAGAGCTACAGCAGCCCAGCCTTCTCCAGCATTTCCTGCATCCACACGCCCTTTTATTTCCACACAATTCAGTCTGTGTTTGTTTCTTTTCTTTTCGGGTGCTGAATTTTTTTTTTTTCTTTTTGGAGTCTGCGTGTTTCTCCCTGCCATTCCTTGATATCTCTGCCAGGCTAGTGAAGCTGGTTTCTAGACAGATATGTCATAAATTCAGTATTTAATTTTTGCTGTTGTTTCAGAGAAACTACTTTCATTTCAGCGGCCTTAGGGTCTTCGGTTGTAGATTTTTTAATAAGGTCTGTTTTCACTGTAAAAGCTAACAGTTAAAGGCAAGATACTGTATTTTACTAGAAAATAGCACCACCTGTGAAAGGGAATGGAGCTGAGTGATCACGTTATGAACTAAAGAAAAATGCTATAATAATGAGAATGGGTGTGATGGGTAAATGCTGCTCTGTCATGGGTCTGAACCACACAAGTGGGACTTTGAGAAGCTGAGCACTGGAATGCTGGCTTGGAGATGAGAAACAACAGCTGATTTTCCTCCCGAGTTTTATGCAGATGGCAGAACAGAAAAATAAAGAGGGAAGTCAGGGTTTTTTGAATATATTGAAGTTTAGTGCATTTCACAAGCAGGACAAATACGAAAATGAGGAAAAGAGCCTCACTTCCATACTTGGGTTTTACCAAGCAGCTCTGCCCTGTTTCTTTGCTGCAATTTGAAAACTGATGTTTTAATAATCAGTGGATTCTTATTATTGAATTATTAATTAATTAGTTAACGCTTTTTCACTTTTGATTCAGCCTAAGTATATATCTAAATATGACTTGTACACGCATTTTCTTGATCACAAGTAAAATTTGTGACCCCACACTGATCAGTAGCAATACAGTAAATAATTAATAATCGCAATACAGACATGCTTCTAATAATTCTATCGAGCAGTTGGGCTTTAGTGCAGCATCAAAATGCTTCATTCTCTCAAAGTTTAATGCAAACTCGGGATGAGTAGTGTTGATCCCAACCTCAGAGTGTTTTCACTTGCATGAGTGCTTAATAATTTTCCTCTATTAGCAGCTGTTAAAATCCCTGTCTCCTCCGGTTTGGTTTTTGTTGATCTTTTATTCAGATTTTGCTTATTAATCTATGATGGTTAATCTGGTTTATATTTTATGATGTATTTATTTAGTTATTTCTTACAGTGAGATGCTGAGTTTATGTTGTTTACTCTGGTGCAAAATACCAAAAATTCTAACAGCAAGAGGATTATAT